>NC_090438.1:756411283-757790437 GCF_031143425.1 Pleurodeles waltl | reverse complement strand
CGACTTTTTGGCTCTGACTCCGACCAGTCAGCCATATTGAGACAATAATGGGGGTGGTGAGGACGAGTGTACCCCACCCTATGATGAAAATAACTGTATGTATGCAAGATGCTAGTAAACTGGATACCTCATTCCATACAAGGTTGGTTTCCCCTTCTGGACCAACAGCTGGTTAAAGTCCTTTGCCACTGTCATTAAGGGAGCTGCTGACTTCCATGGCATTCACCTCCCCAGTATTGAGGTAAAAACAAATGTCCTTACTGAGATCCTTCAGGCTGGCCGGCACTGGCCTAACTTCTGTTGCCCTTCAGTGAGGCCCTCTGTAGTACGATGTTGGGCACCTGGGATAAACCGTGTTGTGCCCCTCCAGTGAATTGCCAAGTCACAAGTCTTATGGACCAGCTCCAGGCAACCCTGAGTATTTAAGTTTACATCCAACACCTGAGAGTTTGGTGGTGCAGGGATCCTCCATTAAAGGGAACCCTAATGGCTTTAAAATTACTACTCCAGACAGAGATTCCAAACTTATGGAAATATTAAGAGGATGTGTTCTGCGCCTGTCCTTGCCCTGAGGTCAGCCAACAGCCAGTGCCTCCTGGGACGTTAAACCCATGCACTCTGGAACATGATTGCTTAAGTCTTTTTCCTGATCCTGGTGGTGGTATTTAGTAAATGTTGACAAAGCTTTAGATTAAATTAAGGCAGAAAAAATTTCAGATGTATATGGGCCAAAGTAAAATCTGAACATGAATTGGGTGATATGGTGAATGAAACTTTGCGTGGGGCAATTCCATTTGTGGGCACAGTGAGCCACACCTCTACATTGCACTCATCTTTACACTTACTCTAAAGGCTTCCAAAGTAGGCAGAAATATTATCTTTAGAAAGAGCCATAGTGCCATTTTTTGCATAAAATATTTTATCAAGGTTTTCAGTTAAAAAAGGGTTTTGAAGGGCATTTCTTCCTGCAGGTTCCTCACCTTATACATATCTTCCAGAGGTCAGACTAAATCCGTAATCTTCTCCATAGTAATACATGTCTGGTGCACCTGTTGGTGCCATATGAATTCAGCTGAGAATTCACCCGCTCAAAATGTGACAATATCAGCATACATAAGGAACCGTCTAATGGATGGGCTGCATTTCAGTGCCCTTATTGACACGTCTGTAGCTCCTTTTCTGTACTTCATTGACTAAATTCCTCAGTTATAGATGTCAAGCAGGCAGCTCAGATGTCTCCCACTGCAGTCTTAGGGTTTAAATTCTGTCATAGACTCTGTAAAAAGATGTGTTTGTTCGATCTACTCAACATCTCGATGTCATGTCCCACCAAGATACCTTTGCGTGTTGCTCCTATTACTTGATGCACTCAAAGGCCATCAGGGAGCAGAAAGACAAGTTAATTTTTTCCAAGCACACATGAACGTCTCAAAAAGGTCACTTTATTCCTCTGGAAAATCCAGCAGTAGGGAATGGTTGCCATTAGCAGATGAAGTCCTCTTTTTTTTCCTTGGGACACAATTCTACTTCTAGGACATTTCGAGACTAAACGGTGCCCGCAATGCCAGTCTCTTCCCTGAGGATATGAAGTAGGAGCTCCTGACTTAATCTGCCAACCCTACAGAGCTTGAGGCCTTTCATGATGCCATACTGGACATATTCAGGATAGCCCCACTAACCTCTGGGCCAGTCCTCAAGGGCTGCCCCGACACCAGTTGACTTCATACATCCATGGGCCCGGGTTTGGTACCCCTTTAAAGGAAACTAATGACTAACATGGTGTCAACACCTGTGCCCTCTGCTCTACTTTCAGAGCTGATTTTGATGTTTATTCCACCTCTAAAATACACAGAGTTTATCCGAGTGGTGAGAGGAGGTTCATTCCTGTTTTGATGACCTACCCCTGCCATATCACCTCCTTAGGGCAAAAAGATTTACATAGATGTAAGGACTCTTTAGGTTTTCAGATTTTAATTATTTTGCTATGCCTGACAAAGGCTGTTGGGGGTACTAGGGATTTTGACTAGCAGACTGATGAACTCCTCCCTTCTCTCACTTATAAAGTTTTATAAAGCTCTAACATGACCTAAGGGTATCGGAGCACTGTAAAGAGCAAGCTACAAGAGCAAGCTACCCCGGTGGTGGTGTGACAGTATGCAAGTTGTCTGGACACATCTCCAGAAGCAAACATCCCTTTTTTTCCTTCTTGGCGCCCTTCAGAGGAAATCGTGTTTGTTCATTACAGTGAAACACAAAGTAGTTGAGTCATTGGCACTGGCCTTGTATACCTCTGAGACAAAGTCATTTTTTGAAATGCTGAAGTCATCCTCTTCAGTATAATAATTTTTGCTTCTGTTCAGTAAGGGACTGTTGGAGTTGATGTTGGCTACTTGGTGAGAAAAAAAAGAAAAAAAACCTTTCCAATCATACTCTCTGCACATAAATTGCAGGACAACATGGACCTCCACCATGTGATACAAAGATTTTGTCCTTGTACCCTTCCCAAAAGAGCATGATGATTCAAGCACCTTCTGTCAAACTAAACACCCCCATTGCTTTTCGTAAGACAAGAGTCTTAAGAGGCTTAACTCTGTGGACCAGGCAGTCTTTTTTTCTTTAGCAGACCAGCTCTTCACACCAAAAAGACCTTGTGCCTTCATGGCCACCAAGTCCACATTTTATGGTAGTGGGAGTTTGCACAAATGACTATTAGCATTCTGAACCACCTGGAAAAGCCATTCTTGGATCAGGTCAGCAATGGCCTGCACATCTTTAAACAAATATGGAAATGTGGAGGGAATCTGCACAGGTGGTGGCTCCATCAATGACTACAGCCATTACCCTGCACTGCTTCGTTTAACGCTCCACACAGTGTTCTGGGAAGATGTCTAAGGAACCCTAATCGATGTGCCCTTTGATGGCTAGCAGTCTTTAAGAGAAAATTCCTACGTGCAGCTTTTCAAAAACAGTTGTGCCTGGTTGTGCTCATTGGGCCTGGCTTCCCTGTTAAAGGAGTTCCATCCATAGTGCCAAACATTTGGGTGCTACTCCATGGAATAACAGCCCTCTGAGCATTTCTGAACACCCAGAAGATATATCGCTCTTTTTGCAGCAGGGATGGGTCTTAGAAACCTCTGCTGTAGCTTCAGTTCCTGCCATAATCTGCTGTCTCAGATACTCTTTGACTCCCCTCTCCCCAATATCACTAGTTTCCCATTGTATCACCAGTTAGGAGAGGATCAAAATGGATCGCTGGGTGAACCAATCTCATTCACAAGCTCTATGATGCCCCCTTTGTTCCTTCTACCTGTGACTGCCCTCCTTCTGCCGGGATATGCTCTCCAGCGTAGTCTCTGTATTACTTTCACAGGTTTCTTGCTCTACTGAACACAAGAGCCATAGACGTTCAGCCCGTGGAGGAAAAAAGGCAGAGGGCATTATCACCTTTACGGCTTTTTTCCCAAAGAAACTAAAACGTTTGAGTCCCATCCATGACCTTCACTGCCTTACTCTGGTCATTTAGCAATACAAGTTCATAATGATATCCCAGAATCAGGTTGTGTTAGCCCTAAGGGCTGGGATTTGATTGGCATCCCTGGGAGACCTACCTTTCACCTTCCTGTCCTTCCTGCTCAGACATTACCAGACTGTCTCCGCTGGGGTCTCAGCATTATCAATTCAGTTTTTTATCATTTGGTCTGCTGACCACACCTTGAAGTGCTGGTTCTTGTAGAAGCTTCTCTAAGTAGGTCAGAAGTGCATATAGTTTCATACATGAAACCGGGCGCTATTTAAGGCATGGCCCCATGTGCTGGTCTTGGATCACCTTAGGTGCACTGACCTTACTGCAAGATTTGGGCTTTACCGTCAATTCCCAGAAATCTCTTGAGGTCACCACACAGAGTAACCCTTCATAGGTTTGATAGTAAGCACAACTTCTTCAAAGGCATTACCTCCTCCATAGAGGGTTGCAGGTAGTAGGGCTATGATCCCAATGTTTCTGGTTCAGCACCAATCCCAGTTCTCTAAGTCCTATGCCTTTTAGGTCTGACGGCCTATGTATCCTGTTGACAGTGCACACCAGATGGCACATCAGGACCATTTAGTGGTGCCTAAGAAAGTAGAGACTCCAGCATCAGGAATCCTGTCAGGTCAGATGCGGATTTACAACTCTTCTTCTATATCTATGCACTAGAGGTGCCCCATCCAATGTGTTGGATGGTCGTCCTACCAGTCCTCCACAGTTGAAGGCTTCCTTTATGGATTCCTTATTATTGGCAAGGAGTAGTTATCTGGGTGATATCACAGTACAGGCCTGTGATCCACTTCAGAGCAATGCCTCCACTTGGGTTGGAGTAGCAGGGAGCTTGTCTTGCTCTGATGAAGTAGCCATCAAAACGTTACTTACTGTCATTAAGGATATTTCTGGTGGACAGTATATTTTCAAGTGGTTGTGGCCCCTGTGCAAACTCTTATTTATGTCCAATTATTTTGAGCTAATTTAAATATAAGCATGCATATTTGGCTTATCCTCTGGCTTTTATACTTCCTTAACAGTAGAAATTGTTATCTCTATGACTCCACGCAGTACTGCTACTTAGCGCTATGTTTGATCAGATGTTCGGTCCGTTTACTGGTATTCACAACTCAAGCATTCAAATGTTAAATCGTGTTATTGACTGTTTTTCCAAAATAATTTCTGTATATCAGTATGGTTTTAGTAATGTTTTTTATTCCGTGCAGTCTCCTATGTGTTTACACTATTTCTAACATATCCCAATGTGTTTGCAGGCCTTTGCAGATCTTTCTTTGGTGAATAAATGATCATTTCTTGGATATGCTGGAAGACACAGACTTGAGATACATTTAGTAGACATAGGGAACTTAGAGTGAAATTAGGCACTTCTTGGTTGTTAGTATATGAAAGTTCCCTCTTTCTGGCATGGTTAACATGCCACTTTTTGCCTGATGTCAGTGTGCTTAGACAGTGTACAAAGCCAGTGGTCACAAAGTCGAAACCTATTGGTTTTGACAGTGCTTCTTATAAAAATGGTTGTCTGGTTCTTATGTTCGTTATCTTTATGTCTGTTATGGGAGATACGTTTGATCAACAAAATACATCCCAAGCTGTTAATATAATTTCTATTGTAATAGTGATTAAATCAGAGATGTAGTGGCCACCCTATGTAAAATTATCTGCAGTTATCACCTTTGCATCAGACAAGTTAATCAGCATTAATGTGAAAAAAAAAAAAAAAAAGTCTTTGTAAATTTGGAATGCCTTTACATGGGTAATACATAACAGCCATAGCATAAATATTCCTGGCACCAATGTCATAATATTAGTATTAAACCTCCCCAACACCACTTGATTTATCACTCAAATATCAGCTTTAAATACATTTTGGAAATTCAACCTTCAGCTTATTAGTTCTGAAAGTACACACATTCTCGTTTTGAAAAAACATTTTCCAATGTTGGTATACATATATTAATCATGTCAAGCAAAACCTTCAAATTTAGTAGGCTGCACTGAACCGAGGAAAGCTACTTTCTGAAAGCTGGAGAGCTACCAGTCGCTCACAAGCTACTTGTTGGAGAACCCTGTTTTACCTGCTGCACTTGGTGTGTTGTTTCCTTGATGCCGGGCATATTTGGGAAAATTAAGTATTGTGCCTGACCTCTTCTCTTGGCAAAAAGCACTTCTGTTGCATACTTTTTTGGGCATATTGTTCATCTTTAAATACCACCCAGGTGCCAAACTGGATCTGCAAACTGTTTTTCTTTGCAGTAGGTCTCCAGCACCCCCATGTGGTGCAGATGGAACTCAAGTCTTGGCTCTGTCTGTCAAGGATGTGATGACTTTAAACTACATAAGATGATGTCCAGTGCACTAGCATCAGTTCCTGTTTTTGTGCCTTACTGATGTGGGGTCTGAAGCTCTTCTTTGGTGTTTATTGAAGTTTCTCAGATATTGTCCAGTATCTTTTAGGTCAAATATGACTTCCTAAAGCATCCTCCTAGCTTGTCAGGTTGGTAATGTTAAAAAGATGTCTCTGTTGGACCCCCATAACTCTGGTAGGATTGTCAACTACAACCTTTTGGCCTGTGACTCCTGGGCTTACATCCATCACAATATCATCAGGGAAGCGGGCCAACTTGGTTTTGGCTTGGGCTCATAAGGGCATGCCTAAATGGTCCCTCTCCACTTATGACAAGTCTCCCTACAGGAGGCATTCCCCAAAAGGTTTCTCCGTAACAAACATAAAGAATGTTTTAGGAAGGAGAAGTCTTCTTCTTCCTCAAGTAAATGATCCCTCTCCTGGGACCATCCTAGACTCAGCAGCACCATTCTCTAATTAGGCCTTGAGCCAACCATGTTATGGGTATCATAAGAACATTAGTAAATTCACACATGAATTCTAAAGAATGTATAATTTGTAGAAAGATAAAATGCTACAAGAGAACATCAACATGTGAGAAATTAATCAAGGCCATGGAGATTAGAGGCACTATACAAGGGTTAAAGCGAAGGAGGAAGATCATGCATCTAGCATTGAAACCAATGAACACTACAAAAATGTGAGTTTAATCCTATCATGAACTATTTCAATACATTAGAACTGTGGTTATTCCTAACAAAGAGGTAATATGTGTGACAACTCTCACTGAAAGGCTTGAAACCCTCATTACATGCAAAGAAATACAGGGAAAAAGTCATGAATTGAAAAAGATGAAGATACTGTTATGAAAGCTGTTAGTCTGGTTCAAATCTAGATAAACTCATTTGTTGGGCCACATATTCTCATGCGTCTCTCCACAGCAAAAAAGGCATCTCAAGACCTATGATTCAACATAATGAAGGTGCATGAAATAGGTGAACAGTGCTATGCAGACTTCAGACTTGATGGATTTGAGAATAATCCACTATTAAGAAGTTTCATGACCCAATGAAAATGAACAAACCACAAACCTTCACTAACATGTCCAAGAAGGCGGCAGTGAACAGCAATGGCAGGACAGCCATCATGAAAGCAGACAAAGCACTGTTTGGTCGAATTATTGTGACCGCACAGAATCGGAACCTTTAAACGGTGGATGTACTCTCTCTTCCTTTAGCACCCTTACCATGAGCTTTAGCAGCTCCAGAAGGTCTGTTGCGAAAGACAAAGCTGTTTTAGCAACATACTTGCAGAAAACTGTTACTCTATGAGGAAATACCTGCAAAATCAGCCATGCTGATTGATAGTTTGGTTCTTGTACAGAGAGTAAAAAAAAATATTCAAACTTTGGTAGATGGCTCTGTCTGTCTTCTCCATGGCTTTACTGGAAGGAAACAGGAGTCAAAGAATCAGTGTTGTGTTTGATACGTACAATGGGGCATCTATTAAAAACAGCGAAAGGACAATCAGAGGGGAAGAACTTGGGCACCAGTTACACAGCATCTCTCCTTCCCAAATTGTCAGACAGTTGACTAAATTCCTAAGCCAAGTATGGAATAAAACCACTCTGATTGCATTTCTTGAACAAATCGAGAAAACCAGAGTACTTTGTAAAACATGAGAATAAAGCACTGTTCGCGAACTGTGAAGATAAATGCTACAAAACCACATATAAAGGGAGCCACGAAGTGCCTGATCTCAACAGTACACACGAAGAAGCAGATGGTTGTTTGCTGCTGCATGCTGCACACGCTGCTAATGAAAGCTATGAGGCAATAATGATAAGCTCAGATGACACCAATGCGTATTATGTGTTTGGGATTCCATAACAGAATCATGGCTAAATTGCTTCTGAGATGTGGTACTTAAATACGCATGTGAGGGGTGTGGCCAAGATGGCGCACACGTAGGAGCGTTTCTATGGAGCTCCTCCGTTGGCATAATGGCAGAGAATGAAGTGGGCCTCCTAATTGCTGCCCTGTGTCAGAGCCGAGAGCGGCATAGCAGGGAGAGAAGCAAGAACCCATGATGGGACCCTGATGGGGCCGCACAGCGAAGAAGGATGCAGAATAGCGGGATCGGGCCCGGGTGGCTGAGGAGCGGCGGAAACATGGTGGCCGTCTGACAACCAGAACCCTGAGGTGCGGTGGCACGGAAGGAAGCCTGCAGCGTGGACCAGAGCGGGGACAGCAACGAAGGACGAGGTGAGCATGGGGCAGGCGGGGGACCCTGTCCCTCGGCTGCCTGAGATCCAGAACATGGCACTGGAGAGGGGGAGCACCTGTTCCAGTCTGGAGCACCCAGCAGAGACTGGCCCTGCACAGAGCCTAGATAGGCCGCACTGGTGGCCCCAGACATAAAGGAGAAGCCTGAACTACGAGGAGGCTGCGGTGAAAGCAGAGGTTTCACATGGATGCCCGGCCCCGCATTCTGGCCTGGCCAGACTGAGGGAACGGAGAGGAGAGCATCGGGGCAAGGGTGGGTGGCTCCCTCCAAGCAGTAGCAGAGCTGCGAGGCAACAAGAGGTGCAGAGCCCAGACACCGAATCAGCCCAGTCCCTGAGTGAAAGGAGAAGCAGGGCAAGGAGGACAAAGGGCGCCTTACGGACCGCCATTTTGTACGGGTGCACACCAGGACCTGCTCATGGAGTCATGGACTAAGCCGGTGGTCCTAACGTGTTTGCTGCAGTGGAAAGGTAGAGGGAATGGGGCTGCAGAACCCCTGCTATGCCTGCCGAACCCCACTCCTTCTGGCTGGCGGACCTAGATGGGAGACCCTGATGGCGCTGAGGAGCGCTTTGAGTTGTTGTGGGGCGCTTAAATCCGGCACTGCAGGACACCCACTGCACTCTAGCCATGACCTTGCAGCGCCAAAAATAAGAAAGAGGGATCCCTTAAAGACCTCTTTAGCAAGTCTCAAGCAAAGAAACTAGATCCTCTGTAGGGGAAGCCAATGGCTGCTGATGGGGGGGGCTGAAAGCGGAGCTAGCCCAGATGAAACAGCCTGTAATCGGGTTGGGAGTTCCCCGGTTGCAGAGTCAGACTCCAGCCCTAGCTGCCAGTGCCCCGGGGGCACTGGGGAACGCAGTGATCCACCAGAGAGCAACCCGGAAGCGGATATCCGGGAAGGGATACCCTCAAAAGGGGTGTGGCCAACGCACGTGGCGCGCAAGGAGAGAGAATCCAAAGAAGAAAGAGAAGAGAGACTCGAAGCACTACGGGGAGGAACCGAAGACGTCTGAGCACCGGCAACGCGGACCGTGCTGCAACAGATGAACGCACTTTCCCACCTAGTCCCTGGAGGGACGTGGCTAGCGCAGGCACGTTCCTGCCTTCGTGTCCACTACCCCGCTTTGTTCGGGAGAGACGTGTGAGCGGGGTTGGTGGGGAACAGGATATCTGACACTCTCAGGGAAAGGCCTCTTACCTATCGGGCACTATCAAGAAGGCCCGAGAGGTAGAGAGAAAGAGAAGCATTATATATATATATTTTTTCCTGTTTTGTTGGTGGTGTTTTGTCTCTTTTCGTTCTTTTTGTACACCACCTATAAATAACTGAATATACTACTAACAACACCGGGAAGTACTGTGAAAATACCAGCCTTCCAGAGCACGCCAATAGGCTTCACTAAAAAATAAACCCAGAACCTTCTTTCCACAAGGGGGTGCTTGTTTGGAAGTTGATGAAAGGGAAACCCGGTACCCTCACCCACCTTGCTACACCCGCTTACTAACCCTACCCATAAGCCCCAGAACCCACACATACCTTCTCTTTTCCCTTTTTTCCGGTACTCCCACTGTTCCACACTGCCGAAGTGCAAATGAAACACCGCCAAAAAGAAGACCTATAAAGGAAGGAAAGAAGACTAAGCTGATATTACGAAGATTAACAACATACAGTAATTAAGAAAACCCAGAGAACATCCCAAAGACAGAAAAACAAGAGACTCTCTACCCGTGACTGGAGAAAGGGCTAGATTACATAAGGAAAATCAATCAATCACGATTGAGCACCATATCTTTGTCTCCGAGCATTTTATTCTCTGGACCATCACTCCACGCTAGAACCCCCACCTCCTACACCGCCCCTACAACTAAGGCCTTCTTGGAACAGCTGTTCGGGGTATTGTGCAATGACTTTGCCACTCTTAAACAGGAAATCGCGGCAGACGTTGAGGATCTAAAAAGGAAGATGGCAGAATTCAGGCAACGAATGGACATGGTCGAACGCACCCACGATGCCCAGGAGTAGGAGATATACCAACACAGGCGGGAGATTCTTGAGCTGCAGGAAAGGAGCAGAGACTTGTAGTATCGCCCGGAAAATTTGGAAAATAGATTGAGACTCTCAAAAATATCCTTATTAGAGGGCTACCACTGAAGATGATTACCAGGAAGTTGGAGGACTTTGTGATCCGTCTCTTTCGCCATGTCACCCTAGCACTCAAAGATCATGATAGCCTGTTAAATCGCACACATAGGGCAGGTCAACCGGTCCAATCCCCAGGGCAATTGCAGGATATACTTACATGCTCACATTACTATCATCAGCAGGAAATCATCCTAGCAGCAACCAGAGTCCTAAAGGCGTTTGAATTTGAAGGACATAAGCTGTACCTGTTCAAAGACCTTTCACCCTTGACCTTGCAGAGACGCCGTGCCCTTCAGCCAGTAACGGAAATCCTCAGAGAAAAGGGGATTTTTTTTTATAAATGGGCCACCCTTTTTGTCAGCAATTTGTATGTCAAAGTGAAACACGCAGTATCCGCACCCTGGAGGAAGCCACTTCCCTACCGGACATGTCTGTTGGCCAAGGGGAGTCGCCCTAGTCAACCCTGAATAATGTGTTGGCGACACCCACAGAAGGCTGGCGCCACAGGAACAAACAACGAAAAGGGAAGATGCACAAACCCTCTGAAGATGAAAGCAGAGAGGAGAGAGCGGCACTGCTTTGCCGATTTGAGGAGCCAGGGGAGTGAGTCTTAGGTGGACGTGGATGCCTAACTATAGCGTGGAAGCTGGCAGCAGGCCGTCAAGAGGTTCTGCCTTCTGTGCTGTAGCTGTGGGTTAAAGAAGCGATGGGCAGTGGTGGCCCAGAATCAGACGATGGAGGAGCTCCACCACCTGCGGATGGATGTGGACAGCAGACATCTTGGTGCACAACGCTCTACTACAGAGTTGGGCCTCGTGTTCCTGGGCAGGGAACTAGTTGGTATAAATGTTGTGTATTTGATCTGTATTTTTTTTTTTTTGCTAATGACGCCCTTCTGAGAAATAGTCCACTTGGCCATGCCCCAATGGGTTCACAAGTAGTTAGTACTGAATGCACCCCACACGGACAGATAGGATGATGCCATACTGCCCTGTAGTTCACAAATGACAATCACCATACTTAGCTTTAATGTAAGGGGACTTAATGCGTCGGTGAAAAGGTTGGCCCTACTTTCCCGCCTTCGGGAATCCAAGTGCGATAGCTGCCTGTTGCGAGAAACACACTTCGCTGGGGCGGAGTGGAAGAGCTTGGGATCTGGACAGTTTGATAGGCAGTTTGGCAGGCAATACCACTCGTGCTGAGGGCGGGAGTCGCAATATGTCCAAGGGATGGTGCTGGGCACACAGGCCGAAATAAAAGAGAGGCTGCTGGCACTAAGGATGGACCTACAGGGGTTTAGGTTCACTTTAGAGAACATTTACGGCCCACCAGAAGCAATTCCTTAGAGAAGCCATTGGTCAGGTACTCTCCACACCCAATATAGAAGTACTCATGGGGGGCAAGAGGGGATGTAAGGAAATGCCTCCTTGGCATGGTTACCCCCTGACGTTTTTGCCTTTGCTGATGCCAAGTTATGATTTGAAAGTGTGCTGGGACCCTGCTAACCAGGCCCCAGCACCAATGTTTTTTTCCCTAAACTGTACCTTTGTCTCCACAATTGGCACAAACCTGGCACCCAGGTAAGTCCCTTGTAACTGGTACCCCTGGTACCAAGGGCCCTGATGCCAGGGAAGGTCTCTAAGGGCTGCAGCATATCTTATGCCACCCTGGAGACCCCTAACTCAGCACATCCACACTGCTTGCCAGCTTGTGTGTGCTGGTGAGGAGAAATTGACTAAGTCGACATGGCACTCCCCTCAGAGTGCCATGCCAACCTCACACTGCCTGTGGCATAGGTAAGTCACCCCTCTAGCAGGCCTTACAGCCCTAAGGCAGGGTGCACTATACCACAGGTGAGGGCTTATGTGCATGAGCACTATGCCCCTACAGTATCTAAGCAAAACCTTAGATATTGTAAATGCAGGGTAGCCATAAGAGTATATGGTCTGAGAGTCTGTCAAACACGAACTCCACAGCACCATAATAGCTACACTGAAAACTGGGAAGCTTGGTATCAAACTTCTAAGCACAATAAATGCACACTGATGCCAGTGTGCACTTTATTGCAAAAATACACCCAGAGGGCATCAAAACATACCCGACTTCCAGTGTGAGCTGACTAGTTTTTGCCAGCCTGCCACACACCACACATGTTGCTGCCACATGGGGAGAGTGCCTTTGTCACTCTGTAGCCAGGAGCAAAGCCTGTACTGGGTGGAGGTGCTTCTCACCTCCCCCTGCAGGAACTGTAACACCTGGCGGTGAGCCTCAAAGGCTCACCCCCTTTGTTACAGTGCCACAGGGCATCCCAGCTAGTGGAGATGCCCGCCCCTCCGGCCACTGCCCCCACTTTTGGCAGCAAGGCTGGAGGAGATCATGAGGAAAACAAGGAGGAGTCACTCCCAGTCATGACAGCCCCTAGGGTGTCCTGAGCTGAGGTGACTCTTACTTTTAGAAATACTCCATCTTGCAGATAGAGGATTCCCCCAGTAGGATGAGGGATGTGCCCCCCTCTCCACAGGGAGGAGGCACAAAGAGGGTGTAGCCACCCTCAGGACCAGTAGCCATTGGCCCTCCCAGACCTAAACACACCTCTAAATTGAGTATTGAGGGGCTCCCAGAACCGAGAGAGATGGATTTCTGCAACCTGAAGAAGGAGGACTGCTGACCTGAAGCCCTGCAGTGAAGACGGAGACGACAACTGATTTGGCCCCAGCCCCACCGGCCTGTCTCCCTACTTCGAAGAAAACTGCAACACCGACGCATCCAACAGGATCCAGCAACCTCTGAAGCCTCAGAGGACTACCCTGCATCTAAAAGACCAAGAAGCTCCAACTTTAAAAGACCACCCGTTTACCGCCGGAAGCCTGAGACTGTCCACTCTGCACCCGACGCCCCCGGCTCGACCTGTGGAAAACTAACACTATAGGGAGGACTCCCCGGCGACTGCGAGCCCGTGAGTAGCCAGAGTTGAGCCCCCTGAGCTCCCACAGCAACGCCTGCGTGGGAAATCCAGAGGCTCCCCCTGACCGCGACTGCCTGCTTCAAGGAACCCGACGCCTGGAAACCACACTGCACCTGCAGCCCCCAGGACCTGAAGGAACCGAACTCCAGTGCAGGAGCGACCCCCAGGCGACCCTCTGCCTAGCCCAGGTGGTGGCTACCCCGAGGAGCCCCCCCTGTGCCTGCCTGCCGCCCGGGTCTCTACATTGATTCCTATTGAAAACCGGACACCTGTTTGCACTCTGCACCCAGCCGCCCCTGTGCCGCTGAGGGTGTACTTTCTGTGCCTACTTGTGTGTCGTCCCATTCCCCCCCCCCCCCCCCCCCCCCCCACCGCCCTACAAAACCCCCATGGTCTGCCCTCCGAAGTCACGGGTACTTACCTACTGGCAGACTGGAACCTGGGCACCCCTATTTCCATTGAAGCCTGTGTGTTTTGGGCACCACTTTGACCTCTGCACCTGACCGGCCCTTAGCTGCTGGTGTGGTAACTTTGGGGTTGCCTTCAACCCCCAACGGTGGGCTACCTTGGACCCAACTTTGAACCCTGTAAGTGTTCTACTTACCTGTGAACTTAACATTTACTTACCTCCCCCAGGAACAGTTTATTTTTGCACTGTGTCCACTTTTAAAATAGCTTATTGCCATTTATGTCAAAACTGTACATGCTAGTGTGATTATTCAAAGTTCCTAGAATACCGGAGTGAAATACCTTTCATTTAAAGTATTGTTTGTAAACCTTGAACCTGTGGTTCTTAAAATAAACCAAAAAAAGATATTTTTCTATATAAAAACCTATTGCCCTGGAATTTGTCTTTGAGTGTGCGTTCCTCATTTATTGCCTATGTGTGTACAACAAATGCTTAACACTACCCTCTGATAAGCCTACTGCTCGACCACACTACCACAAAATAGAGCATTAGAATGATATCTTTTTGCCTCTATCTTACCTCTAAGGGGAACCCTTGGACTTTGTGTACACTATTTCTTACTTTGAAATAGTATATACAGAGCCAACTTCCTACAGGGGGGCAACAATATTGTTCCGGACACCCAACTTGACGGATCAGCTCAGCAGCATGGCCAGGCAGGAGTCTTCTCCATAGATTTTCGGCAGTGGGTGGAGGGGGCGGGGTTGATGGACGTATGGCATGTGAAAACCCTACAGTTAGAGAATATACCATTTTCTCAGTGGCCCACCAGACCTATGGCAGCTTAGACCTCTACCTGGCCTTGCCATGCATCTTTAGCATGGTGACCCAGGTGGAATTCGGGGTAGCAACCCTATCGTACCACGCCTCAGCTGCTCTGTGCCTCCGGATACTCGGACCCCACCCAGCCCTTAAACCGTGGCGTCTGAATGTTAAACTCCTCGAGTACGAGGATATAAAAGTAGAAATTAAGAAAATAGAGGCATACCTCGAGGTTAATGACACCTTGGAGACTCCAGTGGCAGTCCTGTGGGACACACTGAAAGAGGTTACTAGGGACCAGTTTAATGAAAGTAGGCATGATAACTGCAAGAAACTGGATGACCGCGTCAGAGAACTGGAGAGGTAACATAGGAGTACTGCCTCGATGGTTGTATGTCCGGAACTCACGTTTATCCACAAACAGCTAAAGGCCCTAGTTATAGACAGAGCAGAGTATGCTCTCCTGCACACAAAACAAAGGTATTATGTGGGGGGGAAATAAGGCAGAGTGCCTTTTGACATACCACCTTCATGCCCAAACAGCACAGCAGAGGGTGAATGACATTAGAATGCAAAATTGAGCGGTATAAGGGGAAGAAGATCAGAGTCTTAGGGAGTTTTAATTGTTTTACACCTCCCTATATGAAGTGGAGGGGCGAGACTCAGCTAAGATAGAGAAGTATTTGGTGTCAGCCTCATTGGCCTGTCTCCCGCAAAGCACTCTGGATATTTTGGGCAAAGATATTACTCCCACTGAGGTCCTTATGGCCATCCAACGGCTCCAAACGGGAAAGGCACCGGGGCAAGATGGCCTTGGGGTGGAATTTTACAAGTGCTTCGGGGTCCTCCTCGCTCCTATTCTGGCATGATTATACAATGGGTTTGCGGTATCTGTCAACCTCACACCTACAATGCAATTACGTACGATTATAGTGATCCCTAAGCCAGGAAAAGACCACCAGCTGTGTGCATCCTGTTGGCTGATCCCACTATTAAATACAGACGGTAAGCAGAGGCCTATTTACCGGTGTCCGAGGGTGGGGTCAGGGTGCCTCACCTGCTGAGCTACTATCTGACAGCACAACTGCGATATATGGTGGAGTGTTTGTGTGTAAGCACAGAGAAGCACTAGTGCTTCATCGATCAGGCAGTGTCAGGGCAACACATTTGGAAGATCCCTTGGCTTCCTAATACATCTCGACTGGGGGGGGGGGGAGAGAGATAGATATATATATATATATATATATATAAGATTGATGGCATGTGTAGCTGCAGATACACATGCTTTGCATAGGTTCCAACATCTAGTGTTGGGCTCAGAGTGTAACAAGTTGTTTTTCTTCGAAGAAGTCTTTTCAAGTCACAAGATCGAGCGACTCCTCCTCTTCGGTTCCATTGCGCATGGGCATCGACTCCATTGTTAGATTGTTTTCTTTCCGCCGTCGGGTTCGGACGTGTTTCCTTCTCGCTCTGAGATTTCAATTCGGAAAACTTTCATTTAGTCGGTATCGTATCGATCAGGCTTATAATCTTCCATCGACACAGCAGTACAGTCGGAAAACAACCTTGTTCGCCCTTCAGGGTGCGCGCGCCCAACTCTGGCCTAGTCGGGCCGACCGCGTGGAGAGTCTCATGGATCGGACTCCATTCCGATTCTTTCCTCGGTGCCACGCGAAGTACCCGTACACAGACCAGCATCTGGTTTGCAACCTCTGCCTTTCCCCAGACCATCGGGAGGAGAACTGCGAGGCCTGTTGATCCTTCCGATCGAAGAAGACTATGAGACCGAAGAAGGCTCGAAATGGCGTTGAAGAGCAGGGAACATCTCAACGTAGAGGAGGAAGAATTGATGCAGACAGCAGCCTCAGATCGAGATACAGAATCGGAGCAGGAATCGGAGGAAGACACGTCAGTCACAGCCGGACAACATGTGAGTACGTCTGCCCCTGCACACTCACAAAAGAAAAAACAAAAGGCCTTGGGTACGCCACTGCCGGAAGGACATGTCTCAGCCTGAAAAAAAGACTGTTGGTGACCGACCTCCTAGTTCGGCAACGAAAAAGGCCACTCCTCCGAAAACCTTGGAGACAACAAAAAAACTCTGTTTCCGACTCCAGTAGACATCAATTTTCGAAAATAAGAAAGCCAGTTTCGGAGCTGAAATCTTTGTCATCCTCATCTTTTTCGATCCGAAAAAAACAAGTTTCGGAGCCAAAAAAAAAACAGACACAGAGGAACATGGACTTTCAAAAAGACTTAAAGAAAACCACAAAACCTCTGAAGAGGATTTAGAGGTAGAACCAATTTTGGAAATTATGGATGAAAGGCAATCCAGGATCCACATCCATAAAGAAACAGGGAGAATTCTTACAGCACCTCCTTTAAAAACAAAGAGGAAGCTAGCTTTTCAGGAGGAATTGGACACTATGCAGCCTCCAGCTAAAGTGCCAAAACAGAAGGAGAAACCACCACCTACTCAGTCTTCTCCTCGTCATTCTCCCCACCTACCCACCTCTCCTCCCACCAGCCCTACACCAATGCATTCGCCCACTCATTCATATGGCTCACAATAGGACACTGTTGATCCATGGGGTCTTTATGACCCTGATCCCATTCCAACTAATGATCCAGACAGCTACCCCTCTAAACCATCACCACCTGAGGATAGTACTGTCTAACCAGGTCATGGCTAGGGCTGCAGCATACCATGGGGTTACCATGCACACAGAGCCACTAGAAGAGGGTTTTTTATTCAACACATTATCCTCATTCTAGGTACCAATGTCTCCCAATGCTCCCAGGCAAGGTAAAACATGCTGATCAGATCTTTAACAAACCAGTAAAGGCACACATTATAACACCTAGAATAGAGAAGAAATACAAACCTGCACCTTCTGACCCTGTTTATATTACCCATCAGGTACCACCTGATTCTGTTGTAGTTAGCGTTGCCAGGAAGAGGGCAAATAGTCAGTCCTCAGGAGATGCACCCCCTCCTGATAAAGAGAGCAGGAAATTTGATGCTGCAGGGAAAAGAGTTGCGTCCCAGGCAGCAAATTAGTGGAGGATAGCCAACTTGCAAGCACTATTAGCTCGTTATGACAGAGCCCATTGGGACGAGATGCAGGATATAATACAACATCGCCCCAAAGAAGACCAAAAAAGGGCACAACAGGTAGTGGAGGAAGGGCAAGCCATTACAAATAACCAGATAAGATCTGCCCTAGATGCAGCAGATACCGCTGCTAGGAGTGTCAACATAGCAGTCACTATACGGAGGCATGCATGGCTCCGATCTTCTGGATTCAAGCCAGAAATACAGCAGGCTGTGTTAAACATGCCTATCGACAAAAAATATATTTTTGGGCCAGAGGTAGACACAGTGATCGAAAAATTACAAAAAGACTCTGACACAGCAAAAGCCATGGGTGCACTCTACTCTGCACCATATAGGGGGCCATTTTGTAAACCTCAATTTTGAGGTGATTTCAGAACACAGCCCTCCGGCATCAACCTCTCAAACAAAGCCAACCTAGCAACCACAGTACCAATGTGGTAGTTTTAGAGGCACATACAGAGGACAATATCCCAGAAATAGAGGAAAATTCCAGATCTCTAAGCAGCCTGCACAACACCCAAAACAGTGACTTCCCTCATTCCCTCCCACTCCACACCTCTCCTGTGGGGGGAAAATTACAAGAGTGCCACACAAATTGGCAAAATATTACCACAGACAACTGGGTGCTATCAATTATCCACAATGGCTATTGCCTAGAATTGATAAACACTCCTCCAACTATTCCACCAAGGTTTCACAAACTAACCACAGAACACACAATTCTGTTACAAGAAGAGGTCCAATCTCTACTACTCAAACAAGCAATAGAATTAGTTCCACAATCTCAGATAGGAACAGGAGTTTATTCGATATACTTTCTAATTACCGAGAAAAAGATGGCACCCTCAGACCAATATTAGACCTCAGGCCCCTCAATCTTTACATCCTGTCAGAATATTTTCACATGGTAACTTTACAGGATGTTATACCACTACTACAGAAACAAGATTACATGACCTGCTTAGAACTAAAGGATGCGTTTCTTCACATATCCATCCATCCTGCTCACAGAAAATACCTCAGGTTTGTCATTCAAGGAAAACACTAACAATTCAAAGTGTTACCATTTGGAATACCAATGCCGCCAAGGGTATTCACAAAGTGCTTGGCAGTAGTGGCGGCTTACCTAAGAAGACAACATATACATGTCTTTCCATAGCTAGACGATTGGCTAATAAAATCAAGCAGTCGTACACAATGCCAAAATCATACACGTTATGTAATACAAACTTTACACACACTAGGTTTCTCAATAAACTACCAAAAATCACACCTTCAACCAGCACAAATACAACCGTATTTAAGTGCAATACTAAATACTCAACAGGCTCTAGCATATCCAAATACACAAATGATACAAGTTTTCCAAAACCTAATTCCACAAATACAACCAAATCAACAATACACTGAGATTTGTAATTAAAATTCTAGGAATGATGGCATCCTGTATTGCAATTGTTCTTCACGCAAGACTAAACATGCGGCCCTTACACAAGTGCCTTTCACAGCAGTGGTCACAGGCACACGGTCAACTACAAGATCTAGTGTTGATAGACCGCGAAACATATATGTCTCTTCAATGCTGGAATTTCACCAGTCTAATCAAGGGGCGGTCATTTCAAGACCCTGTGCCTCAGACCATAATTACAACAGATGCATCAGTGATTGGTTGGGGAGCTCACCTAAACAATCACAACATTCAAGGACAATGGGATGTCAAACAGAAACAGCTACACACAAACCACTTGGCGTTATTAGCTGTCTTTCTAGCACTCAAAGCTTTCCAACCTCTTCTCAAACAGAAGATGGTTCTTATTAAAACTGACAAAATGACAACCATGTATTAACTCGACAAACAGAGAGGGACACATTCATCCCAGCCGTCCCTCTTAGCCCAAAACATTTGGAAATGGGCAATCCACAACCAAATTTGTCTATTAGCACAGTACATCCCACAGATAGGCAATCAGTTGGCAGATATCCTCAGCAGAAATCACCAACAAACTCACGAGTGGTAGATTCATTCTCAAGTAATTCAACAGTACTCTTCGCAACAAGCGGAAATACAAAAATGCCAAAACTTTGCATCCAGACACCCACATCCCCTATCCAAGGGCAATGCTCTATGGATCAATTGGTCAGGGATATTTGCGTACGCTTTTCCCCCTCTTGCACTCCTTCCGTTTCTATTCAGCAAGTTACGTCAAACCTCACTCAACATGATACTAATAGCACCAACATGGGCACGTCAGTCGTGGTACACAACATTACTAGACCTATCGGTAGTACCACATTCCAAACTCCCATGCAGACCAGATCTGTTGACACAAAACAAAGGTCAGATCAGACATCCAAATCCCAAGGCTCTCGATCTAGCGATTTGGCTCTTGAGGTCATAGAGTTTGGATATTTACAACTCCCATCAAGATGCATGGAAGTTATTAAACAAGCAAGAAAACCCACTACTAGACAGTGCTATGCAAACAAATGGAAAAGATTTGTATATTACTGTCAATCTAAAAATATACACCCTCTTACAGCATCAATACAAGATATTGTATGTTATTTACTTCATTTACAAACATCTAACTTACCATTTTCTTCAATAAAAATACATATTACTGCAATTTCTGCATATTTCCAAATATACAACATAACTCTATATTTAGAGTTACTGTCAGTAAGGCTTTCATGGAAGGCTTAAAACGTATCATTCCACCTAGAACGCCACCAGTTCCATCATGGAATCTAAACATAGTATTTACAAGACTTATGGGTCCCCCATTCGAGCCAATGCACTCATGTCAACTGCAATTTGTATCATGGAAAGTTGCCTTCCTAGTGGCAATTACTTCTTTAACCGCTTCTGTGCCTTGGACGAGGTGACCTCGTCCAAGGCTACAGTTCCCCTGTGCCTTGGACGAGGTCACCTCGTCCAAGGCACAGGGGAACTTGGAGGAGCGCTAGCGCGCCCCCCGTGCACCCCCACCCCTCCGTGACGTCAGCGCTCGCTGATTTGTCACAGGGGCCTCCCCCAGTGTGATTGAAAGAGAAATGCAAAGCATTTCTCTTTCAATCACTGGGGGAGGCCCGAAGGGGCTTCAAAAGGAAGGAAATGTATTTCCTTTCCTTTTGAAGTCTCTCCAAGGGTTTCAAAAGCCGGATTGCTTGCAATCTGGCTTTTGAAACCCCACTAGACACAAGGGTCGCTCCCAGGGGGGGCATTTTTTCGGGAAGGCCTTTTCTGCCCCCCATGGGGACAGAAACCTCTAGGTACCAGGGATCTTTATTATTTTTTTTTTAGGTGGGGTGCGACCCCTTAGGCAAGGGCCGCTCCCCTTGGGGGAAAATTATATTTAGGCCATTTCTGCCCCCCTTGGGGGCAGATTGGGTGATTTTAGGTCAATCTGTCCCCAAGGGGGCAGAAACCACTAGGCACCGGGGATTTGTTTTTGGCGCCAATGTCACGCAGGGGGAGCGACCCCGTAGGCAAGGGTCGCTCGGGGGTGGGGGGTGGGGCTAAATTTATTTTAGGCCATTTGGGGCAGAAACCTCTAGGCGCCAGGGCAAATTTTTTGTGTGTTTTTTTTTTTTTTTTTAGAGATGGGTAGCGACCCATCAGGCAAGGGTCGCTGCCCTGGGGGGCAAATTGTACTTAGACCATTTCTGCTCCCCTTGGGGGCAGATTGGGTGATTTTAGGTCAATCTGTCCCCAAGGGGGCAGAAACCACTAGGGACCGGGGATTTGTTTTTTTGCGCCAATGTCACGCAGGGGGAGCGACCCCGTAGGCAAGGGTCGCTCCCGGAGGGGGGGGGAGGGTTGGGGGGGAAAATTTATTTTAGGCCATTTCTGCCCCCAGGGGGGGCAGAAACCTCTAGGCGCCAGGGCAAATTATTATTATTTTTTTTTTTTTGTTTGTTTGTTTTTTTAGAGATGGGGAGCGACCCATCAGGCAAGGGTCGCTTCCCTGGGGGGCAGATTGTATTTAGACCATTTCTGCCCCCCTTGGGGGCAGATTGGTCGATTTTAGAAACCACTAGACTCCGGGGATTTGTTTTTTGGCGCCAATGTCACGCGGGGGGAGCGACCCCGTAGGCAAGGGTCGCTCCCGGGCAGGGCGGGTTTGGGGGGGTGGGGGGAGGGGGTCAAATTTATTTTAGGGCATTGAATCTGACATTGCAGGGAAAAGTTACAGAGTAAAACGTAGAGAAAAATTTATGTTTTTTTCACCTCAATTTCAATATTTTTCTTTTTCAGTTGTTATTTTCTGTAGGAAACCCTTGTAGGATCTACACAAATGACCCTTTGCTGAATTCAGAATTTTGTCTACGTTTCACAAATGTTTAGGTTTCTGGGATCCAGCATTGGTTTCATGCCCATTTCTGTCACTGACTGGAAAGAGGCTGAAAGCACAAACAATTGCAAAAATGGGGTATGTCCCAGTAAAATGCCAAAATTGTGTTGAAAAATTGGGTTTTCTGATTCAAGTCTGCCTGTTCCTGAAAGCTGGGAAGCTGCTGAGTTTAGCACTGCAAACCCTTTGTTGATGCCATTTTCAGGGGAAAAAACCACAAGCCTTCTTCTGCAGCCACTTTTTCCAATTGTTTTGAAAAAAATGAAATTTTCACTGTATTTTGGCTAATTTCTTGGCCTCCTTCAGGGGAACCCACAAAGTCTGGGTACCTCTAGAATCCCTAGGATGTTGAAAAAAAAAGAACGTAAATTTGGCCTGGTTAGCTTATGTGGACAAAAAGTTATGAGGGCCTAAGCGCAAACTGCCCCAAATAGGCAAAAAAAGGCCTGGCACAGGGTGGGGGGGGAAAGGCCTGGCAGCGAAGGGATTAAGAAGAGTAAGTAAAATCTAAGCCTTTACTCTTGAAGAATCTTTCTTCCAAGTGCACAAACATAAAGATGTACTAAGAACAAACCCAAAGTTTCTACCAAGTCATATCACCATTTCACATTAATCAAACTGTGGAACTACCAGTCTTCTTCCCGCAGCCAGATTCCGTGGCAGAAAGAGCTCTACATACATTAGACATCAAAAGAGCTTTAATCTACTATATAGACAGAACCAAACCATTTAGAAAGACTAAACAACTATTTGTAGCTTTTCAAAAACCACATATAGGTAATCCTATATCAAAACAAGGTTTAGCAAGATGGATTGTAAGGTGCATCCAAACATGCTATATTAAAGCAAAAAGACAGCTATTAGTTACCCCCAAATCACATTCAACAAGAAAGGTGCAACAATGGCTTTCTTAGGGAATATACCAATGACTAAAATATGTAAAGCAGCTACATGGTCAACACCACATACAGTCACTAAACACTACTGTGTAGACGTATTGTCACAACAAGCCACAGTAGGCCAAGCTGTCCTAAAAACGTTATTTCAAACAACTTCAACTCCTACAGGCTAGCCACCGCTATTTTCTGGGAGGACAAACTGCTTTGTAGTCTATGCACAGCATGTGTATCTGCAGCTACACATGCCATCGAACGGAAAATGTCACTTACCCAGTGTACATCTGTTTGTGGGATGTTCTGCTGCAGATTCACATACACCCTCCCTCCTCCCCGGAAGCCTGTAGTTGTTTAAGGTATTACACTTGGATATACATTTACATTTGCATGGACATCTATTACTTTACACCTATATACTGTATCACTCCTTCCTTTATCCCTCTGCGGTAAAACAATCTAACAATGGAGTCGATGACCATGCGCAATGGAACCAAAGAGGAGGAGTCACTTGATCTCGTGACTCAAAAAGCCTTCTTCGAAGAAAAACAACTTGTAACACTTCGAGCCCAACACTAGATGTCGGAATCCTATGCAAAGCATGTGAATCTGCAGCAGAACATGTCACGAACAGTTGTACACTGGGTAAGTGACATTTTCCAATTACCCCATTCTGAGAGCCAAAATGGAGGGGTGGGATAAGGTGTATGTGAAAAAGGGCTTTTCCGCTCCCAAATCTCCACAAACACCTCTTATTGACAACCTAAACTTTCTGCCGGCATTCACTGGATCCTCGTTCCAGATCTGGCAGGACTCCAACTGTAAGAGAGTTGGGGACTTCTTTGATGCCGACGGTGTCTGGGAATTACCGCAACTTCAGGAGAACTCCATCAGCGGCGTACTGGCAATGCGCCACTGGGTGACCACCCCAGCGATCCACCGGCACGCAGGCAGACCACTTACCCCCTTTGAGCGCTGGTTGCTTATGTGCACAACCAATAAAAATCTAACCTCAGATCTGTTTTTTTGGTAAAGCCTCCCCTCTTGGTAAAAACCAATGCGAGACGCAGATGGGGGAGGGAATGTGGCTGTCCTTCTTGGATAAGGAATTGCGGTTTGTCCTGCATAGGGCGAGGGTCTCAGCTTGTAACATAAATTCCAAGGAACTCTTCCTAAAAATAGCTCACTACTGGTACTACACACCCGAACAGATTGGAGGTTGGGTGGCACTGATCGGTGCTGGCACCAATATGGTCAACTGGATGAGCTGACACATATTCTGTGGCACTGCCCTAAAATGGCCTCATTCTGGGACTCCGTATTATAGGCTATAGATAGCATCCATGAAACTACCATCCCGAGATTCCCAAGTTATGTCCTGCTAGGGGCTTCCGAAACCCCTGACTTATCCTCTTAAATCCCTGAAAGGAAAGGGCTATCACACTGTCGATAGGGTCCGTTAAACACTTGCTATTGTCACGGCGGCACTCCACTGTTAGCCCTACACACATGGACTAGCTCCATAAAATATGGGATATTCTGGGCATGGAAAAGATCAGAGCCAGGGTGGCGAGAGCGATGCCGCAGTTTGATAAGACATGGGGCCCCTGCATCGACTATCTCTCCAATGAGTTTAGGGAGCTGACCTGCCCACATTACCCCTCTGCATACCACACATGACTGCCTAGGACGACACCTGGCCTAAACAGCACCCCCCCTTATAAAGTTTCACAGATAGCCCATATTCGTCCCAGATGAAGGACCTGTTAGTTGGACCCAGAGTAGATACAGGTGCCTTATGTTGTTTGGTTTAGTTCTCCCTCTGTTTACTTCCCTTCCTTTAGGTAATTGGTGGCCAGCAGATGAAATTCATTTGAGATGTTATTCTATCTAGCCTATGATTTGAACTCAAAAAGATCTTAAGCTTCAAATACGCATGCAAGTCATTGACATTGGGAAAATAGCTTCAACTCTTGGTGAACATGTTTGTCGAACTATAATAGGTCTCCATACGTTTACCAGATATGACACAGTAAGCACATTTGTGGGAAAAAGAAAAGTAAGTGCATTCAAAATCCTGTCTGCCAACAGACATACACAGAAAAAAAAATTGCAGCTCGGAGACAAACGTGTTCTCTCTGAAGAATTAATGGACAAATTGGAGCAGTTCTCATGCTTGCTGTATTCACCAAAATCTTCGGTTCATCATGTGAATGACCTGAGCTATCACCTATTCTGCACAAAGAAAGGATGAGATACAGTCATCAACTTCCACCTTGCAGGGACTGTCTAAAGAAACATGCCAAATGTGCAAATTATCAAGCCGTTATAAGCAAGAGATGTCTTTTGAATGATCCACAGACACATAGTCGAATTGGGAGAGGGTGGAAGTTGGAAAAACACGAGGGAACAGAGCAACTGGTAGTGGAGTAGATGGAGGGGCAGCTAGCACCTTACGCTGTGTTTAGATGTACTAGCTTGCAACTGCAATTGTAACTGGAAACTGCCAACATGTCTGCTGTCTAAATTGCCTCAAGTGCCCTGACGTGTAGATTTCCGGTCTGTGAATATCAAACAGATGCAGAGAACGATGACACCTATTCAGGAGAAGATGATAAATGTGAATGATAACATTGTCTTCACGTTCACTTAGGACATACATTGTAAGATGTGACAACTATTATTATTTGAAATTGTAATTGAAAATTATGCATATGACGTATCAATATATGTGAAATACAATGAAGTTTTATTATTATTTTAAGGACTATATTGTTATTATTACAATTAATAATCATAATTATTTAAAAACTATATTGCATTTAGCCAATCTGGTGGAATGTCAATTTTTTTTTTCTTCACATTTTATGATGAATTTGTATGCTATTTATCAAAATATGAAAACCATTTTTGTGTGGCTATATTTGCTAATCCAGTAATATCAGACAAAAGGCAAAAAGTGATGACTTGCTATCACATATTTTCCATCTCTAGGCATCCATAATCATGTTTGAACCCATCTCTGAGTGGTACCCGCGGCCTAAGTTTGAGGGTCCTGGCTCATGGTCTAAATGTCTCTTTTCCTTGGCCTCCTCAAAGCGAATCCCAGTTCTCAAGAAACTTGAACCTGAGTTTCTGGCTTCACTTCCTGGTCCATCCCAGATCAAGGCTTTCGACATAGCATGCTGAATATTGGGACTGTCCCACGTTCCTCTAGGCCAGTCCTCAAGGACGGGCCAGCTTCTGCAGGTTTATCACCTCCTGTGACTCTGATACTAACCTTCTCTGCGCCTGATTCCGGCATTGACACCCCTTCCAGTAAAATGAGATCGCCCTAAAGGTGCTGTCGTGCTGGAAGCTGAAAGACATTATTCTACTGGCTAGGGAAAAGGTCAAAGCTTCTTTCAACCACCAGCCTCTTGATTAGCCATCTCCTATGGATGGGTGCACTTTTTGGCTTGGGTTCATGTGTAGTTGAAGGATCTCCATGTGCCCATAATTCAGAATAGGCTTGAATCAGATGCTAACAACCTCCTCCAGCTGGTGGACTCTTCTAGGCCTTCAGAATGGTAGTGACCAGTCCCCGAGTCAGAACCTTGTGGGCCTTAATGAGCTAGGGTGATGGTATGCCTTGTTCTCTGTGACATCTGCTGAATTTCGCTGCTCACTCCCATTCTCTCTACTTCACACTGGGATCCTAACACTGCCAATTAACTAGATTGCCATTGTGTCTCACTATTATTCATTAAGTTCCTATTAAAGTGCTAGGGGTGGTAGTGCCTTCTCTGAGAGGTCCAGTAGTGCGTGTATTTCTGTATTTGGCACTTGAAGGTAGGGTACTGTACCCTGATATGGGACCCTTTGTAGTGTTCCTTGATTCGTCAGTGCCTGGGCTTCCCAATCAACCTCAAGAAGTTTTACCTTGACTGTACTTAGACCTTGAGAATCATTGTGGCAATGTTGTATAGCTCCTGTATGAGAGCTTCTCTTGCACCTCAGAGGATTACAGATATTTAGGATGTGATCCATTGTTTCTGAGTAAGATAGCAATCCCATTTCCACATGTTAGGCTTGATTGCTTTGGGCATCCTGTTGGTCCTGCACACCAGATTGTGAATGAGAGCCCATCAGTGATGCATGAGAAGACAGTGGCTCCAACATCAAGGAAGTCTCATGGATTCCCTAGAGATTTTTCATTGTATCCTACTGGGCATTCGATAGTGGATGTGCCTCCGATCTCACAATGGGGCCTCTCTACAGTCCTCGACCATTGCAAGCCACCACTCTTATGGACACCCTTTTGAGCCGTGTGCTCATCTAGGAGACATGATGGCATGAGGTTTTCTCCACATCAGAGCATCTGCTTCATATCAGTGTGCTACAATTCAAGGTAGTCTGCGTTGACATGAAGATTTTCCACCTCTCCAGTTCTGATTCTTTCAGACAGCACCACCATCTGTTACATCAACTGAGAGGGTGCCTTGCATTCTTGGACCTAGTGTTTTGAGGCCTTGCATTAGTGGAAGTGTTCCCTGCAACAGGGCATTTTCCTGGTTGTGGACCATCTGACAACCAACCTAAATGTGAGGGCGGATGAGTTGAGTCCCCACCTACCAGAGGATAACAAATGAGAGCTGCATACCAAAGTGACAGACATGATCTCCTCCAGATTGGAAGTCCCTACGTATGCCTCTTTGCCAAGGCAAAGTCCTTTATCTGGGGCCGCCTTTAAAGGTCAACTTACCAAAGGATCTGGACAGTGCTTTTCCTCTGATCACTCTGCTTTCAAATGTCTTGCAGAATTAAGATTAAGCTTTTGCCTGCTTTTAGGAGTAGCAGATGTCATCTGTTCTTGGTGGGTGGCTGCTGATTTAAACCTATCCAAGGCTTGTCTTTCTGATGTTCTGCACTTTGTGCTTTCCATTTCATTAAAAAACCTGGCAGTTTATGCTGAAAGGGTTATTTGACTGCTCATTCTGCCTTTTTCTTGTCTTCCTAATCAACCCTCTTTATGGCGTTCATCAAGGGGCTGGTAGGCGGGCATGGGGGGGTGAATCTTGAAAGATCTGTTTTACTTATTTCTTCCTGTGCCCCTTTATTGTTCTGCAGAGGGATTTAAATTTAGTATTAACTTTTCACAAGACCGTGTCATTCAAATCAATTACACAGTTGTTTAGTTTACCTACTTAATCTTAATACTCTTTTTTATGGCAATCTCTTCAGCCTGGCGGGTTAACGATTTTCAGGCTTGGTCCTTTGTAACTGCCCATAGTTTTTGCCTAAAATGTAATCTGCCTTCCAGATGAATCAGTCTATAACCCTTATGTTCTTTCGTGCTCCCGGCCTACCAATGAAGAGTAAGGTTTCTACAAGCTGGACACCAGGTATGCTTTCTTCTGCAACATTGATGGTACTGGGCAGAACCAGGCGAGTGATCTACTCTTTATGGCCCTCATTGGAGCCAAAAGACAGGCAAAGCAGTGCTCGAGTGGACTATTTCATGTTGGTTTACCCTTTGTGTTAAGATGAGCTATGCATTGGCCAAGAAAGACCCTCTGGCTGGTGTTCGTGCAGGCTTTCAAGAACAATGGCAGCTTCTGCTGGGTGGCTTATATTTGACATTATTGACTGATGCCTTAGGTGGCTCAATGATGAATACTTTTGCACGGATGTGTTGCTTGATTTCCTTGGTTAATCAGCCCTATTGTATCCTCACTAGGGAGGGGGAAGGGAAGGAAGGCAAACGTTTTAGTTGTGGGCTCATTTATTAGATGAGAAGTCGGCTGAAAGAATCATCAGTTACAAGGTAAGGCTACTTATCTTCTGTAATTATATTTCTGGTAGATTTTCCATCTTCCCACAAATTCCCTCCCTCCTTCAATTACGAGATAGTGTCAATCATATTAAGATTCCAATGATACAAACTTTTCTTGTTACTGTCAATAAGCTGTCTTGGTACCACTGCACACTACTTATCTGCCTCCGCTATAGTTCGATGTTGTGAGGAGGCAGACGTTACTGGACTCATGTGGCGGTGATGGGGAACTATTGCCAGTCTGGTCTGGCGCCTTGGCGATATTCATAAGTTGAGAAGTATGCATCAGAAATATTGCTGAATCTTAGCATCTTTTTCGTAATTTAGCTGTATTTTCCTGCAGATACTTCACTGCCCTTCCTACTCCCCTTTTAGGACAGTGCAACTCACAATAAGATCCCAAGGTATGCAGTGGTTGTTTCTACTGGTTACAATCTGAGGTTGCTAGGCTCCCTTGATTCTTCTTTGCATGCCACACCTGGGTGCACTAAAAATGCAAGGAACTGATGCCAGCCCACCAGACAACACCTTAGGTAGACTGATGTCCTTCCATCATGGAAAGCCAGACTGGTGTTGTGTGGTGCCACATGGCAAGACTGGAGAGCTGTTGGCTAGGAAAGCATTTTTTGGATCCAGACTGGCACTTGTGGGATATTCAGAAGGTGAGGAAATTAAGGGAAGCTATAGGATTCATCAAAAATATTGTTGCCCAAGGTGCATACATTTTTCTTTAGAGAGGCCTTTAACCTGCCTCTGTAAACAACTAGGAACCACACTCCCACTTCTGCCTTGCCATCTGGCTTTGCATAGTATCAATGAGCAAACAAGCAAGAATAGGGTGATGCGTAAATTACATAATTGTTTTTAAATTAAATGAAGTCTTATAGATTTGCAATTGTCTGTTTATTCAGATGTCAAGCGTTTAGCAGAAAAAGAAGACTGGGTGGTTGATAATGAAGGGATGACATCCTTGGTGAGTTCATTTTTCTACTTACAACAATTTGTGTAAAGTGTCTATGAATTGACAATTTAACCCTTGTATACTGTACATGTCTGATATAATTATTTAAAAGGAGGCTTTATTTTTTTTAATAAATGTGCTTATTTTGAATGTCTAGGCCTTCAGCGTACATCATCCTCAAGTCAATCAGTATTTGTCTTCCTTTATGTCTCTGCAGAAATAAAATTAGGAATAATTACTAAATAAATAGTAAATACTAAATCGTGAATAGTGAATCATACTGTAAATGCTTTGAGACCTGTAGCAATTGACAAGGTTCTATTTTAGCAGGCTTCTTTGCGTAGAATAGTTCTTGTTTATTCAAAACATGTTATTTGATAACATGAACAGATACCAATAGACTAATGTAATTAAGCTTTCAAATTATGATATTAAATAAGATTAAATATCTTTCAGTCAGGGATGTACGATTCAGAAAAGGTGTATCTGAAGAGAACCTAAAAGATAATACAAGACGATAGAAACAAGCAGGAAGAGTAACTTGGTTCATTTGTTATGAATAAAAGAATTTAGGCCCTCATTGAGAGTTTGGCGGGCGGCGGAGGCGCCACTCCAGTTTTCCGCTTGCAGGCTGTATTATGAGTTTTCTGCTGGGCCAGCCAGCGGGAAATTTATCACAACATTGTGCCGGCTGCAATTTTGCGGTACGTTGGGTGCTGTCACGCTTTTCAGTGAAAACCACAGCAGGGCTGTCCATGGGGGCCCCTGCACTGTCCATGCCAAGTGCAGGGGTCCCCGAGGGCCCCCGGCACCCTGTCTCCGCCAGCCTTTGAAGCCGGCAGAGAGAGAACTCGTAATCCCCGCTGCCCTGGCGGATTAAGACCGCTGCAACCTGGAGGGGGCAGCGGTCGGACCGTGGCGGCTCCACCATGGTCGTAATGTGGAGGCCGGACTGCTGCTTTGGCAGCGGTCCGACCACCACCACGAGTCTGGCGGTCTCAGGACCGCCAGACTCGTAATGAGGGGCTTAGTGCCTCAAGAGCATGGTCCATCAAATGCTAGCGGGGTGTTAAGAACCCAGATAGTGAATGATTGGCAGCCAGATTGTCTTAATATTAGATATGCAAATTATTTCCTTTATGAGATGTAATCCAACCAGTTTGTATAAATAGGATAAGAAGGTCTGTAGGAAGCTGGCTCTGTATATACTATATCAAAATGAGATATAGGTCCTCATTATGACATTGGCGGTAAATTCCACGTACCACCATGCAGACTGCGCCAACATGCCTCCGCGGCGGATATCAGCTAACCATATTATGACACACACATACCAATCCGTCACTATACAGCAACACACACATACCCAAGTCCGCCAGCCCAAAGGTCAGTGATTTATCAAAACCCACACCGTTACGCCAACAGAACTACACCCACAACATTATGACCCACGAATCACCACGGCGGACATTCAATGGCGGTAAACCATTGGCGGTACATACCGCTGCACTCAAAACACACACCCACTAACAAAACAACATCACATTGGACAATTCAAACTACACACACCACACCCACACCACTATAAAACACACACCCACATCACCCACAACCCTTTATGAATACAAACCATTGGCACAAGACAGACACCACGAACACAGACCAGAGCCACACACCACCTACACCTATACACCACCCACGCACCCCACATCACACACCCCAACACATCACCCTATACACAGTCACCCACACCACACGCATGGCACCACAACGACACCCCAGTTTCTCAGAGGAGGAGCTAACGGTCATGGTGGAGGAAATCATCCGGGTAGAGCCACAGCTATTTGGATCACAGGTGCAGCAGACATCCATTGCTAGGAAGATGGAGCTATGGCGGAGGATCATTGACTGGGATGACGCCGTGGGACAGCACCCCAGAACAAGGGATGACATCAGGAAGAGGTGGAACGACCTACAGGGGAAGGTGCGTTCCATAGCAGTAAGACACCAACCAGCTGTACGGAGATTGGCGGTGGACCCCCACCTCCTCCCCCACAACTAACAACATGGGAGGAGCAAGTCTTGGCAATCATGCATCCTGATGGCATGGCAGGAGTAGCAGGAGGACTGGACTCTGGTAAGTCAACTCTCTATCTATATCACCCCCTACCTGCATGCCATCACATTACCCCCACCCCTACCCTCACCCCCATCACTCCACGACCTCACATACACCCCACCTTCACAACCCACCCATCCCAATACCAAGCCCTGCATGCTCTACCAATGCATGGACACCACTCACAGACCTGCATGGACACCTATCACCACAGCATGCACACTAGAGAGAATCATCTAGCCCACCAAATAACTCACACAAGGCAAAGCTGCCATTGCAATAACAACCATAGAGGGCAACACACCCTTGCACAGTATGTCACATGCAGAAACAATAGCACTGCATTTACATCCCCTCAGGTAACCAGGCCGATGTCACCAGCGAAGAGGTGCCAGCAACATCCAGTCTCGTCCCCACCCCCACCCCAGAGGAGGCCCACAGTGATGACAGCAGCTCTGCTTGCCTGGATCTGGATGACTAACCTGGCCCATCAGGGACCTCCAGACAGTCTGTTACCCAGCCACAGTCTCACACCACCACAGAGCTTCCCCCTCAGGAAACACCACCATAGCACACACCCAGCGGGCCCATTCCTCTGTCCCCAGGACACGTCAATCAGCAGTGTGTCCACCACTACAGGGACCCCAGGCCACCCCACAAACGCAGGACAATCAGGGACGTGGGGTTAGTGGCAGTGGGCAGACGTTTCAGGGGACGGGGACACGGGGCAACAGGGAAACTGGGAGGACTGCTGTGCGACAGGGAGAGGACAGGCCCAGAGAACCGACCCTTCAGGAGGCACTCACTGCAATCCTGGGAGCATACCAACATTCCCAGGATACACTGGACCAGATCATGAACAAGTTGCAGGAGAACATGCGGCTGCAGGAGGGACAGTAGCTGGGGATCAGGGAGGACTTGAAGGCCATTACCACCACCCTGGTCTCCATTGCAGGGGGTGCTGGCAGACATGGCCAACAGTATGAGGGAGGCAGTGGCACACCAGCGGGCCCCTGACACTAGCCAGACTACTGAACAGCCCTCCATCTCCGCTAGTGGACAGGAGGCCCGCCACACAACCAAGAAATCGCCAGCACCCCTCCCCTGCAGATGGAGAACCACCCCGCAAACGTTCCCTGTGATCCAGGCAGAAGCCAGAGACTATTGCCAAGACCCCCCGGAAATAAGACTCTCCTGATTGTCACTCTTGTGTCTCACTCTGTCAACGTTGAACTGCCATTGCTCCCCGTCTTATATCCCCTTGGACATTGCACCTGTGATACAAATATACTGGACTCTAACCTGGAATTACCTCCATCACCCCAGCCTATTGCACTACCCCCTCTTCAGAGCACTGAAATAAAGACACTTTGATAAAATACAAGTATGGTGTATGCCAAACGTTTTCAAAATGTATTCGTTTAACCAGGTTCAAACATTGCAATTCAACTGTAGAGTAATGTTTACATAGGAAAGACCTATAGCTGGCTGCACTGAACACACCAGGAGCAATAGTGGGCACCAACATCTACAAAAAGAGATGTCAAAGGGTACATTGAGTGGGCATAGAAGTAGGAATTCACAGCCTGTCAGTGACAATGTCACACATCAAACTGTCAGTTATATGTGAAATAAAACGGTCTTACCTGTTTCTCATTGAAAGTATTGACAAATAACTGAACTTCTGTTGTCCTCATCCTCTGCCTCCTCATCTTCACTGTCCACAGGGTCCACTGCTGCCACATGGCCATCTCCAGCCTCCTCCTCCTGCAGAAAAGACACATGGCAGCGCATGGAAAGGTTGTGCAACATACAGCAAGCCACGGGTGAGTAGCACAGGGATCCACCTGTTAGATGGAGGCACCGAAACCTGGCCTTCAGGAGGCCGAAGATCCTTTCTATAATCCTTCTTGTTCGCCCATGTGCCTCATTGTAATGTTCCTCTGCCCTTGTCCTGGCATTTCTCACAGGGGTCCGTAGCCATGAGAGGTTGGGGTAACCAGAGTCACCTGCAAATATTGAGGGCCAACTGTTAGCCCCACACTCACACTTAGGGCCCACACCATACCCATACACCAACATCCACTGGATGGGAACCAGGGATCACCTATTAGCCACACCCTGTGCCTCTGGAGTTGGGCCATCACATATGGGATACTGCTATTCCTCAGGATAAAGGCATCATGCACAGACCCAGGATACTTGGCATTGACCTGGGAGATGTACTGGTCCGCCAGGCACGCCATCTGGACATTCATTGAGTGAAAACTCTTTCGATTTCTGAACACCTGTTCATTTCGCCAGGGGGGGAACAAATGCAATATGTGTTCCATCTATTGCCCCAATGATGTTGGGGATATGTCCCATTGCATAGAAGTCAGCTTTCACTGTGGCCAAATCCTCCACCTGGGGGAAAACAATGTAGCTGCACATGTGTTTAATCAGGGCAGACAACACTCTGGTCAGCACTATTAAGAACATTGGTTGTGACATTCCTGCTGCCAAGCCCACTGTCACTTGGAAAGAGCCAGTTGCCAGGAAATGGAGCATTGATACGACTTGCACAAGAGGGGGGATCCCGGTGGGTTGATGGATAGCAGATATTTGGTCAGGCTCCAGTTGGGCACACAGCTCGGTGATTATGGACCTGTCAAGTCTATAGGTGAGGATAATGTGCCTGTCCTCCATTGTTGCCAAGTCCACCAGGGGTCTGTACACGGGGGATGTCTCCATCTCCTAATCATCTGCAGCGGTTGCAATCTATGGGGCAAAAGAGTGAGAAGCTGGTCATTATCTGTACATTCTAACCACTACAGTTCAATGCATGGTGTGACTAACATTATTTTGGTGGGATATGTCCAAAATGTAAATTTGTGTATTGTGACGCAGTTAAGATCCATGGCCTGCAACCCCCCCTGAAATGGCATTTGCCTGTCCTGTATGGAGGGACAGGTGGAAATTAGGTAATTCTGCTGACGTTGTGGGAGGCGGTCGAGAACCGCCGTGCAGCTCCTCGTTGGTTATCATTGGGACCTATGGGGTACAGTGGCCAATCGTGATGTATGCAGGTGGTGACAGTACGCACTGCCGCGGACGTGACTGCCATTTTCTGTCCATTCACTTACTACCTGACCTTCAACAGGAGACCTACACTGCATGAGCTGCTCTGACCTGTGTCTGGAACCGACCATGGCTCGTGTAACTGGGGAAAGGGCCCCTGCCTTCACCTCGGCGGAGTTGGTGAGACTGGTGGATGTGGTCCTACCCCAGTACTGACTGCTGTATGGGCCTCCAGACCAACAGGTGAGTACACAGTGAGTACGATGCCTGTGGCGTGAATGCATTGAGTGCTGTGTGTTAAGGCCTCATGTGGGGGGGTTGGTGGAGAGGCCCTGGGCAGCGTGCAGCATTTATGCTGGGCCATGTCTGTGCTGATGGGGATGGTAAGGGGCATGGTGGGCCATAAGTGTAACAGGCAGGACGGTCGGACTAATACCTTTCCCTGTGTCTATTTCCCTGCAGGTCTGCGCCCATCAAAAGAAGGGTACATGGCGTGCCATCACCAAGGACATGCAGACCCTGGGGGTCTACGGCAGGCGGAGCACCCAATGTCTGAGATGGTGGGAGGACCTGAGACGCTGGGCACGGAAGACGGCGGAGGCCCAGCTGGGGATGGCCTCCCAACAAGGAAGGGGTGCTCGTTGAACCCTGACCCCTTAATGGCCCGCATACTGACTGTGGCCTATTCGGAGCTGGATGGGTGCTTGGGGGCATCACAGCAGCAACAAGGGGGTGAGTAAAGTGCCCTACAATACAACTTTGGCCTGGTGGGGTGATATCAAGGTGGGTGGTGTGGGCCCTGTGGGTGCCCCTAGGCCAGGCCTGGTATTGCAGAGCAGGTCCCATGTTGGGCAGGGTTCTGATGTGAAAGTCCTCCAACCAAGCTAGTCGGCATCCACTACTGGGCAGGGGTCTGTGAGTATCAAGTATGCTGTAATTTGCGTTAGGTGTACCTATCCATGGGCTGGTGTCTAGCATTGTGACTGGTAGTGTATTGCCTAATGCGTAGAGCTGTTCCCTGTGTGTGTGTGTGTGTGTGTGTGTGTGTGAGTCGTGTATGCCAACAGTGGTGTTGGTGCCGCCATTGACCAAGTGTATCCTTTGTCTCTTACCACCCACCACTTTTTTGTTTTGTCACTCTGTCTTATGTGCATTAGCATCATCTGGCAGAGGAGCAGAGGAACCGGCAACGGAGGGAGCTGCATCTCATGGGACCCAGGAGGTCAAATCCACCGTCGGTGAGGGCACCAATGGGACGGTGGGGGAGGGGAGCACCACAGCAGAGACTGTAGGGGGACAGTTCGGACACAGATACCTCCTCCGATGGAAGCTCCCTGGTGGTGGCGGACACCTCTTTGCCCACCCCAGCTACAGGTACAGCTGCCACCCCCTGACCAGCACCGCCCTCCCAGCAGCCCCTCCGAGTTTCCCATGTCTGCTCACCCAGGATGGTGGGCATCTCCTTTGCCCCAGGCACCTCAGGCCCTGCCCCAGTGAGCCCTGCTGCCCAGAGTGAGGAGGCTATTGACCTCCTGTGATCCATCTCTGTTGGGCAGTCAGCCGTTGTGAATGCCATCCAGGGGCTGGCAGCCCAAATGTAACAGTCTAATGCATTTCTGGAGGGCATTCGCACTGGCTTGGCGGTCGAACAGAGATCAATCTAGGCTCTGGCCTCCTCTCTGATGGCAGCCATTGTCCCTGTCTCCACCCTCCAACTTACTATTCCCAATCCCATTCCCCTCAACCCCAACCTATCCCAAGCACACAGCCAGATGACCAGACACCCACAAGAACACACAAGAGTGGACATGGCAAACACAAGCACCACACTTCATCCCACAGGCACTCACACAAACACCATCCAGAATCTGACATACCAACATTCACTGCCTCGACTGTGGCCCCCCCCCCCCCTCCTTGTCATCCACCTCCCTCCCAGTAGCGTCTCCACTCACACCTGCATGCACTACATCCTCAGCCACAACCACCATCACAAGCACACCTATCAGTACACACCGCTCACTGGCAGTCACCACCCCACATCCCCTGTGTCCTCTCCCACAGTGTCTGTGCCCCCTCCTCCCAAAGTACACAAACGCAAGCACTCACCCAACATCCATCAACCTCACAACAGCATCCAGCCCATGCACCTGCACCCAAACACAGCAGACTGACACCTCCTACCACCACTCCCTCTCCTCCACTCCCAAACCATCTCCCTCTTCCGGCTCCAATGTCCCTAAGAAGCTTTTCCTCACCACCATTGACCTCTTCCCTAGCCCTCCCCCTTTTGCCCCCATCCCCCCTGTCCCTCACATCAGGCCAGGGTGGTCAAAACTCAGGCAACCACCTCAGCCACCCTGTCCACGGGGGAAGTAGTGTCCCCAGCAACTGCAGGTGGGAAAGGACACCAGCCAGCCAGACGGAAAGGGTGCCTGCCCAAGTGCTTCAAGGAAGGGCAAGGAACCAGCCCCAGCTACAGGAAGGAATGGGCAAGGAGCCAGCCCTGGCTGCTGAAAGGAAGGGCAAAGGGCCTGCAACAGCAGGCACTAGAGACAAGGGGCCTGGTGCTGGGACTCAGTTGGAGCCACCACCACTAACCATGGTGGTGCAGCCGTCCGAGGCTGCAGGGGATGGGCTGGAGCTGCCCCCCAAGCCCAGCTCCACCAGCAGCACCAGCACTGCCACCTGCCCCAGTGGGCAGCCGTCCAAGGCTGCAGGGGATTGGGCTGGAGCCTCCACCCGCCACTACCAACACCGCCACCTGCCCCAGAGGGCAGCCCTCCGAGGCTGCAGGAGATGGGCTGGAGCCTCCCCCCACCACTACCAGCAGGAGCCCCGGTGGGCAGCTCTCTGAAGCTACAGAGGATGGCCTGGAGCCTCCCCCAACCACTACCAGCAGCAGCACCACCACTCCTGCCACCACTGAACAGCAGTCACCGCCGGTGGACAGTGTGTAGTCCTGCATCTATGGGCTGTTGTTCCGCCTGGCCCCTGCAAATCCTGTGGGTACGACACCCAGCTGTGACCTTGCACTCCCCAGGATCTGCATCACAGGGCACGATGCCCCCTCCAGAACCAGTGGAGAAGACATCCACTCACCCCATCCTCCCCAGATGAAACTCACTGGGCACGATGTCTCCTCCAGAGCATGTGGGCAAGTTACCCACTTGAGAGACTGTGGCCTTGCACTCCCCAGGACCAAGCATAGGGCATGTTGCCCCGTCCAGGACCAGTGGCGTTGTACCATCTTCCGGCTGAGGTGCCCCCCCCCCGTTCCCGTCCCGCTGAGGTGCCTGGCTATTTTCGACCCGATGCCCTTGCAGTGTTCTCTCCGTGTTGTTGCAGGAATGAGGTGGAGCCTTGGACTTTGTGATGTGGCCCACGCACATTGAGGACTGGGCAGTGTCCCTTGATTTGTAAAATGTATATACATTTTGATTTAGACACACTTTAATACTGCTATATTTAGCTTATTACACTCTTTTTACTCTATTGTAGTTGTCCTTGCATTATTCCTGAGGGGTGTGGGGTCAATATGTTATGTCACTGCATCTGCTTGTGTGTATGGTGTTGGAGGTGGGGGTGTTGCGTGTGTGTGTCACTTTCTTTCCCCCCACCCCAGTGTGCTAGGCGGCTGTACTCACTGTCATTGTCTTCGCCGTCGTTGGTGTTCGTAGTGGAGCAGCACGTAGAAGAGCATGGGTAAGACATGCAACTCGGGCTCCATGGCGCCGTGGTTCTTTCCAGAGTCTTCACAGGTGAGTCATTTCCCTTCTGTGCAGTATTTCCTCTATGGTTTTGATGTGGTTGGTACCGCCCTGGAAAAGGTGGCGGATTGGTGTCATAATACAGAAGGCGGAACATTGTCTTCCTCCTGTCTGTAGGCGGTTACCGCCATGGTGCCTGTTGATTCGGCCCTGGCAGTCGGTGTGTTAAAGTGGCTGGCTGTCTGAGCTGTTGTCGCCATGGTCATCATTTTGCAGTTATTACCGCCGGCCTGTTGGCAGTATTACCGCCACTTTATCACCGACAGCAAGGGTTGTAATGAGGGCCATAGTGTGCACAGAGTCCAGGGGTTCCCCAGAGGCTTGACAGAGGCAATAATAGATAATAATAATGCTCTATTTGTGGTAGTGTGGTCGAGCAGTTAGGCTTATCAGAGGGTAGTGTTAAGCATTTGTTGTACACACACAAACAGTAGGAGAAACACACTCTCAATTACTTAACTCCAGACCAATAGGTTTTTATATAGAAAAATATATTTTGTTACTTTATTTATAGAACCTCAAGATTCAAGTTGCAGGTAAGTACATAAAATGAAAGGTACTTTGCATAGTAATACTTAGAACTTTGAATGGAACCCACAATGTATACCGTCTTCTTAGAAATGGCAAAAATCTATTTAAACAAATGGACACTGACATTTTCAGCAGTTCCTGGTGGGAGTTAAGTACAGTACAGTTTCTGAGTTAAGTAGCAAACTTACAGGTTTAGTCTCTGGGGCATAGTTAGCCCACTCTTGGGGGTTCAAGGTAACCCCAAGCACCCAGTACCAACAACACAGGTCCGGTTAGGTGCAGAGGTCAAACAAGAGCCAAAATAAAATGGGTCCCTAAGGAGACAGGGGGTTCCGGTCTGCTTGCGGTAAGTACCTGCATTGTCGGAGGGCAGACCAGGGGGTTTAGAGGAGCACTGGGTGGGGTCGGCCCAAATAGGCACCATTCCAACACCGTCAGCGGCACAGGGGTGGCCAGGTGCAGTGTGCAATCAGGGTCTCAGGTTTCCAGTGGAACTCTGTGGGAGCGGGGACTCCGGGGGTCACTTAGGCACTGCAGGCAAGGCACAGGGGGGCTTCTCGGGTAAGCGGCCGCCTGCTGGGGGTAGCTCCACTTGTGGTCAGATTCTCTTGAGTCTGGGGGTTGCGGGTGCAGTGCTTCTCTAGGCGTCGGATATCTTTGTCCCGGGCAGTCGTGGTCCTGGAGGGGTGGAGAGGTCAGCCAAGTGTGGAAACTCAGTCTGAATCACCTGGGGATCCTCTCTAGCTAGCTGGGCCACCTGGATACAGGCTGTGGGTGGTGGGTGCAGGTGGTTTAGGAATTACGCATCTGGAGCAAGGTGGGAGTCCTTTAGAAGCAGTTTCTTCATCCTTCTTGATGAACAAGTCCACTGTCCACAGGAGTTTCTTGGTCCTCTGTGATGCAGGCAGTCCCCTGGAGACTTTTCATGGGTCGCTGGACCTGCAGAATGCGTTGCTCTTCTTTTGCAGCTTTTTGAAGCAGGAGACGGGCCGGTAGGGCTGGGGCCAACTCAATTGTGGTCTCCTTCTCTTCTCTGCAGGGTTTTCAGCTCAGCAGTCCTACTTCTTTCTTGAGCTTGTCAGGAATCCAGTCAGCTTGGTTCAGGGGGGCCCTTAAGTTCTAAATTTAGGGGCGTGTTAGAGTCAGGGGCAGTAGCCAATGGCTACTGTCCCCGAGGGTGGCTCCATCCTCCTTGTGCCCACTCCCTTCGGGGGGGGGGGCACATTCCTGTCTCTATAGATCCTAATCCTCCAAAGCAAAATGGAGGATTTCTCAAGGAAGGGGTCACTTCAGCTCTGGACACCTTAGTGGTGTCCTGGCTCAGGGGTTCACGCCTCCTTATTTTTCCTAATTTTCCCTCTGGATTTGCTGCCAAAAGTGGGGCTGTGTCTGGGGGGCAAGCATCTCCACTAGCTGGAGTGCCATGAGGGCACTATAATCCGAGGGTTGAGCCTTTGAGGCTCACCACAAGGTGATACAGTTCCTGCAGAGGGAGGTGTGAAGCACCTCCACCCAGGACAGGCTTTGTTTCTGACCACAGAGGGCACAAATGCACTCACCCCGGGTGTTCAGAAACTCGTCTGAAAGTGGCAGGCTGGCACAGAATGGTCACTCTTGCACTAGCAGTTAGGCTAACATACAGGGGGCATCTCTAAGATGCCCTGTGTGTGCATTTTTCTATAAATCCCACACTGGCATCAGTATGGGTTTATTGTGCTGAAAAGTTTGATACCAAACTTCCCAGTATTCAGTGAAGCCATTATGGTGCTGTGGAGTTCGTAATGACAAACTCCCAGATCATATACTTAATATTGTTACACTGCACTTACAGTGTCTAAGAATGTACTTCGATACTGTAAGGGCATATTGCTGATGCAGCTGTGTCCTTACCTGTGGTATAGTGCACCCTCCTTAGGGCTGTAAGGCCTGCTAGAGGGGTGACTTACCTATGCCACAGGTAATGGTTTGTGGGCATGGCACCCTGAGAGGAGTGCCATGTCGACTTAGCCTTTTTCTCCCCACTAACACACACAAGCTTCAAGGCAGTGTACATGTGCTGAGTGAGGGGTCCCCAAGGTGGCATAATACATGCTGAATCCCTTAGAGACCTTCCCTGGCCACAGGGCCCTTGGTACAATGGATATCTTTTACAAGGGACTTAACTGTGTGCCAGAGCTGTACCAATTATGGGAACAAAGGTACAGTTTTAGGGAAAGAAAACTGGCACTGGGGCCTGGTTAGCAGGGTCCCAGTACACTTTCAAAGTTGGCATCAGCAATAGGCACAATGTTGGGGGAGGGGGGGGGGAGTTAACCATGCCAACAGTGGTATTTTCCTACACAAACCTTTCCCTAGAGAGTCTTCATTGTCTAAGTAGAATAACCTGAAAGGCCATCTGCATTGTAATGGCCAGTCCCAGGTCTGTGTTCCACTATAAAGTCCATACCCTGTAGGGATATGGATTACCTAAAACGTTTAGGGTTCTCACCTTTATTTGCATTAATCATCTGAGAGGTCTGTGGTCAGTTTGAACAACAAAGTGAGTGCCAAACAAGTATGGCCTCAGCTTTTTCAGTGACCGAACCACAGCAAAGGCCTCCCTCTCAATGGCGCTCCAACGCTGCTCCCTCGGGAGTTACCTCCTGCTAATTAAAGCAACAGGCTGGTCAAAGCCATCATCATTGGTTTGTGACAGTACAGCTCCTATCCCATGTTCAGAGGCATCTGTCTGCACAATGACTTGCGTAGAATAATCTGGAGCGTTTAGAACTGGTGCTGCTCACATTTCTTCTTTTAGGGTGTAAAATGCCTTTTGACACTCAAGGTTCCAGTTTACCTTCTTGGGCATTTTCTTTGAGGTCACTTCAGTGAGGGGAGTCACAATAGACCCATATCATTAAACAAACCTCCCGTAGTACGCAGTCAAGCCACGGAATGCCCTGACTTGAGTCTGGGTTTTTGGAGCTTCCCAGTCCAGAATTGTCTGGATCTTGGGTTGTATAGGTTGCACTTGGCCTCCACATACAAGGTGGCCCAAGTCTACAACTGTGCCCTGCCATATCTGGCATTTAGATGCTTTGATAGAGACCCCTGCTGCTTGAAGGGCCTGCACAAACTTCCCCAGGTGGACCAGGTGATCCTGCCAGCTGCAACTAATGACAGCAATATCATCTAGCAGTGCTGCACGTAAGGCTCCAAACCAGCAAGGACTTTTTTCACCAACATTTGGAAAGTGGCTGGGGCACTCTTTAAGCCAAAGGGTGTAACAGTGAACTGATAATGCCCATCAGGTGTTGAGAATGCTGTTTTCTCTTTTGCTGTAGGTGCCATCCTAATTTTCCAGTACCCTGCAGTTAAGTCAAAGGTATTCATATTTGGCTGCACCTACCTTGTCAATTAACTCATCAGCTCTGAGTATGGGTGAGCATTCGTCTTGGTGACAGAATTGAGTCCTCTGTAGTCCACACAGAACCTCATTTCTCTCTCTCCATTTTTGGTATGAGGTTTGGGGACCAAGGCCACTGGGCTAGCCCAGGGATTGTCGGAGTGCTCTATTACCCCCTAACTCCAGCATCTTATGGACTTCCACCTTGATGCTCTCTTTGACTTGGCCAGGCTGTCTGTATATTTTGTTTTTGACAGTCATACTGCCTCCTGTGTCCACATCATGGTACACAAGTGTGTCTGACCAGGGGTCAAAAAGAAGAGCTCAGCATACTGCTGCAGGACGTGCCTACAGTCAGCTTGCTGTTGGGCAGAGAGGGTGTCTGAGTAGACAACTCCATCTACTGATCCATCTTTAGGATCAGTTAAGAGGTCAGGGAGAGGTTCACTCTCTGCTTCCTGATCCTCATCAGTAACCATCACATGGTTCTGTCTGCCCTATCATTATAGAGTTTCAGGCGGTTAACACGGATCACACTCTTGGGTGACCTACTAGTGCCCAGGTCCACTAAGTAAGTGACCTGACTCTTTTTCTCAAGGACTGTGTAAGGGCCACTCTCTGCCCTGAAGTGCCCTGGGAGCCACAAGCTCCCGAACCCAGACTTTCTGCCCTGGCTGGAATTCAACCGTTAGTCTTTTGGTCATACCACAACATCTGGAGTTGTTGGCTGGCCTCAAGGTTATTTTTATGCCTTTTCCATGTACTCAGGCATCCTTGAGCGAAGGCCAAGCACATAGTCCACCACATCTTGTTTAGGCTCATGGAGTGGTCACTCCCAGCCTTCACTAACAAGTGCCAGTGGGCCCCTACAGGATGGCCAAAGAGAAGCTTAAAGGGGAAAAACCCTACTCCCTTCTGTGGCACCTCTCTGTAGACGAAAAACAAGCATGGCAGGAGGACATCCCATCTCGTTTTGAGTTTTTCAGGGAGCCCTATGATGATGCCCTTCAATCACTTGTTAAGCCTCTTAACAAGACCATTGGTTTGTGGATGACATGTTGTGGTAAACTTATAAGTCACCCCACACTCATTCTACGTGTGTTTGAGGTAAGCTGACATGAATTTTGTACCTCTGTCAGAAACTACCTCATTAGGGAAACTTACTCTGGTAACAATACCAATTAGGGCCTTGGCCACTGCAGGGGCAGTGGTTGACCTAAGGGGAATTGATTCAGGGTATCTGGTAGCATGATCCACTGTGTATTGTTTCCCAGAGGCTGTGGGGGGTTCAAGTGGACCCACAATGCCCACACCGACCCTTTCAAAGGGGACCCCCAGCACTGGAAGTGGAATGAGGGGGGGGGCATTTGAATGGCCACCTGTCTTACCACTGGCCTGACAGGTGGCACAGGAGCTACAAAACTCCCTTATTTTCTAGGACATGTTGGGCCAATAGAAATGGTTCACTAGTCTGTCCCATGTCTTGGTCTTTCCTAAATGCCCAGCTAAGGGGAGGTCATGGGCCAGAGTGAGGATAAACTCTCTAAACTTCTGAGGCACTGCCACTCCTAGTGGCACCAGGTTTGGGATCTCTTGTCTCAGTGTAAAGGAGTCCGTCCTCCCAATAGATCCTGTGGGAGACACTGACATCTTCCTTCTCCTGTTCAGCAGTTTGCTGTCCCAGGCCTTGAGGAGTGGGTCAAGTCTTTTGTCCCTGGCACAGCTGTTCCCTTCAGGGTCCCCCTGGGTCCAAGAGCTCTACCTGGTAAGGCTCCAGCTCCATGGACTCAGTTCCCTCAGGAGATAAGACATCTTCCTGGGAAGAGGGGTCTTACTACTTGTGCTGCTTAGAGACTGGTCCCCCAGTCTTCTTACCTTTTCTCTTGGAAGGTTGGGCCATTATTCCAGGCTCCAGGTTTTGTCCTTGGATGTCTCACCACCCTTCCCCTGGGGAGGCTTTGTGATCTTTCTTTTGGTCAACCCCTGTGGAAGTCTTGGTCACCCTTGTCTTGACCCAATGGTCTGTCTTCTTTCCCAGATCTTGGCGAGAAATTGGACCTAGGTCTACCAGATGTTGATGCAACATCATTGAAGCAGTAACTTAATAGGTGTTCCTTCATAAACAAATTATAAAGCCCATCACAGTCATGCACTCCACTGCCAGTTATCCAACCATTTAGTGTCTTTACTGAGTAGTCAACAAAATCAACGCAGGTCTGGCTCGAGGTTTTGTGAGCCCCCCTGAACCTAATCCTGTTCTTCTCAGTAGTGAATCCAAAGCCCTCAATCAGGATGGCCTTCATGAGGTCATAGGATTCAGCATCTTTACCAGAGAGTGTGAGGAGTCTATCTCTACACTTACCAGTGAACATTTCCTAAAGGAGAGCTCCCCAGTGAGATCTGTTTAATTTTCTGGTCGCACCAGCCCTCTCAAAAGCTGTGAACCACTTGGTGGTATCATCACCCTCTTCATATTTTGAGACCATCCCCTTGGGGATTTTTAGGATGTCAGTGTTCTCTCTGTCCCTATTTATGTTGCTGCCACCATTAATGGGTGCTAAGCCCATTTCTGCGCTCTCCCTTTCTATAGCTAGGAGTTGTTGCTCCAAAGCTAACCTTTTAGCCATCCTTGCTAAAAGGATGTCCTCTTCGTTGAGGCTGCCTCCAATGTTCCCAGAGAAACTGGACTCCCCTGTGGAAGAACCAGATCCAGTGAGTAGTATCTGTGGAGACAGGGACCTTGGAACCCTTGTCTCCCTAGTTAGGTTAGGAGGGGGGAGTTCAGCCTCCTGATCACTAACGTCTTCCCCATCTGAAGGAAGTTCTTTCTCCTCAGTAGGGTGGTCCCTGGTGTACTCTGTCAAGAGCTCCTGGAGCTTGACCTTGGTAGGGTTGGAACCAGTTCTAATCCTTTTCACCTTACAGAGGGACATTAGCTCTGCCATCCCTAGATGGAGGTAAGGAGGGCGTTTGAGTTCCATCACTATTTTCTCTGAGTTGCTCATTATGCTACTAAATTTGGAATTACTTTTTAGGCACTAAAAACTACTTCTAGTAACTAACTTTTGCAAAACGTTTAAACTTAAAAAAGAGATGCTAACAGGGACTTAAACAAGGCCCTAGCAGGACTTTTTAACATTTTGAAAAATAGTCAAAATAAAAAAAAAAAAAAGTTTTCTAAAGGCAATTTTGGAATTTAGTTTAGTCGTGTGGTCGGGTATTGGCTGAGTAGTCCAGAAAATACAAAGTCGTAGACCCCACTACTGATGCACCAATGTAGGAAGCTGGCTCGGTATATACTATATCAAAAAGAGATATAGGCCCTCATTACAACCCTGGCGGTTGGTGTCAAAGGCAGTAATACCGCCAACAGACCGGCGGTAATTACCGCCAAATTATGACCATGGCAGATAGATCTCCGATAGACAGCCACTTTACCACACCGACCTCAGGGCGGAAACAGCCACCATGGCAGTAGCCGCCTACAGCAAAGTGGAAGTAAATGTTCCACCCACCATATTATGATCCTGGAAACTGCCACCTTTTCTGGGGCGGTACCAATGACTTTGAAAGCTTGATGGAAACACTGCACAGAAGTGAAAGGACTCACCATTGGAGATACAGGAAAGAACCATGCTGCCATGGAGCCTGAGATGCATGTCTTCCCATGGTCTTCTACGTGCTGCTCCACCACGAACACCAGCGACGGCGAAGATGACGACGGTGAGTACAGCTACCTAGCACACAAGGGAGGAAGGGAGGGAAAAAGAGTGACACACACACACACGCACAACACACAACACATACACACACACACACACACCACACACACACACATGCACAGGAAAACAAGTTATTCCCCCTAAATCGGATGAATAATGCAAGGACAAAACATATTTACTAAAGTAAGTGTAATAAGATCAACACAGTATATATAAAAATGTAGCCAATGTAACAGATATTTACAATTGTACAGTTCAAGGGACACTGCCCAGTCCTCAGTTTGTGTAGGCCACATGGGCACAGGCCAAAGTCCAAAGCCCCACTTGTCACCTGCATCAACACGGAGAGAACACTGCAGGGGCATCAGTTGGTAAATAGGCAGGCACCTCAGGGGGGCAGGGAATGGGGGGCATCTCAGCCGGGAGATGAAACGAGACCACTGGTTCTGGACGGGGCAGCATTCCGTGTGCGTGGTCCTGGGGAGTGCAAGGCCACAGTCTCTCGAGTGGGTGACTTGCCCACATGCTCTGAAGGGGGCAACATGCCCTGTGCTTTGTCCTGGGGAGGCTGGGGTTGGTGGGTGTCTTCCCCACTGGTTCTGGGGGAGGCATGCCCTGTGCTCTTGATCCTGGGGAGGCTGGGGTTGGTGGTTGTCTTACCACTGGTTCTGGAGGGGGCATCGTGCCCTGTGCTCTTGATCCTGGGGAGTGCAAGGCCACAGTCTCTCGAGTGGGTGACTTGCCCACATGCTCTGGAGGGGGCAACATGCCCTGTGCTTGGTCCTTTGGGAGGCTGGAGTTGGTAGGTGTCTTCCCCACTGGTTCTGGAGCGGGCCTCATGCCCTGTGCTCTTGATCCTGGAGAGTGTAAAGTCACAGGAGGCAGGACTACATACAGTCTGCCAGCGGTGACGGCTGCTCAGTGGTGGTGGTAGTGCCGCTAGTGGGAGGAAACTCCTGCCCATCCCCTGCAGCCTCTGACGGCTGCTGGGTGGTGGTGGTGGTGCTGCTGCTGGTGGGGGGGTTTGGGGGTGGGGGAAGCTCCTGCCAGTCCCCCTGTAGCCTCAGTCGGCTGCTCCATGGTGGTGGTGGTGCTGCTGCTGGGGGAAGTTCCTGCTGCTGCTTGTGGGGGGGAAGCTCCCGCCCATCCCCTGCAGCCTCGGACGGCTGCTCCGTGGTGGTTGGTGGTTGGGGCTGTCACGGTTCCAGCCACAGGCCTGGTGCAGGCTCCTTGCTGTTCCTGGTAGCAGCTGGGACAGGCTCCTTGCTCTTACCCGGGTTGGGGGGGTGGGGGGGGGTAGGGAAGTGGTCATTGGTGGATAGGAAAAGTTTTTTAGGGACACTGGGGCGGGAAGAGAGAGAAGGTTTGGGAGTGGAGGAAGAGAGAGTGGTTTTAGGAGGTGTCTGTCTGCTGATTTTGGGTGCAGGTGCATGGGCTGGATGCTGTTGTGAGGTGGATGGCTGTTGGGTGTCTGAGTGACTGCGTTCATGTACCTTGGGGAGGGGGGCACAGACAGTGGGAGAGGACACAGGGGACGTGTGCATAGCTGCTGTGGAGGTGTCTGCCAGTGACGTGTGTGTTCTGCTAGGTGTGGTGGTGATGCTGGTAGTGGATGGTGGTGTAGTGCATGCAGGTGTGAGTGTAGGCGCAAGTGGGAGGGAGGTGTAGGAAGAGGGGGAGACAGTGGAAATAGTGGATGTTGGTATGTCTGCGTCTGGATGTTTGTGTGAGTGCCTGTGGGATGAAGTGTTTCTTGTGTTTGCCAGAACCACTTGTGTGTTTTCTTGTGTGCATGCTTGTCTGCCTGTGTGCTTTGGATAGGTTAGGGTTGAGGAGAACAGGATTGGGAAGAGGAAGGTGGAGGGTGAAAATGGGGACAATGGCTGCCATCAGAGAGGAGGCCAGAGCCTGGATTGATCTCCGTTGGGCCGCCAAGCCAGTGTGAATGCCCTCCAGGAATGCATTAGTCTGTTGCATCTGGGCTGCCAGCCCCTGGATGGCATTCTCAATGGTTGATAGCTCTACAGTGATGGATCTCAGGCGGTGAATAGCCTCCTCACTCAGGGCAGCAGGGCTCACTGGGGCAGGGCCTGAGATGCCTGGGGCGAAAGACATGCCCACCCTCCTGGATGAGGGGGCACTGGCAACTCGATGAGGAGCTGCTGGGAGAGCGGTGCTGGTACGGGGATGGCAGCTATACCAGTAGCTGGGGTGGTCACAGAGGTGTCCACCACCAAGGAGCTTCCATCGGAGGAGGTATCTGTGTCAGAACTGTCCCCTGTAGTCTCCGCCGTGGTGCTCCTCTCACCCTCCGTCACACTGGTGCCCTCATTGTTGGTGGACTCTGCCTCCTGGGTCCTGTGGGATGCAGCTCCCTCCGTTGCCTCTGCTCCTCCGCCATATGATGCTAATGCACATAAGGACAGGGTGACAAAACAAAAAGGGGGTGAGACAAAGGATACACTGGGTCAATGGCTTCACCACCACCGTTGGCGTACAGATCACCCTCAGACATAGGGAACAGGCCTACGCACTATGCATTGCACTCCTAGTGATATTTCTAGCCACCAAGGCATGAGGAGCAACACACACTGCCAAATCCAGCACACCTGGGACCCACGCAGCCCTGACCAGTAGAGGATGGCTAAGAGCTATGTAGCAGGACTATCCCTTCAAAACCCTAGCCACCAGGGTACCTAAGCTGCAATACAAGGCCTGGCCCAGGGACACTCACTGACACACATCCACCACCCAGATACCACCCCACCAGGCGTTAGTAACGATGAGCACTGTACTCATCCCCTTTGGCTGCTGTGTTGCCCTCAAGTGCCCATCCAGCTCAGGATAGGCCACCGCCAGTATGTGGTCCATTAGAGGGGTCGGGGTTCGACAGGCACACCTTCCTCGTTGGGAGACCATCCCCAGCTGGGCCTCCCTGGTCTTCCATGCCCAGTGTCTCAGGTCCTCCCACCGTTTACGACAGTGGGTGCTCCAACTTCCGTAGACCCCCAGGGTCTATACCTCCTTGGCGATGGCACGCCATATACCCTTCTTTTGATGGACGCTGACCTGCAGAGGCAATACAGACAGTTAAATAGTATTAGTCACAGTCCTGCTTGTTACACTTATGGCCAACCATGCCCCTTCACATCACCATTTGCACACATGGCCAAGCACACAACCAATACGCCGCCCAGAGGACATCCGCCCACCCCCTTACATGAGACCTTCACACACACAACTCCATGCATTCATACCACATGCATCGTGCCCACAGTTTACTCACCTGTTGGTCTGGAGGCCCATACAGCAATCCGTACTGGGGGAGAACCCCATCCACCAGTCTCTCTAACTTCGCCTAAGTAAAGGTAGGGGCCCTTTTCCCCAGTCACACAGGCCATGATAGGTTCCAGACTCAGGTCACAGCAGCACATGCAGTGTAGGTCCTCTCCTGTTGAAGATCAGGTAGCAAGTGAGGAATCTGATATAAAATGGCTGTTACGTCCGCAGCGGTGCATACCATCATCATCATCACCGCCACCGTAGATCACCATTGGCCACTGTAACCCATAGGGCCCAATGTTATCCAATGAGGAGTTGCACGGCGGTTCCCGACTGCCTCCCGCAACGGCGCACAATGTCAGCGGAATTACCTCACTTCCACCTGTCCCTCCACATAGGACAGGCAGATGCCATTTCAAGGTTGGGGGCAAACCCTGGATAATTGTTGCGTCACTGTTTAACTTTGGGACTTCGAAGACAATTCACACTGACCCACTACAAATTAACAGCATGCAATGTTCTCTTTGTAGCTCAATTGTTCAGTTTGTGACCGGCTCCTCACTCTTTTGCCCCATAGATTGCTACCGATGTGGATGAATAGGAGATGGAGACATCCCCCCGTGTACAGACCCCAGGTGGACTTGGCAACACTAGAGGACAGGCACATTATCCTCACCTATAGACTAGACAGTGCCACAGTCACAGAGCTGTCTCTCCAATTGGAGCCTGACCTGATACCTGTTATCCGTCACCCCACTGGGATCCCCCCTCTTGTGCAAGTTCTGTCTGTGCTTCATTTCCTGACAACTGGTTCTTTCCAAGAGACAGTGGGCTTGGCAGCCGGAATGTCACAGCCCATGTTCTTAATAGTGCTGACAAGAGTGTTGTCTGCACTGATCAAACAAATGTGCAGCTACATTGTATTTCCCCAGGTTGAAGGTTTGGCCACAGTGAAGGCCGAATTCTTTGCAATGGGACATATCCCCAACATAATAGGGGTGATTGATGGAACACATATTGCATTAGTCCCCCCATCAGAATGAACAGGTGTACAGAAATTGTAAGAGTTTCCACTCTTTGAATGTACAGATGGTGTTCTTGGCGGATCAGTAAATCTCCCACGTCAATACTAAGTATCCTGGGTCGGTGCGTGATGCCTTTGTCCTGAGGAATAGCAGCATTCCAAATGTGATGGGCCAACTACAGAGGCACAGGGTGTAGCTAATAGGTGAGCCCTGGTCCCCACTCACTATTTGTTGGTGTACGGGTATGGTGTGGGTCATATAGGATAGTGTGTGGCTAAATGTTGTCCCTCAAAATTTGCAGGTGACTCTGGTTACCCCAACCTATCTTGCCTGCTGACCCCTGTGAGGAATGCCAGGACAAAGGCAGAAGAACGTTACAATGAGGCACATGGGCGAACCAGAAGGATTATAGAACGGACCTTTGGCCTCTTGAAGGCCAGGTTCAGATGCCTGCATCTGACGGGTGGATCCCTGTGCTTCTCACCCAAGAAGGTGTGCCAGATAATAGTGGCATGCTGCATGTTGCACAACCTTGCCCTGAGTCGCCATGTGCCTTTTCTGCAGGAGGAGGAGGCTGGAGATGCCCGTGTGGCAGTGGTGGACAGTGAGGATGAGGATGAGGACAACAGAACAGCAGTCATCAGACAGTACTTCAAGTGACACACAGGTAAGAAAGTGTTACTTCACATTTCATTATAATTATATTTAATTTCTATGCCACTGGCATGCTGTGATTTCCCACTTCCATGCCCACTTACTGTACCCTTTGGCAATTCATTTAACAGATTTTGGTGCCTCACAATAGTTCTGGGTGTGATCACTGCAGCCAGCTACAGGTCATTAACACATGCTCATTTACTGTACAGTTGAATTGCATTGTTTGTTTGAACCTGTTTAAATGAATACACATTTGAAAAATATGACAGACTCCATACGTCTATTTTTTCTAAGGGTGTTTATTGAAGTGCTAGGTAAGAGGGGCAAGTGCAATGGGATGGGGTGATGATGGAGGAAAGCCCAGGTTATTGTTCCAGTCTATTTGTAGCACAGATGCATTGTTCAAGGGGACATATGAAGGGGAGCAATGGCAGTTCAAGGTGGATGGCTGTTGGGTGTCTGAGTGCTTGCGTTTACTGTGTGGGACACAAGGGTGACAATCGGTAGAGTGTCATTTCCTGGTGGGGGTCTTGGCAAGTATCTCTGGCTTCTGTCTGGATCGCAGGGAACGTTTGCGGGGCGGTTCTCCTTCTACAGGGGAAGGGGTGCTGGTGGCCTGTTGGTCCTGTGGCGGGGCCTCCTGTCCACTAGCGGCAGCGGAGGTAGAAGGCAGTTCATATGTCTGGCTAGTGGCAGACGCCCGCTGTTGTGAGACTGCCTCCCTCATAATATTGGCCATGTCTTCCAGCACCCCTGTTATGGAGACCAGGGTCGTGTTGATGGCCTGTAACTCCTCCCTGATCCCCTGGTACTGTCCCTCCTGCAGCCACCTGTTCTCCTGCACATTGTCCAGGATCTGGCCCATCTTATCCTGGGAATGTTGGTAGGCTCACAGGATCTCGGAGAGTGCCTCCTAGAGAGTCGGTTCCTTGGGCCTATCCTCCCCCTGGCGCACAGCACTCCCTGATTGTCTTGGGGGCGAGGTGTGCCCTGGGGTCCCTGTAGAGGTGAACACACTGCTGATTGACGTGTACTGGGGACAGAGGTATGGGTACGGGGGGTTGGTGCTGTGGTGGTGTTTCCTGATGGGGGAGGCTCTGTGGTGGTGTGTGACTGGACCTGGGTAACCAGCTGTCCAGAGGTCTCTGAAGGGGCAGGTTGGTCATCCAGATCCTGAAGTCCAGGGTTGCTCTCATCACTGTGGGCCTCTTCTGTGGGGTGGACTGGCTATTGCTGGCACCTCCCCTCCGCTGACATTGGCTGGGTTACCTGTGGAGATGTAAATGCTGTGTTGTTTCTGTGTCTGACATATTGTGCATCCGTGACTTACCCTCTTTTTTGTATTTGCCCTGGCAGTTTTCACTTGTGTATGTTGGTATGCGGTGGGATAGCTGATGCTCTCTAGTGTGCATGCTTTAGTGATAGGTGTCCATGCAAGTCTGTGAGTGGTGTCCATGCATTGGTATGAAATGCAGGGCTTGGCGTTGAGTGAGATGTGATGGTGGGGTTTGTGGGAAGTGGTGGAGTGATGGGAGTGAGGGAGAGGGTGGGGGTATGTGATGGCATGCAGGTAGGGGGTAGTAGTAGTAGTAGTATAGAGTTGACTTCCCAGAGCCCAGTCCTCCTCCTACTCCGACCAGGCCCTCAGGATGCTTGATTGCCAAGACTTGATCCTCCCATGTTGTTAGCTGTGGGGGAAGAAGTGGGGGCCCACCGCCAGTCCTCTGTACTGCGAGCTAGTGTCTTGCTGCAATGGAACATACCTTTCCCCCATAGGTTGTTCCACCTCTTCCTGATGTCATCCCTAGTTCTTGGGTGCTGACCCACAGCGTTGACCCTGTCCACGATTCTCCGCCATAGCTCCATCTTCCTAGCTATAGATATCTGCTGCATCTGTGCTCCAAATAGCTGTGGCTCTACCCTGATGATTTCCTCCACCATGACCCTTAGCTCCTCCTCTGAGAATCCTGGGTGTCTTAGGGGTGCCATGGGTGTTGTGTGAGTTGTGTAGATGAGGGTGTGTAGGGTGATGTGTTGGGTTGTGTGAAGTAGGGTGCGTGGGTGGTGTATAGGTGTAGGTAGTGTGTGGCTCTGGTTTTGTCTTTGGTCGTGGTGTCAGTCTTGTGCCAATGATTTGTATTCATAAGGGGTTGTGGGTAATGTGGGCGTGTGTTTTATAGTTGTGCGGGTGTGGTGTGTGTATGGGTGTCAGGTGTTTGTTGTTTGAATTATCCAGTGTGGTGGTGTTTTGTTTGTGTGTGTCCATTTTTAGCTCAACAGTATGTACCAACAATGGTTTACCGCTGTTGAATGTCCGCGGTGGTGATTCGTGGGTCATAATGTGATGGGCGTAGTTCTGTTGGCGTAACGGTGTAGGTTTTGATACCGCCTGTTTATCACTGACCTTTGATGTGGCGGATTTGTGTATGTGGCTGAATAGTGATGGATTGGTGTATGTGTGTCATAATATTGTGAATGGATATCCGCGGCGGTATGTTGGCAGCAGTCAGCGTGGCAGTAAGTGGGATTTACTGCCAATGTCATAATGAGGGCCAAAGTGTGCAGAGTCCAGGGGTTCCCCAGAGGCTTGACAGAGGCAATAATAGATAATGCTAATGCTCTATTTGTGGTAGTGTGGTCGAGCAGTTAGGCTTATCAGAGGGTAGTGTTAAGCATTTGTTGTACACACACAAGCAATAGGAGAAACACACACTCAATGACTTAACTCCAGACCAATTGGTTTTTATATCAAAAAATATCTTTTGCTAATTTATTTCTAGAACTACAAGATTCAGTTTGCAGGTAAGTACATAAAATGAAAAGGACTTTGCATAGTAATACTTAGAACTTTGAATGGAGTCCACAATCTATAAAATTTTCTTAAAAGTGGCAAAAAGCTATTTAAAAAATGGACACTGCAATTTTCAACAGTTCCTAGGGGGGAGGTAAGTGAAGTACCGTTTCTGAGGTAAGTAATGAAGTTACAGGTTTAGACTCCGGGGCATTGGTAGCCCACTGTTGGGAGTTCAAGGTAACCCCCAGCAACACAAGGCCGGTTAGGTGCAGAGGTCAAACAACTAAAATAACGTGGGGCCCCTATGGAGACCAGGAGTACTCTGGTTCCGGAGTACGGGGGGGCCCAAAGTAGGCACCAATCCCACACCCTCAGCGGCACAGGGATGGCCGGGTTCAGAGTGCAAACAGGGTGTCGGGTTTCCAATGGAACTCTATGGGGGAACCCCTGGGGTCACTCAGGAGCTGCAGGCAAGGCACGGGGGTTTCTCGGGCAAGCCACCGACTGGATAGGGTGGAGGGCTGCCTGCTGGTCGTAGCTGCACCGGTGATCGGGTTCTCTTGAGTCTCGGGGCTGCGGATGTAGTGCTTCTCCAGGCGTCAGATATCTTCCTCCCGGGCAGTTGCGGTCGCAGGGTCCTTAGCTTTCCCTCTGCAGGCGTCATCATGGAGGGGTGGAGATGTCAGCCCAGGGTGGACACTCGGTCGGAATCACCTGGCGATCCTGTCTGGCTAGTTGGGCCACCTGGACACGGGTGCAGTGTGGTTTAGGACTCGCGCTTCTGGATTTTTGTTAGACCGGTCCGTTGTCCACGGGAGTGTCTTATTCCTCTATGATGCAGGCAGTCCCCTGGAGGCTTTTCAGGGGTCACTGAACCTGCAGAACGAGTCGCTCTTCTTTTGGAGCTTTTTGAAGCAGGAGACGGGCTGGTAGGGCTGGGGCAGAGTCAGTTGTTGTCTTCTCTTCTCTGCGGGGTTTTCAGCTCAGCAGTCCTTCTTTCTTGAGGTCATCAGGAATCTGGTGAGCTGAGTTCAGGGGGGCCCTTAAATTCTAAATTTAGGGGCGTGTTAGGGTCAGTGGGCAGTAGCCAATAGCTTCTGTCCCTCAGGGTGGCTACACCCTCCTTGTGCCCACTCCCTTTACAGAGGGAGGCACATTCCTATCCCTACTGATCCTAATCCTCCAAAGCAAGATGGAGGATTTCTCAAGGAGAGAGTCACTTCAGCTCTGGGCACCTTAGGGGTGGTCCTGGCTGAGGGGGTGACTCCTCCTTGTCATTCCTAATTTTCCCTCTGGACTTGCCACCAAAAGTGGGGCTGTGTCCAGGGGGCAGCCATCTCCATTAGCTGGAATGCTCTGGGGGCACTGAAATCCGAGGCATGAGCCTTTGAGACTCACCGCCTGGTGTTACACTTCCTGCAGGGGGAGGTGTGAACCACCTCCACACAGGACAGGCTTTGTTTCTGACCACAGAGTGCACAAAGGCACTCACTCCATGTGGTCAGAAGCTCTTCTGAAAGTGGCAGGCTGGCACAGACAGGTCAGTCTTACACTAGCTGTTGGGCTAACATACAGGGGGCATCTCTAAGATGCCCTCTGTGTGCATTTTCAATAAATCCCACACTGGCATCAGTGTGGGTTTATTGTGCTGAGAAGTTTGATACCAAACTTCCCAGTATTTAGTGAAGTCATTATAGTGCTGTGGAGTTCGTAATGACAAACTCCCAGACCATACACTTAATATGGGTACACTGCAAATACAATGTCTAAGAATGGACTTCAATACTGTAGGGGCATATTGCTTATGCAGCTATGCCCTCACCTGTGGTATAGTGCACAACACCTTAGGTCTGTAAGGCCTGCTAGAGGGGTGACTTAAATATGCCACAGGTAGTGGTTTGTGGGCATGGCACCCTGAGAGGGGTGTCATGTTGACTTTCTTTTCCTCCCCACCAGCACACACAATCTGCAAGGCAGTGTGCATGTGTTGAGTAAAGGGTCCCCAGGGTGGCATAATACGTGCTGCAGTCCTTGGCGACCTTCCCTGGCCACAGGGCCTTGGTACCATGGGTGCCTTTTACAACGGACTTAACTGTGTGCCAGGGCTGTACCAATTGTGGGAACAAAGGTACAGTTTTAGGGAAAGAACACTGGTGCTGGGGCCTGGTTAGCAGGGTCCCAGCACACTTTCAATCAAAGTTGGCATCAACACTAGGTAAAATGTTGGGGGGGGAGGTAACCATGCCAACAGTGGCATTTTCCTCCCCCCACCACCACCTTCCAAAGGATGCGAGATCCTGTTATGCAGAAAGGCTTGAAAGGGTTGCGGAAGTGTTGGTTCTAACTCTTCCTTCAGTGGAATTAGCTTCAGATCCCCTAATTGATGCCCTCCATCAAAGCCAAATGGGTTGAGGCAGTGCTTCCTTACAACAGAGCCCTACATGATGTTTTGTTACAGGGACCTCTTTTGACCAGACTGTATCCCTCAGGCACTGACCTGCCCCTGATGATCTGGCTGGTCTAATAAGACATCCCAATCATTGAAGTTTGGTGGCACAGGCCACGTTGGCCTCCCGTGATATTGAGTCCCTCCCACATGTCCCATCTGATGGAGAGTTCAGGAGTCTAGATGTCTGTGGCACGCATATTTTTCCTCACAAGTTCTGCTCTACGCTCTGTGAATACAATTTGTGTTCTTTAGCAAACATCTTATGTGCACTTCCGGAAGAAATCAGGAGCATACTTACTTCCATAGTTCGAGATGGCCATCAAGCAGCTAAACTAATCATTTGCTGTGGTATTGTAGGAAGTTGCCTATGTATGTACTATTTCAAAGTAAGAAATAGCATGCACAGAATCCAAGGGTTCCCCTTAGAGGTAAGATAGTGGCAAAAAGAGATAATTCTAATGCTCTATTTTGTGGTAGTGTGGTCGAGCAGTGGGCTTATCAGAGGGTAGTGTTAAGCATTTGTTGTACACACACAGGCAATAAATGAGGAACACACACTCAAAGACAATTCCAGGCCAATAGGTTTTTATATAGAAAAATATATTTTCTTAGTTTATTTTAAGAACCACAGGTTCAAGATTTACAAACAATACTTTAAATGAAAGGTATTTCACTCAGGTATCTTAGGAATTTTGAATCAACACAATAGCATGTACAGTTTGGGCAAAAATGGCAATAAGCTATTTTAAAATTGGACACAGTGCAAAATGCAACAGTTCCTGGGGGAGGTAAGTATTTGTTAGTTTCACAGGTAAGTAAAACACTTACAGGGTTCAAAGTTGGGTCCAAGGTAGCCCACCGTTGGGGGTTCAGGGAAACCCCAAAGTTACCGCACCAGCAGCTCAAAGCAGAGGTCAAAGTGATGCCTAAAACACATAGGCTTCAATGGAAATAGGGGTGCCCCGGTTCCAGTCTGCCAGCAGGTAAGTACCCATGACTTCGGAGGGCAGACCAGGGGGGTTTTGTAGGGCACCGGGGGGGGGAAACAAGTAGGCACAGAAAGTACACACTCAGCGGCACAGGGGCGGCCGGGTGCAGTGTGCAAACAGGCGTCGGGTTTGCAATAGGTTTCAATGGGAGACCCAGGGGTCTCTTCAGCGATGCAGGCAAGGGGGGGGGGGGCTCCTCTGGGTAGCCACCACCTGGGCTAGGGAGAGGGCCTCCTCTGGGTCACTTCTGCACTGGAAGTCGGATCCTTCAGGTCCTGGGGGCTGCGGGTGCAGTGTGTTTATTAGGCGTCGGGTTCTTTGAAGCAGGCAGTCCCGGTCAGGGGGAGCCTCTGGATTCCTTCTGCAGGCATCGCTGTGGGGGCTCAGGGGGGTCAACTCTGGCTACTCACGGGCTCGCAGTCGCCGGGGAGTCCTCCCTGTAGAGTTAGTTTTCCGCAGGTCGAGCCGGGGGCGTCTGGTGCAGAGTGGAAAGTCTTACGCTTCCTGCGGGAAACGTGTGGTCTTTAAAAGTTGCTTCTTTGTTGCAAAGTTGCAGTTTCTTTGGAACAGGGCCGCAGTCCCCTGGAGTTCTTGGTCCTTTTAGATGCAGGGTAGTCCTCTGAGGCTTCAGAGGTCGCTGGACCCGGGGGGACGCGTCGCTGTTGCAGTTTTTCTCGAAGTGGGGAGACAGGCTGGTAGGGCTGGGGCCAAAGCAGTTGGTGTCTCCGTCTTCTCTGCAGGGCTTCAGGTCAGCAGTCCTTCTTAGTCTTCAGGTTGCAGGAACCTGTCTTCCTAGGTTCTGGGGGCCCCTAAATACTCAATTTAGGGGTGTGTTTAGGTCTGGGGGGTTAGTAGCCAATGGCTACTAGCCCTGAGGGTGGCTACACCCTCTTTGTGACTCCTCCCTGAGGGGAGGGGGGCACATCCCTAATCCTATTGGGGGAAATCCTCCATCTGCAAGATGGAGGATTTCTAAAAGTCAGAGTCACCTCAGCTCAGGACACCTTAGGGGTTGTCCTGATTGGCCAGTGATTTCTTGTTTTTCTCATTATCTCCTCCGGCCTTGCTGCCAAAAGTGGGGCCGTGGCCGGAGGGGGCGGGCTTCTCCACTTGCTAGGATGCCCTGTGGCGCTGTAACAAAGGCCGCCAGATGTTACAGTTCCTGCAGGGGAAGGTGAGAAGCACCTCCACCCAGTACAGGCTTTGTTACTAGCCACAGAGTGACAAAGGCACTCTCCCCATGTGGCCAGCAACATGCCTGGTGTGTGGCAGGCTGGCAAAACTAGTCAGCCGACACTGGAAGTCAGGTATGTTTTCAGGGGGCATCTCTAAGATACCCTCTGGGGTGTATTTCACAATAAAATGTACACTGGCATCAGTGTGCATTTATTGTGCTGAGAAGTTTGATACCAAACTTCCCAGTTTTCAGTGTAGCCATTATGGTGCTGTGGAGTTCGTGTTTGACAGACTCCCAGACCATATACTCTTATGGCTACCCTGCACTTACAATGTCTAAGGTTTTGCTTAGACACTGTAGGGGCATAGTGCTCATGCACCTATGCCCTCACCTATGGTATAGTGCACCCTGCCTTAGGGTTGTAAGGCCTGCTAGAGGGGTGACTTACCTATGCCATTGGCAGTGTGAGGTTGGCATGGCACTCTGAGGGGAGTTCCATGTCGACTTAGTCATTTTCTCCCCACCAGCACACACACAAGCTGGCAAGCAGTGTGTATGTGCTGAGTGAGGGGTTCCCAGGGTGGCATAAGACATGCTGCAGCCCTTAGAGACCTTCCCTGGCATCAGGGCCCTTGGTACCAGGGGTACCAGTTACAAGGGACTTACCTGAATGCCAGGGTGTGCCAATTGTTGAGACAAAGGTACAGTTTAGGGAAAGAACACTGGTGCTGGGGCCTGGTTAGCAGGTCTCAGCACACTTTCAAATCATACCTTGGCATCAGCAAAGGCAAAAAGTCGGGGAGTAACCATGCCAAGGAGGCATTTCCTTGCAGGTATGGATACCACTGATTCTGTGGGTTGAGCTATGGTTTTCTCAGTTGCGCTGCGTCGCCGTGCTTAGTTACTTACCTCAGGGTATTCAGAGTGAGTCCAAGCCACATTGCTTGATATGCTATTTGATGATGCCTGTAGGAAGCTGGCTCTGTATATACTATACCAAAATAAGGTGTAGGGTGCAGAGAGTCCAGTGAATCCCCAGAGGCTTAAGTAGATAATACTAATGCTCTCTTTTTATGGTAGTGTGGTCGTTCAGTAAGGCTTATCAGAGGGTAGTGCTAAGCATTTGTTGTACACACACAGTCAAGAAATGAGGCACACACTCAATGTCTAACTCCAGACCAATATATATGTATAAAAAAATATACTTTGTTCCTTTATTTCTAGAACCAAAAGGCTCTTTGTTGCCTGGTGAGTACAGTTTCGAGAATGTATCACTTTCAAGTATCAAATTTCTGATAGAAAGCAAGTCAGTCCTAGGGGCGGAAAAGTAACAACACAAATTGCAGGTAAGTACTCGACTTATAATCCCAGTCTTCGGGGGTTAGGGTGTCCACAGGGCACAGGTTAGGGAGACCCCATTGTGCATCAGCAGCAACAGGGGACCGCCGGGGTGCAGAGGTCTAAGTTGGTGTTGGGTGCCCAATGGAATCTTACAGAGACTCGAGGCACTTAGAAAGAAACAGCTTGCAAGTAAGTACCCGCAACTTCAGGGCACAGACCCAAAGTGTTTAGATCATTACCGGGGGGCCACAGGTCAGCACCAATCACACACCCTCAGCAACCGGCTGCAGGGTGCAAATACAGCGTTGGGCGCCCAGTTCCTTTCAATAGAGGAAGCCCAGGGGTCACATAAATGCTGCAGACTTGGTCCAGGGAGTCGTCTGAAGAAAACCAATGGCTGGACAGGTAAGTAGAAAGCCCACTGGATGTTGCCCGACCGTCGGTTGGGTTCCGCAAGGCTGGGGGCTGAGGGTGCAGGGGTACTTTTAGGTGCAGGGTAAATATTGACCCGAGCCAGTTGCGGTCTGTGGGGGAGGTCCTCTAGATTTAGGCTGCAGGCATCGTCGTGTTGGTCAGGAGGGGGCAATCCAGGGTGGACTTGAGGTTGGAATCACCTGGGGACCTTCTCTCGACCGGTAGACCACCTTGACTCGGGCCGTGGGCGTTGGGTGCAGAGTGGAAATGACTTGTGGATCTGGGGCGGTTCTGAAGTTAATTTTTGGAAGTTTATTTCTGGACAGGGCCACTTTCCTCAGGAGATCTTGGTCCTTCGGTAGGCAGGCAGTCGTCTGGGGTTTGTTGAGGTTGCAGATCCTGCTACATCACCTTTTTGTAGCAGGAGTCTTAAAGGTGCAGCTAGGCCGGAAGGGCTGGGGCCAAGTCAGTTGTCTGGAGTCTTTTCTGCTGGAGGGGCACGTCAGTCCTTCTTCTTTCAGGCTCGGTGAGGGGGGGCTCACAGGTTGCACAGAGTGCCAGGAATCTGAAAAGCAGGTTTCACGGGTGCCCCTAAATACTAGATTTAGGGGTGGGACAGAGGTCAGGTGGTAGTAGCCAATGGCTACTTACATGGAGGGTGGCCACACTCTTCCTATGAGCACTCCCTTTGGGGAGGGGGCACATTCCTAACCCTACTGGCTATTCTCCTCCTAAACAAGATGGAGGATTCTACATGGAGGGTGTCATCTCACCTCTGGGTACCCTAAACGTGGTCACTACTCCTTGTGTTCACGTATTTTCCTGCCACCAAAAGTGGGGCTTGGTCCGTGGGGGTCATGGACATCTCCACAGGCTTGAGTGCCCTGGAATAGTGTAACAAAAGGGAGGAGCCTTGGAGGCTCACCATCAAGTGTTGCTGTTCCTGCAGGGGGAAGGTGTGTGAAGCTCCTCCACCCGGAGCAGGCTTTGTTCCTGACCCCAGAGAGCACAAAGGCTCTCACCTCTTGGTGTCAGAAACTTTTCTGTTAGTGGCAGGCTGGCACAGACCAGTCCGCCTTATATTACAGGGTTGGGTGAAATACATCTGCGTGATGCCCCCTGTGTGCGTTTTTCAATAAATCGAATACTGGTATCAGTGTGGGTTTATTTAGCTGGGAAGTTGGATGCCAAACTTCCCAGTCTTCAGTGAGGCTATCATGGAGCTGTGGAGTAAGTAATGACAAATTCCCAGCCCATGTACCCAATATGGCCACACTACACTTACAATGTCTAAGAATGGACATTTCTCATGCAGCTATGCCCTCACCTGTGGTATAGTGCCCCCACCTTAGGGCTGTAAGGCCTGCTAGAGGGGTGACTTCCCTATGCAACAGGCAGTGCTTTGTGTGGGGGTGGCTCACAGAGAGTGATGCCATGTCGACTTTACCTTTATCTCCCCACCAACACACACAATCTGTAATGGCAGTGTCCATGTGTTTGGTGAGGGGTCCCTTAGGGTGGCACAAAACATGCTGCAGCCCTTAAAGACGCTCCCTGGCCACAGGGCCCTTGGTACCACTGGTACCTTTTACAAGGGACTTAGCTGTGTGCCAAGGGTGTGCCAATTGTGGAAGCAATGATACAGTTTAGGGAAAGAGCACAGGTGCTGGGGTCTGGTTAGCAGGATCCCAGCATACACTCAGTCAAGTTAGCATCAGATAGCAGGCAAAATGTGTGTGTATGTTGGGGGGGGGGGGGGGGGGGTAAACCATGACCAAAGGAACACTTTCCTACAGTGACCATTTATTTGGTGCACTGGCAGACTCAGTTGTTATGCGTTTTCGTGACAGAAGGGGTTGAGCAGAGAATTTGCTTGGTTCCAGTCTACCATTTGACCTAGTTCATAACTTCCTTACTGTCTACTAAGGTGTTATTTGTTCTTACTTATTTCACAGATGAGCTGTGCTTTGGTTGAGCCATAGGCCTCTTTCAGTTATATATTTGTTATAACTAAATTGTGGCACCTAGTGGGTGCTCCTACTTTACAGCGGCCTCTATTTTTCCTTAAATTTTATTGGAGTTTATAGTGCCCTGGAACCCTATGGGGCTTTTCATGCCTGATGTTCAAGGCTACTTTCATTATTGTCATTACTTGGTGTAAAGTGATGATGACTTTACACTTCGTTTGTCAATGACAGCCTCTTTGAATGATACCACTTTTTATTACACCGGATATCTTTTACTGTACTCTGAAGAAAAGCTTGTGCTTAAGAGTTGTTATCCTTATTGAATTTACCATACTCTAAGTGGATTATTTGAGTATTTGCTTGTGTGCTGGTGAGCTTATATATATATTATATGTTCGGTGGCATGTGTACCTGCAGATACACATGCTGTGCACTGTTCCTGCCATCTAGTGTTGGGCTCGGAGTGTTACAAGTTGTTTTTCTTTGAAGAAGTCTTTTCGAGTCACAGGACCGAGTGACTCCTCCCTTTCGGCTCCATTGCGTATGGGCATCGACTCCATCTTAGATTGTTTTCTTTCTCCATCGGGTTCGGACGTGTTCATCTTCGCTCCGGTTATTCATTTCGGAAAAAGACTACATTCAACTAAAACAGTCGGTATTGTTTTCGATCGCGAAACATCTTTCATCAACACCTCGGCACCGGCGAAACACACCTTCAGTTGCCCTTCGAGGCTCCCGCGCCCATCCAGAGCCTGGTCGGCCCAACCGCAGGAAGCGTCGAAGCCTCATGGACCGGACCCCGTTCCGATTCTGCCCACAGTGCCACGCAAAGTATCCATACACAGATCAACATTGGGTCTATAATCTGTGTTTGTCACCAGACCACCAAGAGGATACTTGTGAGGCCTGTAGGTCCTTCCGCTCCAAGAAGACCTTGAGGGATCGAAGGGCAAGACGACACAAATGGTGTCGAAGAGTACCAAGCACCTTGACGTTGAGGAAGAGGAGATGGCCATCTCCATCCAAGGTTCCGATTCGGACGATTACGACACGGATCGACCACCGACAGCAGGCCAACACGTGAGTATGCCTGCCCCGACCCAAACCCAGAGCCACTCCAAGCCCAACCAAAAGGCCTCGGGGACGCCACTGCCAGAAGGCCATGGCTCTACCCGCAAGAAATCAAGCGGTGACCAGGCAACACCCTCAGCACCGAAAAAGGCCACACCCCCGCCGAAGTCTTCGGACTCGGGACGAGACACAGTCTCCGAAAAAGTTTGACATTGACTCGTCGAATCGAAACCCCGAAGGAGTCTTTCGGAACCGAGGCCTACTGTCACCATGGGCATTTCGGTGCTGAAAAAAAAGGGGTCGGAGCCGAAAAAAGGCTCATACACTGAGGAACATGGACTTTCTAAGCAGATGAAAGAAAGCCACAGATTCGAGGAAGAACTCCACCAAATGGAGGAATTTGATGAGAGACAATCAAGGATACACATCCACAAGGATATTGGGAAAATCCTTACAGCACCTCCTCTCAAATTTAAAAGGAAACTGGCTTTCCAAGGACATTCGGACACTGAGCAGCCAAAGGCTAAAGTGCCAAGAGAGCAATCTCCGCCACGCCAGTTTTCCGCAGCACATTCTCCTCCGCATTCTCCTCAAAGAACTGTTTCTCCTCTTGCTACACCCACTGCACAGTCACCCACACACACTGTGCAGTTGCATCAGGATACAGACCCGTGGGACCTCTATGATGACCCTGTGTCAGACAATAGCCTGGAGTGCTATCCATCTAAACCCTCTCCACCTGAAGATAGCACCTCCTACACACAGGTCTTGGCTATGGCTGCTGCTTTCCACAATGTGAGTATGCACACCGAACCACTGGAGGATGACTTTCTTTTTATTACCTTGCCCTCTACGCATACATTGTATCAAAGTTTACCCATGCTTCCAGGCATGCTTAGAGCTCAGCAAGTGGTAGAGGAGGGACAAGCAATAACTAATAATCAAATCAGGTCTGCATTGGATTCAGCCAATACTGCTGCAAGAACGGTAAACACTGCAGTGACAATTAGACGCTATGCATGGCTTAGATCGTCAGGTTTCAAACCGGAGATTCAGCAGGCGGTCCTCAACATGCCATTCAACCAGCAACAGCTATTTGGCACACAAGTGGACACGGCCATAGAAAAGATGAAGGACGCCGATATAGCCAAAGCGATGGGAGCGCTTTACTCATCCCAATACAGAGGGGCATTTAGAAAACCGCAGTATTGGGGGGGGGGGGGGTTTCAGGCCACAGCCATCAGAACCATCCACCTCACAGACAAAGTCCTCGTACCAATCACAGTATCATAGAGGGGGGTTTCGAGGGTCCTTCAGAAGGCGATTTCCAAGATCCAGGGTAAAATTCCAGCCTACAAAGCAAGCCACTAACACCAAGCAGTGACTTTGCCATCACCTTCTCCCAACACACATCACCTGTGGGAGGAAGACTAGAAATGTTCCACAGTCAAAGGGCAGACATAACAACGGACACATGGGTTCTATCAATTATCCAACATGGCTACTGCATAGAATTCACACATTTTCCACCAGATATTCCCCCAAGAGTGCACAAACTATCGTTGCAACATTTAACAATGTTACAAACAGAGGTGCAGGCACTTTCAACAAAACAAGCCATAGAACTAGTACCTCATCAACAAAAAGGAAAAGGGGTATATTGCCTGTACTTCTTGATTCCCAAAAAAGACAAAACACTAAGGCCAATATTAGATCTCAGGACTCTCAACCTATACATCAAATCAGAACACTTTCATATGGTGACACTACAAGATGTAGTCCCATTACTAAAACAGGGGGAATACATGTCAACACTGGATTTAAAAGATGTGTATTTTCACATACCGATCCATCCATCTCACAGAAAATACCTCAGGTTTGTTATACAAGGAAAACATTACCAATTCAAGGTGTTACCCTTCGGGATAACAACAGCCCCCAGAGTATTTAAAAAATGCCTTGCTGTAGTAGCAGCATACATAAACAGGCAACACATGCATGTATTCCCATATCTCGACGATTGGCTAATAAAGGCCAACACTCGAGAGCAGTGTCAAGATCACACACGTTACGTAATAAATACCCTACACACACTAGGGTTTTTGATAAATTACCAAAAATCACACTTGAAACCATCCCAAATTCAGCAATACTTGGGAGCTACACTCAACACTCAAAAAGCGATTGCAAGTCCAAGCCCAAAAAAGGGTACAGTCATTCCACACCAAAAATACAACCAAATCAGCATTACACAGTCAGATTTGTGATGAAACTCCTAGGCATGATGGCATTATGCATTGGAATTGTCCCAAACGCACGGTTACACATGTGGCCCTTACAGCAGTGCCTTGCAAAACAATAGTCGCAGGCACAGGGTCACCTCCAAGATCTAGTGTTGATAGACCGCCAAACACACTATTCGCTTCAGTGGTGGCACCCCATAAATTTAAACAAAGGGCAGCCTTTCCAAGACCCTGTGCCTCACGCCATTCTCACAACAGATGCATCAATGATTGGGTGGGGAGCACACCTCAACCAGCACTGCAAACAGGGACAATGGGACCTTCAACAAAAACAACTCCACATAAATCATTTAGAACTGATGGCAGTGTTTCTAGCATTAAAAGCATTTCAACCACTAATAGCCCACAAACACATTCTTGTCAAAACCGACAACATGACAACAATGTATTCTCAACAAGCAAGGAGGGACACACTCGTCACAACTGTGTCTCTTAGCACAAAAAATTTGGCATTGAGCAATTCACAATCACATTCACCTAATAACCCAGTACATCGCAGGCATTCAGAACCAGTTGGCCGACAATCTCAGTCGAGATCACCAACAAACACACGAATGGGAAATTCATCCCCAGATTCTACAAGATTACTTCCTATGCTGGGGAACACCAAAAATAGACCTATTCACAACAAAAGAAAACGCAAAATGCCAAAACTTCGCGTCCAGGTACCCACACCCTCAATCCAAGGGCAATGCGTTATGGATCAGTTGGTCAGGGATATTTGCTTACGCTTTTCCTGCTCTCCCACTCATTCCTTATCTGGTAAACAAACTAAGTCAAAACAAACTCAAACTAATACTCATAGCACCAACCTGGGCTCGCCAACCGTGGTACACAACACTGCTGGACCTATCAGTAGTACCCCACATTAAATTACCAAACAGGCCAGATTTGTTAACGCAACACAAACAACAGATCAGACACTCGAATCCAGCATCGCTCAATCTAGCAATCTGGCTCCTGAAGTCTTAGAATTTGGACACTTAGACCTTACACAAGAATGTATGGAGATCATTAAGCAAGCTAGAAAACCCACTACAAGACATTGTTACGCAAACAAATGGAAAAGATTTGTTTACTACTGCCACACTAATAAAATTCAACCACTACATGCTTCCGCATTGGACATTGTAGGCTACCTAATACACTTACAAAAGTCTAAGTTAGCATTCTCTTCAATTAAAATACCTCTCACAGCAATATCTGCCTATCTGCAGATTACACATTCAACATCGCTTTTTAGAATCCCAGTCATCAAAGCCTTTATGGAGGGACTAAAAAGAATCATACCCCCAAGAACACCACCAGTACCTTTGTGGAACCTTAATATTGTATTAACACGACTCATGGGACCACCATTCGAACCCATGCACTCTTTTGAAATGCAATACTTAACTTGGAAAGTAGCCTTTCTAATAGCTATCACATCACTTAGAGTAAGTGAGATACAAGCATTTACTATACAGGAACCCTTTATACAAATACATAAACATAAAGTGGTTCTACGTACAAATCCCAAATTCCTACCAAAGGTCATATCGCCATTCCACATAAACCAAACAGTGGAACTCCCAGTCTTCTTTCCACAACCAGACTTAGTAGCCGAAAGAGCATTACAAACATTAGATATCAAAAGAGCACTAATGTATTACATTGACAGAACAAAACAATTTCTTAAAACAAAACAATTGTTCGTAGCCTTCCAAAAACCTCATGCAGGTAATCCTATATCCAAACAAGGCATTGCCAGATGGATAGTTAAATGTATTCAAACTTGCTATATTAAAGCAAAAAGAGATCTACCTATTACACCAAGAGTGCATTCCACGAGGAAAAAAGGCGCCGCAATGGCTTTTCTGGGGACTATACCTATGACAGAAATTTGTAAGGCAGCCACCTGGTCTACGCCTCATACATTCACGAAGCATTACTGTGTAGATGTGTTAACAACACAACAATCCACAGTAGGACAGGCTGTGTTGAGAACATTATTTCAGACAACTTCAACTCCTACAGGCTAAGCCACCGCTTTTTGGGGAGATTACTGCTTATTAGTCTATGCACAGCATGTGTATCTGCAGCTACACATGCCACCGAGCGGAAAATTTCACTTACCCAGTGTATATCTGTTTGTGGCATGAGACGCTGCAGATTCACAGGCGCCCTCCCACCTCCCCGGGAGCCTGTAGCCGTTATTAGTTGAATGAAAATTGTAAATTTGTAAATAAACATTATTTTAATACACATTATGTACATACATACCTACTCCATTGCATGGGCACATCTAGTATATTCACAACTCCTACCTCACCCTCTGTGGGGAAAACAATCTAAGATGGAGTCGACGCCCATGCGCAATGGAGCCGAAAGGGAGGAGTTCCTCGGTCTCGTGACTCAAAAAGACTTCTTAGAAGAAAAACAACTTGTAACACTCCGAGCCCAACACTAGATGGCAGGATAATGCACAGCATGTGAATCTGCAGCGTCTCATGCCACGAACAGATGTACACTGGGTAAGTGACATTTTCCATATGTTTGATGGCATGTGTAGCTGCACATACACATGCTATGCACAGGTCCTGCCATCTAGTGTTGGGCTCGGAGTGTTACAAGTTGTGTGTGTGTGTGTGTGTGTATGTATATGTGTGTGTATATATATGTATATATATATATATATATATATATATATATATATATATATATATATATGGATTCCTTATCTTGTGGGCTATTACACATTGATTTGAAGGTACAGAGTTCCTCCTTCAGGAGCAAGTGCATTTTTCCACTTGTGAGATTATGGAATTTTGCTAGCGTCCCTTATAGGGAACTTGTAATATTAGGAGCTCCTTGGGAGTGTCAGTATATTATTTAATCTCTGTTCAAAGAGGTTTCTTTATAAGGATTCTACAGCACTCAAGAAGTGTGTTTATTAAGTCCTTTTTGTACTGTCCAATAAGGTAGCTGATCTACACTAATTGTGGAGTACTTTTACTTTTACCTATTGTAAGGAAATGCCTCCTTGGCATGGTTACCCCCTGACTTTTTACCTTTTGCTGATGCCAAGTTATGATTGAAAGTGTGCTGGGACCCTGCTAACCAGGCCCCAGCACCATTGTTCTTTCCCTAAAGTGTACCTTTGCTTCCACAATTAGCACAGCCCTGGCACTCAGTTAAGTCCCTTGTAACTGGTACCCCTAGTACCAAGGGCCCTGATGCCAGGGGAGGTCTCTAAGGGCTGCAGCATGTCTTATGCCACCCTGGGGACCCCTCACTCAGCACATGCACACTGCCTCACAGCTTGTGTGTGCTGGTGGGGAGAAAATGACTAAGTCGACATGGCACTCCCCTCGGAGTTCCATGCCAACCTCACACTGCCTGTGGCATAGGTAAGTCACCCCTCCAGCAGGCCTTCCAGCCCTAAGGCGGGGTGCACTATACCACAGGTGAGGGCATACGTGCATGAGCACTATGCCCCTACAGTGTCTAAGCAAAACCTTAGACGTTGTAAGTGCAGGGCAGCCATAAAGAGTATATGGTCTGGGAGTTTGTCAAAAACGAACGCCACAGTTCCATAATGCCTACATTTGAAAACTGGGACGTTTGGTATCAAACTTCTCAGCACAATAAATGCACACTGATGCCAGTGTGGAATTTATTGTAAAATGCACCCGGAGGCACCAATCAGACTTCTAGTGTAGGGCTGACTAGTTTCTGCCAGCCTGCCACAAACAGACGAGTTGCTGGCCACATGGGGAGAGTGTCTGTGTCACTCTGTGGCCAGGAACAAAACCTGTACTGGGAGGAGGTGCTTCTCACCTCCCGCTGCAGGAACTGTAACACCTGGCGGTGAGCCTCAAGGGCTCACCCCTTTTGTTAAATCGCCACAGGGCGTCCCAGCTAGTGGAGATGCCCGCCCCTCCGGCCACTGTCCCCACTTTTGGCGGCAAGGCTCGAGGAGATCATTAGAAAAACAAGGAGGAGTCATCCACCAGTCACGACAGCCCCTAAGGTGCCCTGAGCTGAGGTGACCCCTGGCTTTCGAAATCCTCCATCTTAGTTTTGGAGGATTCCCCCAATAGGATTAGGGATGTGCCCCCCCTCCCCTCAGGGAGGAGGCACATAGAGGGTGTAGCCACCCTCCAGGACAGTAGCCATTGGCTACTGCCCCCCATACTTAAACACACCCCTAAATTTACTATTTAGGGGCACCCCAGAACCCAGGAAATCAGATTCCTGCAACCTGAAACAAGAAGGACTGCCTACCTGAAAGCTCTGCAGAGACGACGGAAGACAACTGCTTTGGCCCCAGCCCTACCAGCCTGTCTCCTGACTCGAAAAACTGCAACAGTGACGCATCCAACAGGGACCAGCGACCTCTGAAGCCTCAGAGGACTGCCCTGAACCTAAGGACCAAGAAACTCCCGTGAGCAGCGCCTTCTGCTCAACAAACAGCAACAATATTGCTACTTTTCTGCAACTTTCAAAGACCCCACTCTTCCCGCCGGAAGCATGAGACTTCTCCCTCTGCACCAAACGCCCCGGCTCGAGATCAAGAGAACCAACACCACAGGGAGGACTCCCAGACGACTGCGACCTTGTGAGTAGCCCCAGACGACCCCCCTGGACCTCCGCAGCGACGCCTGCAGAGAGAATCCAGAGGCTCCCCCTGACTGCGACTGCCTGTAACAAGGAACCCTACGCCTTGACCAAGCACTGCACCCGCAGCCCCCAGGACCAGAAGGAACCGAACCTCAGTTCACGAGTGACCATCAGGCGACCCTGTGCCTAGCCCAGTTGGTGGCTGGCCCGAGAAGCCCCCCTGTGTCCTGCCTGCACCGCTGGAGTGACCCCCGGGTCCTTCCATTGTTTCTAATACAAATCCCGACGCCTGCTTTGCACACTGCACCCGGCCGCCCGTGTGCCGCTGAGGGTGTGTTTTGTGTGCCTACTTGCGTCCCCTCTCCCCCCAGTGCTCTACAAAACCCCCCTGGTCTGCCCTCCGAGGACGCGGGTACTTACCTGCTGGCAGACTTGAACCGTAGCACCCCTGTTCTCCATAGGAGCCTATGTGTTTTGGGCACCTCTTTGACCTCTGCACCGGACCGGCCCTGAGCTGCTGGTGTGGTAACTTTGGGGTTGCCTTGAACCCTGGACTGGCCCTGAGCAGCTGGTGTGGTAACTTTGGGGTTGCCTTGAACCCCCAACAGTGGGCTGCCTATGCCCATGAACGTAGACTTGTAAGTGTCTTACTTACCTAACAAACTAATCATTACTTACCTCCCCCAGGAACTGTTGATTGTTGCACTGTGTCCACTTTTAAAATAGCTTATTGCCATTTTAACCCATACTGTGTATGGCACTGCTCTAATTCAAAGTTCCTAACTTCCCTATTTGGAGTACCTTGCATTTTATGTCTTTACTTCAAATCTTGAACTTGTGGTTCTAAAAATAAATTAAGAAAATATATTTTTCTATATAAAAACTGTTGGCCTGGAGTTAAGTCTTTGAGTGTGCGTTCCTCATTTATTGCCTGTGTGTGTACAACAAATGCTTAACACTATCCTCTGATAAGCCTACTGCTCGACCACACTACCACAAAATAGAGCATAAGAATTATCTAATTTTGCCACTATCTTACCTCTAGGGGGAACCCTTGGACTCTGTGCACAATATCTCTCACTTTGAGATAGTATATACAGAGCCAACTTCCTACACCGTCCACTCATCCCCTCCGCTTGCGAACTGATTTCTAGGACAGGGCTTCCCCATTCAGGGCCATTGCTCTGACACTGCCATTTTAGTGTTCTTCGCGGCTCTTCGCTTTGGTGTGGAAAGTTGTGAAAAGAAATTGACGTCAATGCTTTCAGGCAGCGTCTATGCACTACTCCCGAAGTCATCACAGCGACTACGACGTCAACGACACCCTCGGAGTCGACCGACACCACCTACTGACCCGCAAGGGTATTGCTTGAAGAAAAATCTCGGGAACCCAGTCTGACGCCTAGGGGAAAATTCTAAGGTAAGGAACCTGCAACTAGAAGATGTCTCTACCAGATATATCATTACCGAAGGTAAGTAACTTGTACGTATATTTGTGCACATATTTTTATATGGGAATATAAGTTTGGTGATGCAAAGGTGTTGGTACTTTTCCTCCTATCTTGGGAGATATATAATTGAACACCTTGATTATGTTTTTATTGAGTTTGCTAATTGTACCAGGGGCGCAGTATTTTTATACGCCCAATCATTGTTATTGCCCTGTTCATTGAGGGCAACTGCATGTTTTCTGCTGCTCAAGATGCTCTTTTTCTGCTTGTCACTTTATGCAGGTCTGACTTCAAATTACCTTTACATAGTGAGAGGTTCTGATCCATTCTACTCTGTTTCTCTACAGAATGGAACATGCACATTTGTCTGCATCTCATGCCGGATACTCTTTGTATCCACTGCACAGTCAGTGCTACTATCATATGGTTATGACAGGTCTTCATTTTCTGCATTTGTCTTCTTTGTTTCCCATCCTGTGGTTATCTCCACAGTCGTGCTTAACTTCGATTCAGTTGTTTGCCTTTATCACCGCTTGCTCATGTTCACAAGGCTTTTCTTCATTCCATGTTTTTTATGGTTCTTGTCTCCTTATCTGTGTGTCCTCTAAGGTTGGTTGTACAATATATATTAAGGTTCACTTACCTTCTTAGGTATGCTGGTCTTTTACTTTTCGCTCGACCATTAGTGTTTCACCACTCCTCTTCATTGTTCACTGATAGATGTGGTTATACCCCTTTTCTTACCTCTTTATATCCCCTTGCAATGAGGATGTTTTTCCTCTTAGGTACTTTTTTTTAGTACATAGTCTATGCTCCAATACTTATCTGTTTTCTTCTGGGTATCTGACCACTGTGGTTTAGTTGTTTATGGCATAGAATTGCCATGATACTATGGATGTGCTGATTTCTGTCCTCTGACATGGGTGAGCTTTTTGAATGCTCTCCTACTTTCTGGTATACATCACTTTAGTTACTTCTACAGGTTAGAGGTCATGAGATATACATTTTGTTATCCTCATTTTTCTTTTGATCCGGTCCTTTTACTCTTGTTTTGACTGGTTTACCACAACTTAGACTTACAAGGGTCTTATAGGAAAGTAGCATCTTTCTGACATAGTTATCCCCACTTTGTGCCTGGTGTCAGTGTGTTTAGACTGTGGTGCATTGGGATCTGGTGAACCAGGACCCCAGTTCCTGTGCTCTCGCCTCTAAATTTGGCTGCTGGTAAACCTTACACCCACAATTGGCATACTGGTGCACCCATGTAAGTCCCTAGAATTTGGTAGTTGGGTACCCAGGGCATTGGTACACTAGGGGTCTCCCATGGGCTGCTGCATATATGGAAGCCCATGCAAACTGTGTCTGCAGGACTGCCATTGCAGCCTGCGTGAAATGGTGCATGCACCCTTTCACCACTAACATAAGGCTTACCTTATATCCTGGTCAATGGACTTAGACACTATGTCACGCCTCTGGTAGGCCCTTCAGCCCAAGTGCAGGGTGCAATTCCCTAAGTGTGAGGGTACGCTTGCATGAGCAGGTTAACCCTACAATCCCCAGACTCCATTCCCTGGGGGTTGTAAGTGCTGGGAAGCCATCTTAAAGTATATAGTGGACACTGGTCAACCAGAGTTGTCCAACTATATAATGGCTTCTCCAAACCTAGGCATGTTTGATAGCAAACATTTTGGAATCCTGCAACTACACTGATTCCAGTGCTAGTTGCATGATGCCCTGTACTCTGGGGGTTCCTTAGAGAATCCCCCAATTCTGCCTGTGCAGCCTTACGTGGTCTGGCTGACAACCTAAGGTGCTGACAACCCCAGACACTGTTTTGCCCTCCTACTGGTGAGCCGGACTCAAGCATCAGCAGACCGCACAAAGTATTTCCTGCAAAAGAGGTGTGGCCACCTCCCCCTTTGTATTAGGTGTCTATCAGCTGGGGTGGGGTGGCCTCTGAACGCCTCCAGACTGCTTTGAATGGCACATTTGGTGCCCTTCTTGCATAATCCGGTTTGCACCAGTTCAGGAACCCCTAATGTCCGCTCTGGCATGAAACCACACAAAGGACAGTGGAGTGACCACCCCCCGTCCAGCTCCTCCCCTAGGGAGGTGTACAGAGCTCTGTCAGTGGCCACTTTATTCTGCCATCCTGTAAATAAGATGTGCAGAGGCCCCTGGGAGCATCTGATTGATTAGGCCAGGTAGATGACATCCCTGACCCCTTCTGATAGGTGGGTCACTTCGGAGAGTGATCAACCCCCTTTTAGAGTTGCTTAAGGGCTCCCTCAAGGGTGGGTCCTCAGATTTGTCGAGCATGACTCTGCAAGGAACTTACTGCAAGAGGTCATGTGCTCCTGGCCTCTGGAACTGCTGTTGGTCTCCTTTGGAACCGAAACAAGTCTGCTTCTGGTGGGAAGGCTCCCATTGCAATGTTGTTTCTCCAGATGCTGCAGGAATTCTGCAACATCCAAGGCTGTGCATTCTCTAGGGTCACAAGGACTCTGTTTGCACCTGGAAGCACGAAGGAATCTCCCTTGGAGTAAAAGAGTCACGCCCCTGCATCCGCAGGCACCTGCAGATGATCTTTGAGCTCCAAGAAGCCCCAGCCACCAGCACTGTGCAACTCCAGCTCCCCCGATGTGGGACTCCTGTCAGTTGTACTGCTGAGGTCTCCTTGCAACGCATTGTGCCTGTTGCTGGTAGGTCACTAGTAGGGGCTCCAATAATGTCTGCTGGCCTCCCTGTGGTTCTTTCTTGTGTGGGAGTTACTGTCTGACTACTGTGGTATTGCAGGTGCTTTACATTCCTCCTGGATAAGCTTCAATTGCTCGCCTCAGCTACCTCTAGGGAGCTTTTGCTATCTGCACACCTAAACACTATCACCAAGGGATGCCTGGACTCAGTATAAGGTGCTATACTATAGGTGTATACCTTAAACTGAGCCACCCTCCTACAGGTCCCAGTCCACTATCCCTCCTCCGGGTTACTATGACTTTGGTATATGATTATATAGTGAGGAATTTGCAGCTAGATGTCTCTATCAGATGAACAAGTTACTTACCCCCGTTAACGCATCTTCTGTTAGAGACAGGATCTAGACAGAGATTTCTTAACGACCCTCCCATTCTCCCCACTCTGTAAACTGAGTTCTCTTTGGTCTCAGAAGATTTCAGTATGGAAATCAACACGTTGAACTAAGAATTCTGTGATTTATTTGACACAGGCATGTCTTTTGTGCCAGCACACTGTTTCAGTAGGCAGTTTCAATATCTGGCTCCACGTTTTGAGCACGGAAAATAGTCATGGAAGAAGCGGAAGTGGGCACATCCGATAGCAGGTTATATGGACTCCGCTGACCTCGCATCTAGTGGATGATGTCGATACGAAGTCGCGCAGCACCCTCTTCCGACACGCAGACGTGCTATGGGAAAAAGTTTCAGGATCATGTTTGGGGAAAATTCTAAAGTAAGGAATCCGCAGATAGATCCTGTGTCTACCAGATAATGTCACTGAAGGTAATTGATTTGTTCACCTGGATACGAGCGACTCGCTAGGTAGAGTGACTGCTCTTTTGGTGGCACTTAGTCACCAATTATTGGCTCAGGTCAGCTGGCTTTTTGAGGGATGTCCTGACATCCCTTATGGACAGTCCCTTTGGTGGCAATCTCCATTTTGGTGATAAGGCAGATTTGGTGCTTGAGTGCTTTGAAGACAGCAGGGCTACTGCCTGGTTGTTGGAACTCACCAGGGCCCCATGCCAGCCCCATTCTCCCTTTAACTCCTTCCATGTCTGAGGTAGGGGCTACCAGAAGGGACCATTTCTGCCAAGCCACCATGGCCAACAAACTCCCAAATCCTTTTGTGCCCATGGATGTGGTTCCCACAAGCCTTGAGTGACACAAGTCCAGAGATCTGCCCAGACCGCCATTCCTTCCTGCACAGCCTCCATAACCCATCATGGGCAACCGGAAAGATACAGCTCTACCTGCCCTTATGGCAGTCTATAATGAACAACTGGGTGCTTCATATTGTTCGGCGGGGCTATGCCCTTCCATTCATAGACACCCGCTGCCTATGCCACCATCTTCAGATCAGCTGTCAGAGGACCACTTCTCGTGGTTGCATCAGGAAGTACAGGCTCTTCTGTCCAAAGTAGCTATTGAGAGAGTGCCAACATTAGAAGTAGGCCTTGGTTGCTCTGCCTGCTACCTTCTGGTCCCAAAGGAGGACAGCGGCCACGGCCATATACTGGGCCTATGCCCTCTGAACTACTTTCTGAAAAATTCAGAATACTGACATCCTGTCTGCTCTGGTGACTAGATGGTAGCGCTGGACTTGCAAGACTCATATTTCCATATACTGTCCTGTTGGCCCACAGGTGATACCTGCAGTTCACGGTGAGCCACAAACACTTTGCTTTCTTTTTGTTCTTACCAGCTCCCCTCGGGTGTTCACGAACATTAGTGCAGTGGTTGCAGCCCATCTGCAAAGGTCATGGATTCCAGTGTCTCCCTACCTAAACAAATGGCTGTTGCAGGCGAAAGTGTTGCCAACCTCCAGACTATGACGAACCTCCTGCATTTGCTAGGGCACCATAAACCTGCAAAAGTCACACCTGACTCTCTCTCAGACACTCCCTTTCATCTGAGCCACTCTGGATACAGCACATTTTGGCATCAACCTTTCGGAGTGGCGAGTCCAGGATCTTCAAGCTCTGATTCGGATGTTTCCGCCTCAGTCCCAGTGGGTTCAGGAGGGGCCCCCTACAGGTTCTGCATGGGCAACTCCGGCCCAGTGCCTTTTGGGCACCTTGGATCCAGTGATGGATCTGGAGCGATGCCGTTCGTACCACCTCAACTTTCCCTGGCGTCGATCCCGATGTCGACGTGAGCTGCTGTGCGGCGCCATCCCCATTCTCATCCCAACTCCGATACAGTCCCGAATGGGTGTCGGATGACGCTGACTGGGTCTATACTTCCTAGGTGAGATTCAGAGCCTTGTTCCTATCAGCTTGGAACTCAAGGAGGATTGGGATGGGTCGCTGGAGCCTGAAGAATAGCAACACCTGGATTTCAGCGTGGACTGGACTGCTGTCTTTGGTATTCCCGCTACTTTCTGGGGCCCAAAAAGGACATGGGCCTTTGTCCTACCCTAGAGCTGTGCCCTCTCAATTTCTTCCTCAAGAAGGAGGAATTAAAATTGCTCACGCTTGTTCAGGTCTTGTCTGCCCTCGACAGGGGAGACTAGATGGGAGCATTGGACTTAACAGGACACATATTTCCACATCCCTGTCCTGTCCGCCCACAGGCATTACTTGCGGTTCACAGTGGGCCACAAGCACTTTCAATTCCCCTTTGGCCTTGCCAGCGCCTCTTGAGTGTTCAGCAAGGTAATAGAGGTGGTTTCAGCTTATCTGCGGACATAAGGGGTGCCAGTCTTCACCAAACTCGACGAATGGCTGTTGGAGTTGAGCACGTACCAGGCTGTTGTCTCCGACCTTCAGACTTGCACCTGCTGAGGTTCACTGTCAATGTTCCAGTGTCACACCGGACTTCCCCTCAGACGTTCCCTTTCATCTGACTTGTTCTGGACATGGTGTAGTATTGGTGTTATCCTCCCTAACAGTGAGTCTAGGATTTTAGGCTATATCAGTGTTTCAGCCTCTCCCCTGGGTTTTGGTGAGACTGACTCTGAGGCTGCTGGGTCGCATGACCCCCTACATCCTGCTGGTAAAACATGCCCCCTGTCATTTGCGTGCTCTGCAGTGGGACCTGTAGTGCCAGTGGGCGCAGCATCAGAGGAATCTCTCTAGTACAGATGTCAGAGGACACTGCAAAGGACCTGTATTAGTGGCTGAGGAAATGCGATTGGGTCATTGACAGACCCCACTCCCTTCCCCATCAAGACCTCAAAGTGGTGACAGACGCATCCCTCCTGTGTCATGGTGGCCATCTGCGAGAGATGAAGATTAGAGGTCTCTGCTCTCAGGCGGAGTCTCAGTCCCACATCAACTTGTTGGAGTTGAGTGATCTGCTTTCTATTTTTGCCTTCTATCAAGGGGGAGGCTGGTTCAGGTGTACAGACAACACCACTGGACTGTGGTACTGCAACAAGCAGGGTGGTATGGGGTTGTGGACCCTTTGTCAAGAGGCCCTACACCTCTGGACATGCCTGGAAAGTCAGGACATTTTGCTGGTCATACAACACCTGGCAGGCTCTTTCAACACCAGGACAGACCAACTCAGCCGTCGATGCCTCACGGATCGCAAATAGCATCTCCATAGGGTGGTAGTACAAGGTCTGTCCCTGGACTGGGGATAACCTTGATTAGACCTATTTACCACCACTGAGAATGCGCAATGTCAACACTTCACTTCTGTGTGTTGGAGTTTCCAAGGCAGCTCTCCCTCAAATACACATTTCGTCTGAACTCCTGAGCATGAGTGTTTGTCCTCTGGTCAGGCTGCCCCTTTGGGAGGATGTCCTGTAGCAGCAACAGGGCAGGGTTGTACAACCGGACAAATGTATTGAGATTTAATGTTAGCAATTGACAGTTTTTGGTTTCCGTCGTAAGTCTGTGAAGTTGTGCTGCCTTCCAGGTGTCCATCAACAAAGAGTGTGTGCACCTGCCATTGGGACGAATCTGTGGCTTAAGGTGCTTAAAAGCACATTGATCCTATTTCTGTACCTTTGTCCAAGGTATTGTTTGTTTTATCATTAACTTGGCAAGGCTTTGCTTTGGGTGCAGTAAAGGCTATCTTTCAGCCATTCTGCTGTCTTGCTATTGCTGGATCAACCCTCCCTGTTCGTCAACTGTTGTGACTTATTTCCTGAAAAGACTTCAACACGTTTCCACCTAAACCCATCATTATGCCTCAATGAGACCTTAGTTTGGTTTTAACCTTCTTAATGTGTTCACCTTTCAAACCTATGCAATCAAAACAGTCTTCTTTATGGTCATTACTTCAGCCAGAAAGGTTGCAGATCCAGAGACACTCTCTGTATACCCCCCATACACCAGCTTCTTCACACACAAACTGGTTCTCCACACCTGCTCCTCTTTTCTGCCAAGGGTGGTGACACATTTCCATGTCAGCCAAAGCATCACGCTGCCGACCTTCTTTTCTCTGCCTCAGCCTTCTAAGGAGAATGGGTAACTCCATTATTTGAACACAAAAAGAGTTTTGTCATTCTGCATTGATCGCACCACAGAACACTGAGTGGATGATTAACTCTTTATTAGGTTCGCCAGAGTGAAAAAAGTTAAAGTAGTCCATCTCCAGATGGATTGTGTTCTGTTTTAGGATCTGCTACGCACTGCTGAGGAAGAAATCCCTCTGAGGGGTTGTTTGCTCATTTCACCAGAGCCAAGGCTGGGACCATTGCATTAATTTGTGGAGTCCCCATCCTGGACATCTGTAAAGTTGCTAGGTTGGCTTCTCTGCACACATTTACAAAAAACTACTGCCTTGATAGTCAGGTCCGTCGTTATAGGCACCTTGCCCATTGGCTCTTCAGGACTTTTTTAGTATGAACCAGTTTGCAGACCCCCCCCCCCCCCTCTGGGGAGGTATTGCTGTGGTACCTGTTTTAAGGTAAGGAATCTGCGTCTAGAAATCATATCAGATAAACAAGTTACTTGCTTATCTGATAGATACTATAGCTGCAGATTTCTTACCGACCCTCCCAAACTCCCTGCTTCTACAAACCATTTTTATCTGCCTAGAAAGGTTCTTCTCTGCACACTGGTTCATCAACCCTCTGACGTGAATCTCTGCTTTTGGCGTGGAAGTGTCACAAAAGCAACTGATGTCAGCCTGCTGAGGTGATGCCTACATAGACACCAAGTATATCACTTTTGGTGCGGCTGATGAGGAGCCGATCAATGCCACCTACTGGCATGCAGAGTTACTGCTCAAGATTTTCTGAATCCAGTCTGTAGCCTGGAAAATATTCTATGGTAAGCAATTGGCGGATGCATAGTCTCCACCAGATAAAGTGTTACCGAAGATAAGTAACTTGTTTTCCCAAGTCCTCCAGTACTTTTTGGTGTGAGCCAGTTCGCAGACCCACCTCTGGGAAGTTATTACCTTGGTATCTATTCTAAGGTGAGGACTTTGGGGTTAGAAATCTCCCATTAAAAGAGCTAGTTGCTTAGCTTCTGTAACTCGTTTTCTGGTAGAGACTGTCTAACTATAGATTCCTCACCAATCTTCCTGTTCTGCGAACTAGGCTTTTCACCTCTTATTAGATTCTGCACACTGATCATTCTGCTGTGGCACCCTGCTGTGGCTCTGTTTCTTTAGTGTGGAAATACTAATGAAATAACTTGATGTCAGTGCACCGGTGTGCACGCCACTTCTGTAGTGGACGACGTTGATGTGGAGCTGGCAGCGCCACCTACTGGCATGTAGAGATACTGCTCAAGATTTTCTGGATCCAGTGTGACACCTGGGGAATATTCTAAGGTGGGGGAATCTGTGGTTAGTCTACCAGAAAAAGTTTTACCAAGTGTGAGGACTAACTTGTTATCTAGTACCGAGGACCATGGGCTTGAGGAAATGATCTACAGTTCTTTTGCATGAGCCTTTTGCTAGAGGCCCTCCCAGACCTTGGCCTCATGCCCTATCTATGCACTTCTCATACTTTCACAACTGTCTCCTATGATGGGTGAGGAGTCTTGTTTGGCCGAATACTGGAGGTCAAAGTCGGACTTGAGGTTACATTTTAAACACTTACTAGCACTGCTGTCCTCTGAATGAGGTTTGGGTAAGTGGTTTGTACCACATTAGATGTCATTGCGTTCTGTTCTCGTTCCCATAGATGACAGTCTGTCATTGTTTTTGGTGGCCCAACTTTCCATTGGGTCTTGCTTTGGATACACTTGGAAACTTTTGACACTTCATTTGTTGGCTGTATATGCTGTTTTGTGTGGTTCACTATTCTTTTGGTTATGGTGTGTCTTCCTTTACTAATTTGTGTAGGGTAATAGATGACAATTGATTTTTGCCATGCTGGGATGGCTCTTGTAGTTCCTCTGCCAGTTCTTGTTTAGGCTCTTTGGATTGAGCAAGCCCCTGCCTAAATGTTTTGCTTGTCATATTCATCAGGTCTCTGCTAGACAGCCAGTACCTTGAAACCTTTTTGTTATCACTGTGTAGATTTCATATTTGTGGCCCATGCTTTCCTCTCTGCTGATAAGCCTTTCCTGTTTTTTTTGTTAGGCAGTTGTTTTGTTTCCTTTTGTCTTTGGAAGTTGTGGTGTGACTGATGGTTACTGCCTTCCGTTAGCATGTCGGGCAACCCTCTGATGGGGTGATTGTATTTGGATGATTTATTTTGCTCTTGTCCCTTACCTTTCATGATGCTTTGGGCCAGGGATGCAGCTTCGGTAGCTCTTTCTTGAGATTATTTTATCTACCTGTAGATTCCTCAATGACCTGCCCGCCTCCCTATCCTGGGGAGTGGTTATTGTACTGGTTCTGTGGTACAGTTAGATGGTTTTGATTGCATTCCTTTAAGACTGTCAGGATCATTTCTGCCTCAGATGCCATACAAAAACAGGGTGACAACTTAAGTCAGATCACCGAATAGCACTATATATATCTCAGTGACATCACACCCTAGAGGTTTCAGAGCCAACCTGGAGCCATAGTGCCACCTACCAGCGAAGGAAACCTTTTGTATATGTTCCTGATATATTCAGGTGCCTGCTGGACATTCATTAGGGAGGAAGCTAAAGGTAGAGTATTCACTATAATGATTGTTACTAAAGGTGTAACTTTTCCTTCTCATAAAGACTTCTAACTGCAGATTCCTGACCTTAGAATATCCCCCAGTGTCAAACTAGTTCCTGAAAATCTTGAGCACTGCATCTGCTCGCTGATAGGTGACATCGGAAGTGACATGCGTGGTGCCTATATGGGCACTACCCCGGTGCGCTGACCTCAGTTCCTTTCTTTTCATGCCAACCGTGCATATCCAGAGAGCTACCTCAATAGTTTTTTACCATATTTGAGCCTTGTGGGGAATGTCACAAACATATATTTTCTGATCTTCACTTGGTCTGTTTGTAGTGCCTGGGGTCGGACCACGACTCCTGGGCCTGTTCTGACCTCCAGTCAAAGCACCCAAAGGTGAACCAAAGCGAGCTATGAAGGTCTTAATGGCATGGCATATGAAGGCTCTATCATTCCAGAGCAAGATCTAAGGCTTGGCCATGGAGTCAGACTTTGAGGTCGACCAGTCGGGAGAATAAACCATTGCCATCAAAATTGTATACATCAAAGAAGACACAAGAAGAAGTCCAAGCATACTTTGCCTTCTCTCCCTCGATCTCATTCTCCTAGGTTCCACTCTCACAATTGTCCTGCAGAGCTGAAGGTTGGGTCCACTTCATGCCTCCCTGACTTCACTGGAGCGACCCCTGGCCATGCACTCCATTTTACGGGCCCTGTTTCCATTTCATCTGGTTCATCCTCTGGCCACACAGGGCCAAAAGGTGCTCCGGCTAGGGTGCTGCTGACGAGCTGGGTCCTAATGTCAGCTCGGCCCTCTGAGTCCTCCAGCAGGTCCAGACCAACTCTGGGGCTGAGGTGTACACTGGAGCGTATCCGCCCGACTCCACACCTGACGTCACCAGCGTCATCTGATGCTGCGGACCTCATTTTCCTATCTGACTCCAAGACTGTACAGCTCAATGTCGACCCCGACACTGTCCACATCATGTCAACCATCTGGTTGAGACACACTGCCCATGACCTTTGACATGCCTAGTACAGATTTAGAATTTAAACAGGGGTGTGATCACAGCGCCTACCAGTCCTTTGCCCCCCCCATCAAAAGAACAACTGGTACAAATAGCTGGGATATGCCAGTGGACTGGACACATCTCCAGATGCTGGCCTTGTCTCCCTCCTGGGACCTGCCATCAAGGAAGGCACATCCTTCGCTATAGAGGTGAGCAGGGCAGTGGAAGTCTTCGACCTGCAGCCTCCCTCCATCCGGGTTAAGGCTGGGCACATTCGGAAAGAGAATCTTCTCTTCCACCCACCTAGTTTGTGGTTGGTGAACACCACAAGCCTTAGGCCAATTCCCACACCTTTTGGGACACAGTCGATCAAGTGCCTCCCATTGTCTTGGAAGAGGCCCAAGCCATACTGAACCAGGCCATTTCTCTCTCCTGACTGGGCTGGACACCACTGATTTGGTAAGCAGGGCTTTTCCCTCCATGGAGGCACTATGCTGCCACATCAGGCTCTGATCTACTGGCTTCTTTGGGAATGTACAGTCCGCTCTGATGGACATAACCTTTGATGGCTCTCGCCTGTTCGGTGATGATGATTCAGCATTTGGGGGTTGTAAGGAGAGTCGGGCTGTTGCCAGCTCTTTGGGTTCTTCCCTGGGACTATGTCAGTTGCACTCCTCCTTTTGCCCCTTCTGTGGTTACGGTAGGAGTTCCCAGTGCATCTACAGTACCAAACATATGCCTATTGTCACCAGACCTCCAAGCCTTTTCATGGCTGTGGATGCATCTCCCACAGAGGACAGGGTAACCAAAGCCAGCATTTTGTCCCGTATTCTGCTCCTCCGACTACCCCATCCTGTAAGGCCCTTTAACATACCCCCCAGAAAGCACAGCTGTTCTGTTAGTGACAGAATCAGGCACCATCTGCCCCAATGTCAAGTGATAATATCAGACATGTTTGTGCTTCAAATTGTCCAATGGGGTTATGCCCTTCCTTTTCTGGAAACGTTGCTTCTTTTGCCACCTGCCCAAGATCGGTTGATGGAGGGCCACCTCACTTGCTCATGCGGGAGGTGGAGACTCTTTTAGCCAAATGAGCTATTGAGAGGATACCAGCATCAGAAGTAGGTTGTGGTTGCTTTCTGGCTACCTCCTGGTGCAGAAAAGGACAGAGGCCTCCGCCCTATCCTGGATCTTCACTCGCTCAATGCCTTCATCTGAAAAGAGTGGTTCAGAATGCTTACCGTGGCCCAGGTCTTGCCTGCCCTAGATCCTCGAGACTGGGTAGTAGTGTTGGACCTTCACATTCCCATCCTGCAGGCCTGCAGGTATTACCTGCAGTTCACAGTGGGCCAGGAGAAGTTCCAGTTTTCTGCACCCCCTTTTGGCCTCACCAGTGCCCTTAGGGTGTTAACAAAAGTGATGATGGTGGTTGCAGCACATCTGTGAATGTCATGGGTTCCAGTCTTCTCCTACCTAGATGACCAACTGCTGAAGGCAGGCTCATCGCAGACAGTTGTCACCAACCTCCAGATTATGGCGAGTTAATTAGCTGGGGTTCACTGTCCACATGCCAAAGTCACGTCTGACTCTTTTGCAGATGCTCCCTTTCAACTGTGATATTCTGGACACTAAGCAATTCTGCATCTACTATCTGGATCGAAGAGGCCATGACTTTTGGGCAATGATCCTGATGTTTCAAGCTCTGTGCTGGATTTTAGTGAGACTGGTTTTGAGGCTGCTGGACCTAACATTCTTCTGCATCCTGCTGGAGAAGCACGCTGATGGCACATGCATGCAGGTTCTGCAGTGGGACCCAAAGTCTCAGAATTAAGGACATTTCTCTGATCTGGCCCAGATTTTGAAGGAGACTGCAAAATATCTCAGTGGTGGCTAATGAACCGCGATTGGACCAGTGGCAGAGCCCTCTCTTCCCCACCCGGAACTGACATTAATGACTGATGCATTGCTTCTGGGTTGGGGTAGCCACTTAGGAGAGGTGGCGATCAGAAAACTCATGGCTCTTGTCTGAAGCTGAGGGCGATTTGCTTGCCATTGAAAGCCTATCTCCCATCCATCAAAGGAAGGCTGGTTTAAGTCTTCACAGACAACACTTCTGCCATGTGGTGTTGCAACGAACTGGGCAGAGTGGAGTCATGGCTGGAGTGATAGGACATCTTCCTGGTTATGCAGCCCCCAGTGGGACCTCTGAATGCCAGGGTGGACGAAGTCAGCCACCGATCGATGCTTTGTGGATCACGGATAGCATCTTCACTAGTAGGTGGCATAAGGCCTCTTCCAAGAATGGAGACAACATTCACACATTGGCTCTATCTTTAGTCTACCGCTGAGAATATGGAATGCCAGTTTACTGCATGTTGGAGTTTCCAAAACATCTCTCACATTGAGACACCTTCAGTTTATGCTGGCACCCAGGACTCATGTATGCTGTAAGGAAAGGAAAATGCCACTGTTGTCATGGCTACACCCTAACATTTTGCCTTTTATTGATGCCAGTTATGATTGAAAGTGTGCTGGGACCCTGCTAACCAGGCCCCAGCACCAGTGTTCTTTCCCTAAACTGTACCTTTGTTTCCACAATTGGCACAGCCCCGGCACACAGGTAAGTCCCTTGTAAAGGGTACCAAGGGCCCTTGCACACTGCACCCGGCCGCCCCTGTGCCACTCAGGGTGTGTTTTGTGTGCCTGTTTGTGGTCGTCCCCCACCACAGGTGCTCCCCCCAGTGCTCTACAAAACCCCCCTGGTCTGCTCCGTGAGGACACAGGTACTTACCTGCCAGCAGACCGGAACCGGAGCACCCCTGTTCTCCATAGGTGCCTATGTGTTTTGGGCCCTCCTTTGACCTCTGCACCTGACCGGCCCTGTGTTGCTGGTGTGGTGACTTTGGGGTTGCCTTGAACCCCCAACGGCGGGCTGCCTATGCCCAGGAAACTGAACTTGTAAGTGGTTGACTACCTCAGAAACTAAACAACACTTACCTCTACAGGAAATGTTGAGTTTTGCAGTGTCCTCTTTTAAAATAGCTTATTGCCATTTTAACCTATACTGTGTGTATTACTGCTTTAATTCAAAGTTCCTTACTTACCTGTGTGGAGTACCTTGCATTTTATGTATTTGCTTTAAATCTTGAATCTTGTGGTACTAAAATGAATTAAGAAAATATGTTAAGTCTTTGAGTGTGTGTTCCTCATTTATTGCCTGTGTGTGTACAAGAAATGCTTAACACTACCCTCTGATAAGCCTACTGCTCGACCACACTACCGCAAAATAGAGCATTAGAATTATCTAATTTTGCCACTATCAACCTCTAAGGGGAACCCTTGGATTCTGTGCACGCTATCTCTCACTTTGAGAAATTATATACAGAGCCTACATTGGTGGATCTGCGGTGGGGTCTAAGACTTTGCATTTGCTGGACTACTCAGCCAGTACCTGATCACACGACTAAATTCCCAAAATTTCAATTAGAAACAGATTTTTGCAATTTGAACTATTTTTCTAAATTTTTAAAAGTCCTGCTAGGGGCTTGTGTAAGTCCCTTTTAGCATTTCTTTTAGAGTTTAAACGTTTGTAAAAGATTGGATTTAAGTTCTAGAAGTAGTTTTTAGATTCTTAAAATGTTATCCCAACTCTTAGAGTGATCATGTCTAGCACAGATGAGATGATGGTGGAACTCAACCTCACCCCTTACCTGCATCTAGGGATGTCAAAGTTAAGGACTCTCTGTAAGCTAAAAAAATAAAGACTGGGTCCAACCCTACCAAACTGAGGCTCCAGGAGCTTTTGGCAGCGTTTACAAAAGGCCACCGTTCTGAGGATAGTCCTACAGATGGGGAAGTTAGTGAACAGGAGGATGATTTTCCCCCCTCCTGCCCTAACCTGGGAGAACAGGCTTTCTCAAACTCTGACTGCACAAATCATAGTCAGAGAGACTGGTTCTTCCACAGGGGAGACCAGTAACTCTGGAAGCATTGAGGGAGCCTCAATGAAGATGACCTCCTGTTAGCCAGGATGGCCAAACGATTAGTTTTGGGGAAGCAGCTCCTAGCCATAGAAAGGGAAAGACAAGAGATGGGTTTAGCTCCCATCAATGGTGGCAGCAACATAACTAGGGTCAGAGAGAATACTGACATCCTATCGTCCCCAAAGGGATTGTAACAAAATATGAAGATGGTGATGATATCACTGAATGGTTGACAGCTTTTGAGAGGGCTTTTGCAACCAGAAAAGTAAACAGATCTCACTGGGGTGCTCTTCTTTGGGAAATGTTCACTGGAAAGTGTAGGGGTAGACTCCTCACACTCTCTGGTAAAGATGCAGAATCTTATGACCTCATGAAGGCTACCCTGATTGAGGTCTTTGGATTCTCAACTGAGGAGTACAGGATTAGGTTCAGGGGGCTCAAAAATCTTCGAGCCAGACTTGGGTTGATTTTGTTGACTTCTCACTCAAAACACTAGATGGTTGGATAGCTAGCAGTGGTGTAAATGATTATGATGGGCTGTATAACGTGTTTATGAAGGAACATCTGTTAAGTAATTGTTTCAGTGACAAACTGCATCTACATCTGGTAGACCTGGGTCCAATGTCTCCCCAAGAATTGGGAAAGAAGGCAGACCATTGGGTCAAGACTAGGGTGACCAAGACTTCCACAGGGGGTGACCAAAAGAAAGGTGTCACAAAGCCTCCCCAGGGGAAGAGTGTTGAGACATCCAGGGGAGAAAAAGTAAAGAGTCTTCTACAGGGCCCCAAAACCCTTCTCAGGAGGGTGGGCCCGAGCCTCTTCACAATCCTCAAATGGGTATAAGGGTAAAAACTTTGATCCCAAGAAGGCCGGGCGTCGAAACTGTAGTCAGCATGGACACCAAACTTTGAGACAAGGCCTGCCCCAAGAAAAGTCCCACAACAAGTACTACTACAGTTAGCACTGGAATAGCCAGTCTCCATGTGGGATGAACAGTGTGCCCAGAGGAAACCAGGGTTCACACTGAAGCTACATTAGTCTCTGAGGGTGGGGTGAATTTAGCCACACTTGCTGCCTGGCCGCCTAACATGCAAAAATACAGACAGCAGCTCTTAATCAATGGGACTAGAGTAGAAGCCCTGAGGGATACAGGTGCCAGTGTCACAATGGGGACAAATTGGTTTCCCCAGGACAGTACTTGGCTGGACAGACATATCCATTCACTAATGCCGACAATCAAACTAAAGTCCATCCCATGGCAATGGTAACTTTAGCATGGGGAGAGGACTCTGGCCTGAAACAGGTGGTAGCCTCCTCTGCAGTTCCAGTAGAATGTCTGCTAGGGAATGATCTGGAGTCCTCAGCATGGGCTGAGGTGGAGCTCAAGCCCCATGCAGCCATGCTGGGTATCCCTGAACTGGTGTGTGTCGAGACAAGGGAACAGAGCAGGGCTCAGGGTGAAAAAGGAGTGTTGGAGTCTGGAATAATAGCCCAACCTTCCAAGAGAAAAAGAAAGAAGACTGGGGAACAAGCTTTAACACAGCACAAGAAATCGAACCTCTCTTCCCAGGAAGAAGTTCTATCCCCTGAGGGAACAGAGTCCATGGAGCTGGAACCTTACCAGGTTGAGCTATTGGGCCCAGGGGGACCCTCAAGGGAACAGCTGTGTAAGGGGCAAGACACTTGTCCCTCTCTTGAAGGCCTAAGACAGCAAGCAGCTGAACAAGAAAAAGGAACTGTCAGTGGAGCCCACAGGGTCGATTGGGAAGATGGGATCCTTTACACTTAGGCAAGAGATCCAAAACCTGGTGCCACTAGAGAGTGTTAGTGCCTCAGGAGTTTAGGGAGTTCATTCTGACCTTAGCCCATGACATTCCCCTTGCTGGGAATTTGGGACAAACCAAGACATGGGAGAGATTAGTCAACCCATTTCTATTGGCCCAATATGTCCCAGAAGGTAAAGGAGTTTTTGCACCTCATGTGTCACCTGTCAAGCCAGTGGTAAGACAGGTGGCCATCCAAAGGACCCCCCTCATTCCACTTCCAGTGGTGGGGGTCCCCTCTGACAAAGTGGGAGTGGACATAGTTGGTCCACTGGAACCTCCCACAGCACCAGTATATCCTAGTAGTAGTGGATCATTCTACTAGGTATCCTGGAACTATTCCCCTTAGGTCCACTACTGCCCCTGCAGTAGAAAATGCACTCATTGGTATCTTTACTAGGGTGGGATTTCCTAAGGAGGTGGTTTCTGACAGAGGTACCAACTTCATGTCAGCTTACCTAAAGCACATATGGAATGAGTGTGGTGTGACTTATAAATTCACCATACCATCCACAAACCAATGGTCTTGTGGAGAGATTTAACAAGACATTGAAGGGCATGATCATGGGGCTCCCTTAAAAACTCAAAAGGAGATGGGATGTCCTCTTGCCATGTCTGCTTTTTGCCTACAGAGAGGTGCCACATAAGGGAGTAGGGTTTTCCCCCTTTGAGCTTCTGTTTGGCCATCCTGTTAGGGGACCACTGGCACTTGTAAAAGAAGGCTGGGAGAGACCTCTCCATGATCCTAAACAAGATGTGGTGGACTATGTACTAGGCCTACGTTCAAGGATGGCAGAGTACATGGAGAAGACCAGCAAAAACCTTGAGGCCAGCCAACAACTCCAGAAGATGTGGTATGACCAAAAGGCTGCTATGGTTGAGTTTCAGCCAGGGCAGAACGTCTGGGTTCTGGAGCCTGTGGCTCCGAGGGCACTTCAGGACAAATAGACCCATTGCTTAAGAAAGAGTCAGGTCACCTACCTGGTGGACCTTGGCACTAGCAGGACTCCCAAGAAGGTGATCCATGTGAACCACCTCAAACTCTCATGACCGGGCAGATGTAAACATGTTAATGGTTACAGATGAGAACCAGGAAGCAGAGAGTGAACCTCTCCCTGATCTCCTCTCCACTGACCCTAAAGATGGCTCAGTAGATGGAGGGATCTATTCAGACACCCTCTGTGGCCAACAGAAAGCTGACTGCAGGCAAGTCCTCCAGCAGTTTTCTGAGCTCTTTTCTTTGACCCTGGTCAGACACACCTGTGTACCCATGATGTGGACACAGGAGAAAGTATGCCTTTCAAGAATAGAATATTCAGACAGTCTGACCAAGTCAAGGAAAGCATCAAAGTGGAAGTTCACAAGATGCTGGAATTGGGAGTGATTGAGCACTCTGACAGTCCCTGGGCTAGCCCAGGGGTCTTGGTCCCTAGACCTCACACCAAAGATGGCAAGAGGGAGATGAGGTTTTGTATGGACTACAGAGGACTCAACTCTGTCACCAAGACAGATGCTCACCCCATCCCAAGGGCAGATGAGCTAATAGACAAATTAGGTGCTGCCAAATACTTAAGTACCTTTTGACTTGACAGCAGGGTACTGGCAAATAAAAATGGCACCTCGAGCAAAAGAGAAAACCGCATTCTCTACAGCTGATGGGCACTACCAGTTTACTGTGATGCCCTTTGACTTAAAGAATGCCCCTGCAAACTTCCAAAGGTTGGTGAATCAAGTCCTTGCTGGCTTGAAGTCCTTTAGTGCAGCTTATCTTGATGATATTGCTGCCTTTAGCTCCAACTGGCAGGATCACCTGGTCCCCTGGAAGAAGGTTTGGCGGGCCCTGCAAGCAGCAGGCCTCTCTATCAAGGCATCTAAATGTCCGATAGGGCAGGGTACTGTGGTTTACTTGGGACACCTTGCAGACGGAGGCGGAGGCCAAGTTCAGCCACTCCAACCCAAAATTCAGACTATTCTGGACTGAGTAGCTCCAAAACTCCAGACTCAAGTCAGGGCATTCATTGACTTGACTGGGTAGTATAGGAGGTTTGTGAAGGGATATGGATCAATAGTGACACCCCTTACAGAACTGACCTCCAAGAAAATGCCCAAGAAAGTGAACTGAACCGTGGACTGTCAAAAGGCCTTTGACACCCTGGAGCAAGCTATGTGTACAGCACCAGTTTTGAAAGCTCCAGATTACTCTAAGCAGTTCATAGTGCAGACTGATGCCTCTGAGCATGGAATAGGAGCAGTCCTGTCCCAAACAAATGATGATGGCCTTGACCAGCCTGTTGCTTTTATTAGCAGGAGGTTACTACCCAGGGAGCAGCGTTGGAGTGCCATTGAGAGGGAGGACTTTGCTGTGGTTTGGTCCCTGAAGAAGTTGAGACCATACCTTTTTGGTACACAGGTCACAGTTCAAACTGACCACAGACCTCTTAGATGGCTGATGCAAATGAAAGGAGAAAACCCTAAACTGTTGAGGTGGTCCATATCCATACAGGGAATGGACTTTGTAGTGGAACACAGACCCGGGACTGCCCAGGCCAATGCTGATGGCCTTTCCAGGTCCTTCCACTTAGAAAATTAAGACTCTCTTGGAGAAGGTTAGTCTCATCCTCTTTCGTTTTGGGGGGGGGAGGGGGATGGGGTTGTGTAAGGAAATGCCTCCTTGGCATGGTTAACCCCTGACTTTTTACCTTTTGTTGATGTCAGTTATGATTGAAAGTGTGCTGCAATTGGCAAAGCCCTGGCAGACAGAAAAGTCCCTTGTAACTAGTACCCCTGTTACCAAAGGCCCTGTTGCCAGGGAAGGTCTCTAAGGGCTGTAGTATGTCTTATGCCACCCTGGGGACTCGTCACTCAGCACATGCACACTGACTCACAGCTTGTGTGTGCTGCTGGGGAGAAAATGACTAAGTCGACATGGCACTCCCCTCAGAGTGCCATGCCCACCTCTCTCTGCCTGTGGCTTAGGTTAGTCACCCCTATAGCAGGCCTTACAGCCCTAAGGCAGGGTGCATTATACCCCTATAGTGTCTAAGCAAAACCTTAGACATTGTAAGTGCAGGGTAACCATAAAGAGTATATTGTCTGGGAGTTTGTCAATTAGGAACTCCACAGTTCCATAATGGCTACACTGAAATCTGAGAAGTTTGACTTCTCAGCACAATAAATGCACACTAATGCCAGCCCAGTGTGGGATTTATTGTACAATACACCCAGAGGGCATCTTAGAGATGCCCCCTGAATATCAGTCCAACTCCTAGTGCTAGGCTGACTAGTTTCTGCCAACCTGCCACAACCAGACGATTTTCTGGCAACATGGGGTGAGTTCCTTTGCCACTCTGTGGCCAGGAACAAAGCCTGTACTTGGTGGAGGTGTTTCTCACCTCCCCCTGCAGGAACTGTAACACCTGACGATGAGCCTCAAAGGCTCATGCCTTTTTGTTAAAGCACCCCAGGGCATCCAAGCTATTGGAGATGCCCGCCCCTCCGGCCACTGCCCCCACTTTTGGCAGCAAGGCAGGAGAGGATAATGAGAAAAACAAGGAGGAGCCACCCACCAGTCAGGACAGCCCCTAAGGTGACCTGAGCTGAGGTGACTCATGCCTTTAGAAATCCTCCATCTTGAGATTGGAGGGTTCCCCCAATAGGAATGGGGATGTGCCCCCCTCCCCCCAGGGAGGAGGCACAAAGAGGGTGTAGCCACCCTCCAGGACAGTAGCCATTAGCTACACCCCCCAGACCTAAACACACCCCTAAATTTAGTATTTAGGGGCCACCCTGAACCCAGGAAATCAGATCTCTGCAACCTACACAAAGAAGGACTGCTGACCTAAAAGCCCTGCAGAGACGACGTAGACGACAACTGACTTGGCACCAGCCACACCGGCCTGTCTCCAGACTCAAAGAACCGGCACTGCAATGCATCCGACCGGGACCAGCGACCTCTGAGCACTCAGAAGACTGCCCTGAAACCAATGGACCAAGAAACTCCCGAGAACAGCGGCACTGTTCATCAACAGAAACATTTTTGCAGCTTTTAAACAACTTTGAAAGAACTCTCCCTTCCCACCGGAAGCGTGAGACTTCTCACTCTGCACCCGATGCCCCCAGCTCGAGCTCCAGAGAACAAACACTGCAGAGAGGACTCCCAGGCGACTGCGACAACGTGAGTAACCTGAGTCGACTCTCCTGCACCCCCACAACAATGCCTGTAGAGAGGATCCAGAGGCTCCCCCTGACCGCGACTGTCTGGTAACAAGGAACCCAACGCCTGGACCAAGCACTGCACCCGCAGCCCCCAGGACCGAGAGGAACCAACCTCCAGTGCAGGAGTGACCAGCAGGCATCCCTCTTTCTAGCTCAATCGGTGGCTGGCCCGAGAAGCCCCTCTGGGCCCTGCCTGCATCGCCTAAGTGACCCCCATGTCCCTCCATTTGCAAACTGCACCCGGCCGCCTCTGTGCCGATAAGGGTGTGTTTTGTGTGCCTGTTTGTGCTCCCTACCCGACCCCCACCTCACCCCCCACCAGTGCTCTACAAAACCCCCCTGGTCTGCTCCCCGAGGACGCAGGTACTTATCTGCCAGCAGACCAGAACCAGAGCATCCTTGTTCTCCATAGGTGCCTATTGGGCCCTCTTTTGACCTCTGCACCTGACCGGCCTTGTGTTGCTGGTGCGGTTACTTTGGGTTTGCCTTGAACCCCGAATGGTGGCTGCCTATGCCCAGGAGACTGACTGTGTAATTGCTGTACTTACCTGCAAAACCTAACCAAACTTCCCTCCTCCGGGAACTGTTGATTTTTGCACTGTGTCCACTTTTAAAATAGCTTATTGCCATTTTTTCCTATACTGTGTGTACTACTGCTTTAATTCAGAGTTTCCTACTTACCTATGTGGAGTACATTGCATTTTATGTATTTACTTCAAATCTTGAATCTTGTGGTTCTAAAATAAATTAAGAAAATATATCTTTCTATATAAAAACTATTGGCCTGGAGTTAAGTCTTTTAGTGTGTGTTCCTCATTTAGTACCTGTGTGTGTACAACAAATGCTCAACACTACCCTCTGATAAGCCTGCTGCTCGACCACACTACGACAAAATAGAGCATTGGAATTATCTAATTTTACCACTATCAAACCTCTAGGGGAACCCTTGGACTCTGTGCACACTATCTCTCACTTTGAGACAGTATATACAGAGCCAACTTCCTACATATGCCTTTCTGCCGAAACTGAGTTCTCAAAAGAGATCATGATCACTTTAGGAAACTGGCCCCTTGTTGCAGTACTCCCCCACTTCTTGCCTGATAATTGATGCTAACTTGCCTGTGGGCTGGGATCCTGCTAACCAGGCCCCCCAGCATCTGTGTTCTTTCCCTAAACTGTACCATTACTTCCACAGTTGGCACAACCCTGGCACACAGCTAAGTCCCTTGTAAAAGGTACCAGTGGTACCAGGGTCCCTGTGGCCATGGAGGGTCTTTAAATGCTGCAGCATATATTGTGCCACCCTGAGGTACCCCTCACCAAACACATGGACACGGCCATTGCAGATTGTGTGTGTTGGTAGGGAGCAAAAGGTAAAGTCAATATGGCATCCCTCTCTGGGTGACATGCCCACAAAGCACTGCCTGTGGCATAGGTAAGTCATCCCTCTAGCAGGCCTTACAGCCCTAAGGCAGGGTGCACTATACCACAGGTGATGGCATAGATGCATGATCAATGTACCCCTACAGTGTCTAAGTCCCTTCTCAAACATTGTAAGTGCAGTGTGACCATATTGAGTACATGGGCTGGGAGTTTGTCATTATGCACTCCACAGCTCCATGATGGCTTCACTGAAGACTGGGAAGTTTGGTATCAAACCTCTTTGCTCAATAAACCCACACTGATGCCAGTGTTGGATTTATTGAAAGATGCACACAGAGGGCATTTTAGAGATGCCCCCTGTATTTCACCCTACCCTCTAGTGTGAGGCGGACCAGTCTGTGCCAGCCTGCCACTAACATGCAAGTTTCTGAACCCATGGGGTGAGAACCTTTGTGCTCTCTGTGGTCAGGGACAAAGCCTGCTCTGGGTGGAGGTGATTCACACCTTCCTGCTGCAGAAAATGCAACACTTGGTGGTGAGCCTCAAAGTCTTGTGCCTTTTGTTTCACTGCCCCAGGGCTCTTCAGCTAGTGGAGTTGCCGCATTCCCCCCCCCCCCCCCACCCCAGACCAAGCTCCACTTTTGGTGGTAGGTACGGGAGCAAAATTAGTGAACACAAGGAGGAATGACCACCTCAGCTGGGACCACCCCTAGGGTGCCCAGAGCTGAGGTGAACCCCTCCTTGTAGAGTCCTCCAACTTGTTTTGGAAGAGGATAGCCAGTAGGGTTAGGAATGTGCCCCCTTTCCCAAAGGGAGTGGGCACGGGAGTGGTGTAGTCACCCTCAGGGACATAGCCATTGGCTACTGCCCTCTGACCCCTGTAACTTTTCTAAATCTAGTATTTAGGGGCCCTCCTGAACCTTTCTCTTCCTTGCAACCTGACAAGAAGGACTGAAGAGCCGCACCAGGATAGAAGACTCTAAATGGTAACTGGCTTGATCCCAGCCACCCTACCGGCCTGTCTGCATCTTCACGACTCTTGCTACAAAAAGACGACCCGACCAGCAGGACCAGCAACCACTACAAATCCCAAGATGACCACCTGCCTATCCAAGGACTAAAATCTCCCAAGGACAGTGAACCTGTCCACAAAGAAACCTCAGAGAAGGACTCTAGAACCTCCCTGGATCCGGGAGTACTGCCCACCAGTCCAGAGAGGGTCTCCAGGTGATTCTGATCTCAAGTCTACCCTGGGTTGACTCCTCCTGACCAACATGACGACTCCTGCAGCCTAAATCCAGAGGTCCCCCGGACTGAGATGGCTCTGGTGAAGATTTCCTGATGCCTAAAAGGTACCCCTTCACCCGCAGCCCCCTGGCCTTTGGGAGCCTCACCGACGGTCCATCAACGTCCAGTGGGCTCTCTACTTACCTGTCCAGCAGTTGGTTTTCTTCACTTGACTCACTGGACAACACCTGCAGCATCTTTCTGACCCCTGGGGTTCCCTCATTGAAAAGCATTGGGCACCCAATGCTGTGTTTGTACGCTGCTCCTGGCTGGCCGTGTGCCACCGAGGGTGTGTGTTTGGTGCTGACCTGTTCATCCCCCATCCCCTTCCCACCGGTGCTGATCTAAACCCCCCCCGTTCTGTACCCTGAAGTCGTGGGTACTTACCTGCAAGCTGTTTCTTTCTAACTGTCCCCCTGTCTCCATAGGATTGCATTGGGTGGCCAACACCAACTTTGCCTTTTGGACCTGGCCGGCCCTGTGTTGTTGGTGATGCACCCTTGGTATCTTCCTAAACTTTGCTTGTGGACATGTTAGCACCTAAAAACTGTGATCATAAGTCGAGTACTTACCTGCAAATTGTTACTTTTTCTCCCATAGGATTGCATTTCTTTCTTTGAGAAATTGCACGGTGTCCATGTTTGAAACTGAAAAGTATTACTTACCTGTAAACTGTTTTACCTGTGAATTCTAAACAAAGTACATTTGATACTTGAAAGTGATAACATTTTTGAAACTGTACTTAACTGCAACAAAGACTGTTTTGGTTCTAGAAATAAAGTTAAGAAAGTATATTTTTGATACATAAAACAATGGCCTGGAGTTAGTCATTGTTTGTGTCTTATTTGTTGAGTGTGTTTGTACAACAAATGCTTAGTACTACCCACTGATAAGCCTAACTGCTCAACCACACATCCACCAAAAAAGAGAGATATTTTTATCGACTTTAGCCTCTGTAGAGCCTAACAGGATTCTGTGCATATTATACCTTACTTTGGTATAGTATATACACAGCCAGTTTTCTACGATCACAACCTGGCCCAAGTCATCATAGTGGCTCAGGACTAGGTGAGGACTGTTTGGTGTCCCAAACACCTGAGCATGCGTGTTAGCTGTCTGATCAGGCTGCCTCTCTGGGCGAATCTTGTCGCAGCAGCAGGAAAGAGTCCTACATCTGAACCTATTGACACTCCACCTTCATGCATGGAGATTGAGCAACATCTATAAGATCTAGGATGTCATTCGGTCAAATTCTTTGCATCTCTTAGCAAAGACTGTATATTCCTGCTTTTGGGACATATTTGTGGCTTGGATGCTCATCCTTACATAATAACCCATTTCTCCCCTTACCCCGTATTGGAGGCTTTGCCGTTTTTTCTGGCCTTCACCGAGCAATGCCTTGCCCTGGGCACTTAAGGATTACCTTTCGACCATATCTGCTTTTTTGCAGTTGCCAGACCAGCTCTCACTGTTCAAGTCACCAGTTGCAACACGTTTTCATAAGGTCTTCAAAATGTATTCCCTTTTACACCTTTCATCATGCCCCAATGAGACCTTCATTTGCTCCTAACTTTCCTCATTGGTTCACCATTCGAGCCTATGCACAGTTGTCCTTTCTGACTTCTAACTCTCAAGACTGCCTTCTTAGTGACCATTACATCGGCCAGGAGGGTCAGGCGAGCTTCAAGCTCTTTCAGTTCACCCTCTGTACACCTACTTTTACCCAGCTAAAGCTCTTTGGACATTTGCCTCTTTTCTGACCGAAGGTGATCACTCCCTTTCATGTAGGCCAGAACATCACGCTGCCAACATTTTTCACTCCACCTCCTTCTGAGGAGTAGAGACTCCACCATGTGGACCTATAGAGAGCTCTTGTTCCACATCACTCACACCAAAGAATATCAGGTGGATGATTAGGTCATCATTGGGTTCACTAGAGTGAAAAGGGGCAATGCAGATCATCTCTCCATGGATTGTAGTCTGCATCAAAATATACTGTACTTTAGCTATAAGTGGCCTTCTGAGGGCTTGTATGCCCAATCTGCCAGGGCCCAGGCTGCTACTACTGAGCTAGTATGCAGGGTACCTGTTCTGGACTTATGCCAGACTTGTATGTGGGTATCCTTCCACATGTTGACAAAGCACTACTACTTAGACAGGTCTGTCAGACAGGCACATTGCCTGTTTTGTACTCCAAGACTTCTTGGTTTGAGCCATTCACAGACCCTCCTCAAGAGAGGTGTTGCTTGGGTATTTAATCCAAGTTGAGAAATCTGCGGTAAAAAGTCTATCAGATGAACAAGTTACTTAACTTTGGTAACACTTTTTCTTGTAGAGACTCTATCTAACCTCAGATTCTTTACTGACCCTCCCGTCCTCCCATTTCTGCAAAATGAGCTCATTTCCCTAACATCCTTCTAGATTTTCCACACTGGTCAATCACTTAGTCTTATGTGGCTCTGTGTTTTTTGGCCAGAAATAATCACAAAAGAAACTGATGTCAGCATGCCGTGGTGGTGGATTTGTAGGCCACGCACGTCATTCCCAAGCTGATCGACGCCACCTACCCACATGCAGCGGTACGGCCCATGATTTTGTGGGTCCAGTTTGATGCCTGGGGGATATTCCGAGGTGAGGAATCTGCGGTTAGAGTCTCTACCAGAAAATGCATTACAGAAGGTAAGTAATTTGTTCTTACTGTCCCCTTGACCATTTTTCAGATAAAAAGAGGAACCCATTGTACTACACCTTCATTACTCCATTTACATTTGGTCACTTTGGATTCTTGAGAGTTGAGTTTGTAAAAGAAAAAGTGGTGGGGCCCAAAGTTTTCTGCAGAAGCCCGCTGCTGGTCAGGGATGACGCATAGAAAGGCTTCCTAGTCTAGATTCCACCTTATGTCTCTTTCATTCACCACCCTATACACAGTGCCTGCATTCTCACCATTGTTTTTCATCTCTGCTTTCTAAATTTGTTACCATTTGCCCTTACCTCTTCCTTCTTCTTTAATTCCTTTCTGCATTTCTCCTTCTTGCCTAGGTTATAGTCTGATAAGAAAATCTAAGTGCTGGTCCCAAAAAACTGTACCAGTCAGCCACACGTACAACCACTGGCAGTCTACCCAACCCCCATTCCAAGGGAGAAAGGATTAAAAAAATGCAACCAGTAGAGAACTGACTGCAGGAGCACCCCTGGAGCAAAATTGAAATAGTAACGTTATTCATCTAGGACAACTGTTCTCAAACAAACTGTTTCTTAATGGAAGCTCCTAGAATGAACTTTAGCTGCCATTCACTTGAACGTCCTGAGGTGTAGTGGTTGTCAGCATATTACTTTTAGTTCCTTCCTTCTCTGGTGAAGCTTTAGAGGTTGGGTTGGAAACAGTGTTTTTCTGTTACCTTTAATGATTAACTCGATGTCAAGTCACAATCTTTGTTCAATCATCATGTGACCATAAAAGAACCATAAAACCAATACAATATTTTAAAAGCATTCAGTATAAAATACATGCATGCACGGGAGATATTCACAATAAAACAGTTGCCCTCTGCTGTATAGCACGTTTGAATATATGTTGCAGTTAAAAAGCAGACAACGATTGCAGAAATCCTAAGATGGCCTACAATATCTAATGTTGGCCTTTAAAAAGGTAGAAAATACAGCTTTCTCAGTGATGTATAATATTTGCAAAAAAGCAGAACACGCAGAGTGCATTGTACAGAACAGCCATCTTAAGGACACAGGGTAATTTGGCAATGTAGTTACCCTGTACAGGTAGGCCACTAGAAAATTTACAATATTCACTCAGCCTCACCAGCAGGGATCTGTGATGCAGATTGGTGATCCAAGTTATATACAGGTCAATACAATTGCTAGTGAAGATAACAGCACATGCCTGAACAGTGGGCTTGTCATCTAATAACCACAGTCTCTTGTCATTACATTTGTTAAGAAATGTAGACTTCAGGGTGTTGAGAAAATTGGGTTCTAACACTCGTGGGGTCCTAAATAAATCTTTCCAATCCAGGCTGATACAAGTGTTGTGATTCTACCTAATCCAGGGTATTTTCAGACAAGATCCAACTTTAGGCAGTCTGTGAGAACCGCCTGGTTAAAAGAGGTTTGGGTCTTTATCCAAGAAGTGGCATGCTTCTTCAAAGAGTCACTATTGAACCACAACCCAGTCTTTTAGTGGCAAATGAAGGAACTGGTGGATTTTGGAACAGCCAACGGAGAGGGTTGGGATCAGCTTTCAATTAAGCCGTTCCCAATCCTCTCCAACCCACTTTGGCCCCTATCGCCCCAAACACCAGCTGGCAGTTGTACAGCACTTTTTGTATATGGTAGTGAGCTCTCTGATTCGTTTGTTTCCTATTCTCGAGGCAAAACTAAAAAAAAAGCCTGTTTACGAGAGCTGCAACCCTCATACTCTTCAGTGGACCTAAAGTGAGTTTTTCAACAAATGGTATCCCCAGATAAGAAAATGTAGGACAGTACTGTAGGAAGTTGGCTCTGTATGTGCTATTTCAAAGTAAGGAATAGCATGCACAGAGTCCAAGGGTTCCCCTTAGAGGTAAGATAGTGGCAAAAAGAGATAATACTAATGCTCTATTTTGTGGTAGTGTGGTCGAGCAGTAGGCTTATCAAAGGAGTAGTGTTAAGCATTTGTTGTACATACACACAGGCAATAAATGAGGAACACACACTCAGAGACAAATCCAGCCAATAGGTTTTGTTATAGAAAAATATCTTTATTTAGTTTATTTTAAGAACCACAGGTTCAAATTCTACATGTAATATCGCATTTGAAAGGTATTGCAGGTAAGTACTTTAGGAACTTTGAATCATTACATTAGCATGTATACTTTTTACATAAAACACAATAAGCTGTTTTAAAAGTGGACACTGCAATTTTCACAGTTCCTGGGGGAGGTAAAGTAATGTTAGTTTTAGCAGGTAAGTAAATTACCTACAGGTTTGAGATTGGGGTCCAAAGTAGCCCACCGTTGGGGGTTCAGAGCAACCCCAAAGTTATCACACCAGCAGCTCAGGGCCGGTCAGGTGCAAAGGTCAAAGAGGTGCCCAAAACACATAGGCTTCAATGGAGAGAATGGGGTGCCCCGGTTCCAGTCTGCCAGCAGGTAAGTACCTGCGTCTTCGGAGGGCAGACCAGGGGGGTTTTGTAGGGCACCGGGGGGGACACGAGTCAGCACAAAAAGTACACCCTCAGCAGCGCGGGGGCGGCCGGGTGCAGTGTGTAAACACGCGTTGGGTTTCCAATAGTTTCCTATGGGAGACCAAGGGGTCTCTTCAGTGATTCAGGCAGGCAAGGGGGGGGCTCCTCGGGGTAGCCACCACCTGGGCAAGGGAGAGGGCCTCCTGGGGGTCACTCCTGCACAGGAGTTCCGTTCCTTCAGGTGCTGGGGGCTGCGGGTGCAGGGTCTTTTCCAGCCGTCGGGAAATGGAGTTCAGGCAGTCGCGGTCAGGGGGAGCCTCGGGATTCCCTCTGCAGGCGTCGCTGTGGGGGCACAGGGGGGGACAACTTTGGTTACTCAGTCTTGGAGTCGCCGGAGGGTCCTCCCTGAGGTGTTGGTTCTCCACCAGTCGAGTCGGGGTCGCCGGGTGCAGTGTTGCAAGTCTCACGCTTCTTGCTGGGAGTTGCAGGGGTCTTTAAATCTGCTCCTTGAAACAAAGTTGCAGTTCTTTTGGAGCAGTGCCGCTGTCCTCGGGAGTTTCTTGTCTTTCTTGAAGCAGGGCAGTCCTCAGAGGATTCAGAGGTCGCTGGTCCCTTGGAAAGCGACGCTGGAGCAGGTTTCTTTGGAAGGCAGGAGACAGGCCGGTAAGTCTGGGGCCAAAGCAGTTGGTGTCTTCTGTTCTTCCTCTGCAGGGGTTTTTCAGCTCAGCAGTCCTCTTCTTGTAGTTTCAGGAATCTAAATTCTTAGGTTCAGGGAAGCCCTTAAATACTAAATTTAAGGGCGTGTTTAGGTCTGGGGGGTTAGTAGCCAATGGCTACTAGCCCTGAGGGTGAGTACACCCTCTTTGTGCCTCCTCCCAAGGGGAGGGGGTCACATCCCTAATCCTATTGGGGGAATCCTCCATCTGCAAGATGGAGGATTTCTAAAAGTTAGTCACTTCAGCTCAGGACACCTTAGGGGCTGTCCTGACTGGTCAGTGACTCCTCCTTGTTTTTCTCATTATTTTCTCCGGCCTTGCCGCCAAAAGTGGGGGCCGTGGCCGGAGGGGGCGGGCAACTCCACTAGCTGGAGTGTCCCGCGGTGCTGGCACAAAGGGGTGAGCCTTTGAGGCTCACCGCCAGGTGTGACAGCTCCTGCCTGGGGGAGGTGTTAGCATCTCCACCCAGTGCAGGCTTTGTTACTGGCCTCAGAGTGACAAAGGCACTCTCCCCATGGGGCCAGCAACATGTCTCGGTTGTGGCAGGCTGCTGGAACCAGTCAGCCTACACAGATAGTCGGTTAAGGTTTCAGGGGGCACCTCTAAGGTGCCCTCTGTGGTGTATTTTACAATAAAATGTACACTGGCATCAGTGTGCATTTATTGTGCTGAGAAGTTTGATACCAAACTTCCCAGTTTTCAGTGTAGCCATTATGGTGCTGTGGAGTTCGTGTAAAACAGACTCCCAGACCATATACTCTTTTGGCTACCATGCACTTACAATGTCTAAGGTTTTGCTTAGACACTGTAGGGGCACAGTGCTCATTCACTGGTGCCCTCACCTATGGTATAGTGCACCCTGCCTTAGGGCTGTAAGGCCTGCTAGAGGGGTGACTTATCTATACTTGCATAGGCAGTGAGAGGCTGGCATGGCACCCTGAGGGGAGTGCCATGTCGACTTACTCATTTTGTTCTCACCAGCACACACAAGCTGGCAAGCAGTGTGTCTGTGCTGAGTGAGGGGTCTCCAGGGTGGCATAAGACATGCTGCAGCCCTTAGAGACCTTCCTTGGCATCAGGGCCCTTGGTACCAGGGGTACCATTTACGAGGGACTTATCTGGATGCCAGGGTGTGCCAATTGTGGATACAAAAGTACAGGTTAGGGAAAGAACACTGGTGCTGGGGCCTGGTTAGCAGGCCTCAGCACACTTTCAATTCAAAACATAGCATCAGCAAAGGCAAAAAGTCAGGGGGTAACCATGCCAAGGAGGCATTGCCTTACAAGTACTAACTATGTGGTTGTTCACTCTCAAGACAACACTGTCCTCCTTACTGGATCCAAATACCATTACATGGGTGTTTGCCTGATTGTCCGCAAGGTCCAAACTGGCCATGTAAGTGCAAAATTGATCAAGCAGTCGCTCTAGACCTATTGCTGTCCTGGCGATTAGAACTGTGTCATTTGTATAAATCAATGCAGGGACACTTTGATTGTATATTTGCGGACAGTCAGCATTAAGGGCCAGTGGTTGCTCGTCTAAACCGTTTACATACAAAGAGAATTGAAAATGGGCCAAAACGCAAACCAAACTGAAGGTCTGATAGCACATTGCTGATTAACTCAATTCCAGACTGCAGCACTCGGGACAGCAACCCCTCATATCTGGATCTTACAAGAACGTGATGATGGCTTCTGAGCTTTGCACTGCCTCCTCCTTTCTAGTGAATACGTGGGATGTTCTCCTAAATGTGAAGGATGCAGAAGCTTGAACACTCTTCTTCTTGATTAAAACGTGTTTTGGAAAGCACCTCAGATCCTCCGAATTGCTTAGGTTAATCACCCTTAAAATTGTCAAAGTGTTCAAATTTTCCCTCCCCCAAAATACATTAACTGCCATTCAGCTCTGTAACTGAGTGTGTGGCCTTAATCTGATTCAGCTACATGGCTATGTGCAGCTGTTGGTAGGTTTAATTTTATTTTGATTAAGGAATCATGGTCTAAAACCTTATATTTCTCTTGCTTTCCTGTTTGAGTGTAGGGTATATAAGTGATCAGTGTGTTCCTGCTGTGTTGTAACTACCTGTAGCCCTCAAATAGAAGGGAGGGTTGTATGTGCCCCTTTCAGAGGAGGTGGGGGACGAAACTTGTGTCTCCGATTTGCTGTGGTCTACTTGGCACCAAGGCTGCAGTTGGAGGAATGGTCACCATAAAAAAGCTGCTGAACTCCCAGTCTGGTTTAATCAGTTAATTCCCTCATCTAGCTACTCTTTGAGCACCCCCAATGTGTTCCTCAGTACATCACTGGGTGGCACCAGTGTGTGCTGCCGTGCTCCAGTCAGGATGTCTCCGTTCTCCTACTTCTTGCATAGACACAATAAGCATCATCTCGGCCCCGCAGACTGAAGTGACAGCACAAACGGTCCAGATTTCATTCAGGTCTGAAAAGCTTACTGAAATTCATTTCATAGGTTCACTGCGCAATCTCATTAATTAACGCTAGAAATTAGCAGTGGAAAATTGAGGGGGGCATCCTGATAGGGCAGGGTGTATTAGCTGAGTTATCAAGTAGGTCAATGGTCAAAAAATGAGACTTCAGCTTTTTCGCAAATAAATAAGAACAACTCATGATTTGACGTCGAGCTTAAAACTAAGCAATTAGCTATAGATGTAATGACGAAATTAGGAACAAAGAAGTTACAGCACTGAAAATAAGGCAGCAATGTTTTTACAGTTAGTACACAATCCAGTTTTGAGGATTGGAAATCATACTTTCCTGGGATGAGTAGTTAATTTAATACTCAGCTTATTCTAATAAGAACATTCTGGAAAAGTTGATCGCATTATCATGGTATTTGCATAATTTGTGTCAATCTAAATTTTACACAAGGCTGGAGGGAGGCAGACTGTGACTTCATAAAAATGGTTTGCTTTTTTTCTTTGGTTGCACATCCACTGTCTAAAACAGATGAATATTTAATAGTAAAGTACGTCGGAAGAATAAAAAAAAAAAAAAAGTCTGAATTAAGTGTCTTGTATTTGTTTAATATTTTAATTATTTCAACGAATCAATGCAATAAATGTAATACAATGTTCAATTGCCAAAACACTGTGGGATTTGTGTTCTTATCTGGCTTTACAATAAACACTAAAGCGCACCGGCTTAGAAATGCCTCTCCCTTTAATGGTCTAGAATAGTTACAGAATACCTACAAGAAAGAGTCTATATCACAAGCATTTCAGGCAAACTGCTGTCTACTCCGAATGATAGTTTGCTGCTATTCTGTCCCTGCATAAGACAATCTCTTTACTTAGTACAAAGAAAGCTTCTAGTTAATCCCATTCATTTTAAGACAAGACAGAAATATCAAAACCATCGAAAAATGGTTTCATATATCTTAAAATAATTACAATGTCCAGTTTTTTACAATTTGTAATGGATCCCAATTTCTTTGAAAATGAATCAGAGAAAAGTAATACATATTTACTAATGAAGAGTATTCCGGATATATCACTTGAGTATTGGCAAAGATAAGACTGACTACTTGTACATCTAAGTGAAGTCTGCCTAAGTTTATTCAGCTGAACGTTCAAAATGCAATTTCGCATTGCTTTGCTAGTATTTCCCTTCCATTAGCTGTGAGCATCTGATGCTAACCCCTCTCACATTATGACTTTTTCTATGTTTTCATCTTACATACCTCAAGATAGAGTACACATGACAGAAACTGAAGGAAGTACACATGCTTCTCATGAAAATAATTGAAAATACTGTGAAAAGATACACGAAATGTAGACTTGCAGATGCTGAGTTAGTAGTTTGTGAATCTTCACTGTGCCAAGCATGAGAATGAGGCTAATATGTCAGAGGCGAGAAAGAGGTACAGGCTATACACAGCATAGGCAAATAAAACAACACTAAATGTATCAGCTTCTCATCAGCTATTATGATAGTGATTTACAGTCAGTCTGCAAATAGAAAAATTTAAATGGATTCTGAAACAAAAACATAAACGACAGAATAAAATCCTCCTCATCCCAGTATACAAGTTAGCTCTCGTAGCTAATTCACAGTAGAACTGCATTAACGAGATGGGAACCCCCTTCCTCTTCTCCCTTAACCTTCATGCCTTGCTCCCCTCGCCATAGCCAATAAACACACTTCCAGACTCTGAAAATGAGAAATTGCAAGTGCTTCATTGATTGCCATATTGGTGTTTGTGTGGACGGCTGAGGTTGATAAATCAGTCAACAGGTGGCGAGTGGGTGTATGGATAATTGAGTGGATAAATAGATAGTTGGTGGATCGATGGACGAAAGGATATTACTCTACTGGAGAATTGAGTGCTCTAATAAATGCAGGCAGGTTACACATGTGACAAACTGAGGAATCAAGCAGTAGCATTGATAATGTTACAGAATGACAATACTTACCAATATTATGCCTCTGCAATCATGATACTGAGTGGGTACTTCGTGCTATGAATGTGCAGTCGATGTACGTAATTATAATCTTTGTCACTGCAAGCATCACTCATTGCTATTGAAGACTTGTTTATATTTGCACTTGGTTATCTTGACAGCTGGGTGAGATTTTTACCATCATTTTAGCGTCCTGGTTGTAGGAGGGCATATACTCCAACAGCATTATTCCTGAGTGTCTGCCCTGATTTTCAATATCAGTCTTTAATCCAGATATGAGCTCAAGATGCAAGAAGTGGGAAAATACAGGTAGTGTTGTAGAGCAGAATGTACCCTCTCAATCAGTGATTCCATTTACATATGTTAGGCACCATGTGTTACTGTCCAAACAAGTTTTCATATTGGTTCCCGACTTCGCACATACCGGTACCCATAATAGCAGCTGCTATGTTTCAGATACCTGGATACCTGTATAGGTCATTAGCCCATGCTTCTTTGTGTTTCCAAACTTTCCTTTACTACATAGAACGAATATTAGAGAATATGTGATGTCTTCTGTGAAGTTCCTCATGTAGACGAGTTTCTCACATTTAGTTTGATAATTAATGTGAGTTGTCATACTTACTGTCTTATTTCCCACGGACCTGAAATTCATTTAAAGAAGGTAATTACAAGTATATGGGGCTTGAGTCTCAAAGATTTTGCTTTGAGTAGACATGACTTGGGCCTGATTTAGAGTTTGGCAGAGGGTGCTACTCTGTCACAAACGTGACGGATATCCCGTTCGCTGTATTACGATCCCATTATAGCCCATGGGGATCGTAATACAGTGGACAGTATATCCGTCACGTTTGTGACTGAGTAACCCATTCCCAAACTCAGAATCAGGCCCTTAGTCTTGTTGAAATCGTGGTTTATCCTTGACATTCAGGTAAGCCAAGCGTACTACAAGAATAAGTCACAGCAAAAAGGACCCTGGGGCGTAAATTAAACTTTGTGAAAAGGAGCATTTCTGCATATGTGTTACAGCATGTATCATTAAAAGGGAGGTTACTGTTGTTACGATATTTTAAACAGTTTTTACCTAAAGTGTACTTTTTCAGAGCAAGAAGTGTTATTGTTTGTTTTAAAATACAAAGTTATTAATCTTAAATGAAAAGTGACCCACATGTGTTTGTGCTTTCAGCCGTCACACTTCGAACAAGTCATTTTGCTGTCCTTACAGTCCCTGAAAGGTGTGTTGGACTGCAAGCCTGGAGAAACCACTGTAAGTTTCTTCTACTGTATTTTACTTATTGCAGTGACATTTGGAGACAAGCCCAAAAGACTGGGAGTCATCTTAACCGTACTCTGCGTCCAAGTACAATGTACATGTTATTATGTTCGTACTTCTTTGCCTTTAGGTGTAGCTTTTCCAAGATTGGTCCCTCAGGCTTGCACTTCTGAAAGACATTGTCGATCCTAGTTATTTATTTCTGCTTACCTTAATGTTGAGAAACATGTGGGTGTAGGATTCAAGTTCATTAATAGAGTGCATGGTTATATGAAACCATTACACAAAAAAGAGACACATAAAACAGACAAATTAAAAGGTTTACATTGTTAGATTGACCTACTATTCTAGTACCACTGGTCTACATGATAAGAAACATGTAATAAAAGCCACAAAGTGCAGCAGTTAACAAATGCCTCAAAAAAATTATCAATTGCATTAAAGGAGCAAATTCATGGTTTAAAACATTTTTGGTTCTTTGTGCTGTCTAACATAACACAATGACTTTCTGGTTAATCAAGTCTGTTATATTGGTTATATGCGGATAGAAGTCATGAAATGCTTCTTTGAACATAGACGTGTCTGTGGACCTGCATAAGAAAGTTGCATCAGCCTTTAAGGTACTGCAATGGTACAAGTAGTGTTGCTATGAAACAGAAGTTCCCAGTGTTTCCTGCCAAAGTCTAAGAAGGTGAACCCTATTGGCCTTTTGACACCAATGTACTGGTTAGTGGGGCTACCACTGAATGCATTGGTTTTAAGCTAACTGTCGCCCTTATGAACCTGTATCTTATAGAGTGTTCTAGTTGCAGATTCTGTACCTTAGAATTTTCTGCAGGTGTCAGTCTGGATCTGTAGATTTTTCTTAGCGCAATACCCTTGTGCGCTGTTAGGTGGTGTTGGTTAGCTCCCGTTCCGTCGTTGGGATAGTGGTCACCGAATATGACATAATTGGTCATATATAGATGCCACCCTGATGCGCTGTCACTTCTTTTCTTTCTGCGCCAGCCTATGGACAAATCTGGACAGAGCTACCCTTACAGTCGCTTTTTGACTGGGCTTTTGACGTTTTGTCAAAGTTTTTTGACTTCTGGTGCCTCAAGATGTGGTCAAGGAAGACCAGATTCAAGCCCTTCAACTACTGTCACCGCAAGGTATCGGTGACTGATCTTCATCTGGTGTGGTGCTTGGTGCGTGACCATGACCCAACGTTGTGCTCTGACAGCTGGGCCATGAACCCGAAGGCTTTGAGAGAGTTGCTGCTAAAGTTGCTTCCGGCCTGGCATCCGGCTCCACATCGCTCCCTGTCTCGGTCGAGAGAGCCATCACCACTCCTCCTTTTCCCATTCAAAATCGTCGGGCATTTGGGTAAGAAGAAGTCAAAGACGTACAAGCATTCTTCGACCTCACCCCATCGGTCGGATGGCAGAGTGCGGAAGAAGGGAATGTCCTTGCTCTAGGCCTCCATCTTCAGAGCCTATTTCTGGGTTGGCTCCACACCTCCCTGAGTTTCTGGAAGCTGGAGCCACGCTTGCCTAATTAAAGGAATTTTACAAGGTCATGCGCCTCATCTTTGGGCAGTCTGGCTCTGTTGGGGAGCCTTTGGGCCCCACAGGTTTGGAAGAGGCCCCTTTGGGTTCGACACCAGTGGCTTCAGTCTCGGCTCTGAGGGGCACCCAGGGATCCACTTCTGGATCCGAACCAGCATCAGTTGTACCATTGCGGCCTCCCCTGACAACGGTTCCGGCGTTGACGCTCTTGACGTCACCTGGGCCCGCGTGCGTCGTTGAACCTATAGTCACCGCTGACTCTGACTCAGCCAGAGCGGTGTCGCTAAACTCTGATTCCGGCTGAGTCCAAACCCAGCACAGGGGCTCCTGTTAATAGGACAATAGCCCGCTGCCACATGCTTGCGCCTAACAACCCAGCTTCCTGACCCAACAGCCTACCCCCGGGAGTTTGGTCATACAAGCTTTAATGTCCCATGGTGCATTCCCTTCCACTCCCTTGGATAGGTAATCAAAGAGGCTGGACCACCTTGGGAAGAATCTGTTTTCTTCTTCTAGCCTGGCATTGCAGTCTGTGAACACTGCATGCTTTTTGGGTCGCTACACTCATACTTTATTGAACACAGTCGCTCAAGTACTGTCATAGGTCCTGGAGGAGGTCTGGGACATTCTCTCCTAGGCTCTTGCTGAGGGGAGAGATGCAGCCAAGTTCACAATCAAATGTAGGCTGGATATGACCAACTCTCAGATCAGTTTCTTTGACTGTGACCTTGAGGCACCACGTCTGGTTACGTACAACTGGCTTTTCATGCTACGACCTGGTACCGCGGCCTCGCTGCTGCCACTCACCCACCTCAGTCTGCTTTTCGCCCTTTTTGTGGCTACAGAAGAGGTGCCCAGCCACATCCATTCCGTACCAGCCACAGTGCCATGCATGATGCTCAGCTTCTGTGTGGCCGGGGATGTGGGATCCAGCATCAGCGTGGATCAGGGAGCCAAAGGTGTTGCCAGTCCATTGCCCTCCCCCATCCCATCCAAACCCTCCCATTCCTCGCCCCCCCCCAGCTGCAGCCTCCAAAACGTCCTAGTCTGGCACTTCCCCACCAGGGATAAGTCAGCAGGAGGATTCGCTATCACCTGCCCTGCTGGAACACCATCACGTCAGACAGGTGGGTTTTGCAAATAGTCCGAAGGGGCTACTCCCTCCCCTTCAAGACTGCCCGTCCCTTCATGCCACCATCCTATTATCAGATAACTGAGGAACACCTGACACATCTCTGCAAGGAGGTTACTGTTCTCTTGGCCAAGGGGCCATAGAGAGGGTCCTTGTGCCAGAAGTAGGCCATGGTTGTTATTCCCGCTACTTTCTGGTGCCTAAAGAGGGCAATGGCCTCCGCTCTATCCTTGACCTCCGGTCCTTCAATCTCTTCCTCAAGAAGGAGAAGTTCAAAATGCTCACTTATGCTCAGGTCCTATATGCCTTGGACCCAGGAGACTGGATGGTAGAATTGGACTTGCAGGACGCTTATTTCCATATTCCCGTCCTGCCTGCCCAGAGACGTTACTTGTGGTTCGTGGTAGGTCACAGGCATTTTCAACTCCTCTTTGGCCTTACCAGCGCCCCTCGGATGTTCACCAAAGTGATAATGGTCATCGCAGCTCATCTGCACAGGTTTAGGGGTTTCAGTCTTCCCCTACCTCAACGATTGGCTGTTGAAGACTCCCACCTCCAGACTACAGCACACCTCCTGCATTCTCTGGAGTTCACTATAAACATGCCAAAGTCACACCTGACTCCCTCTCAGACGCTTCCTTTCATGTGAGCTGTTTTGGACACAGTGCAGTTTCAGACCTATCCTCCCGAGCAGCGAGTCCAGGATATTCAGGCTATGGTTCTGATGTTTCATTCTCTATTCTGGATTTTGGCGAGAATGACTCAGAGGCTGCTTGGCCTCATGGCCCTCCTGCATCCTCCTAGTGACTCATGCCAGATGGCATATGCAGGCTCTGCAGTGGGACCAGAAGTTCTAGTGGGCGCAGCATCAGGGAAATCTCTCTGATATGGTCCAGATCTCAGAGGGGACTGCGCAAGATCTGCAGTGGTGGCTTTCGAATCCGCTTTGGGTCCATGGCAGATCCCTCCCCCTTCCCCAGCTAGATCTATCCATAATGACAGATGAGTCGCTCCTAGGTTGGGGCGGCCACATGGGAGAGGCAATGATCAGAGGCCTCTGGCGGAGTCTGGGCTCCATATCAATCTTTTGTAGCTCTAGGGAATCAGACTTTCGTTGAAGGGACAGTAGTGCAAGTGTTCATGGACAATGTGTAGCTACTGCCATGTTGTACTGCAATAAACAGGGCGGGATAAGGACCTGACCCTTTGTCAGGAGGCACTATGCCTCTTGACCTAGCTGGAACATCAGGGCATTACCCTGGTGGTTCAACATCTGGCAGGTTCTCAACACCAGAGCAGACAAACTCAGCCATCGATGCACAGCCGATCACGAATGTCATCTCCAGCCGGATGTGGGGCAAGGTCTCAGCAGCAGTGGGGAGAGCCTTGGTTAGATCTGTTTACCTCCGCAGAGAACGTGCAATGTCAGCTGTTTCGCACATTGGAGTTTCCAAGGTGGCACTCACTCAGACGCTTTTCGTCTCGAGTGGAACTCTGGCCTCCTTTCCACCTATACCACTTCTGTCCAGAGTTCTCAAGAAAATCAGGGAACTTCCGGGCCCAAGTTATCTTGGTGGCTTCAGACTGGCACAGAGAGTATGGTATCCAAAGCTATTGAGCATGGCCACCGATCCTCCACCCAGACTGCCTCTTTGGGCGGATCTTCTGTTGCATTAACAGGGGACAAACCTGTCCAATCTCCGCCTTCATGTGTGGAGATTGAGTGGCGGCAGTTGACGACTTGTGATCTTCCACCCAAAGTCTGTGATGTTATCTCGGCAGTCAGGCGTCCCTCCACCAAAACGGTATACGCCTGTTGTTGGCATAAATTTGTGGCATGGTGTACCCACAAACCTGTTGATCCCCTCTCTGCTCCACTATCTGAGGTTCTTTTGTTCGTTCTTTCTTTAGCCCAGCAGGGCTCTGCTTTGGGCACCCTTAATGGGTGTTTATCTGCCATTTCTGCTTTTCTTAGGCTACTTGATCAGCCCTCACTCTTTAAATCTCCTATTGTGAATAGATTCCTTAAAGGTCTCACCCGTTTATTTCCTCCCATTCCATTTATCATGCCTCAGTGGGACCTCAATCTTGTCCTTATTTACTTACTGTGTACTTACTTTGAGCCGATGCACAATTGCTCTTTACGGCTCCTCACTTTCAAGACTGTCTTTCTTGTTGCCATCACTTCTGCTTGCGGCATGAGTGAGCTTCAAGCCTTTTCTTCCTAGCCTCCATTCTAGTCTGTGCACCCTGACAAAGTGGTGTTGCGCACTAAGGCTTCCTTCCTTCCTTCCCAAGGTTATTACGCCTTTTCATGTAGGTCAGTCCATCACCTTGCCTACTTTTTACACACACCCATATCCTTCCCATGAGGAGGCGAGACCCCACCATCTGGACCCAAAAAGAGCATTGGCGTTCTATCCAAATCGTACTGAAGATTTCCGGGTGGACGATCAACACTTTGTCAGGTATGTGGGTGAGAGGGAAGGCGGTGCAAAAACTTACCATCTCTAGATGGGTACTTATTTGAATCAAGATGTGCTACGCTTTGGCCAATAAGCAACCCCCTGTGGGCTTACACGCTCATTCCACTAGAGCAACTGCTGCTTCCTCTGCGTTAGCATGCGGAGTTCCTGTCCTGGATATCTGCTAGGTAGCTACGTTGGCATCCTTGCACACGTTTGCTAGACATTACTGCCTGGACAGTCCGGTCCGTCGGGACAGTTACTTTGGTCGTTCGGTCCTGCAGAACTTTCTAATATGATCTTGGTTCGTAGCCCACCTCTGAGTATGGCATTGCTTTTGTATCTATTCTAAGGTAAGGAATCTGCAACTAGAAGTCTCTATCAGATGTACAAGTTACTTACATTCAGTAACAAAATATCTGGTAGAGACATATTTTAGTTGCAGATTCCTTAATGACGCACCCATCCTCCCCGCTTGCAAACTGATTTCTAGGGACAGGGATTCCCCCTTCAAGTCCTTAGCACTGGCACACCAATCTCAGTGTTTTTAGCGACTTTGTACTCTGGTGTGGAAAGTCGTTAAAAGAAACTGACGTCACTGTGCTGAGGCGATGTCTATGTACTACTCCTGACGTCATCACGCCAACTACGACGCCTATGACACCCGCGAGTTGACCGGCGCCATCTACCGACGTGCAAGGGTATTGCTCGAAGAAAAAAGTCTCCACATCCAGTCTGACGCCTGGGGGGAAATTCTAAGGTAAGGAATCTGCAACTAGAATATGTCTCTACCAGATATTTCGTTACTGAAAGTAAGTAACTTGTATTTTACCACGTCTTCATTTAATTTATATTATAATTCTGAATTCTCACTAAGATCTGCTTTTCTAGGTTTTCCAACAACAGAACATACAGGATGAGGTGTGCCGGCTGAGCATCAGTTGTATTCAGGTAACTAAAAAGGCTAACTCATGTAAAAAGAATAAAATAGGATGCAGGAGGTGGTCATTTCCACTGGATAGCACACTGTATGAAATTTACTGACCGCTGTGTATGTGCGAGAGGGAGATGGCCAACAGGCTATGTGGGACAGCGGACAGATAGTACAACCAAGAATAATGGTCGGGATGACCACAGTAAGTTATGCGGTGGGCCTCTGGAAGTCCCTGCCCTGTAGAAAATAGTATGGACAATTCTAACAAGTAAGACGGCTATGAAATTCTCCAGAACTTTGTGAAGATTGTGTAAGAAGACGGGTCGAACTTTTTTTCCTACCGTTAGCCAAGACATTTTGTTTTCCTACAAAAATTTTCAAGTATATATTTATTACACATATGTACATGTTTGAGCAATCACTCACTTTTTCGTCCATTAGTTTGTTGAAGTGCCATTCATATTTTACTACTTCTAACCACAGCATATATTAGTAGATCAGCCCATTTCACTCACTTGTTCCCCTCACTGTGAGTGACTTCATTTTGCTTGTGCACAATGAGCTCATCTTCCTTGAATGTAGTTCCCTATGGTGCTACAGGTCGAACTGTGTATCCTTTTTTCAGACATTATTTTCTCTTTTCTAAAATGTAATTAAATTTAGTGAATGCTGTACAGCTTATTAGGCACTGCAGCTGAGCTCTTTCTTCTGCTTGTAGTACTCCGCAACCTTCACGTATGTTGTAAGTTGCACCCATCTTTCAGTGGGCTTTAAAACCATCTAAAGATACCCATACTTGTGTGTTAAACCTCAGTGGTTCTTAATCAGTGGTCCAGTGACCCCAGGGGACTGCAAAGTCTACTCAGGGAGTCCGCAGCTCCTTAGAATATTCAATATTATTAACAGAATAATATAGTGTACATAAATGAAAAAGCAAAATTTTAAATTGAAAATGTTAAAATGTGAAGGAATTTGAAACCGAGGCTAAAAATGAAGTTATTATCTTCAGATAGATTCGTTGGAGCAGTGTACATCCATCAAGCTCAATATAGTTTGGACAATGACTGGCCACAGTTGAATTTAGAAAAGCTCTAGCCTTCCTATTAAAATTAGACTTTTTTTTTAATGTTTATTTGTAAATGAAATAGAATATTCTGTATTTGTTAGATGAATGCTTGTTAGTGTATTTTTTGTGTCTCAAATCATTGCAAAATGCTTAGGCCGGGGTCCCCTGCTTCCAGTAATCACTTAGTGGGGGAGCCCAGATTCCAATAATGATTTAGTTGTCAGGCTCCAGTAATAATTAAGTAGGGATCCACAGAAGTCAGAAGATTAAGAACCATTGTCATAACTGATTGCCACAGACTGCCCAAGGTAGATTTAGTTTGCTGATCTGTTGAAACTCAGCATCTGACACAGGCTTTTAACCACAGGTTCCTTAACTTAGAATTATCTCTAGGTGTCAGACTGGATCTTGAAGGTGAGCCACCCTGTACTGAGTCAACCCTTAGTGATAGTCTACGTGGTTCCAGATAACCAGAGACCTCAAAGGGTAGCTGTGGAGAGGAGCTAAGGCTTATCGAGAAGTGTCTAAAGCAGTTGCAAATACCACATAGGCCAGTCAGTGATTTACATACAAGAAATAACCACACCAGTGTTAGAAAAATAATGTATTATTTATTCAAACACAGGCACTAAACTACCGTTGCTATATCTCCTAACCGAAATATAAATACACACAAAAATATACTTAGGAACAGGTAAGTAAAGGCATAAAATAACATAGGCCCTCTGTAAGGAAATGCCTCCTTGGCATGGTTACCCCCTAACGTTTTGCCTTTGCTGATGCTAAGTTATGATTTGAAAGTGTGCTGGGACCCTGCTAACCAGGCCCCAGCCCCAGTGTTCTTTCCCTAAACTGTAACTTTGTCTCCACAAGTGGCACAACCCTGGCACTCAGGTAAGTCCCTTGTAATTGGTACCCCTGGTACCAGGGGCCCTGATGCCAGGGAAGGTCTCTAAGGGCTGCAGCATGTCTTATGCCACCCTGGGGACCCCTCACTCAGCACATGCACACTGCCTCACAGCTTGTGTGCGCTGGTGGGGAGAAAATGACTAAGTCGACTTGTCACTTCCCTCAGAGTGCCATGCCAACCTCACACTGCCTGTGGCATAGGTAAGTCACCCCTCTAGCAGGCCTTACATCCCTAAGGCAGGGTGCACTATACCACAGGTGAGGGTGTATGTGCATGAGCACTATGCCCCTACAGTGTCTAAGCAAAACCTTAGACATTGTAAGTGCAGGGTAGCCATAAGAGTATATGGTCTGGGAGTTTTTCAAACACGAACTCCACAGTTCCATAATGGCTACACTGAAAACTGGGAAGTTTGGTATCAAACTTCTCAGCACAATAAATGCACACTGATGCCAGTGTGCAATTTATTGTAACATACTCCCAGAGGGCATCTTAGAGATGCCCCCTGAATACCTACCCGACTTCTAGTGTAGGCTGACCAGTTTCTGCCAGCCTGCCACACACCAGACATGTTGCTGGCCAAATGGGGAGAGTGCCTTTGTCACTCTATGGCCAGGTTCAAAGCCTGCACTGGGTGGAGGTGCTTCTCACCTCCCCCTGCAGGAACTGTAACACCTGGTGGTGAGCCTCAAAGGCTCACCCCTTTTGTTACAGCGCCCCAGGGCATCCCAGCTAGTGGAAATGCCCGCCCCTCCGGCCACTGCCCCCACCTTTGGTGGCAAGGCTGGAGGAGATAATGAGAAAAACAAGGAGGAGTCACCCACCTGTCAGGACAGCCCCTAAGGTGTCCTGAGCTGAGGTGACCCTTACCTTGAGAAATCCTCCATCTTGAGTTTGGAGGATTCCCCCAATAGGATTAGGGATGTGCCCCCCTCCCCACAGGGAGGAGGCACAAAGAGGGTGTAGCCACCCTCAAGGACAGTAGCCATTGGCTACTGCCCTCCCAGACCTAAACACACCCCTAAATTCAGTATTTAGGGGATCCCCAGATCCCAGGAAATCAGATTCCTGCAACCTGAAGAAAGGAGGACTGCTGACCTACAAGCCTGCAGAGAAGGAGGAAGACGACAGCTGATTTGGCCTCAGCCCTACCAGCCTGTCTCCAACTTCGAAAACCTGCTCCAGCGACGCATCTGACAGGGACCAGCGACCTCTGAAGCCTCAGAGGACTGCCCCGGACTACAGGACTATGAAAATCCCGTGAACATCGGCCCTGTTCAAAACCAGCTACTTCGTTGCAACAAAGAAGCAACTTCCAAGGACTTCACGTTTCCCACCGGAAGCGTGAGGCTCTACACTCTGCACCCGACGCCCCCGGCTCGACCTGCAATCAATCAGCATATTTATAGAGCGCACTACATACCCGTTAGGGTTTCAAGGCACTGGCGGGGCGGGGAGGTTAGCTGCTACTGGTCAAAGAGCCAGGTCTTGAGGAGTCTTCTGAAAGTGAGTAGGTCCTGGGTCTGTCGTAGGTTGGTTGGGAGAGTGTTCCATGTCTTGGCTGCGAGGTAGGAGAAGGATCTGCTGCCGGATGTCTTTCGATGGATGCAGGGGACAGTGGCGAGGGCGAGGTCTGCGGAGCGGAGCTGTCGGCTGGGGGTGTAGAAGCTGAGTCTGTTGTTGAGGTAAGCAGGTCTGGTGTTGTGGAGTGCTTTGTGTGAGTGGGTAAGGAGTTTGAATGTGATCCTCTTGTCAACGGGGAGCCAGTGGAGGTCTCTCGTGGGGTGTGACGTGGCTGCGGCGGGGTACGTTGAGGATCAGTCGGGCGGAAGCGTTTTGGATACGTTGGAGGCGTCGCAGGTGTTTGGCCGGGATGCCTATGTAGAGTGCGTTGCTGTAGTCTAGCCTGCTGCTGACGAGGGCCTGTCACTGTTTTTCTTGTTTCTGTCGGGATCCACTTGTAGATCCTGCGGAGAGTGTTGTAGCAGGAGGAGGAGACTGCGTTGACCTGTTTTGACATGGAGAGGGAAGGAGTCGAGGATGAAGCCCAGGTTGCGTGCGTGGTCGGTCGGTGTTGGTGGGGTTCCTAGGGATGTTGGCCACCAGGAGTCGTCCCAGGCGGAGGTGTTGGGTCCGAGGATAAGGACCTCCGTTTTGTCTGAGTTCAGTTTCAGGCGTCTATTTCTCATCCATTCGGTGACGGCCTTCATTCCCTTATGGAGGTTGGACTTGGCGGTGTGTGGGTCCTTGGTGAGGGAGAGGATGAGCTGGGTGTCGTCGGCGTAGGAAATGATGTTGAGGTTGTGTTGGCGGGCTACTTGTGCGAGGGGGGCCATGTAGATGTTGAATAATGTTGGGCTGAGGGATGAGCCCTGGGGTACGCCGCAGATGATGTTGGTGGCTTTGGAGCGGAAGGGAGGGAGGCAAACTCTCTGGGTTCTGTCGGAGAGGAAGGATGTGGTCCATTCGAGGGCTTTCTCTTGTATTCCGGCTTCGAGGAGGTGTGTTCTCAGAGTGCGATGGCATACCGTGTCGAAGGCGGCTGATAGGTCCAGGAGGATAAGGGCTGATGTTTCGCCGTTGTCCATTTGGCGTCTGTCGTCTGTGGCGGCGAGTAGCGTGGTCTCGGTGCTGTGGTTTTGTCTGAAGCCAGACTGGGAGGGGTCCAGGATGTTGTTTTTTTCGAGGTGGCGAGTCAGTTGTGTGTTGACGATTTTCTCGATGACCTTCGCAGGGAACGGGTGTAGGGAGATGGGTCGGAAGTTCTTGAGGTCCTGGGGGTCTGCTTTGGGCTTCTTAAGGAGGGCGTTGATTTTGGCGTGTTTCCAGCTTTCCGGGAATGTTGCTGTTTCGAAGGAGATGTTGATGACCTTCCATAGTTGGGGAGCGATGGTTGCGTCTGCTTTGTTGTACACGTGGTGAGGGCATGGGTCTGACGGTGATCCGGAGTGGATGGAGTTCATGAAGTTGCGCGTCTCGGTGTTGCTGACGTTGGTCCATGAGGTCAGGCGATTGGAGCGGGTGGTGTTAGCGGGGGTGGTGTCTGGCGTGGTGGTGGTGGCTGTGGTGTTGAAGCGGTAGTGGATGTCAGTGATCTTTCGGTAGAAGAAGGTGGCTAGAGAGTCGCAGAGCTCTTGAGAGGGTGGAATGTTGTTCACGTTGGTGCTGGGGTTGGAGAGTTCTTTCAATATGCTGAAGAGCTCTTTCTGTTGTGTGCGTTATCTAGGCGGTCTTTGAAGGAGGATCTCTTGGCTAGTCTGGTTAGTTGGTGGTGTCTGCGGGTGGCGTCTTTGTGGGCTGTGAGGCTGTCGGGTGTGTGTTCGGTGAGCCATTTATTCTTAAGTTTCCGGCAGATGCGCTTGGAGGTCTGGAGCTCTTCGGTGAACCAGGTGGCTTTCTTGGTGGCTTGGTTGTTGGTGGTCTTCTCGAGTGGTGCGAGGGAGTTGGCGCAGTCGTTGATCCACTGTCTGAGGTTGTGGGTGGCGGTGGCGGTGTCTGGGTCGGTGGGGTTGTCAGGCGGGTTCTGGGCAAGGGCGCTGGTCAGCTGGTCTTTGGAGACTTTGCTCCAGTGGCGGCGGGGTGGCTGTAGGGTACGGTGGTGCTTGACTTGTTTCTAGAAGGTGAAATGGATGCAGTGGTGGTCGGTCCAGTGGAGTTCGGTGGTGTGGTTGAAGGTGACGTGGGTGCTTGTGGAGAAGATGGGGTCAAGCGTGTGGCCGGCTGCGTTGGTGGGTGTGGTGATGAGTTGTCTGAGGCCGAGGTTGGCGAGGTTGTCGATCAGGGTGGTGGAGTTGGCATCGTTGTTGTTCTCGAGGTGGAAGTTAAGGTCCCCGAGGAGGATGTAGTCTGTAGAGGCGAGTGCGTGGGTGCTGGCGAGGTCAGAGATGGAGTCGCTGAAAGGTGCCCGTGGTCCAGGGGGTCTGTAGACTAGCGTTCCTCTGAGGGTGGTGTTGGGGTCGGTGTGTATTTGGAAGTGCAGATGTTCGGCAGTCTTGAGGGTGTCGTCCGTGTCGGTGTGGACCCTGAGGGTAGACTTGTGGGCAATGGCTATTCCTCCTCCGATTCCGTTTGTGCGATCCTTGTTGGTGATCTTGTAGCCCTCTGGGATAGCGATGGCGATGTCGGGCGCCGAGGAGTCGTTCTACCAGGTTTCGGTAAGAAAGGCCACGTCCGGGGCTGAGGTGTCGAGCAAGCCCCAGAGCTCGATGGCGTGCTTGCGTGAGGAGCGGGTGTTAAGGAGTATGCAGTGGAGGTGGTTGGTTCTGGTCTTTGGCGGTTTGGCAGTTCTGTCGCAGGTGAATCTGCAGTTGTTGCAGGAGAAGGGTCCGTTACAGAAAGGCAAGGTAAAACGCTGGAATTACAGAGCAGACAAGGCGAGACACGCAAATTACAGAAAGGCAAGGCAAAACGTGGAAATTACAGAAAGACAAGGTAAGCAGACACAGTGATTCCAAGAAGGCGCTTACCACTAGACACCAGGGATGGCCAGTAGGGAGCAGCGAGGGCGGGGAGGGGAGGACACTGGGACAGCTGGGTGTCGCTGTACGCGTGGGGAGAGATCCAGTGGCCGCAAAGGTCACCTCAGGGAGGACTCCCCAACGACTGCGAGCCCGTGAGTAACCAGAGACGACCCCCCTGAGCCCCCACAGCGACGCCTGCAGAGAGAATCCAGATGCTCCCCCTGACTGCGACTGCCTGTAACAAGGGACCTGATGCCTGGAACCAACACTGCACCCGCAGCCCCCAGGACCTAAAGGAACCAAACTTCGACACAGGAGTGACCCCCAGGCGACCCTCTGCCTTGCCGAGGTGGTGGCTGTCCCAAGAAGCCCCCCCTGTGCCTGCCTGCACCGCTAGAGTGACCCCCTGGTCCCTCCATTGAAACATATACAAAACCCGACACCTGCTTTGCACACTGCACACGGCCGCCCCTGTGCCGCTGAGGGTGTGTTTTGTGTGCCTACTTGTGTCCCCCTCCAGTGCTCTACAAAACCCCCCTGGTCTGCCCCCGAGGACGCAGGTACTTACCTGCTGGCAGACTGGAACCGGAGCACCCCTGTTCTCCATAGGCACCTAAGTGTTTTGGGCACCTCTTTGACCTCTGCACCTGACCGGCCCTGAGCTGCTGGTGTGGTAACTTTGGGGTTGCCTTGTACCCCCAACGGTGGGCTGCCTATGCCCCAGGACTGAGACTTGTAAGTGTTTTACTTACCTCCTCATCTAACCTTTACTTACCTCCCCCATGAACTGTTGATTTTTGAACTGTCTCCTTTGAAAATAGCTTATTGCCATTTTTACAAAGACTGTCCATGATATTGTTTTCATTCAAAGTTCCTAAAGTATCTAAGTGAAGTACCTTACATTTAAAGTAGTATCTGTAAATCTTGAACCTGTGGTTCTTAAAATAAACTAAGAAAATATATTTGTCTATATAAAAATTATTGGCCTGGAGTTAAGTCTTCGAGTGTGTGTTCCTCATTTATTGCCTGTGTCTGTACAACAAATGCTTAACACTACCCTCTGATAAGCCTACTGCTCGACCACACTACCACAAAATAGAGCATTAGACTTCTCTTTTTGCCACTATCTTACCTCTAAGGGGAACCCTTGGCTCTGTGCACACTATTTCTTACTTTGAAATAGTATATGCAGAGACAACTTCCTACACCCTCCCTTTTGTATTGGCTAAATTACTCTGCCAGTGATTTTTGCTTTGCTTACCTCCTGAAAGAGGATATGTTCAACTGACTTGACTCTAAGAGGGCTTTGAGCTTTTACTTCGGCCATACAAAATACCATTGCGTGGATGATCAGCTTTTTCTGGATCTTCTCTATTAAAATCTGCTATGCACTGACCTAGAAACAACTACTCGCTAAAAGCCTGTAAGCCCATTCCACTAGGGCCTAAGCAATACTGGTGGGTGTGCCTGTTTTAGGAGGCCAAATCATATACTAAAAAAAAATGAGATGCAAAAGTCACTACTAACCAAGACTGTCAACCAAGGACCTTCGGTACTGGGGAAGTACTTAAACACCAGAGGTAAGTAGTTAGGATTTCCCAGGTGCTCATGTGCGGAGATGTTACCCTGGGTCAGTGTCCATAGGATAACATGTGGAAGTTACTGTAAGAGTTTTCGTGTTCCAGGACCCTTGCCAGAGGACCCAGAGGAAACCCCCTGGGACATGGGAGGTTCAAGAGTGCCCCCACCCGTGGATACCCAGAGAAGTGGAGTACCTACACCAGGGAACCCAGGTGCATAGGGGTGAAGTCATCTCAGAACCTCCCGTTCAAGTCAGTGGGGACCTCGGTTGTCCAGCTGCTGTTGCGACCCATGGACCAGGTCTGTCTAACCCAGGCATGGATTCCAGATGAAGAGAACCTAAGGAAAGAGGAGACCGAGTCTTCACCACCCGGAGATGCCCAGGGGGTGCAGGAGAGCAATGCCCACCCTTCTTAAAGATTATTTCCTGTGGGACGGTTGTTGTGGAAGTGCAGCTGTGGGGTCCAAGCAGTGCAGGAAGATCCTAGGTCCACAAGCTGATCCTCACCGGTTGTTGAATTGCAGGGCGGTCAGTGGTCATCATGGCCACCAGCAAGCCTTGGCAAATGCAAGAAAGAAAGAAAGCGTTGCATGAAGTGTTGCAGGATTTGGGGCTCAGCAAGGTCTAAGGGACTCAACCTTAGTATGTAAGTCAGGGCCAGCCCTCAGCCGGCAGAAGAATAGCAGGCGTCGTTGGAGAACCCAGGAGAGGACCCTTTGGCAGCAGGCACAGGGAGTCGCAGGGAGGCCTTAGTAGCACAATGAAAATGGATGCCCAAATTGCAGGGGTTGCAGGGAGGATGTTGTTCTTGGAGTTGTGCAATGCTGGATCTTCTTGGAGCTAGTAGGTCTTTGGACTGAAGTGCCAACAAGCCTTGGCAACAACAAACAGATGCAGTGCTCAGGGGTTCTGACCAAGCAGCTCCAACGAGGGACCACAGACTTCTCTGATGCAAAGAAGATGGGTCAGACCTGGAGAGCTACAGAACCACCACCTGTGTTGTAGAGTCTTGAAGAGTACGTGGGATAGTAGGGTCCACAAATCTGTCGCCAACTTTGAGGTGCTTGCGGATGCAGAGGATTGACTCCTTCACTCCAAGGGAGAATCCTTCTTGCTGTTCTAAGTACAGGCAGAGTCCTTCTGACTCTGGAGGATGCACGGCCATGGAGGTTGCAGAGTCCTTGTGACAAAGTTGCAATAGGAGCCCTCCTACTAGTTACAGTCTTGTCTTGGGTCCCAGCGAAGTCCAGCAGCGGTTCCAGTGTCTAGGTCACAGAAGAGTCTTGCAGACGAATCTAGGGTCCCACCCTCAGGAGAGACCTTAAGTAACCCAGCAAGGGTATTAGACAGCTTCTGCAGTGTCTCACCTATCAAGGTGGGTCAAACACGCTAATCTGGTGGACTGACAAGTCAGATGCTCCCAGGGGCCTCCGTTTATCCTATTTCCAAGATGGCAGAATCAAGTGGCCACCTGGCAGAGCTCTGGGCACCTCCCTAAAGGGAAACTGGACGTGGGGGTGGTCACTCCCCTGTCCTTTGTGTGATTTAGTGCAAGAGCAGGAGCCGGGTGCTCCTACACTGCAGTAAACCGGTTTATGCAAGGAGGGCACCAAATGTGCCCTTCAAAGCAGGCTGGTGGCACTTTGGAGCATCCCCATTGTAGGCACCCATTTCTAAAGGAGAGGTAGTAACGCCTCTCCTGTACATGATTTCTTTATTCTGCCTTCCCCTGCACAAGTTAGGCTCAGCAATAGGGCGGAACAGTGTCTATGATCAGCGGCAGCACTGTTTGCACACAGACCCTAGAAGGCTGTACAGAAAGACATGGGGGATCCTCTAAGGAACTCCCACAGTACATGGTATCATGCAAGTAACACTGGAATCAGTGTAGTTGCATGATTCCGACATGTTCGATACCACACATGATTAGGTCCAGTGAAGCCATTATGTAGTTGGACATCTCCTGATGACCTGTGCCCACTACATACCTTAAAATGGCTTTCCCTCACATACAAAGCCCAGAAATTGGAGTCTGGTGTTCGTGGAGGCACCTTTGCTCATGCAGAGCTGCCCTCACACTTATATCCATGCACTCTGCCCTTGGGCTGAAGGGCCTACCCTAGGATATTCCCAAAAGACTAATGGTGCAGAAGACTGTCCTATAGGTGGCAATTAATTATTTGCTTCTTAGGTTGGTGACCTAGATAATCTGTCTGCCCACCTTCCAAATTGTTATACCCAGAGAACCTGCCCTGCATTTCTGCCAAAATTTGTGTTGGTCTTTCCTTGCACCAGTCTATCACTCTTGTCTTTCCCTCCTTCTTAAGGAGGTCCTGCTGCTGCATTCACTGTACCAGAAGTGTAGCGGTCCTATTACTTAGACTACACTTGAAAGGTCAAAGTGGATGAACATCTCTTTGTGTGACTCACTGAAGCCACAAACGGCAAACCTTATGTTGGGCTACCCTTTGCGTTTATATCTAGCATGCCTTGGCCAAAGAATACCTCCAGCTAGCAGGCATTCATACCCATTCCACTGAGATCAGGGTGGCTTCTACTGTTTCGACAAGGGAAGTAAACAAAGTCATCATTACATACATTTGCTAAAAATTGCCTCACATCATAGGCTCACAGTGACGGATAGTTTGCCTGGTCTTCGTGAAATGACTTCCTTGCTTGCTTTGGAGGGTCATTCATAAGGTGAGGAATCTGAAGAAGTATCTGTCAGAAAACAAATGTTACTTATTTTCAGTAGCATTATTTCTTTTGGATGCTTTATCTTTGTGCAGATTCCTACCCTGATGATGATGTTATGTTGTTAATAAGGTTGTAAGGTATGTAATGTGTTGTCTTATCTTTTCATACTCTTGGTTATACTCTCTCCGTTCTTCTCTGCATGTCTTAATGGGGAGCAGGAAAAGTACCAGGACCTGATGATAGCATGCCCACCAGTGCTTTATGTGTCCTTGCTTCGTCACATCATGGGTGGGCAAAGCTGCATGGCATGATATGGAGAGCTTTTGCTGTGGAAAAAGTTTGCTGATCAGTCTAGCACCTCGTGGATACACAAAGCATGAGGAATATAGAAAGATATAGTATCCACCAGAATTATCTTCACCAAATATGAGTAATTTTTTTCTGATGGATACTTCTACCTTCAGATTCCTCACCTGTAGAAAAATTCCAGGCATCAGACTGGATCCAGAAACTTCAGAACTCTCACGTCGCTGGTAGGGGGTGCTGGCATTATATCTACACCAAAGGGGCTGTCATGTGATGTCACAAAAGCTGTATTGTACCCAGCAAAGTGCACCAGTGTTGGTTCCGGTTTTTTAGTGCCTTCAACATGAATCTGAACCTCTTTCTTTTCTGAGAGTCGTGGGTTTTGTCTTTGGGATTTGGTGCAGTGCTATGTTTCCTTCTAACCTCTCAGGTTTTAAGTCCTATAGGAGGGACTGTGTGGGTCTGATGTCCGTCACGGACCCATGCACCATATGCTTGTGGTGCTTTGGTTCTGACCTTGATTCCCACTCCTGTGAATCCTGTCAAAGTATTCACCCTAAAGCAATAAAAGACTTAGCAGCTAAACTCTTTATGGCCTATACCCATGATGCCAGGCAAGGTAATTATCGGTCAAGACCAAGGTCTCTATATCCATCCTCACTCTTCTGGCGAGAAGAAGAAAAAGCACAAGAAGCATGGACAAAGCAAGTCGTCTAGATGACCCCGGAATCCAATAGGATCTTCATTCTTGGAATCTGCCCCCTGACCACACTCCTGTCCTCTGACGCCACTCCTGCCGGTTCTGAGCCTGTTCCACAGCCGGACCTAACCCTTGCACCAACTGTACCAGCGCCATTGTCCACTGCCACAGTCTACCTTCCCGGAGCTCACGACGTCAGGCACAGACCCAGCAGCATTTCTCAGCACCATTTCTTGCCTCTTTGCTAGGGCTGTGAACCCCTTTTGTGTACCCTTGGGACCTGGAGTGCCATTCAGCTTTCCTTTGTGCCAAGGCACCATTAGGCATGGGGAGGACACTCCAACTACCAGCTCCACCCTTCACCCCAGCGTGCAGCCATTCAGTTCTGTACCGAAGCCAGACATCACCATCTCTGCTGGAGCTACATCTGGAGCCGTTGGCACCGCCTTCTCCACCTGTAGAACACCCTTCTCTAAAAAGACCTGGATGGGAGGCTCAGAGACTAATTGAAAGAAAGGAGTACAAGTAGCGAATCCACAACCTTTTGGTACTAACTTTGATCCTTGGAATCTTTACTCCCAAGAGAATGATGAATGAGCAAATCTCTATGAAGTTCCAGTATTGTCCTCAGCTAGTGGTCTTGATTCTTCTTGGGAAAAGGAATTTCCAACAGAATTCCCTCCTCCAGAGGTTGTGTTGTTACACTGTGTATTCAGAAAGGTGACAGAACTGCTGGAATTACAATGCCATCAGTGGACGTTGACTTGTATGCTCACTGGAGGTGCTGCTCTCCTCTGCCCCAACATCTCAGCCATTACTTTCCATCAAGAAGGCCTTGGCAAAGCCAGACCTTGCAGCCTGGAAAAAGCCTTCATCTGCACCAGTGGTTAATACACTAGTCGCCAGATGGTATCTCCCCACTTCAGGAGACCGGACCTTCCTCTTGGCTCACCCTTTTCACCAAAGAGCCTAGTGATCTAGGCATTTTGTTCCTTAGGCCAGTCACAAGGCACGTTCCTGACAGCCCCGTCAGATGGGGAATCCAAACGATTGGCGGCTTCAGGGAGGAAGAAGATATTCTCTGGCATTTTGGCACTGAACTCATTAAATACTGGCTGCTGACCTGCTCTGTGAGGCTTTGCCCATCTCATCACACCACAAGTCCCATTGGAAATGTGAGCACATTTTCAGGAGGGGATAAGGGATAGATGAAATACATCCAGACATATTATTAAGTCACAACTCAACACAGCCTGTTCCAATGTTAGAGCAGTGGGCATTTCGGTCTCCATCCGCCACCATCCCAACTCAAGCAGTCAGGATTTTCTATGATATGTACATCAGTGTAATGGATCTACCATTTGAATGCACTAGATTGTTTGAGGACAAAGCTGATGCTACCCTTGAATCTTTTAAAGCCAGCAAAGCATCGGCTAGACGCCTCTATCTCCAACAACTTCAACCCCATCGGATTATCAGCAGTTTTGACGCGCTGGAGGATTTTCCATGGTTTCTACTTTCGATAGCGACAATCTAACCAACCACAGTCTCAATAACCTCAGGATCTGCTGGTCCACCAGTTCTTGGGTAGGGTTAGGAGGAAAGACCATGGCTGCGGCCAACAAACCTTCTCCTTCTCTTCATCCTCATGTCCTGCTCACCCAGGAGAGCAGACTTAGGCCCTCATTATGTCAATGCCGGTAATTACTGTTTTGGCGACGGCTGCCAAAACAGTTGCCGCGGCTACCTACCGTCCTCCGTATTATGACCGTAGCCGGAATTCCGGCAGAAGGCTGGTGGAATTCTGGCTGCGGCCATGGTGGCGGACGGCGGTAAGGTGGCAGCAGTGCAACGCCAGTAGACCGCCGCAGACCATAACATGATCCATGATACGGCCTGGCGGTGTTCTGCTGGTGGACGCTACTGCTGGCAGCAGTGGCACGTCCAATCTCCTGCTGGAGAACCCCCTGCAGGCAGGTAAATTGGGTGCTCTGACAGGGGGAGGGGGATGTTGTGTGTGGGGGGGTGCGGGCATATGTTTCTGTGTGCATGCATGCATGCAAGTGTGTGGCAAGTGGAATGTGTGTGTTGCATGAATGGGTGTGAGTGTGCGTGTATGTTGTGTTGTCTGAATGCACGTGTGCTTGTATGTATGTCAGTGGGTGTGGATATGTTTGGGAATAGACGTCTGCATGCGTGGGTGAATGTGGGTATGAACGTGTGTATGTTGGTGCGTGAATGTGTGTGTGTGTATGTCGTGGGGAGGACTCTGGGGGGGGGGGTGGATAGACCCCTATCAATGACAGGGAAGGAATTCCCTGGCACTGATAGTGCCTACCGCCATGGTTTTTGTGGCGGTCTGGAAGCCACGAAAACCATGGCGGTAGGCAGGGTCATAATCCCACGGGTGGGACAGTGATGGCCGCCTGGCTGGAGACCGAAGTCTCCAGCCCAGGGGCTGTTACTGCCCTTGCGGACGGAGTGGTACATTGGCAGTTTGGCTTGAGCCAAACCGCCAATGTCATATTTTGGGGAAGAGTACCGCCAACCTGTTGGCAGTACTTTTCTCCAAAATACCGCCGTACGCCAGGGTCATAACGAGGGCCTTAATTCTCTTTCCAACACTAAATGTGAGGGAGGGGGAAGTGTTCCTCTTTTCTGCCAGCCTAGAATGCTATTACTTTGAAACAGTGTGTTCTTCAAATAGTACCTTTTCAAAAATGGAATGGAAGGAGTGAGAAGATTTGGGTGGGGGGGTGTCACATCAACCTCCCAAGTACACTGTTAATAGCGAGGGAACCCACTGACAAAGTTATAACAATCTTTTAACTCTGTTGGTTATAGGGCACCCCAAAGTGTAGCATTAGGATTCTCACCCTCTAGGGTTACCAGTGGCATGGCTTCATCATAGTCCTCATACAGAGACCTTTCATCTATCCATGGTCTATCTGGCAGATCAAGAAAGACCTTAAATGTTAAGTGGGATCCAAAAAAAATGTTAAAATTGCTTAGGGTGTCTCTGTAAAATGTTTACCCTTGACAATATTAAAAGCAAGGGGATACACTCACTGAGAACGTTTCTCTAGCATCTGCTGGACAACATATGTCAGCCACCTTAATGCATGCAAAGTATTGTGGCTTTTGTTCGGACCTACTCCTAATCCCTTAATACCTCTTAAGTTTAGGTTATTTTCTTTTTATGGTCACTATCCACTACTTGCGGATGTTTCCTGCCACATTCTATCTCAGGCACACCAAATATACAAAAAGAACATTAACTTTTCTCATATATGTGTGTGTGTGTATGTATGTGTGTATATATGTAGGAAAATGGCTCCCTGTTGCAGTTACCCCCCACCTTTTGCCTGATATTGATGCTGATTTGACTGAGAAGTGTGCTGGGACCATGCTCCAGGCCCCATCACCAGTGTTCTCTCACTAAAAATGTACCATTGTTTCCACACTTGGCACACCCCTGGCACACAGATAAGTCCCTTGTAAAAGGTACCAGCATGTGGCACCCTACGGGACCCCTCACCTAACACATGCACACTGCCATTGCAGATTGTGTGTGTTGGTGTGGAGAAAAAGGCAAAGTCGTCATGGCATCCCCCTCAGGATGCCATGCACATAAAATACTGCCTGTGGCATAGGTAAGTCACCCCTCTAACAGGCCTTACAGCCCTAAGGCAGGGTGCACTATACAACAGGTGAGGGCATAGCTACATAAGCAATATGCCCCTACAGTGTATAAGTCCATTCTTAGACATTGTAAGTACAGTGTGGCCATATTAAGTATATGGTATTGGGAGTTTGTCAAAACGAACTCCACAGCTCCATAATGGCTACACTGATTACTGGGAAGTTTGGTATCAAACTTCTCAGAATAATAAACCCACACTGATATATATATATATATATATATATATATCACATGGTGAACACTGCACTCAAGGACTATCAAATATTTGTTACCCCTTTGCTGAACCTTTATCTTCTGAATATTAAGGCACAGTTCTGATTGTATATTAAACTCCATCAGTGCCTGTAAATATCTGCAGATCTTGATTCTGTTGAATAGATAGAGAGGTGAGGACCCACACTTATCAATTATGGCAACATTTTTTATAGTTAGTATTCCATGAGTTCAATTGAAGACAAAGGACAGAAAATCTCGTCAAGTAATAAGGGTAAGTCCAGAAAGTTCATAAGTACAAAAGGTCGAGTAACAACAGCCTTTGCAACAAAAAGTCTTTAATTCCATAAATCCAAAATTCACAACACATGGGATCGAATGGGAACAGCCGACACGTGTTTTGCCCCCTATGGTTATTTCACCTTTGGCTTTTTCGAGGCTAAAAACAAAGATCAAGTAAAGATGCAATAAGGTCACTAATAGAGCCGTAAATTCTCATTTATTTTAATTGGTGAAAATCTTGAGCATGCAAGATTGTCAGGCAAGTCAGTGGTCATAATAGAAAAAGTCCACTGGATAAAACCCGGAAAGTGAGGTAGATTTGAAACAACAATAAAAATTAAAAATAAAAATACAACCGCTCCCATTGCCTCAAAATCTAGATAGAGAAGTCATTAGAGGAGGAAAAAATGAAGAATAATATCATACTATATCATTTCCTAATGGTAATAGGGAATTAGTCCTACTATTATTGTGACTAATTTACATTCAGAACACCCGTGGGAGGAGCCTAGATCAAATAGGTATTGTCAAGTTATAAGAGATGAAGAGTTCTATAAATAGTGTGAAGTGTGGATTAAAAGCTACTTCGAAAGTTGAAAGAAAATAACAAGCAGTATGTGGAAACCACCTCAAAGAAGACTCAGATTAATCATACCAGTTAATTGTTCATGGTCATTCATGATTTCAACATCAATCAATGGTCTAAGTTCAGAGAAAGAGTAGTCTACCAATTAGAAAAATAATAAATGCAAATACGCTTGACTTTGATAAGTTTCTAACATCCAGCACAAAAAGTACATATAAATGTGACAGAAGATTGTGATGATACAAGATACTCTTCGGTTCTTATGCTCAAATAGAAAATAAGAGTGATATATATCTTGAAATTTGTATCACATCGATGAATTACATCGAACTTGGTTAATTCCAAACAAGTTCTAGGTATACAAGGGTAAGTAGAAATATACATGTGGCAGAGATATGCAGAATAATATAATCGATAGGTTCAATATCAGTTCAACATAGGAGTAGTGCATGCCTCAATATAAGGGCATGTTGGTTGTTTACTTCTTTCATAGCTACTTCTAGTACATAGGATTCCAAAATAATGGGCAGTGAACAGTGAAGTTGTTCGTGAAATTAATTACAGAGAAATCAGTTATTGAACAAATAATAATGCAAGTACCGATGCTGAAAGCTTACCCAAATACCAGGGAAAAGGAATATGGCATTGAAGCGGCATGGAACTGCCGAAGATGCGTCTTACTAAGGCGCCATCTTGGAACAATAAAATACCCGCTCGTACGTGTTTACTTCGGGTATCGGCCCCAAAATGGGCCGTTTTCGCTTGTTACTGGCAAAAAACACTAAAGAAGGACAAGAAAACATTGGTCCGCTCGAGTGGACAAGAGTGCCATGATTAAAGGATGCCAGAGCCCGGAGATGCTGTATCTGTGAAGCAATATTCTTAAGTAATAAAACAAAATACTGTTACTGGAGTGCAATAAATCTTGTAACACAAGGGAGAAGAATTCAAATAGCCCATATAGCAGTAACTGTCATACCCATGAGGAACCGAGAGAGAAAAAGCAATTAATAAAATAAGACAATAATTGTCATGTGCTCGCAGAACAGAAAATTGTGGGAGAAAAAAGGTTGAAATAGCGAAAGGAAAAAAGTGTATTAGAGGTAACCTAGAAAATAATTCTGTAATTACAATATTGGAATTCAAATACATATACAATATATTTACATTCCCTTGTACATGGCAATGTCTGTATATATTAATAATGTCTGTAGCCAATAATGCTATTCTGGATCCTTGTTGAGACCTCTGCGTACAGTGTCAAAACGGATTATAAAACGGCTCTCATACTGGCGCAATTGAAGTTGTAGATTACCCCCTCTACGATGAGGTTTTAGTTGTTTTAAACCGCTGAATAAAAAGTACGGTCATTAGGGTTATGAAACAAATAATGTTCCACCAATGGTTGTTTGGTATCTTTTTTCTGTATGTTGCGTAGATGTTCCTGAATTCTTATCTTAAGTGCTCGGATCGTACTTCCAATGTATACTTTTTTACAGGGACAAAAAATAATGTAAACAATATTATTACTCTCACAATTAATGAAGTCATTAATTTTGAAAATTTGATCATTGGTTCTGTAATTAGGTTGTCATTTGTAGCAGCAAATTACTCTATTTTCACACTTGATAGTATTTTAATAATGGCCTGATTCACATACATCTTTTCCCACCGATGATTTTGAAAGTGGTTAAGTGGTTTTGCCAACTAATGTAAGCACTTTTGAGCACTCTGGCACAACGCAAAAAAACACCCCACCTATTTTCACCATTCTTCAAGGTATTGGGTATAGTGGATTACTTTGGTTACACCTTCACCACAGGTGGAAGCCCAGTGAAGCTGATGTAGGAGAGATTTAAGTTCCTTTGGCCAATATTTTTAGGTGCGTTTTATTCTGAATTTGGAAGAATCAGTATATCTGGGGAAAAAAAATATGAATGAGTGAATATCCACACATGTCTGTTAAGAGTATAGATTTGTCTATATTGAACCATTGCAGATGCTCCTTTACTGTTATGATTGAATTCTCCAGCGTAACAAGCTCAGTGTTAGCTGCAATGGTAATATTATAACTTCTATGGTCATCCTTTTCAGATCTTTTTTTCTACTAAATAAAAAAAATATTGGTTAGCAACTGTATTTATGTTGTTGGAGTGCATTCTAGAATAAATCTTTTTGCGCTTCAGGAAATGTCTGTCCCTAAACACCTTGCTGCCATCTATCAAACAGAGCCAGAGGCTGGTGCAGGTTCTCATGGTCAACACATCCACCATGTGGTAGTCAACAGGGACGGAGGAATAGGGCAATGGATTCATTAATAAGGGTGCTGTACCCATATAGAGGTGGCTGGAATTGCTGGACATCTTCCTGGTAGCCAGTCAGCAGTGTTTCTGAATGCCAGAGAAGACAAACTGAGCAGGCATTAGCTCATGGACCACTAATGGCTTCTCTATTCTGAGGTGACGTAAGGTGTCTTCAACCTGTGGGGTTCACCCTGACTTGATCTGTCCACGACAGGTGAATGTGCAGTGTCAACAATTTCACATGTCAAAGTTTCCTCCGAGCCATTACCTCAGAGACTCATTCCAGCTGGAATGGAATGGAGGACTGGTGTACTGATTTGCACTGCCACCTCTCTTGTCAAGTTCTGAGGAGGATGTGGTCAGGCCAAGCCCAGGTAATTTTAATCATCCTGGACTGGGCCAGGAGAGTGTGGTTCTCAGAGCTTCGGAACCTAATCATTTTCCCTCTGATCAGGCGAACTGTAAAGAAGGACCTGTCTCAGCAACAGGGAAGCGCCTGCATCAGAATATTCATAACCTACACTTCCATGCACTAGGATTGAGAAGCAGCAATTAAAAGCTTTTGACTTGCCGACAAGGGTGGTTGATAAATCCTTTCGGCCAAATGCTATTCCACAAAGTCTGTCTATGCTGTGAGTTGGGGCAAATGTATTGCCTGGAGGGGAGCTGGACTTTTGAATGTTCATTTGTTTGTCACAGATTTATCCCCTAGAAGTTTGTGATGCCCCAATGGGACCTGTACTTTGTCTTAGCATTCCTCATGTACACCGTCTTTAAGCCTATGCATAGCAGGTCTGCCAGGCTTACAACACTTAAAACTGTCTTCCTCATTTCAATTACGTTTATACACCATGCATATGAGCTGCAGGCTCTTTTGGTGCAACTGCCCTACACCATTGCTTTCCAGATATATTGGTACTGAGGACCAGTGTAGCCTTCCTACTGACATTTGTGACTCCCTTTCGTATTGGCTAAATTACTCTGCCAATGATTTTTTACTTTGCCTACATCTTGAAAGAGGATATGTCCAACTGACTTGACTCTAAGAGGGCTTTGAATTTTTACTTCAGCCATACAAAATACCATTGCTTGGGTGATCAGCTTTTTGTGGGTCTTGTCTCTTAAAAACTGCTATGCACTGACCTAGAAACAACTACTTGCTAAAAGCCTGTAAGTCCATTCCACCAGGGCCACAGCAATACTGGTGGGTGTGCCTGTTTTAGACATTTGCCAGGCTGCAATGTGGAAGTCAGTGGATACTTTTGAGAGGTACCAGTGCCTTGACAGCTGGATTTGAGGGGAGCAGCACTTTATCCAATTGATTCGGCAGGGTGTTTTGATTTGAATCCACTCCCCAGGACTACTACCTTGAGCAGTACTGCTTTACTATGTTTTCTAAAGGTGAGGAATCTGTGGTTAGCAGTATCCATCTGAAGAACAAGTTATTTACCTTTGATAATGCTCTTTTTGTTGGATACTCTATCACTTTCCGCCTGAAACTGCACCTGGGTCCTGATCCGCTGCACACTATTGTTTTTCAATGGCATTTTTATAGGTGCTGTTTGCCTTAAACATCTCTGGTTCTACTTAACCTACTGTAATGAACGTGCTTTCTTTCATTAAAGCATTTTCTATTTTATTTTTACATTGGTTTGGGAATTTTATTATGTTGTGTTCTTTACTTTAAAATGGTTGGCACAGCTTAAACTTCACACACATTTCTCTGGAGATTACCTGCTGCTTATGTCATAGCTATGAATCGATAGATTCTCTCAAAACTGTGTTTTGATCTAACCAGAGTGAGTTTGAGTTGGCAGGGATACACTCTCCATACATTAATTAACCAAATACTAACAGTCTGGTATCAATAGAAAGGAGTATTTTGCCCTGGTAAAAGGAACATCTGTACTGCACCAGTAGGTCCTTGTTCTGTGTGTAAACGTAAATAATATTTGTATGTGCAGAAATGTGTATTTAAATTGATATATAGTTTTTTTTTATTTTTTTATTCAAAGGTCTTCATAGACTGTCTAGAACATCTAAGTACTAAACCCGATGGTGACATGGATTCATCTCAGTAAGTTGGGGACAGGCATTTTACTATAATAGTTGAAGAGCCATAGGGTGTATTGTGTTTTTTTTCTTTGAATATGAAACAGCACTATCCATCACTTGAAAGTTTTGTTTTCTTGACACTGATCATTGAAAAATCGCTTCCATTATGTCATTGCATGAACCTACAACAGAAGTATTTGTGGTACTGATGAGGTTACATTACTTTGTTGTGCCTCAGATAATGCTGAAGTCCGAAATGATCATGGGGAACTTGGCAAACAATGGACTATAAGCATGATTGTGCTAAACTTGTCTTCATTCACTTTCTTATAGGACAATGCCATAATTGACGTCTGGCCTTTTGAAAGGTTTACTCTGTGGGCTTTCATTTGCCAGTGAGTGCTAAATCATGAACTACAGCTCTCCAGTGCAATTACTATTTGTGGGTTGCAGATTATTTAGCATGTTATGCTATGAATTGGGACTAAGAAATAAAAATGTTTTTGAACTGTTATTGCACTTGCAGTGCTTTTAGGGTTAACTGACCATAACAACCATCTCACTGCTGGAGGTTAAAAAAAAAAAAAAAGTGTAAACTCCAAGTGAGAGCTGTATTTACTCAACTGTCAGTAGGCACAAAGTGTATCATGTGTTATTAGAAATTTCTAAAGAAGAACCCAAAGAAGCCTCTTGGAGCTGAATGAATGGAAAGTTAAAAGATTTGAATGAGTGGCGGAGTATAGTCTGCCTGGAAAGAGGTTTTTCCTAAAACATAAATGATCAGCAATCAATTTTCGGATATTTGGTATCATCCAGGCTTTGTCTCCTTGAACAGAGGTGGTAGGTTCTCTGCAGCTAGGGTTATGTTATAGGTAACAAGGGCCTTATTGGTGTACGACACAATAAACTGACCAGAGGGTATTAAGTTGAACTTTCTTCCACTTTGGTAACAAATACAGAGCCAGAGACACAAGGTTACATAGTCAGAGATGAAATTATAGCCGAATTTCATATGTCTTGAGTCTAGAGAATAAATGTTTAGGAAGGTCAAAGTTTGAGCAAAACAAGGAGTCCCACATCGTTTCCTTCCAGATTTCATTTTAGGTCATCGAGGTATCCACTGTATTTGTGCACTAAAAATCTTTAAAGCTAGCCTCAGTTGAATCCAGAACTCAACATGCTTCAACAAAAGATTGAAGGTGTTAAATAATTATCATTTTTTGCAGCTTTGCTGGATAGGTGAGCTTCAAAACAACTTGTGTTGTTTTCTTGCGCAAGGGTAATCACATTACACTTGTACAAGGTCCCAGTGAAGACAGTTCATTTCCTTTCACACGTCATATAGAAGTCTAGTAAACGTGATTCAGCTAGGATTTCTAATGACAAATCCTAATGACTGCATTGCACTTTGTAGAATGTTTACTGTACAAACCAAGTATGATTGTTATTGAGTGAGCTTAAGCTCATAAATGCAGAGGAAGAGACGTCCTGTGCATACATACCGTTTTATTCTTCATTCAAGGCAGTGGTATTCTGACAATAGGACAAGCCCCAAAATTAGGTTATGTTGCTCTAGGGATCTTTTTTCTTAAAGAAAACAAAAGCTGCAAGCAATAGAAAAGGCGGTTTAAGAAAATAAAATGGCAAAAATACATAAATTAACCCTCAGCTCAGTTAGAAAAACAAATAATGCCAGCATGAATGATCACAGAAGTGTTCTAAAAAGGTATGCATTAGTTTGGTTCCATTGCAGTTGTGACTTTGGTTTTCAAGAAAATGGTTGTTTTTGGGTTGCGTTATTGTCCAGAAAAATCATGGCTTGAAATACCTGAAAGTGCCAATATGTTTTGCATGATATGTTCTGTGCACTTTTCTCTGTATTTTAAATCAAGATAAACTTTTGCAAATCCATGTACCAAACTTATGTACCTGGAAGCTGTTACTTAAGCTTTACAATAGTCATTGACTTCAGACATGCTCACCAGTTTCTTGATGCTCATCTCCATTGACTTGAGCCGGACCTATCCAAGTTTTTTGTCACTCACAAGACTTTGCCTTCCTTTTTTAGGTAATCCCTTAAACCCATCTTCCTCTTTTCTCTGGTGAACCTGTCTGCTCCTGCTTACTTTTGGTCAGTTTAGATTGACCTTCAAAGTAGACGGCTTGTGGTGAGGAAAATGGTGGACTTCGAGGTGACGGTAATAGTGATAGTAATAGCGAATTAAACATTTCCTAAGTATGGTAATGGAAAGTTTTATTTCTATTAAGGACTCAAAGGTGGGGATTATGCTCTGCTTTCTTCACTTTTATTTTCCAGCAACCATATTCAAACATTAACAAACTCTTTCCTATGAACAGTTGGGAAAGCAAATACAAATAACCCTAAACAATGATAATAGAGCAGTCTATATCTTATAATCCTTTTTTGACCTTCATGGCCCCTCTTTCTTCACACAACAGTAGCCTGTTTGTGCCCATAGATTATTCCGCCTTGGCTGTCATTCAGTACAAGAAAAAAATTGTTTTTGTCTTCTGTTCAGCTGAAAGGAATATATATATCAGAACCATATCACATCACTTAACATATCAATATGTCAGAAGTGATTAACAGCTCTAAAGATAGCCATAAGGACAACATTATTCTATGAAATCATTAAATTACCTACCTCATACAATATCTTCATCCAACTGAGAACCTTTAACCGAGTTCTCCGGATGGGAAACTGATTTGTGATCATTGGGTGGCAATAATCATTGCCTCCACGTCCTTAAAAGAATTAAAATTTCCAAAAATGTTGCATTCTATGTTAGGACTGGAGACAAGGATAAGTCTTGTTTTAACTTTGCTAACCACTATAGTAGCAACATCTGAGACTGGTTAAAAATAAAACAGTTTAAACCTTTGAGTCTGATGACCAGTCTGCTGCTTTTGGGATATCTTCCAACCTTGCACCTGTGCAAAACTCTTACATGCCATGGGATCTCTTGTAAAATGTGTGTCAAAAGCCTTTTTATCAATACCAGCAGATGCCTTATGTGGTTTATAAACAGCAATAAGGAATTGTCTTTCACCTGGAGGACAGATGTCTAGTGAAAACATTGCATCTTGTCTTCCGTCCAGCTTTGTACTGCGAAAGATCCCACCAGTAGCTCCAGGCAATTTATGTGCAGGTTCTGTGTGGACCATTCTTCTCCTGTGGAAAATTCCCCTCATCTGACCCCCCTAACCGGTTCCACTGGCTTCTGTTTCAATAATGAAGTTGAGTGCTGAACATTGCTCTCCCATTCCAGGCTTCCATGTGTGAAAGCCACCCTCTTATCTCCTCCTTAACCTTGTCTGACAGGGGAACCATTTAGGAATACAAGAGACCCTTCCAAGGATTGGACACGTTCAGGGGTTGAAAGGCTATGTAGCGAAGCGGGCCCAGAAAGATGGCCCAGATGGGTGATAAAAGTGGGCCTACTAGATGTTTAAACTGATGAAGTGATTCTTGATTTGGCTGGGAATGTGTGTGGTTCCTGCTATATTTTTGACATCGTTCAGTAGAGAAGACTGGGAGATGCTTGAGTGGAGTTTAGCAGAAAACCCAAGAATATGATTCTTTGGTTTGATAACAGCACCGATTTCTTCTAGAACTGTGAGCATTCACTGTCTCCTGTAATTGCTTTAACACTCCTCGGGCATTGGTTCATAAGGAGAATGCCATCTAGATGTACGGTCAGGCCTATGCCTCTGGATCTGATGGATTCCATTGCTCGTTTCAGCACCTTGGTGCTGAGAGCAGCCCAGATAGGACAGCTGTGAACTGGAAAGTCTGACCTCCCCAAATTATTTGTAGGGATCTGCGATGAGTAAACAGGAATTGTGAGGTAAACATCCTTGAGTTCCAGATGGGATTCAGTCGTTGGGCCTCAAGACATCCTTAGAAGATGTATTCCCGCCATCTTGGAATGGCAGAAAACTAGCCACTTGCTGAACTTCTTGATATTTATGGCAGGGCATTGATCCCATCACTGTTTTCCATGAAACAACATTGCTCAGAAAACCTCTGTGGTGAGTCATTATAGGGGCTATTGCACCGTCTGATAGTAACAGTTATCTCTGCCTCCACTAGCGAAGCGGCCTGATCTGAGAAGACAAGGGGTTAGGTACAAGACTATTGGTGTGGGGAGCCAAACCGTATAGTCCAGAACTCTTGGAATGTCTGCAGGACCCATCCGTCCGATGTTGATACCTGCCAATTGAGACAACCTGCCAGTCTGCCACCTATTCCTGAAGTGCAAGCTTACCATGTACAGCTGGCTGGTTTCGATTCTCTAAAGCTGCCTCTGGATTTCCCATGATCCAGAAAGCCTTTGGATGGAAAAATACCCCTGAACGTGGACTAGTGCTGCCATTGTACCCTTCTGGAATGTTGTCATCTATAGGGTGCTATGCACTGGAAGTGTCTAGCTGAGTCCCCCTGCCTCGACCAGCCCTAGTGAAAACCTTGTGGGTGAATATCTTCTTAATGGAAGCTTGTGCTTTCTCTGAGGAGGTGAAGGTTGAAACAAATTTGCCCAGTTCTTTTATAAACAGGTCGTCAAATAGAACTCACTGAGCAATCGCTCTAGCCTCTTATATGCCCAAATCCCCGATCTTTGGGTGAACTTTAATGAGAAGCGATCAATGTCTCTCCATTGCTGTGGCACAAATTGTGTTTCCCAGAAATATGTCATATTGTGCCTGACCTCACAGTATTTCTGATGAAATTAGAGAGCCCAATTCATTGGCTTCCTCTGCAATGTCATGAGTTTTAGTCAGTGAGCCAGTGACAATTCCAGAGCTTATCCTGGTATGATCTCCAAGAACAACCATTCCTCTTCTTGGGATACCACACTTATTTAGCCAGACAAAAAGGCCATTTGAGTATATCTTTCAGATGTCTTGCCACTTTGCCATCCAAAGAAGGACGGGGCACTCACCCTGAAAGCGGTTGCAAATTAATTTATCAAGTGGTTTTCGTAGTTTGCCCTCCACATAAGTGGCCACTTTTTCCACCCAGGGCCCATTCTGATGATCGGAGATGGAGAGTATCCCCCTGGTCTAACATATCAAACATTGTGTTAGGTGAGCTAGTCCTTGGATTAGCTGAAGGTGTAGTACTGGCTGATGGTCGCCCAGATGTATCCTGTTCCATGTCCCCATTTGAATCCCCTTGGGAATCGTACCCGTGAGGAGTTACTGAGGGTTGCGGACTTCCAGTGTCTGGACATGAGCTGCCTTATGTTGGGGCCCATTTATTGGGAGTAGTATTAAACTCCTCCCTAATGTAAACATTAGGTGCTAAGAAGACACTCTGGAGACTATCAAATCTATCCTGGTCTGCTCCTTGAGAGCCTTTTCTCTTCAGCCCTGCCTTATAATTGATTGTGCCAACTTGTCCATGAGGTTGAGAGTCCAGGTTGGTCTCTTTCCTCCGAGAGAGGGGTGCAAGCTGTATTAGCCTCTTCACGAGGGGAACCATGACCTCGGATATGTCCTTGTAGATGGAAGTACTGAGGCAAATCCCTCTGATTAAGAAGCCTCAAGGATTCGATCTGTTGATTCTATATCCTGGGGACACCTCACACCCTAATAAATTTCAGGGCCTTGATTCATCAGTGTTTCTCTGATGCTTGAGTTGGTGTTCCTTTTGATTGCTATTTATGTTTGCTGACTCATTGAAAGGGTTGTTCAGACTCCAGGTGGCAGGGAAACTGCTAGTAATTACTACTGAAGATGGATGCAGTGCTTCTTTTCTACACAAAGTCCTGTAGAGCCGATAATGCATTGACTTCTGTAGGAGGAGGATGCGTCTTCCACGAGATGGCAAATTTAAAGTGTGGGCACCCTTTGTAGGTCAGAAGATCGCCCACACTTGCAGCCCTGCGTGGACAGTTCTCAGAGAAAAGGCCACAGAGGGAGTGCAGAATATTGTGCTACCCACTGTAGAAAACCAAGGAGCTAACTACAAGACAGTCATCAAGTCAAAATATCAAAGGAAGTACATTTTTGAATATATATTTATATACATACATACATATACATACTGGAACCGGAGGGTTTGCTCTGACTTGGCGGGAACCGTCACCCCTACCAAGGCTATGGAGGAGGGAGCATCCTTTGCAATTGTGGTGAGCAGGGTGGTAGAGGTCCTGGATCGCAGCCTGCCCTGCCTTCAGTGGCAGCCAAGACGAACTTCTTGACAGAAGTGCTAAGCCAGGAGTGTCCCCATTAGAACTGCCTCTTCCTTTTAAAAAAGATCTTACTGCCATCCTGCTTGGGACTTGGTCCAAGCTCAGCACAGAGGATCCTGTGAACAGGACAATTGCTCGCCACTGCCATCCCGCTCCAGGGGACCCAAACCTCCTCTCGCAACATCCCATGCCAGAGAGCTTAGCACTGGCATGGCACTGCAGTCAGTGAACACTGAGTACCTTTTGAGAGCCTCTATTCCCACGCTCTTTGGAATGCAGTTGTGCAGGTGCTGCAACGACCCCAAAGGAAGTTTGTGCCGTACTTTCCCAGACTGTTGCAAATGGGAGGCACATGGCTAAGTTCACAATTAGATTTGGACTGGATACCCCTGACTCACTGGGCAGAGCAGTTTCATCAACGGTGGCCTTGAGATGCCAGTCCTTGTTGAGGTGGATTGGCTTTTCTGGGGATGTTCCAGCATCGCTTATGGACATGCCCTTCCATCTTTTCGTAGACAAGGCAGACTCAGTGCTAGAGTGACCAGCTCCTTAGCCACTTTCTTTGGCCCCCTCGCCACCCCCAATCCACCTTTCGCTCCTTTTGTAGCCACAGCAGAGGCTTCCAGCCACGTCTTTATCCCCCCAGCCACTGAGCCATGCACACTTCCCAGCCTCTGTGTGGTTGGGGATGGAGTACCCACAGACCCCGTGGGCCAGTCAGCCAGTGGTTGGGTCAGTCACACATCCTACACTTGTGCCCCTGTGTCAACCCCTCCCCTCTATACCCTCCTAATTTGCCCTCTTACTATTGTGTGCACCAAGCGGGCGGCAGAATTTGTCATCGCTTGCCCCACTGCCATGTTTAACATCAGACCCGTAGGTTTTGCAGATCACCCAAAGGGGCTACTCCCTCCCCTTTGTGACTTGACTTCCCTTCCCTCCCATACCACCAACTTGCGACAGGTTGATGGAGGATCACCTAACCCATCTCTGCCAGGAAGTGACAGCTCTCTTGGCCAAGGGAGATATAGAGAGGGTGCTGATGCCAGAAGTAGATTGTGGTTGCTATTCCTGCTATTTTCTGGTGCCTAAAAAGAATGGAGGCCGTCATCCTATTCAAGACCTGCGCCCTCAAGTTTTCCTCAAGAAGGAGAAATTCAAAATGCTCATGCTAGCTCAGGTCCTGTCTGCCCTCGACCTAGGAGTCTACGTGGTAGCTTTGGACTTGCATGATGCATACTTTCATATCCCCTTCCTGCCTGCCCACAGGTGTTACCTGCGGTTCACAGTACACAGCCACAAGCACTTTCAGCTCACTGGGCTCCCCTTTGGTCTCTCCAGGGCCTCTCGGGTGTTCATCAAGTTGATGGCAGTGGTTGCAGCTTATCTGTGGAGATCAGGGGTGCCAGTCTTCCCCCAGCTCGATGACTGGCTGTTGAAGGCGGGCTCACCCCAGGCTGTGGTCTCTCACCTCCAGATTAATGAAAGCCTCCTGCACTCGTTGGGGTTCACTATCAGTATGCCAAAGTCATACCTGGTCCCTCTCAGATGCTCTCTTTCATCAGAGCTGTTATGAACACAATGAGGTTTTGGGTTTATCCTCCCAAAACGGTGTTTCCAGGATATTCAAGCTACAATACAGCTGTTCCAGCCTGTATCCCAGATTTTGGTGAGACTCACTCGGAGGCTGGCATATGCTGGCTCAGCATTGAGATCTGAAGTTCTATTTGGTGCAACATCAGAGGAATCTCTCTGACATGGCCCAGATCTCGGAAGGAACTGCAAAAGATCTGCAGTGGTGGCTGATGAACTGTGAGCTGGGCAGCTGCAGGCCCCTCTCCCTCCCCAATTAGATCTAGCAGTAGTGAAAGGTGTGTCACTCTTGTAATGGGGCTGCCATCTAAGAACAGTGGAGATCAGATGACTCTGGGTACGGCGTATTCCAGACTTCACATCAACCTGTTGGAACTCTGAGCTATCTGATTGGCATTGAATGCCTTTCTGCCTTCCATCAAGGGAAGACTAGTGCAGGTGATTACGACAGCACCACCACCAAGTGGTACTGCATCAAACAAGGCAGAGTAGGGTCGTGGACCCTTTATCAAGAGGCCCTGTCTCTCCGGATATGGCTGGAACGTCAAGCCATATCCCCTGTAATTCAACATCTGGCGGGCTCTCTGAACACCAGAGCAGACAAACCCAGCCGCAGATGCCTAGAGTATCACAGATAGGGTTTCTATCGGAGGTGGGACTGTTTCATAAGTGGGAGAGCCTTGGTTAGATCTGTTCACCACTGCAGAGAGCATGCAATATCAACAGTTTTCTGCGGGCGGCTCTCGCTCAGTGGTACTTTTCATCTGAGTGGAGCTCAGGCCTCCTGCATGCCTTTTCGCCCATACAGCTCCTGCCCAGAGTTCTCAGGAAGATCATGAATGATGGGGTACATGTCATCCTTGTGGCTTCATACTGGACACAGAGCTTGATATCCTGAGTTGTTGAGCATAGCAATCAATCCTCCAATCTGGCTGCCCCATTGGGAGGGAGGATCTTCTATCACAGGAGCAGGGGAAGGTACTCCACCTGGACCTGCCAACTGTTTGCGTTCTTGCATGGAGATTTTGTGACGGCATTTGACAGCTTTCAAACTTCCTCCTGAAGTCTGTGACATTATCTTGGCAGCAAGGCATCCCTCCACCAAGACCATATGCTCCTGCCGTTGGGGACAATTTGTGGCATGGTGTACCGAAAAACAACTGGATCCTCTTTCTGCCCCTCTTTCTCAAGTTCTCTTTTCATTCTTTCCCTTGCCCAGCAGGGCAAAATTGTTGAGCCAAGGCAAGTGCTTTTGTATGGGAATACACAAGCTATACAGGTATGGACTGGATGTACATTGTGTTTTTGAGATTTGTTTATTTACGATTTTTCTATAGTGCAGTTGTAGCTTTGAAAGTATAGAGTGTGCTTTACAAATAACCAGGAAATACAGTGCAAGAAAACAATACCTGAGGAGCTCAAAATCGTAAAGAGTATTAAAACAGGAAGGGTGAATAGGACAGGAGAGGCAAATTTGTAAACAGATATGTTGAGGTAATGCTAGAAGTGTGGGTTTTTAGTAGTTTCTTGAAGGTCACCAAATCAGATTGAGTTCTGAGAAAGGGAGTTACAAAGGCTAGGAATGGTTCCTTAGAGGAAGCAGCACATAGAATATATTTGAGAGCTAAGGAAGTGTCCAGAGCCAGTTTTTGCAGAAATTTATCTGCAGTGGGATTACCTTGATGCAAGCCATCACTGTCTTTGAGACTGGAGTTTGCTCTGTGGCAGCAGAAACAGCAGAAGAGCATCATTCATATGACTTGGATATATACCAATCACTGGGGAAAGATGAGTGGAACATAATTAAATTAACGATGTACAATATCAACCTGTACTCGAAGTCATGTCCAGGCAAATTTTTAGTGCCCCCAAAGCAGGTCTGAAAGGTGTCATCATCCAAGCTTGAGATATCCCACCTCTAGTTGGAACACAGCAATCAGGCTGGCCAAGAACTAGGGGTTTGTAAATTTTATATTCTGGAAAAGGGGAGATGCAATTTCTGTCTGTTTATCATGAAACCTTGGAAAGTCCTTTAGTTGCATATCTCAAGTATTTCCTCTATCCCTGGTGTCTAGAGAAGAAGTGACCCATTCAGCCATCTAGACACAGGGAGTAAAATGTGTCTGTTGTGTAATACTATTACTAGAGGCTATGGGCTTTATGAAAACCTGTTAACCTTCCTTTTTGAGTGTCCTTTAAATATGAAAATCAACTTGCAAGTCCTTTGTAACAACATAAGGCCCTTAAAATCCTAATGGTGGTGCTGCAGTATCTGCTGCCCCGATCCAGCAGTCGCAGTACCATTGATTCGGGGTGGGCTCCACATGCTACTAGTCCACTGTCCTCCCGTTTGGGCTAACATTGCACCATGAGTCTTCACCATGATGTGGTGGTGGTTACATCACATTTACAAAGGTCAGTTGTTACTCAAGGTGAGGTTTGACTTGGTGTTTTCAATCAACTTACCCAAGTCCTCACATTGAGCTCCTATTTATTCAGGTAGTAATGTACACAACATCCCTGAGAGCATTCCATCCTTCTCAAAGGATCCAGGACATATGGGATATGATTGCGATGTTTCGGGAGAGTTCAAGTCCTGATGGTGCTTTATTATTATTATTAGATATTTGTAGAGCACATGGCTAACCGGAGGTCTCCCAGCGCTAATGCAGGACCATTGAACAGATAAAGCTGACAGGCTATAAAGGAAAAAGAAAAGTCTTGAGCTTTTTACGAAACTGAAGTTCTGAGTTTTCTGATCAAAGCTCCAGTGCTAAAGAAATCCATAGGTGACCCGCCTTGAAGGCAAACAACTTGCCTCCCCATCGTACTTTATTAAACCAAAGTGTATTGATCAAAGAAGCAGATGAAGATCTGAGTGATCTCTGGGGGTTGTAAGGAGTTATAATATGCCTGATAAAGGCCGGACCCCTATTGTGGAGTGCACGATGCACGTAGCAGGCGGCTTTAAAGTTAATGCGCTGTTTAATTGGGAGCCAGTGAAGGGTACACAGAGCAGATTTAGCCGAGTGGTGTCTCGGGGTACCTGTTAGAAGGCGGGCAGCAGCATTCTGCACCACCTGTAGTCTCTTTAGCACATAAGAAGGAGAACTGAAGAACAAACCTTCCCATACTCTAGGCGAGACAGTATCAGGGCCTGGATAATGAGCCTTTTAGCTACAAAGGAAGAAATGTGAATATCTTCCTACAGGTCCTCAGTAAGTAAAAGCAAGTAGCCGTCAATTTCTTCGAGTGGCATTCCATTGTGAGGGGAGAGTCCAGCCCAAAACCTAGACTCTTTATATTATCTTTGGGCAAGGGAAGGTCATTTAATACAGCTGAGACTAAAGCAGGAGGCTTCAAACATGAAACAAATCCTACCAACATAAGCTCAGTTTTTTCCTCATTTAACTTGACTTTTCTGTTCACCATCCATTTAGCAATATCAGATAAGCATGAAGAGAGAGTGGCAAAATCTGAGCCGGTCCTAGCAGAAAAAGAACAAAACAATTGAGTGTCATCGGCATAAGACACAAGACACAATCCATGGGGGTTCCACGATCTTTGCCAGGGGGGGGACATATAAATATTGAAGGGCTTAATGAAGAACCCTGTGGAACCCCACAGGTCAGCGGGACGGTATCAGAATAATAGGATTGATCTAGGACTTGAAAAGTTCTTTGACTCAGATATGAGGTAAGCCAATTGAGGTAGGTACTTTCAATTTCCATTTCAGAGTCTCTGCGAAGAAGAACTTTATGATCTACCTTGTCCAAAGTGGCACTTAGAACTAATAAAATGATTGCTGCATATCCGCCAGCATCCACACGTCATCTAGTGTCTTCAGTGACAGCAAACAAGGCTGTTTCGGTGCTGTGTAGCAGTCTGAAACCCATTTGGGTATTATGTAGAAGATTATGTTCCTCTAGAAAACCTGAGAGTTGATAACTTTCTCGATTATTTGTGACACAATGGGAAGAAGAGCAATTGGTCTGTAGTTAGTGAAGCTGTGTCAAGATTGTTTTTTTTTTTTTTTAATAGAGGTTTAACTACCGCATATTTCCATTGTTGTAGGACATGCCCATGAAACGAGTCATTCAAAATGTTCATTAGCACCAGCGATATAACTTCGGATCCTACAGCTAAGATAGAAGAGGGGGGAGAGTCAAGAGGAGATCTGGATTTTATGGAGCCCAGATATTTATCTACTAGATCTTTAGTCAGAGGCTGGAAAGCTGAGAGTGAGGCTCGAGGGGGCTGATCGTCAGGATGAAGGACAAACTCATCCTCAGTGCAAGAATTACTAGGAAGTTGCTTGGATGTCAGCAATTTTCTTTTGAAAAAACAGGCTAAGTCATTACTCTATGCCTGAGAGCCCTCTACTATGTTCTTGACCAGAAGTAAGCTTAGCAATTTCCTAAAAGATAGAGAATATCTCTCTAGGAGAGTGTGAGGATCGTTCGATCCTGGAGGTACAGTGGGAGGCTTGTGCCACCTTAATTTCCGAATGGAAAGACCGACTCATATTCCTATAATCTCTTTATACCAGGATCATAAGATTTCCTTCACTTTCTCTCCATCTGCTTACATTCTTTTTTTAAATTCAGCAGATGGGGAGTAAACCAAGATGAAGTCTTTTTTCGAAAGGTCTTAACCATAGTTTTAGTGGGTAGAATCATATATAGGGATTCCAAAATCCATTTGTCAAAAGCGTCAGCTGTATAGTATTGGGGAAGAGTGGAGAAGGCAAACTGGTTCGTTAATGTGTCCATCCAGTCGTTCTTCTTCAGATTTGACCACTGACATCCCATTAATTTTGCACAAGACTGATGATTTCCTGGAGGTTGGGTGGGGAGAGTAAAAACAATTAAAAAGTGGTCTGACCAAACCAAAGGAAGAGGAGCCTTGGCTAGTAGTTTAGGGAGATTACTAAACGCTAGGTCGATTGTATGACCATGAAGGTGAGTGGGGCCAGATATCAGTTGTGTTAATTCCAAGACTGCTAAATCTGTGATTAAGGTTTTGGCGGGAGCATTGTCAGGTTCTTTTATCTGAACATTAAAATCCCCTAAAATGGTACAATTTGAATATTTACAAGCAAACTCTGCCACACAGTCAGGCAGAGCCTGCAAAAACCTACCATGGGGCCCCGGAGGAGGGTAAATTAAGATACCTGAAAAAGTGAAGGTGTCATCTATTGTCAAAAAGAAGGCCAGGCTTTCACAGTCTGGGATACAGAGGGGGTGGGAACGACAGTGAATAGAATTCTTGTAAATTATACCAATCCCTCCTCCTCTTCTCTGAGGTCCATTATAGGTGCTGTAGGGAGTAATTTGAGGGAAGGGATATAATTATATCAGGAATGGAGTCCTCAGAGAGCCAAGCTTCTGTCAAAAACAGAGCCTCTGGGGCATAGTCATTTAACAATTAATGAATATACAGTTTGCGTGCAGGTAAGGAACGACAGTTAAGCAGCAAAAGTCTGATAGTCTGTTCTTTCTCCAGTCTTATATTCATAGGGATTATAAACGGAGGATTCAATTGACGAGAATCACCAGTTGAAGGCAAATGGGTTAGAGGGGGAAGGGGGTCAGGCCGGTATTGACCGGGGGTCACTGTGTTGTTATTAAGGGCCATAAGAGATTGCCTCGAATAGCTTAGCCTCACAGGGGCTAAGCTTACAGCCTGCCCCGCCCATGGGCCTGGTGAGGCGTAGACAGACGCAGACAGGCTTGCCTTTGGCGGCGCGTCTGCTGTGCGTCCTCTTCATGGGCTCTTTTATGGGCTCAGGAAGCAGGAAACAACAACTAGACCGCACACAAAGATGGCGGTTCTGTTTGGCACAATGAACTGGTTGGAAAATGGCCTCCAGAATGAGCAAGCAATAAACAGTGCACATGTTAGAAAATAGAATTCCCTGAGGGCTCCGGTGTCTCTGAACACGGGCACTGGGTCCTCTGGGAGAAATGCGTGTCCATACTTTGTCTGCTCATACTAATCATGTATGCACGCAGGCCCATGAGGACTCTCCAGTGGTGCCTTTGTCAACAGTTGTTGCATTATGGAGAGATTTGTCAGACACCATCGGACTGTCTTAGGACTGGTAGTTGGTAAAGGAGTGCTTGTCTCAAGGGATGTCCTTTTACCCTGTTCCAGCAGTGGCCACAGTAGTAATTGGACACATCCATCTAGAGCTGAGTTGCACTTCTAGAGGAACTGCAGATCTGGATCTTTGGTCTACAGAGGAGTAAGAGTTTCACAAGAACCAGCTTGAAATGTGGGCAATGAGCCTTGTCCTGAAGGCCTTCCTCCCATTTCTTTGCAGCCAGTCTGCCCTGATCTTGACAGGTAATATGACTGTTGTGTGGTAGGGATTTGTGTCTCACCTTTTCAGTCCGGACAATCTGAGACTCTGAGCTTAGGTGCACGGATATGGAAGCTGGCTTCTGCCTTGCCACCTGGCAGGTTCTCTGAACTCCAGATTTTAAAGTCTGAGTCTACGTCATCTTGCCGACCAGAAGTGATGTCTCCAACCAAAGGTGGTCCAGACCATCTTTGCCCTGTGAGGCACCCCTCAGGTGGATCTTTTTGACACTCTTGTGAACGCACTGTCAATGCTCTCTAGTATCCCTTACAAGGAGCCTTGGTGGATGCATTTTGGTTGAGGTGCAATTTTTCACTTAATTGTGTATTTCTTCCCATGTGCACGGACCAGGCTTAAGCAATTCTGATGGGCAAAGAGAGTGGGGTATGCACACTTTCTGTGATACTTGTGCCCCTACTCTGTCTACCTTTCAGAGCAGACCTCATTTCAGGGCTGCACTGTAATTTCCAGGGCCTTCTCCTCCATGTCTGGAGATTGAGCAGGAACACTGGAGCACCTTCCAGCTGTCACCAGAGATTGCTGACGTCATGCTCTCAGCATGTCAACCCTCTACAAAATCTGTTTACACACAAGGTGTGAAGAGCAGAATGTAACTCCACTGAAAGTACATCTATCAGAAGTCCTATGTTTTTGCTCTGTCACTTGCTCAACAGGGTTGTGTGGTGGGCATTGTGAAGGGCCACATAGTAACTGTCAGCTTTTATCTGTTTGCCAAATCCCCAGTTGTGATTAGATTTGTGAAGGAACTCACGTTTCCTCCTATGACATTTGTGATGCCCCCATGTGACCTGAATCTTGTTTCAACATTTGTGTGCTCCTTTTGAGCCCTTCACAGTTGCCAGTTATGTTTGCTATCATTTAGGACTGTCTTTTGTGTGGCCATTACTTGGGGAAGGTGTGTCAGCGAGTTGCATGTGCTGTTTGTCCATCTGCCTATAAAGTGCTTTTATCCAGACAAACTGATCTTTAGCACTAAAGTGGCATTCCTGCCTAAGGTGATGATCCCTTTTCATCTGGGGTAATAAATTACCCTTCCAACCTTTTTTCCACCACACGAAGGAGGATGAGCGTTTATACCAACTGGACCATTTGAGGTCTGTCAGTTATTGCATCAGGTCTGCCGACCAGCGCCCAGCTGTTCCTTCCGTATGCAGGCTGTAAAAAGGGCAAGGCAGTGCAGATGAGGACCTTGTCACACTGGATCACCATGTGTCTCAAAATGTGTTATGCCCTTGTCAAGAAGAAGCTGCCTGAGGAAATGTGCGCTCATTTTACCAGAGTGCAGTTTTTGACCTGTTTCTCTTGCTTGTTATGTATCTGCGGCTGACATTTGCTGTCTGGGACGATGGGCATCTCTTCACACTTGCCGAGCATTACCACTTGGACTCAAATGAAGAGGGGGTTACCATTTTGAGTGTTTTGTGCCTCAGGTTTTCCTTGTGTAATCATTCCTTTAGACCCATCACCTGGGTGGCAATACTGCTTTGGGATCTGTTCTGTAGGTGAGTAATCTGGAGGCAGAAGTATTGATCAGAACAAAAAGTTAGTTACCTTTTGGTAATGATCTGTCTAGTGAATACTCAATCTTCCAGCAGATTCCTCACTGATCTCGCCTACCTCCCCGTTCAGAAGGATGGTCATAGGCTTTTGATTTTAATAAGAATCCAGGTTTGTTTGTGGTGTGCACATTTACAATTATTTGGACACTATCCAAATAAAGGCTTGTTAAAAATGAATGGGGAACTGGGGTCTGTGCCCAAGGGTCGCACTATATGACAGCAGTGCGGAGTCTGCAGCTAAATTGAACTTTGAAAAACAAAAAAAGTGTTCCATTTCAGATGATTTTTAGTTTCACCCCATAGCACCCTGTAGCACCATAAGTGTCCTTTCATACACATCATTCTCTTCTAAGTCCATGCTGTCTTCGTCTATTCTGCTTGTTTTGTAGATTTCTTAGCACCATTCTACCTTCAAATTTGTGTTTCAATGTGACTAATTTTCTTTTTGACACAGAACAGCACTATCTATGGCTTCAGGATTGGCTTTAGAAGTTTCTTTCCAACCTTGTCACATCACCAGCTCACCGGGACTCTTGAGGAGCATTAGAGGGGGCTATAGCAGTTTCTATATTTATTATTGGTAACGTTGTGCACAGCACTGCAAACTTATTATCAATTTAAAGAAGCAGCATCTTTCCTCAAATTTACCTTTAATTTTCCTACTCTGTAAATGTATTTTGTTTTGAGAAAGAATTAAAATAATCAAATACAAGTAGTCCCCCTGCAAGACCAAACCAGTGCTGGGAAGTGTCACAGTTGTGACAAACTTAACTTGCGGTTTGGCATTGTCATCCTTTCCTGCAATAGCAATATCCTGCAGAACACTTTAGACTGTCTCTCTATGATGCATAACCAAAAGACATACGACATATATTGGCTGAGATTTACTAACACATTTTCTCATAGATATCAAATGTGAGCTACTCTTTGGTGCATTAGACCCATTGTCCCTTTTTAATATCAGTGGACTCAAACAATGCATCCTTCTGAGATCACTTCTCAGTGAACCTGTCTGCCAAAGGGTAAAACGAAGTATAATTCTCCATTGTGTAGGTAATCATGGTAACCTTTAGTACTTCTCATTAGACTCCATCATTAGGTTGAGTTTAATGAGACATGTTTTGGGTGAGCTGCCTGAACTTAATTAGTCATGACTCAGCTTTCTGACACTTGGCCATCGAGCAATGCCACCAAGTAGTCTTAGAGCAGGGTCGTGAGTGTCGAACACCAGTGTACTCCAGCAGTCACTTTGCACACATGTTGGTTGCATACCTCAGGCTTTCGCACGCTGTCAGTTCAGGCAGGTCTTCAGTTCAGGCAGATTTCAACCACGCATTGTGAAAAAAATTGTACATGTGCATAGTGCTCAACCATGCTGTCACACTAATAGCTGACACATTTCAGTCTCTAAAAGACAGCAAAAGATGAACATGATCCCATACAAAATAGTTTATTACCTTCTCTCCCTTTCTCATCCCATTCACTCCCTGCTACTCACCACTTCCCAAACTGCTTTCTATTTCTATTATGTAGGTGGAACTACTCTCCCTGCTTCTGACTCTGCCTGTCCTTCTTTTGTGTACCCTTGTATGCTTCCTAAGGCCTGGGAGGTTTGCTGGGGCAACTTCCTTTCTATTAGGGTGCTATGGCCACTTTTTATTTCAGAACTTCATGAGGTCAAGGTAAGAGACTTACATTTTTGCCTATTAACGGTAATCTTCTACTTCACTTTGTCTGGGTGAGTATTTCTGATTTCTGATGGCTGAGGTGGGCGGAAGGAAAGTTAAGTAGCTGCTGGGGTGCTGTGAATAGCTTGAGATGCGAGCATCCAGAGTCAAGCAGCTGTTCTGGTGCCACATCAATTTCAGATCACAGGTGCATTAAACACTGCAGCTGTGGTTGGCGCAGCTTGCAGAACAGAGAGTGGCTGAAAGTAATGGGTTGCTGTGTTGGCACCGTTTTCAGTTATTTACACTTAAATTCAGAGCCTATGAATGTAGTAGCGCCTGATCCTTTTCAAGGTCAGAGCTCAGTAACAAACTGTGTTGCCTGCAAAATGCGTATAAGTTGCAGCAGGCAATGCTTGTTAAATTTCTGCAATGAGATGCAAGATGTTTAGGTTTTTGTTAGCAAGTGGGGTACATTAAAGCTCTCCTGCGAAGCCATATTCAGTTTGGAGCCTCCGAACTCTGCTTTTGTACCCATCTCCTTTAGGTCCTTTCAGAGCCATGTTTTACATTATTTTTAAACACACTGGGGGCTATCCAGTTCTTCACCTGTGCTAAGGGATGTGTAATCAGACAAGTGGATGGTTTTATAGCTAAGGACCAATGTTGGTATTTAAGGGAGGTCTACATCGCTGAGAGCTGTCTCTCCCTTTGTGACTTGCTATTAACATGAGAAAGTGTAAGTCCTTTAAAAGTCAGAAACATATGCAAGCCTTTTTTCCACAAGCAGAGAATGTGGGAAGGTGGCAAGCAGAGACCAGTCCACAACAAAAGGAAAAGAACAGACTTTTTCAAAACGGAAATAATTTTCAGCCAAAGTGATCCTAGTCTAGTTCCTTGTCACATCATCCTGATGCTAGAGGCACTATAAAACTCAGATTTTGACTACAGCAGGTCCTCTACTGCACTGGTGAGAGTGTTATTTCTGGGTCTTCTCTCAGATTGGAACAGATTTGATAGCAGTCAGACTGGTCCACAAATCATTATCAAGGGTCATTTCGTAGAGATGTCACCATTTCTTATAACCCAAAGAAACTCTGACCGGCAAATGAGTGGATATAAAGATGTTTCATCCAAGAAGAAAGCAACTCCAGCCACAGTGCTTTCAGTGTCACAACAGTCTCACAACAGCTCCACTACATGTTAGAAAAAACATTCTACTAGAACAAACATTCTGTATGGCACAAATGATCAAGGAGAAACCAGAGGGGGGAAAGGAGAGAAGGGAACATACAATAAAACTACACCACAAGACGCAACTAAAATAACTACATATTACCTCCCATAACCAAAAAGAGAGGAAAGAAAGACAGTAAAACGACAATAGCAGATTACAATTTTTATGATTGATTCACAGTTATAATTTTTGAAAATGAAAATGGTTCATACGTTTCTCGGAGTGTGTTAGCAGGGCCCTATGATGAAGCATGCCACAAATTGTGGGTGAGGGCTGTTTTTTCTACATAGATGTTGAACTAGTCTGGTCTCCGTACCAGATATTTTCTTGTCCTTTTTGTGAGAATATACACCTTTCCTCCCCAAGTTACCCATAAGCAACTTAGCCTCAAGTGGGCTGAATTCCGGGAATCGGGTCAGCGCCAGTCAAGTGAACGCCAAGGGCATGCCGGAGTTGAAGGTATCTAAAGAATTGCGTTTGAGACAGTTGAAACTCGTTCTGTAATTCCTATGATCACACATTTTCACAGAATATCAGTACATATTCCTGAAAAAAACCCAGCAGAAACCCCTTTCAGAAAACTTGATATAAGTCTCTGAAAGACTGATGCTACTTAGCTCAATCCAAACGACGTGCCATTGAATTAAAAAAAACTCCAAAAGGTGTGATAAGAGCTGTCAAATCTTTGGATTCCTCACTTAGGCGAACCTGGTGATAGGCAGATGCTAGATCCAAAGTGGTAAAACATTCATCACAGACATCATTTCTATTATGTTGGGTAGAGGAAATTCATCCTTCCCCACCTCCCTGTTCAGGTGTCTGAGATCTATGCACAAGCGCATCTCTTCTGAAGTTTTAGTGGCCACAACTTTAGGTGCAACCCACTGTGAAGCTTTTACAGGCGCAATCATTTTTTCATCTTTGAGCCTATTACGTTCTGCCTCAACAGCTCCCAGCAAATTCCCGGGAATGCCACCCACTTTACAAGCAACAGGAGTGGTCCCAAGCTTCAATCTGATTTGATGTGCATATCCCTTGACACATCATAACTTATCTACAAAAACCTGGGGAAATGTACCGCAAAGTTGATCAGCTGCAGCGACTGACTTGTGTATTTGTACTTGAGGACATGAATTTGGATCCAGGAAAATACCTAAGAATTGTTGATGAGGCCAACTTAATATGGTGTCTTTTACTGGAACCAAAATTTTCCCTGGAGCTCTATTTCCCTGAATCATTAAATGAGCCTCAAAATAGCCTATTAGGTCACTAGGCTTATCCTTGTAACCATACAATGTGGCATCTGGATCTCTCAGACATACCTTGACATGAAAGTAATTGGTATAGTCTTCATCTGGAACCAACAAAAGATGTGCTCCTGAACCCATCATCATGGAAGCCTCAATTCCGTTCCTCCCAAACATGAAACTATAAGAACTCTCAGCAGCTTTTCAGTATATGCGCCCATTATTGGGGGGGAAGATGGATAGGACTGAGGCAGAATATTGTCCAAACATCTATGAGCTGCTGGTAGGATCAATAGCGAATGGATGCTTGTTAACCTTTCATGAAACTGGGTACTACAAGAAGGTACAATATAAGGTACTGGAGGTGGCCTATAGATGTTGGCGACCATGGCCGAAGAAGAATGGGCTGGGAAGATTCAATTATTATACTATAATAAATAACAACCCGTCTCTCCCCGAAATATTTAAGGATAATCATGCGGTAAAATGGGCTTTTTTAGGCATAGGAAGGCTAGGAGATTTTTTTGATGATCTTGGGGTTAAGGCATTTTAGAGCCTTCAAGAACAGTTTGGTCTTGAGCAAAGGGATTTTTTTAAATATTCACAGATACAAGACTTTTTGAGTAAAACGGGGGTGGCGCAGGGATTTAGAAGTAATCTTTTGCTCAAGGATATGTTGGAAAAACCTAATATAACAATCAAACTAATTTATTAATCACTGACGTTAGAACAGCCCAATGATTTGGAGAAGCATAGTGAGAAGTGGAAGAGTATGCTGGTAGATGGGAGTATTAATTTCTTTAAATCATTAGAATTGGGACATACCATGTTACTTTCTTCCTCGTTACAAGCACAGCATTATAAGACGGTGTTCGATTTGTATCACACACCAGCTCATCTCGTCAAATGGGGCGGATTACAAGGGACAAACTGCCCAAGATGTGGGGTATTTGGAGCTGACATCATTCATATGTTTGCTACTTGCGGGGAACTGACGGCATTGAAAGATGGTATTCAACTTGTGCTAAAAGGAGTAGTGGGATATGAAGTGGATCTTACCCCTGAGATTATGGTCTTGGGGGTTGCTCAGAAAGTGAGGGAATGGCACAGAGCTTTTATTTTTCTGGTTATGTTGGTCTATCGATTGTGCATCTCCTCTGCATGGTTGGACCCACGACCTCCATCGTGGCAACAGTGGTTGGGTAAATTATTATCTTTGTATCATCTTGAAGTTGCACTGTACGAACGGAAGGGGACATTGGCCAGGAGAAAAGGGAAAGTAATATGGGGACAATTTCAAGAATGGATCCTGGCTCACTAATTGATGGCTAGGTTAAAATTCTGCCCTCCCGACACAACACAGCACCCAGTCTGATATATTTGGCAAAATGATCTTTTCTGTTACACAGTCTGCATGTCACTAGAACTGCAGGATAATCCTTATAGTTCACTAAATGATTATGCTTGCCGCAGTGATAACAAACAGTTTTACACGTGAGAGTATTCTGTTGCTTTTTGCAAAAAGACGTTACTGCTTGTATATCGGCTAAACCCTGTTTAGATTTCTGCTGATTTTTTTAAACATTGCTCAGCATGTTCTACTTGCTTACCAATTACTTATACCTCAAAAATATTAAAATCATTTTTGACCACAATTCTTCACATACTTTATCATTCGTGTGTTCTAGCATGAATTGATTGTGCATTCTTTCCTCAGTATTCTCCCCAAAATTGCATGTAGAGGCTACTTTTCTGAGGGCATTTAAAGTCTTCAACTGATTCCTAATCATTTCCTTTTACCAAAATAATAATGTTGCAAAATTATGGATAGATAGGTAGAAAATGAAAATCTAATTTCTTACTCACTGTTTTAAATCCATTTAAAGTATCTCATCACCCCCTGTTCTTTGCTCCATTAAATTTTCTAGTATCTCTTGGCCCTCCGCACCTAAACTGTATACCAACATGGAGGTTTTCTTTTCTGAAATCAAATTTGATCAACAAACTTTTGGATATTTTATAAATACTTTCTTCCATTTAGACCAGGTTAACGCAGGGTCACCTGGCGATGTTAGACAAAATGGAGGTGGAGATATATTTGTTGCCTCTTAACATTTAAGAAAACAATTTTACAATCTAGTCAATTGACAAGAATGAAAATAATAAAGTAAATGCAATAAAGAGAAAAGGTATGGGAGATGCTAAGAAGGATAGAAGAGAAGGAAACAGAGAGAAAAAATGTAGTGGAGATAGAGAGTAAAAGGAATCTAGAACTAAATCCAGTGTATCAGAGGTCCACCTGTCGATAAATTAAGTTAAATTTAAAAAAACAAAAACATTTGAAACACAATCACAAGTAGTCCCTTTTAAATTTCTGTGTAATAAGTAAAACATGAATCGAGGACTTTGCTGTACTGTTCATAAAATGTAAGTGCAAAATAACCACAATAAAGGAAAATGATAGTCCTTCTATTGTTTTGTTAACTCTTTCCATCATGCATTGAGTGGCTATACTGCAACATCGGTGGAATGCAATTGCTCTGAGGAAATGGGGGTAGGAAATGTCATTGTCCAAAACCCACAAACCACGAGCCGAAGGAAGCAAATTATCCAGTCCTGCTGGAGATACAGGTAATGTTTGCAATGCTCGAGTAAAAAGTTCATGAGGAAGCATATAGGTTCAAAAGAGGCATCTGCACTCGTGTGGGAAACTGGAGGCAGGGCGAGTGGCCTTAAATCTCTGTAATTAATGCTTACGGTGGTTCACACGTACAGGCCTTTAATTCCCATAAATAGTGTTTTCGGTGGTGCATGCGCTGAGCAAGGACATTGTACAACATTCAAACAGACAGGCAAGAAAAGTAACTAAAGCCACATAAAACTGAATGAAGCAGACTATTAAGAGTTTGCAATACTATAAAAATATGCATTAATAAGAAGAAAAAAAAAGAAAAGACGTAAGGGGACATAAAATTAATAAGATTTTCCAGCCCCATGAATGAGTATGGTGAGAAAACAAAACAGTAATATCAATACCTAACCCAAATTATCCAAGAAGGTCAGGTGTTAAAGTTTCTTCCAAACATGGGGTAGGTCCAGTCATCGCCAATGTGAAGTTGGTAATCAGATTTCTTGTAAACCAGCAGGCATGTGAGTGGATATAAAAATGTTTAATCCAAGAAGGAAGAAACTCAAACCACAGTGTTTTTAGTGTCCCAACAGTCTCACAACAGCTCCACTTCATTTAAGAATAAACAGTCTACAAGGACAAACATACTATATGGAACAAATGAGAAACCAAAAGGGGAAAGAAGGGAAGGGAAAATACCATACAACTGCACTGCACTGAACTAATTAAAATAATACACAGTACCACCCAGAGTTCCCAAATCCACATTTAGTTCACACTCCTTGGCACTTGTAAAACCTGAGAAAGAAATCTCTACAGGACAGTATTTCCCATTTGCTAGTCAAGTGAGCCATCTTCTCTGTTTCTCTACATCAAAGGGATATCGGATGTTACCCCAGAGGTTTTCTAATGTAGAAAGCCTCAGGTGATTATCAAATGATTAAAGACTGGAGATTTCTGAACAAATACATTCCAATGAGTCATTTCAAGATGAATACATTACAACAAGTCATCACTCTCATCTCCTTTTGGAATTTGCAGGATGCTACCTTTGTATACCGACAGCGCAATTATTGCAGAGATTTCTGAGTCATCACAGGCAGTTCAAGGTGTTACCTTTGTGTTGCAAGACTTCCCGAGAGTATTCAGCAAAGTTCTGGCCTTTCTTCATGACAAATGTATAATATATTCTACCCATATCTGGACGATCTCCTAATCCAGTGCGCCTCTCACAGCAAGTCCCTGGAGGACACCAAGGTAGCAGTCCACACCCTTTCAACATTTGAGTTGGCAGAAGTCCTGTCTCAGTCCATTTCAGAGAGTAAACTACTTATGGGCCTTATGCAACACAACTCAGGTCTGGTATTTCTTTCAGGGGCCAGGCAAACCAAACTCAGGAACCTCTTATGATGCCTTTGGGTGAAATTGAAAGCGTCAGTAAGAGAATGGCTTCAGATCTAATGCAATATGGTAATTTTTCAAAACTTCCAGCACACGGTTTCTCTTCAGCTTATTATTTTTGGAGACGTTTCTATTGTTTATTTTTTTCTTGTAGGCAGCAAAGCTGAGTATTTTCTCCTGGTCACAACTGCAATTGGGACCAGTTGTGCTTTACATCCTCAATCACTGGTTACCATGTTGAGGGAACTATGAGAAAATAATCCCTGTGACTTCCAGCAGTTTAGGAGAGTCTCACTTGGTGGTTGACTCCCTCAGTTTTGAGTAGGGAGACCTGTTTTGCTTACCTTAATCCAGTCATTCTGACAATAAACACAGCAGCAAGGGGTTAGGGTGTGGTGTTAGCATATCTGGACAGCACTGGGGTTCTCTGGGTTAGGTCAGAGAAGGAGAGATCCTCCAACAGAGAGGAATTAATTGTGGTCTGGAGAGCCATCCATGTGTCTTTTAGAACTTGTTATAGGGGGCAGCTCTCCCTTAATTACTTCATCCAATAGATGTGTTCTTAGGCTAAGATTAACCTACTCAATCTCAGGGCGGTTTACATATAAGGGTCCTGGAACACGAGGTGGACTCACTCAGCAGGGTATTTCCAAGTTCGCAGGACTTTGTCATCAGGTGTCAGACATGCAGAAAATGGGAGGGCTCTACAATTGAGCTTTATGTCACCTACTAGCACTGCCAGCTCCCACAGTTCCTCTCCTGATTCCAGGATCAGCAGGCAGTGGGAACACAAGTTTCACCTGTCCTTGGCCATAAAGACTTCTTTATGTTTCCTCCCCTCCCAATTTCCTCAATTCCAAATCTTCTCTTGAGGCTCAGAAGTAGATGCAGTAAAGAAGATTCATGTCCTTCCTTTCTAGACAAGGAGATGTGGTTTTCGCGTCTGAAACTTGGAACAGAAAAGGATTCTTCCATTGTCTCCTTCCCCTAGGCAGGCAGTCTCCTTTTACTGCTAGACTGCCAGCCACACCTATGACTATTGGTATGGAGGTTGAGAATAAGGGTTGTTTGAATAAAGGTTTCCGTCTTTCTGTGTCCAAGTCATTACAGGCGTCTTAGAGGTGGTCCACAAATAAAGCCTATAGTCACTGTTTGAACTACTTTGAGTTTTTTGGTGCCGAAATGGATCCACTTCACCTAATAGAAGCCTCAGTCACATATATTTATCAGTTTCTATAGGACGGCTTTGAGAAGGCACTAGCAAGTTCCACCCTTAGATTTCAGTGGCCAGCAATAAGGGCATTCAGATTTCCGTTTTCAGAGTTATCCTCAGCCAAATCACTAGTGTCAAAGATCTTGAGGAATACTGACCTCTTGAGACCTAGATTCCATAAACCTTTCCTGCTTGGGATCTCCCTTTGTTCCTGTCTTTCTTGTAGAACTCAACCAATGCACTTTTTAAATCATCATCAGAGAAATTGTTGACTCTCAGTACTTCCACAAGACATTTAGAAGAGTTGGAGGTTTGTTTGTCGACATCCATACAGTAGGATTTTTGAAGATTGTGTGGTCCTATACCTAGATCTCAAATTTATTCGTAAAGTCCATAATGACTTTTATATAATTCAGGAAATTGTTCTTCCTGCTTTTTTTTTGTGCTTTTTTTTAAGAAAACAAACCGAAATGTCTAACATTTTCAACCATACAATAAGACAACATTTACCACCAACATGTGTGTCACCTCTCTCATGCATTGTACCCCTCTGATTCCAGTTGCTGCCAGGATGAGAAGTCAGGTGTTGCTAATTAACATGCAGTGGACCAGTCCACCAGTCAAATCAAATTAGCTTCATTCGGTTTTGAAGATACAAACCATAAAAGCGAAGCAGAACAACAAGCAGGTAATAAAACCAATAATAAATACAAATTAATGTACGCATCCCCTTCACTTATACACCACTTCTTTGGTAGTTGGCCAGTAATCCATCCCTCTCAACTACTTTAAAATTGAGGGGCTCACTAGATCTCCAGTGGCTAACTGTCCTGTTAGCTAGCATACACTCAATCCCAATCAATAACTTTTGTCCTATGTTCCCACCCCATACTAGGAACATCCCCAGAATTGCCAGCTTTGAGTCTTGGCTTATTGGGATTGTTATCACTGCCTTAAATTGTTGGAAAATCGAGTCGCAGTATCCCCGAATAACCTAGCACTCCCACGTGAGGTGCATCAGAGTACCCCCTTTGCTTGTTCACTGCGGAGGCAATTCAGTCCACTTCCTCTCCCCATCTTCCGCAATCTGCTCAGTGTGTAGTATATACTATGGAAATGTTTGAATTGCCTCAGTTTCAGCCAAGCCTGGATTACCAGTTTTCTCGTTGCCATTGTAGACTCCGTCCATTCTTCCTCCTCTAGAGGCCACAGGCTGTTTTCCCATTTCTCCTTTACACTAGGCATAGGATCAGGGACATGAATCACCATTGTTTTGTGTAAACAAGATATAGGGGGTCATTCCGACCCTGGCGGTTGGGGACCACGGAAGCACCGCCAACAGGCTGGCGGTGCTTCTCAGCCCATTCTGTCAGAAAAGGGGATCCGGCGGTTTCCCGCCGGATTTCCCCTGCATGGGCTGAATCTCCATGGCGGCGCTGCAAGCAGCGCCGCCATGGAGATTCCGACCCCCTTCCCGCCATCCTGTTTCTGGCAGTTTTTTGCGCCAGGAACAGGATGGCGGAAACGGGTGTCTTGGGGCCCCTGGGGGCCCCATAAAGATTTTCGCTGTCTGCTTAGCAGACAGTGAAAATCGCGACGGGTGCAACTCCGCCGGCTCCATTCCTTGTTACAGGGCCTTTCCCGCTGGGCCGGCGGGCGCTCTTTTGGCCAACCTCGCCCTCGTCCCCCGCTTCCAATGCAAGACCTCCGGCGGCAGATCCTTCTCCTATCTCGCCGCCAAGACCCCCCTGCGACAGGCCCAGGACCTTCTCACCTTCAGGAGACTCCTCAAGACCTGGCTCTTCGACCAGTAGCAGCAGCTCCTCCCCCTGCCCCCCTAAGCCCCCCCCCCAAGCCTTGAAACCCTAACGGGTACGTAGTGCGATCTATAAATATTGTGATTGATTGATTTTTCTTTTTACCTCTTATACTCCTTTTTCAGGTGAAACATGAAACCTGAGACAATATCATAAATGGACATTTTCAAGGATAGGTGCTGAATTAGGAATAACCATTCTTATCGATTCTGATGACTGTTTCTTTTGTGTATTCCTATGCCTGATGAAGTGTTATAGCTTGGGCATTCCTCATTTAGTAAGGAACGAGACAAAGAAAGGGAAGAGGAGTTAATGTTCAGATTACTTACAAGTAATCTTCATTAATTTGATTACTCTTTTCTTGTCCCAGTATTTTTGACTCTCCCTCCCACTCTGTTACTTCATCATCCTCTAGCTGAGGGCTCGGTAGGGAACAGGAGCGGTCAGGAGAAGGCAGGGAATTTATAGGTAGTTCCACACAACATAATAGATAGAGAAAGCAGCTTGGATAGCGTTGAGTAGCAAGGAGTGAATGAACACAACCACTCATTTAGTGAGGATTGGATGAGTAAAAAATGGAACTGGAGTAATGAAGTGACCGGTCATCTCACAATACCTTAGATAGTATTGCTAAAATAACCTTTGTTCGCACAATAGAACAACTTGTCAAAGGAGTCCTGGAATGGCGATTTTTTTAGAGGTTTACTGAATAAATAATCGTGATTTTATTAAAGACAAGAAGGCTAGCATTATGCATTCACCTTTTATTTACTTCTTCTGAGCAGCAAACCATTGAAAGTAACCAATATAACCTTAACATCACAATGAAAAAACAGAATGTCCAGATCCATATAAACTGTGTGCCCTCCATTTTCTTCCTCTTTTGTTTGAAATCTTCTTCATCTCCAAAATCCTCCTAAATTGAAATGATCCTTTCTCATGAGTCTGCAAAAAAGAAACCGAAAACACGAAAAAATAACTCCTTTTTTTTATTTTTTTTAAACATATATAAATGTCCAACCAAAACCTTTCTTTATTTTTATTCTTAAAATAAACAATTCTAAAGCACACATAAATAAAGCCCTTCCCTCATTCCCTGGGAAGGGAGGGTAAGATAATGCTAGCCTCCTTGTCTTTAATAAAATCAAAATTCTTTATACAGTAAACCTCTAAGAATCGCCATTTTATGTCAAGACAGGAGGCTAGCATTATGCATGTTTAAAGTCATACAACACACATTTTGAAACTTGCTCTATATTTTTAAAATAACATTTCCTAAATGTTTCAGCTGAAGGACCAATCTGCAGCTTTCAAAATAACATCCAGATTTCCTCCCAACATACAAACCTTACTTGCCATAACTCCTCTTGCTGAATGTGCTGTGAATTTTGAAATATCTACACCAGCCTCTTTCATTGCACCTTTCACCCACCTTGCAATAGTAGCATTAGATACTCCTGAAAGGTTTTACTTAGGAAATCAAGAGTTGCTCAGTGCCTGCTCTCCTTCTTTCCAACATTCTTGATTCATACTTTTTCATACAACGCACTACACAAATGTTTGGACATTCTTAAAAATATGGATAAAATATAGTTCTAGACATTGTCTTAGTAAGTTTACACACCTCAGACAGAACTCCAGTTGGTTGATAAAATCTGCGATTAATTTCCAAACCCCTTACATCTGAAACCCTTCTGAATGATATTAGACAAAGTAAAGTAGCTATCTTCCAAGAAAGCTCTCTGTCTCCCAAATATTTATTAACTGGCCACCTTTGAAATAAATCAAGGACAAAGCTGACATTCCAAAGTACTTGATACTTCATAGTCGGTGGACGTTTAAATCGAATTCCCCTCATGACGTTAGAAATTGAAGGACTCCTACCAATCGAAACTCCCTGACAAAGGGCGTGACCTGCAGCAATAACAGATCTGTAACAATTAACTGTTCTGTAAGACCCCTATCAAACAATTCTGCTAAGAAATTTGCTACTTGAACTCCATCCACCTCCATGGGATCCAAAACCCTTTGTAAGCACCAACAAGACCAAACTTTCCAAATACTTCTATATCTTTTTTGTTCCTGGTGCCCAGGACTCATTCAATAATCCTGCAGCTGAATCTGAAAGGCTTCTGAATCCTCCCAAATCTCTGGTATTCTCCAACCTAGAAGGTTCAATGAACCCAACTCCACTAGAGGATGCTCTTCTCCTTCCGCCCCTGACAAAAGACCTTTGCGACACCTTATTAAGATTGGAAAGTCTACAGTCATCTCCATAACTGTTGGAAACCAAGGCTGCGTTGTCCAAAAAGGAGTTACTAGAACTAACCGGCATCGCTGACGCCTCACTTGCAATTAAACTCTCTGTATCATTGAAAAAGGAGGAAAAGCATAACCTTTCATCCTAGACCAGTCCTGCACAAATGCATCCACTGCCATAGCACCCAGGTCGTGTCTCCAACTGATATACTTTTGCAACTGACAGGTTATCCTGGAAGCAAAGAGATCTACTTCCAAAGGACCCATAGCAAGATTTATCTCCTTGAATAAATCCTTGTTTAATTTCCAATCGCTGAAATCCCTCATCTGACGTGAGTTCCAATCTATCACATTTTGTACACCTGGCCAATACTCCGCTCTTAAACTTATTTTGTGCTCTAGACAAAAACCCCACAAATCCTTCACCAGCTCTGCCAAATTCCTTGAACGAGCTCCTCCCAATTTGTTTATATGTCACCGCAGTAACATTGTCCATCTTCAAAAATACAGATTTCCCCCTTTCAAGACGTCCCTGAAACTCTGTAAGGCAAAGATTCCTGCCTGTAACTCCAAAAATGTTTATGGCTTTTTTTTTCAAATAAGTCCACATTCCACATGTCTCAAAACCCAGACAATGAGCACCCCAACCAAACTTGCTTGCATCTGTTTCTAATACAAAATCTGGTTGTATGCCAAAAATCGCTCGACCATTCCATGCCTCCAAATTTTCCTTCCACCAAATTAACTCCTCTCTTGCCTCTTGAGAAATAGTTACCCGATCTCCGTACCATGGACCTCTCCTTAAACCTAACGTCTTTAAGCGCTGCAAAGCCCTGTAATGTAACGTACCTGGAAAAATCGCCTAAATGGACGAAAACAAAAGCCCAATCACACGTGCTAGATCTCGAAGTCGCTTCTTGCTTTCTTACCAAGGACTGTACTTCTTGTTTTATTTTCTTTACCTTCCTTGTTGGCAACACTAATTGACATAAATTTGTGTCCACTATAAATCCCCCCCAAAAACTCTTTTCTCCTCTTAGGGATCCATACAGATTTCTTCAGATTTATAATGAAACCTAGATTTTCCAATAAATCATTCACAAGACACAACTGGCCCTTCAAGATCCCTGCTTCCTGGTTCAAAATCAAGATGTCGTCTAAATAAATTATCATCCTCACACCTCTTTCTCTGAGAAAGCCAACCCCTGGTCTCAAGACTTTTGTAAAACACCATGGCGCCGAAGCCAGACCAAAAGGTAAGCATTGAAATTGATATAACTGGCTCTTCCACCTGAACTGAAAAAACCTCTGACTGCATTAAGCTATCGGAATTGTAAAATACGAGATCCAATTTCACCATCCAATCCTGTTCCTGCAAAAGATCCCGTAAAAGATGTATTCCTCCCATCTTGAAATGATTGTAAGTCACAAACTGATTCAGGTTCCTCAAGTTGATTACCAGTCCCCAACCCTTGTCTTTCTTTTCCACCAAAAACAAAGTGCTTAAGAAACCCTTCTCTTGTTCTGAGTTTCACAATCACATTCTTTTCCAACAACTGACTTATCTCCATACAAACGATCTCTTCCAAATCTTTCTGAAACACTAATTCTCTTGGCTCTATCACCTGTACCGGCTTTAGATCGAACTCTATTATATAACCCTGAACCGTTTGCAAAATTCACAAATCCTGAGTGATTAAGTCCCAGTTTTCTTTGAAATACTTCAACCTTCCTCCTACCCCTAAAGGGATAGAAGTAGAAATAATCTTCATACTCACCCTGATTCTGCACCTGTCCCAGGTTTCCACCTCTCATTCTAGAAGATTGAGCACGTCCCCTTCCTTTTTAGGGGTAAAATTGTGTACCTCCAAGGTTTCCTCTGAAATTACTTGCTCCACGATATTGGGCTCTAAAAATGTGCCCAGCTGGTAAGTTGCCCTCTCCTACCAGCCCTTCCATATAAATTATTATTTCAAAAAACTCTTTTCATTGAATAATGTGCTTTATCAAGACTAGTGAAAGTGCATGCATATTTTGTCAAAGCTTTCACCGAATAAAAGACCACAAGCCTCTTCTAAAGACTCCTTGCTAGCTAAATCAGACAACTTTGGGTTTATACGCATCAAAACTGTTAGCCTTCTCTCCTCCAAAAGCCCTGCGTTGGCATTACCGATAAAACAAATTGCTCTTTGACACCAACCCTGAAGGAGGTGCACATCCACTTTTTTCCCTTCAAGTAAGCATCCTCCACAGTATAAAAAATGTTTGCCAAAAGACCCAAAACATCAAGTAATTTGTCCTGCACCTGTTTTAAGGACTTTTCCAAACCCTTTCTAGGGTCTCTACCTAATTTAAATAAATAAATAAGTTAGCATTTCTGGGTCCAAATTAGGAGTCAAACACACTTTATTGTCAATCACGGATCTAGAACACTGTGCGCTCATAATATTTCTCTCATCTTTCTCGAGAGGCTTACGACGCCTATCTTTATTATAACTTGCAACATGTTCCATAGTCCACCACTCTTTCCCTCGAGGATGCCTAATATCCTTGGGCTCAAACAATTTTTCTCCTAATGGATCCAGTAACTCCTCACTACTACTCGTTCTACAATTAATTGCCAATTTGTCCTCTAGTTCACCCTTGTACTCCAGATCCAACAAGTATTCGTCATCTTCCTCATTCATAAAATCTCCACTAAAACATTCCTTTTCAGCGTCAAGCTGACTCTCCATTGCACCGCTTAGGGTACCTTTCTTTTTTGAGCCGCTAAGGACTCCAATCTTGCCCTGATCTTTCATTAAATGCCTCCTTTTATTTAAACATTTACCTCCTGGGCCTCTCAAACGGTCCTTATCCTCAGAAAGAGAATACAATTCTTCCTCATCTATACCTTTTCTTTTGCCCAAGGCTTGCTTCACAGACTCCTGGACCAGTGCTTTAACGTCTTCACAAACAATTTTACGAATTAAGTCCTCTTCAGAACCTTCCTTTTCCATATTAATCTCAAACATAGCTCTAAAATATGTGTGTGTATATATATATATATATATATCTCCTATCACAGCCACAAAACAGTATCCTTTAAAAACTCTTTTCTATCAAGTTTGAGCAAGAATAGTCTAAAAATAACGTTTGTCGTAACGATGCATCAATGGTGATTCGTTACTATGGTAATGCCTGACAAACTGCAATCAGCTTTAGAAATAAGCTGAAATGCTTATAAATGAGGTCAACTCCCCTAAAAGAACAAAAGCCAACAACTTTCCTCAGAGGAGAATTGATGCGTTCGTGCGTCCTAGAAACAACTGTGCGTTCAAAAACAAACAGAAGCGCTGAACCGCAACTTGTTATCTTGTAAAAAAAAATAGACGCGCTGAAACGACAGCGCGTCTACTCAATTACCGAAAAGTTAAACACGATCGTTCGTATTGTCAAACAGCGCGTCCATAAACGCGCTCATTCGCGGTCATTGAACCAAGACGCACTAGCACAAAAAATAGACGCGCTGAGAAAACAGCGCGTCTAGTCGATAACACGGCAAACTGAAAGCGTTAAACTTTTATTGAACGCTGTTGTGAAATTGACCTCTAAAGAGGCAAAACGAAATCGAAAATCCATTCCAGCATTCTCATCCACATGTTGACACTCACTACAGATATAAGAATCAATTAAACATCACCTTCACATTAAAACCTGAAACATATAACAAAACAAATATCTAACACCGTACTACCCATAAATTGGGTAACAACAAAAAAACAATTATAACAAAACTATAATAAGCATATATATATTCAATGTGCATATACTTATCTGCTCAGAAGCAGCAAACAAAAGAGGAAGAAAAAGGAGGGCACACAGTTTATATGGATCTGAACATTCATTGTGATGTTGTTAAGGTTCTATTGGTTACTCTCAATGGTTTGCTGCTCAGAAGAAGTAAATAAAAGGTTAATGAATAATGCTAGCCTCCTGTCTTGACGTAAAATTATAGCTGGCCTGCCAAGTCGCTCCTAACCAGTAAAAAAACACTTAGGGCCTGATTCTAACTTTGGAGGACGGTGTTAAACCGTCCCAAAAGTGGCGGATATACCACCTACCGTATTACGAGTTCCATAGGATATAATGGACTCGTAATACGGTAGGTGGTATATCCGCCACTTTTGGGACGGTTTAACACCGTCCTCCAAAGTTAGAATCAGGCCCTTAGACATCCATCCATTCAGTGGAGGACAGCTTACATCCAACGCACAGGATCTGCAACTGTCAACAGATGGAATTCCTGGCCCTGGCCACAATCCTCGGATTCTGATTGACACCACATTCCCTTGATGTTTCTTCTATCAAAACATCACAAGACAGAACGGAATTCTCGTTGAAACCAGTGAAAGGAAGACAAGATGGAGCTAATAACGGTCGGATATCTGCCACGTGATAGTCCATGAATAGATACATTACACCTTTTGCTTAGAGTTAGTTGCTAATGTGATGAAGCACAGAATACATGTCTTGGAGAATACAGCAGCATCAAGCCCCACAGTAAATAACGTCAAGTGGGTTGTCTATTGGATGATCACCATACAAACCTTACCATCAAAATGGCATCTGTACATTATTTCCCCGATCATTGGAGTCAGTGAGAAAACCAAGCAATATTAAAGGTGAAATTGCTGGAGTTGCCTTCTAACAAGGACAGACATGTGCTACTTTAATACCCATTAAAAGGTTATTAAATGAGATGGGTGTGATGTAGAGTCAAAATATACTACAACGTGGTTATCACAGTTGCAGTTAAGATGTTAACGCCTAGTCTTGAATGTGAGCTTTTTCACAGAAAAACTTTGTTACTCAGAGTATAGAAGTATATGAACAAATACACAATAAGAACGTAATAAAGTAAATATACAGGTACTTCAGCGTAAAACTCTGTTCATGATCACTAAATGATTGTGAACTCCTGAAGAAAACAAAGATGTAGTTACTTTGAAAATTGTTAGGTGATTCAACTCATAAGTGCAATGTTTGCAGGCAACCTTCAGCCCTACTTACAAGTACGGATGTGTGTTTTTCTCGTAATTCACTTTTGCGCAATTAAGCAAACGTTTATGGAAAATTCCTCAAAATTATGAAAAGTGTGAATCTATCATCTCGTGCTATATTTTTGAACGACAGCGTTCTTTCATCAGTTTATATGCAAGGAAGAATATTGACCTAAATTGCTATGAACCACAGCTGCTCTCGTTACGGTGCTTGCCGTGTTCCCATGCTATAATAAGCAGTGTCATTACTTGATGTTCAGTAATGGCATAATTTCGGGAATTTAGCATAACAAAATACAATGGCCTAATTTAAATTTCGCCTCGACCTCATTAAAAGGACTTCTGGAAAGAGGAATTATTATATGAACCTGTTAAATGCAGATCTGGTAATTTGCATCTCCATTCTAAGTGTAGCTGCCAGCCGGTGGAATAGAAGTAAAAGTGCGTGTGTCAGGGACTCTTTGGCATCACCACAGCAAAAATGCTTTTAGGACTCAGCCTATCTTCACTCTTTATGCCACACTCTTGGCACATTGGATTTCCGTTCATGCGTATGGGCAAGCTTTACTCCCCAGAGTGAAGGCTGCCATAGTGGGACTTCCTCCCAGAATCAACCTTCCTGTACCGTGAACAGAGGAATGTTGTGATCTAGCAAGAGAGCCACAACTGCAGCCCGTAGATACATAGTCCAGTGTAATGCACATCCAACATTGCAGTAGCATGTATGGAAAACAATCTTCAGTTGCCTTGTGGATCCCCTAGCTCACCAGCAAGAATCATCTTGTGAAAACCTAGCCTATCCAGCAAAACCTGTGATTAGCATTAGATAATATTAAACCAAAGGAAAGTACAAGGCAGCCCTGCTTCTATGAACTATAGAGGATTTGTTATTGAGACGGATGAGAAAACAGGGCATTGTGAGTGAGAGGATTACTTAAGTCAGGAAGAGGAGGTTAGTGAGTCTTCACTGATATTTTAGGTGTAGTTGGGGCACGGGCCTGTTATATGGTACAGTTTCTAGGCTTACATCACCTAATGAGCACCAAGAGGAGGAAGAAAAGGTTGAGGCAGTGCAGTAACCATTTATGGTCTTATTGGTTTGTGTGCAAATTTAAATGAATGCTTCAATTCAAAACTACCTGTTTTGAGACAATGGATTTTTGCAGGATTCACCTCCACTTTTTGTCCTCACGTTTTTGACTATTAGGTACTGGTGTAATGAGATTGTAGTGCACTGGACCCGCTGGCTAAGCCTGTATATGTTTAATTGGCCTATACCCAATTGGCATGTAAAAAATACTTGCAGGTCCATAGTATATGGTACCTAGGGCCCGCAAGTTGTGTCCCTCATGGATTGCAGCACTGTTGTGCCACTACGAGTGTGACCAAGCAAAGCATGCCTCCCAGTCCACCATTACAAAACTGACAAAGCAGTTTTTAAACTGCTAACTCGACTTTGTCACTTAAACCAATGTCAATGCCCATATCTTCCTTTATTTATTTGTAGGTCACCCCTAAGGTTGGCCTACTGCAGGATGCATTATATTTAAAATATGAATGTCTTTTATTACCTTTTACGTGTTCTGACAGTATAAACCCCTCAGTGTTGTTTATGCTGTAGAAAGGATAGTAGCTCCATTGGCGACTCTGGAGTTGCACACTGATAACGCAGCACTGAGAACTTCCAAATGAGACTGTCAAATGTGGTACTTCAAGGTATCAAATGAATCGTTGCATTAAACTCAACTTGTTGGTTGTTGACTTTAATATAACTTTTGCACAAATGGCAACTTTGGAAAGTTGCCACTTTGTTGCCCAAACTTTTCAGTCACTGTTTACAGTTGTAGATAATTTGTTGTCATCTAGACAGCCTTCTGCTGTACTGGAGAGAGGTGTGAATGACTTTCAGAAGAGCACAGGATCTCCCAAGAGTAGAGGTGTGACCTCTTCTTGGCAGGATGGCTGCCCAAAAGGCAAGCTTTAAAGGAAAAGCTGTCTTTGAAAGGCAAATAGTGATCACACCAGGATTGGCTGGTCTTCTGCTTTAGCAGTCAAACTGGCATCTTAGGCAGAGATAGAGAAGCCGTTGTCAAACCAGTTTTTTCAATGGTGTTTAGTCCCAGGTAGCTACACCTCTGAGTTGGGCTAGAGAACTTGACATTCCAAGAGAAGGGTTCTGCCTTGTTGGGAGTGGGCAAAATAGTACATTCTATGCTAGCTAGGTGCCACCCTTTGCAGGAAGTTCTTGTCAGGCCGGAGGTGACCTGGTAGCCTATCAGCTAGTTAGTCACTACATCCCCTTAGGCTTGTAGTGCGCATAAAAGTGTCACCACTAACACCCAAACCTCAGATCATGTCTTGACTGGAGAGAGGAGCAAAGAAAGACTGCTCTGCTGTTACCTGCACCTGACAATGAGAGGCTGCAACAAAGGCTGGACTACAATCTGCTGCATCAAAGGCTTGCAATGAAAGGACTGTGCCTGCAGTGTCTGGCTTCAGGAAAAGTTAACTCTGAGCCCCTGATAGAGTAGGTGACGCCAAGAGTCAGTTGGCTGACTCTCTGTTACAGCCACAGGGCCATAAAAGCTGAAAAGCCTGCTCCTTTAGGTCCCAGCACCAGGAAGCTTGACCACTTCTGGGCACTGCAAGTTAAATGCAACTGCTAGTTTTGCTGTAACTGGAGACCAGTAGTCCAATGGCAACTGGTTTTGTGTTGGACTTCACCTAATCTTTGTGGGACATTGACCCCTGAGGCCAAAGTTTTCCTTCTGTATTCAGGGACCAAGGAGTGGCCACAAGAAGACACCCAACACTGGCTCATCATCCTCTGCTTCCTTGAGCATCTTCTGCATCCCTTGCATCAGGACCACCTCATTGACTCTAATGGCAGTTTACCCATAGAATATGAAACTAGACTGGAAACAGCTTAAATTTGTAGGTAACAGTTCAACTGGTTCTGGCTGGACCCAGAAACAGGCTCACTATCGGAATTGGACCCCACAAGAGTGCTAACTCTAAACCTCAAGTGGCATCATATTTAAATGATTTATTCCATTGAGTGAGAAGTTATTTATTGTTGCTTTAAATATTCTTTGAAACCCTCCTGTAGATTTTTGTCGGTGAGGTGTCCATTTAATAATAAAAATAGAACCTATATTTGAGTTGGTTTTGGATTCTTATTATGTTGTTTTTTTATTCAGATGTTTGTGTACTTCTAAATGCTTTACATGTGCTCCTTTTATAAAGCCTGACTGCTTGGAGCCACACTCCCCTGGATTTCACAAAAACTTTACAATCAAACCTTGACTGGTTTGTAGGAAGCTGGCTCTGTATATACTATACCAAAATGAGGTGTGGTGTGTACAGAGTCCAGGGGTTCCCCAGAGGCTTAACAGAGGCTAAAGTAGATAATACCTTTGGGTGTCTGGAATCTTTGTCAGATCTGGTCACAGTCATAGGATGTCCTGGATTCAGGCTGCAGGCATCGTTGTGTTGGCCAGGAAGGGTCAACCCAGGATGGACTCGAGGTCGGTATTGCATGGGGACTTAGGGACCCTCCCTGGCCACAGAGCCCTTGGTACCACTGATACCTTTTACAAGGGACTTAGCTGTGTGCGTGGGTTATGCCAATTGTGGAAACTGTGGTCCAGTTTTAGGGGAAAAAAAATACTGGTGCTGCGGCCTGGTTAGCAGGATCCCAGCACACACTCAGTCAAGTCAGCAGCAATGTCAGGCAAAGAGTGTGTGGCAGGGTAACCATGCCAAAAGGGGCACTTTCCTCAGATTCTGATCCAGATTTGTGTCTTTATTTACCAATGAGGTCGCACAACCACACCCTATAATACACCAGTTTCCTCACACCTGTTTGTTTTTTATAACACAGAAATATTTTGTTTTTATTGAAAACACCCATAAGACAAATTGGCACTGATTTTCTTATATTTTGTAGCCTTTCAGGGGATGTTTCTTCTCCTGACCTGTTTGGAAGTTTTCATGAGGATTTCAGCTTGACATCTGTAAGTGTATTTTCTTCTAAATATATTTATCACTAATCAGTTAGACGCTTAACAAACATAAATAAACTGTGTCAAAAAGTGTATTTTGAGTGTGCTGGCTAGGGTTTTGAGCAACAGTTCTTTTCACTGTGAGTCTTTCTTTGTATTGCAAAACAAATCTACAATACAGTAGTTGTAATCGGCATTAGCACACATTGGGGGTCATTCTAACCCTGGCGGTCCAAGACCGCCAGGGCTAAAATGACGGGGGCACCGCCAACAGGCTGGCGGTGCCCCGCTGGGCATTCTGACCGCAGCGGTTCGGCCGCGGTCAGAAGTGGAAAACCGGCGGTCTCCCGCCGGTTTTCCGCTGCCCAAATGAATTCTGACACCCCATACCGCCATCCTGTTCCTGGCGGTTCTCCCGCCAGGAACAGGATGGCGGTATGGGGTGTCGCGGGGCCCCTGGGGGCCCCTGCAGTGCCCATGCCAATGGCATGGGCACTGCAGGGGCCCCCGTAAGAGGGCCCCAAAAAGAATTTCAGTGTCTGCTTTGCAGATACTGAAATTCGCGACGGGTGTAACTGCACCCGTCGCACCTTCCCACTCCGCCGGCTCAATTCTGAGCCGGCGTCCTCGTGGGAAGGGTGTTTTGCACTGGGCTGGCAGGCGGCCTTTTGGCGGTCGCCCGCCAGCCCAGTGCAAAACCCAAAATACCCTCAGCGGTCTTTCGACCGCGGAGCGGTATTTTGGAGGGGGAAGTCTGGCGGGCGGCCTCCGCCGCCCGCCAGACTTAGAAGCACCCCCATTGTGTCTTTCTCCTCAGGTAAAAAGCACCACCTGCCGATAATTTTTTTTTGTATTAACTCTGCTTATTGTAAGTTTCAGCAAAGTACACATATGCCCACCTACAACCGTTGGCCAGTGGGGTGCAATGAAAAAGCAGTTGTAAGTTCAAGGCAAAAAAAATTAATAAAAAAAAACAGTAGCCTCTCAGCTTTTCCTCCCTCCTCCCTACTCTCTTCCCTGGGTACTTATAATGTGTGAAGTTCCAGGGAACAAACTCTAGGTAGCATGCGTATCTTATGCGTTGCTAATAGGCATTGCTAGATCCCGCGGGGGTGTCTCTGTGAGACCGAGTAATCGCAGATATTTGGGACAGGTCATTTCTCTGAACTCTTCGGATAACAAAGTAATATATGGTCTCCATAGTTCTCTGTAGAAGTCACCTTGTGCTGTCAACACCAGGGTGAGCTTCTACATTCCTAGGACATGCCATAAACAGTGGAGCCAGGATAGGTGCATTGGGATTTTGTAAGTACCCTAGTGTGCGAGAACTGTCTGCTGTGCAGCCCGACACAGTACCGATTTGGCGGCCCTTGCAAGACTTGAGTGTGAAAGTGAATGTGTTGGGGAGACCTAGAACCATATAGGGTGGGAATCGGGGTAGGTCTATTCATCTGTGATGGTCAATACAGTATCTCAGAAATGCAGCAATTTAGGGCAATCCCAAAGTATGTGGAGTAAGGTCCCCGGCAAACCACAGTGTCGCCAACAACTCTGGGGCTTGAGGTGCTAGTATGTAGTAGTGGCTGTCTTGATGCTGGTAGTATTACAGGACATGTGATAGGCCCGGAAATATACCTCACTCCATACCTTCGGAGAAACTGTCTGCCGAGTTCTAGTTCACAGTGCTTTTGACTGGGGACTTTGCCTAGAGGGGGAACCTGTAAAAGTAAGCTATACAATTCTGTGATCAATTGTTTGTCATTAGTTTTCTTAAATAGCCATTTCTCACACGTCATCAGGAGTCAGCCCTCTCCTCTACGGGTAGAATGGTGTGTGAGCCAATGTCTAACCGGCATGTAGCGTAGACCTTCTGTCTCTGGGAGAGAGTACATTCTTCTCAACTGGTCAAAGGGGATAGGGCCATCCTCGTCAAATAAGTGACTGATAGATCAGCAAGCTGCTTCCCTCTAGGAGCGGACGGCTTGGTCAAGTCCTGGGGTAAAGTCTGAGTTTCCTAGAATTGGTGTTAATGTTGAAGGGAACATTGTCCAACTTTTTCACATGGCTACAGATTCCCACACTTTCAGCATTGATTGTGTGACTGGGAAAGAATATAGACCCAGTGCTCATGCTAGTAAAGAGTTTGGTGGCATTAAGAATGGAGATGGGGCGATAGGACCTGTATTGCTTCTTGTCTTTCCCAGGTTTTGGAATAACAATGACAGAGCCCTTACATCGAAGTCGGCATGGCAGCCGGGCCCGTAAAGGAGTTGAACAGTCTTGTTAGAATCTGGGCCAGGATCGTGCAAAAGGTTTTGAAAAATGAGGCCAGGAACCCTTCTGGACCCAGAGACTTGTGGGGCTTCTGCCTTGCAGTGACCGCTACGTTAAGCGAATGTTTGAGGCACAACAGAGTATTCCGCTCTATGTCCAGTCCCACCAGCTGTTTCCTAGCAGCTTCTTCCAGGTGCCACCACCTCTGGAGTGCCAGTGCGATGGTGAATACGTTCCAGTTCTCTCACCTGGCCCTGTAGTTTCTCTCATTAGTCCCTGCATGCCTTATCTGCTGACAATATACCAATGAATTCTCCCCTAATCACCTCTTTCATGGTGTCTCATAGTAATGAAATGGGAGTATCTGTAGTATCATTGTTGTCTAGAAAGTTATGTAGGGCTGACTTCAGCTGCTGGATCACTTCGGGTTTAAGCAGGAGCGTTGTGCGCAAGCGCCATGGTTAGTAAGTGCGTCGTGTCAGGTGGAGTGCTATATCTTCTAGTACAGCTAGCTGGTCTGAGAGTGATCGTGAGTTGATGTCATGCGATATAATTAGATCTTGTACCTCTTTGGTCCCTATAAAGTGATCAGAACATGCATACGTTTTGTGGGCGTGGGATTAAAATGTATAGTCGCAGGAGTTAGGTTGACAGTCCCTCCACAAATCCCTGCCTACGCTCAGTGGTTAGTTCTCCTAAGTCTCCCTGTCTGTGGGATGATCAATCTAAGGTGTCACCCCCCCAGCCATACTAATCTATTTTGTGCGGTCAGGACCTCTGCTACAGATCCACGGAGGACGGGTTCCTGGCTGTCGTTGGAGGAATATATAGTACCTAGCACAAAGGTATGGTCTCATATTCGATAAGCTAATAGATGTCCCTTGATTTCCACTACTTTAGCTCCAATTTTCTCTTGGAACGCTCAAGATACCAGATACTTTTCCTGGCTCTCTGATTGCTAGGACTGGGTGGCGCAGCACCCGAGGAACATTTCTCAATCCCCAGCAGCTCCCAGGTGAAGTGTCCCATCACATCTTAATATGATCAGAAATGGGTGTCCCCATGAGTAGGAGACACCTCACTCCCAGAAGAAGGTCACAGGGCGAAAGTCTTTGTTTCTACAATGCCACTACAGACAGATTTTGATATAGTGTCAGATTGTGTCCTCTGAACTTTAGGGGGTGCTGTTTCCTTGCCTTATGTAGGATTTGTTCCTTCAGGGGGAAGTCATGGACTCTCACCAGGACGTCAGCTGGGGTGAGCAGTGCCAGATCAGGGGAGGCCAACTCTGTGCCTGGTCAAGCTGAATTGTCGTGGTAGATGGGGATTCCAGGATCTAGATAAAGAGAGCCTGCAAGTAGGACTCCACGTCTTTCTCCTCTGCCTCGTTCGGGGACCCTCATTATACAGATGTTTCATCTGGATCTGTTCTCCAAGTACTTTGCTTGGGCCTGCAAGTCAATTGAGGCAGAGGACTTCTTGTTGCAGTTGCTCAGTTTCTTTATAGCGGGATATCTCTTTTGGTCTTCTAGCGTCAACACTCTGTCTCCCAGTTCAGCTACATCTTTATGCACAGCTTTCAGGTCTTTGGAGTGATCTCGTGACTGTTTGGAGGTCATCTTGCAAAGAGTGCCTCTAGAAAGGAATGAGTAACGGGACTCTTGAAGTCCTCACCCTCTAGGGGCCTATCCTGACTGGCGGGGGAGAGGTTCTTCCCTCCCTGGCCACCTGAAGATTTCAACAGCATATCCGTAAAGGTGTACTCCTTTTTATTCTTTGCCACCGACATGTTGAAGCTCCGCTGAGACGTCTCAAGTACGTCCGGTTGGACGAGACGAGGATCAGAGCGGCAGCGCATTCTTCTTTACCGATTGACGAGATGGGTATTTAATCAGTGGTCCACTCGTCGATATTGTCTACCCGCGGATTTATAGTAGCTGGTCGGTCTGTGCCTCGTTCCTGTGTTCCAGCCCTAGGTGATTCTCTGGATGTCGCTGCCTTGAGAACCCTTCTCCTTCTCCCTTCCCCCATGCCCAGTGAATCCCTGATGTGCCTTTTGGTGTGCTGCCTTTTGTCACTTGGTGTGTGCCTCAGGTGATGTTGCTCCCTCTTCCCCCATAAGCAGTTATACCCTAAGGCGTGTTGTCCTGTGTGGAGCCTCGAGGTCTGTCTGGCTCATGCAGTCCCAGCCGCAGGTTGGGGGAACAGGAGAAATCACCGGGATCCAACAATGCTGCAGGAGGGGGCTGACCGAGGCCGCTTTGGAGAGGCCACACCGCCCACATACCCCTTCCCGCAGAACTACAACAATTGGCAAGGGCACAGTCCTTCCGAGGTACAGGAGGGCCCTGCTCCTGCGTCCAGCCTCCCTCGTCCTCACCAAGCACTTCACTCCGCCTGATCTTCAACCTCCTGAGAACCCAGCGTCCGCTTCTCCTAGGTGCCTGGAATATAACGGTCGGCAGCAGGGAAGAGGCAGAGGACACAACTTACACCCTCGCCAAGAATTTCAACCAACATCGATGGGGTGGCTAAATGCTTGTGGAGCTTCACAAAGATGAACTTAAAAGAAGCATAAATAGCACAATGCTTCACTACCCTCAAAATGGGGCCACAGACTAAAACGAAGAGTGTGGAACACTAGTGGCAACATACTTTTGCAATGCCCACCTTAGAAAGTACAGTCCAAGCTGGGGCATGCGGAAACAGACGACTATCAGTAATGTGTGAATAAACCCCATGTTGAGAGTTGCACATCGCACCAATATGTTTTGCGTGTTGTGGAAATATTTCACTGAGACAATATGTGCCATAAACCTCTCATTAAAAAAAAAAAAAAAAGGAATGCCACAGAACACAAATATTTAGTACATTTACTTTTTAATAAGTTGATCTGAATTTGGGTCCAGAGTAATAACAGTAGCAAAGCAATGACAATAGCAGACAGATACAACAGCACTGAAATTCTTCTCAGCAGAGAGATCAGTCATATGGGTAATTCAGCAGGGCAAGGAGGGAGGTTGATGGGCTGAGGCTTGAAAAGAAAAAGTACATTGTCCTGCGAACAAGATCTTATATGTTGCTACTCTTAATTAGTGCACCGCCAATCGCCTTCTGTAAAGGAAGTATCTGCACACATTCTTCATTTATCTGATCTGAAGCCTTGCAGCCACCTCTTTTATTGTGCTCTTTCAGATCCTTTACTATTTTGCATATTTGGATTAATAGCTGTTTGATGGCTAACTTATGCCAGGATCAACCGCCTTGCTCCTTACCCATCCAGCAGCCACATGGCTACATAATCCTCTGTATCCCTTTTGACCTGCTGCCCACAGAATAGAAGCATTCAAATCGACAGGACCACAAAACAGCCTGCCACCTAGTTGCTAATCCTGACTCACACAACTCTGACATTTCTACAAAGTAAATCAGCACCTGTGCTAACATCTCCTAGGTTTGAATTGAAGTACTATAGCAGCCATCTTCCGTTGCTTCCAGAGCTTGCAGTCTAGTTCACCCCTGGATTTATGACCATCTTATGCTGAGATCATCTTAAACTGTGCCCCAACCACACCCATAACTGAGTGGTACATTGTAATGCATATGCAATATTGTGCTGTCTAGCTGATTTAGGCCTTCAACAACCGATTACCCCAATACCAGAGGTTCAGAATTAACTACAACGTACCATTTAACTCCCACACAATACTGCTCTCAACATGTGGTTGCAGTGGTCCTTTGAAGCATGACGCCCTTGGACTTCCTGTACGCTTGAGTAAATGCTTCCAGTTCTACTCCCTGTGTAGTGCTATTCATGATCATTGAATACTTGTGGTCTTGCCCCTTTATATTTTCCTGTGTGCTACAATACATGAAAAACCAGTATTTGGTGCCATTGCTCCCCTTTGTGTATTGGGCCATGAAATATCTTGCTATATAAGTCGGTCTAAAGCCTTTAGTCTTGTCTTTCTATCTGGCCTGTCCCGTTTTTTGCACAGACTTGAAAAAGTAAAAAAAAAAGGAGAAAAAAAACTATACACACACACACACACACACACCCTCCCCCCCTCCCTCTAAATTTACTTACCTCTATCCATGGCAGGACCTCCATCCAATATCCCCTGCTCTTCTCCCCACCTTGTCTCCCCTCTGCCGGAGCACGTAGCCAAACTCCCCCCTGAGCTTCCCGAAAGAAACAGAATAAATTGCTTATTTTTTTCAGTCTTCTGAAAAGCTCATGTAAGGAGAGTTTGCCTTCGAATTCTCCTTACAATTGTAATTACCTGACCTTTGTCCCAAAAACTGGGACATTTATTTAAAAAGGAAGATATGTGTCGGGACACCTGGTCAGTCCACTGAAAACCAGGAGTGTCTGGGGAAAACCAGGACGCATGCTCACCACACCCCCTAGGGTAGGTCTCAAACAGCCCATGGTGCAGGATATTTAAAAAGTTGGACATGTACTTATAACTTTTACATGTCCTGGTAGTGAAAAATCTCCTACTACTCCAAGGCCTGACTTTCCCACAGGATAACATTGAGTTAACTCAAGACATTTAATAAGTAATGACTTTCAGTTGGGAACACGTAGTAATATTGTTGTGTTTGGTGCCTAAACAATAGTAATTTAGAACCAAACCTCTTTAATAGTAGTCAGATTATAAAATGCAAATGCCATTTTAGAAAGTTATTACTTTCTTCTCCCAACCATTTGGTGCCTGCAGCCTTTATTCTGGTACCCATCACTGGGTATAGATGGCTGTTGGTCTTTGTGTATTGCTCCCAAACAGTAAGACAAATGAGGAATAGATGTTGACAGGATGGGCCATCTCTGACATGATTGGAGGGCAAGAGTGTGGGGGGGGGGGCTTCTGTCATCTACAATGCTTGCCATCACAAAGTATCTGCCTGAGAATACTCACACAAAGGGTTTGACAGTAGTCTTTTGTGCCCCAAGACAAGCTGGTTCCAGGGCACGGATACAGGAAATTCCAAACACCTCTGCAGGTGGAAACCTCCAGACTCTTCTACTTCAGTGCTGGCACCAAGTATAAATATTGGACCTTCTGACCCAACTCTCCAGTGCACCTCTAGATCTGTGGAAGGCTCAGAAGGACTGCTCTGCTGCTTGGTTCCAAGAATGGCTGCTGCTCTGCTGACCTGCTGGCTGAGTGAAAAGGACTTGACCTGCATCTTGTACCCAGGCTCACCAGAGTGACTCCAATGGCTAGTTTTCTGGCCTCCTAATCAGAGCCTCAGGGACAGAAAAGGCTCCAACCTGTCAACCTTGAGTCTTCCCCCGTCCCCCCCAAGTGGTGGCACCCCAGTCCTGGAACATTGGAAGTGGGCCTGAGGGTTCTCTGCCAGCCCAGCTGTGGTCGACGCAGAATTGATGCAAAGCAGCACATCACTTTGCAGCTCTGGATCAAAACCACAGCTTTGTGATGCATCCCTGATGCAAGACCTCACCTCACAGCCTCACAACTCCTCAGAACTGCCGCTGTGCAACACACCCTTAACGCAGGACCTGGCATTGCAGCCCCACAGCTCCCCAGAATCACCACTGTGTGATGCATCTGTAGGAAAGTCACTCTTTTTTGCATGGTTGCCCCACTTTTTGACTGTTGTCAATATGCCTTGACTGTTTTCACTGGGATCCGGCTAACCAGCAACCCAGTGATTGTGCTGTCTCTCCCTCTAAATTTGGTTGCTTAGGGATTTGCACACCCCACAATTGGCATACTGGTGCCCCCAGAGAAGTCCCTAGTATATGGTACTTAGGTAACCAGGGCATTGGGGTACCAGGGGTTCCTCATGGGCTGCAACATGTATTGTGCCACCCATGGGAGCCCAGGCAGAATATGTCTGCAGGCCTGCCTTTGCAGCCTGCATGAAAAGGTGCTGAAAAGGTGCATGTACCCTTTCACCACAAGTCACTGCACCAGGTCACTGTAAGTCACCCCTATGGTAGGCCCTCCTAGCCCAGAGGGCAGGGTGCAGGTGCCTATGTGTGAGGGCACCCCTGCAAGAGCAGAGGTGCCCCTACGAATTCCATCTCCATTACACCAGACTTCGTAAATGCGGGGAAGCCATTTTACATGAGTACTGGACCTGTGGCCAGCGACATAATGGTAACGCTGAACCTGGGCATGTTTGATATCAAACATGTCTGAATCATACCCCAATACTGTTGCCAGTTTGGTTGTATGATTCCATGCACTCTGAGGGCTCCTTGGAGGACCCCCAGCATTGCTCCTACCAGTCTTCTGGGGTTTTCCAGGCAGCCTGTGCTGCTGCCACCCCTCAGACAGGTTTCTGCCCTCCTGCTGCTTGGCCAGCTCAGGCAGGGGAAGGCAGAACAATGGATTTTCTGTGGGAGAGGGAGGTAACAACCTCTCCTTGGAAATAGGTGTTACATGGCTTGGGAGGGGTAATCTCCACAAGCCACTGGTATGCTTTGAAGGGCACATTTTGTGCCATCCTTGCATAAACCGACTTGCACCAGCCCAGGGACCACTGGTCCCTGCTCTGGCGCGAAACTGGGCAAAGGAAAGAGGAGCGACCGCTCCCCTGTCCATCACCACCCCAGGGGTGGTGCCCAGAGGTCCTCCAGGTGGCCACTTGATTCTTGAATCCAAGGTGGGAAGAGGCCCTTTGGAGCATCTGAGTGGCCAGGTCAGGTAGATGACTTCACAGCCTACTCCTGATAGATCGTCACCTTGCTAGGTGACCAATCCCTTTTCCTGGGCTATTTAGGGTCTCCCTCATGGGTGGGTCCTCAGATTCGACATGCAAAATTCCAGCAGGACTCCTCTGCATAGTTTGCTTCATCTTCTGGCCTCTGGGACTGCAACTGGACCCTCCAGGAACCGACAATCTGCAACTACAGCGACAACTCCACTCTGCAACATTGCTTCTCCAGATCCTTCCAGCAACTGCAACATTTCCAAGTAGTCACTCCCCTGCATCTGTAGGCAACAACTGCAACACCGACTGGCTGCGTGGATCGGCTCTCTTCCAGAACTGCCTTGATCCTGCATCACAGGTGGTGGTCTGGAGTGGTCCCCTTGGTTCTCTCTACCAGCTGTCCAACTTGAGAGATAAGCCCTTGCCACTCCTTGCAGGACAGTACCTCTGTACACCGTTACTATTGCAGCTACCAAGGCTTGTTTGCCACTACTCCAAGGGATCTTTAGGCTCCGTGTAGCACTGGTCCCCAGCACTCCTTCCTGTAAAGCACAGTCTCCTACTTGCTGCTCCAGCGACGTGGTACTCCTCTTTGTGTGCTGATTGGGCCTCACTGCGACTGCTGTGCCTCCTGCCAGTGGGTTACCTGTGGGAGCTGCCTCCTCTTCCTGTGACTCTCCTGACTGCTGAGGGTCACCCCAGACTCCCTTCTTGGGTCGAGTCCCCTGGGCCGTGCTGGCCCTCTTCAGCCTTGCAAAACTTCTTCTCTGTCTCTTGCATTTGCCAAGGCTTGTTGGTGATTTTCCAGCAACACTGACTGACTGCATCTTGACCGCCGACTTGGGACACCACTTGCATCACTCCTGGGACTCCTCTTCATCTCCTGTGCTGCACTGCTGGCGTTCTTCATCTACCATCAACCTGGTCCTGCATCCACAGAAGGCTAGGTAGTGGTGTCTACCACAACCGGACACTCCAGCACAACTGGACTTGTTCCCCTTCCTTTCCAGGTCCTCTTCTGTCAGGATCACCTTTGGGTTCTTCCAGTTTTGGTTAGGTTTTGCATAATCCTTTTCCAAATTCCACCTGTTGGTTTTGGGGAAAACTAAGTACTTACCTCTCCTCTCCTGGTCGCTGGGGGTCTCTCTGGTACTCACCTCTTGGGGTTCCTAGTTCCTCCAGCTCCCTTCTACTGATTCCACTTCCTTCGGTGGGGGGACTGCCTTTCACATTTCACTTTTTTATTATATGCTTTGGCCCTCGCTAGGGCCCTCAGTGTTTATATATTTGCCAATGCTTATTGCTTTCTATGCTCTTTACTGATTGCTAATGTGTATATAACAGTGTGTTTACTTACCTCCAGTCGGGGAATTGCCTATTCAGTATTCTAGTATGAGTATTACTATAACAAAGTACCTTTATTTTTGTAACACTGTGTGGTTCTTTCATGTGAGATAGTGCTGTGTGACTATAGTGGTATTGCACAATCTGTGCGTGCCTCCTAGATAGGTCTTGGCTGCTCATCCACAGCTACCTCTAGAGAGCCCTGGCTTCCTAGACACTACCTACACTTCACTAATAGGGGATACCGGGACCTGGTATAAGGTGATAACATGGTGCTCACCACACACCAGGCCAGTTTCCTACAGCATCCTCGATGCAGGACCTCACATCGCGGGATCTCACAAAGCCTTGCAACCTGTACTTAAGGTACGTTGTTCAGCAGGTCTAACGTTGTCTCTGTAACTAGTTCACGCTCCATCGCAGTTGGCCTAAACTTGTGACTTTGTTTTAGCAGGACTGGGGCAGACGACCACAGTTGACGCTTAGGGCTTTTAGGCACTATTTTCACTTAAATCTTTTAAATCACATATCTCATATTCTATCTTTTGTATTTTTGGCATTTTGGTCTCAAATAATTTATCAAATAGAGTCTTCTACCTGCAGATTAAATATCTTCGAATAATCCCTAGGCATCAGACTGGATCTGTAAGATTTTTGAGTTGTACCCTTGTGTGTCAGTAGGTGGTGGTGTTCAGGAACCGTTGGTGCTGCCGGCATCACCCACGCCAGAAGTGTAGTGCGCAGTACTTATGCTGGTGCCACCCCAGCATCCTGATGTTAGTTCTTTCCTTTTCTCGTCCGATAGCACTGATCCTGTCTGAGTTACCCTCTGTGGCACCGCGAGGACCTGCAGCACCCCACTTGATGACAAAATCACCTTTTTCTCTATCATGAGTGGATATTGTGTTTCCACGCCTTTGTGGTTTTCATGCATAAAAGTTCTGACGAATGATCAACTTATCCAGGCATGTTGTTTGTGTATGCATGGCCCAATGAATTCATGAATACAACTATGTATGAAGCTTGACTTTACCTATGTCTCTTTATTTAGCTTCGACAAGTATACACATGCTGTAGGGACAAGTTTGTGTCATGGTGTGCTTCCCACAACATTGACTCCCTTTCTGCACCTTTATTAAAGGTTCTGTTGTTTGCTTTGTCGTCGGCCCAGCAGGGCTCTGCTCTGGGCACAGTTAAAGTTTATCTCTCTACCATCTCTGCATTTTTGCGGTTGCCAGACAGACCTTCTCTCTTTGAGTCACCTGTTGTGTCTGGGTTCTTAAAAGCCTGCAGCACATGTTTCCCTCTACGCCATTCATAATGCCTCAGTGGGTCCTCAACTTAGTCCTCATCTTTTTCATATGTGCATTATTTGAACCTCTACACATTTTCCCTCTTAGGCTCTTGGCAATAAAAACTGCATTCTTAGTATCCAAAACATCTGATAGAGACTTCTAGCTGCACATTCCTTACCTTTGAATTATCCCCTGGCATCAGACTGGATCTGGAAGTCTTTTGTGAGCAGTACCCCCTGCACACCGTTAGGTGGCATTGATTGGTTCATCACCTGACAGCAGTAGCATCCACATTGGAAGTGACATTGTGGTTCCTTGATAGGCCCCACATAGGTGCTCCGAAGTCAATTCTTTTCTTTCGGCGCCAGCCAGCACTGACCCTCATTTGCTCTCGGGCTGTTCTTTTTCGACTTTATATCAAGTTCTTTCTTTAGATCACTCCTTGTGTGTCAAGGGATGTTGTCTAGGAAAACAGGTTTCAAGCCCTGCAGTTCGTATCATCACATGTCTGTGACGGATCCGCATGTCGTGTTTGTGGTGTCTGAAGCGTGACGTGACCCAAAGTTGTGTTCTGAGTACCGGGCCATGCATATGGAGGCTTTGAGGGAGCAACACCCAAAGCTGATGGCAGCCTACCAGGAGATAGTGCATAGGTCGAGGTCTTGGTCTAGAGGAAGGTCCCGGCACAGGTTGCGGAGTCTGAAGTCATTGTCATCCCACTCAAAGTCCTTGGAGCAATCAGGTATATCAAAGCACAAGAAAAAAAAAAGTAAGAAGTTGAAGCGCCCTTCAACTTCTCATCTGTCGGAAAACGTATTGACAGAGCATTGTCATTCTAGGCCTCATTCTTCAGAGCCTGCACCTGGGCTGACTCTGTGCCGCCCTGAGTTTCCGTTAGCTAGAGCAACCCCCGCCCAGTTAAACATTTTATGAGGCCATGCGTCTCATTTTTGGGCAGTCCAACTCTGCTGGTGCGCCTTCCGACCCCGTGAGTTCAGAAAGGGCCCCATTGGGTTCTGCGCTGGCGGCCTCGACTTTCACGCTGATGACCTCTCAGGGATCCAGTGCTGGATCCAGACCAGCACCAGTCACACCACTTTGACACTCCCGACGTCACCAGCACTTACTGGCGGGCCATACCCGTTTTTATCCTGACTCCAACACAGAGCCAGATGGGCATTGTCTGATGCCGAATCTGACACTAGCAGGAGCTTTCCCACCTCTTTTGGACTCTGACCCCTATTCTCTTGGTTTAGGCTTCGGGGAAGACTGGGAGAGGTTACTTGACCCTTTAGAATACCAGCCATTCAATGTGGAAATGGACTGGGGTGGAGATTCGGGTGAAGCCAGTGGACCAAGCACATCTTCAGATAATGGTATGCTTTCACCCCCTACCGGGGCTTCAGAGGAAAGAGCTTCTTATACTTTGGTAGTTAGTAGGGCGGCTGAGGTCCTGGACCATCAGCTAACCTCACTGGCTGTCAAGTCTAATCTCGTGACAGAGATGCTGCTACCAAAAACTTTAGCCTAAGAACTGCAGCTTCCGTTCAGTGATGCCTTCACTGACGTCCTTCTGGGTACCTGGCGCAAATGCTGCCACAGGTCCCAGAGGAGGTCTGAGCTGTACTCTTTCAGGCTGTTGCCGACTAGAGATATGGGAGGCAAAGTTCACAATTTGTTGCGGACCGGGCATGCCTGACTTGCTAGGTGTGACAGTGGCCCTGAGGCACCATGCCTGGCTGAGGACATCCGGGTTTTCGGGGGTTGTCCAAGTTTCTTTGATAGACATGCCCTTTGATATCCACAGACCGGGGATGGGCGACTTTGACTGACATAAACAACTTCACAGCAAGTGACTGTAAGTTTTGCTCCTATTTGGATTTTTGTTTTTTGGAGAAGTTTTTCTATGGTCCTGATGAAGCGTCGAGGGATCCATATGGACCACTAGACGCGAAACATGTAGACCCCCTTTTTTTGAGAAGCCACTTTGGGGTTTTTCCTCAGTTATATTTCGTGTGCGAGTAGATGAGCATTATAACTCAGACTTACTCCCCTCTTGTTTTTAACTTTGGTCTCCATCACAAGAGTATTGATTAAAATCATGATTTGTGAATGTAGATGGATAACCAATTTTACTTCTGTTTTCTCTCCTATATCACTTGGGTAATCACAGATACTCTTGCTTATCTCTATCAGTAGAGCACATACGGTTAAGAGCCCCCTCAGTGGAGCCCGTTAGGCATTGCAGCACCGGCCTAACGAGGAGCTTTCCCAATGATGAAATCTTACATCCAATGTGATGCTTGAGGGTCCTCGCTCCTGTAGAGAATAGTCTCATTTATCTTGGAACAGTGCACCCTTCTTTTTCTTACTTTGATACACATGTCTCTTTGAAGACAAGACAGATTCGGCGCTTCGAGGATTCTCTTGCTAAAGCCCCATCCTTGGGCCTCCTAGCTGCCCCTTATCTCCCCCCCCCCCCCCCAATCTACAAGATAAGGTATTAACAGTAGTAAGTAACTTACCCATCAGCCAGGAGTGTCAGCAAATTTCAGGGACTCTCTGCACACCATTGGTATGCCAACTTCTATCCAGACAAGTAGGTTCTCAAGACACTTGCTTCCTTCCTTCCGAAGGTTGTGAGTACCTTCCATGTAGGGCAGAGCATCACCCTGCCTGCCATTCTTTGCTCCACCTCTTCCCTCCAAAGAGGAGGGGGGACTCCACCATTTGGACTCAAAAAGAGCTTTGTTATTCTACCTTGACCTCACAAAAGAGTTCTGGTTGGACGATCACCTCTTTGTGGGCTATGTCAGAGCCAAACAAGGGAAAGCAGTGCAGCAAAGGACCGTGTTGTGATGGAGCTTTCTATGGATTAAGATCAAGATGCATTGGCCAAGAACCAGCCCCAGAGGGCTTGCAGGTTTACTCCACCAGAGCTAAGGCTGTGACAACTGCGTTCGTGTGGGGTGTCCCGGTCCTGGACATCTATCAGGCAGCAGTTTGGGCATTCCTGCACAAATTCCCCACATACTACTGCCTGGACAATCAGCTCAATTGTGACAGGCCCTACACCTGATCGGTCCTGCAGGACTCTCTAATTTAATTAGCTTCATAGTCCTACCTCTGGGGACATACTGCTTGGGTATCTGTTCTAAGGTAACAAATCTGCGGCTAGAAGTCTCTGTCAGATGAACAAGTTACTTACCTTCGGTATCCCCTTATCTGGTAGAGGCTCTTCCTAGCCACAGAAGATTCCTTGCTGATCCTTCCCGCTTTGCAAACCAATTGCACTGTTAGGGACCCCCTTTCCAGGGCCTTAGCTTGTCACACCAGTGGTCAGTGCTCATCGTAGCTCCACGTTTCTGGTGTGGAAAGTCATAAAAGTAACTGATGTCAGTTTTCCGAGGTGGTGTCTACATAGGTACAGCATAATCACTTTCGGTACCGATGACGCAGAGCCGAATGACACCACCTACAGGCGTTCAGGGGATACTGCTTGGAAATCTCCCAGATCTAGTCTGATGCCTGGGGATATTCTAAGGGAAGGAATCTGCGGCTAGATAGTCACTACCAGATAAGGCATTACCAAAGGTAAGTAACTTGTTCTTCCGGGCCAGTGGTGTATGATGGTCAGTTTTGATACTGCTGACAAGGTAGTGCTTACTTTGAACACTACACTTGTCCTACATTGTCACTCTTGAATGCATTCCCAGGTACATACAGGCTAATCTCATGGATATGCCTTCTGAAGCCAAACCACTTGTTAACAATAACAGACTTGTTTCTGAGCATGTTATGTAAAGCAGTGCTATATCACAGTCTTTGGGGCTAGTCTGACTAGTGCTTCTGTTTTTTTACCAGTACTAAGAATTTAAGGGCAATACAAACATCTAATGTACGAGACCAAGAGAGCCATAAGTGCCTTTCGCCCACCTCAGTAGTACTTTTGATGTGCCAAGGGAGAGGAGGCTTGAGAGAAAAACATCAGCAGAAGGAACCATCCTCCACTTCTTCCACCTTCACATTAAGAGCAATACTCGCAGTTGTTGATCAAAATGATTCGTGATTTTCAACTAAATGGGTGGATTGTGGTGTTTCCAGGCTCAATGGAAGAGCATAACCTCACACCGGTCAGTCGCGCTGATTGTCCAAAGGGGTTATGCCTTTTGGTTTACTCCAAAAACTATTTCATTTCACTATTTAACCCATCCTCCCTCTCTCCTCCCACACACACAAGAAGCGTCATTGAGGAAATTCAATCACTTTTGGCATAGAGAGCTTTAGAGAGTGTCCTTCATCCCGGTATGCGGTTTACAATACATCCTTGTTCCCGGAAAGACTGGTAGTTTGAGGCCAAATTGAGACCTCCAGTACCTCAACCAATTATTGAAAAAAATAAAATTCAAAATGGTCGCTCTGGTTTAGGTCTTGTGGTTTTTGCACCAGTAGTGTTTGATGGTCTCCTTTGACCTGCAGGATGTGATATTTGTCATCTTGATGCTGTAGAATTCATGTGTGCTGACAATTGTTTCAAAGCAATTTAAATTTGTATTTTACCTTTGTGATTGGACGGTGGCTGTAGTGTTGACTCGCATATTCAGAGCTCAGATTCACAATATCCCTTACAATGACCGCCTGCTTTTCAAGTTACACTTCTGAGAAGTAGAATTGGGACTGATCCTTCTATGCAGATCAAAGGTTTTAGAGCTATGGTCTCCGCAAATGGTGGTCACTTGTTTTGGTATCTGAATGTCAAAATCAGTATTGTGAATTTTCTTAGGGATTACACTCATGTATGACTCTTACCAGACTGGAACTACTGAGCAGACTATTCTCCTTGAAATAGTTTATTATTGAATTTGTGTTGGAAAAGTATATTAAGCCAACACAAAAAAGATTTTGGGCCTCATTACAATCTTGGCGGATGGGACTTTCCGTCACAAACTCAACGGATATCCCGCCGGCCCTATTACAAGTTCCATAGGATATAACGGAACTTGCAAAAGGGCGGATGGGATATCAGTCACGTTTGCAACTGAGTATCCCATCTGCCAAGATTGTAATCAGGCCTTTTGTTTTTAACTTTAACCTTTCTGGAAGCATCATACATTTTACTTTCTGTTTTGATTCTATGTATTGATAAATGCAATTGCTGTATGAATTCTAAACCTATTTAAAAGTTTTTTATCTGGATCTGCCATTTTGTTATGATTCTATCAACTACTTTGCTAAGTGATTGTATTTCTCTCTGGGTTCATTTTTAATGGTGCTGGACTGAATGCATTTTCCTGCCGTGTTTGAAGATATTGTATTTTGAGAAGTGTAATTTATTGCAGTTGTATCTTATTCTGTGATTTCTGTGTTTATCTGAAATGTATCAAATACATTTGAAATTCAGTATAGAGTTATCATCCTCTACATCAATCCTGCTTTTTGAGCACACCTTGGTCTGGGGTTCTGCCTCAGTCTTCAGGAATACCCCTTATATCATGTAGGAGGCTGGCCCTGTGTGTGGTGGACACCTATGATCTTACACCTTATACTGGGTCCAGGCAACCCTTATTAGATAGTGTTACAATGTCTAGGTAGCCAGGGCTCTCTAGTGGTAGCTGTGGTGAGCAGCCAAGACTTATCTAGGAGGAGTGTGAAGCACTTCCAATACCACAACAGTTACACAGTAACTTATCACACATGAAAGGAACCACACAGTGTTGCAAAAATAAATGTACTTTATTACAAGAACACCAAACTAGATTGCTATAGGCAAACCCCATTCTGGAGGTAATTACATACAAAATATACACAAGTAAGTATTATGAAATAACCTAAAATAGCAAGGGCCTGATAGGGGGAGGGCAAACTATAAATTAAAATAGTGGAATGCGAGAATGGATCCTCCCACCAGAGATTATGGAGTTATTACCCTAGGGCTGGGAAAGAGGGGAACCTCTAGAAGTAATTACCTAGACGATCAGAAGAGAGTTCAGAACATTTCATATCCACCTCCTGTTGAGGGCATTGCTGAGGAATCATTAAAAGATAAGGATCCATTGGAAAGAAGTATCCATCAGAAACAAATTATTTTAGTAACATTCTTTATGGTGGTCCTCATTGACCACCTTTCTTCCCCTTTTTTAGTGAGTGTTTTTTATGACTTTTTTATAAAAGGATAAAGCAGACCAAAATAAAGTTGTGTGATACTCCCTTCTCTACATGTATTCTATATTGTTTCCTCCTTAGCTCTCTGGAGCACTAAAAAAGGGTTGAAACTAATTAAATGTGGTTGCTTTATGGATCCATATTGGCATATCACGAGAAGATGAGCAGATTTGTGATAGAAGCTGCAGTGCTGTCACTCACTGCCACAGGGGAGCAGTTATACACGTGCCCTTACAACTGCCTGATTTCCATATCAAAAAGCCGCATTAGACGCAAAGAACCCTGCACCTGCAAAGCTGAACATACAGACTTACTGTCGCACAAGCAGCCTTGATAGGGTTCATTGGTTGCACTGCAGATCGCTTCCTGGCCCCCCCATGGAAGAGTTGTTAATGACAGTGAGACTGATATGGATCCAGCCCACGGGCTGCCAAGAGTCTTACACTTTTCTTCGGTGGAAGCAGGCCTTCGGGATTGATGGGTGGCATTGAGTGCATTGGCCCAAATGCCAGTACTGGACATGTTCGCCATCTTCCCTGAAGCTTTACAGGAAACTACTCATAATACGAAGTGTGGAGAATCCTATTGAAGGGACAAAGTTCCCCACCTGCATTCCACCCCACTACAGTGCTGAAGCCCAAACTCACCAGGGTCGAGTTTGAGGAGAAAAGAGATGGAGTCCTATGGGACATTCTCTATAGTAAGCAGAAACAGAACATAAAGGAGGGGCTACCAGGAGAACCCTGATATAATCATCCTCCTCCTCCTGTAAGTTCATGGGATGCACAGGTACTGCCAGGACATTTGCTTATAACTGTCTAATTTCTTCTTCCGGCAAGTGAGGGTACTTGTGGCCAAGGATGATTCTGGAAAGTGGAAGAAACTGATGTTGCGTTTTGACTTTCAGGAAGCGTGCTAATAACTCCCCTATGAGAACTCTCATCTAATCGCTAAAAACCGAGGTGGATGGATGGCAAAGAAAGCATTACCTGAACTGTATCTCCCAAGAAAAGTGGAAAAGACTACAAAGAGAACTCCATACCAATGTTCCTAGCTCACTGAATTAATGATCTATGATAATACGAATATTCTTTTGTGCCAGTAAAGGCATGAGGATACACAATGTCCTTGGATCCTCCTGCATTATCCCGGCCAGTGTTCCACAGCATCCGTTGCTTGTGATGTTTTGTTGGAGTCACATCTGTTGTCTGAACAGGAGTTCAAAGATTAGGGCTTTGAAGGTTAATAGAGTATCCACCAGAAGAAACATTACTGAAAGTGATTTATTTTCTTGACTAGAAACTTAGCAGTTAGGGCACTTTGGTTGTACCTTTCAGTCCATCCACTTTCTACTTGGTGTTTCACTTGTAGTGTTGATCTAATTTCTTCTATTTCACATTTGCTGTATTTTTTAAAATGATAAGAAAGATGAAAATGGAATATGTTAGTACAAATAATACGACTAATAGTGGACACAAAAGTCATCAATCGGGGAAAATCTCAGGTACAGTCATCTTGCTGTGTTGCTTCTACTCCATGCTGTTAATTGCCTTATGAAATAAATAAATATATCGAAGTTGTGTTTCCTGCTCTATTGTTTTATTTTCTGATGCTTCCATTTAGATTTTTTGCTTTCTTAATAATGTGTGGTAAAACAATTTGTTTGTAGGAACAAAGGCTTTTAATTGTTCTCAGTAACTGTCGACATCTGGAACGACACACTTTCCTGAACATAGCTGAACATTTTGAAAAGCACAGCTTCCCAGCAGTAGAGAAGATAACACAGGCATGTATTAGAATTTTTCAGCACTGTTTCTGTTTAATTGTTGTCTAAGAATTTCAACAAGTGAGACTATTGCTTGTGGGACATCCAATGCTTTCTGTGTTTTTAGTAAAGCATATCATTCTGCTCATAAAATGTGGCCCTTATTTTAAGAAAATAAAAATGTACATGTGAACAAGAGCTACTTTAGTTATGGTAACCTAGTGTCCTCATAATGCCCTCTTTACTTTTACAGTGCACAAGACCTTCATGATGTCATCTTAGTTTCCACTTTAAGAGTGGTCAGCTCAGTTATTTTAGCAGTGATTATCAAAGGAAACAGGAAATAATTTCCCTAACCCACCTGCACAGACCAGACCCCCCAGCTCTATCAATTTCTCCGGTACATATACTCGTTTTAAAACCATTGCAATGCTCGTTCTAAGGCTAGTCTGGTGGGGATATTGAACCTGCGAACATGAAGCCATTTCAGATCTACCTACTCTCCTAAGTCATTGTTTAGACAGGCCCTTCAATTAGAGAAGTTGGTGCATGCTCTGCCTGAATTTGACAGTTTTGTGTGTTGCAGACCTGCCGCAAATAAGTACCCCGTGACACATCTTGCTGTCTGATGAGAGAGGGCTGCTACATAGAACAGACTGCAGTGCTCCTCTTTGTTATTCTGCGGTAACCTCACAGATGTTCTTTTTAGCATTGAGTCAGACTGGCTTATAGGGCAGTCAGGCAGTGCCCGATGGGCTGGTCTCAAAGATCAGTGTGTGGGGCCTTTTTTTTTCTTCAGTTTGTGGGCTTGTTTTATGTCTAGGTGGGCTAGTTGTTTCCTGTTCATTTCACGGATATTGCTACAAGCATTGCCTGCAGCAAACACAGATGCATGCAGTCTCCCATACCTTGGTAAATACCCATACAGCATGCCTCTACAAATTCAAAACCAGCCTCATTTGCAAATGTGGGCCACTTTTTCAGTTATCAGGTTCATTAATGGGGGCCACTTTTATTTTGGTGCCTATGTCTGTTTTTTGTCTCAGTCCAACCCTGCACAGAACCTGTGATCTCTTCAAGGCACAGACAGATTAGCCACTTTGAGGGTGAATTCAGAGACTTCTGCCTTGCTCAGAAGTGATCTGAACTCATCTCTCACTTCTGCTGTGTGGGCATCCCACACGAAATCTTTGAGAGAGACTTGAGTGCTAAAATGGAGGATAAGAAGGCCTGTCTCCACCCCTTTTCCCTTGCCCAGTACTAATGTGGGTGTTCATAAAGCTTCCCCTTGTTGGTGATGAGGGAAGCCCTTGGTTGTTAGGGCCTCACACTCAGTGCCCCGTACAAGCTTCCAGACTAAAAGTCTGATAAGGAACACAAAAATTGGAAATCATTCCTTCACCTACTTTCTATATAGGTGTAAAAGAACCTTTCCACATGCCAATATAAGTCCTTCTAGATTTGTAGGAAGCTAGCTATAAAGTGTACCAATGTAAGGGGACGCTGTGCAGATGGTCCATGCGACCCTTGTTGGCTGACAAGTGTTACAATAATAACCCTAAAAGCTCTTTTGTGGTAGTGTGGGCAAGCAGTTAGGCTTATCAGAGAATAGTGTTAAACACTTATTGCAAGCATAGAGCGAGTAAGCGAAACACACACTCAATAAAGAAATCCAACACCAATTTATAAAAATAACAGATTTTAAATTGAGCCAGACACCAAGATAACTTTAAACGGATAAGTACTTTTTGAGTTAGCAATTTTTAAGTAACAGTAAAATACACATACTGTATGCTGTAAGCGGTCTGTAGTGTTATCCTACTGGAAATAAACATATATTGCAAAAGGGCACTTAGCAACGACTTACAGGACCAGTGTTCGGGAGCCAAAGTGAGTATGGGGCAAGGTCCAAGGCAGCACCAGAAGGTCACTTCGGGAGGCACTGGGCTGTCTGGGTGCAGAGGTGCCTTAGAGCATCGGGTGTCCCATTCACTTTAATGTGAAGTGGTTCTGGGGAAAGAGGCTGTCAGTGGAGACTGGGTGACCAGTCCGGCTGAACCCAAAGGGGTTGGGGGTGGCTTAGGTCTTGAGGGTCTCGGGCATGCCAGGATACCGTTGGTCCACTTGAACTCGGGCTGTGGGGCTTTGAGGTGTTTGGTTGCGCTGCTGGAGATCCTGGGGGTTCTTGTTTCCTGCAGAAAGAGGCTGCAGGTGGTGACTGGAGTCTGGCCAAACCCACGGGTTAGCTCAGCTTCTGGGGGTCTCAGGACCCTGAGGGCACTGTTGTCTCCCTCAGACTTGGGCAGTGGGGCTCAGGTGCTGAGTTGCTCTGAGGTGTCCGGTCACAGTGGTCAAAGACCCCTCTGTATGTTGGTTTTGCAGAAGAGGTTCAAAACTGGACAGCTGGGCCACTCTTGATGCGTGTCTCTCTGTCCTTGAAGTACCTCGATGTGCAGGTCAATTTTCTTCATGTTGGTGTCTAGGCTGGACACAATAAGTCTTGGTTCCTGCAACTGCCCTGGTACCTAGGATATTGGTGCTCATGGAGAGGTCAGCATCTCAAAACTCACAGGGGAGATGGGGCTGACCCCCCTCGAGCCTTGGTGATCGCTTTCTGGTAGCTTGCTTCCCCAATGGACTTAATAGCAACACAGCGGACTAGATAGTACTAGTATTTACATATATTTAGTCAAAGTAAGCAACCTGAATGCAGTATAATATAAAATTTACTTTCCGTTTCAATGGGTATAGAAAGGATTTCCGTTAAACGTTTCTATGTTTGAGAATAAAAGAGGTCATGCAGCAGAGAGAGAGAACCCCTATCTCCAGTTTTTACCTTGCAGCACGAATAGGGAATATGAGAAAGGCTTTTCATTTCACATGGTTGACAGTAATAGTTTATAGTCATACATCCATCAGTTGGTGAAGAGATCTTAGAGTAAGCGATGACTGCAGCATTTAAAAATATTTGTTGGCTTATAAACATACATGAGCTCCACTGTTTAAGTTTTAAAGTTTATTTATTTCATGAATTGGAGCTTCTAAGGGGTCCACATACTTAACTGATACCTAAAATAACATAAAACAGCATAAAACATTTGTTATAAGATTCCAAGGGAAAATAAAGAAATATCAATTATACAGTCACAATAACAATACTAACAGATTATATCGCAGAGGCGACCTAAAGTTGTTCAAATGAGCTTCTTAAGTGCAAAACATCAAAATTCAAAAAGAGAAAACCATAACATGCCTCAAACAGTGTAACATGGTACCCAAAAGGAAACCTCCCATATTAAAAACGCTAGCGTACCATGATATTTTCTTCAATGAAACAGTTGTGTAGTGTGGACTTCCAGTCCGGAATAAATGGTAATCAACAAAATCCAGGACAGTCCGCTCATAGCATCATGAGGAAGCATTCCACAGCACCAAAAGATCTCATCATCATAATCCTCAAAACTGCCCTGAGTAATTCACTTTCAATCATCTTTATTATCACCAATACAAGAGGACTCAGAAGAGGTTTAAAAAGGACTGCATTTTTTTTTTTAACATCCTAAAACAAAATAATTCATTGGGAGGATTAAGTACAGCTTCCCAGGCTTCTCCAGCAGAACGAATATTAAAATACAAATAGAGGGGTTTCAGCCATTTTTTCCTGGCCATGGCTAGAGCCGGACAAACAAGTAATACATGCTTACAATTCTGTACACCCAGTTGACAAACATCACAATTATTATCAGAGCCATCCCACTTGGAGGTTAGATCTCTAAGAGGCAGTCTATCTAATCTCAACAAAATGTACAGGTGCCTTATCTTATGAGGAAGATTCCAGGCAAGATATGGGTGAGATTGTTTAAAAGTTATTGATTCAGTTAACCTGGCCAATCTCCCCTTACTGCTACAGAACTAAGTATGAACAGAAGCTTTTCGACCAAGACACAATAATTTTAAAAGTGGTGGGCGGAAACGATTAAATCAAGTCTTGATTTGTAAAGCTAGATCATAATTTTTTTTTACCTTAGCTTTTTGTTTTAGTCTACTAAAAATGTCTATATAAGCTAAGTTTCTTAGAGTTAATGTCTTACTATGGGCTAAACTATAAGCTCTCCTGACCACAGCCACTAGACCCTGTACAAAAACATTCTTAATACCAAATTCAAGCCTTAAGGCTGCCACTGGGGCCGAGTTATTACAGAAGACTAGGTGTCTTATTATCCACCCTTCTGTCCTATCCAGAAAATTCCATTTAGAGATCTCTGTACCCTCTAAAGCATACAAGAGAGTGGCTGAGATCTTTATTTGATAAGCTGTTAATAAATTATGGAAATGGTGGAGGCCAACTGCTGTAAAAAAGGCAACTAAACCTTCTGCTTGAGATAGAGCCTTAAAGGCATTATTATGCATGTGGTCTTGGTCACTGAGTGAAGAAGAGAACATTTTCCCCAAGAAGCAATGGGATTTCACCCACTCTAACTTGTGTTGGCCCAGGAACCAGGAGAAGTTAGTTGTCTTACCCAGGTTTTTCCCAAAGAAACATATTACTTGGGATTTTGATTGACTGATCTGCAGAAAGTGCTGTGTGGAATAAAGGTTTAACGCTGCCAGACACTGATTTAAGCCTTTCGGAGTAAGGTCAATCACAACTATTTTGTCTGCATATAGAAGACAAGACAGTGGATGTCCTCCAGTTTTGGGTGCAAAACCATCTGCATTCTGCAGGGAACTGGGCAGATCATAAATATATAAGGAAAATAACAATGGTGCCAACAAGCAGCCTTGCGGCAAACCATTTTTTGTAGGAAATATAGCTGACAAGCCCTGTTCTCCTCCTAGCAGAATTTTCCACCAGGTAGAGGAGTGCAAAGCTATAACCAAACGTAGCAGGTTTGGGGCGACACCTAGCTCATATAGTTTTTTCCACAGTATTTTCCTATCCACTCTATCAAAGGCCGTAGAGAAATCTACGAATGCAGCATATTCCACCCCTGATCTAAACATACTTTTCATTTATAGTACGCATAAATAAGACAGGGTGAAGACTTTTTGCCCAGAGCAGAGGTTCTAGTTTAATTAAGGCCATCAAGACCTCATCAGGGCCCATTGCTCCTGAATTCCTCATTGACCTAATAAATCCGTCAGTCTCGGTCACGGAGGGCGGACACCCCCAGCAATTCACTTCAGATCTGTTATTTTTACTCCAATCCATTCCCCATGGTTTTTCACCCCATTTTCTGCATAGAGGTCAAATATATAGTTCTTACAATCATCCTCGGCTTTTGGGGGAGCGCTGGACGATTTAGCCTTCAGCAACCTTTGGAAATAATTGCCCAGAATTTATGGGAATTTTTTGTCGCCACTGCTTCCCTCACTGCTATCCACATCTGCTCCACCTCTTCCCACCTTATACCTAACTTCACACGCGCTCTTCTTCCCGTTCATTCTGTCTCCTTACCAATTTATTAATTTCTCTATTTAGCAGTAACATGGATTGCCTTACTTTCTTTTGTGGAGGCTTAGAGCGTTGATATGTGACGCTTTGGGTTATGTAATTCTGAAATAATTTAGCGGATCCACATTCCATTCATCTACATCTCTCAATAAGCATTCAAGTGCTTTGTTTACAGAAGACATTTTTGCGGGAATCCACGAAAGTCTACCTGTTTTCCCACATAAACTAATAACCTTGCCCAAAGGATTCCATGAATCTATGGGGGAGAACTGCATTTTTAACAAAAGAATCAACATTTTATGATCTCTAAAAGATGTATCTTTAACTCGTATATCCTCCACTGATTGTGCAATATTGTTAGAGGCTAACATGTAATCAGTAATGGAACTGCTCTATGGGGATTTATGTGTATAAGCTGTAGGATAGTCAGAACGAAAACGCCCAAGTAGGATAAGGCAACATAAGGTCCTCAAACCTTTCAAAAGGGTGTAGCCCCTTTTATCCCTCCTAATTCTAGGGGGAAATAAGATCGGCGGAATATTTAAGGCGGTTTCCCTCTCTGAGTCCCTAAAAATCGAAAGGGATAAATTGGAAATTTTACAATTTAAATCTCCCATTATCAATAACTCATCTACACTTTGTGGATTAGAGCAGGTTACAGAAATTTGATTAAACATGTACAATAAATCTTTATCAAATTCCTTATCTGAAAGAATATAGACGTTAACTATTAGCAGGGAAGATTTTCTGCCATTCTCCAAAATTGGATGCACTCTCACTATCTGAAAATAATTTGAGGAGACTGGCAGACTAACATATTCCCATTTATATTTGTTTCTGAATAGCATAGCAATACCCCCTTTTGCATGCCCTTTCTTTGAGGGCTGTGCTTTTGTACTTAGGACCCGGATACCCAGGACAGGTGAAATCTGCTACGGTCCAGGTCTCCTGAATGCAAATTACATCTGCCTGTAGAGAACAAATAAAATCAAATTTTTCAGAATTGTTCCCTAATCCTGCAGCATTCCAGAAGACCATGGAGAAACTCTGATTAGTAACAGGGTTGTGAGGATGTTCCCTTTGCCCGAGTGCGATTGTGAGTATTATTTAAAGGCCCCGTCAACCAACTCCAATTTTCCTTTATGGGATCGGTAAAATGTGAGTGGACATCCTCCATGATCTTCACTACTCTTTCACCATGGGCAACAGAAACGTTTACGTTTTCCAAGGGGAAAGCATTATAAGTGGGGCTTTGATGCAAGTTGGTACCATTCGCACATAGGGCAAAGTGGGGCTGTTATCCATTTACGGGGAACTTCCTTACCCCAAATTGGAACCACATCTATACCTCTACACTGTAACTGCTCACAATTAACTAAAATCAAATTTAAAACAGTTTGAGAAAAGAACCAGACTTTTGTCTTTATCGCTCGTATACTATGCTCGAGCTAAACCAGAGAAATATCACAACTGTCAAACTTTAGCTCATCAATATCTGTGAGGCTAGAAATTAAAATAGAACGATTTAAGATTAAATTTAAATCAAATAAGGCAGAAAACTCTAAACATTCAATAGTCTCTATTTTGCCTTGAGAGACTTCCTCCATGCTAAATTCTTCCTGACCTTTATACAGATCTGAAGTAAAGTTTGCTACCACTTCATTGGCATTTACATTACAGATAGATATATCACGTGAATTTAAGGCAGATATCAGACTCCTAGAGTCAGGGGAGGGAGTCTGTTGCACCTCCGGTGGTGGAGTAGAGTCCTGTTCTCCCCGTGAGATAAGAGGGCCAGCCGATCTCACCACCTTGGGTCTTTACATCCTCTGTGCCAATTCATGTTCTTCTTGCTGGGAGGAGGTCCCATTAGGGCTCTTGACCTCAAACTTAACCCTTTGTGGGTTCTTTTTAGAGATTCTCCTTTTTCTCCATTTTTCCCCTTTGTTCATTTTTTCCAGAAATCTTCTCTTTTATAGATTTTACAGCCAAGATCCCCTCATGCTCCCCCGTCGATGAATCAGGGTATACTTTAGGCAGGAAAATGGGATAAGGGGCCACTGGAAGGTTTAAGTCATATTTTGGTGTAGCAGGTTCAAGATCAATAAGGGCCACATTGTTCGTAGGGGAAAGGCTAAAAAAAAGCTTTTCCAGAAAATAGATAACACTCTCTTGCATAGAAGGATCCTGTGCATTTGTAAAATTCCCAATGGACGTGTGGCTTTCCAACCTGCGTACCCTGATCAGAAAAGGACAGCAGGGAAGGTGGAATCACGGGCATACAGGGGACTGGTGAGCACAAAAACGATTGTGAGTCTTGGTACCATGACTTTAGGGGAGCTACCTTGGTAACCCTACCGGATTTCCCATCATGTCCTGGTTTGAGTTCCTTTTGATCTAACAAGATTTTCAGTATAGATAATAATAAGTCTTGAGTATGATCAAAATTAGTAATTGATTTTTTTTTTAGAAGAACCAGGATCGAGGACAAAATTCTTTCAAGACATTTAAAAGACTCGGAGAATATTAAGTTTTGCTCTGGGGGGGCCACTCTGTGGCTTCAGAGAGCCCATAAGATCTGGTGTCAAGGAGGATATTTTTCGGGAAAGGGAATGGTCAGAAGACGTACTACTAAACAGCCTTAAGCCTGGTGTGGTAAGTCCGAGGTTACTATCCAGATGAGTCGTTTGGTGACTGTCTGAAGAGATTTTCGTTCCATATACACAATTCAAGTCAATATCAAGAAGAGTTAAGTCCTCTGCTCCCACTCTAGTTCCCACCACACTCTCCACATTTGCTTTAGAAGGCATTTGATTTTCCGAGGGAAGCATTTGGGTCTCCAGCCTCCTGCCCCCTATCAATAGCACAGCGAGCTGCTAAATCAGTGAGGTCGTTAGGAGCTAATTCTTCAAGTGACTCCTTTTGTACAAAGGCAAAATGGAATTTATACTTTTTATATTCAGGTGATAAATGCCCTTGTTACTTAAAGGGTTTGACTTAGTCTTTTTACATGCACGACTAAGAAAGGTCCTGCTCCTTAAGAAATGTTTAGCTGTCATCCTTATCCTTATCTGCACCCAGAGCTTCCCTCTAGACACCTGACAAGCGCAGCGTTTTTCACCTCTGACTGCTCCTGCTACTGAACTACTGGATACCACAGCTGTATCACTTGTACAGGCAGATGCAGAGGCAATCACGGGATCCGGTACTGGGGCCTGAGAGCTGAGGGTGGGATTGAAAGCTTAAAGCTATGCAAGTTCTGACAGTGGTAACCAAAGGTGCCGCCATGTACACTCCCAGGACTTTACCGCTCTTTTCTGTGCGTTTTCTTTGGCCCCTCAGCAGAAGTTTTTCAGCTAATTTACCTGGATTTAGGCTACGTCTTTGCCCAAGAGGCACTGCAGGGGACTTTATTGTTCACCAAACACAAGTACGCTTCTGCCCCATACGTCTTCGCGCCTCTACTCACTGGGCGCCAGGCTGCTAGGCTGGGGGCCGAATCGAGCTGCTCCTGGTCGGCCAGAGGAAGAGCCTCAGAATAGAAGGTCGAGGGTGAGCAGAACTGCACGGCTGGCTCCTCACTGCTCCGCCGCCTCGTCTGGCATCGCTCAATGGCGTCTCCCGGCGGTGCGCATCTCCTGGTGGTGCGCGCCTCCTTCACAGCCTCCGACCACCATCCGGCAATGACAGGGGGGGAAAAAGGCCTCCGACTAAAAGGTCGAGGGTGGGTGGGCACAGCCGGCTCCGCACCCTCGCCTCGCGTCTGTCAATGGCACGCATCTCCTTCACAGTGCCTCCAATCGCCACTCACCACCTGGTACTGCCGGTACTGATTAAATAAAGGTATGTTTTGTTTCTTTATGGTTCAATGGTTAGCCAACTGAGTTAATTTTTCCTACTTAATAGTTCATAGCATTTCTGTGTAAGAAAAAAAAATTAGTCATTCAAGTCTTGCAGTCTTAGACATTTTATAAGTGTGACTCACTATAAATTTGCAACCCTCATCTCTGAACACTGGAAATAATCCGAACACCACATTTTCTGGATTTCTCCCAGATCACATTTGATATAGTGATTACAGTCTTTTTGTGGAAGTGGTTCTGAGGTGTTCACACACCTTTCCCTTGTCCCCCTTCAGTGGCTCATATTTTTGGCACTTTTCTGGCTCTGTCATGGCGTCAGGCCCCAATGATCCTATTCAGTTATTGTAGACAGATCCATCCTCCGCACCTCCTAAGGTCCTGAAACTTACTTTGAGTTCTGCACGGATTTCATTGCTGACTTCCATTCTGGCCCCAAAACCTGCACCAGTCCAGATGTCTCTGGTGCCAGAGGTCGAGGCCCTTACTGACTCATGTGACCGACCCTGTGCCAAAACCATCTCACCCCTGTCTGAGGTTGTGCTTTGACTCCACTCCTGCGCAACTAGTACCCGTTCGATCTGATGCAGGCAAAACACTCCATCTACAATAAAGCTGTCCTCAGAGGCTCCATTACCTTTTTTGTTCAGAATCTGAACAGATTGTACTGCTACCTCAACATGGCGATGAATATGTTGGGGATGACATTACCCCCATGTTACAATGACATGTATATATATATATGAACTTGCAGGAGGCCGGTACGATTGATACTTCCTTGATAGTGTATTGATTTTGGCCCTTGGACCATTGACAGGGGTGGGTTCTTTATTTGGTGCAGTGATTAGATGTGGAGCTGAAGTCTTTGACCCGCAACTGGCTTCGTTTGAAGTCAAGCCAATGTGTGGCACCCTGGGCCAGCCTCATTGGAGCCCTTGCTTCCATTTAAATAGACCCTGCCTGACAGACACCCTAATGGGTACTTGGGTGAAAACTTGTTCTTGCCCACCAGTGAACAGGAGGGGTGACCAAGTACCACAGACCAGTGTCAGCAACCACGACATTCTGATGCAGTACCTGATTCCTGAGAGTTTGGTGGTCCAAGCTTCACACAACAAAGCCAACCCCAATGCACTCCCCATGACCCCTTTGAACATGGCGTTGAGAAGGATTGAGGGATGAGGCATTCAGGAAGCATGAGTTTTCTTCCACCAGTGTGGCTTTGAAGTCCGTTAATGCCGTATTAGACAAATGCACTGTGGGACATGGCCAGTGATCTCTTGCCAGCGGTCCCAAAGGAGATTCGGGAATCTTTAGCTCATCCATTTAGGAGAGCCAGCATGCAGCCAAATATTAAATTTAGAACTGGCCTTGATACTGCTGATTGCATGTGACGAGCTGTGGACACTGTTGTGGTGCACCGTTGCCATGTGTAGATGCAGTCCACTGGTTGTTCTGGAGATGTGCACACATGGCTTATGGATAGGCATTTTGATGGGTCCTCCATATTTGGCAAAAGCTGATTCTTCCATCGAACAGAGCCATGGCATGTTCTTTGGACCTTTCCAGCCCTGCTCGACAACTTCTTAATTAGTTTCGACCATTCCAAGACTACTCCAGGGGGTTGGTGTATAGACAAGCCCCTCCCCTGCGTCAAGTCACCCCAGTCATTTCATAGCTAGGGATAAAGCAGGCATTGTGCCTCTCATAAGGGGCACTGCTCCTCCCAGTCTCCTGTCTTTTCAGCATGAGCTCCAAACCACTTTGGTTTGCACTTAGCTGCACATACCCACCCTGTGAGAGGCAGTATCAGACATTTTCTCCCAGGGTGGCAGTTGATCACATCTGACGGGTCCTCCAAATCATTCAATGGAGTTATGCCTTTCTGTTTCACAAATGGCAGTTGCATTCCAACAATGGGAAAGCACAGGCTGGATCTTTTTGAAACATTCAAGAGCATGCAGTTATAAAACTTTTGCACGTTAGTGTTGTGAGACACATTCAGGCGAGAGTGTAGCATTAGATTCCTTTGTTTTTCCACCCCTGCGTCTCCTGCCCCAAGTTCTTAAGAAGATCTGGAATGAGCAGGTCCAAGTCATCCTAGTGGCTCTGGATTCAGTCTGGAGAATGTCACATCCATAAGTTCTCGCATGAGCATTTGTCTCCTGATCAGGTTACCACTTTGGGAGGATAATCTGTTGCTGCAGCAAGGCATGGTTCTGCACCCAACTCTGTGCAGTCTACATCTCCATTCATGGAGATTCATCAGTGGCAATTGACTGTGTTTATCTACCTCTTGGATGTCATCCTTGTGAGAAGGCGTCCCTCTACAAAAATGTTAAGCAAAGTGCTGGTATAGATCTGTGGCCTGTAGTGAAGTCTCCAGGACAGCCCCCTCTACAAGCCAAACCGTTGGATGTTTTATTGTTTATTTTGTCTTTGGCCCAGCAAGACCTTGCAGTGGGCACTGTTAAATGTTATTTGTATGCCTTTTCAGCCTTTGATTGCGTTTGTGGGACCAACTGTCATTGTTGAAATTACATATTGTGATGTGATTTATTAAAGATTTGACACACATGTTCCCTTTCTAATCTGTTTGTGATGCCACAGTGGGATCTTAATTTGTTTTTGATGTCCCTCATGTGCACTCCTTAAAGCCAATGCACAGCTGTTCGTTGCATCTTCTGACTCTCAAACGTCTTCTTCAATGCTATTATTCAGCTTGTCACGTAGGTAAGCTCCAGGCTGCCTCAGTACAATCAGCCTATTCTACCCTTTTCCCCAAGACAAAATGGGGGTGAAAGCAGAGTTGCCCCTTTGCCAAACGTTGTACCTCTGTATAATGTTGGGCAATCCATAACCCTCCCAAAGTTCTTTGCTCTGCCTCACCCCGTCATAGAAGAGGTGAGACTCTGCAGGCAGGACCCCAAAAGAGCCTTAAGCTTTTACATTGATCACACCAAGGACCATCAGGTGGAAGATCAGATTTGCTCTGGTGTGTGTTTCATGCAAAGTGCATGTACTTGACATCTGCCAGGCTGCAAAGTGGGCATTATTGTGCACATTCACAAAGCACTACTGCCTTGACTGCCAGGCCTGACAGGAAATACATTTTGCCCATTAGGTCCTGCAGGACTTTTTGGTCTGAACCCACTCCATAGACCTTCCTTCTTTGGGAGGTACTGCTTTGATATCTATTTTAAAGTAGGAAGTTTGTGATTTGAAGTTTCCATAACAAGAACAGGTTACCTACCTTCAGTAACACCATTTCTGGTGGATACTCTGTTTAACTGCAGATGCATCACCACCTCCTCATTCTGTGGAGTGCCCTTCTTTTTTAGCATTTAAAAAGGGCCCAAATTAGATATCTGCACTAGATACCTCAAATTGTTCTGTGCATCCAAGGACACAGAAAAAGCCAAGCAAGAAACTGGCATTGGAGCACAGGAGTGGTGCTTACATGCAGCTCCACTCTGTCACTTTCTGGGCAGAACAGAAGCAACAAAGAGCCACACAGTGGCACACAGGAGGACTGTTGTAAATTATTCTGCATCCAGTCTGGCACCTGGGGATTATTCTAAAATTGAGGAATCTGCAGTTAGAGTAACCATGAGAAAGAGCCTTACCGAAAGTAAGTAATTTGTCCATCTAGAGCCAGTGGGGAAAGCTTCAGGTGGGATATTCAGTTAATTCCACCAGCAGTCCATGAAAGACCTGGGGCCCAACCATGCAAACCCCATGTAAACCTAAGACTAGCCTTAGCTGGGGATGGAAGTTGCAGGATCCTACAGACAATACCTGGTGTCCTTTACTTCTCCCCTGGCAGATGGGTACAGAACATATGAAAGACTTGCAGATGGGGTTGGGGATGAACTGAGTTAGTACTTTTACAATGTTACAGTTTAAATTCACCAAAGATTTCACAAGTATCCAAATCTACACCAATGGTTAATAAAAATAAACTAGGACCTCAGGGATAGGCAATGCAGTGAAGGATTAGGGAAAGCACAACAGATATTAAATTATGGAAGACATGGGAGGATCCTGTAAGCATCTGAGAAGAATTTTAAGATTCTACACCATTTAATACAGTCTAAGAAAATAGGTACAACAATCAGCATAAGATATACTTAAGAGGGGAGGTTCCTTTACATCAGAGATGACACCCTTCAGAGGATTATCTGAGAATCTGAACCCTAGTTTTTCTCATACTGTTACGTTTTGTAGAATTAGTCTATGTAATCAGGGAACATAAAATTCTTTAACTTTTCCTACCAGCTTAGAAGATATTCTAGCATACTGCAAGTTTCCATGCCATCAAGGGCAGTATTCACCGCTACACTTTGCATTCATTGCAAGCAATATACAGTTTGAACATAGAAATTAACTCTTGCTTAAACACCCCACAAAAAACAGAACAAAAAAATGTGCTATATCGGTAAACGAAAAATAAAATCAAGCACAGGTCTGCAGGCCAAACACTCACTAGGCCACCTCCAATACTGAATTTGCTTTTCAAGGTCAAAAACCTATACGTTTTTGTGTAATTATAGGCAACCAATCTAAAACAAAAAGAGCATAATTTCAGATTAGACTCCAGGATGCATGTAACACCTCAGATCATTGTTGTGCTGACCTATCTTAAAGTATCTTATAGTATCTACTTTTTTATTTATTTTTATTTAGGGTTTACCCTCCTAAACCTGTAAACTATGCTTTTTATTCGTAGTTTCAGGGAATACAAAAAACCCATAGGAGACTAAATACTGGGTTAGGTTGTCATAACTAGAGATGTTAATTTCACATCACCTTTAATATAAATGACTATCTTCAACATACTTCCATTTTTTGTTTGATTTGCTGAAGGGCCTAGATGTTTTTACCAGTTCTAGGTATGTTTACAGTGATACCATGCCTGACATCTGTACTGAATACGACACCAGTAGCTCTTCCTTATGCACTATCCCATCCCTCTAATATTACACACACACTTCTGAAAACTAATCCAGACAGCATAGTGACAGCATAATTCAAGACATTCGGGACCATAATGCACACACAGTAGATCTCCTTAGTCCCAAAAGGAAAAAATATGGTGCACCCTTTTTGGAGAAGGGGAGAACATGCAGGTGCCTCTCACGCCTCCCGCTAATGTGTTATGCTTTATTAGATTGGGAGTGTTAGAAGTCAGATAAAACCTCTCACACAGTCTGTCATCCACAAAAGATTTTGTTGGTTGAAGACTTAGGGCCGATTCAGATGTTGGCAGAGGGGATACTCTGTCACAAAAATGACGGCCATGCAGTCTGCCAATAGTTTAAATGAAAACACACAATAGTGTAAATTTTGCAATGATTAGTCGTTTATTATGCATAAATAGTCTACAGATTATATGTATCAGAATAATGATAATTATTCAAAAAATCCCAGCAGTCGTAGGCAAACCCTAAAATTGCCTGAAGCATATTTCATCACACCTCCCTCCACTATTAGTCTAAAACCTACCTCATTTACATACACATTCTACGGATTATATAGTTATCTAATAAGGGCCTCATGTACAAAACACTGATTGGAAGATACTGGTTTTGGCTAGTAATTTTGTGACCGTTTTGAATTTTGCACACCCATCTATGTACTAAAAAGTTGGTTCAAGAAATCACATTCCGTATGGGTGACACTCTGACCTACATCATGATTATTCATGACATAGATCACAACTTGTGACTTACTCCGTTGTATTCCTTCACAGGAATGGTGGCCTGCTGGGGTCACCGTCAAAATATATATATATATATATATATATATGTGTGTGTGTTCGGTGGCATGTGTAGCTGCAGATACACATGCTGTGCATTATCCTGCCATCTAGTGTTGGGCTCGGAGTGTTACAAGTTGTTTTTCTTCGAAGAAGTCTTTTCGAGTCAAGGGACCGAGTGACTCCTCCCTTTCGGCTCCATTGCGCATGGCCGTCAACTCCATCTTAGATTGTTTTCTTTCCGCCATCGGGTTCGGACGTGTTCCTCTTCGCTCCGTATTTCGAATCGGGAAAGTTAGCTAAAGTATCGAAAATTTGACGGTATTGTTATCGCTCGGTACAGGGTTAGTGTTAGTGTATCAGCACCGACATCAAGACCTCTTCGGCGGCCCTTCGGGGCTTCCACTCTTCAGCGAGGCCTGGTCGGCCTGACCACACCCGTCGTCCCAGACTAATGGACCGGACCCCCTTGCGCTTCTGTCCTAAGTGTCACGCAAAGTATCCTTATACAGACCAGCACCGGGTCTGTAATCTGTGTTTATCACCCGAACACAGAGAGGATACTTGCGAGGCTTGCCGAGCGTTCCGATTAAAAAAGACCGGATCGACTACAAATGTCGTCGAAACTGAAGGAACAGCTCGACGTCGGAGAGGAGGAAAGCATCTCCATCCAAGAGACAGACTCAGATGAATCCGAAGGTGAACGACCCTCGACGGTGCAATGAACCTTGAGTAAACCTGCCCCGTCCAAAACTCAGGGTCACAGCAAACCATTTAAGGCCATGGGGCCGCCACCCCCAGCAGGCCATGGCTCAACCCACCGAAAGGAAGGTGACCAAACATCAGCACCAAAAAAGGCCAAGGAATTGCCAAAGACTTCTGACTCCGGTTGAGAATCCGGCACCGAACGATCTCAACACAGAGTTCGAATCGAGCAAACCACTGAAAATCTCATCGGAACCGAAAAAGACTGTAACACACTTCGTACCGAAAAAAGCGGCCTCGGACCCGAAAAGAAGCTCTTATACAGAAGAACAAGGACTTTCCAGCCAATTCAAGGAAAGAAATCGATTCGAGCAAGAGTTTGGTATGGAAGAACCTGACCATACACAAAGGAGGTTACATATCCAAAAAGAGACTGGAAAAATACAAACTTTACCTCCACAAAAATCAAAAAGAAAACTTGCATTTCAGGAGACAGAAATGCAACCTAAGGCAAAAGTGGTTAGAGACAAATCTCCACCACCAATGTTCTCACCACAACCCTCCCCACCGCACTTACCACAACTGTCACCAGTGGGAACACCTATAATGCAGTCACCCACGCATACTGGGATGACACAGGATGATGCTGATGCATGGGACTTATATGATGCACCAGTATCGGATAACAGTCCGGATTGTTATCCAACAAAGCCATCACCACCAGAAGACAGTACTGCATATACGCAGGTACTATTCAGGGCAGCTACGTTCCACAACGTAGCAATGCACACAGAACCAGTGGAGGATGATTTCCTTTATAACACTCTGGCATCCACCCACGCTTCCTATCCGAGTCTACCGATGCTCCCGGACATGCTCAAGCACGTGCAACAAATCTTCTAGGAGCCTGTAAAGGGAAGAGCTATCACGCCTAGAGTTGAGAAAAAGTATAAACCTCCCCCAACAGATCCTGTGTTCATAACACAACAACTCACACCGGACTCAGTGGTTGTAGGGGCGGCAAGGAAAAGAGCAAACTCTCAATCGTCAGGAGACGCTCCACCACCTGACAAAGAGAGTAGAAAATTTGACTCAGTGGGCAAGCGAGTGGCAGCACAAGCAGCCAATCCATGGCGAATAGCTAATTCACAAGCCCTACTTGCACGCTATGACAGAGCACACTGGGACGAGATGCAAGACATCATACAGCACTTGCCCAAAGAACACCAAAAGCGTGCCCAGCAAGTAGTGGAAGAAGGACAGGCCATATCTAATAACCAGATAAGGTCCGCAATAGACTCGGCAGACACAGCAGTACAGACTGTCAACACGGCTGTGACCATTCGCAGACATGCATGGCTGAGAAGTTCTGGATTCAAGCCAGAGATTCAATAAACGGTGTTAAATATGCCGTTTAATCAACAACAGTTTTTTTGGCCGGAAGTGGACACAGCCATTTAGAAAATGAAAAAAGACATGGACACGGCCAAAGCCATGGACCCACAAGTCAGAGGCACCTTTAGAAAACCACAATTCAGAGGAGGTTTTCGGCAACAAACATCTGAGCCTTCCACCTCTCGAACCAGACCCACCTATCAGGGACAATACCAAAGGGGAGGGTTTTGTGGTTCCCATAAGAGGACAATTCCCAAGAGGAAGGGGAAAATTCCAAACAAAAAAACCAAGCCAGACCAAGCAGTGACTTCAGTGTCACAACACCCCAACACTTGACACCAGTGGGGGGGAGGCTAACCACATACTACCAAAACTGGTCACACATTACCGCAGACGCATGGGTCCTATCAATTATCCAACATGGTTATTGCATAGAATTCACAAGATTCCCACCAGATGTGCCACCCAAAACGCACAGACTGTCCCAACAACACTTAGACCTATTACAAATAGAGGTCCAAGCACTACTACAAAAACAAGCGATAGAGCTCGTACCCAATCATCAAAAAGGAACAGGAGTCTACTATATTTCCTGATTCCAAAAAAAGGCAAAATGTTAAGACCTATCTTACATCTCAGAACACTGAATCTCTTCATCAAATCAGGCCACTTCCACATGGTAACACTTCAAGACGTAGTTCCCTTATTAAAAAAGGAGGAATACATGACAACATTGGATCTCAAGGATGCGTATTTCCACATACCCATCCCTCCTTCTCACAGAAAATACTTAAGGTTTGTAATGCACGGCATACACTATCAATTCAAAGTGCTACCGTTCGGAATAACAACAGCCCCATCGGTGTTCACAAAATGCCTAGCAGTAGTAGCCGCTCACATAAGGAGACAGCACATGCACGTATTCCCATATTTAGACGACTGGCTAATAAAAACCAACACTCAACAACAGTGTCTTCTTCATACGCAATACGTCATAGAAACTCTACACAAACTAGGGTTCTCTATAAATTACCAGAAATCACATCTGCAACCATCCCAAATACAACAATACTTGGGAGCAACACACAAACGGCAATTGCCACTCCAAGTCCACAAAGAGTCCAGTCATTCCAAAATGTAAGATCAAGCATACAACCAAACCAACACTACACAGTAAGGTTTGTAATGAAACTTCTAGGCATGATGTCCTCATGCATAGCCATTGTCCCAAATGCAAGATTACACATGCGGCCCTTACAACAGTGCCTAGCAAAACAATGGACACAAGCACAGGGTCAACTTCAAGATCTAGTGTTGATAGACTGCCAAACACACACCTCACTTCAATGGTGGAACCCTATAAATTTAAACAAAGGGCGGCAATTCCAAGACCCAGTGCCTCAAGCTGTTATCATAACCGATGCTTCCATGGTGGGGAGGGGAGCACACCTCAACAATCACAGCATACAGGGTCAATGGGACAATCAACAAAAACAACTTCACATAAATCATTTGGAACTGCTAGCGGTTCTTCTAGCATTAAAAGCTTTTCAACCGCTAATAGTCCACCAACACATTCTTGTCAAGACAGACATGACAACAATGTACTACCTCAACAAACAAAAGGGGGGGACACACTCGTCACAACTGTGTCTCTTAGCACAAACAAATTGGCATTGGGCAATTCACAAACAGATTTGCCTAATAGCACAATACATACCAGGCATTCAGAATCAGTTAGCCGACAATCTCAGTCGAGATCACCAGCAAACTCACGAATAGGAAATACATCCCCAGATCCTACAGGATCACTTCCACGGCTGGGGAACACTAAACATAGACCTATTCGCAACAAAAGAAAACGCAAAATGCCAAAACTTTGCGTAAGGTACCCATACCCTCAGTCCAAGGGCAATGCACTATGGATCAGTTGGTCAGGGATATTTGGTTACGCTTTTCCCCCTCTCCCACTTATTGCTTATCTGGCCAACAAACTAAGTCAAAACAAACTCAAACTAATACTCATAGCACCAACCTGAGCTCGCCATCTGTTGTACACAACACTGTTGGACTTATCAGTAGTACCCCACATCGAACTACCAAACAGACCAGATCTGTTAACACAACACAAACAACAGATCAGACACCCGAATCCAGCATCGCTCAATCTAGCAATCTGGCTCCTGAAGTCTTAGAATTTGGACATTTAAATCTTACACAAGAGTGTATGGAGGTCATTAAACAAGCCAGAAGACCTATAACAAGACATTGTTACGCAAACAAATGGAAGAGATTCGTTTGCTACTGCCACACTAATCAAATTCAACCACTACATGCCTCCACAAAGGACATTGTAAGCTATTTATTACACTTACAAAAGTCTAATCTAGCATTTTCTTCCATTAAGATCCAACTCACTGCAATATCTACCTATCTGCAGATTACACATACAACATCACTTTTTAGAATCCCAGTCATTAAAGCATTTATGGAGGGACTAAAAAGAATCATACCCCCAAGGACACCACCAGTACCTTTTTGGAACCTTAATATTGTATTAACCCGACTCATGGGCCCACCATTTGAACCCAATCATTCTTGTCAAATTCAATATCTGACTTGGAAAGTAGCCTTTCTAATAGCTATCACATCACTTAGAAGAGTGAGTGAAATACAAGCATTTACTTTTCAGGAACCCTTTATACAAATACATAAACATAAAGTGGTTCTCCATACAAATCTAAAATTCTTACCAAAGGTCATATCACCATTCCATCTAAACCAAACTGTGGAGCTCCCAGTCTTCTTTCCACAACCAGACTCAGTAGCTGAAAGGGCCTTGCATACATTAGACATAAAAAGAACACTAATGTATTACATTGACAGAACAAAACAATTTCGTAAAACAATTGTTTGTAGGTTTCCAAAAACCTCATGCAGGTAACCCTATATCCAAACCACACATTGCCAGATGGATTGTTAAATGTATTCAAACTTGCTACATTAAAGCAAAAAGAGATTTACCTATTACACCAAAAGCACATTCCACTAGAAAGAAAGGCACCACAATGGCTTTTCTTGGGAATATACCAATGACAGAAATTTGTAAGGCAGCCACTTGGTCTACGCAACATACATTTACTAAGCATTACTGTGTAGACGTGTTAACAACACAACAGGCCACAGTAGGACAGGCTGTATTAAGAACATTATTTCAGACAACTTCAACTCCTACAGGCTAAACCACTGCTTTTTGGAGAGATAACTGCTTAGTAGTCTATGCACAGCATGTGTATCTGCAGCTACACATGCCACTGAATGGAAAATGTCACTTACCCAGTGTACATCTGTTCGTGGCATGAGACACTGCAGATTCACATGCGCCCTCCCACCTCCCCGGTAGCCTGTAGCCGTTTTTAGTTGCATAACAATTATAAATATGTAAATAAATAATATTTTAATAGACATTAGATACATACATTACTACTCCATTGCATGGGCACCTCTAGTATACTCACAACTCCTACCTCACCCTCTGCGGGGAAAACAATCTAAGATGGAGTCGACGCCCATGCGCAGTGGAGCCGAAAGGGAGGAGTCACTCGGTCCCGTGACTCAAAAAGACTTCTTAGAAGAAAAACAACTTTTAACACTCCGAGCCCAACACTAGATGGCAGGATTCTGCAGCGTCTCATGCCACGAACAGATGTACACTGGGTAAGTGACATTTTCCATATATATATATAAAAAACAGGTCTTCATTTACTTTTTTTTTTTTTTTAAAGAAAAAGTTTACTTCTTTTGTTTGAGATTTGGCAGGGTGTTATTTTCCATTCACGATATGTATTCACAACTTAGGTGTCTTACATTTTTCAGGGTTTTGCAACTGGGACTGTCGCAGAACATTGCTATATCTCATGTCTTACATGCATCATACACCAAATTGCGAATCCAAAGGGCTGCTTACAAGGCACCCCTTCCAAATTGTGATTCTGTATCCATTCACAACCCCATTTTGTGAGCTGGTCAAAGTTTAATAACTCCTAGAATGGGACTAATACATAGTAAAAGCCCTCTTTGCATTTGGAAACACACTTTTTTGTGAATAGCAGCATTTACAACCACATAATAGGTCTGTACATCAGGCTGTAAGCTTTGTTATGCCAAGTCATGTCAGTATGCTCTACCTGACATTACCATTAACTCTTCAGCTGGAAATCGATCTCTTGCATATCCCCCCTCAGCAATCAGTCCGTGTGTGCTGCCGCTCCTTAATTCTAGTATTCATTTATATCTTTACAACCAATTATATCCTATGGAGGGTTTGAGAGCGCTCCTGTCCACCTCTTATGCTGCTGCCGCCTCAGAACAGTGATAATGTCCCTTCTGTGCATGGAAGGCAAACAAATGTAACTTTATGCTTTTCCCTAAGTCACGTCACTAGAAGGCAGCATGGCCTTGGCTGTAAGCACTACATATACCTCTACTGCTATCTGAGAGTGGAAAGTTTGTTACCATTTCCATTCTGACACTTAGCTTTGTAGACCCTAAACCTGTCACACAGACACTATGGTACTCTCACATTCCTGTTAGCATACACTCAGTCCTAGTTTGAATGTATTGCCAATAAAGGCAGCCACCTCCATAGAGCAGTACAAACTAGCGATGGGGAGGACAGCCGTTGTTCACAAGGAGTCCCTTTAATGTAAACTGATAAATTCTACAATCTCCTCCTAGCTGAACATTACACTGATTAATCCCACTGGTAAGAGGACCAAGATGCTCACATCACTCCTCAAACACTTCTGTTGGACAGCAACCTACTACAATATTTCACTTTCCCGACTTATAGTAACAATACAGATCTCTAAACCTCTCAAATTGGGTTTCTAAAATCCGCTATTTATATCTTTTGAAATTGTGACTTGAACGCAACATCTCTGATGGATAGAGAGCATAAATTGTCTGCAGCCATTTGCCATTGCCTCTTTTGGCATGTGTTAGCACATTAAAGCCATACCTGTTGGCACTGTCATTGCTTGTTAAGCATGCAAATGAGCCTCTGTGATCCCCTTTAGTTTCCCTCCCTCTCATACACTCATTCACCCACTTTCTATAGTGGCCTTGCCTACTATTAGAACAAGCATTTGCAATCAAATACGTCTTGCATTTCTTTGAATAAGAGCTATTGACATTGTAAACTCATAACTGGATTTTTCTTGCCACATAAATTGGTCAATCCTGCCTCATAAGTTAATCTTTTCCTGCCATGTAATTCCAGTGGACCTGCATATAACTAAAGCCCTTCCATTTACCGTCTTCCTCTGTCTGCAACAAAAATTATACTGTTGCCATTTAGCATCCTATTTTAAATCTTCCATGCTAATTCCAATAGAGTACCACTTTCACCACCTCACCATCAGACTGGCTGGCTAACACGATTCCCTAAAAAAGACACGAGACAACCACAGAGGAGAAAATGCTAGAAGGTTCAGCCAGACATATCAAGAGTGTTCAAATAGTCATAATGTAATAAGGATGCTAAATTGGCCTGAATCATGGTCATAATTGTAATAAGGAGAAATTTTTAAAACATATACAAGTCTCATATAAACCTTTATCAGAAATAAACTTTTGATATTAGACTGTAATGCTCAAAACAGCCTCTAGAGGGCACCATAACAAATATGTAATTTGTAAGTAACATGGTCATGTAGCCTTATTGTTATCCTCTAGAGGGCATAACCCAATGAAAAAAATAACAGGAGAGCCATGGCCGCCATGCAGCACGAAGGGGAGAGACAAAAGAAATAGTTTGCCCACACTGAAGTATATCGGCAATTGTGTAATTATCCTTGTAACAAGGGCAGTCTGCAAGGCGTGACAAGAAATCAGCGTCAAGGCGGGACAAACGTTATGCTTTCACCAGTGACATCAAGTGATTTTTGAAAGGCAAGCCCAGGAATGAATGGAAATGATGGGCGTGAAATGGGTGTGGTTCCCACAATACTTACAACAGGTAAAAGCGCTTGCGTACTCGACCTAAAAACAGCTCCCATGCCCACTTGTACTTCTACTCAGTATTCACTTGGCTTTGGAAAGGTGCCTCACTAGACACATTTTAAATGGAAGATGACAGAAAAACTTATAGTTCTTCCCCTAATCAAGGTTTTTTTTCAATACATTTAGTTGAAACCATTTTACAAACTTAAATTGTAATCTGCCATTTGGTAGAGAAAGGAAGACGTACATTTATCTTAAGAACATTTAAAAGGAAATTGCATTTTGCGTTGCTTCAGCAATGTTAAAGAAAAGTGTTATTGAGTAAATGAATGCATTGCGCAAGAGTTTATCAGACTCCTTGGTACTGTAAAGGCTCTCTTTGCCATTTCTAATCAGCATTCTCGTTAATTGACAGCAGAATCCTTCTCGCCAGTAAGTAATCTTGTGATCTTTACTACCTAGGTCATTTCTGCATGAATCAGGCAATGGGGGGTGGTAGTCAAAAAAATATCAGCGTGGGTTGGTATTAGATTTAATTTCCCTCTCTTCCGTAAAAATTAACAATTCTTGCTGAGAATGATTGTGAGATGATTTCCAAGTGGGGGGGCTGAACTTATTTCCATAAAACATTTTATTGTTGATGCACAAACTAGGCTGCTGTCATGAATTGTGAGTACAGTTCTTTTTCCGATAAACTTAAATTTCTAGTAATTGATTTCACCTTGTGTTTTTATTGCATTGAAGGACCATGTTTTTGGCACAAAAGTGCTATTTGCCTCAGTCAGTGGAGCGACAAAGCAGAAGACCAGTTGTTGGTAACATGTCTTCGTTCACTTTGACTGCTTAGTTCCCTGAGTACTCACTTCACTTCCCATCGAACGAACAAGATGGCTCCCAGTCCTTTCATTAAGATATGGCATTACCTTTTTGTTGTGGATTTGTGTCTGTTGCCAGCTGAGAGGCCGTTTTTGGTGATCTGGTTTCAAGTCTGGCTAGAGACAACTCTTGTGTTTCAGAGCTGTAATATATAATGAAGAGGGCATTGGCTTGAAATGATGTGCAGTTCTTTTTATATCCTTTTACTACTTTTGATCCAAGCAATCATATTTAATCCCTTATATTTGATTTACTTAAAATTAAACACGAGTGTTCCATAACACAAACTTTTGATCCCTCGGACGGCATCGGCGAACAGCTCAAAATGTACTGTGCTTTATTTTCATCTAAAGAGAAAAATGGATATGTCTATTGGGCTTGCAAATCAAAAGCAGGGTTGAGAATCTGAAAAGTCAGTGGCATTTGGGCTTGAACGTATGAGGTCTGTTCTCTCTATTGTAAATTTAAAAATGTAACATGACTAGTTAAGTGGTGAGCAAGACAGAAAACTGATTATTTAAACATGTATATTTACATTATAGCTGAAATAAAAAAAAACAGTCTTAAACTGAAGAAATGCATTGTTTAGCAGGCCACCTAAGGATGGGGCAGGAAAGGCCAGACAGCAGATTGAAGATGTGATACAACTACACTCTCGCATCTGCCACTTCAGTTGCAAATCTGGAACTGCTCCCTGTTACAAAATATTTCCCTTAAATGTTTTCAAGTGCTGTGTCTATGAACAGTTACACTGAATAAGGACCAGGCCACGATAGGTGCCGTTCTGAGTACTCTGATTCAAGTTCACAAGACGTGAGTCCTTCGAATCTGCAATTTGCATGTTACTCTGCCACTGACCATTATCGCTCCTGAGTTCCCTTGGCTGAGCTTTCTTGTGCATTTGTTGGCTACAAGGACCACTGGTGCCTCTTCAGAGCCCACTCACTTGACAGGTTTGATGATGTGTCCGAGGAGCATTCTTGCTGAAAGTTCTGAACTTAGTGTGGAGAACTTGTCTCCATCTCAGCATTGGTCCCGACCTCATGAAAGGTCTTGGGTCAGCTGAATCGTTTCCCAACTTTAACCTCAAAGTCATTTTCGGAGAGAGGTGTCCTACCCTTGTAGACACAAGCCCTATGCCGGTTGCTGGCTCTGTTCCAGCTCTGCATTCAGACCCCGCTATTGTGGTGGCTTTCATCCAAGCTTTGCTCTGCCCTCTTCTGACTCACTTTAGTGTGCCTTCAGGTCCCAGGGTAGCTGTAGCATCTTAGACCCTGTGGCTGCTAAAGGCCCCTTCCCCAGTGCCAGAAGACTCCACTAATGAGCCTGATGCTGCTTCGTTTGCTGTGCCTCTGCTGTCAAATGTCTTACTCCGATTCGGCCCTGGGCTCTGCTAACCAGGCGCCAGGGCCTGTGCTCTGACTAAAAAGGTAAATGCAGATTAGACATAATTATAATTGGCTCTGACAAACCTACCTGTAAGTCCCTGGTATATGGTAGGGCATGTAGGTTTAGGGACCCCAGTGAAGTTAGGGCACTCCTAAGTGCACTTCTATGGTGTCTGGTGTCATTTTTAAAGGCAGACCTGCCTTGCTGGCTGTTTTTGAAAAATAATTAACCCCAAATTCGACTTTGCAATTAAAAGTACTTCCAAACTTTTAAGCAACCTTATTTTTACAAATAGGTCACCCCTAAAGTTTGCCCTAGGTGCCCCAAGGATTGGGTGCGGTGTAAATATGAGCAGGAATAATATGAAAGCTGTTTTATAAGCCCTAATGAGGGAAAACCTGATTTTGTTTTTCCTCATTGTAGTACGTTAGCACCGTAGGTTAACATTGGAACCTTGGAACATTAAAATAATAAGGTCTAGTTTTCACCAGAAAGAGCTAAATATTTAATGTTTGATATCATATTAATAGTTAGAATAAATACAAAAATTTGCCAATCTTTTACTTATTATAACTATTACAGGGAAAGAGTTTTAGAACTCTTTCTAAAAGTTACCTAAATCAGCTGTGTAGTGCCCTTTCTTGATTGGACAGCCTCGGGTAGCCTGACGCAAGCTACTTTACAGACATGTGAAGTAGCCTGAACTGAAAGAAACCTAGCATCTGGTGGGTTGAGAGCTGCTGTAGTAGGTGGCAGAGCAGGAAGGGGCAGGGTGGCCAAACTGGACTTAAATGGAGAGAAAGCCACTTGAGACAGAAACCAGATCTTTTCCGTTTCCTTAACACCCATCCAGATGGGAACCCCTGTAATTACATTACCGGAGGGTTTAAAGGGGGTGTGCTATGAAACCTTTGCCACACGAGTGAGTGTGCACAGCCAAATGTTTTATCTTAGCAATACCTATTTCTCCTGAGGTCTAGCTCCTCTCAAGTTTTGTTCTGGTAGAATTATTGAGTCTCTGTCTTCAAAAAGAAAATTTACTCCAAGTATTCAGGTCTGAAGGTTCACTTGTAATAGTCTCATGTCTTAGGTGTCTCTATTCTTATGAAATAAAATCTCAAATTCTCATCTGCAAATAGTTCAATTTTCTCTCCTTGTAAACATAAAAGTTTACTGACTCTTTTCCTATCTTTTGGCCTGAGTAACTTGACTTATTCTCCTCTGTTTCTTCTTGACTGACCAGAAAACAAATTCACAATGACCTGACAAAAATTGGGAATAAACCGATGGGTGCACTAAAGAATGGGCATTTTCCAAAAGTTGGGCAAAATGTATAGTGAATAATTGCTTATCTGACAAGCTTGACAATGAGACACTACTCTTCCTCACAGGATTCCAGTTGAGTTGCACAGCATGAACTTCATTCATGCATGTTAGTGTCTTTTGCTTTGCTGTTGCTGGATCTGGAGCAACTGGATCACTGATTGTGCTTCGCACAAACTTCCCCACCAATGTTGGAAATCTTGCAAACAGTCTTTACCAAAGATTCTCATCCGATGCCTAAGAAGAATTTTCAAACCTGGTTGATGAAAGAACCACTTGGTTATTTATTTAATTTTAACTTTTTTTGTCTTTTTGAGTAGTTAAATGTTTTCATTGTGTCCTCTTCAATTTCTTTCCTGACCCTGAGAGATGCTGCAAATTGTGGTTCTTCCCTTACCAAATCGCATGAGAGACCAATTCACTGAAGTGGTTATTGATGATTTTTGGGTTTCTAGAACTCTTCCGAGTTCTTGGGTCAACTCGATTCAGTTGCCAGATCTGTGGTATCCCAGGTAGTCCTTCATGGCATGCTTTTTCAAGCTCCTTGGGCTTTCTTGAAGTGATAAGGTAAGAGTGCTGGATTACATTTTTTTAAATTCTCACCTCATTAACAAGCACACTTTCTTAGCTGTAGATTACACTGCACTGATGGCTAACGTGGTGCACCTGCCATCTGCGATGAACATACCCCAGGGGCGAAATAGGGGACCGTAAATTTTTTTCGCAGGATTGTGACTTTGTAGATGTCACCAACATTCTTATAACCAGCTTCTCATGGCTGTCCATGGCTGTGGAAGGTATGTTGCCTTGAAAGGGAACTATGATCAGATGCCTCTATTTTTGTCATAGTTGCCTCCGGCTTCCCCACTGAAATCATGTTGAATGTCTCATGGGAAGTAGTTGTGAATGGGTGATTAAGTGATACAGTTGTTAGAACTGGCTGTTCCAGTCCTCTGTCTTTTTTGTTAAGATGACTACTCAAATTGTTTGGTGTCCAGTCATTGCCTTATTTTCATATTGGTGCTTGGTTGCCTGCCACCTTCCTGAGGCACTTATTTCAGTGGCTTTGTTCTGAAGCATTGTTCTAACTTTGTAAATCTTCCACGCTTTATACTGGATCCAGAAACTCTTGCAGTCGCACTATCAGCAGGTGGCACCATTAGCCTAAGTCCTGCCTCCAGAGATGATGAGACAGATTTCCTTTTTCCTCAGCGATTCAACAAGATGATTGTTTCTACAAAATTCTCCAACCACTGTGTAAGGGAACTATGAGTCCTCCTAAAACTACAGCTTTTAAACCTTGCTAGGATGTTTCAAACAAATGTCTGTGACAGACCTACACAAGGTGTGCTTTGATGTTTGGGCTCAGGGCTTGTCTCCAAGTTGTGTGAGGAAGGTGCTCCAGTGAATCCGAAGTGATCCCAGAATGTGAAATGATGCTGCAAATCTCCACTCACCAGAAGAATCTGTGCAAGCCACACTCAAAGTCCAGTGCTTGGACCTGCTTCTAAGGTCCATCCCACGTTGGGCCCTTGTTGCTGTCGAAGGCTTCAGGTAACTCCAAATCTAAGTCAGCGGGGAAACACAAGAAATCCAACTGGGACCCATCCCCATCCTGCCATGCTCTGTCACCAGAGAAGTTGTGCCAGTGTCAGTGTGCCACTCGATCTCGCTCCCAGTCTGACAAGCCAATTCCACAATTAGTTCCGATGGACTCAGTGTTGCCTGTGCCTTGCTGATGTTGCAAAACAAATCAAGGCCTTCAGATAGTCCATGATGTTCATCTTTGGCATGCTTCTGGTTCCTTCTGGCGTGTCTTCAGGCCCCAAGGATCCACATAGGCCTCCACTTGGGTTACTGTTGGCGGACCCGTCCACACCAGTCTGTGCCTCTCGAACCTGCACCAAGTTCTGCACTAACTCTAGTGCAGATTTGCACTTTGGTACTATAGTCTGCAGCAGGCCCTTCGATAGCTGGACCTGATGGCACTGGAGGTAAACCATTTACTAACATCTGACTCCAGGCAAGCTCATCTCATCCTCGACCGAGGTTATGTCTCGGTTTTGCACTGACTCATCTGATTCCCACTTCAGTCAGATTCCGACTGAACACAACGCCTACTGCAAATCCTTCATCAGGTGCTCCATTGGCATTTGTCTCTGACTCAGATTAAAGCCAACCATCTATGGGGGATGACAATGGAGATGTAGGGGATTATTTCCTCCCACATTATGATGACGGCAACCTATAAATGACACAGACCTACAAGGTGCCAGTGGGCTTGTTACTTCCCTAAAACAGGGTTGATTCCTCACCCTCCCAGCCAAGAACAGAAAAAGTGCTTCTTTTGCTGTGGTGATTAAGCACATAGTTTAGGCCTTGGACCTATAATTCCTGTCTCTGGAGGTTAAAACTAATGTACTTACAGACATTTTGCAGCCTGAGCAGGTTACATTTCAGCTCTTACTACTATTTAATGAAGGTCTAACTGATGCATAAATGGCCACCAGGTCTAAGCCCTTTTTTTCCCAACTGTGAAGAGGGAGGTAGCTGGACAACACAGACAGGCGCCGTCAACCTTGTTTTTTTGACTCAACTTCTTCATTCAGAGGGTCTGGTGGTATAAGCATCCATTAGTAGGGTGAACCATGATTCTCTCTAGATGGAGAAAAATAATGGATCAAGACATTTAGGAAACGGATGTTCACTTAAACTAGTCTGGACTTAAGGTCGGTTAATACCAGCTGCCCACTCAGGCGTTTTCATAGATGACCTATGGGCCACGGCCCGCACGATGTTGCCAGCGTTCCGTGAGGAGTTTCAGGCATCCCTGGCTCAAACTATTCAGGATGAAGCTAAATATGTAATCTGTTCTGGTCTATGCACCACTGACTGCCTGGGATGAGCAGTTAGCACTAGAGTGAGCTCCTTTGCCATGCATGGAAAAAGTCTGCAGGCTTATCTCGAGACATTCTATCATCCCTTATGGATGAACCTGTCGACAGATCTGCCAGTTTAGTGAAAAGGCTTTTTCTAGCCTAGAACGATTCAAGGGAAGCAAGGTCACAGCTCGTTCTTTGGGCCTTTCAGTAGTTCAGCAACAGTTAAGACCCCTTCAGGGCTACTAGCAGAGTCTGGGGTACATAAAGTAACAGAGGCCCCTGCGCACAGGCGAACCAGTCCTGTCGGGGATCGGGCCTTCACTGTGCTAGATCCCACATGCACAGAGCTTCCCAGCCCTCATCCCTGGTGGCATCATCTTCCAAACAACATTTCTTTACCGCTTACCCTTTATGTGGCTGGATCCAACAGTTTCTGCGTGTGTGGCAAAGGAGCACGTCTGACGGATAGGTCCTCCAGCTTGTTCAATGGGGTTATTCCCTTCCATTCTTTTCCGACCTGCCTCCTCTTCCACCCATATCAGAATCTGCTTTGTGAAGAGTACCAGGCCATTTTATTGCATGAGATGCAAGCTCCTTTGTCCATAGGGGCCAATGAGAGGAAACCTGGTTGTTACTCTAATTAATTCCTCATGTTGAAGTATTGCGACCTCCTCCTATTTTAGGTCTCTGCCCTCTGAACAGCTTTTTGAGGATGGGCAGATTCAAGATAATATCACTGGCCTGAGTTCTGTCTGCCCTAGATCCAGGTGACTGGTGGTAGCCCTGGACCTGAAAGATGCATAGCTGCATATTTTCTTATACCCATTTTGCAATCCCACAAACATTACCTATGGTTCAAGGTAGGCCAGAGGCATTTTAAGTTTACTCTGCTTTCTTTAGGCCTCACATGAGCCCCCCAGGTGTCCACAAAAGTGATGGCAGTGGTCACTGTCGTCCTTTGGAGGTTGGCACAACAATTTTCCCCTACCTCAACAACAGGCTGTTGAAGGCTGGCTCGCCATAGTCAATCGTAGACCATCGCCAGATGATAGACCTTCTGATATTGTTGGGGTTCACATTCTGTGTGCTGCAGTCACACCTGACTACTTCACAGAGACTCTTTTGTATTTGGAGCCATTTTGGATATAGTGCAGTTACGGGCCTTTCCTATGCCACAACAAGTCCCGGATATTCAGGCTATAATCCCGGTGTCTCAGCCTCGGTCCTGGCTGGCTCAGAGACTTCTTGGCCTCCTGCATCCTGCTTGTCGACTATGCCTAGTAGCATCTGCAGGCTCAGCAGGGGAACCTGGAGTCTCAGTGGGCCCAGCACCTAGGGAACCTGTTGGATTCCATCCAGGTTTCAGAGGATGCTACAAAAGGTCTGCAATGTGGCATCTCTGCTGCTGAAGGACTAGTGCCAGACCCTTTTCCCTTCATCACCCAGAGCTGACCGTAGTAACGGATGCCTCACTGCTGGGTTGGTGAGGTCATCTGGGAGACTTGGAGAACTGGTAACTCTGGTCTCCAGCAGAAATCCAACTCCCCATGAATCTCTCCGGGTTGTGAGTCATTTACTTGGTGGTGAAGGCCTTCATACCATCCATCAAAGGAAAGCTGGGAACATGGAGTTTCACTGGGCCCAGTACCTAGGGAACCTGACAGATTCCATCCAGGTTTCGGAGGATACTACAAAAGATCTGCAATGTGGCTTCTCTACGGCTAATGGACTAGTGCTGGATGCCTTTCCCTTCCTCAACCAAAGCTGATAGTAGTGATGGATGCATCACTGCTGGGTTAGAGAGCTCATCTGGGAGAGGTGGAGATCTGAAAACTGGTCTCTGGCAGAAATCCAACTCCACATCAGTTTATCTGGGCAATTTGCCTGGTGCTGAAGGCCTTTTTTCCATCCATCAAAGTGAGGCTGCAACAGTTGCACACGGACAAAACCATCGCCATGTGGTACTGCAAAAAGCAGGGTGGTGTGCTGTCCTAGGTTCTGTGCTTAATGGCTCTTCGTCACTGGAATTGGCTGGGATGTCCGGTCATTTTTAGGTACTTTTTTCTTTTGCCTTCGCCACTTCGCACTGCGTGGCCATATGTTGTTGCTGGAGTTTCCTGGCATGCACTTATTCTCCCCTTGCTGTCCGATCCACCCTCTCACCCCTCCCACCACACCGTGTCTTTTGCAGCTAATGTAAACATTAAAGCAATGGCTGTATCTCTAACAACTCAGATCAGCCTCGGAGCCACAGGTCCGCAGCCCGCATCAACACCTTACAGATCCTGAGCACCCCATAGTCCCCTTTCTATGTTTATGCCTCTGCTGGCTGCAGAGACGCACATGGCTGTCAGGGGACATTTCTTCTCCGCCTCCTTTGCAGAACTGCCACAGTCCCTTGCCGTCCTCCCCAAACACCCACCCAGCGGTGCTGTGGTAGCTGGGCCTCGGTTGTGGACTAGAGACAGCCTTGTATTTTGTTTTAAACAAAGCACTCTAACATGCATCTGTCTGTTCTTTCACTCTCCTGTTGCACATCACAGCGATTTATCAAAGGTTGCGAACTCTGCACACTGATGCGACGTGACTTTCGGTTAATGTTATCACCATCCGATTTCTCTATGCGTACCATAGGAACACCCCGAGTTGGGATTGGAGTAAAGACTGGGGAATAGGACTGTGCTCTCACTGATTTCCCTACAAATGTCACTTATTTAGGTATGGTAATAAAATGAGTATCATATTTTTTTCAGCTGTATTTGGTGCGAATGTTTTCACTGCAGATAGAGGAAGAAGGTAAATGGCAGTGCTTTAGTTAATGCAGGGTCACTGGAACTGTGTGGCAGAGAGTAACAAATTATGCCACAGAGTTGACCAAATTATGTGGCAAGAAAAGTCCAGTTATGCATTTAAAGCGCCAATAGCTCTAACTCAAGAAAATGCTTATTCTGGTTGTCATCCGCCTGGCGGGATCTTTGAACACCAGGACGGACAACCTCAGCCAAAGCTTTCTAGCTAATCACGAGTGGTAATTGAACCCCAGTGTGGTGCGGGGCATCTTCCTACAGTGGAGGGATCCCTGGCTGGATTTTTTCGCCACAGTTGAGAATATGCAATGTCCAAGCTTTTGCACATTGAAGTTCTCAAGAACAATATCTAGGAAATGTATTCAGGCTAAGGTGGAGCACGGGACTCCTATACACCTTTGCCTCTCCTGGCTTGAGTTCTAAAAAAAGATGAGTGACGACTGTGACCAAGTCATCCATGTGGCTCTGGATTGGACCAGCAGTTTATGGTGCCTGGAACATCTGGACATGAGCATCTGTCCCCAATCAGGCTTCCGCATCAGTAGTATTTTCTGTTGCAGATGCAGTGCAGGGTACTTCTCCCGGGCTTGCACAATCGACACCTCCATACGTGGTGGTTGAGTGATCGCAGTTCGTTGTCTTTGATCTTCCTTCTATGGTTGTAGATGTTATCCTTGCTGCACAACACCCATATACTAGGTACAATTACACTGGGCATTGGAACAAATTTGTGTGCTCTTGTGGTGCACGCAATACAGACTAGTTACAGGCCAAACTGTCAGATATCTTATTGTATGTTTTTGTGTTTGGCCTAGTAAGGACTTGGAATGGGCACCGTCGAATTGTTTGTTGGCCCTTTTGGCTTTTTTCTATTTTCCACACCAGCTGTCCTTGTTTAAATCACCTGTTGCAATGAGACTTCCAAAAGATTTAATACATATTCCTCTAAACCCTTTGTTGCTCATTGCATCTGATGACTCTGAATACTGTGTTCCTTGTTGCGAATACTTGAGCTTGTCACATGAGTGAAGTTAAAGCTGTTTTGATGCAACAGTCCTGCAACACCTTTGTCCTAAACAAACTGGTGTTTTGGGCCAAGGCTGCTTTCTTGCCAAAAGTTGTGGCTCCTTTTCGTGTAGGGCAATCCATCATTCTTGCAAAGTTTTTTGCTCTGCCACACACTCCTTGAAGGAGGATAAGAAACTCCGCTGGCTGGACCACAAGAGAGCCCTGTGCTCTTACATCAAACTCACCAAGGGCCATCAGGTAGGCAGTCAGCTCTTCACTGGGCTTTCTGGAGAAAAGAACGGCAAGGTGGTGCAGAAAAGGACTTTCTCAAGGTGGATAGTCCTCTGCATCAAAATCTACTGCACGTTGGTCAAGAAGCAATCTCTGAAAGGGGCTAAAGTCTCATTCCACCAGAGTCAAGGTTGCTACCACTGCTTTGGCACATGAAATGGCTATTCTCAACATTTGTCAGATTGTGGCATGGTGTCCATACAAATGTTCATGAGAAACTACTGCCTTGACAGCTAGGCTGATTGGAAGGGCATATTGCCTGTGCGGTACAGGAGGACCTTTGGTTTAGCCCATTCTACAGACCCTCAGGCTTTGGTGTTTTTTTCTAAAGTTGAAAAATGTGTGGTTACAAGTATCCAGCCGGAGAACAAGTTACTTACGTTCAGTAATGCTCTTTCTGGAGGATAACCACACATTCCCCACTTCTGTCCCTCCTCCCCATTCTATGGAATGATCTATGTTTCCATCTAAAAAGGTTCCAACCTAGAGATCTGCACATTGTTACTCTGGCTAGTTTTTGGGCTCCACAGGAGCAGACGCAGTGAAGAAAGAAACTGATGTCAGCAGGAATCTGCGATTCAATAGAATATCCAACAGAAAGAGCAGTACCAAAGTAACTTGTTCATCTTGACCTACAAAACAGACAGTTTTCTTGCTATTAGAAGCCTTTACAGAAGAGAATGCTTCTTTTGCAATGGTGATAGGCAGGTCTGTAGAGGTGCTAGACTTGAAGATGCTTACATTTGAGACTAAGGCTAATCTTCCAACAAAAATCTTGCGTCCTAGGCCTTCCACTTTAGAAGATTTATTGCCATTTATTGAGACTTTGACTGATACATTTTCCAGAATCAGCTTGTGAGTCACTTGATTGCTATACGTCACGGACCTGCCACACCCTATTGCTGAGATGCATATTGTGCATGCTTATGTGAGCAGCATCTGTCCGTATTCTTTTAGCGCTTCTCCACTGACCAGAATAAAATAATATTTTTATCAGCTGGTCTAGTGCTCCATTCCTTGAAAGCGGGGAATCTCTTGGGTAACTACAGCGAAGACCTCTGGGACATGGCAAGCATCCCTCCATTCTCAGTACCTTTAAGATGCAGGGAATGGAGGAACTATTCTAGGTGAATATAGGTTTCATGTAGGTATAAAAGTGACATCTGTGTGCATAATGCATGGCATGTCAGTGAAAAAAAAAAAAAAAAAGTCTAGCTTTAAGGGAAGTTCTTCCCGTGCAACCTGAAAGGGTAGCCTCAAAAAGGAATACCTCTACTGAGATCTCCACGTCCTGCACACTACCTAAGGTCACATCCTTCACACTTAAGGGTTTAACATCAAAACAGAATCTCCATTGGGTTATGACATTACACAAGAGTTACGGTTGGAGGGTAGGATTCAACGATTCTTGCTGGGTTGGCAAAACATGGAAATGGACAGGCGGGTCCAGCTGTCCAAAACAGGTATACCTTTCCATTCATTGGTACTCCACTGCACCTTCCAGCAATCCCCAAAATGATTGATGAAGGACCACCTATCCGTCTTATGGCAGGAGGTGCAAGCCTTTTTGACCAAAGGGGTTATTGACAGGGTACCTGGTAAGAAATAGGTTGTGGTTGTTATTCCCACTACTTTCTGGTGTCAACGGAGGATGGAGGGCTTTGTCCTATTTTAGACCTGCACCCTTTCAATGCCTTCCTCTGAAGCAAAAATGTGAGATACTCACACTAGCACAGATGTTGTCTGTCCTCAACCCTGCACACTGGATGGCAGCATCAGACTTGCATAACACAAGTCTGATACCTAAAGTCACATCCTCCGCATTTAAGGGTTTAACATTACAAAACAGAATCTTCATTGGGTTATAACATTACACAAGATAGTTACAATGCTCTGCATGTCGGTCTTGGTATTGGAGAGGAACATTGTAAGCAAACAGAAGCAAAGAACTCAGAAGCTTTTGGAACCTGAAGTTGCTTGACCCAACGAACAAGGGCCTTCACTGGGGTTTTGGTTTCATATAGCATCAAGGCAAATTTAAAACCTGGTACCATTATGACAATCATACCTACAACAAAATAGAATATAAGGATGATTTCTGTAGTAACTCCTCAAACTTTTGTGGCACGCCATCTAATGTGACCATTAAGGCACATGATGCCAACAATGCGTGGTACAATTATAAAATGCCAGTGTCCTCTGAGTGTCACCTGACCCACGTCTGAGGGCTGCACACACAAGATGTGCCTAGTGCCCATGCAAACATCTTTAGGATACCAACCCTTAGGGCCATTAAAATCCATTAATGAGACCTAAGGGAGTTGTCAATTTCTCTTCAAAGATGACACCTGGGTAATCAGTCGATTTTGTGTACTTGGGCCTGTAACCAATGTTTAGACCATGTATAGACAGGGACAGCCCAGAACATTTTTCCATTTGACCTCCAGAAAGGTCTCCCTCTTTAATGTTTTTGTTATATTGTATGTTTACTTGATGATCATGGGGAAGGGTTTACTAATTAGTATAAGTGTGCTGTTCAGATAAGGGTCTATTAATTACTTTAGACTGGCCAGTATACCGTGCATCAGATGTTTAAATGCCACCTATAATTTTAAAACTGCTTTAGAATCACTGAGTATCACAATGGTGTATTGGCTCATGTATGGAATACAAGCTAGCATTTTAGTCTTATGTAGTCTACATGGAACACATTCTTCATTATAAAAAACTTAATTGAATTGTGATCTTTGCACATGTTTTTTATCAATGCCTGTTTACTGTCACTTTTGTTAGATAACTATTAGAGACTTCTAACCAGATTCCTCACCCTTTGAATAATCCCAAGGTGTCAACATGGATCCAGAAATCTTTCCAGAAGTAACTGTGCAGGGCGATAGGTGGCGCCATGTGGCTCCCCACTGAACTCCGTTCTGCTCCGGAAATGAGGTGTGGGGCATATATAAGTGCCACTTCAGTGCACTCATGCCAGTTCCTTTCTTTCTGCGCCACCAGACACGCATTTGGAGATACCTTTAATCTCTTTGACACAATTTACCTCACAACATTTTCTGTGTGCAAGGGAATTATCACCTTCTAAAACAACAGGTTTTAAGCCCAGTAAGGAATTCTGCAAACATGTGTCTTTGGCAGATCCTCATCATGTTTGCCTGTGATGCCTGGGGTTCAGCCACAACTCTAAGGCCTGCAGTGACTGTACATCATTGAACTTGAAGGCCTTTCAAGACTGCGAGGCGAAACTCCATCGCTAAGCACCAGACGACTCTGCGGTGAGATCGATCCAAATCGAAGGGTCGGTTCAGGTCCTGATTCCAGTCCAGGAGTCATTCCGAAGTCGGTTGTTGTCACGCTACAAGTCATATGGTAAGTTGAAGAAAAAACATTAAACATTTAGGCAGGGCTCTGCCTTATTCTACCATTCACATTCTGCTGAGCAGATGCAAGGGCATCACCGTGCCCCTTGATCTCACTCCTATAGTTGGGTCGACCTTGGAGCCCATCCTGTAATTGTTGTTGCAGAACCCAAGTTTCCAGGGCTGCCTGAGACACCGGGGCAGATCAATGAGTTCCGCAAGGCCATGCTCCGACTCTTTCGATTTTTACAGACTTCCTCTGGTACACTTGAAGGAGCTGAGAAGCTCCATCTGGGATACCACCTAACGGTTCCCCCTCATCGCCAGATGGATTCTCCAAATCCACCACTGGGCCTCCTCTTTTTTTCCTGCACCTACTCTTCCTCTGGTGCCACCCCACGCTAGTTCCTGGAGCTTCGATGCCGGAGGACGAGGTGCCCAGTTTTGGCGGTTCAAGGGGAGCAGGGCCACAGAAAGCTCCCTGGGCTTAACTATTCTTCCTTGCCATCCATACTAGGCCTCCCATTCCTTTCATGACTTCGGCAGAGGTACCACATACCGTCAACCAATTTAGTCTCTGCAGGGTGTCAAGCAGTTTCACACCTAAGGCAGCGCACCCTCCACCCCTGCAGTCAGGGTCAGTGAGCCACTCTGTCCACTTATCCCCCTCCCTGGTGCTCCAGAGCCCAATATGCCAATCCCCTTTAGCGTGTCCTCAGTGGAGCACAGTCACTCTGTTGGAGATAGGATACGACAATTCTTGCTGGGTTGGAAAATCATAGCATTGGGCAGGTGGGTCCTGCAGATAGTCCAAAAGGGGTACACTTTGCCGTTCATTTCCACTCCACTGCACCTTCCAGCATCCCCAGAGTGGTTGATGGAGGACCATTAGTCCATCTTATGGCAGGAAGTGAGAGCCCTTTTGACCAAAAGGGCTGCTGAGAGGGTACCTGGCAGGAATTAGGTTGTGGCTGTTATTTCCATTAATTTCTTGTGCCAAAGAAGAATGGAGGCCTTAGTTCTATTTTAGACCTGCATCCTCTCAATGTCTTTCTTAGAAGGAAAATGGTAATGTGCTCACACTAGCCCAAGTCTTGTCTGACCTCAGCCCTGCAGGCTCGATGGTGGCATTAGACTTGCAGAACGCCTATTTCCATAAACCCGTCTCCCAGTCCCGTCGGAGCTTCTTACTAGTAGTGGTGGGACAGGAGCATTTTCAGTTTGGCATGCTTCCCTTTGGTCTCACCAGCGTGCCTCACGAAAGTGATGGCATTGGTAGTAGCACACCTTCAAAGGTCTTCCTCTACCTCAATGACTGACTGGCTGTTGAAGGCAGGCTCACCCCAGGCAGTCATCACTCGTCTCGAGATGACAGCGAATATCGTGTCATCCTTGGTGTTCACTGTCAACCTGCCAAAGTCACACTTTACTCCTTCTGAGATGCTCCTGTTCATCAGAGCCATTCTGGACATAACTCAGTTTTGTGCCTTTCCCCTAGAAGGGAGAGTCCTAGACATTCAGGCTGTGATTCAGATCCTTCAGTCTTTGTCCTGGTTTTCAGTGATGTCGACTTTGAGGCTACTGGGACTTTTGGCCTCTTGCACCCTGCTGGTCAAACATGCTATGGGGGCATTTGTGGGTTTTGCAGTGGGATCTGAAGTCTCAGTGGGTCCAACATCAATGGGACCTCTCCGACCATGTCCAGATTTCAGAGGAGACTATAGGAAATATGCAATGGTGGTTACTGGACTGCAGTTGAGTCAGTGCAGACCCCTGTTACCCATGATCCCTCTAAAACCTTTTATTCCCGCCCCCCCCAACACCCGAGTTGACAGTGGTGACTGATGCATCGCTTATGAGTTAGGGTGGCCATCAGGCCTCTGCTCTCCATTGCGACCCGGCTCCATAATAGCCTCCTGGGGCTTCGGGTCATCTGCTTGATGTTGATAGCCTTCCTTGAGTCAATCAAAGGGAGGCTGGTGTAGGGGTTTACCAACAACACCACTGCCATTGGGTGTTGCAACAAATAGGGCAGTGTGGGGACCTGGACCTTGTACCAGGAGTCATTACACATCCGGACATGGCTTGATCTCAAGGGATTTTTCTGGTAGTGAACCACCAATCTGGATCTTTGAATACCAGGGTAGACAAGCTCAGCTGTCCATGCCTGGCAGATCACGAGTGGCAGTTATACCCACCATGACTGAGAATGTGCACTATAACCAATTCTGCATGTTGGAGTTTGCAAAACGTATGTCGCTAGGAGACTTGCCTGCTTATAGTGTAACACAGGGTTCATGTATTCCTTCCCACCAATAGTTCTTCTGCCCTGGGTTCTGAAGAAGGTCAGGATCAATTGGGCCTAAGTCATCCTGGTGTCACCTACTTGGGCACAGAGCATAGTATCCAGAACGCTTGGACATGAGCTTCTGTTCTGCTGTCAGGCTGCCCCTTCAGGAGGACCTGCTGTTGCAGCAACGGGGCAGGATTCTGCACTCAAGCCTTTGCAGTCTCCACTTTCATGCATGGAGATTGAGCAGTAACAGTTGAATACCTTCGACCTTCCTCTTGAGGTGGTTTATGTTATCCTGGTAGCCAGGTGTCCTTAACAAAAATGGTATATATGCCTGCCATTTGTCAAATATCCGGTTTGGTGCAGCACACACCAGATTGACGCCATCCAGGCCATGTTATTACACGTTCTGTTTTGGTTTGTCTTTTGCCCAGCAAGACTTTGATTTGGGCACAGTTAAAGTGCATCTTTCATCTCTTTTGGCCCATTTGCGGTTGGTGGTCTAGCCCTCATTGTTCAAATCACCGGTTGTGATGCATTTTTAAAAAAGTTTCCAACACTTGTTTCCCCACTCTTTTTTTGTTGTACCACAGTAGGACCTTAACTTAACTCTCACATATTGGATGTGTACTCCCTTTGAGCCCCATCACAGCTGTCCTTTGTTGCTTCTTACCCTCAAGACAGTGTCCCTCACCACCATAACATCAGCGATGCAACTGAGCGATCTGCAGGCTCTGTCACTCCGTAGTATACCACCTTGTTCCCAAATAAATCGCTTCTCCAGAAGCAAGCATCCTTCTTGCCTAAAGTGGTGATGCTGTTCCACATCGGCCAAACCATCACCCTGCTCGTGTTCCATGGTCTCCCTCACCCCTCTTAGGAGGAGGAGAGACTCCATCGCTTGGCCCTCAAAAGAGAACGCTATAAATGCCGGGTGTACAATCCGCTCTCCGTGGAGCTCACCTAAACGAAAAAAGGCAGGGCCATGCAGAAGAGAACCATCTCCCACTGGATCCTACTCTACATCAAGATACACTACACATTGCCCAAAAAGCATCCTCCAGAAGGTCTGCAAGCTGTTTCCACCATGGCCAAGGCTGCTATCTCTGCATTGGACACACACAGTTCCTATACTGGACACCTGCCAGGCAGCTACGTGAGTGAGTGTCCGTTCATTCGTATCAAAGGGCTAACATATGGACAGCCAGATTCGCAGAGGGGATGTTTGCCCGCTTGTTCCTACAGGACGTTTCTAGTTTGAGCCATTTCATATACCAGCCTCCTAATAGAGTCTGCTCTGGTATCTATTCAGAAGGTGAGAAATCTGTGGTTAGAAGTCTCTCCCAGAAGAACAAGTTACTTACCTTCGGTAGTGCTCTTTCTGATAGAGAATCTGTCAATTAGCTGATTCCTCACCAATCCTCCGATTCTTCTCTTTCTGTGAATCTGGTTCTACTTATTAAAAAGAACCCAAGTTTAGGAATCGGCACACTGGTCAAAGCAGATTGTTGTTGGAGCTCTGCGTCTGGGAGTATGGACTGCCTCAAAAGCAGAAGACGTCAGTGCACTGGGGTGGTGACTATATGAACCCGGTGTGTCATTTACAGAGTGGAATGGCATCAGTACGGAGCCACACAGCACCATCTGCCGGTGCTCAGAGGTTCTGCTGAAAATGTCTCCGGATCCAGTCTGAGGAGTATTGAAAAGGCATAGAATCTATGGTTAGATAGTCTCTGCCAGGAAGAACGTTACCAAAGGTAAGTAACTTTTCAACAGAAACTTTGATCAAATAAACACATAACGGTTATGTATTTTTAATAAGCACAAATGGGCAGATAACCCTGACTGACACATTCCTGGACTAAACCTTGTTCCTGCTTATCTGTAAATATACAGGTGGGACTATCCCAAAGACCTGCACTGGGTGACCCTGCTTTCTCAGGCACAGCACCATACTCTGAAGAGCATGGTAGTTCTGGCTTCTACATGCATGTTTAATCCAAATTATTCCCTACCCCCCACAATATCAACATCCATTGAGAGGGTTGAAGAGTGAGTATCAAGGCATTCTGGAAACAGATCTTCTGCTGTGGTCAGTCAGCGCCAGCTGCTTGCTAGGGCGGTACTCTCATGCGTTATGTAATATGATCTTGGACATCTTACCTGCAATCTCAAACTTTTCAGGATGGCCAGAATGTTGTCAAATGTGTCCCAACATCAAGACTTGGACACTGCTGACTGTTTGGGCAGAGCAGTTGTGATTAGCATAGTGTTCCTGCACCACACATGGATGTGATCCATGGGCTTTTTAGATGACGTTCAGATGTCACTCATGAACATATGCCTTTTGACTGGTCTCTCCTTTGTAGCGAGTGGACTGATTCAGCACTAGAGTTCTTCAAAGAAAGCAGAGTCCTAGCGCTCCACCTCAGTCTCTCCACGCCTGTAAGTTAGTATCCTCAACAGTTTCATCCCTTACAGGCCAGGGTAGGGGATCTATCAGACAAGACAAGGCTTAACATCCAGCAGGTAGGTCCTGCAGATAGTTAAACGGTTCTAGGCCTTACCATTCGTTTCCAACCCACTGCATCTCCCCTCCACATCAGAGCAGCCCTCTGAGGAGCACTTGTCCATTTTGCTAAAGGGGCCATTGAGTGAGTCCAAGCTCCTGAAATGGGAACTGGATGTTAGTTTGACTATTTCCTAGTGACAATACAGGTTACAGACCTTCATCCTGTTTCTCAGTTTCTTCCTGCAAAAGGACAAATTCAAGATGCTTGCAATGGCCCAGGTTCAATCACTCCTGTTTCGCTTCTTCGGTGCTGCATGCCTACAGGCACTACTTGTTTCTTAGGTGGGTCAGGGTCGTTTGAAGTCTGCATTACTCCACTTTGACATCACCAGTCCCCTTTAGGTTTTTATGACCGTGATGGCAGTGAACGCAGCGTTCCTTCAGACGTTGGGTATACAAGTCTTCTACCTCGATGACTAGCTTTTGAAGTTGGACTCGCCAGGGTCAGTTGTGGATCACCTCCAGATGACAGCACACCTCTTCACAGCATTGTGGTTCACTGTGAACAATCCAAACTCAGACTTGACTCTCTCACTGAGGCTCCCCTTCATCAGAGCCATCATGGATAAAGTGCTTTATCGGGACTAGCCTCTGGATCAGGGAGAATGATCCTTATGTTTCGGCCGCTGTCCTGGGCCTCAGTAAAGGTAGCTCTGAGGCTTCTTAGCCTGTTGTCCACCTACATCTTGCTCATTGACCAATAAGGGAGTCGGCATACAGGGGGTCGGCAGAGGGATCAGAAGTCTCAGTAGGCCCAGCTTTGGACTCTGTTGGATTCCATTCAGGTTTTGAGAGGAGACTCTGGCAGACCCCTCCCTACGACCCACCCAAGGTGACAGATGAATGACTGATGTGTTTGGGAGGTCATTTGGGAGAGGCAGAGTTGAGAGAAATCTGGTCTCTGGGGGAGACTCATCACCTCATCAAGTTTTTGGAGTTTCGGGCAATTCGCTTGAGGTTAAGTCTTCCTGCAATCCATCAAGTGGAGGCTGAATCGGGTCCTCACAGACAACATCAGCACCATGTGATATTGCAAGAGACAGTTGGGGTGGGGTACTGGGCACTGTGCTTGGACTCCCTGCACCTCTGTAACTGGCTAAAACATCAGGGAATTTTACTGATCAAGCACCACCTGGCAGGATCCTTAAACGGACACACCCAGCTAACAACACTTAGCGGATCATGAATGGCTGTTATACCGCATGGCGTTTTTCAGTAAAGGAAGGAAACCTGGCTTGAACTCTTCACCACAACTGAGAACTCACAATGTTAACACTTTTGTTTGCTGGAGTTCACCAGGAGTTTAGGAGGTCAGTCTCTGAGATGCATTCTGCCTACATTGGAGCATGAGACTCCTGTGCCAAGTTCTTAAGAAGATTAGGTATGAAAGACCTCAAAATCATCTTTGTGGCTCTAGATTGGGCCAGGAGAATGTGGTACCTGGACCTTCTGGCAAGAGCATCTGTCCACCAACCAGACTGCCACTTCGGTAGGACCTTTTGTCGCAGCAGCAGGGCAGAATCTTGCATCTGTGTCTGTGCAGTCGTCACCTCCATGCATGGAGATCGAGTTGTGGCATTTGACTGCATTCAGTCTCCCTCGAGACGTAGTGGATTTCAACTTGTGGGACAAGTTTGAGATTTGGTGTAACCACCCATCTTATAGACTCGCTACATGCAAAACTGCTGTTTATATTGGGTTGTTGGTCCTGTCTTAGGCCAAGCAAGGACTTAAACAGTGAACACTTTTAAAGCTTATTTATTGGCCCTTTCGACCTTTTGGGGTTTTCTGGCCCAGCCATTCTTGTTCAAATCACCTGATGTGATGCAATTTCTTAACAGCTTAGTTCATGTGTTTCTTCCTAAACCCTTCCTGATGCCACAGTGCGATCTTAATTTATTCCCTACTTTTTGTATGTGCACCTCTTTTGAGCCACTACACAGCTGCCTTCTATGTCTCCAGAGTTTGAAGACAGTCTTTCTTTTCTCGATAATCTCAGCTTGTCATATGAGTGAGCTTCCGTCTCTTTCTGTCCAGCCAATCTACACCACCTTCTTCAGGACAAACTGGTGCCAAGGCCTGCGGTGGCCTTTCTACCAAAGATTGTTTCTCCCTTTCTTGTCAGATAGTCATCACACCGACATGCTTTGCTCCACCACATCCCTCGAAAGAAGAGCAGAGACTCCATTGTTTGAACCACAAAAGAGCAGCGAATTTTACACCAATTGCACCAGAGACTACTTAGTGGATGATCAGCTCTTTGTGAGTTTCTCTGGGGCAAAGAAAAGCAAGACAGTGCAGAAAAGGACTTTGTCCGGTTGGATAGTCGTCTGCATTAATGTCTGCAACATTGACCAAGAAGCAGCCTCCAAAAAGATTGAGTGCCCATTCCACCGGGCAAAGGACCTCTGCGTTGGCATGTGAAATGCCTACACTTGATATTAATCAGGCCTGTACTGGATATTAAAAAGGCCACAACATGGGGTTCAGTGCACATGTTCACAAAGCCCTCCTTACTTGAGAGCATGGTCGAATGGGAAGGGATTTTTGGTCATTAGGTCTTATGGGGCTTTTTGATCTGAGTGATTCCACAGACCCACCATCTGGTGGGGGGGGGGGGGGATAAAGGGGTATTACTGCTTTGGTATCTATCCTGAAGATGAATCTTCAGTCAGAAGTATCCATCCGAATAAGTTACTTCAGTAATGCTGTTTCTGCTTGATACTCTAACTGCATATTTCGCACTGCCCTCCCACCTCTCTGTCCTGTAGAGTGGCCTCTTGTACATCTAAAAAGGTCACGAATTAGAGGTCTGCACACTGGCACAGATAGTTGGTTTGTGTGTCCCGCATCCCATTGTGTGGATAGTGTTGAAAATGAAATTGGCATCAACGTGCTTGGATAGCCCTTATATGCAGCTTTAGCTGTCCCTTCAGGGTTGGAACAAGGTTAACGTGAAACCTCACTGTGTCATCTACTGTTGCACAGGGTGCTATGTTGAAAACTTTTTCTTTATCCAGTTTGGTGCCTCGGGATATTCTAATGGTATTGAGTCTGTGGTTATATTGAGTATCAACTAGAAAGACCATCACTGAAGGAAAGTAACTGATCTTCAGACTGTACTCAAACTAGCAGTAAAAATGGAATCAGGAAAGGGATGTTTAGTGTATTTTAGGTCACAGCCTGAAAATGTTAATAACTTCTGTGATAGCTGATCGGACCTATGCATGAGTAGGTGAATGCCTTATGCTATGCAAGAAGTATCATGTGAAATGGGTTACATGGTCATGAATGTCAGTTTACCAATATGCCATTGCGAGCAGAAGGGGCATCACCCACACCATTTAACCATTAGTGACATTGTAGAGTTTACCTATTGTTAGCTGCTGCTGTAGTGACCCCTGAGATAATGTAGGAAGTGCCGTACTGAAGGGCAAGTTGACGGTAGTACCTGCTATCAATAATTGATGTCATGTACCAGTATGTGATTACATCTGAAAATTGGGGATCTGGTGCATTATGATGTCATATGTACTGTAGCTGTCTGACGTGGTGATGGGACAGAAAAAGGTCCTTCAAGGCTCTGGAGAGAATGCACTTTTGCCTTGAGGTCCCCACGAAATCCTGTTTAGTTTATGTCTACGACTGCAGTACATACCACGTTATGAAAGTTCTCTTAGGCCTTTCAATGAAGTCGCAAGAAACCCAGAGTAGGTGTATGTGCCCTGGAAGGCACACCCAAGTGCACATCCCATTCTTAGGAGAGTGGCTATTGTAACTTCCCCTAGATGTAGAGGACAGACATTGGTGGAAGCAAAATGATTGTAATGTGGGGCAGACCTTTTTCCTGTTCCTTATTTTGGGAGAGAAGCCTGCTGTCTTCTCCTACATTAGAAATTGTTCTACCAGCCCCTATAATTGTACTTCACCAATACATTGAAGTAATGAATGGTATGTGTGCACATGCTACAGTCTTCTAGAGGCTGTATGGGCATGCATTGGAGGTTTCCTTGCAAGAAGAAAACAGTAGTTCAGCAGGAGCAGAGGCAGTGAGGAGTTCAGGCACATCAATTCCAAAACTACTACAGGGGGTGTGACCTCCATGGAGAGACTGCGAACAAGGTCCAAATGCCATAACGTGTCTTCCTGTTGGAGCTGCATTGACACATGACTATGGGTAACCCAGAATTAGTCCCAAAGAGAATTAAAAACTGAAGTCTTGCACCAAGAAGTACTGAAGCACTATAACAACTGCACGGTCTGACTTTGCAGAAAGCTTCACCTACTGAAAAGAAGCCCAAGCACATCTGAGACGCATCATCACTGTAATCTGGGTGGACACCTACTTGTTTAAGATGGGGAGGTGGGATTGTGCCTGAGGAAGATGTAAGTGACAAGATTCCTGCAACTGTTAGAACTGCAGCCTCCACTCACCTCTCACTGCCTTATGCTGGCACAGCAGTGGCTTTACTTAGGTTACAGGAGGCATACCAATGTGAAGAGCAAACTCTCCTGGGCTAGGGCTGTGAACGGAGCACTTTTGCTGGTACCCATTTTTATATCCGCACCACTGAGCAGGGGAAGTCCCACTGATAATGAAGTGCACTGGTGGTCTCTGTGGGGGGATTTTACAAACTTGAACATCGGGTCAGAGAAAGGCACTGTGATGTTGCTCCCTATGGGAAGAACGTTTTCACCTTAGTGGTATGTGATTGAATGCTTTAGTATGAATGCAAGTGGCCGAAGCAACAAGCATTATATACCCTTAAGGCGCACTGCAAGATGTCCCCACACAGGGCCATAGGCCAATATAACTTACTTTAGTAGACTGTCCCCTAAAATATGGAATATATTGTTTCTTTTAGTGTCTAAATAGCTGCCCTCTTTTGAATTGTGTACAGAGACCCATTTCTTCATGCAATAAAACGAAAGTAAATTTATTGACTAAAAAGAAAGTACGCCACCTCCCTGAGTAAGCATTGGACTGTTTGCTTCTGTGTTCTGAGAATCATATATTCAAATGGTGTATTTAATGATCAGTTATGGGTCCAACTGTATGGGTAATCACCTGCCCACCAATGGTCAAAGGCTCTAGTTGATAGTCTGAGATCAGTAACCACTGACTGCCAAGGAATTCCTGAAAAGTTCTCACACCTGGGCAATTATACAAGGGAGACCAACAGCACTAAGAAATGGAGGATAAGGATGAAAATCAAAAAGGGTCTGTAAAGCCAGATGTAGGTAGGTGGCCTGGGAACCATGATCAGTTGGGTTCTATGCTTTGCTAGCTAATTATAGTGTCCTTTGTTTTCTTAGGTCTGCACAGAGTCTGTAAAAGAGCTAGACACTCGGCTGTTTGAAATGTACATTGAGTTAAAGGCAGACCCAATTGTCGGATCTCTAGAACCGGGCATTTATGCAGGATATTTCGATTGGAAAGATTGCCTTATTCCAACAGGTAAGATTGTGTTCTTTATGGCCTCTTACGTTCCTGTTTATTCACAGTGATTGCAATGTGGGGTTAGTTTTGATGGCGGTTTGAATATGCAGTGAATATTACTCTTTTTTTCTCTGCTTTTCTTGGTAAATTGTATACTGTCCTACTGCTGTCTCTGATACTCTGCTTTGTAATAATGTGATGTAGTTTTCCAAACCTTTAAATGGTTCAGATTGAAGTTGTATTGAGTGGTGTTGCTAAAACGTTTTTTCGAGGGGGTGAGGGGTGGGAGTTGGACAGGGGAACATAATGGGCCATGGATGGGGCCATTTACAACATATAATTGCCAATCGTAAAGAGTGCACGCAGCATGTGCGGTTAAGTTTTGGATACCTATAAATTACCCTATATGAGTGTGGTACCGATAAAGGTTGTCTGAGGGTGGCAACCTAATTCCAGTGGATGTCCTACATGCGTTGTAGGTGAGTGTGCTCTGGGGCAGCTTGTTTCTCCTTGGTCGTCAGCTGCTATTTAGCCACATTTGTTCCCTGAAAGTTGAGGACCAAAATCCCAATCTTGTGCCCAAGACCGTTCAGGAACCAGCCTAGTCTGGCCAGGCAAAAGTGTATAGTCTTCTTGCTCCCTCCTTGTCATAAAACGCCCACAAGACTTACAGCTGACTCCATAATCCCCAGGTGTCAGACTGCATATGGAAACTTTTGCATAGAAATTGCCTTACACGCTGACAGGTGGCATTGTTTGGTGTTGTTCCACCTTGTGTTGCTCCAAACCATGCAGATGTGCATGCTGGGACCATTATATATACACGCCACCTGCCCATGCTGATATTGGTTACTTTCTTTCCACACCAGCTGACAAGGATCTGGATGTTCAGCTGTCATTCAACGGATTTTGCTTTTCCCTCTATATTCACATTGATGTGCAGACAATGCTACTTAAACCTACAGGTTGTAAAGCATATAAGGACTGTACCCAACAAATGTCAGTTGCAGATCCTCATGACATTTGCCATTGGTGTGTTGGCTCCGGTCATGATTTGGAGTCATGTTTGTTGTGTGCCAAGATAAACAAAAAGCCAATCCACCACTGCAGGGCAAAACTTGCTGTTTGAGTTGAGAAAGTTGAACGCACATTTCCTGTTGAAGTTGGGGCCTTACAATCCCAGTCAAGATCAAGGGTGTGGAAGTGCTTTAGTTGCCGAGGTCTTTGTCAAAGTCAGGAAAATGGAGCCGTAAAAATCATAAATTCTCATATGGGTCACCTGCGTCTTGCCACTTGCACAATTCAGTCGCATGACATACTCAGCACAGAGCCGACCTTCGTCAGTGGAGTCGGCTTCGATGCTGATTCTGTTTCAAATTCCTTCTGAAAGGGTAACGTTTCAACCTGCATAAATTACCTATGGACAGACTCTTTGCTGCCACACCGGATCTCACTGTAGTGCCGTTGGACTCCTTGGATCAGAGAGAAACTCCAGCTGGTTTACCATTGGCAGGTTCTCCCATGACACCAGTTGTGCCCTTCGAAATCATTCCAAAGCCAGTTCATGTTTAGCTCCTGTTCTGTTGATTCTGGATCCAATGACCCGTATGGTTCCTTTAACAGCACAACGCCAACACTGACGTCACCCGTGTTGGTCAAGGATCTGATTGTTTTCTCAGATTCTGAGACACACATTCCAATTCTAAAATGTATGCTCAACCTGAGCCTGATTATTCTCAGTAGGAGTTTTTTTGGATGAGGAGTACCATCCTTGTGAACAAGGAAATGTTTTTGAAGATCTATAGAATGCTAGTGATCTGGATGCCGTACCAGGCATCAGTGTTTCTTCCCCAAATCCTGCAGTGGCTACTGAAGAGACTTCATCATTTGCCACAGTTCTTAGAAGGGCAGCTGAGACCATTGATCTTATCTTACCCACACAGGAGGTCAAAACAATGCCCTTAACTGAGGTTTTAAACCAAAGGCAATCTTCACAGTAGCCTTTACTTCCATTTAGTGAGGCCATTATTTATGTCATGGTGGGTACCTTGGCAAAACCAGGATCTAGCCCTTCAGTTAATGGACAGGAGGCCAGAAGACACAGACCAGCTCCTTAACATGTTGCTTTGTTTGTATTACAATCCCCTTTTAGGCAGAGTCTGGTTTCTATAAACCATACAAACCTAAGTGCTTTCCCTACCTCTACTCTGGATATGACATCAAAGAGTAATGAAGCTTTTGCAAAAATATTTTTTCTTTAACCAGCCTTGCCTTCAGGTCAGTAAATATACCATGTCTCCTCGGAAGATACTCATTCGTCTTATGGGACAAATTGACAGATGTCCTACTGGCAGTTTCAGACAAAGTCCACTAAGTCCTACCTCTTTTGGTTTGGGATGGCCTGTATGCTGCAGAAGATTCGATCAAGTCAGGTTTAGGCACTACTGACTATGTATGTAGAGCAGTAGGGACCACACTTGGGTTTGCTCCACAGGGTTCTTCACTCTTGTACAACAGTCACTGGACATGCTTTTCAACGTCTCTTGGCTGTTTGGCACAAAGAAGATTCAGCCCTAGAAAGGTTCAAGAAGAGTAAAGCCACTGCCTGCTCTTTGGGCTTAGCTCCACCACGTAGTCCGCGTCCCCAACAACGGTGGCCTTTTGGAGGGTTCAGAAAAATGTATCTGCAAAGACAAATCAAGTATTCCCCTTAACAACAGGCCTCTCAATTCCTTAATGGATGAGGTTGGGGAGCTGGCCAAAGGAGTTCAGGTTTCCAAAGGCAGTGTTCTACCCCTAGCCCCACCTTCTGCAGCTGCTGCAAAGCCACTTTGATTTAACCTTGGCGACACATGAGACTGGTTGGGGGTTAGATCACCTTTTACTTTCCCAGATGGAGGAGCATCACCTCGGATCAATGAGTATTCTAGATCACTGAACAAGTTTATTCCATACTCTTTCTTTCCTTTCCTTCGGGTATATCACCCACACCACAAAATCTACCAGCTGTATTCTAAGGAGAAGTTCCAACTTTCTTGGTAAGGGAGCAATTGAGAGGGTGCCTCATTCAGAAATCAGGACTGTTTGTTACTCTTGTTACTTTCTAAGGCTGAAGAATGGAGCCATGTGTCCCATTCAGATCTTTGCCTTCTCAGTTTCTTCCTCAGGAAAGAAAAGTTGAAGATGCTCAGCCTGGCCTAAGTTTTATCTGCCTTTGATCCAAGCGACTGGATGGTAGTGCTGGACTTCTGGGACTTATATCTTCTCATTTCGCTCCTGCAATCTCAGACATATGGGGTCATTCCAACCGCGGCGGGCACCTCCCAAACACCGCCCCGCGGTCAGATGACCGCGGGGGGCATTCCGACTTTCTCGCTGGGCCGGCCGGCGATCTGCAAAAGATCGCCCGCCGGCCCAGCGGGAAAGCCCCAGCAAAGATGAAGCCGGCTCCGAATGGAGCCGGCGGATTTGCTGAGCTGCGACGGGTGCAGTGGCACCCGTCGCGATTTTCAGTGTCTGCCAAGCAGACACTGAAAATCTTGCTGGGGCCCTGTTAGGGGGCCCCACGACACCCGTTCCCGCCAGCCTCTTCCTGGCGGTGTAAACCGCCAGGAACAGGCTGGCGGGAAGGGGGTCGGAAACGCCGCCATGGAGGATTCCTTTGGCCAGGGGAAAACCGGCGGGAAACCACCGGTTTCCCTTTTCTGACCGCGGCTTTACCGCCGCGGTCAGAATTGGCCAGGAAGCACCGCCAGCCTGTTGGCGGTGCTTCCGTGGTCGTTGGCCCTGGCGGTCAATGACCGCCAGGGTCAGAATGACCCCCATTATCTGTTATTTCGGGTGGACCATGAGCAGTTTCAACTAACTGTGTTCCGCTTTGGCTTAAACAGTGCACCTCTGGTATTCACAAAGGTAATGAAGGCGCTTGTAACTCATCTGTGGAGGTTAAAATATCAGTCTTCCAATATCTCAGGGACTGGCTACTGAAGGCAGACACCCCTCAAAAATGTGTAAACCACCTTCAGATGACAGCTGACCTGTTGATATCATTGGGGTTTTCGATCAACTTGCTGACGTTACACCTGACTCCTTCGCAATGGTTTCCCTTCATCTGAGCCATCCTGGATACAGTCTATTCCAAGCGATCCCTCCGCCTCATTGAGTGCAGAACTTTCAGGCTATGATCCTGATGTTTCAACCTGCAGCCTGGCTCTGTGTGGTCAGGTCTGGTTTTTCTTGGCTTGGCCTGCTGCATCCTACTTTTAGCCCATGCTGGGTCGCCTTGTGAGTTTTGTAGTGGAACCTGAAGTCCAAGCGGGCTCATCATCAAGGAAATCTGTCAGATTCCATCCAGGTGTCAGAGGAGACTGTGAAAGGCCTGCACAAATGGCTGCTCGGCCGCATTTGGACCAGCGGAAGACCCCACTCCCTGTCCCACCCAGAAATAACAATTGTGACTGATGCATCATTACTTGGTTGGGGATGTCATCTTAGAGAGATCTGAGAACTCTGGTCTCTGGTGGCGCCTCACCTTAACATCAGCTTGTTGGAGTTACAAGTGATTCGCTTTGCACTGAAAGCATTCCTTCCTATGAGCAAAGGCAAACATTTACAGGTTCTCACAGCCAACACAACCGCCATGTGGCACTGCAACAAATGGGGCAGATTGGGGTTGCGGGTCCTGTACCTGGAGGCTCTGGGCCTTTGGAAGTGGCTGAACGCTCAGGGTATTTCTCTGATTGCTCGAGACCTGGCAGAATTTATGGCAGCATGTACTGGGTGTGAGGGGGCTAGGAGGGGACAGCCCTGTTGTCCCTTGATGCCTCCAAAGCTTTTGACACCGTAGAATGTCCATTTTTACATGGGATGCTGGGGAAAGTGGGATTATGTCCCTTCTTCCGACAACGGAAAAAGCTTCTCTAAAAATGCCCAATGACAAGAGTTCAAATAAATGGAATTCTCTCAATCCCAAACTGACTTGGGAGGAATATCCCCTTTCACTGATATTTGCATTGTTGCTGAAACTTACTAGCCTTTTGGATCAGTGAGGATCCGCTGATATTGGGTCTAGGGAGGAAGAATCTCACTGTTTGTGCACAATATCTTATTGTATACATTGCGTCCTGATGGCACCATTGCCAGACTCCTACAACTCTTTCAAATCGTTGGCATATATTCAGGATACACTAACTGGTGGGAATTATTACTTTTCCCGTTGACAGGTTGGCCATGGGAGATCAGATATAGAGAGAAGCTTCCAGTGGAGCTGTGGGGGTTCAGATACTTAGAGATCCACATAACCAGGACAGAGGAAGTGTTCTTATTTAAAAAAAATATATATATCTCTATTCTTTCCTGGACAACTTTACAAATGTAGCAAAGTGTTGGGTGGCTTTGCTTGGCTGAGGAGCTGTTCAAAATGATTATACTACCCAAACTACTATACATGTTCCAATACATGCCATGTAGAATCATACCGGACTATTTCAGGAAGCAGGAAGTGGAAATTAGACTCTCCCCTGTGGGGGAATAACAGGGGGTGAATTACATAGCTCTGTTCAAACTCACAAGAGGGGTTTATGATGGAGGCTTTGCATTTCCGAATTGTCGAAGATATTTCTGGGCTTTGCAATTGGTGGTATTTAACAAATGCAGTCTGAACTGTCCCTTTAAGGCAGAATTTACATCTGAACCATTTTTCACCTGCCTTGCTGTGTTCCTCAGAGGTCATTCTGGAGTCCCTCCCTCTTTAATATTTATGATGTCCCCCTGACCAGGTTTATTCGCTTCTTCGGTTTTTCTACAATCTTGAATGCAGATGAGACACATTGTAGTGTCTCTCTCAACTGATTTAGATGTTACCAACAAGCATTTGAATAACTGCATGACCAAAGTATTTAGAAGGATGAAAGAAAGCTGCCTTAAATTAAATTCAGAGAAAACTGAGGTCCCCTGTTTGGGATAGAATCTTCCTTTTGGAATTTGTCCCGGTGGCCCCAATATCTGGGCACCTTCCCTGCGCTGGTTTGCAATGTCCGGAATTTGCCAATCTCTGAATAAACTGCAAATTTTACAGAATACAGTAGCCCATCTTTTAATGAAAATTTCAAAGCTCAAACCGGTCTCACATGTACTGTGGGTCTACACTGGCTTCCTATTTGGAAGTGAGTAGCTTTCAAAGCTCTATGCATAGCTCACAAAGCCCTTCAAGATATAAGTCCTGAGTATCTTAAAAAAATTAAATGGTACATACCTAAGAGACCCCTTCGATCAGCCACTTCAACAACAGTAGAAACACCTAAAATAGAGGCATGGGGTGGCAGAAGCTTTATTTTCTCCATGTGCAAATTTTGCAAACAAGTGCCTCTACATCCCAAAGCTCAGCCCAATTACATCTGTTTCAGAAAACAACTTAAAGCCTGTTTTTTTCATCTGTATTGCCCATTTAGTTTTTAGATATTGCATCATCAGGCGGACACCAGCGCCAAGACGTCTCTGGACAACCACTTGCTTTATCAACGTTATCATTATCCTAGAGAGACAAAGGGGGGATACTGAGTGACCCTGTATATGTCCAAGAGGACAACAGATCTTCCAGCCCACATGGACTCGGTGGGCAGTGCCTGGTGAGGGGCCAACAGATACTTGGGCTGGGGAAACGAACTAACAACTCAAACCCCGCTATGGGACAACTCTGCCCAAAAGTGGAAAAAAGATAGGAATAAGCAAACTGGAAAACTTGTGGCAGGGAGGGAAAATGACCAAATGGGAAGCCCTTTTCGGGGGTACCAAATGGTAGAGACGGAGGTCTACACTTACCTCCAGGTGAGGCATGCTCTGAAGACGAAAGTGGGAGTGGAAATCCCAGTGGCATCCCCATTGGAGGAACGCCTATGACGGAAGCCATCTTGCGGCCATATAAAAAACGACCCTATTACTCCTCAAATGTCCTAGAGAAACTGAAAGAGAATTAGGTCCACGATTTGGGGGATATTGAGCAGGGGGGCAGGGGTGGTAGGAGGCCCTTAGGTCACCCAGGGAGATAGGAATCTGGGCTGGCTTACAACTGAGTTAACTGCGGATACTCAATAGATCCAACGTTATAAGCTCTAGACTAAACAACATGGGGAAGACCAGGACTGAGCTTTGTGCTAGGCGATGCAATAGACTGAACACTTTCATCCACCCCCTATGGAAATACCTGAAACTAACGACCTACTGGGAGACCGTGTGGACATGTTTGGTCACGGAAACCCGGCTGTACCGCGCACCCAGGCTGGCAATACTTAGCATTTGGGTAATCGAATCACACACCCCTACCACCAAAACTGCCTTGACGCTAGGGATGATTGTTGCAAAAAGAAATGTGGCCCAGTAACAGGGATCCAGCGCCCCCACCTGATTCGACCTCCTGGAAAAATTAAATGGACTGATGTATGCTGCCGGATAGACAGATTTATGAAGGAAAGGGGTGCCCCAAGAAATGTTAGATGTGGCAGAATGGCAAACCTAGCGAGGACTGTTTAAAAACAACAAAAAAAGTTGAGTGGGCACGAGAGGGGAAAAAAACGAACAGCAGTAACAAATACTGGGGCAATTATGCAGAAATGGCAGCAATCACGCTGAATGGGGAAAAAGGAAAAACAGAGCGCAATCGCGCTATGTAAACCCCAGCGTGATGGCGCTGCGTGGAAAATAAAAAGTTAAAGTCATCCGTAAACTATGCTGAAAACATGGAGCCTCAAATGTTTTCAGTAGTTTACCGGTGCTGTGTAGGGTGGGCTAAACACCATAAAAGGCATGACGTACGCTTACCTTTCACGAATTGAAAGCAAGCAAATTTTAAAAGGCAAGCCCACGAACCAATGAAAATGACTGACGTGACATGGGCGTGGTTAGAAGCCCAAAGAGAGATTACAGCAGGGGACGCAGGGCTTTACGCTCGCCCCTTATATAAAAAATGCGCCTGTAATTTTCTATAGTTATAGTCTTATATGCCTTTGCAGATTCGCACCCCTCCTGCCCCCCCCCCAGACACTCATGTAGTTATCTCTACAATGTTCACGGGTTTGAGTGATGACGTTTTTGCGAGCAGAACTTTCTCACAAGTAACTGCACCTCTGTTTTTTTTATTTAGAATTCAAAAACATGTAACCGGTTACACTTTAAGCAGCATTGCTTCCACTGTACAATACATTTCCTTTATTTTGAGAGCGGCGCCTTTTTACACAATAATGTGCACTAATTCTAGTGGTTGATATGCATGTTTGGCAACATCTTACTGACATTTTATCATCGTTTGAAGAGAATAGAGCTGTGCACGGAATTGCGTGTGTGTGCAGAGGTGCAGGCACCGATATTGTTGAGGAAAGCGTTTTGGCTACCTGTACGGTGACGAAAAGTGTGTATCGAGTGGGTAGTTAAACTTGCGGTATTAGAAAGAGTTTAAAGTGAAAATTTACAAAACAGTTTAATTATGTACACCGAGCTGTCACCGGTGACTCAGAACACGTCCAGGGCCCTGTTCTAAATTCTGGATGATTTCTAGAGATGACTCTGGACAGCAGACATTGACTCGCCGCAGCCACCTGTGACGTTAAAAAGTAGAGAGTGTTTTAACGGACAAGTCAGTCTTCAGATCTGCTTAATTAGCAAGTTTTAATCATTTTTGATGTAACGACGGAGGGAGTGGGCTCTTACGTTAAAAATATCTGTTATATTTTAACAGTTCCCCCCTCAATTTTTTTTTAATCTCCTAAGCGTCAGCCTCTAACGGGAAATATGGCAAGCATGTGCCAACAATGGGGTAGATTCACCTCGCTGAGTGGTACTTAATGTGTAATAAGTTGTAATGAAGCTGTTCACAATGAGTACGTCACGTTACAGATATCATTTAAGTGAATGAAGCTCATATCCTCCTATGTGCGTTTAGTTTAAGCAACCCATGCATATATAATGCAACCATAAATGTGTTAATGAATGTGCTAAGTGCATTGCCAAGGAATGTGACTACCAACCACGTCGCAACTCTGAGTGTTCATCCCGTTCCTATGCGTTTCCCAGCTGCTTTTTTCACCCTTCATTGGGAACAGCTTCTATATAAACTAAACCCTAAACTTACCTAATGGCGCGGGATTTACTTTTGGAAAACTTCTGCAAAGTGCACCAACTTCTGCAGTTTTCACACTGTGTGTTTAGAAGGGCGAGACATTTATTGAAAACTATTTTAACATTGAGCTAAAAAGGGCAGTGTTACAAATAGTTATTTTCCTCAGCTTTCCTAATAGTGTGCAGGCAATGCATCCAGTACACATGTGTAGTGTTAGAAACGTGTTAGTAGGCATTAACAAGCTAATGGTTTGCATGCATGTGTGCATCATACGTAAAATTACCCTATCTCTATGCACAAGCATTTTGTCTCCAGCCAAATGTGGTGTGTATTGGAACCTGCTTTAATTAACTATACTCAACAGGTCAGAGAGGGTAATCAGCTTTTATCTGATAGAGCCGTCTTTGCAGATTCCTTACCTTTGAATTTCACCCAGGTGTCAAACTGGATCTGGAACTGGATATTGTCTCTACCAGATAAGGTGTTACCAAAGAGAGGTAACTTGTTCTTGTGGGCTTCACCAGAGCCAAGAAGGGCAAAGCGGTGATCAAATGTTTTGGGGTACTCCTGTATGAAGATCTGCAAAGCTTTGACAAAGAAAGACCCTCTGGCTGGTGGTGTTTATGCCCATGTCCCCCTATGTCCATGGTACATAAAAAGGCTGTCAGCAGAGGCTTTTTGGGAGTTTGTTGTCTGTCAGGCTGCCACATGGCTATCCTTGCATACTTTTGCTAAATATTACTGAGAGGCTCAGAGCTCAATCATGCAATGAGTGCATTGTCTAGGCTGTGCTGCATGGTTTACGTCATTATCTAGCACTTCTGAGTCCCACCTCTGAGAGGGTATTGCTCTGGGACTCATAAGGTAAGTATCTGCAGCATGATATACCTATCAGAAGAAAAAGTTAACTTTTTTCAGGTGGACACGTATCTTCCAAGAGATTCCTCACTGCCCATCCTCCTTTCCAATTAGTTAGTGCTACCTTTGATAGGATCCCAACATACCACATGATGTATTTTTTGTTGTTATTAATGCTCTATTGGTTCCTGTGGACATGCCCCAATGTGGCACAGGAAAAGTACCTTAAATTGACACTAAAGCGCCGGTTGGTGTCTTATATACTCACATCATACATTTGTTCCGGGACATGTCACAACTGAGGCCACATGGTGCCACCTGATTACTCTGGAGAACTACTGCTACAAATCTGGCACTTCAAGTATACTCATAAGGTTAGAAATCATAAAGATTTTATGTCCACCAGAAAAGTTGTTACCTAAGGGAAGTAACTTTTTCTTCTGGGTCAAATCAGTCACTTCTCACTCAAATGATGGAACAGAAAGCCATCTTTCTTCTGCTGAAAACCTTCCTCACCATAGTGACATCCACAGTAAAGATGGTCTACGTGGAAAATCCCTCAAACCCATTGTAGGAAGTTGGCTCTGTATATACTACATCAAAATTAGATATAATGTGCACAGAGTCCAGGGGTTCCCCAAGAGGCTTGACAGAGGCAATAATAGATAATACTAATGCTCTATTTGTGGTAGTGTGGTCGACCAGTTAGGCTTATCAGAGGGAAGTGTTAGTTGTACACACACAAGCAATAAGTGAAAACACACATTCAATGACTTAACTCCAGACCAACAGGTTTTTATATAGAAAAATATTCTTTTGTTAATTTATTTTTAGAACCACAGGATTCATTTAGCAGGTAAGTACATTAAATGAAAGGTACTTTGCATAGTAATACTTAGAACTTTGAATGGAATCAACAACGTACACAGTTTTCTTTACAATGGCAAAAAGCTATTTTAAAAGTAGACACTGCAATTTTCAACGGTTCCTGGGGAAAGTAAGTACAGTTTCTGAGGTAAGTAACAAACTTATGGGTTTAGTCTCTGGGGCATAGGTAGCCCACCGTTGGGGGGTTCAATTCAACTCCAAACACCCACCACCAGCAACACAGGGCCGGTTAGGTGCAGAGGTCAAACAGGAGCCAAAATAACGTGGGCCCCTATGGAGACAGGGGATACCAGGGTTCCGGTCTGCTTGCAGGTAAGTACCCGTGTTGTCAGGAGGCAGACCAGGGGGTTTTGTAGAGCACTGGGGGAGGGGGGTGGGTGGTGTCACAAACACGCACGCAAAATACACCCTCAGCGGCACAGAGGCGGCCGGGTGCAGTGTGTGAAGTAGGTGTCAAGTTTTAGGTTGAAATCAATGGACGGACCCGGGGGTCATTCTGGCATTGCAGGCAGGGCACAGGAGGTGCTTCTCGGGCCAGCCACAAACTGGGCAAGGATGAGGGCCACCTGCTGGTCACTCCTGCACCGGTAGTTGGTTTCTCTCGGGCCTGGGGGCTGTGGGTGCAGTGGTTCTTCCAGGCGTCGCATTCTTTTACTGGGCAGTCACGGTCAGAGAGAGCCTCTGGATTCTCTCTGCAGGCTTCGCTGTGGGGGTGCAGGGAGGTCGTTTCAGGGTGTCCACGTCGTTGGAGTCGCCTGGGAGTCCTCTCAGTGGTGTTGGTTCTCCTGAACTCGAGCCAGGTGTGTTTGGTGCGGAGTGTTGGGGACTCGCACTTACGGAGTGAGGCTCAAGTCCCTTTAAATATGGTTTCTTTGTTGCTGTTTGGACACAGCCACTGTCCACAGGAGTTTCTTGGTCCTTTGATTGCAGGGCAGTCCTCTGAGTCCTCAGAGGTCATTGGTCCCACTGGATGCGTCGCTGTGCAGGTTCTTTGAGTCCAGAGACAGGCCAAGTCAGTTGTCGTCTCCGTCGTCTCTGCGGGGCTTTCAGGTCAGCAGTCCTTCTTGTTGCAGGTCATCAGGAATCTGGTTTCCTGTGTTCAGGGTCACCCCTAAATATTCAATTTAGGGGTGTGTTTAGGTCTGGGGGGCAGTAGCCAATGGCTACTATCCTTGAGGGTAGCTACACCCCTCTTTGTGCCTCCTCCCTGTGGGGAGGGGGCACATCCCCCATCCTATTGGGGGGAATCCTCCAAAGCAAGATGGAGGAATTCCTAAGGCTGGGGTCACCGCGGCTCAGGACACCTTAGGGGCTGTCCTGGCTGGTGGGTGACTCCTCCTTGTTTTTCTCATTATCTCCTCCGGACTTCCTGCCAAAAGTGGGGGCTGTGTCGGGGGCGGGAATCTCCACTAGCTAGAGTGCTCTGGCCCGTTGTAACACCAGGCTTGAGCCTTTGAGGCTCACCACCAGGTGTTACAGTTCCTGCAGGGGGAGGTGTATGGAACCTCCACCCATGACAGGCTTTGTTCCTGGTCACAGAGTGCACAAAGGCACTCGCCCCATGTGGCCAGAAACTAGTCTGGAAGTGGCAGGCTGGCAGAGACCGGTCAGCCTAGCACTAGCAGTTGGGCTGGCATGCAGGGGGCATCTCTAAGATGCCCTCTCAGTGCATTTCTTAATACATATCACACTGGCATCAGTGTGGATGTATTGTGCTGAGAAGTTTGATACCAAACTTACCAGTATTCAGTGTAGCCATTATGGAACTGAGGAGTTCGTGTTTGACAGACTCCCAGACCATATACTTTTTATGGCTACCCTACACTTACAATGTCTAAGAATTGGCTTAGACACTGTAGGGGCATAGTGCTCATGCACATATGACCTCACCTGTGGTATAGTGCACCCTTCCTTAGGGCTGTAAGGCCTGCTAGAGGGGTGACTTACCTATGCCACACGCAGTTTGAGATGGGTATGGCACTCTGAGGGGAGTGCCATGTCGACCTAGTCATTTTCTCCCCACCAGCACACACAATCTGTGAGGCAGTGTGCATGTGCTGAGTGAGGGGTCCCCAAGGTGGCATAATACATGCTGCAGCCTTTAGAGACCTTCCCTGGCCACAGGGCCCTTGGTACCAGGGGTAGCATTTACAAGGGACTTATCTGTGTGCCAGGGTTGTGCCAATTGTGGAGAGAAAGGCACAGTTTAGGGAAAGAAAGCTGGTGCTGGGGCCTGTTTAGCAAGGTCCCAGCACACTTTCAATAATAACTAGCATCAACAAAAGGCAAAAAGTTAGGGGGTAACCATGCCAATAGTGGCGTTTTCCTACAGGGGTCCCTTAGGGTGGCATAATACATGCTGCAGCCCTTTAAGGACCTTCCCTGGCCACTGGGCCTTGGTACCAGGGGTACCTTTTACAAGGGTCTAAACTGTGTGCCAGGGCTGTGGCAATTGTGGAAACAAAGGTACAGTTTTAGGGAAAGAACACTGGTGCTGGGGCCTGGTTAGCAGGGTTCCAGCACACATTCAATCAAAGTAGGCATCAATACTAGGCAAAAAGTGAGGAGTAACCATGCCAACAGTGGCATTTTCCTGCACCCATTCTGTGTGATGATTCAAGTATTCATACACTCCCCACTGCTCTGTTTCGTGATGGCTCTGGTATAATGGAACATACAAAAAGGCATGTTTTTTGTAGAGTCTGACATTGCTGGGATAGACAATCTAGATTGGACAGTCGGGGAAGGGCTTGGCACTCTCCACATGAGTGGCAAATTCTCTAAGAAGTATTCAGTCCTATTGTTGAAACCTGAATTCAGCCATCTGTGGACTGGTGTCTCTCATCTAAACAACAAAATAATTCAATGTGCATCTTTTGGCTTTCAAGTATGCATTTTCACCACCTTTTTTTTTTCTTTAGAGATTTTTTCAGAAGGTCAAAGAAGTCTGAGTGCTCAGTCATCCTGATGGCTTCAGGCTGGTACTTATACCTGTTCTAGTTGCCTCAGAACGACCACATCTGCCTCCTCCAAGGCATGAGGTCTTGCTCAGCTAGGAGGAATAGCGGTTTACACATTTCTAGCATTTCTTAGGTTGAGCTCATGGTTCATGAGGAGCTAATCTTTGTACATTTACCTCTCATTTGAGAACCTGCATGTCCTGGTGACTACGGTGAACTCTTCAAGCAAATAAGTGATACTCTGTCGCTGAACAGTGGGTACCCTACACATGAATGATATGTGTGTCCCATCAACTCGTAGGATGGCCGTGCATTGAACTCCAACAAGACTTAAAATTGCTGCCATTCGAGTCTGCTGGCACAGACCCTGGGGAGTTCTTCTTGAAGGCTAAGAACACTGTCAAAAGTAACAATACACTAGGTGTACCTGCTTTCTGTGCCTCTGGGGGAAACTCTTGTATTACAGAAGGGGATGCAGATGTGTGCCCTGCACCTTCTAGAATACAAATCATAGCAGCAGTGTATGTGTGCCTTCGTGATATCAAGGGGGCATTCCCTCATTTTCATGGGGTGTGGCCCTTGCAAATAAGGAAACACATTGTCTCTTCTCCCACTCTGTATTACAGACACAGAAGCAGTAGAAAAGAAGCCATCCGTGGGCACACTGACTTCATGCCACATTGAGCTAGTACACAGTCACCGTGCCCCTACCTCTCGCCCTATCAGCAGGGTGCCCCTCGCCCCCCATGGCACACCCCCTGCAGTCGTCTTCAGTCCCTCACAGCACCTGCCTGCCGGGGATGTCTGCCCCTCTTCCAAATGAAGTCCACATTGCTGCCTACACAGTGAGAGTTGGATTAGTGGCTTCAAACAGGTGGTCCTTCTTTCACTAATGCAATGTTCCTAATGTAGCACGTTTGTGGCATCAGTGGGACAACACATTTATTGTGATATGGCCCACTGTCCCAGGCTGCGTCCGAAGCACAGACGTAAGTGTGTACCTTAGTTCAGAGCCCATAATACCGGCCCCTGATGATCCTAATGCATCTGTTTCCTCTATCAGATGCCATACAGCTTCCTGCGTCCTAATTTATCCCCTGAACACGTTGATGCATAAAACTTTACCCTTATGTCTCATATTCGAAGTTTGATGAGTACTTATTTCTTGACTGATCAAGAGATCCGCTTTCTAGTGCCACCCTGTTTGTGAGCTTTGGAGTGCGCAATGCCAGCTGAGTAGTTGCTGAGACATCTACTGTGAGACAGTAACTTCTAGCACACACTCCACACCCTTCTTGGAGCCTAAACTCCATCTAATGCCGAGGCCCACTCTGTCAGAGCCAACGTAGAGTTTGGAGTCCGATTAATTATTCTGCAATGTCAGCGATAAATGTGGGTGGGCTAGCTTTGATATCCACATGGGTTCTGGCATTTTTGCCTTAAGTGGTGTAAAATTTGTCATGCAAGTCCTCGGTATCATGTTGTTTAGATGCAAGCTGCTTTTCCTCCTCCCTGTCTCATTCTGGACTGCTTTGGAATTTACCCTCAAATTGGGATAGGAAGGAGCAGGGTAAATTTACCTTCATGACCATCCTATTCTTCGGCTTTGACTCTTTCCCATTTCCAGTGCATGCCTACTTGGCGCCTCGACCATCATCTAAACAACACACACAGCTTGAATGGAAAGGGCTAGGGACATATTTGCACAGAGATGGTGGCATGCTGTGTATGACACATATTTATGGACTGAACACGCCAGCAAAACTCAAAATTAACACTTGTGGCAACATATTTTTGTCTTGTCACTAAGTGACAGGTATGCAGACTTTCACTGCGCACATTAAAATTGTGCCAAGCTGCGGAGTGAGTCACTATACATGCTGTTCTTACATTAAATTTCATGTGTAGTTTACAAATATGCAGACTGGGGAAGAGTTTAAATGTTGAAAACACTAAGCATGCCACACCTATACATAAACTATGTGCATCATAGTTTACATGAAAAGTCCCCTACCTCATTCCTTGTCTGATTCTGCCACATTATACATAAGGAAAGGCAATCATAGCAGTTTGCACGGAGAGCCCGGAAACCAAAACTGGACTATGCAATATATTTTCAAATTGATTTTGGTAGGATGATGTTCACATCATGTAATCTACTCTTTAGATATGCACACTTTATAATATGATTTATGACTGAACCTAAATGATATGCTCCGTTTGTTAAAACCGCTTGCAGTATGCATTTGTAGATGCTGCTGTTTGTATTCATTTGTAAACTGATTTGTTTTAAAATTCGTATTGTATTTTATTGTAGGTGAACAAGCCTAAAACGGATTTGATTTTTCAAGACTTGCAAGCAGCCAAGGTTGTTTTTTTTTGTTTTAAATACAAGATAAGGCTGTGGTGGATCTAAATGTGAAGTAGTTGCACAATTCTTAAACATGACCAATCTTATGGTTACTTCTAACCTCTGATGCCTCAGCTTGTGAAAAGTTGCCAGGCATGTGAATGTTTGCTATATGGCAGACTAGAACTGGAAACTTTTTGGAGAAGTTCTCCTGCAGTCTGATAGATGCCATTGTGCAGCTCTGCCCTAATGTCATTCCACCCATAGTGCTATCTGACTCTAAGCTAAATCCACCATAAACTTGACTGCTGCCATTTGGAAATCCCAATGGGATATTTTACCTTTATTACATAGTAGGGCCAGACCTAACACAATCTATTTGGCATAGATTCAGACAAAGGCAACTATGATGACAGAAATGATTATTTTCCCCAATATGACAAGAAAACTGGTGTGAAGAACTTCAGGACGCCAGTGGGTTTGACACTTTGGGTCCTTCCATAGAGGAAAGTTCCTCTTTTGCTTCTGTGATGTGAAGAGCAGCTAAAGTTTAGGATTTGCAGTTACCAACCATGAAAGTGAAAACAAACTCACTGATGAAAATCTGGCAGTCTGGTCTGGCTCCCACAGAGCCACTATTGCCATTCAATACATTTCTCATAGACACCCTTTTAGGCACCTAGTCTAAGCTGGGTTCTGTGCCATCCCTTAGTAGACAAGTTGTCCATTGCCCTTCTCCTGGTAACCCTGTCTTTCCTACACAGCACCTGATGCCAGAAAATCTGGTGGTATGAGTATTCACCAGCAAAGTGGACCCCAATGTCTTTCCTACCATTCAGCCAGATAGTGATTCAAAACAAATAGACACAGTTGGCAGATGGATTTTCTCCTCTCAAGCCTTGTTCTTAGATTAGTCAGTGCTAGCTGCCTCTTCTCCCTTTCCCTTGGGGAAACACTCTCCCCCAATTTTTACTGGCTTTTCCAGGTGGGATTTGGCTGTGCCTTGCCCAGGCTATTCTGGACAGCTGTAATTCTGCAAAATTTGTAAATTGATCAGGACAAGACACAACCGATTGGTTGGGATGTGCCATGGATACTGGTGTAGGTCTTTGGTGCCAAACTTGCATGAGGTTTACAAGCTTTTCTAAGGATCCCCATGCATCCTCAGTGGGCATGCCCTAAGACTGCTCCTGCTTTTTTGGTGACAAAGAGAACTTGGCCTTGGAATGTTTCAAGGAGTGCACGTACTTTAGGCCATCCTGCTCCCACAAGGAAATTCCATCAGCAATTTTGCCATGTCTGTGAAAGATGACAGTTAGTAAATGCGGACTCCGCAGTGGGACCTCAAATCCCAGTGGGAGCTACATCAGGTAAATCTGTCAGACTGTATTCAGATTTTAGAGTAGACAGTAAAAGATCTGCAGTGATGGGTCCTGGGCTGTGATTTTGTCAGTAGCAGAACCACCTCTCTATCCCACCCAAAGCGGATGTTGGTCATGGGTGCATCACTGCTGTGTTGTGGAGGCCACCTGGAAGAGGTGGAGATCAGAGGCCTCTGGTCGCTAGCACATACCCAGCTCCACATCAGTCTATTGGACTTAAGAGTGATTCACTGGCTGTCGAAGGCCTTCCTACCTGCCATCAAGGAGGCTGGTGCAGGTGCTCACGGACAGCATCAACGCCATGTGTTGACATCTGGGTCTTGTGTTGAGAGTCCTGTTCCTCTGGAAGTGTCTGGAGCATCCGGGAATTTCTATGGTGGGGCAACCTCCTGGCAGGATCTTTATACTTCAGAGCAGACAAATGCAGCCTTAGATGCTTAGCGGATAATGAATGTCATACCCTGATGTGGCACAGAAGACTTCCATCAGTAGAGAGAACCCTTTCTAGACCTTTTTGCCACTACCGAAAATACACCTGCAATGTCAGCACTTCTGTGCACTGGAGTTTCCAAAACACCCCTCCTAAATTTCTGAAAAAATTAGAACTCGTGGTCCTGGTCCCTGCCTGGAAGTCCCACCTCTTTCTGACAGACCAGTATTATCAGAATTTGATAATATTTCCTTTGCAGAAACTGAAAATGCTCCTCTGACAGCTAAGCCATGATCTCCTCTTGATCCCTGCCCTCCTAGGTTACATCAAATTGGTTACATCAAAGATTAGCAAACCGATAAATTTGCTCTTTAATCGGTCCCTATAAGTAGACATCTTCCTTAAAATGTGGGAGGAGGCTCTGGTCTTTCCTTTGTTTAAAAATGCAAATATGAGTACTATAGACCAGTCTCTCTCCTTCCAGTTCTGGGGAAGATGTTAGAGCATTTACTTAACATTCAGATTTTCCATTTTAGTGAAAACAATGCCTCTCTGCATTACACCCAGTCAGAGTTATGAAAGGCTTCAATATCGAGGCAACCCTTCCCAAGGTGCCAGAATTTATTAAATCCAATTTAGATTCAGGTAAAAAGCAGTGGTCATTCTGCTGGACCTCTTGGCTGCGCTCGACACAATCTCTCCTGCAGTCCTGTTTGACCAGCTGAGGGCTGCCGGCATTACCTAAATTGACAATAATTGGTCTAAGTCTTTTTTATCCAACAGGGAGCAAGCAAAACATCTTCCACCACTTACGACTGGTATCTGATGGAGATTTCTAGTTGCAGATTCCTTACCTTAGAATTTCCCCAGGCGTCAGATTGGAAGCAGAGATTTTTTCTTCAAGCAGTACCCTTATGTGCTGTCAGTTGGCGTTGATCAACTCTGCGTGTGTTGTGTACGTCTTGATCACTGTGATGACGTCATGGTTGTATAGAGGTGCCACCCCGGTGCGGTGACATCAGTTCCTTTCATTCCGCACCAGCCTACGCGCAGATCCGGAGAGTTTTTTTTTTTACTGACTTTGACCGTTTTGTTGAGTTCTTGATGCTGGTGTGTTGAGGATGTCACAGAAGACAAGGATTAAGTCATGTGACTCCTGTCACCGCATGATGTTGGTGATGGATTCACACTTTGTGTGCTTGTGGTGCCTGGAGTGCGACCACGACCCGAAGTCGTGCTCCGAGTGCCGGGCCATGAACCTGAAGGCTTTGAGGAAGAGGTACCTAAAGCTCATGGCAGCCCGGTGCTCGACTCCACACGATCCCAGTCTTGATCGAGAGGGAGGGCACAAGACTGCTCGCGGTGCCATCACCACTCTTCTTCGTCTCAATCTAATTCCTTGGGACTTCGGGTCACAAGAAGAAGTCGAAGAACGACAAACTTTCTTCAACTCCACCTCATTGCTTAGATGATGTGACATTGGAAGAGCGTTAACACTCTAGGCCTCTGTCTTCAGAGCCTGTTTCTGGGCTGACTCCGCACCTCCCCGAGTTTCCAGGAGCGACCCCTGCCCAACTCAAAAACTTCTATGAGGCCATGCGCCTCATATTTTAGGCAGAACGACACCAATGCAACGCCCAGTGGGGTCAGAGAGGGCCCCCTCAGGTTCCTTGCCATTTGCTTTGGCTCCATTGTCAGATCCATGCGATGCCAGTTGTGCCAACGCAACCTCCCCCAGCGTCAGCAAAGACTGTGATGCTTTCGACATCGGCCTGACCCACAATCGACATCAAGCCCATACTTTTACTCGACTCTGACCCGGAGATGATCTGACATTGCTCAACACTGGTTCCGGCTTCAACGGGGCCTACATTCCCCAAGTTGTATCCTGACCCTTATTATTATGGGTATGGAGACAGGGAAAGTGTGGAGAGGTCGCTGGACCCTTTAGAATTCCAGCTGAAGACCCTGAAATGGACTTGGCACAGGAATTGGGTGAAGCTAGTGCTTTGGATACCTCTCCTGACGCTGCCATGCTTTTCCCCCCTGCCATGGCTACGGAGGAGGTGTGTCCTATTCTAAGGTGATGAGAAGGGCGGCTGAGGTCCTCAGCCTTGAGTTACCTTCTGTGGCAGTCAGAACTAACCTCCTGACTGAGGTGCTTTAGCCTGGGGCATCCATCTTGGAACCCCTCTTACCTTTTAATGAATCCCTCACTGATCTCCTTCTGGGTGTGTGGTACAAACCCAGCACAGGGGCTCCTGTGAACAGGATGATCACCCGCAGCCATCAGCCTGCACTGAATTACCATAAATTCCTTACCCAACATCCTACACCTGAGAGCCTTGTCTTCCAGGCTACTTCTAAATCAGGTGCATTCCCATCCACACCCCTGGATAGGGAATCAAAGAGACTGGATCAGCTTGGGAAGAAAATGTTATTTTCCTCCAGTTTAGCATTGCGGGTTGTTAAAACTTCATGCCTTTTGGGCTGCTATTCCCATACCCTATGGGATACGGTCGCACAGGTCCTGCCCCAGGTTCCACAGGAGACCCAGGCCATTCTTTCCCAAGCTGTTTCTGATGGGAGAGATGTAGGCAAGTTCAAATACGTTGTGGGCTGGACATGACCGCCTCACTGGGCAGATCGGTTGCGTCAATGGTGGCCCTATAGCACCACACCTGGTTGAGAACATCTGGCTTTCAGGTGATGTCCATCAGTCACTCATGGACTTGCCCGTCAATGGCACCTGTCTATTCAGAAGCAAAGCAGACTTGGTTCTTAATTGCTTTAAGGAGTCCTGGGCTAGGGCTTGCTCCCTTGTCCTTGCAACTTCTCCGCGCACACCACAGTCTGCTTTTAGCCCCTTTTGCGGCTACGGAAGGGGCACCCACAAGCTCCCATTCCCCTCTAGCCACTGTGCCTCGCATGCTGCACAGCCTCTGCGTTGCCATGAACTTGGGATCTTACATGCTTGGGGATCAGGGAGACCGTGGTCTGCCCAGTCCCCCTCTGCCTCCGCTGCAGTCCCCAAACCTTCCGTCTCTCCATCCTGGACCAGTTGGTGGCAGGATCTACCATCACCTGTCCCACTGGGAATCCATCATGACGGATAGGTGGGTTTTGCAGATAGTCTGAAGAGGCAACTCCCTGCCCTTTGATACTACCTCTCCAGCCATGCCACCATCATACCACCGGATGACACAGTATCCCCTGGCATTTCTCTACAAGGAACTTACAGCTCTGTTGGCCAAGAGAGCCATAGAGAGGATCCCTGGGCCAGAAGTAGGTTGTGATTTTTATTCCCACTACTTTCTGGTGCCCAGAAAGGACAAGGGCCCCCGTCCTATCCTAGACCTCCAGTCTATTAATCTCTTCCTCAAAAAGGAGAAGTTCAAAATGCTCACTCTGGCTCAGGTTCTATCTGCCCTGGAGACTGGATGGTAGCGTTGGACTTGCAGGACACCTACTTTCATGTTCCCATCCTGCTTCCCAATGGACGCTACTTGCAATTTGTGGTAGGTCAAGATCACTTTCAGTTTACCATGCTATTCTTTGGCCTTACCAGAGCACCTCAGGTGTTCAAGAAAGTGATGGCGGTGGTCCCAGCTCATCTGCACTGGCTAGGGGTTTCAGTCTTTTCCCTACCTCTGACTGGCTGTTTAAGGCGGGCTCGCCCCAAGATGTCGTCTCTCACCTCCAGAGTACGAAGAACCTCCTGCATTTGCTGGGGTTCACTATAAACGTGCCAAAGTCACATTTGACTCCCTCTCAGATGCTTCCTTTCATCAGAGCTGTTCTGTAACAGTGCAGTTTTGGGCCTATTCTGAGGAAAAGGGGGTCCAGGATATTCAGTCTGATACCGATGTTTCAGCCTCTATCCTGGGTTTTGTTGTCAGTGACTCTGAGGCTGCTGGGCCTTATGGCCTCCTGCTGGTGACACATGCATGCCAGATGGCATATGCAGGCTCTACAATGGGACCTGAAGTTCCAATGAGCGCATCATCAGGGGAATCTCTTTGACATGGTCTATATCTCAGAGGGAACTGCACAAAATGTGCAATGGTGGCTTTCGAATTCGCGACTGGGTCAGAGGCACATCCCTTTCCCATCCCCAACCAGATCTCACAGTTGAGACAGATGAGTCACTCGTGGGATGTGCGGCCACATGGGGGATGTGGAGATCAGAGGTGTCTGGTCTCTGGCAAAATCCGGGCTCCACATCAATCTTTGGGAGGTCAGGGTGATCAGGCTTGCATTGAAAGCATTCCTTTCCTCTCTCCAAGGGAAAGTGATGCAGGTGCTCATGGACAACACCACCGGCATGTGGTACTGCAACAAGCAGGGCAGAATGGGGTTGTGGACATGCACCTCTGGACATGGCTGGAACGTAAGGGCATATCCATGATGGGTGAACATCTGACGGATTCTCAGACTGCCAGAGCAGATAAACTCAGCCATCAATTCCTGGTAGACTACGATTGGCGTCTCCTTCTAGAGGTCACGCAAGGTCCCTTTCAGCAGTAGGGAGAGCCTTGGTTTGATCTGTTCGCCTCCCCAGAGAATGCGCAATGTCAGTTGTTTTGCGCTTTGGAGTTTCCAAGGCGGCGCTCACTTGGAAATGCTTTTCATCTCGAGTGGAACTCAGGCCTCCTTTCCGCCAATACCAGAATTCTGAAGATCAAGATCGATCGGGCCCAAGTCATTCTTGTGGCTATAGATTGTGGATGAAGAGTATGGTATCCCGAGCTTCTGGACATGGCCATCAATGCCCCTTCGGGAGGACCTTTTGTCGCAGTAGCATGGGATGGTTCTCCTTCTGAACCTGTCCAGTCTCAGCCTCCTTGTGTGAAGATAGAGCGGCGGCAGTTGACAGCTTTCGACCTTCTGTCTGAAGTCTACAATGTACTCTTGGCAGCCAGGCGTCCCTCCACCAAAACGGTATATGCCTGTCGTCTGAACAAATTTGTGGCATGGTATACCAACAAATCTGTTGGTCCCCTTTCTGCACCTCTGTCTGAGGTTTTACTGTTTATCGTCTCTTGCCCAGCAGGGCTCTGCTTTGGGCACCCTGAAAGGCTACCTGTCTGCTCTGTCTGCCTTTCTCAGACTGTAAGATCAACCATCCTTGTTCAAATCTCCCATCCTTAGATTTCTTAAGGGACTCACTCACATGTTCCCACCTACAACATTCATTATGTCACAGTGGGATTTAAACCTGGTACTTACATACCTTGTGTGCTCCTTTTGAGCCACTATCTAATTGTCCCTTGCCGCTTTTCACTTTAAAGACAGCCTTTCTTATTGCCATCTCCTCTGCTCACAGAGAGAGTGAGCTCCAAGTTCTTTCTTCGAAGCCACCATTTTGATCTGTCCATCCTGACAAAGTGGTGCTTCATAACAGGGCCTCTTTCCTCCCTAAAGTGATCAAACCCTTTCATGTAGGAAAATCCAGCACTTTGCCTACTCTTTACGCACCATTCTCATGAAGAGGAGGGACTCCACCTGGATCCAAAAAGTGTGTTGACGTTCTACCTCAATCGTACCAAAGACTTCCGGGTGGACGGTCAACTCTTTGATTGTGTGGTGCGAAGAAAGGACGGGGCAGTGCAGAAGTGGACCATCTCTTGATGGTTGCCCTCTGCATCAAGATGTGCTATGCTTTGGCAAAAAAGCATCCCCGAGGGTTTGCGTGCTCATTCCACCAGAGCAACTGCTGCAGCCACTGCGTTGGCATACTCCGCCAGGTGGCACATTCACAAAGAACTACTGCCTGATCAGTCTGGTAATTGTAGAGACGGCTTCTTTGGCCGTTTGATCTTCCAGGACTTTTTAGTCTGATCTTGGTTTGCAGCCCACCTCCGAGGATAATATTGCCCAGGTATCTATTCTAAGGTAAGGAATCTGCAACTATATAAGTCTCGGTCACATGAACGAGTTACTTACCTTCAGTAACAAATTATCTGGTAGAGACATATTCTAGTTGCAGATTCCTTACCGACCCACCCATCCTCCCCCGCCTGTAAACTGATTTCTAGGGACAGGGACTCCCTTTTCAGGGCTGTTGTTTTGGTGCACCAATATCAGTGTTCTTCATGGCACCTCGCTACTGGCGTGGAAAGTTGTGAAAAGAAATGAATGTCAGCATGCCAGGGTGGCACCTATATATGACTGCGACGTCATCACGGAGATCACGATGCCAAAGCCATGCACTTAGTCGACTGATGTCATCTAACGGCATGCATGGGTACTGCTTGAAGAAAAAATATCCGGGTCCACTCTGATGCCTGGGAAAATTCTAAGGTAAAGAATCTGAAACTAGAATATGTCCTTACCAGATAATTTGTTACTGAAGGTAAGTAACATGTTCTCTAAGAAGATGAACTGCGGGGTACCACAAGGCTCAGGATTGAGCCATAGATTATTCAACATCTGTCTGGTACCACTGGTTAAGATAGTGAAGAATTGGGGTTTCAATCTGGTCTCTTTTGCTGATGACACCTAGCTGATACTGTCCTTTCAGCAGGGAAGGGAATTAAAGAAATATGACCCCAATATGGCTTTATGCTCCTCTGGCCAGGAACTGGTGTGTATCCCTAGGATACATGAGGTCGGTCTTTTGCCTATTTGCCCCCTAAAACTGGAACTCGCTCCCCAAAACTTTGAGAGATCTAGATGTGGCATCATAAAAAAACATACCTTTATTAGGGAATACTAAGTTACTTTTGCTGCTTTACAGGCTTATTGAGCAGCGGATGCTTCTTGGGAAGTAGCTGTGTGCTTTGAAAATGACATATATTCAATCAAGAGCAACAAAGTCATCCTGGTGGGAGCGGATTGAGCCAGTAGTGTGCGATACGCACAACTCTTTGGCATGAGCATCTCCCCTTTGATCATGCTGTCACCTTGGGAACGTCTTCTGTCGCAGCAGCCGGGTGTTGCACCCGGATATTCACACTTTGCATCTTCATGCTTGGAGATTGAGCTGCAACAGTTGACCTGCTTCGACCTGGAACTTGAGGTTATTGATTTCATCATGTCGATGCGGTATCACGCCACAAAATCAGTGTCTTCCAGTTATTGATCCACCATAGTCAAAGATGTCTGAAGTTTTATTGTTTGTTCTGAGGCTTAGGCTGGCAAGAGACTCAGGGCAGTGGCAGCTGGAAGTGTCTGCGTGGCCTTTGCTTGCCAGGTTCGAGCAGCCATCATCTACACAGTAGAACTGTTACACCTTCATCGTTCAACTGCACCAATAGAATGACGTGAAGAAGAGGGTACCCAGGATGCTTGTTTCCGGTCCAGGGAAGACCTGGCCTTGCAGTTTAGGTTTGACTGTTCCCAAAGGGAACAGGGTCATTACTGATTTGCATACAGTTGGTCCAAACTAGGGTGGCAAGGTGAGCAAAAGAACAATGGATTAAACCCAGATCTATGAGTGGGGGTGAATGTTTGATTGGTTCTTCATTCTGTCCATCATTTGTGTTTGTTTGCTTATATTTGAAAGGATGTACCTATTGGGTTGAAGAGGAAATGATTTCATAAAGAAAATGTTTTCTAATCAATTCTTCTTCCCCTGTATGCCATTCTCCTATCGTCTGGTGACAGACTGGACCTGGATTTTTCTTATACCCGGCCAATTAGCGCTGTACACATTGTCTAAAGGCATGGTTAGGCAGCAACAATGTAGTATAAACCTGGCTTATGTATTTAAAAAAAAAAAGAAAGAAAAAAAAAAAAAAGGAACAGATACGAGTGTCATCAGATGATATATGTGCGGACCCATGTCTTACACCCTGACAGTACGTGAATGAACTGAATGTTATTACTGACCCCAACAATATATGCATGCAGTGTCAGATATTTGGTTGCATTCAAAGTCTACTCCGCATCCTACCAGATGCACTATAAAGACATGGGGGGGTGGGGGTAATTGAGGGAAGAGAGGCTGACCTCATGACTGCAGAGTACAGAGGCCATTGATTCTGGTTCTGGTTGTGCTTGAAGTCAGTCATGTAGAAGAAAAGGGACTGTCCCCTTCCATCTCTGAGAGGCTCAGAAAGAGGAAAGAAATGTTGCTGGGCCTTTTCTAGCCCTACTTCATCATTAAATCACAGGGAAGCAGTGCTGCAAGGAGGAATTCCCATTGTGTAAACCCTCTTCTGAAAAGGAGCTCCTGAGTTGTGCAAATTCCATTCCCATCAGGGTCTGATACAAAATAAACAGATTTTTTTCAAGAGGTCACGTTTTTACTTAGTTTGACCCGTCCTGTGCAAGCACCTACGACTTCTGCCTTAGCTGTCACTCACTATGGCATCTAGCACACCTCAGGCCTTTGCATCATCCACTTTAGACTTGGCTAGACTCAAAGCTAAATCAAAGAAGTCCAACCCTTTGGCACCGGCTGGTTCCTTGTAGGTGTCTGCTGATGGCCCTACCTTCCTTGAAGCCATCCCATGAATGCAATGTTGTTGTTGTCACTGCTATTGGAGCCTGTCCAGTAAGCTTTTGGTGAACTTAAGGAGATGGCCATGTAATGCATGGGCACCTACTTACTTCCAAGGCTGGTGCTATATGTATTCAAGCTAAAACTGATAATGTGTTTGGAAGTATATATGAGAGAGCAGGACTATTGCCACACCTACTTAGCACGTAGTGACTTTGGGGGTAACCTTCTTCCTTTTCTAGTGTATATAAGTGGGCTGACCTACAAAGTGTAAGCAGGTTGTATATCTACTTCTAGGTGGATTTTCTAGTTTTGTACTCTTCTCCATTAAAAATGTATTCTTCTTTCCAAATATGGTTACGAGAAAGGTGGAGATATGTGACATTCCTTTTTACCACTCACAAACAATAACATGTAATTTTTTCTGCCAGTCCAGTGATCTGTACTTCTTTTTAATTAGGAGCTATTTACAGCTATTTTGGCTTTACATTAGATGTCTTCTTGTAGTTTAGCAACATACAGAGAGTTCGCTGTAAAACAATGTGCTGCCCCCAACAATTGTCGAAATACTCAGATTGAACCTTATTTGAGAGCCTAGTGGTACATATGTCTGCCAGAACCAACTCAAACATATTATCATTCAGTTTGCCCGAATAAGGCACCCAATAATTTAAGTACTTGGGGTAGAAAGGTTGTGGCATTGGGAAGTCTAGGTGTCCATGCAACCATGCCTCTCTGTTGGACCATTTTGTGGAATTTGGTTAACATGACCAAGAAATACCTGCTGACTTAAGTATAGTCAGTCTTTCAACAGCTAATTTAGAATGGCAAGAAGATGTCCAAATAAGCATTGTGGTCATTTTTAGAGTATACAGTGGCAACTGAGTGCTCCAGGAGTTCAAGCATTTTGATGCAAGCCGCGTCAAAATGGTATTGACCAGGTTATTAATAGATGTCCTGATGCCTTTGCTAGACAAGCATTTTAATTTCAAAATAATTTGCCTGGATGCTGGCTAATAAGAATTTTTATAAATGTGAGTAGAGTAAGGGTATGGCTATGGCACTCGCCCTGGAATTTCCTCCAAGATCTTGCCAGCAGCAATATTGGAGCTTCGAAGCCTATGACATGCATTTTCAGTACAGGCAGACTCCATGCGCCTGTCACAATTGCTTTAGAGAATGACACTTAAACTCCATGCGTCTTTCACAATTTCAGGAGTTCTTCAGGCCTGTCAATACAAATGAGCAGCTAGAGCAAACCGGCAGATAACTTTTATGGCCCTCTTTGCCACAGCAAATATTCTGCTTTGATATGTTTCCTTTGCCCTTCATGATTTTCTAGTGGCTAAATGGGTGGCTCAGTTTCTGGAAGTTTAGAAAACCAGGCGCCCTTAACCAAATGGATCCTGCAGATAATGCATTGGAGATATTCTCTACCTCATAGGTGGTGACCATATGATGCAGCAAAGCCAAGAATTCATTTTAGCCTGTAGCACAACAAATCCTTTTACAGTTCCTGATAATATTGCTCATCTGGTTTCAAATTCCATGAATGAAGGAACTTGGACAAACAATGTCACTCCCTGGTCTTAGAACATAGATCAACAACCCCATACAAGTCAGAGACACGACCAGGTGTTGCATTTCAAAATGTGAAGCCAGATAAGCTGAAGGAAATACCAACTTCCATATTTGTCCAATTTGTGTGATCCCAGGCAAACATTGTATTTAATAGAACCTCCTTTGTCTTTATGATCACGTATGAGAGCACTTTTAAATACCTGCGTTCAGGATGTGAGCTGTACAGGCACTTTTAGGTTTGATTTAGTAGACTATAATGTTATACCATCTGTAACAAGAATCTAGGCGACGTATAGGGTTTTACATGACTACTGACTACCCTCTTAGCTCACTAATGGCGTTGTCATTGGAGGGGCAACCCGTTAATGTTTAAAAACTATCCCTTTTGATAAATGCCTGTCTATGCAGTGATACAATCTGATGTACTGAGGTGAAACACATCTACATGGTAAAGAAATACACTTTTGTGAATTTTGAAGAGACTATCATATTTTTATATTCTATTTTTTGCACGATATACATGCCAAATATTTTCAAGGCTTGGCTTGTGCACGGTCTGTTAGTCAAGTCAGACCCTTACTCGTTTCTGGCTCTGCTTGTCCTACTGTTTACTGGCGAACCCATCTCTATTTGCCACTCCGGCTTAGTACATTGGACTATGTCACATGACAAAATGATGTGTAAAAGGCGAGGACTGGAAACATGGAGGCCTACTTCATGCACCTATTTAACTATTCTATCATCAAGGTTTCTCATAGCAGAGACAAAGAAGAGTGCGTGCAGTGAAAATACATTTAACATAAGTGATCCCAGAGCAGGGACTCCCGGCCGTTGTATTGCACTTGACCATGGTCATCAGTTCCAAGGACAGCTACCAGGCCCAGGTGGGATGGGTAAGAGAAAAGCTTCAGGGAGAATATTTGGTGTGACAGCCCACTCCAAATACATTCTTGGCCTGGTAGTTGGATCGGGGGTCCTGAGTTGGGTCTGCTATGTCTGTGTCGATTTTTCTCATCGTTTTAATTTCACAAAGAACTCTTAAGTTGTAAATTTTTTGGACCAGAAAAGAATATATATATATATATAATTAGTTATACAAATTTGTCCCACTGTCGGGCGGTACAGTGCTGTTTGTTGATTCTTTGGAGGTGCGCTCCCTGACACGGTAGGACCACACTGTTGTAATGAAATGCCAGCTCTGTTACACTCTCTGTTTTAATTTAATCTCGCAAAGTCAGCAAACAGATAAAATGCATCCAATATGTTTCAGCCCCGCTGGGCCATGGTTTCACTTGTGAGTGCACCTGCTTCTTCCATTATATCGCGTAACGGAGCTGGGATTTGATATTGAGCAATATATATATATATATATATATATATATATATATATATATATATATATATATAGAAGCTGGCTCTGTATATACTATATAAAAATTTGTTATAGTGTGCACAGAGTCCAGGGGTTCCCCAGAGGCTTAACAGAGGCTACAGTAGATAATACTAATACTCTCTTTTGTGGTAGTGAGGTTGAGCAATTAGGCATATCGGAGGGTAGTGCAAAGCAATTGTTGTACACACCCAGACAATAGAAGAAGCACACACTCAATGACAACTACTGACAAATGGTTTTTATATAGCAAAAATATATTTTCTTAATTTATTTTTAGAACCACAAGATTCAAGTTGCAGGTAAGTACTTCAATAGCTTTGTATTTCACACATGTATCAACAGTACTTTGTTTGAAATTGATAGGTGTTATGTTCCACAGGTTAGTACTGCATAAGTAATCAAGGAACCAGGCACAGTTGTGTTGGGATATCCAGTTTAATCAACAAGCTCCTCGCACATCGCCTCACCAACTCCACAATGAACAGTCCTTCACCAACATTCTAAGGCAAGCTCCAGGGCATTCCAATGCCCAACATTCTTAGGAGCTGTTGGACTATACCACTAATGCTTTAAGTTAGTATTTATATGTGAAATGTATATTATACACTGAATTAGATGTTTCAACAATTTACCTAAATTAATATCTATAAAACAGGTTAGTATAAATAAATAACGAGTATACCCATACATTGTATGGTTACAACATATCTCCCTTCCTTACTGTTCAAAAACAAAGTCTTTGTGCCAAGTCGGGCGCTTAGTGGTCCTGGCGTGTCTGGTTTGATAATAGCGCTGCAACATGTTTCCCATTTCCTTACCAGGAACCTGACCGTGCACCCCAGTAGATTCCTTGCTGCATGATATTCTGTCCATACTCCACACCCTACCATCTTCTAGCGTTACAACATTCTTTTGCACCTTGATAATTCTTTGTGGTTGAGAAAACCTGCTGCCCTCTTTCTTTATGGATTCCGGAAGCTTAACTTTAACCCATTGTCCCACCCTCCATGGTCTCCTTCGGGTGCGAAAACGATCATCATACCACTTCCTGTACTTCTCTTGATGATGCCTGACTTTAGCTGCAACCTCCTCTCGCTGCCCTTTACACGGTTCCCCTTCCTTCAGCCAATTAGGAGTACGTTTGGTACCCGGGTGCCTTCCTTTCAGTGAAAAAAGTGGTGATATTCCCGTAACCAAATTCGGTGCGGTGTGATACGACCACAACATTTGCTTGAGAGCTGTTTCACATGGTACATGACTTGTTGACGCCCATTGCAAACACTCCTTAATCATCCTGTTGGCTCTCTCAACTAGGCCATTCGCACGGGGATTGTATAATGCTGTTCTAAAATGGTGTACACCGCACTTCGTCAAAAACTCTCTCATGGCTTCTGACGTGAACTGCACACCATTATCGGTGACCAGGGTGCTGGGTATTCCTTCCCTCAAGAATGCTTCCGATAGGAAATCAATTGCATCCTTGGTTGTCACCTGATTCACTATCTTGAACATCATCCAGTGCGAGTGGTAGTCCACTAGCACAAATATGAACCTGCCTTTGACACCTAATTGTGATATGGGTCCTAAAATGTCCAATCCCAGTTTGTCCCACGGTTTAAGTGGTACAGAAATAGGTGACAACGGTGCCCTCCTCGTAACGTTTGTCTTGTCACTCTGGGCACAAGTGATACAATCCTTTACTGCGTCCTCCACCAGCCTATCCATGGTGGGGAACCTATATGATGCACGAAGTCTATTCTTGGTAATGTTCCTCCCCAGATGCCCTTCATGGGCTAGACCCACTAATTTGTTCCACAACTCACTTGGAGGTACTACTCTCTCACCTCTCATTACCATGTCCTCAAATATGTGGAGTTCTGACCTCACTTCCCAATATCCTTTGAGCTCTTCTTCCAGATATCTAACTTTCTCTGGCCACCCTTTGACTATTTTTTCTCGGAGCATTTCTAGTACACGATCATTTGAGTTTTTCTCTATCCATTCGTTTCTGGTAAGGCCAGCCAATTCAATGTGTAGTACAGGTTCAAGATCGTCACTTCCTTCCTCCCTTCCAACTCCCCTCGGTGATCTGGATAGGAAGTCAGCCACAACGTTATTTTTTCCAGGAACATACTGCACCCCAAAATTATATCCCTCCAATCCTAAAATCCACTTTGCAATGCGTGGGGTGGTATGCTCTCTTCCCTTGGTAGTGAATACACTAGTGAGGGGTTTGTGGTCGGTTCTAATGGTGAAGGGTAAACCCCATAGGAAAAAACTAAAATGAGTGATAGCCCAATAACATGCCAAGGTTTCTCTCTCTATGGTTGAATAGTTCACCTCTGCAGCTGTCAGAGACCTGGATGCAAATGCTATGATTCTTTCCTGTCCCTCTACCACTTGGGAAAGGGTTGCTCCAAGACCCCTTCCACTGGCATCAGTAGTGACCCATGTTTTTCTTTTGAAATCAAATTTTCCTAGGTTGGGAGATTTCACAATGGCCCCCTTCACCTCATTGAAAGCTTCCTGACATCCCCTATTCCATTCAAATGGGACATTTTTTTTTAACAAAGCTCTCATGGAAGCCGCTCGCTCAGAAAAAGTATGCACAAACTTGGCCATGTACTCAGCTAAACCTAGGAAAGACTTTAGTTCCTGCTTGTTGGTAGGTGCAGGTGCCTCTTTCACAGCAACCACTAAATCCAACTTAGGTTCCACCCCATCCTTTGTGATTTTATGGCCCAAATAATCAACTGACTCCACTCCAATTGGGCATTTATCTCTACGGATAGTCATGCCAGCACGTTCCAGCGCCATAAACACCTTCCGCAAGGTAACATTATGCTCGCTCTCCGTAACACCATAAACGAGAATATCGTCCTGGAAGCACATTACTTGGTTTATTCCCTGCAGTATGCTCTGCATGATACGTTGAAAGACAGCCGCCGCCGAGGCTAAGCCAAAAGGCATTCTGCAGAACCTGAATGCTCCATACGGGGTGATAAAAGAGGTAAGGGAATGAGAGGAAGGATGAAGTTCTACCTGGTGATATGCCGAGGACAGATCTATTACGCTGAAGAATTTGGCTGGACCCATGGTGCTCAACATCTCATTAATCCTGGGTAGGGGGAACCTGTCCACCCATATGTTGGCATTGAGGTCCCTTAGGTCAACGCATAAACGGATTCCTCTTCCACCCGACTTACTCGTTACTACAATGGGGGCCAGCCATACTGAACTTTTAATAGGTTCTATAACTCCTAAATCCACAAGTTTGTTCAGTTCTTGCTTAAGAGACTCCTGCATTAGGTAGGGGATCGGTCTGGCCTTATGGACTTTTGGAATAGCATTCTCCTTCACCTTTATCTTGTGTTGATAGTCCCTGAGCAACCCCAATCTGTCTCCAAACAAATCTGGAAATTCCTCACAAACACTCATGCCACATTTGGATTCACTTACTTGTAGTACTGGTTCGTCATTGTTGGGGTCAAGTCTGATTCCTAAATCCCTTTGGTGTTTCCACCCTAGAAGGTTGGAACCTTTGTCTGTGAAGTACACTTTCCCTTTAGTATGTCGTCCCTTAAAGGTTATTTGGAGACATAAAATACCCCTCAGAGGTATAGGGTCATTATTGTACCCTCCAGGAGAAATGTCTGCCGGTTGTAGTTTATACCCCTTATCCTTAAGATTCTTTTCAAATACGCTATAATCCATAAATGTAAATGGAGAACAGGAGTCTGCAAATACTCTTACACATATTCCATCCAGTTCGATAACACAAGTAGGGTATAAAGTACCTCCTTTACCGCTCTCACTCAAATTTTTCAGTTGCAACACAAATTTGTTCTTTACATCTTGGGTCTCTTCAATAATATGTACGTTCTTCTTCTCAATACTCTCACCCCTATCATTCTTACATACTCTCGCATAATGTCCTCTCGCTCCACACTTCCGACATACACAGTTGCGAGCCGGACACATAGGATTGTTGGCAAAGTGTCTGCTGTTCCCACACCTAAAACATTTACTTTTAATCCCCTCCATGTTACTCTGGGCATTTTTCTTGAGGGACACTTCGTGAATTTTGCAATCTTCTTCTAGGTTAGGTGCACTATTCTCTCGTTTGGGATAAGCTTTAACCTCTTTGACATCTTCTTCCCCCGGGGAATGTTTCATTAGTTTCATACACTCCACTGTATGTTCTATTCCTTTTGCTATATCCACAGCCTCCTTCAAGGTAAGATTGTGAACTAATAACTTCTCCTGAATTTTCATATTATTGGTACATCTTACTAACTGGTCACGTATTAAGGAATCCTCAAGGTTCCCAAACTCACATGTGTTGGCCATTCCCCTCAAACACGCAATGTAACTGGCTATTTTTTCATCCTTACTTTGTGTTCTACTAAAAAATTTATGTCTCTCAAGGACTACATTGACTTTGTGGCCAAAATGATTTTCTAATTTTCTGACCGTTCTCTCATAATCATTCAGGCCATCCCCTTCACCTTCCACTACATCATCAGGGTCTGTTAAACTTTCATACACTTTTCGTCCATGTACCCCTAAATTGTGTAGAAGAATATGCTGCTTTCTTAACGCCGAGAATTTTTCCCCACCAATTGCAAAGTGGATTTTAGGATTGGAGGGATATAATTTTGGGGTGGAGTATGTTCCTGGAAAAAATAACGTTGTGGCTGACTTCCTATCCAGATCACTGAGGGGAGTTGGAAGGGAGGAAGGAAGTGACGATATATAATGCTAATAGTCACTAGTCAACATATAGGGAAAGGAACCTTCCTGAAGAAACTCCTTCTCACTTGCTGCAACAAAAAAAATACCTGTAGCTTCTCACAAAATCCTTCCCAGCACGTCTGAAACGTGTACTCGTACTCCCACAACGCTAGTACAGCCGTGTGGTATAATTTCCACGACGTGTTGTGTGCCCTGGGTCTCTAAACGCTCCACGTTACCCCTGGTTACCAGCTCCTTCGTGGTAACGCTACGCCAGAAAATACGATGCCAGGAATGCAGGTCTCCGCCTTCCACACGCCGATGCCAGTTACACTGAGAGGCGGCGCCGGGCTCCACCTTCCCGCGTCACACTGTTTAAATCGAGGAGCAACGCCCATATGCCAGGGGTCGCACCTCCTTCACTCAACGCCACGCCGATGCGCGACACCGCAAAGTGAGCCGGGTCCGCCCACCCGACAAGGCTTCTCTTCGCTGCACCTCTGGGACTAGAGTCGCCGCACTTCCCTTAGTGCCGGGACGTACCTTCAGTACAAAAACACTCACGAACATGAAGTGCCTCCTTCAGGACGGAAAACGGTTACTGCACCGCCAGCCTTCAACACGGTGAGCTCGGAAAAACGAGCATCCAACACCTCACTGGAGTTCCTGGGGATCCCACAGAGACGATGAAAGTACTCAGGGGTGAGGAGTCTCACTGCCCCCTGCACAGGTATCTCATCCTCGTCACCAACAAAGATGTTATGTTCCACAGGTTAGTACTGCATAAGTAATCAAGGAACCAGGCACAGTTGTGTTGAGATATCCAGTTTAATCAACAAGCTCCTCGCACATCGCCTCACCAACTCCACAATGAACAGTCCTTCACCAACATTCTAAGGCAAGCTCCAGGGCATTCCAATGCCCAACATTCTTAGGAGCTGTTGGACTATACCACTAATGCTTTAAGTTAGTATTTATATGTGAAATGTATATTATACACTGAATTAGATGTTTCATCAATTTACCTAAATTAATATCTATAAAACAGGTTAGTATAAATAAATAACGAGTATACCCATACATTGTATGGTTACAACAATAGGTCTTACAGTTCTTGAAATATTGGCAATTATCTGTTTTAAAAATGGACACTGACATTTTCAGAAACAGTTCCTGGGGGGAAGAAATGTTGGTTTGATTTGCAGTAAGTACATCACTTAGTTTCAGTCTCTGGGTTTTAGGAAGTCCTCCGGTTGGGGTTTAAGTTGACCCCAAACACCCACCAGCAGCAACATGGGGCCAGTCGGGTGCAGATGTCAAATTGAGTAAACTTAATGTGGGCTCCTATAGAGGCAGTGGGTACTCGGAATCAGGTCTGCCTGCAGTTAAGTACCTGCTGCTCGAAGGGCAGACCAGGGGGATTAGAGGAGCACTGGAGGGGTCACAAGTAGGCACCAAACACCCCCCTCCTCACCCCCAGTGGCACAGAGGTTGGCAGGTACAGGAAGTAACAGGACATTGGGTTTCCAATGTTGGTCTATGAAGATACCCTGGAGGTTACTATGAGGCTGCAGGTGAGGTCCAGGGGGGCGTCTCGGGCACACCACCAGTTGGATAGGGTGGAGGGCCTCCTGCTGAATGTGGCTGCACAGAGTGTCAGTTTTAACAAAGCCGGGGGCTGTGGGTGCAGTGGGTCCTTTGGCAACGAATATCTTTGTCCAGAGCTTTTGCAGTCAGGGGGGTCCTCTGGATTCCTTCTGCAGGTGTCGTTGTGGAGGGGTGGAGAGGTCAACCCAGGGTAGGCACTTGCTCGCAATCGCTGGGGAATCCTCTCTAGCTGGTGGGCCACAAGGACACGGGTCTGAGGCGTTGGGTGCAGAGTGATTAGGGCTCACGCATTCGGGGTGAGGTGGGTGTCCTTAGTCGTTGGTTTCTTATTGGACAGGGCCGATGTCCTCAGGAGTTTTTGGTCCTTTTGGGTGCAGGGCAGTCCTCTGGAGCTTAGCAGAGGTCGCTGGCCCCGCTGGATGCGTCACTGTTCTTTTGCAGGTTCTTTGAAGCAGGAGACAGGCCGGTAGGGATGGGCCAAATCATTTGCCGTCTTCCTTCTTCTCTGCTGGGGGTTTCAGCTAAGCAGTCCTTCTTCTTGTTAGGTCGACAGGAATCTGGTGATGTGTGTTCAGGGAGGCCCTTAAATACAAGATTTAGGAGCATTTCAGGGGTCAGAGGGCAGTAGCCAATGGCTACTGTCCCTGAGGGTGGCTACACCCTCCTTGTGTCCACTCCCTTTGGGGAGGGGGTACATTCCTATCCCTTTTGGTCCCTGTCCTCCAAACCAAGATGGAGGATTCTGCAGAGAAGGGGCCATTTCAGCTCGGGACACCCTAAGTGGTCCCAGCTGAAATGGTCACTCCTCCTTGTTTTTCCTAACTTTCCCACCGAACTTGCCACCAAAAGTGGAGCTTTGTCTGGGGGTGGGCCTCTCCACTAGCTGGAGTGCCCTGGGGCACTGTAACATGAGGCCTGAGCCTTTGAGGCTCACCGCTAGGTGTTACAGTTCCTGCAGGGGGAGGTGGGAAGCACCTTCACCCAGAGCAAGATTTGTTTCTGGCCTCAGAGCTCAAAGACCCTCACCCCATTAGGTCAGAAACTCATCTGTTAGTGGCAGGTTGGCACAGACCAGTCAGTCCTGCACTAGAGGATTGGGTAAAATACAGGGGGCATCTCTAAGATTCCCTCTGTGTGCATTTTGTAATAAATTCCCACACTGGCATCAGTGGGGGTGTATTGTGCTGCGAAGTTTGATACCAGGCTTCCCAGTATTCAGTGAAGCCATTATGGAGCTGTGGAGTTCGTAGGGACAAACTCTCTGACCATATAGTTAATATGGCCACACTGCACTTACAATGTCTAAGAATTTACATCGACACTGTAGGGGCATATTGCTCATGCAGCTATGCCCTCACCTGTGGTATATTGTACCCTGCCTAAGGGCTGTAAGGCCTGCTAAAGGGGTGAGTTACCTATGCCACAGGCAGTGTTTTTTGGGCATTGCACCCTGAGGGGGATGCCATGTCGACTTTGACTTTTTTCCCCAACCAACACACACAATCTGCAATGGCAGTGTGCATGTGTTTGATGAGGGGTCCCTTAGGGTGGCACAACACATGTGGCAGCACTTGGGCCCCTCCGTGGTCACAGGGCCCTTGGTACCACTGGTACCAGAAGTGTGCCAATTGTAGAAACAATGGTACATTTTAGGGAAAGAACACTGGTGCTGAAGCCTGGTTAGCAGAATGCCAGCACACCCTGTCAAATCGGCATCAATATCAGGCAAAAAGTGTGGGGGGGTAACTGCAACAAGTGGCAGTTTCCTACATATATAGTCACTATAGATTACAGCGACGTCTTAGTTAGGTTCTGAATTTACTCGCACAAAGCCAGAGAAATTCAGCAGTTATAGTTAGTTATTTCAAGTAACTTGTGGCCTCAGGTAACTATAACTTGCAAGGCTCCACTGTGCCAGCATGTAAGATGGCCGCACTCCTGTGAGGCTCTCGCGACCTGGGAGCAGAATAGAACATGATATGCGGCAGTTTGCATTCAGTGTAATGACAGATCGACGCTGCAGTCCTTGCTGAGCCCCCTACAGTCGGAGATGCCGGGCAGAACATTGTCGTGGGACTGAAAAAGACAAAAGAAAAAAGGGAAATATCGGCAGGGCCCTAAGATGGCAGACGCAGGGGAACTAGAGGGCAGCTGCGGCTGGTGAGTGATAGCTGTGACGGCGCAATTGAATTGCGAACGAAGACATAAGTCCCTCTGGAGCGGGATGCATCCTGCTGAGCCCCTCACGGTCTAAGACGGACAGACCAGCGCGGTGCTGCTGTAGCTGACGGCAGACTGGCGAGATTACCTAGCTCCCAAGATGGTGGCTGCGAGGATGATCATCTCCGGCCTCTTCCGGAGAGACGCATTAGGGCTGGGGACAGAGCAATGAGTCCCTATCGGGTTTCTGTGGGAATGTATGAATGAGGGGGCGAGGCAGGCCACTAGTGTGTAGCCGCCTCAGAGGAACAGCAAAGAAATGGGAGATGCCGCGGGATGTGACACACAATATTGGCCTGTGCTGGACTGTCTCAACCCATTTCAAAGAAATGAGGCAACACCACATTAACAGCTCTAGCGGGTGAAGGTGCGCCAAGAACAAAATACGCTGTAAGAGACTCATACACAACCCTTGAATAACATGCAATAGGAATTCACTGGCTAGATTGTAAAGGTGGAGCGCTATAATCCACAGATAAACAGAAGACTGGCGTGAGCGCAAGTGGGGAGGTGGTGCCACATGGCTTGAACTCTGAAGACTAGCATCAAAATTGCGCCTAATCATAACTGCCTGAGAGGAGGAAGGGGTAGGCAACGGAGCAACAGCTGCAAATAATAAAGGTGTGACCCAGACACTGTGATACCCTGGTAAATGGTGTTTTTGGCAGAATAAGCCCTGATTGTGCTTGGGGCGGAAGCCCCACCGCCTCCAGATGTGGACGACGAAAGGGAAAAAGAGTGGAGCAGAGGGTGCAAACTCCAACATCGCAACTATGGGGAAAGCTGAGCAGAGGCAGATAAATTGCTATTTGAGCAGCGTAAGTCAATGCAACACCTGCCTGAAAACACAACGGAAAGTGAGGGTCGGGCCTTCGAAAGCCCCCAGGAAGAGCTCGACATGAAAACGCCGCTAGTTGTGATGAAAAGCAGTCTGGCCTCGATTAAATCCAAAATGGACATTATGTGTACTGGATTGGAAGCAGTGGCGCACAAACTTGAGAAACATGATGGACAGCTGCAGGAAGCAGAACAGCGAATATTGCAGTTTGAAGGTGCCGGAAATTCACACAAACAGCAGCTCTCCAATATGGACAAAATACTAAAGCTCATTGCTGCAAAAAGGAAAATCTCAAGGCGTGCTCAAGACTCAACAAAGGGCGCATCCTGGGAGTACAAGAGTCAACAAATACAGGAAGCCTGGAAGGACTATGTGGAGAGGCTCCTGTTTACGCTTTTTAACGCTGGATCCTTTTCTAAAGTATTTGTGGTGGAAAGGGCGCATAAATAGCTAATGACACAACCCCTCTCCCCCAGCCGGGGAGGCCCTTACATACCCAGTCATAGCGTGACTCCTGACCTCTAGGATAGAGACACAGCACTATGTCTCACATGGGAGCATTGCCTGCTGAACTTTGAGGGTCATGCCATTTCCATCTAGCCGTACTTTACTCCTATGATACAGGAAGCTAGAAAAAAGTACGCAGCTGTAAAGCTGCGACTTCGCCGGGCAAAGATCCTATATGCAGTGTTATATCCAGCCTGGTTGTGAATCAGCCACCAAGGAAAAGTTTTAATATTTGCAAACTCCTAGCAAGCACAAGATTTCCTGCGACATGTAGATATGGACAATCAAAAAAGAAGTCCCAAAAAGGCATGAACACGGCCAGGGTCGCCTACCTCAGCCATAAATTGAAGACAGATGATATACTCGCTCTGAGACAGCAGATATGATTGTTTGACATTTGTAGGGCAGTAAGGCAAGAGAAAATGAAATAGCGCAGCATAACGTTCTGTACTAGCCAATCTGCCAATGTTGCCGATCTTGCCCAGTTACCCTTATGTAAATGAGGGTGTCTTGGTCTGGCACTTGGAAGTCCCCACAGATTACCCCTCTTGTGGTTTCTCAAATTATCTGTTAAGTTGGCGGGGAAAATTGACTATAAAGGGAGGAATCCAATGTACATGGTGGGATTGGGCCATCGGTGTGGGTGGGTCTGGGGGTAGGTTATGAGGTTGTAGGTTTTGGCTTAAATTCTCAAGCAGCAGGATTGAAGGACACGCATACATTGATAGAACAAGTTGTTGCCCGACACCATATTTCTATCACTACCCACGTAAAAAAAACAACACACTTCTGACACAAACAATTCCCACCCCCACAAGGCATTGAGAGTTTTGACATGGAATGTGCGAGGCCTAGAAGACCCAAGGAAACATAGGCCTATCCTAGCATATCTAGAAAAACATCATATACACATAGCACTGCTACAGGAGACGCGTTTTCCGCCTTCCCAAGGGTCAACATTTGATATGAACTGGGCTCCATATACGCAATATTCTGCCTATTCGTCATATGCTCGGGGCACCATCACAATTATACTCAGGGTGGTTGCCTTTCGCCCTTAAGGAGTTATTAATGATGAACTTGGCCACTAAACTATAATGTTGGGCATTTTTACATTCCACCCTGCAATTATAGCCAATTTTTATGGGCCGAATGTAGATGATCATGCCTTTTTTGACAAGGTTTGTGGGCTTATGGTGGACATTGGCCCCTGACTAGTGATTTGGGGGTGGGGAGGAGGTTTAATGTGGTATTGAATGCCGCACAGGATAGATCAGGGTATCCCACAACACACATAGCACTGCTGCCTAACTGACATAATGATAGAGCAATCTCACATCAACCCTTGAGAATGCTAAACTGCGAGGCCCGAGAGGGTAAGTATCATTCAGGGGTGCATAACAGCTGGTCCCACATAGATTATTGGCTCATCACAGAAGATGGGACAATAGGTGAAAGGAGTACAACATCTGGCGAGAACGTACGCAGATCATTTACCAGTGCTATTGGTCTAGAATTGGCCTAGAAGCGCTTGTTGTAGGACCTCTTGGTGACTGACCCTGAGGTGTTCCTGGATGCATTCTTCCATGGGGGACTGCGGCAGGAAATTGAAAACTTCCTTATCAAAAACATTGGATCTGTTTCCTCTATAGGAACAGTATGGGAGGCCTTCAAGGTCACAATAAGCGAAATATGCATCTCAAAAAGCTGCAGAGTATTGCGAGCGCTTCGTGCCGACCTTCAGAAACTAGAGACTGAACTGACTCGACTTGAGACGCAATTAGCAACCACGGCCCATGCGAATGTACTGGTGGCCATGTGAGATACACTCTCTGACTAAATGGAGGTGGCGGAGAGAGAACGCCTATATAGGGGTAGGTATGCGAAGGGGAGAGACCAGGGCGAACACTAGCTACTATGATGCGCCAAACATCAATGTCACACACTGTCCTAGAGAAAATCGCAAGAGGGACACGTCTATTGTGAAACTCCGAACATACAGCGTACTTTTGCAAGTTACAATGAAAAACTCTATGGCACTCAAAGGCGACAGCGAGTGGACTTTGGCGAGTGGTTGGATGGGATAGTACTAGGATGGATAAGTAATGCCCAATGAGAATTTTTGGCGCAGACTTGAGTGAAGATGAAATCAGGGAGGCGATCATGTAGTTGCAGTCTGGAAAGGACCCTGGGCCCGATTGCCTCCAGTCAGAATTTTATAAGGCTTATAGTGATTTACTGATCCCCGTGCTGATTAAGTTGTATGACGAATCTAGGGAGGCAGGAATACTCCCACCGACTATGAAAGAAGCGTTAATACTTGCCTTGCTGAAAACAGAGAATCACAGGATGAATGTGACTCTTATGGGCCTCTGTCACTTAAAAATTGTGATGTTAAAATTTTGGCCGAAGTAATTGCAAATCGCCTCTCTCTACTTCTCCACTTTCTGGCTCGACCAGACCAGTCGGGGTTTGTCCCAGGGAGATCAACCGCACACAATTTACGTGCACTATTTGCAGTGATAAATGATATTGATCCTGCATTAGGTGCTGTAGCCATGTTCCTCGATGCCACTAAGGCGTTCAATTCTCTTGAGTGAGACTACCTAATCCTCTGGAGGATGGGACTCTGGGAAAGGTTTTTAAATTGAGTATCTTCTATATTCCCAACCCTTGGCTAGGGTGTGTATAAATGGATCATACACAGACCCAGTTGCCATATCTAGGGGCACAAGACAGGGCTGTCCGTTGTTGCCACTACTGTTTGCGCTAGCGAATGAGCCACTGGCGGCTTGGCTAAGACAATGGCACTGGGACTATGCTCTCCAATACCCCTCACCACATTTGTTAATATCAATGTATGCAGATGACATTACATAATGCTTGAGAGAAACAAAGCGTAGTTTGAATCCCATACTACAAGAGTTTATCTATTTTGGGCGGTTATCGGGTGTACGGATTAATTGCGGTAAATCGTATATATTTCCATTGACATTGCAGGCGATGCCCTTGAAGCTGGACTATCCATTACAGCAATGCCCTGCAGAGGTTAAATATTTAGGGATTAGGGTCAAAACAGACAAAAATGAAAAGCTTAGAGCAAATTATGGCAGGGTTATAACAGAAATAACGGACAAGATAACGAGATGGAAATCTCTGCCGCTATCACTGGCTGGCAGCATAGGCCTAATGAAGATGATCATACTCCCTAAATTACTCTATCTGTTTCTTAATCTACCTTATCGACCCATGCAGGCCTTTTTCAACACACTTCGCACGTACATGATCAGACTGGCGTGGGCGGGGAAGCAGCCTTGTATAAGCTGGGAAACTCTCAAAACCCCCTTTCACAGGGAGGCTTTAAAGCCCCAGACTTTGAGCTATACTACAATTGTGCACAAGTTCACTACGTGATCTATTGGTTTGTCTGATCCGTATATACCACATGTAGTGGTAGAGGAGGGCTATATGGCCCGCTCTGAACATAATCATACCTGGGAGCGTCACTCCAGTTCCCAAGCTCTGGGGATTCTACTGTGGCATGCACCACAGCTGCATGGAAAGTCTTGGCACGATATGCAGACAAACCCATGTTGTATTTTTCCCTATGCTCACTCTTGCATGCTCCCCTGTTACCAGTCACACAAGAAACAGCATGTAGACGATTATTAGATAAATTAAGCTACAAAACATGGGGGATCTTTAGGATAAGGGCACATTCAAAACTAAGGAACAGCCCTCCACCCTGGAGGTATTCCTGTACATCAGACTACGGCTTGACATGAAGGCAACCACCTCAGAACTCCTTAACGAGCCCCCTAAACTGAACCCGCAACATACAATGATACAAATGTCGAGGCGCCTGCTCTCTACCCTATACTATACTATACAGGTGGAAGCACCTGAGAGAACCCTTGAGATTCTGCAGCGGTGGCCTACTGAGCTAGAGATGGATCTAACAGGCAAAATGTGGAGGGAATGTTGTGCTCATACTTGACGGGTCACATATTGTAGTCTCCTTCGTATCATCCACTACAAATGTTTACAAAGAGTCTATTACACGCCATGTAGAATATACAGATATGGGCTTAGGGAAGACGATAGTTGTCAGAAATGTAACATGCCAGGAGCAGATTTTTTTCATTTGACTTGGGGATGTAGCTACTGTAAGGAAATGCCTCCTTGGCATAGTTACCCCCTAACTTTTTGCCTTTGCTGATGCGAAGTTAAGATTTGAAAGTGTGCTGGGACCCTGCTAACCAGGACCCAAGACCACATGTTCTGTCCCTAAACTTTACCTTTGTCTCCACAATTGGCACAACCCTGGCACTCTGGTAAGTCCCGTGTAACTGGTACCCCTGGTACCCAGGGCCCTGATGCCAGGGAAGGTCTCTAAGGGCTGCAGCATGTCTTATGCGACCATGGGGACCCCTCACTCAGCACACTGCTTGCCAGCTTGTGTGTGCTGGTGGGGGGAAAATGACTAAGTAGACAAGGCACTCCCCTCAGAGTGCCATGCCAACCTCACACTGCCTGTGGCATAGGTAAGTCACCCCTCTAGCAGGCTTTACAGCCCTAAGGCAGGGTGCACTATACCACAGGTGAGAGCAAATGTGCATGAGCACTATGCCCCTACAGAGTCTAAGCAAAACCTTGGACATTGTAAGTGCAGGTTAGCCATACGCGTATATGGTCTGGGAGTTTGTCAAACACGAACTCCACAGTTCCATAATGGCTACACTGAAATCTAGGAAGTTTGGTATCAAAGTTCTCAGCACAATAAATGCACACTGATGCCAGTGTGGAATTTATTGTAAAATGCACCCAGAGGGCATCTTAGAGATACCCCCTGAATACCAATCCGACTACTAGTGTAGGCTGACCAGTTTCTGCCAACCTGCCACACACCAGACATGTTGCTGGCCACATGGGGAGAGGGCCTTTGTCACTCTGTGGCCAGGAACAAAGCCTGTACTGGGTGGAGGTGCTTCTCACCTCCCCTTAGAGGAACTGTAACACCTGGTGGTGAGCCTCAAAGGCTCACCCCTTTTGTTACAGCACCCCAGGGCATCCCAGCTAGTGGAGATGCCCGCCCCTCCGGCCACTGCCCCCACTTCTGGCGGCCAGGCTGGAGGAGATAATGTGAAAAACAAGGAGGAGTCACCCACCAGTCAGGACAGCCCCTAAGGTGTCCTGAGCTGAGGTGACCCCTGCCTTGAGAAATCCTCCATCTTGAGTTTGGAGGATTCCCGCAATAGGATTAGGGATGTGCCCCCCTCCCCACAGGGAGGAGGCACAAAGAGGGTGTAGCCACCCTCAAGGACAGTAGCCATTGGCTACTGCCCTCCCAGACCTAAACACACCCCTAAATTTAGTATTTAGGGGCTCCCCAGATCCCAGGAAATCAGATTCTTTCAACCTGAAGAAAGAAGAAGGGCTGCTGACCTACAAGCCTGCAGAGAAGGATGAAGACAACAACTGATTTAGCCCCAGCCCTACCGGCCTGTCTCCAACTTCGAAAACCTGCTCCAGCGACGCATCCAACAGGAACCAGCGACCTCTGAAGCCTCAGAGGACTGCCCTGGACTACAGGACCAAGAAACTCCTGTGAACGGCGGGCCTGTTCAAAACCAGCTACTTCTTTGCAACAACAAAGCAACTTCTAAGGACTTCACGTTTCCCGCTGGAAGCGTGAGACACTACATTCTGCACCCAACGCCCCCGGCTCGACCTGCAGAAAACCAACACCTCAGGGAGGACTCCCTGGCGACTGCGAGCCTGTGAGTAACCAGAGACGACCCCCTCTGAGCCCCCACAGCAACGCCTGCAGAGAGAATCCAGAGGCTCCCCTGACCGTGGCTGCCTGTAACAAGGGACCTGACGCCTGGAACCAGCACTGCACCCGCAGCCCCCAGGACCTGAAGGAACCGAACTTTAACGCAGGAGTGACGCCCAGGCGACCCTCTGCCATGCCCAGGTGGTGGCTGTCCCGAGAAGCCCCTCCTGTGCCTGCCTGCACCGCTAGAGTGACCCCCAGGTCCCTCCATTGAAACCTATACAAAACCCGACGCCTGCTTTGCACACTGCACCCGGCCACCCCTGTGCCGTTGAGGTTGTGTTTTGTGTGCCTACTTGAGTCCCCCCCCCAGTGCTCGACAAAACCCCCTGGTCTGCCCCTCGAGGACGCAGGTACTTACCTGCTGGCAGACTGGAACCGCAGCACCCCTGTTCTCCATAGGTGCCTATGTGTTTTGGGCACCTCATTGACCTCTGCACCTGACCGGCCCTGAGCTGCTGGTGTGGTAACTTTGGGGTTGCCTTGAACGCCCAACGTGGGCTGCCTATGCCCCAGGACTGAGACTTGTAAGTGTTTTACTTACCTCCTAATCTAACCTTTACTTACCTCCCCAGGAACTGTTGATTTTTGCACTGTGTCCACTTTGAAAATAGCTTATTGCCATCTTTACAAAGACTGTACATGATACTGATTTATTCAAAGTTCCTAAAGTATCTAATTGAAGTACCTTACATTTATAGTATTAACTGTAAATCTTGAACCTGTGGTTCTTAAAATAAACATAGAAAATATATTTTTCAATATAAAATCATATTGGCCTGGAGTAAGTCTTTGAGTGTGTGTTCCTCATTTATTGCCTGTGTGTGTACAACAAATGCTTAACACTACCCTCTGATAAGCCTACTGCTCGAACACACTACCACAAAATGGAGCATTAGAATTATCTACTTTTGCCCCTATCTTACCTCTAAGGGGAACCATTGGACTCTGTGCACACTATTTCTTACTTTGAAATAGTATATACAGAGCCAACTTCCTACAGCTACATAGGTGAATATTGGCATGATGTAGAAAAGGCGTTAAGGGAAATGCTAGAGCCAACACTTCAGCTTACACCATTAATGGCCCTCTTAGGGTACACAGGAGATTAAGCCACAGTATAGGAGATTTACAGCCCTGGCTCTTTTGCCGGCTAAGTTTAGAATAGCTTGTCGCGGGGGGAAGTGGCACTCCCCAAAGTTCAAGGAGGGGCTGGCTGATCTTATTCATTGTAATGAACAATTATCAGTATATGCAGAAACCCTACCAGCGAGCTCCAAGCCACGAGATATCTGGGAGCTGCTACACCACTACCTGTTGGCACACTCTGACGACCCATCAATCCAGCTGATGACCAACTTCCACCCCCCATAGAAAGGGTGAATATGCTGCTGTAAAGGGTGGGATGAGCCGGGGGATAAGCTTGTACTATAAACAAGAGAGATATTAAAGAGCTGGACAGTGTCCAGATAGTATGGCTGCTTTTTGAAGCCGGTGCACTACAGAGGGGGATAGGGAGCTGTATACACTATCTGCACTAAATGGGGACATGAGTAAAGGCAAGACTGGTCAGACTATATCTGATGTTCTATTCATAGTAATGTTGCTAATAGTAATTCATACATGATACCATTGCTCGTATGAATGTATGTTTGGTACTTTATCTTGTTGACTTTGTAACTCATAAAAAAGCAATAAAAAAAAAGAAAAAGGTAACTATAATGTGCACACCTGCACCAGAGCTAAGGGGTCAGGGTTTCCCTACACTGGCCCCTTTTCTTAATTTTTTATCTTTTTGTTTCTGGGGTTCAGCTGAAGCAGAGTCCCAAAAATGGCTGCCAACATTTCCTTGTTAAAGTGTTGGCAGCCAATCAGCTCTGAGCATAAGATCGGGAGCGTTCATGGAGCCTTTGCATCCCTGAGTATACAAATGTAGTTTTTTCTTTAATATTTTAAAAACTATTTACACCAAATCACAAAAAGGTCACTTTCTGTACTAAGAGCTAGCTTTCTCCCAAATTTGATGTAAATCCATACAGTAATTCGGCCGCTAGTCCTGTTCAAAATCCATATGGAAATTAACACGGCAAAAACACGTTTTGGGTCCCTCCTATATCTAGGCCCCCGCTTGACGGATCACCCCAAAACTTTCCAGACAGCAGCTGATGTCAGCGTTGCCTATATCTCTGGCACCAATTGACGAATCTTCACAAAATATTCCAGAAAAATACAAGTGAAAAATAAATGCTTTTTCTATGGAAACTAGGTCCTAACTATAACTACCTAGTGGTGACTGCCAGTAGGTTACAAAAAAAAAAAATATATATATATATATATATATATATATATATATATATGTATATGTATATATATATATATGTTTGATGGCATGTGTAGCTGCAGAAACACGTGCTATGCATAGGTCCTGCCATCTAGTGTTGGGCTCGGAGTGTTACAGGTTGATTTTTTTCGAGTCACGGGATCCAGCGACGATTCCTTTTCGGCTCCATTGCGCATGGGCATCGACACCATCCAGATTTTTTTCTTTCCGCCATCTGGTTCGGACGGGTTTCTTTTCGCTCCGGTAGTTTGAGTCGGAAAAGTACTACAAACTCTCTAAATTTGTCGGTATTGTTTCAATCGCATACTATCTATCATCAACACTACTGTACCAGCGGATCCAGCTCTTTACTTGCCCTTCGGGGCACCTGCGCCCAACTCGGCCTGGTCGGCCCAACCAAAGCCTCATCGAAGTCTCACGGACCGGACCCCGTTTCGTTTCTGCCCTCTGTGCCATGCCAAGTTCCCTTATACAAACCAACATCTTGTCTGCAACCTGTGCCTATCTCCAGACCACAGAGAGGATACTTGCGAGGCCTGCAGGTCCTTCAGTTCGAAGAAGACCTTGAGGGATCGAAGGGCGTGACGACTGCAAATGGCGTCGAAGAGTACCGAGCACCTCAACGTCGACGAAGTGGAGATGGCCATCTCCATCCAAGGTTCTGATTCGGACGACTCCGACGCAGACCGACCACCCACAACAGGCCAGCACGTAAATACACCTGCCCCGACCCAAGCCCAGAGTCAGTCCAAGACAAAACTAAAGTTCTTGGACGCCACTGCCGGAAGGCCATGGCTCAACCCATAAGAAATCAAGCGGTGACCAAGCAACACCTTCGGCACCGAAAAAGGCCAAATCTGTGCCAAAGTCTTCGGACTCAAGTCGAGAAACCGTGTCCGAGAAAACTCGACATCGACTCGTCGAGTTGAAACTTCGAAAGAGTCTTTCGGAACCGAGGCCTACTTATCAGCATGGGCATTTCGGTGCCGAAAAAAATGGCTTTGGAGCCAAAAAAAGCCTCATATACTGAGGAACAGGGACTTTCAAAACAAATGAAAGAAAGAGACAGATTCAAGGAGGAACTTCACCAAATGGAGGAGTTTGATGAGACACAAGCAAGGATACAGATCCACAGGGATACTGGAAAAATCCAAACAGCACCTCCTCTCAAATTTAAAAGGAAACTGGCTTTCCAAGGATGTTCAGATACTGAGCAGCCAAAGGCTAAAGTGCCGAGAGAACTATCTCCGCCACACCAGTTTTCCCCAGCACATTCTCCTCTGCATTCTCCTCAAAGAACTGTTTCTCCTCTTGCCACACCCACTGCACAGTCACACACTGTGCAGTTGCAACAAGATACAGACCCATGGGACCTTTATGATGACCCTGTGTCGGACAATAGCCCGGACTGCTATCCTTCTAAACCCTTTCCACCCGAGGATAGCACCTCCTACACACAGGTCTTGGCTAGGGCTGCTGCTTACCACAATGTGAGTACGCACACCGAACCACTTGGAGGACGACTTTCTTTTTAATATATTGTCCTCTACGCATACATCATATCAAAGTTTACCCATGCTCCCAGGCATGCTTAAACATGCTCAACAGATTTTTCAGGAGCCCATAACGCCAAGGGGTGGAGAAGAAATATAAAGCACCACCATCAGACCCGGTATTTATCACCCAGCAGCTGCCCCCTGACTCGGTAGTGGTCAGCGCAGCGAGAAAACGGGCCAACTCCCAGTCATCTGGAGATGCACCCCCTCCAGATAAGGAGAGTAAAAAGTTTGACGCGGCAGGAAAGAGGTGCAGCACAAGCAACCAATCAGTAGCGCATAGCAAACTCCCAGGCCCTCCTCGCAAGATATGACAGAGCTCATTGGGACGAGATGAGCAACATCATTCAACATCTCCCCAAAGAATACCAAAAAAGAGCTCAGCAAGTGGTAGAGGAGGGACAAGCAATAACTAATAATCAGATCAGGTCTGCATTGGATTCAGCCGATACTGCCGGCGGAACAGTAAACACTGCAGTGACAATTAGACACCATGCATGGCTTAGATCGTCCGGTTTCAAACCAGAGATTCAGCAGGCGGTCCTCAACATGCCATTCAACCAGCAACAGCTATTTGGCACACAAGTGGACACGGCCATAGAAAAGATGAAGAAGGACACTGATACAGCCAAAGCGACGGGATCGCTCTACTCATCCCAATACAGAGGGACATTTAGAAAACCGCAGTATCGGGGGGGTTTCAGGCCACAGCCATCAGAAACATCTACTTCACAGACAAAGCCTGCATACCAATCACAGTATCAGAGAGGGGGGTTTTGAGGGTCCTTCAGAGGGCAATTTCCAAGATCCAAGGGAATATTCCAGCCTACAAAGCAAGGAACTAACACAAAGCAGTGACTTTGCCATCACCTTCCCACAACACACATCCCCTGTGGGAGGAAGACTAGAAATGTTCCACAATCAATGGTCAAACATAACAATGGACACATGGGTTCTATCAATTATCCAACATGGTTACTGCATAGAATTCACACATTTTCCTCCAGATATTCCCCCAAGAGCGCACAAACTATTGTCGCAACATCTAACATTGTTACAAACAGAAGTGAAGGCACTATTAACAAAACAGGCCATAGAACTAGTACCTCATCAACAAAAAGGAACAGGGGTCTATTCCCTGTACTTCCTTATTCCCAAAAAGGACAAAACACTAAGACCAATATTAGATCTCAGGACTCTCAACCTATACATCAAATCAGAACACTTTCACATGGTGACACTACAAGACGTAGTCCCATTACTAAAACAGGGAGAATACATGTCAACACTGGACTTGAAAGATGCGTATTTTCATATACCCATCCATCCATCTCACAGAAAATACCTCAGGTTTGTTACACAAGGAAAACATTTCCAATTCAAGGTATTACCCTTCGGGATAACAGCCCACGGAGTGTTTACAAAATGCCTTGCATTGGTAGCAGAATACATATGGAGACAACACATGCATGTATTCTCATATCTCGACGATTGGCTAATAAAGGCCAACACTCAACAGCAGTGTCAAAATCACACATGTTACGTAATAGATACCCTACACACACAAGGGTTTTCTATAAATTACCAAAAATCACACTTGCAACCATCCCAAATTCAGCAATACTTAGGAGCTACACTCAACACTCAAAAAGCGAGTGCAAGCCCAAGCCCACAAAGGGTACAATCATTCCACACCATGGTACCAAAAATACAACAAAATCAGCACTACACAATCAGATTTGTGATATAACTCCTAGGCATGATGGCATCATGCATCGCAATTGTCCCAAACACACGGTTAAACATGCGGCCCTTACAGCAGTACCTTGCAAAACAATGGTCGCAGGCAGAGGGTCGCCTCCAAGATCTAGTGTTGATAGACCACCAAACACACTATTCGCTGCAGGGATGGAACCCCATAAATTTAAACAAAGAGTGGCCTTTTCAAGACCCTGTGCCTCACGCCATTCTCACACCAGATGCATCAATGATTGGGTGGGGAGCACACCTCAACAATCACAATATACAAGGACAGTGGGACAACGAGCAAAAACAGCTACATATAAATCACTTATAGCTGCTAGCAGTCTTTCTAGCACTAAAGGCTTTTCAACCTCTTCTAGCTCACAAACACATTCTTGTCAACACAGACAATATAACAACAATGTACTATTTAAACAAACTGGGGGGAACACACTCATCACAACTTTGCCTCCTAGCACAAAGAATTTGGCATTGGGCAATTCACAACAATATTCGCCCAATAGCACAATACAGCCCAGGCATTCACAATCAATTAGCGGACAATCTGTCGGGATCACCAGCAAACTCATGAGTAGTAAATACATCCCCAGGTACTACAAAAATACTTTTGCCAGTGGGGCACACCAGACATAGATCTGTTCGCCACAAACCAAAACGCAAAATGCCAATACTTTGCGTCCAGTACCCACACCCTCAGTCCAAGGGCAATGCTCAATGGATCAATTGGTCAGGGATGTTTGCTTACGCTTTTCCCCCCTCCGACTCATTCCTTTTCTAGTCAACAAACTGCGTCAAAACAAACTCAAACTAATACTTATAGCACCAACGTGGGCACGCCAACCGTGGTACACCACACTGTTGGACCTCTCAGCAGTACCTCACATCAAACTTCCAAACAGACCAAACCTGTTAACGCAACACAAACAACAGATCAGACACCCCAATCCAGCAATGCTCAATCTAGCAAACTGGCTCCTAAAGTCTTATAGTTCGGCTATCTAAATCTTCCAAACGAGTGTATGGAATTCATTAAACAGGCAAGAAAACCTACCACCAGGCATTGTTATGCTAACAAATGGAAAAGATTTGTCTTCTACTGCCAAGTACAGCACATCACACCGTTGGATGCGTCCATACAGGACATTGTAGGTTATTTACTACACCTACAAAAAGCAAATCTTGCCTTTTCATCCATCAAAATACACCTCACTGCATTTTCAGCTTATTTGCAAATTAAACACACAAAATCCCTACTTAGAATACCAGTCATTAAGGCCTTCATGGAAGGACTAAAACGGATCATACCTCCAAGAACTCCACCAGTACCCTTGTGGAATCTAAATATTGTACTTACACGACTCATGGGTCCACCTTTTGAACCCATGCATTCTTGTCAGATCCAATTCTTAACTTGGAAAGTAGCATTTCTAGTAGCTGTCACTTCATTATGAAGAGTTAGTGAAATACAGGCTTTCACTATTGAGGAACCCCTTATACAAGTACTCAAACAAAGTTGTTCTCTGCAAAAATCCAGTATGTCTACCAAAAGTAATTTCACTGTTTCATTTAAACCAAACAGTGGAACTCCCAGTCTTCCCACAACCAGAATCAGTGGCAGAAAGAGCACTGCATACATTAGATGTAAAAAGAGCTCTAATGTACTATAGACAGAACAAAACCATTTCGAAAAACTAAACAATAGTTCGTCGCATTCCAGAAACCCCATGCTGGTAACCCTATATTGAAACAAGGCATAGCCAGTTGGATTGTTAAATGTATACAAACTTGCTGCCTAAAAGCTAAAAGAGAACTACTCATTACACCAAAGGCACACTCCACTAGAAAGAAAGGAGCAACAATGGCCTTTCTAGGTAACATACCAATGACAGAGATTTGTAAGGCAGCCACTTGGTCCACACCTCATACTTTTACCAAACGCTACTGTGTAGATGTGTTAGCATCACAACAAGCCAAAGTAGGACAGGCTGTACTAAGAACATTATTTCAAACAACTGCAACTCCTACAAGCTGACCACCGCTTTGGGGAGGATTACTGCTTTGTAGTCTATGCACAGCAGGTGTATCTGCAGCTACACATGCCACTGAATGGAAAATGTCACTTACCCAGTGTACATCTGTTCGTGGCATGTTCCGCTGCAGATTCACATGCGCCCTCCCCGGGAGCCTGTAGCCGTTTAAGTTACTATAGAAATTGTACAGATGTAAATAAACAATCCTTTACCTCAAACTTTGTACATGCATATCTATTCTATTGCATGGACATCTTTACTATTCTCACTCTACCACTCCTACCTTACCCTCTGTGGGAAAACAATTTAAGATGGAGTCGATGCCCATGCGCAATGAAGCCGAAAGGGAGGAGTCACTCGGTCCCGTGACTCGAAAAGACTTCTTCAAAGAAAAACAACTTGTAACACTCTGAGCCCAACACTAGATGGCAGGAACAGTGCACAGCATGTGAATCTGCAGCGGTACATGCCACGAACAGATGTACACTGGGTAAACACACACACACACAGAGAGACTGAGACTGCGACTGCATCAATCCGGTGTGGGAAGCATGCTTTTTGAGATTCAGCAATGTAAAAAATATATGTATATATACTGTTTTACCAAACAATGTGTAAATTTGCTCCCATATAAGTACCCCTTGAATGAGTGCAAATGTACTACTTCTTGGAATTCACAAACATTGGCAGTAATAGGCTTGGAAACCTGTGTCAGTCTCAGGTTTCCAGACATAATACTGGTAAACAAACAGCTAAAGGTGATGGGCTAAATGCTTGCAAATACATTTTAACCAGTGACAACCACTTCGGGTAGCATTGTAACCCATCGTTTTTCGCCCACTGTGCCAATCTAAACAGAGGTCCATCTAATGCAAATCAGCACTAACTCTGTTCCTTGTGGAACCTTGGACATCTCAATCCACCTACATGTAGCCCACTGCTTTTCTAATTGGGAAACTTGAGTCACTTCTGAATCCCGTTGAGTAAACTACACCCATGGTTACAGGTCGTATGGGTTTGGTGGGTGGCCCTTATTAGGCATGCAGAAGGCTTTGCTGTATGTAAGATAAAGGGTGTGGTATTTGGCATTAACTTCCATTTTCAACCGCAGGTGTTGCTGAAACAGGTAAAAGAGATATGCCAGGCCATTTCCCCAAACGCCCATACATGACTGCAAGGTATTTAGTAAAATATGATCCCTTCATACGACTGAGTCCAAACTCTTCACTGGGAAAGGTGTTATCCTCAGACAGACCAACACCGTCCTAGGGTGTCATCGGTTTGAAAATGCTGGGGTTTGCTGTCTGTACTGTATCCAGGTCAGAACCCAAATGGAAAGCGGTTTGAGACCTTTGTATTCAAGATGTGAATTGTAGCTCTATTTCCAGTCATCTCACAACTTTTGACCTATGAACGAAATGTATTGAAGGGTTCATAGCATATTTTCACGCTCATGCTTTTTACAATTTTCTGCTTTTATGTTTTTGTCCATTAACTTTGAGGGCTTTCATTTTGACGTAATGTGCGGTATTTCCTTCTGTATCTGTGATCACAATTTGATTTGTTTTAATTAAATTTAAACTTGCTGTGATAAGTGAATTTCTCTCCTTTTCCAAGCAGTTTGTTTTTGCATCCTGTGTGCCTGAGGTTTCAGAAATGTTATTGGGGAATTCCAGACATTTTTTTATTGCTGAGAAGTCTGCCTTTTTTCTGAGTTTCTCTGGCTATTTGTTCTTTTCAACTTTGAGATGGTGACACCATGCCTAAAATGCTTCACTCGCTTATGCTCTTCCTCTCCTAGTCCTAAATCTTGTACTTAAAGTTTACTGAATTCCCTACCTGGTTTAGTTTGCTTCCCTCCTAACACTCAGAAAACCTCAGTTTCAACCAGAAATCAGTAACTCTATTTCAGTAGCCATGCATCTAGAAATATTTGTAACCATGTTAGCCGTGGCAGCCAGATTTAAGTGTGTTAAATACACACAAGTTCAAAGCCCATTTCCCATCCTGTACTGCTTAGTCTTTAATCAACAAACTAGTCATGATCAAAACTGACTTTTGCTACAGCCTCCTGGTATACCTTCTACAGTACCCAAGGCTAAAAGCAAGAAACTTCATGTAACTGATCCTAGTCATCAGGGTTTTCTGTGAAATATGACTGACATATGTCAGTGAATACATTCTCTACTCTACCTCCTATTTGCTAACTGCTACTTTTTCACAACTCTTCAGCCTTCTTGCACTGCATCATGCTCCCATTTATTCAGCCTCCTAGGACCATTCCAATAGACTCCACTTCCTTTTTGCATGTGAGCAATATCTGTGTTGCAACTTTTCGATTTCCCTCAAGTCCCACCTCTTCACTTCAAAGAGAGCTCCACGCTGTTGGCAGAGGGAAAACCACCTCTCTCAACTACCTGACTCCCAAATCATCCTTATTCTCTAATAAAGACAGCCAAAACAACATTCAATATAAATATAGTCCATTCTTCGTACAGCTTTGTCATTTTTCTTGCCCCCACTAATTGCACATGTAGTACCACCACCTGCATATCCTCATGAACAGTGTTTCAGGCCTAGAGGTTGCCATCAGTTAGAGATCTGTAGAAGGGCTTCCTGGATTCCCAAGTCTATCCTTAATCAGCCTGACAGTCACATATCATTCCCTTTACCGCTCTAGGCTGCTTTAGTGCAAGTCTGCAATAACCTTATGTCTGTCCATGTAGCTGAAAGTAGTAACTGTATTGTTGGACCTGGCCCTTTTTGCAGGGTTATCTCTAAGCTTTTTGCCTTCTACCTTCTATTTTTTTTGTGATTTGTTTTGTTGGCTTTAGGACTCTGGGCACTTTACCACTGTGCCACCAGTGCTAAAGTGCATATGTTCTCTGTCTAAAATGTATTGGTGATTAGTTTACATGCTTGACATATTTGATTTACTAGTAAGTCACTAGTAAAGTGCACTGTGTGTGCCCAGGGTCTGTAAATCAAATGCTTCTAGTGGGCCTGCAGCACTGATTGTGCCACCCACATGAGCAGCCCTGTAAACATGCATCAGACCTGCCACTGCAGTGTCTTGGTGTTCAGTTTTAAACTTCCATTTCAACCTAGCAAGTGCACCAACTTGAAAAAAACAATACGATTGCGCACACTGTATTTTATTAAATAATCTAGTTGAAACAATGTAAACAAATATAGATGCTGCGTTGGTTAGGAGTCTGCCCAGATCCCAGGAACAATTCAAAGCACAAGCTAGGGCCAAAAAACAAAGTTGAAATTTCATCATACTTAAGATTGCAACACCACCAACGTCTTTTATGCCATAAAATGTTGTTGCGGGCAATTGTATGACTAGTCAGAACGGAAGGTGAAAGTTCAGTTAACTGAGCACAAGAGTATGATTCGTAATAAGAACAAGAACTAGAGCTTGGTTACGCATTGGCTTGAACACAACCACTCCGTGGCACAATTGAGATTTATGGTATCAGAGGTGGTACATCTCTAACCAGAGGTGAACAATAAAAAAAGATTAGCTCAACATAAGACCTTACGATTAAACATTTGGATAGTCTGCTTCCACACAGTCTTAATGACCAGGTGGAGAAGGTATGTTTCCTATAAGGGGTTCAGGTGAGGCACTCACATTGAAACCCAAACAGTGTTCATTACGAGTATGTTAGTTTCCGTGTATGCCTGTCATGCTTCATGTTTGCCATGGCGCTTGATTCCTGTTTATTAAGGCAATCAATGTTATAGGAAGCCTGACGGCACTTAAATGTTGGACTATTGATTGTTCAAACATGCATGTTTTTACGTTGAAGCAAGATGTTGACATTTCAGACATGAGTGTACATTTCACATTTCAATTTTTTGTTCAATTCATTTAACTGACTGAGTTCAGTGTGTGTATTGTCATACTTCGTAAGAGTGAACACTAGTTGTACTCGGGTTTATTCCTTTGCTTTTATGTTCTAGGCAGATTTAATAAGCGCGTGTATATTCAATTTCACATTGCCATAGTTTGCAGGGAGCTCATTGATGTTTGCAGATATGCTTTGTATTTATTTAACCTATTTGTTTTTCATGATGTATGCAATGGATGAGTTCACATTAATACTACACCTACATTAATTTGTTATTGAACATGGCCAGTGTTTGAAAATTCCATGTTGATAGGCATTTTTTGTTTTTATTGTTCATTTTTATTTATGATCACTGATTGACATGCTGGGTCGCACTTCTAGAGGCACACAATCGCACTCGGTGTAATTTGTTTGTCTGTGTTATCGATACGTTTATGAACATAATTGTCCGTTGATGTTGAGGCAATTGGAGTGAGTTTCCGGTATTTTCACTGTACATTAGTCTATTGCAGTTTTGCATTTATTTCCTATAAGTGCACACTCACACTGTGTTAATATTTTATGTTGATGGGCATTCTATTCCAGTTTTTTTGCTTGCATAATCTCGTTTTCACTTTTGCTTGTTCTTTTTCAATTACAAGAATTTCCTTTTTTGTTGGCGTAGGGATTTGTGTTCACATCGATGAGATGCAGTCGTCTGTCTATGTCATGAAGTGTTAGAGGAAGGCTTGTGTATTTCCTTAATTTAGTAACCTATCACTGTTGTTTTGAGACCACTCTTACTTGTGCACGCTGACACTGGCATTGTCACATTGCCGGTATTTGAGAAGTTTCCTGGTCAAATATCCCAAAGGTATGTAAAATTGCAGTGGGTTTGCATGTAATGGCCACAATGGTATTATTAGAGAGAGCATGTAGGAAAATGCCACTGTTGGCATGGTCACCCCCCACTTTTTGCCTAGTGTCGATGCCAGCTTTAATTGGAAGTGTGCTGGGACCCTGCTTAACTAGGCCACAGCACCAGTGTTCTTTCCCTTAAACTGAAAAGCCCCCAGGGGACTGCCTGCCTCACGAGGACCAAGAAACTCCTGTGAACAGCGGACCTGTCCAAAGAAAAGACCAAGCAACCAACTTTGAAGGGACTCTCACCTAACTCTATTAGCGTGAGTCCAACTACTATGCACCCAACACCCCGGCCCGTGTCCAGAGAAACCAACTATCCAGAGAGGATCCCCAGGCGACTCTTACTATGTGTCCACCCTGGGCTGACCTCTCTACACCCCCACAACGACGCCTGCAGAGGGAATCCCGAGGTCCCCCCTGACTGCCTCGGACGAAGATATCTGTCGCTTGGTGAAGCACTGTACCCGCAGCTCCCAGGCCTGAGAGAAACCGACCATCGGCACAGCAACGACCAGCAGGCGGCCCTCACCCTTGCCCAGTTGGTGGCTTGCCCGACAGGCACCCCTGTGCCCTGCCTGCAAGCGGGTAAGTGTCCTCCAGATCCCTCCATAGAGTTCTATCGAGTACCCGACACACTGCCCCCCACAGCCCCCATGCTGCTGAGGGTGTGGTTTTTGTGCCTACTTGGAGCACCTCCAGTACTCCTCCAAACCCCCCTGGTCTGCCCTCCGATGACGCAGGTACTTACCTGCAAGCAGACTGGAACCGGAGAGCGCACTGTCTCCATAGGGGCCTACATTATTTTGGCTCCTGTTTGACCTCTGCACCTAACTGGCCCAGTGTTGCTGGTGCTGGGTGTTTGGGGTTATCTTGAACCCCCAACGGTAGGCTACCTGTGCCCAGAGATTGAACATAAAAAATGTACTTTACTTCCTTCCCTCAGGAACTGTTGACAATTGCAGTGTCCACTTTTAAAATAGCTTTTTGCCATTTTAAAGAAAACTGTGTACATTGTTGATTCCATTCAAAGTTCTAAGTGTTACTCTGCAAAGTACCTTTCATTTTATGTACTTAACCGCTAAATGAATCGTGTGGTTCTAGAAATAAATTAACAAAAGAATATTTTTCTATATAAAAACCTATTGGTCTGGAGTTAAGTCATTGAGTGTGTGCTTTTACTTATTGCTTGTGTGTGTACAACAAATGCTTAACTCTACCCTCTGATAAGCCTAACTGCTCGACCACACTACCACAAATAGAGCATTAGTACTATCTATTATTGCCTCTGTCAAGCCTCTGGGGAACCCCTGAACTCGGTGCACACTATATCTCATTTTGATATAGTATATACAGAGCCAGCTTCCTACACCTGGCCTCCTACAAAGCAGCCTCCAACCCCCTGGAGTGTGTCTGGGGCCAGGTCAGGGAAAGGCAGGGTCTTGTGCACTACAAAGGCTTCTCTTTGAAGTTTGTCTACTTCAAAGACGAAAATTAGTACAATTACTGGATCTCTGACACCACATAGTTAGAACACTTCTGGACTGAGAACATTCTGCCAGGAATAAAAGCTGGATGATGTAGGCGTGACTGCCACTCTGCCTATTACTTTCTTGTGCTGCCTGCTGCATGCTGCTTCTGTCCTGGGAGTGAAGGTACTGGACTTTGCTTTATACATCCTGCTTTCATAGGTTTTCCAAGGGCTTGAACTGGCCTTGCCTCCTGTTAAGAAGTCAACTCCAGTCCCTGGGCCCTTGGAAGTGTAAGGTGGTGACCTGATGGAGAAACTCCACACATTACCGCACTGCAGCGGAAAACATTTGACATAGCGCCTGCCTCGCGACTGCAGAATCGACGTAGCGCCTGTTTCACCACAGCTTCATCAACACAGCGCATCTGGATTTTCCATACATCATCCCCAGGCCGTCGGATTCTCATTGACTCCCGACCACAGTAGAGAACCAAGGCTGCTTGTCCAGAAATCAACGCATCGCCTTTCCTGCGAGGAAAGAATCAATGCATCACCTCCCCTGCCAGTAAGGAACCAATGCATCGTGTCTCCTGGGAAGAAAGAATTGATGCATCACCTCCCCTGCACAGTAAAGAACCGATGCATCGCTTTGCTTTTCTGCACCTCACCTCATCTTTCTTTTTGACGCGTCCCAGGTACTTTGTGCTAAAAAGGTACAATCATTGATTGCTATGGATTCAAACTCTTCAACTTAGTGATATCTTTACTTGTGTATGTTGGATTTTTGTCGTTTTTCATCATGTTTTATTCGGGTAAATAATGGCTGTTTTTCTAAACTGGTGAGGAGTCTTTTTGTAGCGTTTTCACTTTTACTGTGTTAGTGTGTACAAATTCCTGACTGCTTGAGCCAAACTACCAAGGGTATGAGCAGGGGTTATCTTAGGTGTGTGACTCCCTTACCCTGACTAGAGTGAGGGTCCCTACTTGGACAGGTGCAAACCACTGTCAACTAGAGACCCAATTTCTACCATGTATAATAATGGCAGTATCCATGGGATGTCATTTCTGCCTTGATAGAGCTTTAAACATCCTCCACCACTTGCCTACATTTTGAGTTTTGTTGCGTATGTCACTCTGGGACTAGATCTAACATGACAAGTGAAATCTTTCAGACAAGGGGTGGAGTTGGATCTGTGTGTCCTGAAGAGACCTTGTAATGTACTTAGGCTTGTGCGAGCTAGAGGTGCTCTGAATATATCAGTCCTTCATCAACATCGAATACCCATCTTTGAACCCCATCCCAGTGTTTCCAGAGTGTGAATTCACTCTGAAGGACTAATTTGTGTTTTCTAAAATGATCACCGTGTGTACCAGCATTAGTTATTTTTGACGTGGCTTAAGATCCCCTTCACCATTTAGCTCTGTCTTGCTGTTTTTTCCTGAGCGTTCAGTCGGTATTTCAAGGTTGTAGTGAACGTTGATGATATTTGGCAGTTTTGTTTCTGCGATAAATTGTCAAGTACTGAAAGAAGCACTATTGCTCTTAAGTTCTCCATACTGTGTTTCACTATCATGGTACATAATTATGTCTATTTTTAACAGCGACCAGAGTTACTGTGTGAATTAGGAAGAATGAGTTAAAAACAGGAAATGTGGTTGAACTAGTGCGTCGTTTCTCCAGTCACTTTCCTAGGGTTTTTACCCACATGTGCTATTGTCTTTTGAAGTGTATAGTGATGAGCTTTTGTGGTACTTGAAGACGTCCTCTGTTTGGAGAAGGATTTGTATTTTTTTGCCGTTGTAGGACGTGCTTAATGGAAAAGATTACTTCACTTGTTACATATCTTTGTCAGCACTGGTGTTCTTTTCTCTACAGAACAGCAGTACTTCATGCAATTGTAACGGTTCTGTTAATTTTCGGCACTTAAGGAGCTTTTTAGAATTTATAGAAAAGGAAACTGGAGGAAAGGCTTTTTTTTCATAATATGTAATTTGGATGGAGTACTGTTTTTTTGCAATATAAATTAAAGAACATATGGAGAACAAGCCTCCATAAACAATTTAGAAGTAGAAGTATTTTTGCGCCTTTCTTCTTGCAGTTAGGAATGAAATCATTTTAAGGAATTACGAAGATAATAGGTTATCTAGTGGCAATACTGTAAGGCAAATAAAAATACGGTTTCATCAGCAAACTGTTTTATTCAAGTTTATTTTTTCATTGTAACTAGTTACTCACATAAATTAAACTATTTAATTTTGACGTTGAAACCTATCTTACGCCACACCTAACTAGTGGTAGATCATCTTCTTGTGTCACTCACTATGCAACCACAAGACATACCAGCACAGTGGTAGAAGCATCAGGGAAAGTCCACTGAACATCTCTTATCTCTTTTTTCTTTTGACTCGCTGCCATGTTTTTTTTCTTTTGGATGCTGTCCTCGTTTTTAGGTGTAGTGTGGTGAATACCCTGCTTAGCCCTGCTTGTGGCATATTTACTTTTTTGTCTACCTTAGATATTTTATTTATCTTTACCAAAACAACGAAATGTGTTTGGGTGAATGCAACTGAAAAGCTCAGTGCTAAGCCAAAAGCCATACACTTGGTAAGAGAATATTCTAATCCGTTGCCTGTGCACATTGTAATAGATCCCATCTATCATATCCTTCATACAGAACAAGTCATGAACTTGTTGCAAAACTATACAATGTATTTTTTACCTTTGGCTAAGTATAAAGTAATAATGAGGGAAAGAAGGATGCTGTGTGCTTAATAGAGCAGTGCATAGTCACCTGTAATGAGACGCAAATCTTTGATATTTGTTATTGGAATGTCTAAAAAAATTTGTTCATTACTAGCTCTTTGTCCTGATATCAGGTACAGCTTCGTACATAACGAGGTCTTCCTTTTTACACAGTAGTTGGTCTTCTTAACCTGTACAGATGGTATGATTTATTATTTTTGCTGATTATTTGTTTGTCTGATCTCCAAAATCCTTCAGTGTAATAAAGTTCAATCCAAACTTATGTCACCTATCCTTCCTCACACAAAAAGCTCGCTGTGCTCAAGTAGTTTGATGCAACTTTGAGATTAAAGATATCAGAACCACAGTATGTGCAAAGGAAATTTATAAATGTGTAATGCTTCATATTCTCATAAGAGAGGTTGTACCATCCCCAGCAGTGCTTTTATCACTGCTGTGGTTTACAGGTCCATCCATTTGATCCAACAGAACTTTCCAGGATAAATGCCTTGAAATTACACACGACTTGCCAGCCGAATATTGAACATGGGAGGCATCAACTGTGATTTGATAAGTCTGATTCATAACCTGCAGTGGACTCCCTCGACAACATACTCCCTGGCTGCAGCCAAGTAATTAGTGGCTGAATGCATACAGGTGTTCAACCTCCAAGTTTTCTCATCACCCACAAACTAACTTGAAATCTTGATCATGGCAGTGCATCCACAGATAGTCAAGCCATTCTTTCATTGCTATCAGCCTGTCAAACCTGACATAGAAACGCATCACCTACATTCTGAATGACACCCGCCTCTCGCTTTCAGACAATTTATTGTCAGAAGTGTTTAAGACCACGTACAGCACTGTCAAAACCAAGCATACCTTGGTGTGCCCATCACAATGTATTGCCTGCTGTAGACATCCAAGCACTAGCTATAACCAAACTGTGAGTCAGAAAAGCTAAAAAGTAGTTCAGTGAGAAACCGCTGCAAGATTGTATAGCAGTGGTTTAAGTTTCATATGGAAGGGGACGAAACCTGTTGAGATATTGCTGAGTTTGCCATAAATTCTTCAAGAAAAACAAAAGCCTTACTTCAGGAAATGCATCCTTGAGACATCCAATACAGCAAAGGTAAACGTAAGCAGTTACTAGGATCTGTCTAAGCCAGTTGCCCTGAAAAGTACTCCGTGCAGTCTTCTATTCTGTCCATGCGTGACAATACCAAATATGCCCTCAGCGCAATCTGTTTATTTTTCAGTAGATTTAAGGATCAAGTTCAAGTCCTATAAGCTGTTAAGAATGGCTAGTAGGTCACTTGCCTAAAGTACTAAAACCAGCACTGCACCACTGTGCCCCAACTAGAAAACTTTGTTTGGTGTCTGCATATCTGGTCAACCAATGATCTTTCAAGAGTATAAACACAGAGGAGGATCAGTTAGAATACAAAGCCCTAGATTGCAAAACACCCTAAACCCATTCCTGAGTTCTGACCCTAACTATAATAATTACAGAAAATGTCTAAAAACTGAGGTATTTAGACTTTGTCTACTGAATCCCATGTAGAAAAGGGGTCACAATTGGAAAATATCACACGTAGATCTCTACCTATCCAATTGGACTCTAATTTCCCCTTTCTCCCTAGGAGCTTCATGGGATGGTGATGCATAGAATAAGTGGTAGGTGTGGACATTTTCACTATCTAATATCCTGTAACACCCTGTTTTAGAGTCAGCTTGTCTGTCTTTGGAAGGTCAGAGCGTGTTGGGCAACAAACCATTTATCATTGCCCTGCCTCTGGCCTATCCACTGTTTTGTACTGGAGCCCTTATGCCAGCCATCTGTGTATGCATTTCTGCACTCTACATGAAGCAATCACCTGCCATTTGCTGTAGCCATTGAAGTGCAGACTCCCACCTTCTCCCTCAAAACCTGACACGTCAGGTGTAATTAATGGGGTTTGTGGTTGAGGGGGTGAAACCTTACTCGAGCGGGAACTACAATCCTTGTCAGGGTCACATCACAAGCAAACCCTAAATTACCCTGTGCTCAACGTTCAGGTAGGTTGTCACAGAGCAGTCAGGCTTAACTCAGGGAAAATGTGTAAAGTACTAGTGCAACATTTCAAGCAGTAAGTGTAAGCACATCACAAAAAGGATCCCTCACCATATTAGTAAATATTGTAATTTTAACAAATGAAACAAGATAAAAATGATAATAGCCAATCAGTAGAACTGGAGAAATGCAGTTTTAAAGATTTAAGTGAAAAAAGTTTTTTTTTAAATGTAAGGTACCAACTGTAGATATCTGGTCCTGCTGGACTGGGACAAGTCATACGTTCAAGCAACCACAACAGAGTGCTGGCCAGCTCAGGGACCCAGTTAGGCTTGCTGAACCAGAGTGCCTTAAATCTTGGTTCCAAAAGACTGCAAACCTAGCCTTGAGAATGTGCTGTGCAGCCAAGTCGATGCATCTGTTCCGAACAGTTGCTAGGTCCTGCATCCTTGTTCAAGATACCGTCATAGAGAGGCTCGTCATGCAAGGGCCTGCGTTGGGAATGAGTCGCACCATGGTGGCAGAGTTCAAGTTCTGGTTACAAGAGACTAGCCCCTGGAGTCACTCTGGTGGTTCTGGGTACAGGTCGCCGCAGGACCAGTCCTTCACACCTAGACAAGAGATCAGCGTACAACAGGTCAGCACAACAGGCACCAGTCCAGCAGAGTGGCCATCCTTTCAGCAGCACAACAGTCCTTTTCCTGGTTGAGTCTTCAACTGGTCCAGAAGTGTATTTGAAGAGTTGGTGTCTAAGGCCCAAGATGTATACTTGGTGCCTCCTTTGAAGTGGGAGAAGCTTCTAGAGGTGTTTGAAGTGCATAAGGTTTCTGCCTCCCATGCCCTGGCTCCAGACTGCAGTTACATGGGTATGCAGTCCTTTCTGTGAAAGTATGACACAGCCCATTCAGGTGTAAATGGGGCTGTGCCCAACTCCACCCTTCCACCTTGCCAGGCATACCTAAGCTCTCTGTTGTCTGTTGCTGTCTAGGAGGAATATACAAAGACCGACAGCTAATTACACCCAGTCATATGACCCAGACACAGGCTGCAAGCACTAAATGGCAACTTTCTATAAGGGCATTTTCAGAATTGTAATTGCAAATCCGACTTTGTCATGAAAGGAGATTTTTCATTACAATTTCAAAGACACCAAACGTTGACCCGTTTACCTATTCCCAGTTGGAAGGTAGAGCTCATTAAACGTAATGAGGTAACTCCAATGTTACCCTATGGAAGAGATGGGACTCACAGTAGTGAAAAACAAAATTAGGTTTTACAGTACCAGGGCATGTATAACTTTAAAACTGCATGTTCAACTTTTTAAATCCACTGTACCCTGCCCTGTGGGCTGTTTGGGGCCTACCCTAGGGGTGACTTATATGTATTAACAAGGAATGTTTGGGTCTGGCAACAGGTTTATTTTGCCAGGTCGAAATGGCAGTTTAAAATTGCATATATAGGCTGCAATGGCAGGCCTGAGACACATTTAAACGGCTACTTAAGTAGGTGACACAATATTTACTTTACAGGCCCTGGGTACATGTAGTACCATTTTACTAGGGACTTAGAAGTAAATTAAATATGCCAACTGGGGATACGCCAATGTTACCATGGTATAAGGAGTGAGTACAGGCACATCTGATAGAGATACCTAGCTGCAGATTCCTTTTCTTAGAATTCTCCCCCAGGCGTCAGACTTGATGTGGAAACCTTTCCTCAGCAGTACCTCTGTGCGTCGGTAGACAGCGTCCCTGGACATGTCAGCAGATTCCCTCCTCTGACGCACTGACGTCAGTTTCTTCATTTCTGTGCAGCAACGCAGATCTGGTTAATCGAAGTTCCATCCGGCCCTTTTGGCCTTTTCTACCCTACATCGGGTATCTTTTTTAAGAACACAAATCTCTAACAGTAATAGTGTAAAATGCCTTCTGGGTTTAAGTCATGTGGATCCTGTTCCCGGCAGATGTCGGCTACGGATCCACATTCCTTCTGTTTGTGGTGTCTGGGGTCTCATCATGACGCCGACGACTGCGACTCCTGACATAGTCTGAAGTCAACGTCTTTGAGGGAGTGTTGTATGAAGCTCCTTGCGGCATGGGCAAACACGTCCTCTTCATGACGGCGTCGCAGTCTGTCTTCATGGTCCCGGGAGCACTCCAGGAGCTTTCTCGGATGGTTCCTGCGGCCTGAGTTGCACCCTCGACGTTTCTAGGGAAGTCTTCCCGAGCACCTGCACGCTCTTCGTCGCCCCCATCTCTTCGTTATCCTCCAGTGGAGTCCGCGCCCATGTTGGCCCCATCCCGTCTGCCGTTACCTGGCGCCGGGGCAACTATGGGCCAAATGTGACATTATTATGCATTAATCCATTCTAATTTTGGTCCTTCCCCTCCCTCTGGCGTGTCTTTGGGCCCTACGGAGGTGGTGAGTGTTCTGGCAGGGTCTTCGTCCGTGGTTTCCAGCAAGGCTCACACTCTCGAATCTGGCTCTGGCATCGGATCAGTGTCAGCACACTGCCTCGTATGGCTACCATCTCCTTCGCCTGATCTTCTTGTCCCGACGCCCCACACGACGCCATTGGACCCGTCGACTCCGCTCAGCATGCCTTTATTGATATCTCTGGAGTCAGACAATCTCGCTTCCGAGGAAGCTTTCCCCACTCGCCGTCGGTCGAGGGGACTTTACATGGGGATTCTGTGCTGGGCCCACTTTCTAACCCCCTTGCACTTACTTCTGCTCCCCTTCTGGGGCCCATTCCAGGTTCATCCTCGGATTGGGTGCTTGATTTGGGACATGCTAGTGGTCTAGACTCCTCCCCAGGGTCTAGCTTGCATTTGTCCCCTGGCTTGGCGATGAAAGTCAGCACAGCATTCGCCGATATTTTGAGACGAGTGTCTGATGTTTTGGACTTGAATCTTCCTACGGTGCAATTATCTATTGATCCATTGTTGTCTTTTAACCCAGGTCACTCGGACACTGAAGCAGTTCTGCCTTTTTGCGAGGCTCTCTACGACATCCTTCTAGGTGTCTGGACTCAGCCTTGCTCTGGTCCTTCGGTGGATCATTCTGTTTTGCACAGGCATCGACCGGCACAGGCAGACCTGCCTTCCCCACCACCCTACCCCTCAGGGTTTGTTACTCAAACTGTTATGCCTGTTCCTGCTCTGGAACAGGTTCCACCTACTCAGCCGCACAGGCATCCTCGGCAGCTGGATGGTACTAGCAGGCGCATTTTCGCCTCTTCTAGTGCCGTTGTTCATTCCATCAACGCTTCCTGTGTATTGGTCCGCTTTTCCCATGCTCGTTGGGACTCTGTGGGATGTTTACTTCCATCGCTTTCTGATGATGATCGCCCTGCTCTGACGTCTTTGATCAAAGATGGTCAACAGGCTGCTCGACTTGCAGTTCGCTTCGGTATAGATTCTAACGATTCCACTGGACGGATCATGTCTGCTTCTGTTGCCATATGTCCCCGGGCTTGGTTAGCGGCTTCCACTTTCTCATCTCCAGTGAGAGATGCTCTCCTTTATGTGCCATTCGATAGCAAGTTGCTTTTTGGTGCACATGCAGATTCTGCCTTGCGTCGTTTTTGTGATGCCCACGGTGGGGACTAGTCCTTCCTCTTCTATCACATGTCCTTGTCTGTTGCGTCTTTATGGGAACTGTCATGTTCCTCTCAAGTGAGCATTTTCACCCCTTCTCTATTGTGCTGGTGTTTGTTACCTTTGTTGAATCGTTTCAGAATCATATTTTGGTTGCGCTTTCGTCATCCACGCTGGATCTTTTTGCCCTTCATTTGGTGCGCAGAGCACTTTTCTTTCCTGATGCTCCTTTCAGCGGAGCAGTAGTTCCAGAGCATATCTTGTGCCTCAGCTGTTGCGGCCTCCTTTATCCACGGGGTTGCTTCCGCAGCCATAACAGTATGGTCCTCTATGGTTTCTTGGTGAGTTTCAATTTTCCTTTTTGTTTACCTTAGGCAAGGCTTCGTAGTGATTGGTGTGACTCTACTTTTGAGACTGGCAGATTGCACTTTTTCTCATTTGACCGGCTGCATGGCAGAAAGTCTGCCTTCTTTTTCTACCACAGTTAGTGGGTTTCTGTCTGTTGAGCGTACCTGCCTCATTGCCTGTCCTTTATTTTATCCTGAGCATTTTACCCTCCAGCTCTGTTGCTTGGAGATTGGGTTGGACATTCTCTCTTTGGGCTTTTTTGCATTTCTCCTGTTTATTCTCCATGTGGACATATATTGTACTCCTTCAGGAGCCAATTCTTGCATACTTTTGGTAGGTTCTTTAACTCTGGATCCCTTCCTAGGGAGGTTTCTTTTCCACATTCCATTTTCTGTTTTTCCTCTGCTACGGGCTCATATTGTGCTTGTTGCAGGTTCCACTCCCTGTCGTTTGAGATCAGGGCACTACTGCTGGGTGGCAAGGTCTTCTGCCTCTGGTGGTACAGACTCCCCAGGACAGGGGTTCACCTCTTGCCACTCTTGTCAGGGGCTGCAGGAATTTGGTGTTCACTGTTGCCCATGTTTCTCCATTCCACCCTAGCTCACTGATTGTGCTTTCTGCCTTTTGAGGCACTGGCACCCCGTCTCATCCAGCAGCTGTAGCTCAGGAGTCAAATCTTGTGCCTTTGGTGGCATACGCACCTATAGAATAAGGGTTCATATCCCTCCTATAGCATCAAGGTACCTTTAGGTGACCTTTACGAGGAACGCAAAAAAAACATTTCTAGCGTTTTGATTTTATGCTGTAGCATTGTGCTGACACTGTACTCTTCTCTATGGGTTTTTTCCTCTCTCCCCATCCGACGCTGAGGCATGCACTTCCTCTTTTTCGCCTTCACAGTGGTATGCTTTAATCTTGGATTTCATTCCTGGCAACACTTTCTCACCCCACCCACCCCCTCACTTCACTAGGTGGGGTATGGTGCTACTTCCACTTTTGAATTCTGATAGGTTGCTTGGTTTCTCTTTTAGTCCCTCACCTTTATTGTTCATAGTGATGGCCTGTCATGCCTTTTGGGTCCTGTTGTCGGTATTCCCTCCATTGTTTGATATTTTGCAGATCACATGAGTTGGTCCCCTTACGGACATGTTTCTAGGTTTTTTTTCCCTAGTGTTTTAGTGACTATTTGGTCATTATTACTTGCCCAGGGTGCAGATTCCTTATCGACCCACCCATCCTCCCGCTTGCAAACTGTGTACTCTTTAGTCTTGCTTACAGTGGTTTTGGGTGTTTTGCTGTTCTGCTATGTCTCAAGACATCTCTTTTATCTTCTGGTTGGCGTATACACTATTGCCCTGTTTTTCTATTCCATTGCCAGTTTCTCTGTAGCTCCGCATTGGTCTGCGGCCCAAGTCACCGAAGAAACTGATGTCAGCTCATCAGAGGGGGCAATAAATGGACTCCACTGACATGTCCTGGGGCGACGTCTCTGCGGAGTCGCACAACACCCTCTACCGACAAGCAGAGGCACTGCCAAGGAAAAGTTTCCGGATCCAGTCTGATGCCTAGGGATGAATTCTAGGATAAGGAATCTGCAGCTAGTCTGTGTCTCTACCAGATAAGGCGTTACCAAAGGTAAGTAACTTGTCCTTTTGCACTGGTTAGCAAAAATAAGATCCAGCACAAGGCCAGTAAAAACAAGATCCGCAAAAATGGAGGAGGTAGGCAAAATGTATGGGGGGGGGACCATCCTAAGGATGATAGGTCTAATATCAGGCTTGTTACGTGTCACCACAGAATCATCAAAATAGGTAACACTGAGATGATGAAATAATTGTTTACAGTCCTCCATATTGGGAGACCAACCTTTCAACACAACCAACTAGATAATGAATACAAGCTTTGTTTTTATATGAAAGATTGTATGTGCTAAGGGAAATAAAGTGGTTCTTCCAGAATGAATGGATGACTTCCTAACAACTGGTGATTGATACGTGGTGGTGACGACAAAAGCCATGTTTTATATTCATGTGCTGTTTGTGTTTGTCCGTAGATCTCAGAAGTGTGAAAAGGCTGCTACTTTAAAGAAAGATGAGAGGTTTTCACAGGGGTCACACACATTTCTGTAGAAGGCCCACAGAGTCATACATTCACCCCTTACTTGAGGAAATAGCAGAGTTATTTGGTATGATCTGGCATGCTTGCTCAGCTGCAACCAGACAAAAACACTCCAAAAACATTTCTAGCGGTGTTTCATTGGAGAGTTTGTAGCTTTCTCCATTTGATGTGAAGCCTCTGGAGAGAAATGGTTTAACCCTTGCTATTCTCATTTAAAAAAAACTGATTTAACTTACTGCTGAATAAGTTATTTATTGCCAAACATGTTTGTGTCTCCGAGGCAATGCATTGTATGCTGCGTGAAGTTCAGCAGAGACGTCCAACTTTACATACATGACATCTCCCATCACCACTTGTGTCAGCCAAATATTTGTATATAATAGAGACTTCTAGCTGCAGCTTTCTTACCTTAGAATTTTCGCCCAAAGATTTTTTCTTCGAGCAATACCATTGTGTGTCGTCAGTACACTCCTCTGGTGTCGTAGGCCTCATACTCGCAGTGATGACATCGGGAGTAGTACATAGACGCCGCCTCGGTGCGGTGACATCAGTTCTATTCTTTCTGTGCCTCGCGCTTATCTGGAGAGAGCTACCTGGTCTCTATTTGACCGATTTTGACCCTTTAGTCTAGTTTTTTGGTGTGTCGAGGATGTCCCCGAAGACCGGTTTCAAGCCGTGTGAGGACTGTCACCACATGGTGTCGGATCCGCTCAGGGTCTGTCTGTGGTGCCTGGAGAGCGACCATGACCCGAAGTCGTGCTCTGAGTGCCGGGCCATGCACCCGAAGGCCTTGAGAGAGCGGTCCCTCAAGCTTATGGTGGCCCAACTCCGCGTAGGTCCCGGTCTCCTCAAGGGGAAGGTCTAGAGATCACTTGCGTAGCCACCACCATTCTTCTTCCTCTAAGTCTTCGGGACAAGGTAAAAAGAAGTAGTCTAGGAGGTCCTGTCACCCTTCGACTTTGGCCCGTCGCTCAGCTGATGCGATACGGGAGGAGTGTCGACGCTCGAGGACTCTGTCTTTGGAGCCTACTTCTGGGTCCACTCCGCACTTCCCAAAGTTTCCAGGAGCCGGAGTGACCCCTGCCCAATTGAAAGAGTTTTATGAGGCCATGCGTCTCATTTTTGTGCAGACCGACCCCAATGTGGCGCCTTTGGGCCTGAGGGGTTTGGTCGGGGGCCCTCCGGGTTCTGCACCGGCGGCTTTGGCTCCGGTCACCAAGGTCCCCTCCGGTTCCGAACCGGCACAGGTCGTACCTTTGAGACCTTCCCCAGCGCTGGTTCTATTGTCGTCTCTCCCTATATTGGTGGTGCCCACCATCAACGTCGACCCAATCTTCATCCCTGATGACCGGGAGTCGGAAAGGCGTCAGTCAACGCCAGCTCTTTCTTCGATGGGGCCTATTCACCCCAGGTAAGATTCTGACGCTTTTTGTCATAGGTACAAATTCGGGGAAGGATTGGAGGGGTCCCTGGGCACTTATGAATACCAGAATAACCCTAGTATAGACCGGGCACAAGAGTTGGGCAATGCCAGTGGCCTGGACACTTCTCCAGACGCTGACACGCTGTCTCCTACCGTGGCTACAGCGGAGGGAGCAACTTAATCTATGGTGGTCAGTAGGGCGACTGAGGTGCTTGAGCTGCCTACTGTTCAGGTCAGGTCAAATCTCCTGACAGAGGTGCTTCAGCCAGGGGCTTCCACATCTGAGCCCCTTCTGCCATTCAATGAAGCCCTTACCGAAGTCCTATTGGGTACTACGTCCAGACCCAACACAGGGTCTCCTGTGAACAGGACTATTGCACAATGCCATTGGTCCACCCAGAACGTCCCTAAATTCCTGTCCCAGCACCCCACGCCTGAGAGCCTTCTCATCCAGGCATCCTCTTCCTCGGGCACATTCGCTTCCGCACCCCCTGATAGGTAATCAAAAAGCTGGAACAATTTGGGAAGAAGTTGTTTTCTACCCCAGTCTTGCGCTGCGGTCTGTGAACTCAGCATGGCTTTTGGGCCGCTATACCCACTCTCGGTGGGATATGGTCACGCAGGTTCTGCTGCAGATACCAGAGAAGGCCCGTGCTATAGTCTCCCAAGCTCTCACCGATGGGAGAGATGCGGCAAAGTTAAAGATCAGATGTGGGCTGGACACGACCGACTCTCTAGGTAGATCGGTTGTGACAATGGTGGCCTGGTTGCGTACATCTGTTTTTTTTGGGGGGATGTCCTACAGACTCTTATGGACATGCCTATTCAATGGCTCCTGTTTGTTTGGAGACAAGGCGGACTCTGCTGTGGAGAGGTTCAAGGACTCCCGGGCTACTGCTTTCCACTGCCCCTCGCCCCCAATAGTCCACCTTTTTCCCCTTTCTTGGCAACAGAATGGGCTCCCTGTTGCGTCCCCATCCCTGCCACCGTGTCACCCATGCTGTTCAGTCGTTGTGTGGCCGGGGACTCAGAATCCCTTGTGGGACCGGGAACCGGTGGTCTGCCCAGTCCACTCCTGCCCCTGCTGCAGCCTCTAGCCCCTCCTAGTCTGTCCCCTCACTTCGATCCAGTTGGCGGCAGGATTCACCATCACCTCCGATCCAGTTGGCGGCAGGATTCACCATCACCGGCCCCACTGGGAATCCATCACTACGGACTGGTGGGTTTTGCAGATAGTTATAAGGGCTATTCCTTCCCCTTCAAATCTGGCCAACCAGCCATGCCTTCATCAGTCAGCCATATTCAGAAGAATCATTTGCCACTTCTCCGCCAGGAAGTTGCGGCTCTCTTGGCTAAGTAAGCCATAGAGAAGGTCCCTGTGTCAGAAGTAGATCGTGGTTGTTATTCCTGCTACTTTCTGGTGCCCAAAAAGGACAAGAGCTTCAGTCCTATCCTAGACCTTCGGGACCTCAATTACTTCCTCAAGAAGGAGAAATTGAAAATGCTCACACTGGCTCAGCTCCTGTCTGCTTGGGATCCAGAAGACTGGTTGGTAGCGTTGGACTTACAGGACGCTTATTTCCATTTTCACATCCTGCCTGCCCACAGATGTTACCTACGATTCATGGTAGCTCATGAGCACTTTCAATTTACCGTGCTCCCCTTCGGCCTTACGAGCGCCCCTTGGGTGTTCACGAAAGTGATGGCGGTGGTTGAGCTTATCTGCGCAGCTTGGGGGTTTCAGTCTTCCCCCTACCCCAATGACTGGCTGTTGAAGGCAGACTCGCCCCAAAAAGTCGTCTCCCACCATCAGACTACAGCGAACCTCCTGCACACGCTGGGGTTCACTATAAACATGCCAAAGTCACACCTGACTCCCTCTCCGACTCTCCCTTTCATCGGAGCTCTTCTGGACACAGTGCAGTTTTGGGCCTATCCTTCCGAAAAGCGAGACCAAGATATTCAGGCTATGATTCCGACTCTGTCTTGGGTTTCAGTGAGACTGACTCTGAGGCTGCTGGGCCTCATGGCCTCCTGCATCCTGCTAGTGACACATGCCAGGTGGCATATGCAGGCTCTGCAGTGGGACTTGATGTTCCAGTGGGCGCAGCATCAGGGGAATCTCTCAGACATGTTCCAGATCTCGGAGGGGACTGCAAAAGTCCTGCAGTGGTGGCTTTCGAATCGGCATTGGGTCCCTGGCAGATCCCTCTCCCTTCCCCAACCAGATCTAGCCATAGTGACAGATGCATCACTTCTGGGATGGGGCTGCCACATTGGATAGGTAGAGATCAGAGGCCTCTGATCTCCGGCAGAGTTTGGACTCCATATCAATCTTCTGGAGCTCTGGGCGATCAGGCTGGCGTTTTAAAGCTTTTCTTCCCTCTCTCAAAGGGAAAGTAGTGCAAGTGTTCACGGACTACTCTACCACCATGTGGTACTGCAACAAACAGGGTTGAGTAGGGTCTTGGACCCTTTGTCAGGAGGCACTAAGCCTCTGGACATGGCTGGAACATCAGGACATTATCCTGGTGGTTCAGCATCTGGCGGGCTCTCTGAATGCCAGAACAGACGAACTCGGCCATCAATGCATACTCAATCATGAATGGTGTCTCCATCCGGAGGTGACGCAAGGTCTCTTTCGGCAGTGTGGAGAGGCTTTATTAGATGTGTTTGCCGCTGCAGAGAACACGCAATGTCAGCTGTTTTGCACATTGGCGTTTCCAAGGCAGCACTCGCTCGAAGACGCTTTTCGTCTGGAGTGGAACTCTGGCCTCCTTTACGCCTATACCACTTCTGCCCAGAGTTCTCGAAGATCATTAACGACCGGGCCCAAGTTATAATGGTGGCTCCGGACTGGGCACGTAGAGTATGATATCACGAGCTATTGAGCATGGCCACGGATCCTCCTCTCAGACTGCCTCTTTGGGAGGATCGTCTGTTGCAGCAGCAGGGGCTGGTTCTCCACCTGAACCTGTCCAATCTCCACCTTCATGCATGGAGATTGTGCGGCAGCAGTTGACGGCTTTTAACCTTCCACCCGAAGTCTGTGACGTTATCTTGGCAGCCAGGCGCCCCTCCTCCAAAATGGTGTACGCCTGTCGACATAAATTTGTGGCATGGTGTACCAACAAATTTGTTGACCCCCCTGTCTGCTCCTCTTTCTGAGATTATTTTGTTATTTTGTGCCCATCTCTGCATAAGCCAGTCTACACCGGTTCAGGGATCCCCCAGCCCTGCTCTGGCGCGAAACTGGACAAAGGAAAGGGGAGGTGCCCAGAGCTCCTCCAGTGTGTCCCAGACCTCTGCCATCTTGGATTCAGAGGTGTTGGGGCACAATGGACAGCTCTGTGTGGCCAGTGCCAGGAGGTGATGTCAGAGACTCCTCCTAATAGGTGCTTACCGTTCTCAGTAGCCAATCCTCCTTTCTGGGCTATTTAGGGTCTATCCTCTGGGCTATTCCTCAGATAACGAATGTAAGAGCTCACCAGAGTTCCTCTGCAATTCCCTCGTCGACTTCTGCCAAGAATCGACCGCTGTCTGCTCCAGGACGCCTGCAAAACCGCAACAAAGTAGCAAGACGACTACCAGCAACATTGTAGCGCCTCATCCTCCTGCCGGCTTTCTCGACTGTTTCCTGGTGGTGCATGCGCTGGGGGCTGTCTGCCTTCACCCTGCACTGGAAATCTCCCGTGGGTCGACAGAATCTTCCCCCTGCCAGCGCTTGCACCAAACTTCTGCATCACCGGTCCTCTGGGTCCCCTCTCATCCTGACAAGCATGGTCCCTGGAACACAGGAGCTGGGTCCAAGTGTCTCCCACAGTCCAGTGGACCTTCTGTCCAAATTTGGTGGAGGTAAGTCCTTGCCTCCCCACACCAGACAGTAATCCTGTGTACTGCGTGATCTGCAGCTGCTCCGGGTTCTGTGCACTTTTCCAAGGATTCCTTTCTGCACAGCCTAGCCTGGGTCCCCAGCACTCCGTCCTGCATTGCCCAACTCGCTGCGTTGGACTCCGACGTCGTGGGACCCTCCTTTGTCACTCTGAGTCAACGCTGTCCTCAGATCTTCTAAGTGCCTGTTCCGGTACTTCTGCGGGTGCTGCCTGCTTCTGTGGGGGCTCTCTGAGTTGCTGAGCGCCCCCTCTGCCTCCTCCTCCAGGGGGCAACATCCTGGTCCTTCCTGGTCCCCAGCAGCACCCAACATCCTCAACCGCGACCCTTGCAGCTCGCAAGGCTTGATTTCGGTCTTTCTGCATGGAAACACTCCTGCATCCTCCAGCACGCCGTGGGACACCTTCTGACCAAAGGAGAAGTTCCTGGCACCTTCCGTTGTTGCAGAATCTTCGGCTTCTTCCACCCGGAGGCAGCCCTTTTGCACCTTCACCCGGGGTTTTGTGGGCTCCGGCTGCCCCCCCCCCCCCCCCCAGACACTTGCGTGACTCTTGGACTTAGTCCCCTTCTTTTACAGGTCCTCAGGTCCAGGAATCCGTCTTCAGTGCTTTGGTAGCAGTTGTGGTTCTTGCAGAATCCCCTATCTCGACTATACTGTCTTTCTGGGGTAGTAGGGTAACTTTACTCCTACTTTTCAGGGTCTTGGGGTGGGGTATTTAGGACACCCTTGCTGTTTTCTCACAGTCCCAGCGACCCTCTACATCCTACCATAGCCCTGGGGTCCATTCGTGATTCGCATTCCACTTTTGGAGTATATGGTCTGTGTTGCCCCTTGGCCTATTTCTACTTATTGCATCCTATTGTGATTCTACATTGTTTTCACTACTTTTCTTACTGGTACTTACCTGACTTCGGTTTGTGTACATATAATTTGTGTATATTACTTACCTCCTTAGTGAGGGTATCCTCTGAGATACTTTTGGCATATTGTCACTAAAATAAAGTACCTTTATTTTTAGTAACTCTGAGTATTGTGTTTTCTTGTGAGATAGTGCTATATGATATAAGTGGTATAGTAGGAGCTTTACATGTCTCCTAGTTCAGCCTAAGCTGCTCTGCTAAAGCTACCTCTAACAGCCTAAGCTGCTAGAAACACCCCTATTCTACTAATAAGGGATAACTGGGCCTGGCACAAGGTGTAAGTACCTCTAGGTACCCACTATAAGCCAGGCCAGCCTCCTACACCGACGTTCTCATAAAATGCCAGTGTCTGTCTTAAGGATGGAGTCCATTCCACGTGAAAAATGTGTTTAAGATAATTGGATAGTGGGATATTTTGGGTTGTTTTGAGCTTATTGTAAATGAAGGGGGCAGCCCTTTGCAGGGATAGTCTGAAATCTCAGGGAGTTAAGATAGTGTGGCCATATATATATATAGTTTGCCTCTGTGAATAACGAAACACATTTGAAAGAGACATACATTATTAGTAGTGGAATTCCATTTTGCCAGAAAATTTGTTAAGTAGTATCCTGGAGAATGATGGGAACGCTCAATTATATATTTTTACCTGCTGGTTCGACTGCCAATAAATTGGTAGGATTGATGTTGTTAAGATGTCTGATAAGTAATGTCATACCGTGCGATTTATTCATCTTAGTTGTTTAGGTTTTTTTTTTATATTGAGCGCACGCCATGTGAAATCAGTAGCTGTACAAGCTTTCTCTTGCTGCATGTGTATTTCATTTATATGTATTTGCCTTTTCTGTAGCAGATCCACTAAATTTGGCCTCATGCATAATCACCACTGATACTATGTTGTAGCTTTGCCAGGTACTGTGTAGATAAAACTAAAGAAATATTTCAGACGGGTAAAGCAACTATTATATATTTTTTAGTGCAGGTGCTACAGGTATTTTATATTCATGGGAAATAGTGTAAACTGTGACTGCTTTCCAAAATGACGATTATGCACTGGAAAGCAATAACTTCACTGGCTGCCGTGAACTGTTATTCACAGGAAACGAATGCTTGTTATGGCCAATAGACATTTCCACGTCACAACTCCACATGTCTCAACAGACGTCTTTAGAAGTGGCTTATCTTTGTGTGGTTGGTGACACTTTGTATGAATAAAACATTATCGTTTTTTGGTAGTTATAAAAAGATTGACGCTTTTTATGTCAGTTACCGTCTTTAAAGTGATGGCAGTAATATTACCTGAAAGGTCATGTGGTTTTAGAAGGAAAAACAAAATCTTATTACAAAATACAGACTAACATGACTCATCTTTGCATTTATACTAACTAGGTATCTTTTCAAACACTTCCTTTTCACTCAGCAGGCAGATAAATCTGCAGTAAAAGAAGCATAGAAAATGATTGACAGATTACTCCTTTTTGTATTCTCATCTTCTTCAAGACTTCCTGCATTTCTGCAGTGCAAGGTTGCAGATTCTGAGCATATTTTGGCCCACAGAAACAGATGTACTATCTTTGTCAAGAGACAGAGACAGGGTTATTTAGTTTGGCAGATGATGTACAGCCTCCAAAAGTGGAGAATGTCTCTTCCGCCCTATTTGGAGTGCATTGATGTCTGTGAACTATAAATCGGGTGAACAACAAAACCACCTCTTTTTGACAGAATTGTATATGTCAAACTCCTAACTAGGCCCTGAATCTCCTAAATTATTTTAAATTACTAAGCGAGTCTCAGGCTGCAGTATCCTTCTACTTGGAATCCAGGAAACAGCAATGCACTCCTGTGTCTCCTACTGCGACCAACACTGACCACATACACAGAATATGGAGGTCAGTGGTATAAGCAGGGAATGGGTTCGGGGAAAACAGAGACACAGGACTCCACCACTCTAACTCTTGGGCCAAGCTCTTGGCTTATAATTTCTATCTTTCCCTTTTCTCTTCACACCTGCTCCACAACTTCTGGTTGGATAATGATCTCCATGATTTCAATTACTGGATCAATAGATCTTTAGACTAAAGTTATTCCAAAATCAAGGTCTGAGCACAATCTCACACTCATGGTATAATCCACATATACCACAGCTTAAAGATGCTAAATTAAGTTGTAATAAACTTTGAGAGGTGCTAATGCCGCAATGGGTATTCTCGCTCCAGCAAGACTGCTCTTAGACTTTGTCCTCTGTACCAGAACATAGGAATCTGCCAACATTTTTAACTCTCAAAACTCCTCTAAGGACCTTTTCAGAATTATTCACACTGTGGCTTCGCCAGTATGCTGTGCTTCCTCTTTTGAGCCCTCTCAGTATCTATGTGATAAAGTCTTAGACATCTTTGCAAAGTTGACTCAATGTACAAATCTTTTCTTTCTTCTTTCCTTGGCATGGCTTCTAATTTTGTTGACCGACCCTCTCTTAACCCTTCTTCCTTTTCTGTTTGATTTGTTTGTAGTGTAGCCATTTTTAGCATAGCTCCATGCACGTTAGTTTAACATACTAGGCCGCTGTGCACTTTGCCCTAGATATATTTTATTCAGCTTTGCACTATTATTTTACAATAACCAGTTTTTACGGTCTTGTTTTAATTTCTTCTATCACACTGTTTAGCTTAGTACAGCACTGTGTTCTCAAATAATGCATTCTTGATCGGCCTGTGCTTCAGTCAAGGCTACAGTCTGGTACATTGCCAGTAAACATGGTAGAAGTTTAGTCTCCAGCATTTGTTGAAAATACACATCCTTACATAGGGACATTTTCTTAAAACATCTGCGTGTGAGTTATAAAAACACTTTCTAGTCCTTGTACAAATCAAGAGGGAGATTCCAGCCAGGGAACCACAACTGTGTGCTGAATGCTCCGTTGCAGATGCGGATCACAGGCCTTTGCTCAGGTATGAGGGTTGATGTCATCCCGGAGGAACCTGAAAGGCAGGCTTAGAGCTTAACATGCTGTGCTTGAAATTTAACTTGGAGAGAGAATAATCTAGTGGCACTATGGTAGCCTTATTCTTGTGCTTCACTCTCATCGTTACTATTTTAATATTACTGTGTTGTATAGTTCTGGTTATTGCAGCTCACGCTTTATTATCCAAAGTGCAGTCGTTTTATTAAACCAATCTTTAAAACGTATACTGTTTCTATTGTCATGTATATATGAGACTGCACTGTGTATGAGAGAACCGGTTGTGACCTGAGTGACCACGACTTCCCTGAGAAGTACTGAGATGTCATGCGCTCGGCTGCCCAATTGTCTCTACCATTTGGGAGAGATGAGGCACTGCTAGTTAGCTGGAACAAAACCCGGATTTGGAGTGGCAAGCGTCATCTACTGTGGGCCAGACTGAGTCCCCCACATCGTGGACGATCTTGTTGCTCAAAATCCAGTAGTCTCATTAGGATAATGAGAGGCTACGCAACATTTTTGGGTCCACCGTAATATCTGTCTCATTATATATAATGACACCTCAGTTCCGTATACGGCGACGTCCTTGGTGCTGAGGATTTCCACCACAGCCGCATAGGTAATCCTATTTTAGCTGGTGGTTGTTCAAGCTTGAACCTTAAAAGGAAAAAATACCCCATCTTGGTGTGCCTTCTCTGAACTCTTAGTGCTTCTATGATGGTGAATCCCCAGGTTGTACAAATAGCTTTTAACATGAGACAACCTCTCCCAACACACTTACTAGCACATAGCCTTACGGCTCAGGGAGGTCCAGTCAAGTTTGTGGTGGATGCCCACGCAGCCTATAGAACAGAGCTTTTCTACTCTTGGGTCATATTTCCAGCAGTTGATGGGAACACAAATACATTTCATACATATACATTTGCGAACGCACCTGGACAATACAGGGCGTACGCATACTTAGAGATACCTCTATCTTATCAAGAACATAATAATTGGCTTGATGGTGCCCTACCCCATACAATATTACCAGTAACGTTAGGTCCACTAAGTAATGACGGTCATACCTGGCCTTTATTGGCCACATATACACCACATCCTGTGGTTGCGAATTTGGCAGTAGCTGAGGTTCGACGCTTATACATTGAGTTAACAGCAATATATAGAAGATTAGTACAATTTGTGATGCAAACTTTAAATACAAACTCAGCGCGTGATGCTCCAGCACAACCACATGCAGTAACACCAGGTATAAATCCGGTGACTGTACATTGAATTATGGGTAAGGTGCTGGCCAAACGAGAGGAGACTCAGTTTTGGCTCGCACAAAAAATGAATACGCTGGAAGCAGTATTTCCCCATACGGGACCTCAGGATAAACATAGAATATTAACTATGTGCTTGCCCTTTGGGATGGTCCCTACAGTTGAACACTGTAACACATGGGGCACGGTATTTGCCGCGCTCTATACAACGGCACACTGTACACCGACACTTACCAACCTACCAGAAGTGCTTAAACAAATTCAAGATGAATACGGGGCTGCTCCGGCCCTAGATTTGGGAATGCAACTGATGGGCAATTTTTTCCACAGTTTCTTCAATCATCCTAAGTAACCTTAAAGGGGAAGCAGTTGCACTCGCAGTGCGCATGCAGCTCTGTGATGTTCCGCAACAAGATCAGGAACGAGAGCTGCCTAAAATAATAGCAGAAACTTATTCAAGTATCGGTTGAGATAGCCTAGGGGCTAGACCATTCTCACTGCTGTGCAGATGGCTGTTATTAAAGAAAGACCTCTTGCCCAAGGAAAACGCATTGTCGTTTCTCCCATTCCAGCCCTAGAGGCTGTTACAAAGGCTAGCGTTCCGAACGCGAAAGCACTTCATCCACGATGGATACAATGGGCTACGTCTCTAACAGCCACTGATGTAGACTACATTTACGACCCAAAATTTCAAACTCAAGAATTTCTACAATATGAAGTAGAATATCCAGTTCCAGCAGACACCTAGCCTATTGATCAATATCATACAGTCATGTACACTGATGGCTCTGCACAACCAGCGATTGGAACTAAACATCAATATTCTGCTGCATGCGCAATCGTAAGCGGCTATATGGAGGGGGAGAAATTCTGTCCCCAACATACCTATACACAGACCTTGGGGGATTGTACAGCACAATTGGCTGAGCTAAATGCTCTACTGATGGCACTAGAACATACGGATCCGACACAGTTCACACTGATTGTTTGTGATTCATATTATTGCGTCCAATCCTTTAATGAATATCTGCATTACTGGCGCTTGAATGGGTTCAGAGATTCAAAAGGCAACACCATAAAACACACACTCCTGTGGGGTAAGGTAGTGTTTCTCAAAGAGACGCTACCCAAAGTCCATGTTGTGCATACACTTGGACACCAGTGCGTTGGAATACACATTGCTGGAAATACTTTGGCAGATGAAGCCGCAAAGCCAGCAGTGGCAGTTGCCACTGTAGCTGCAGTGACTCGTTCGAGTTCCAAACCAGACACCGACATAATGGCTGCCATAAAAGCTACGGTTGATGGCACGCCTTATCGTAAAGGATTTCCTAATAAATATAAATACTTGATGGGAGGTATGCTGAACGCTGAAGTTAAAATTCCAGGCGTAGGAGTACGCGACATCCCAAATAAAGATGTAATACCACAATTGATTAAAGCAGCGCATGAGGGTGTGGCATCTGCACATGCTGCTGTGGCGGCTACAATTTCACTCTTGCAGGCCCGTTATTGGTGGTCTGGTCTCTATAAGGAGACTAAGCAGTATGTGCTTTGTTGTGACATCTGTCAACAAATTAAAGTTTCCACGGCCAAGCGCCCGCCGCAGACATCCCTCTTAATTTCCAATAGACCATTACAATGTGTGTACTTGGACCACTGCGGTCCTTTAACACCTGATAGTGCATACAAATATATATTAGTCGCTATTTATTCCTGCTCCAGATTTGTGTGGGTGTGGCCGTGACGCTCAGACTGTTATTAAAGATTTGAGAGTCTTTGTCGGTACATATGCAGTTGCGGCATTCCATTCGGACCAGGGCCCTGCTTTTGCCTCAAAGGCATTCAGGGACACCATGGCTTAGTTGGGGGTCCAACTCCAGTACTCGTCTCCATTTCATCCCGAGGGAAATAGTGTTGTGGAGCGATTAAACATTGATTTAAAGCAATCCTTCACAGCCAGAGTCTTTGGTACGGGTCGTAGTTGGCTAACTCACCTATATGGAGTTCAGAGAGCACTGAATAACCTGCCTAGAAGGTCCCTGGGGGGGGGGGGGGGGTCGTACTTCATATGAGTGCCTGTTCGGAATACAAATGTTTGTTCCAGATCTTGATGGTCCTGGCGTGGAGGCAGCAGAAACACCTTTTGACATAAATGATCGTGTCACTGTTTTACAGGAATTACAGCAGTTCCGTGAAGATAACTCTTCTAAAAGTGCTGCCTCCACAGGAATTAAGGATGTGCCAGTAACATCTACCGGCTGGATTCCCAGGGTTGTGGCTCTTGTACGTGAAAAGGTTGCAGTGAAAAAATAATTTGGCCCATCTTATCGAGCACCACTCCCTGTGTTGGGGATACACGGTACCAGAACTGGTATTCTACCACGTTTGCCAGGTGCCAAAGAAAATCGCTTTGTTTCCATTGACAATGTCAAACTACAACATGTGGCCGATTCTGCACAGCCGACCAAGAGGAACGTCCAGTAGTTCCCGAATCCCTCTTACTACTGGAGAAGATGTTCCGCTTCAAGTATTTTATACAAATACTGATACCTCTCCGAGCTTGGGGAGGGTGGATAATGATCTTGCATTAGTTCCACTAACAACAAGCGATTTAGAAACATTTGATCATGTCACTACGACTACAAGCCAGACGGATGGTGCTGTCTGCAGTGTACCATCACAGGCAACACCAACTCCACCATTGGCCACGGCTATGCCATTTGCACGAACAACCTCGAGTTATGTTGCCAACTACAACGACAGTCTATCGGGTGCACGTAAGCTAATACATTGGCTTAAAGAAACCTATTTCATTTTTCCATGGAACTATATATGGCTTTTTTTTACTGTCCTAGCCTTTCTGCTTTGGATTGGTTTTGTTATTACCTTTTTCTTGTTAATACATGGTCATTTTCTTCCCAAGAGATCAGCGGTTGAACAGGTGGAGGAGGTTTTGAAAACCACATTTTTCATCACATAATATTCAAAGAGACTTGCCTTTTGTGAACATTTCTGCAGTGCCAATTCCTGATGGGATTGTGTGGGACAAAGTAATGTTGGATATATATTGTCCCACTGAAATTATTCAAATACCGTATGTGTTAAAATTATTCATGAATTATATAGTCATACCAGGCATTGTATCTGATGATTGGGATGTGAAAACGGTTGATTCTTTGACAGAATTGCAATATTATACTGTCTATGAAAACGAAGATGTTCACCAGTTTAAAGAAAATTATGGTGATATGTTTTGCTATAATTATTATGGGCACCACTTCATACATTTAGCGAGAAGTCCAAAAACGATATTTAATTACACACAATGGGAACATTGCCCAACTCCCCCACAAGGGAGTTCAAAAACTTATACTGAAAAGTGTGCGTATTTTTCTGGGCATCATCAAAAAAATAATGTCCTATTATTTTAAGGTAACTCCTACTAAAGATATACATATGTTATTGACCAACACAAAATTTATATATTCGGACTCCTTTGTTTCCCAGTTATCAATTGACGGTTATGAATATTGGTCAAAATATGTTGATTTGAAAAGTGTTTGGGGAACAAAAAATTGGCAGACCAAGGGTAGAGAAACATTGTTTAGAGCATGTCTCATCCCTGTTCAAATGATATTTTTAAATGAAACGGTACAACAAACAAGTTGCTTAGGCTTAGCAACAATTAAAGAATTAAACATGCCCAGTATACCTGCCCCAGCAAAATTTGATAATTGGCAAAAGTGCACGAATGCAACTATAAATGAGCTCAATGAGTGGGTCTAGAATGGTACGTTTAATGTTTTACTGACACGTCCAGGTGGGTGGTTATTGTGGCCAGTAGATACCAACGGGTGTCATCAACGTTTTGTCACCTCCTCTGGGGGTTTCCGAATGAGTAGGTCAGACCCTCGCTATATATCACCAGAACATGCTGACATAATAGTGTAGGAAAATTGTGCCAACAGTGGCTAAAATCATCCTCACTAGACGTGGTTAAGACACACCTCAATCTCCTGTCTAACAACACTGACTTACAGGATTTCTTGTCAGGCCCAAAGATACCACGTAGGAAGCGTTTCTTGTATGAGGTATACAATGAAATATGGAAACTTTCCCAACAAGAGGCTGTAGCTCGGTTAAGGCAATTTGAAAAAGGCATTAGCTGTTGTGGATAATGGGATTCACACCTTGTCCAACCGGATATATAAAATTAACAACATTGTTTCTTCTGCTATAGACATTATACAATCTGATATGTCTTCTTTATATCATGGACAGTCAGACCAGGTCCATTATGCAGTTGGGTTGGACACTTCAGAAATTGAAGGCGGGTCGCGTTCCGTGTCAGCACATCAGTGCCAGGGAAATATTTGTTTCCTTTAATTTGACGCGGCAACAACTACTAATGGCTAAGAAGGAAGCGACTTATGTCATGCTTAACATTGAGAAGATAGAAAGACTGCCTTTTACTGTGGCCGAGGTTCCTTCGGCAGAGTGGTTGATACACGGGGTTGTTAATCTACCTATTTCTACATTACAATTCACTTCTTGTTTGAAACACGTTCCTGTAGGCAAATATGAAAAGTTGGGAGATAGTTATATCCATGAGGTGTGGGAGCTTCCCTTCTCGTACAAATGCCTCACTGGCATGAAAGAGGTTTTTCTTAGCGGTAGTGAATGCGAGACTTTCGTCAGCCATTCGATGATTTGTAAGCAGCTGTCCTTGCATGGGGCGTGTAATGCCTCGGTTGCGAACTTGGCTTGCTATCTGAAGGGAGTTCCAGTCCCCTTGATTAAACGCATGTTCCAGGTGCTTTCAAACGGCAGCTACATCCTCCTCAATAGTGAAGACTGTTGTGGCATGCGGGGCGGAATAGTTTACGTTGTTTCGGTCTCTAAGGTCGTTACATGCTGCGGGAACGTGTTGTTTCCCACCACTAAATTTAGGGAGGTAGCTGATATCTGGCCTCACATTGCTACTTCCAAGGTGAATTTTGACAAGTTAAGTAGGCTGAAGGCTTTATTGTTTCAGAAGCATGTGGCTCTTACATCTGCACGCGAGACCTACGCACTTCAAGTGGCAAGATCGTCGGCAGAAATACAGTCCCTGTTAAATACAAACTTTCCGGGACACTTTGGTGAACTCGTGGGAATGCGTCCAGCACGGCTGGATTGGCACATTTTTTCAAAGCTGTTGGTATTGTTTTTGTTCACACCTTTTCCTCTATATTCGGTTTGATACCTTCGGCTATTCACTCAATTTTCGGAAGCATTTTTGGGGGATTTCCAATAACTTTGGCTTTACTAGCCGGCATTTTGCTGTTGCTGTTGTTTTTCCGCAATGGCTGTCCCGCCGCAACAAGGACAAGTGAAGGTGCTCCCATCAGCGCAGCTGTGTCGTGAATGCATGATGCAGCAGTTTGGAGCACCACTCCAGGAACATTTGGGGTGTGACTGGTCTCTGTCATTCAAACCGGTTTTGGATTGTGTGCAGCCCGTGTTTCGGTGCCGTTGGTGCTCTTTTGAACATGCACTAGAAGTTTGTCTTTCACAGCAACGCCCCTCAGTGATTGATGCTGATCTGTTGATGTTCTCGTTGAGGGTTCATCACCAGACATGCGCACTGCGGCTGCGTTTGCTAAGAGAAGCTGATTACGAGCTATCCTTCCTGGAGGAAGTTGCCATCAACTCGTTAATGGGCACTGCACGGGATGCCGCCTTGGTTGATACTGGGGCTATGGAACACACGTGCTCCTTGGTCATTTTTGGCGTGGACTTACCTGTTATGTCATCTGCCAAAGTAGATGATCTTGTCCGTTCCATCTCAAGTGATTAATTCGGAACTGTATACAATAGAAGGTTTTTTTTTAAAAAGTTTTTTTTTACAATTTGGCACTAAGCTGCATGCTCACTTATAAATTGTCAAGTAGTATGCTTTTTGTGAACTCTTAACTTGTCAAAATTAAGTAGGGTTTTAAATATATTTTAGGTTAGGGCATTTTAGCTTTAGCTTAAACCACTTTCTACCGACAAGGGGAGGGTGTAGTGTAGCCATTTTAAGTATAGCTCCATGCACGTTAGTTTAACATACTAGGCCGCTGTGCACTTTGCCCTAGATATATTTTATTTAGCTTTGCACTATTTTACAATAGCTAGTTTTTACCATCTTGTTTTAATTTCTTCTATCACACTGTTTTGCTTAGTTCAGCACTGTGTTCTCAAATAATGCATTCTTGATCGCCCTGTGCTTCAGTCAAGGCTACAGTCTGGTACATTGCCGGTAAACGTGGTCGAAGTTTAGTCTCCAGCATTCGTTGAAAATACACATCCCTACATAGGGACATTTTCTTAGAACATCTGCGTGTTAGTTATAAAAACACTTTCTAGTCCTTGTACACGTCAAGAGGGAGATTCCAGCCAGGGAACCACAACTGTGTGCGGAATGCCCTGTTGCACATGCTGATGCAGATCACAGGCCTTTGCTCAGGTATGAGGGTTGATGTCATCCCGGGGGAACCTGCAAGGCAGGCTTAGAGCTTAACATGCTGTGCTTGAAATTTAACTTAGAGAATAATCTAGTGGCACTATGATAGCCTTATTCCTGTGCTTCACTCTCATCGTTACTATTGTAATATTATTGTGATGTATAGTTCTGGTTTTTGCAGCTCACACTTTCTTATCCAAAATGCAGTTGTTTTATTAAACCAATCTTTAAAACTTATACTGCTTCTATTGTCATGTATATATGAGACCGCACTGTGTATGAGAGAACCGGTTGTGACCTGAGTGACCACGACTTCCCTGAGAAGCACTGAGATGTCATGCGCTCGGCTGCCCAATTGTCTCTACCATTTGGGAGAGATGAGGCATTGCTACTTAGCCGGAGCAAAACCCGGATTTGGAGTGACAAGCGTCATCTACCGTGGGCCAGACTCAGTCCCCCACATTGTGGACTATCTTGTTGCTCAAAATCCAGTAGTCTCATTAGGATAATGGGAGCCTACGTGACATGTTCACTCCCTTATTGCTCGAATTCACTGAAGAGCTCCTGTCCAGCAAACAGAAACGTAGTGCGAAAAGATCAAGTAGGGAACCAAAATGCGTTATGGACAAGTGTCATTCATCGACATTTTAATCTATCTGTAACATATCCATGGCCTTGTCTTATGCCCCTGACTTCTTTTGAAACAAACTCCTGTGGTTCCTTTGTTGAAAAATCCACATTCTGACTGTAGGAAGCTGGCTATTTGTACTGAATGTAGGGGTATACCATGCCGATAGTCCAGGTGACCCTTATTGGTGTACAGGGACTTGCTTTAATAATCACTAGTGCTCTATTTGTGGTAGTGTGGTCGAGCAGCTTAGGCTTACCAGAGGGTAGTGTTGATCATTTGTTGTACACACAAAGTCAAGAAATGAGACACAGACTCAATAGGATGTCTGAGAACAATTTAGAAAAATAACAGCCTTATTTATATGTATACCAGTAGAAGATCACAGCTTAGAGTTCTTCTCCTGGATTTAAGGGGCTTAGGGGCCAAGGTCCAAAGTTCAGTTGTACCTGCCCTGGTGTGTCCAGATGCAGATGTGCTGGTCGCGTTAGTAGCCTTGAGCACTACCCGATCAAATACAAGGAGAAGTGCCTGCAAAAGGAAAGGCTGCAGTCCAGGACTGGGTGACCAGTCTGGCGGAATCCAAGGGGGAGGTGCCTTGGTTCTTGAGCGACTCTGGGGCACGAAGACACAGTTGGTTGACGAGGACCCAGACTTGGGGGCTTGGGTGCAGAAGTGTTTTGTTTGGCAGGTCGCCCAAGTCAGAGGCTCTCACTTGGTTTTGGGTGACCTGGAGGGGGAGAGCAGACCATTTGTATGAAACTTCAAAAATTCATATCTCAAAAAGTACTTAACCAATTCTGATAGTCTTGACCTTAAAAATTACATAAAAATCTGAAGTATTTTTATAAATTGGTCTCAAGTTATTCCTTTGACTGTGTGAGTTGCAAGATTGATGCTGTGAGTATCTCAAATGCTTTGTACTTCTCCAAGATTGGCCTAACTGCTCGACCAAGCTACGTTAAAAATTAGAGCATTAGGTGATCTAGTTTTTACCCCTGTAAACCTATGTGTGGTTAGCTTGGACCCCCTGCACAGTGTGCCTTGCTTTGCACACTACATAGAGGGCCAGCCTCCTACAGGTGGGCCCTCCAAGCCCAGAGGGCAGGGTACAAGTTCCTGTGTGTGAGGGCACCCGTGCATGAGCAGAGGTGCCTCTACAAACTCCAGTTCCAATGCACCAGACTTTGTAAGTGCAGGGAAGCCATTTTACGTGTGTTCTAGCCACAGGTCACTTCCTGTGGTCCAGCTACATAATGGTAACTCTGAACCTAGGCATGTTTTGTCTCAAACATGCAGGAATCACCACCCTATACTGGTGGCTTGATTCCATGCACTCTGGGAGCCCCTTAGAGGACCCCCCCAGCATTGCTCCTACCAGTCTTCCTAGGGTTGTGCCAGCCTATGTTGCTGTAGCCCCTGAGACAGGTTTCTGCCCTCCTGGTGCTTGATCAGTTCAAGCAAAGGAAGGCAGAACAAAGGATTTCCTGTGGCAGAGGAAGGCAACACCCTCTCTTTTGGAAATAGGTGTTACAAGGCTCAGGAGGTTAGCCTCCCCACATCACCAGCTTGCTTTGAAGGACACATTTGGTGCCCTCCTTACATAATCCTGTTTGCACTAGTCTAGGGACCCTCAGTCCCTGCTCTGGTGCGGAACCTCACAAAACAAAGGGTTGTGATCACTCCCCTGTCCATCACGTCCCAGGGGTGGTGCCCAGAGCTCCTCCAGGTGGCCCCTTGATTCTGCCATCTTGGAATCAAGATGTGCAGAGGCCCCTGGAAGCACCTGGTTTGTCAGGACAGGTGTCAGATGTCAGTGACCCCCTCCGATAGGTGGTCACCCTGCAGAGTGACCTAGCCCCCTGTTAGGGCTATTTAGGGACTCCCTTGCGAGTGGGTTCCCAGATTCAGTGTGCAACACTCCAGCTGCACCAAGGAAGCAATCTCTCTTGGAGTGAAGGAGTCACTTCCCTGCATTCGCAGGCACCTAAGGCAATGATGTCCGGCTGCTGGGATCTGCTCTCCACGGGAACCTTGCCCCCCCCCCCAGGGCAATGTAGAGGTCTGCATAAAAATCACGGAAAGTGGTGTTGATGTCTGTTTGTGTGGAGACTATGCCCTTAGTTTTATTTTATTTTTTCAATTCTTTGTATTGGCATTTCAAATAGTACAATTTGGTTCATTCACATTGCCTTGTTAGACCGCCCAAGGCGCTGCATCACATTGGTATACAGCTTGTGGTTAACGATCACCTTTTTCGTAAAGCCATAGTTGTAGAGTGTCAGTCCCTGGCAGGAAGAATCACTGTAGCAATCTCTCGGTCTCTCTCAAAGTCTGTTACATGTTTGCGAGACAGGGAGCTGGTGGTCACTGTGTACAACATTCTAGAGATGCATACCTGTCTTCCCTGTGTTTAGAACCCAAAAATAAAGTGGAAAAAAACCAGACCATCCCACTTAATTAACCCAGTAACTTGCCCAGCGTTTCGGAAGTCATATATGTGGTGTATGGTTGTCTGTGTCAGCCCCTGTTCCCAGGGGCTGGGAGGGGGGGGGGGGGAGGAAGAGGGCCTGCGCCGGGGGAGGGGGAGCACAGAGAAGTCCGTGGGCGGAAGGGGTTGTGGAGGAGTCCCTACCAGGTCACAGGCCCAGTCTGTACCAGGGCTCAGCCGCCCCTGCCTCGTTTTAAGGCCAGGGCTCCACCCACATTATCATCTGCCCCAACGTGTAGTGTCTCCCATGTGTCCACCACTTCCACCAACAAAGGGGCAATCGGCCGGCGCCTCAGTCCCCTCATCTCCTCCCCAATGAGTAAAATCCCTCACTCATGTGGCAAGACAGGGTCCATACTTGCTTATCTAGGCCATTGCAACTCTCCTGCGCACAAGCGCCAGTGCTAAATCTGCAAACCTATTCCCCACTTTTTTTGCTAGGGGCTTGTCAAAGAGGCCCAACAGGCAACACCGCAGGCCCATCGTCTAGTTGTCTTTGTAAAACTGTATTGAGTCGGGCAGTCACCCCGCTCCAATAGGGTCTTAGCAGTGGGCAGCGCCTTGTCATATGGCAAAGGTCCGCATCAACCAGCCGGCATCGGGGGCACGCTCCTGCCAATCTCCAGTAAATCCAGTTAATTCTGTGCGGGTGAGATAGGTCTTGTGGACATAGTTGTATTGTATAAACTTTAGACGTGTATTATACAAAATCTTACATGCTGAGGCTAAAGTCCTATGCCATTCAGCATCCGTCATGGTCTTATCTGTGTCGGTGTCCCATTTGAGTTGCAGTCCATCCAATGGCCTCTCAGTCATCCCATTTAGGGCCTTATATATCCAGGTTACGAAGTGCATGCCTCCCCTCTTCTCTTCCCCCCCCCCATCCACCCCCCCACCAACCAGCATAGTCTGAAGGGCTGCCACCATGTGTGGTTTGTCACTACCATCTCCCCCCACAGGGTTTTCATGGCCTACACTTGAGCCTCGTAAGTCAGGAATTGGCCGAGCGGTAGACCCTTTTGGTCTGCAAGGTCCCAGAATGGAGTCAACATCCCCCTTGGTAGCAGTCGCCCACGTTAGTGATCTCTGCCTTTGTCCAACATCTAAGTTGTCCGGGGGGTAAAGGCAAGCCCAACTGTGTTGCGCAGGATTCCCACAAGGGACAGTGCAGGCGCATAGGGATTAATTGTGTTTGTTCTCCGAAGGGCTCTGCCGCCAGGGCTGTGGATACCAGTATGTTCGGTTTGGGCGGTACTGTTTTCCCTCGTAGCATACGGGTTATGGGTTCCTCCCCTCGCCCGGGTTCACCATCCAGCGTGGTCTCTGTCAGGTTTAGTTCATTTAGCCATTTCGCCAGTCACTGTTATTGATCTGACAGATAGTAGAATTAAAACTCTGGGGCTCCCAGTCCCCCCTTTTCAGTCGGCAGACAAAGAGTCCCTAGTGCCACACGCTGGCATCCCCCGTCCCAGATCAGTTCACGTTGCAGAGAGTCTGTTGTCCGGAATCACAATACCGGCACAGTCAACGGTAAGTTAGTGAAGTATTGGAGGAGTCTAGGGAGCATCACCATCTTGGTAAGTGCAATTCTGGCCATAACTGGTAACTTCAAGGTTCTCCAAGAGGTTACCTCTCCTGTCGTAGCCTGATACGCTTTTCCCAGATTGCCCTCTCAGAGGTCTTTGTGATTGTGGTAAATCTGGATCCCCAAGTACTTGAACGTCCGAGGGGGCCCATTGTATGTCCATTTGACACGAGGGCGGGTGTGCCATCCCCTCTTTTATAGGGAACACATACATCTTTCGTCTGATAAGCCGTAAGCGAGAGTGTTAACCACAATCCTCCAGCTTCTGGAGCACTTGTGGGAGCACTACGCCCCCATCTCGTACATAGATAAGGAGGTCGTCTGCGTACAGGGAGATATGTGGGACCCCCCCTCTGATCACACTCCATTCCCGTCCTCTACTCCTGAACATCTCATCTCTTTTAACCCTAGCCGTAGGGTGAGTATAGAGCAATTTACCCTATTCCCCCACTCCAGGCCCATGCGTTGCATTACGGTGTCCAAGAAATCTCAGCGTACTGTGTCAAAAGCCTTTTCTAGGTCTACCAGAGCTGTTACTGGAGGTGTTTTGCGTAGGGATAAACCTGTTTTGGTCTTCATGGATGAGGTCCCTCATATTTGGGAGTAGTTGGTTCGCTAGCACCTTGCTGAGTACTTTAAAGTTGGTGTTTAACATTGTCAGTGGGCAATAATCAGCAACTGTTGCCCCGTCCCACTTCCCCTTAGGTAAGGTTACCACCAACGCTTCTCTAACAGAGTGGGGCAATTCACTCTTCTCATAGGCCTCTGCATACATCTCTACCAGTCGTGGTGTCAGGACTCCCTCAAATCTTTGATACAATTCAGGGGGGAGAGAATGTTAGTCCCAGGGGTTTTCCCAGTCGCCAGGTCTTATAGCAGCCTGCACCTCTAATGCAGTCACTGGTGCCCCCAGCTGTTCACTGTCGGGTCCTGGCAGCGTTCGCAGTGGTAAGCTGCTCAAATTAGTATGCATCCCTCTCTGCCAGCGGCGGTGCTCTATAGAGTGACATGCAGTAAGACCTAAACTAATCGTTAACGTGCGTCGGTTTATGCAGTATAGTCCTGTTGTGAGTTGTCAGATGGGTAATTGGAGTGACCCTTCTTTCCGGTTTTATCAACCAAGCCAGTTGTTTCCCAGCCCTCCCCTCCTCCTTGTGAATCCTATTGATGTGTACTTTATAGTCGTGGCAGCGAAGGCGTTCCAGTGTCTCATTATGTGCTTTCCACGCAGCTGAGAGCAGTCGAGGGGCCTCTGGGTTGGTACCCAATTCCAACTCCCACCTGCGTAGTGTTGTCTCCACGCGATGGACTTCGTCGTCAGTTCCCTTCTGATTCCCACTGTTTGACCTAGGCAATGGTCCTGTATTACCACCTTCAGGGTCTCCCATTCCACCCTCTGATCTGAGGCTGTCTGTAGGAAGTTTGCTTTGTATATACTATGTCAAAATGAGAGATAGTGTGCACAGAGTCCAAGGGTTCCCCTTAGAGGGTGATGGTGGCAAAATTAGATAATACTAATGCTCTATTTTGTGGAGAAGTAGGCTTATCAGAGGGCAGTGTTAAGCATTTGTTGTACACACACAGGCAATAAATGAGGCACACACACTCCGACTAAACTCCTGGCCAATAGTTTTTTATATAGAAAAATATATTTTCTTAATTTATTTTAAAACCACAAGATTTGAGGTAAGTACATAAAATGTAAGGTACTTCACACAGGTAAGTATAGAACTTTGATTCAAAGCAGTACTACACACAGTTTTAGTTAAAATGGCAATAAGCTATTTTAAAAGTGGACACTGCAAAAATCAACAGTTCCTGTGGGAGGTAAGTATGGTTAGTTTTCTCAGGTAAGTAAAGCACTTAGTCAGTTTTCTGGGCATAGGCAGCCCACCGTTGGGGGCTCAAGGCAAACCCAAAGTCACCGCACCAGCAACACAGGGCTGGTCAGGTGCAGAGGTCAAAGGAGGGCCCAAAACACACAGGCGCCTAGGAAGAACAGGGGTGCTCCGGTTCCAGTCTGCTAGCAGGTAAGTACCTGCGTCCTCGGGGAGCAGACCAGGGGGAGGGTTTGTAGAGCACGGGGGTGGGACAAACAAACAGGCACACAAAACACACCCTCAGCGTCACAGGGGCGGCCGGGTGCAGTGTGCAAAGTAGGCATTGGGTTTGCTATATAAAGCAATGGAGGGACCCAGGGGTCACTTAGGCGATGCAGGCAGGGCACATGGGGGCTTCTCGGGCCAGCCACTGACTGGGAGAGGCAGAGGGCCGTCTGATGGTCACTCTTGCACTGGAGTTTGGTTCCTCTCGGTCCTGGGGGCTGCGGATGCAGTGCTTGGTCCAGATGTCAGATTCTTTGTTCCAGGAAGTCGCGGTCAGGGGGAGCCTCTGGATCCTCTCTGCAGGTGTCGCTGTGGGGGTGCAGGTCTCAGGTTTCTCACGAGTTTGCAGTAACCTGGGAGTCATCTCTGCAGTGTTGGTTCTCTGGACCTCCAGTTGGGGGCATCGGGTGCAGAGTGTGAAGTCTCACGCTTCCGGCGGGAAGAGTGAGTTCTTTAAAAGTTGCTTCAAAGTTGAAAAATGTTGCTGTTGGTGAACAGTGCCGCTGTTCTTGAGAGTTTATTGGTCCTTCAGTTTCAGGGCAGTCCTGAGTCCTCAGAGGTCACTGGTCCCTGTCAGATGCGTCACTGTGCAGGTTCTTTGAGCCTGGAGACAGGCTGGTAGGGCTGGTGCCAAGTCAGTTGTCTCCGTGGTCTCTGCAGGGCTTTCAGGTCAGCAGTCCTTCTTTGTGTAGGTTGCAGGAATCTGATTTCCTGGGTTCTGGGTCGCCCCTAAATACTGAATTTAGGGGTGTGTTAAGGTCAGGAGGGCAGTAGCCAATGGCTGTTGTCCTGGAGGGTGGCTACACCCTCTTTGTGTCTTCTCCCTAATCCTATTGGGGGAATCCTCCAATCTCAAGATGGAGGATTTCTAAAGGCAGGGGTCACCTCAGCTCAGGACACCTTAGGGGCTGTCCTGACTGGTGGGTAACTCCTCCTTGTTTTTTTTATTATCCTCTCCTGCCTTGCTGCCAAAAGTGGGAGCAGTGGCCGGAGGGGCGGGCATCTCCACTAGCTGGGATGCCCTGGGGTGCTGTAACAAAAGGCATGAGCCTTTGAGGCTCACCGCCAGGTGTTACAGTTCCTGCAGGGGGAGGAGAGAAGCACCTCCACTCAGTAATGGCTTTGTTCCTGGCCACAGAGTGACAAAGGCACTCTCCCCATGTGGCCAGAAACTCGTCTGATTGTGGCAGGCTGGCTGGAACTGGTCAGCCTAGCACTAGGAGTTGGACTGGTATACAGGGGCATCTCTAAGATGCCCTCTGGGTGCATTTTACAATGAATCCCACACTGGCATCAGTGTGCATTTATTGTGCTGAGAAGTTTGATACCAAACTTCCCAGATTTCAGTGTAGCGATTATGGAACTGCGGAGTTCGTGTTTGACAAACTCCCAGACCATATACTCTTTATGGCTACCCTGCATTTACAATGTCTAAGGTTTTGCTTAGACACTGTAGGGGCATAGTGCTCATGCACATATGCCATCACCTGTGGTATAGTGTACCATGCATTAGGGCTGTAAGGCCTGCTAGAGGGGTGACTTACCTATGCCACAGGCAGTGAGAGGTGGGCATGGCACCCTGAGGACTTAGTCATGTTCTCCCCACCAGCACACACAAGATGTGAGGCAGTGTGCATGTGCTGAGTGAGGGGTCCCCATGGTGGCATAAGACATGCTGCAGCCCTTAGCCTCCTTCCCTGGCATCTGGGTCCTTGGTACCAGTGGTACCATTTACAAGGGACTTATTTGTGTGTTAGGGCTGTGCCAATTGTGGGAACAACGGTACAGTTTAGGGAAAGAACATTGGTGCTGGGGCCTGGTTAGCAGGGTCCCAGCACACTTTCAATCTTAACTGGCATCAACAAAAGGCAAAAAGTCAGGGTGTAACCATGCCAAGGAGGCATTTCCTTACCCTGACCTTACTGTTTTGCACAGCAAAGGGCCCCTCATCCTGCGCTTTTTGAAGTAGCAAGTCCCGATCTTTGTAGTGGAGCAGCTTGGCCATGACGGGTCTGAGGGTCGTCCCAGCACAGGGGGCTTGGTTGGGACCCTATGTGCCCTCTGCAGAGTAAGGAAAGATCTGTGCTGATGAGGGCCCACAAGTCCTTTCATCCATGGTTCCAGGTAGACCACCATGTCATTGCCCTCCACACCTTCTGGTAGGCCTACTATTCGGACATTGTTACGCCGGCTGCGGCCCTCAGAGTCTTCGACCCTATGTTCCAGTCTCTGCACTCTGTAAGTTGGGCTTGTGCTCTGTGGGACATGCCAATTTCAGTCAGCCCGCCCTCTACATTGTCTACTCTTCCCACCAGTTTTCGGTGGTCCGTTCTGAGAAGGCCCAGTTACGTTGACACTTTCCTTATTTCTTGTCTGAGGGTGTTCTTAGAGTCGTCTTTTGCCTCAAGAATCTTCTGTAAGGTATCTTGCACTTGGGGCGGTTGGAGTGCTCGCTGCTGAGTCGGTGCTGCGGTCCCATAATCAGCATTAGGGCATGCCGCTCGTAACTCCTGCAGCCTAGGGCATTGCTTCCCCATCGGGCAACCCGGTCACGGCAGCCAGATAGGGGTCCAAAGGGGGGGCTCTTGCCACCAGTGTTGGTTCTTCCCCCACCCCCCCCCCCCTTAGCTCTCGGGGTCTGGTGTGTCAGCAGGTTTTGAAGGACACAAGGCCACCAGCGACCTGAGTCGTCTCCCAGTCGCAGTATGCGCTCCACCCTCCACTTCTGTAGATGCTGTGGGCCACACCCACGCAGGCCATGAGCGGCTGGATCCACCGCTCCCACCAGCGCAGGCCACTCCACTCAGAGCACACCCCTCGCCTCCGACCCACTACAGCTCAACAGCTCACCTCCTGCACCGTGAGGGTCAGTCAGCTCCACACCTGGCACCACTCGTCTCTCCCTGTCAATGCCGGACCAGGTAGGGGAGGGGCCTGAGCCCTGTCGGCCTTCAACTTCTCCTGGGTTGCACCGTCCGCCGCCTCATCCACCCTTTGCTCCACAAGGGCCAGGGGCCCTTGTAGTGTCCAGGCACGCCAGCACTCCACACCAGGCACCACTAGCCCCTACTCACTTATGCCGGGCCAGGTGGGTGAGGGGTCCAAGCCCTGTCGGCCCTCAGCTTCTTCTAGGGTGCACCGTCTGCCGCCTCATACACCTTTTGTCCCACGTGGGCCAGGGACCCCTGTAGTGTCCTTGCACGCCAGCGTTTGGAGCTCCGGCGCGCTCTGCTCCCCAGCGGCAGCCGGCTCACCCCACCAGCAGTTTAGAGACAGCACGCGCCCGCCATTTTGTAAGACCGCGCCCTCTCCATTCACCATGCCAGCAGCTCCACCGCCTCGTTTCCCAGGGGGCCGTCGTCCTCCGTCCCGCGGCTGCTATGGTCCCCAATCGTGTGCTGCTGGGTCCGGAGCCAATGCAGCCCAAGGCAACGGCCAGGTCATCAGGATTCGCAGCAGGCTGGTCCAGAGCCGCTTGTCTACACCGCCGCCATCTTCAGCGTGCGCTCCGCCCCCCACCGACTATGCCCTTAGAGAGCGGAATGGCAAGTATCAGGGTTGGGGACTGGGTGGGGCGTGTTAAGCGAGCCTGTAAAGCGCCGGGCCTGGCAGCTTCAGAGTGAATCCTCTGAACATAAGTTCTGTGGTCTATTACTCTCAATCGTTCTAGGCCCTCTGTATATGTTATTCTCACCTCCCATAGTAATGTTGGACCTGCTTCGTCCCTGGCCACTGTCTGTTCTATATGGGTCATTCTATGTTCTACCTTCCTGCCTTCTGAGAGTCGCTAGTGCTTCATGCCGGGGGCTTACCAATGTGCTGATTGAGGCTCTGTGAATGGCTACTTTGAAAGCTTCCCACTTACGTAGTAGCGATGTAGTTGTCCCCGTATTTTCAACAAAGTAGTTGTCTATGATTTTCGTCAGCGATTCCCTAAAGGGAGCGTCCTCTAGGTAAGTGGGCTGCAGTCACCAGGTGGGTATGGGTGATGGTATTTTGCCCCATTGCATTGTCAACTTTAGGGGTTTATGGTCGGAGAGCGTCTTTGTGAGGTAGTGATGTGCATTTTGTCAGACAGAAGTTGTGGAGAGCACAGGAATTGATCAATATGAGTATGCAGCATGTGTGGGTAAGAATAGAAAGAGTACTCTTGGAGCTCTATATTTCAGGCCCACCAAATATCCACTAGTGACCAACCAGAAATCCCCTGTTGTAAGGACGCTGCTTGCTCTATTGCCACTGATAGAGGAGGACATGAGCGATCCAGGGAAACATCCAGTACGGCGTTAAGGTCACCCCCCAAAACCCATGGATGGTGCTCCCAGTCGGCAAGGGCAGTCGTTAAGTGTGTCCAAAATGCCTCCGGCTCTGTGTTAGGTGTATATAAACTGCCCAGTATCAAGGGCTCCCCATCCAGTGTGCCTTTGACGAGAACATATCTGAGCTGCATGTCTATGCACGTCTCTTGTACTGTGAATGGGACATCCACCCTGAGCCAGATTGCAACTCCTCTAGCTTAGGCAAAATAAGACGTGTAGAAGAATTGGCCCCTCCACCTCTTTTGTAGCTTTTGCGCCTCAGATTTAAAGAGGTTTGTTTCCTGTAAATAAACTATCTGTGCATGTCTCCTATGTAACTGGGCTAGTATTCTATGCCTATTGTGCAAGGTGCCCAGCCCGCTCACATTCCAGGTCAAGATGTTATAAGAGGCCATACCTGGTGCCATAGTGTTACATATAGTGGAAAATGCCATTTGCCCAGACCATTGCATATGTAACTTAGTAGTTGTAGGAAAATGGCTCCTTGTTGCAGTTGCCCCCCCCCCCCCTCATCCCCACCCACTATGTGCCTGATATTGATGCTGACTTGACAGTGTGCTGGGACCCTGCTAACCAGGTTCCAGCACAAGTGTTCTTTCAGTAAAAATATACCATTCTTTCCCCCAATTGGTACACCCCTGGCACACAGAGAAGGTCCCCAAGGGCTGCAGCATGTGTTGTGCCACCCTAAGGGACCCCTCTGATTGTGTGTGTTCGTGGGGAGAAAAAGGCAAAGTCGACATGGCATCTCCCTCAGGCTGCCAGGCACACAAAACATTTGCTGTGGCGTACGTAAGTCACAGATCTAGCAGGCATTAAAGCCCTAAGGCAGGATGCACTATACCTCAGGTGAGGGCATAGCTGTATGAACAATATGCCCCGACAGTATCCAAGTCTATTCGTAGACATTGTAAGTACAGTGTGGCCATATTAAGTATTTGGTCTGGGAGTTTGTCAAAACAAACTCCACAGTTCCATAATGGCTACACTGAATTCTGGGAAGTTTAGTATCAAACTTCACAGAATAATAAACCCATACTGATGCCAGTGTTGGATTTATAAAAAAAATGCACACAGAAGGCATCTTAGAGATGCCACCTGTATTTTACCCAATCCTTTAGTGAAGGACTGACTGGTTTGTGTCAGCCTGCCACTGAGAGATGAGTTTCTGCCTTTGTGCTCTCTGATGCCAGAAACAAAGCCTGCTCTTGGTGGAGGTGCTTCACACCTCCCCCCTGCAGGAACTGTAACACCTAGCGGTGAGCCTCAAAGGCTCAGGCTTGATGTTACAATGCCCCCAGGGCACTCCAGCTAATGAAGATGCCCTGCCCCCGGACAAAACCCCACTTTTCGTGGCAAGTACAGAGGGATAATGAGAAAAACAAGGAGGATTTACCCCCTCAGCCAGGACCCACCCCTAAGGTGTCCAGAGCTGAAGTGACCCCCTCCTTGAGAAATGCTCCATCTTGCTTTGGAGGATCAGGGCCAATAGAGATAGGAATGTGCTCCCCTCCCCAAAGGGAGTGAGCACAAGAATGGTGTAGCCACCCTCAGGGACAGTAGGCATTGGCTACTGCCCTCTAACCCTAAAAACGCCCCTGAATGTTGTATTTAAGGGCTCCCTGAACCAAGACATTTAGATTACTGATGATCTCAAGAAAGAAGGACTGCTGATCTGAGAACCTCGCAGAGAAGAGGAGGAGACACCAATTGGCCCCATTCCTACCAGCCTGTCTCCAACTTCGAAAGGCTGCAAGAAAAGAAGCAACGTGTTCTGCTGGATCTGCGATCCCTGAAAAGCCTCCAGGGGACTTCCTGCGTCACGGAGGACCAAGAAACTCCTGTGGCAGTGGACCTGTCCAAAAAGAAGATCACAAAACCAACTTTAAAGGGACTCTCACCTCACTCCAGAAGCATGAGTCCAACTGCTCTGCACCTGACGCCCCCGGCCTGTGTCCAGAGAAACCAACTACCCAGAGAGGATCCCCAGGCGACTCCAACAATGTGCCCTCTGGGCTGATGTCTCTGCACCCCCACGACGACACCTGCAAAGGAAATCCCAACGACCACCCCCTGACCACGACTGCCAGGGACGAAGATATCTGATGCCTGGAGAAGCACTGCACCCGTAGCCCCCAGGCCCATGAGAAGCCAACCACTGGTGCAGCTACAACCAGCAGGCAGCCCTCACCCTTGCCCAGTCGGTGGCTTGTCCGAGAGGCCCCCCTGTGCTCTGCCTGCAGCGCCTAAGTGACCCCCAGGTCCCTCCATAGAGTTCTGCTGAGAACCCGACGCCCTGTTGGCACACTGCACCCAGCCGCTCCTGTGCCGCTGAGGGTGTGGTTTTTGCGGCTACTTGGGGTCCCTCCAGTACACCTCCAAACCCGCCTGGTCTGACCTCCGACAACGTTGGTGCTTACCTGCAAGGAGACTGGAACCAGAGTACCCCGTCTCCTTAGTCGCCCACGTTATTTTGGCTTGTCTGACCTCTGCACCTGACTTGCCCTGTGTTGCTGGTGCTGGGTGTTTGGGGTTACCTTGAACCCCCAAAGGTAGGCTACCTATGCCCCGGAGACTGAACTTGTAAGTGTGGTACTTACCTCACAAACTGTACTTTACTTACCTTCCCCAGGAACTGTTGAAAATTGCAGTGTCCTCTTTCAACATAGCTTTTTGCCATTTTTAGGAATACTGTGTACAATATTGAATCTATTCAAAGTCCTAAGTATTACTACGCAAAGTACCTTTCATTTTATGTAGTTAGCAGCTAAATTAATCTTGTGGTTCTAGAAATAAATTAACAAAAGTATATTTTTCTATATAAAAACCTATTGCCCTGGAGTGTTTTCACTTATTGCTTGTGTGTGTACAACAAATGCTTAGGGGGGTGTTTAAGTCTGGTAGGGCAGTAGCCAATGGCTACTGTCCTGGAGGGTGGCTAACACACTTTGTGCCTCCTCCCTGAGGGGAGGGGGGCACATCCCTAATCCTATTGGGGGAATCCTCCAAACTTAAGATGGAGGATTACTAAAGGCAGGGCTCATAACAGCTCGGGACACCTTACTCTTATGGCTACCCTGCGCTTTCAATGTCTAAGGTTTTGCTTAGACACTATAGGGGCATAGTGCTCATGCACATATGCCCTCACCTGTGGTGCAGTGCACCCTGCCTTAGGGCTGTAAGACCTGCTAGAGGGGTGACTTACCTATGCCACAGGCAGTGTGAGGTTGGCATGGCACTCTGAGGGGAGTGCCATGTCGACTTAGTCATTTTCTCCCCACCAGCACACACAAGCTATGAGGCAGTGTGCATGTGCTGAGTGAGGGGTCCCCAGGGTGAACTAAGACATGCTGCAGCCCTTAGAGACCTTCCCTGGCATCAGGGCCCTTGGTACCAGGGGTACCATTTACCAGGGACTTTTCTGAGTGCCAGGGTTGTGCCAATTGTGGAAACAAAGGTACAGTTTAGGGAAAGAACACTGGTGCTGGGGCCTGGTTAACAGGGTCCCAGCACACTTTCAATCATAACTTGGCATCAGCGAAGGCAAAATGTCAGGGGGGTAACCATGCAAAGGAGGCATTTCCTTACAGCATCTTAAAGATGCCGCCTGTATTTTACCCAATCCTTCAGTGCACGACTGACTCTGAGAGACAAGTTTCTGACCCCTGGAGTGAGAGCCTTTGTGCTCTCTGAGGCCAGAAACAAAGTCTGCACTGAGTGAAGGTGCTTCACACCTCCCCCTGCAGGAACTGTAACACCTATTGGTTAGTCTCAAAGGCTCAGTCTTCATGTTACAATGCCCCCGGGGCACTCCAGCTAGTGGAGATGCCCAGCCCCCGGATAAAGCCCCACTTTTGGTGACAAGTCCAAAGTGATGATGAAAAAAACAAGGAGGAGTCCCCCCACCCCTTTCAGCCAGGATTACCCGTAAGGTGTCCAGAGCTGAAATGACCCCTACTTGAGAAATCCTCCATCTTGCTTTGGAGGATCAGTGCCAATAGGGATAGAAATGTGCTCCCCTCCCCAAAGGGAGTGAGCACGAGGAGGGTGTAGCCACCCTCAGGGACAGTAGCCATTGGCTACTGCCCTCTAACCCTAAAAACACCCCTAAATTTTGTATTTAAGGGCTCCCTGAACCAAAAGATTTAGATTCTTGACGACCTCAAGAAAGAAGGACTGCTGAGCTGAAAACCTCGCAGAGAAGAGAAGGAGACACCCCACTCGGCCCCATCTCTACCGGCCCTTCTCCTACTTCAAAAAGCTGCAAGAAAAGAAGCAACGTTTTCTGCAGGACCAGCGATCCCTGAAAAGCCTCCACGGGACTACCTGTCTCACCGAGGACCTAAAAACTCACATGGACAGCGGACCTGTCCAAAAAGAAGATCAAGAAACTAACTTTAAAGAGACTCTCACCTCACTCCAGAAGCGTGAGTCCCACCACTCTGCACCCGACGCCCCTGGCCCGTGTTCAGAGAAACCAACTACCCAGAGAGGACCCCCAGGCGATTCCCCCACAATGACGCCTGCAGATGGAATCTCGAGGACCCTCCTGACCGGGACTGCCCGGGACGAAGGTATCCGACACCTGGAGAAGCACTGCTCCTGCAGCCACCAGGCTTGTGAGAAACAGACCACCAGTTCAGCAACGACCAGCAGGCTACCCTTATCCTTGCCCAGTCGGTGGCTTGCCCGGGACCCCCTGTGCCCTGCATGCAGAGCCTAAGTGACCCCCGGGTCCCTTCTTAAAGTTCTATTGAGAACCCAACGCCCTGTTGACATACTGCACCCGGTCGCCCCGTGACACTGAGGGTTTGGTTATTGTGCCTACTTGGGGCCCCTCCAGTTCTCCTCCAAAACCCCCTGGTCTGACCTCCGACAACGCGGGTAGTTGCGGACAAGCAGACTGGAACCAGAGTACCCCCTGTCTCCATGGGTGCCTATGTTACTTTGGCTCATGTCTGACCTGTGCACCTGACCGGCCCTGTGTTGCTGGTGCTGGGTGTTTGGGGTTACCTTGAACCCCTAACGGTCGACTGGCCATGCCCCTGAGACTGAACCCATAAGTCTGGTACTTACCTCAGAAACTGTACTTTACTTACCTTCCCCAGGAACTGTTGAAAATTGCACTATCCACTTTTAAAATAGCTTTTTGCCATCTTAAGGAAACTGTGTACCATATTGAATCTATTCAAAGTCTCAAGTATTAGTATGCAAAGTACCTTTTATTTTATGTACTTACCTGCTAAATAAATCTGTGGGTACTTGAAATAAATTTAGAAAATAATATTTTTCTATATAAAAACCTATTGGCCTGGAGTTAAGTCAATGAGTGTGTGTTTTCACTTACTGCTTATGTGTGTACAACAAATTCTTAACACTACCCTCTGATAAGCCTAACTGCTCGACCACACCACCTCAAATACAGCATTAGTATTATCTATTATTGACTCTGTCAAGCCTCTTGGAGAATCCCTGGACTCTGTGCAAACTATCTATTTTTGATGTACTATATACAGAGCCAGCTTCCTACAGTAGTGGAATGAACAAATTGTATTAAACATATAACGGCACAATTCTTGGTTCAGCGCTGTGTTGTTGTTTGACCAAAATGTGTATACAACCTCAACATTTTATACAACAAACAATTTGTGCTTATGCTCATGTTGGGGGGGTCGCAAGCCATCAGTTATGAAAGTAGTCCTCACTCTACGCAGGGCTGCCACTACAGAGTCATGGGGGGCTACCCAGGCTCAGGGCCCTAAACTAATCTACATCCTGCAGTCTTCCCCGTACAACCCAATACTGTAGGAACCATGCAACATTAGGAATTGCAAATAATGTTTAGTAGCAACACAGTAGGCTTCATTTCCCCTTACATTGCAATAATGGAGAACATCTGTTTTTAAAGTATAATAGTTACAGCCAGCCCGAGATGGGTAGATCTGCTCTGCCTGGTTATGTTACAGTCAGCCAAGAAGTTAGAGATCATTAGCTTTTGGGGAGTAATAGATGAGAAGAGGGCAATGCTACCCATTGAGTCAGATTCAGAACCACTGTCTTACGATGAGCTGGAGCTATTCGGATTGGTATTAGTTTGGAATTGGGAAGCCGATTTGAGTGCGTCCAGGCACTCAGCAGTGCCTGCTGTGGAGAGGGTGCAGCCTTTCGGGTTATAACTGGACTTGTAGCCGGGCGACGACGATAGCGCCTCCTCCGAGGCTTGGGGAGATCCTGGATCATATGCATCGGCTTATCAAGATTCAGGAAGTTTTGGTCCAGATACTCGTGTGCTGCTTCCGGAGAGTCAAAGAAAATAGCCCGCTTGTCATGTAAGAATTTGAGCTTCACAGTGAAGAGTAAATTGTATGATAAACCAGCTGCTCTCAGGTCACGTTTTATTGCTTGGAATGAAGTGCTACAGGTGAACCAACATTGTGTAGCCTGGAAACAATTAAAGCTTTATATTATTTACTAGAATGGGGGATTTCTCCCAGACTTCTCTGAGCAGTACATCAGTCATTGTAGTTGAGGATTTTTACCACTATAGGTCTGGAAGGCGCTCCCCGGTTAGTTTTTTTTAGTGGAAACCTGGTGAGCTCTCTCGACCACAAATATTTCTGAGAGGCCCTGTGGTGCCACCGCCGTCCGGAGCCAGTTTTTTATGTGTTGTCAGCATTTGGGCCTCTGTTCCCTCTGGTAGACTTAAAATCCAAATATTATTTCTGCCAGTGTGAACTTCAGTGTTTTCCGACCGCTCCTTAAGTAATTCGATTTGATGCATTAGTCCAGTGATCTGCGTGGCCTGGTCTTCTTAAGCAGGTCCCGAGATAGAGATAGTGGCTTCATTTGACTTGACTCTATCCACTAGTTTGCCCTGTTCGCCTTTAAGTAACTATATATCAGTGGTAATCTCTCCCATCCACTGCTCGATCGCGAGTCGGGACTCCATTATTTCATGTAGAATAAGGCCTAACTTGTCCTGGGGTGGCATGCAGCCAGCAGGAGGAACATAGGACCCTGAGATATGGGTCGCAGAACCCTCCGAGGGCAGGGAGCAGGAGTGTGCTCAGGACCTCCGGGCTCTGGTTTTGGATTTAGTTTCCCCCCCCCCCCATGACTGTAACCAGTTGTGCCTGTTCACTTCTCAGTACCCGGTGCTAAGGGGGTGTTATGCCTGTAGTGGAAAGGTTCTGCCAGTCACCCCCCCAACACTGTCTACAATACTAAGATGCTGCCTCCAGAGTTCAGTTCTTGTTGCGCCATCTCTGCGTCCAGCAACAGAGGACCTCAGGCCATGTATGAAAGTGGGGGGGGATGTTGTTTCCATGTGCCACACTGTGAATGAAACTTCTCTCACTGAGTCCAGTTTTACACTGGAGGGGAGAACGCCCTGGCAACTGCAGGGCCACCTTTTAGTAGTAGTAGCATGTGGCAGTGCAGCTCTGGCCAGTACCTAATTTCAGCAATGGCAATTCCTCGCAGTGCCAGTTCCTGTGATCAGCACCACCGTTCCCCGAGGACAACTCAGTTTGTCTACATCTCTGCGACACACCTCAAGCTCAGTCACTGTGGGCTAATATGGGTCTCCCATAATTGTGGTGCCACCCTCCCTCCACAAAGCAGCTGATGCCAGACCAGAGCCACCATCCCAACGAAGACAAGGAGTGGGCCAGCAGGCTGACACTTCCTGCACAGGCCCGTCTGATCCCACTCACCCTGGGCAGCCACCTCCAGTAGAGGAGCTAGATCCGGCGGGTACGGCTGCCACCACTGACATCGCTGTTCGGTATCCCGGCTGCACCACACCACTGCTCAGGATCAAGCTGCAGCACCTGGCCCGACCCACAAGATGGTCGCTGGGCCTTACAATACCTCCAGCCTCCACGGACCGCTGTGCCGGTGGGGAACAACGGCCCTCCGATAACAGAGGGAGAGGCCGGTCACTGCCACCCCAGACCCTGCAGAGGCGAGTAGCGGGCAGACGGGCCGCACACACTGCACAGGCCCGCCCGCTTCCACCGACCTCCGGGCCTATGTCATCTGCAGGAGCCGGTCCCCCCCCTCTCATCTGGTCCAGTGCTTACTAGGGAGTAGTGGGGAGTTTTCCTTCTCTGTCATCGCCGATATCATCTCCCATGCACTACCTCCTGATTTTGACCTCCAGCGCCAGGCTGAATCACCCATGCCGGTGTGAGGCAGGTGCACTGGGTCTCGCTCCTTATATCAGCCCTGTTGCTGCACGGTCAACAATCACCACCCCATCTTCCGCCGGGCTGCCCCTGCAATCCCACTTACAGGCAGGAGCGCAGCGCTACCGGGGCCTGCTCAAATGGTTTCATCCTGGCCCGGGAGCCTCACCGCTATGCATCAGCCATTTTGAACTGCTAGCCATACTTCCTTCCCCCCGGTTGGATACAAACAACTTACCATTCTTTTACTGCTGGAATAATTTCCTCCATGTGGCTCCTGACTTACCATTTTCTGTAGGTAGTGTTCTGGTCGCCAATCCTGCCCTCCTCTTCTCTCCGGCACACCATAAACTTTCCAAGACCGTTCTTCCTGGTTTTTAAGATGTCCGCAGCACCCACCGCTGTGACTGTCACAATTTTCAAATTCTACAGATTCTGTAATATACATATTTTGCGTTGGTGAATATTTTTGAATTGCTGTTTCCTACCAGCAGATATACATAGATACCAGTTTGTGATTCTTTAATTGATGCAAATTAATGTATAGAGTCGTACTGATGGACACTATGGACCTGACGGGACGAAGTGCAGAAATTTGCAATCTTTGAAGTTGTTTTCCACTGCTGTTGCATTGAGAAAGGTCAGAAAGTATTGAATATTTTCAGCATGCTAGATTGCTATCTTATCTTTTACTGACATGCCAAGAAGAAATTGTTAGAGCTCTGTGTTTGCTGGTTTCTAAATGGACGTTTCGTATGTTAGATCGCTGGAAGATGTAGAAAGAGAAAAGTTGTGAATGGTTGTACTTTGAGTTTGTGTCAAAAGGAAAAAAAGAAAGCAGTTCTACAGTACCTCTGAAAACATTCGCCACTCCTTTTAAAGTGTGGCAGTTTTGATCCAACGTTAATAAGGTGTATTGATTAAAATAAATACACTGATGCTGTGTTCTGATCATTTATTTCCTTGGTTCTAAGTTTTGATATTACAATTCTTTATATTAATACGCTTGCAAATTGATTCTGTATTTTTTTTGTTTACTGCTTTCATATTAATAACTCGCTGTTGTTCATACCCATTGTATAGAACACACATGCAGAGTTAACAAGCATTGCAAGCTAAATGAAAATGAGAAAAAACAGTACATGCCTCTTCTAAACATGTAGAGCATATGCGTGCAATAAAAAAATAAAATTAAATATAGGCACTAACGCTCATCTTGTGACAGTATTGCACATATTGTCATCTGAGTTCCCACAAGGCTGCCAAATTTCGAAGGAATGTTTTGGAGTAGTAAAACAATGATACACTATGCACAATACCAATCCAAGATGATTGTGCATAGTATAATGTTGTACAGATTCAAGGCTGTTGACAAAAAGGCTTCTTAATATAGTGGACATCTTGTGTGGGTTCAACAATAATACAGTGTGAACAACATTGTCATAGCTGGACTCTCGCTCCTAGGTGAGACTGCTGGTTTAGGGATGACAGCACTTTTGTTTGCAAAAACATGAGATGTAAAAACCCTAGCATAGAGAACCTGATCTCTAACCAAATGAGAGCTAAGTGTGATAAACCTAATGTGCTAGTGCCATGTCCATGAGAAGTGCCCCCAACCTTTATTAACTTGGAATGAAGTCTCTATGTCAAACTGAGTTCTGCAGCAATGTGACATGCAGGGTAGATGGCACCTGGAAGGAATCCCTCTGATAATCTTGTCTTCGTGAGATGTATTTATACAGATCATTTAGGATCCCTGATGCAGGTATGCACCCATACAAATCATAAGGAGGCAGACTTGTGACGGCAATTATGTGAACAATGCCCAACAAGTGTATATTATGTTCCTGTCACACGTAAGTGAGAAAGGGACATGATGTGAATACCTATGCACATCACTTGATTATGACGCCGACAGTGACGCCTTCACAGAGTGGCACTGATAACGCAAATCAAATTACTTTTATTACTATAAACAATGGCAGCCATTTTAAAAGAAATAATAAAATGAATGGACTAAAACAGAGCACACTAAGTAGGTTAACAGTCACTAGGCAACGGGGGCATTGCCATGCAAGCCAAAGGGCTAAGCTAATCTCCTTAGTCCCAGTAAAAGCTAATAAGGATTCACTACACTCTCCCTATTGCCAGAACAAGGATGCTAATACGCTATAGGGGGGCATGAGTCCAAGCTAAAATGCTCTGGGCTAAAATCACACTAAAATGTAATTAAAAACTAAGATAAAAACATACAAAGATTTAGAATGTCAACCATGACAAGCAAAGCAGGCCAAATGAGAATCAATTCAAGAAGGCAATTTGGCATTACATTTTTTAAACATTTGAGTGAGGCCAATGGCCAGATTAATTAACAATAATTGTGATTTTGAAAAATGTCTCCGAAGTCATCAAATGGGAGCGCATCCAGGAATGACTCCACGTCATCAGATTGATTACAAGATTGGCAGACGGATCCATGGAGCAGAAGTGCGCAGAAGCCTCAAATGCAGGACCACCTGTGAAGGCAGCATCATCCATAACGCCTGAGTGAGCCAAATAGTTCACAAATCAGCCTCAGTCTCATGGGGCACAACCATGAATGAACCCTCTTCGGGAACATTAGCAGATCCTTACAGGAGGCACTGGCGGAACAGCAAGTCACCGATGGTAGACACTCGAAGAGGCACCAGGTGCAATGAAAGACAGGACTGGTCGAAATGCTGTGACAAATCATGCTTCAGTTCTTCCAGCACCAGAACACCAAAGAACTGCACCATGTGGTCACGGCACAGCTGGGCTGGTGGTAGGAGCTCCTTCACTCCGGTTAGCTGAGAAGACACAACCACTGTGTGTTAGGAGCAGCAGCAGTATCCCACCAATCAGTGCCAAAGTCACAGGAAAGCCGCCAAACACACTTCAAAAGAGTGAATGGATGGTTGATGGAATGACTCCTAAGACAGTCTGGAAGATGGAAACGAATCCAGACCTAACAGCCTTGAAGAAATGTATAATCCCTGTAGTGCTCGAGGCAGTGAATATTATGGAAGACCAGCTCTCCAAAATGCTTGGTAAAGTTGGTATTTAATAGGGATTGTATCTTAGTTGATGATCCCACTATCTGGAGAGCATACGTCTATCTGGTTGATGTTAACGCCACTTGTTTTTGGAATATTAGCACCTTTAGTCTGCCCAGCTTGTCATAATTTACAGTAGTAGTTTCAATGTAAGGCCACATTTCTGCTACTCTTATCTCTTGTGTCAGGGGGAATAGAACATGTCTACAACACGTAACAGTTTGAGAGACTGTAATTGCATAGGCAGTTTCTGGTCTTATTTCGCCACAGCTCTCATCGTTCAGGACCACATAACTTACATTTGAAAGTATATGAAATGCCGGGCCAGTCAAAGGGAAGGAAGTACCCTTCAGAAAGCATGCCATGTTTGCGACCCCCAAATTGCAAACACCGTGAAGTGACACCTGTTTGCAGATCATTGAATGACCAACAGTAGGCTCACGTTTGTTTTGGCTCAGAAAGACCTCTGTTTCACCGTTCAGACATTTTAAGCCAAAAGGCAATTCCCACTCTTCTTTTATGTAGCTATCTCCAAGCCACTAATATCTGCTCACAGCAAAATGTTTCAAACATTTTGTGATATGAGTGGTGGAAATTGGCAGATTTATAATGCCATGTACGAGCCATACTGTGGATGGACTTTCCACTATGGTGAAAGGCAGCTTTTCTAACTTGTCAGTATTGAGCATGGTGTAACTCGCTTTCTTTTTAGCCATTATCTGTTGCTCTTGACAAGTTAAAAGCAGCAAATAAGTCACTACTGTTAATGTGTTTCCATGGGACACAGCCATTTTTCAGAATCTGTAACGTCCAACCCAACTGCATGATGGAACGCAGCTGACTTTGCCAATGTTGTAAAAGGGACATGTCATTCTGAACTATGTCAGTTGCAGAAGACACAATGTTATTTAGTGTGTATATTCTGATGGACGGAGTGTTCATGCCATTATCGACAACAGCTCAAGCCTTGTCCATGTTTTCCTTATCTATCTGCCTTAAACGTGCAGTCCCTTCCATTTGAGAAAGCTTTTATAGTGTGGTTTTCTTGGACCTAACAAGAAATCTTGTAAGTCTATTTTCTCTGATAGGAGACAAAGGTCCTCTTAAATTGCTGCTAAGGTATTAGTACATAACTATTGTTGGCACAGTTACCCACACTGTATGTGGTAACTATACCCAAGTGTTGATAAGAGACATAGCGAGGGTCCGGACGGCTAATCTCGAAACACCTGAGGAATTAACTAAACGCATGTGACGTCACTTTGTGTCTGTTGGCCACAATAACCACCCACCGGGATTTGAAAGTGTGGAATTATAGGTAGGATCCTGAACCCAAGCATTTCGTTCTTCCTTAGTGATATTTAGAAAAGATCGTCAATCAGTGAATTTGCCTGGTGTAGGGATACTGGGCACATTAATGTCCTTTATTTTGTGCTAACCCTAGGCAGGATGTTTGTTGAACTATGTTGTTTAAGAATATCATTTGTAAAGGAATAAGGCATGTTTTAAACAATGCCTCCCTACCCTAAATTTGCCAATCTTATGTTCCTCATACACTTTTCACATCTGTAGTGCTTTTTCAGTATTCATAACCTTCAACAGCAAGTCGGGATACAATGGAATCTGAATAGATTAATTTGGTGTCAATTAACAAAATATTTCACATTTTGGAAGGTGGTAATGTGAAATAATATGTCTCTGTATTAGTAGTTTCATGCCCAGAAAAGTAAACACATTTTTCTACATATGTTTTGGTGATCCCTGAGTGAAGTTGAGCAGTATTCCCACTGTGTGTAATTAAATACTGATCTATGCATGGTTGCTCGGTGCAGGTAGTAATGTCCCCAAAGATTATAACAGAACATTTTCCCATAATTTGCTGTGTTCATGTATACATTATAACTTTCAAATACAGTATAATCCTGTAGCTCAGCAAGCATAGAATTAACTTTTTTAACATCCCAGTCATGAGACACAACACCAGATGTAATTATTACATCAGTCATTGAAATTTTGAATACATATTGAATTTGAATGACCTCAGTAAGCCCGTAAATAATAAAAGGAACTTTATCCCAAACAATCCCATCTGGAATTAGTACTGCTGAAATGTTCACAAGGGACAAGTCTCTTTGGACCTTTTGTGAGAAAAGAAATGGTGTTAAAGCATCGTCCACTGGCTCGACGGAAGAGCATTCAGGATGATAATTAGCATTTATCAAAAGGAAGAAACCAGTCACAAAATCAATCCATATCAGATAGGCAAGCAATGTCAGAGATATCCACAGATGATACCATGAATAAACCAAATACTTATCTTTAAGCCATATGTACAGCATATATGTCTTTGAAACAATTTCAGTTGCAGGTGCAGATGAAGTCGGAGAAAAGTAATCAAGGTCCACGAAATAACCAGATTATTCAGTGATGTCTGGACCTCACACAGGTGATGAAGCCAACTACGGCCTGGACCTAATACTCTAGCTGTTATGGACTGCTTTAGGCCACGATTCCTCCTCTCCACAACAGAATTTCCCTCAGGATGCTATGGGGAAGAGTAATGGAGTTCAACACCCAGGGTCCTCATGGTGTCCCTGAATGCCCGAACGTCAAAAGCAGTGCCCTGGTCTGAGTGGAATGCTGCAGCCGCGTATGTACTGATAAAGACCAGCAAGTCTTTAATAACAGTTAGTGTCAGCCAACTGCTGTGGCCCTCCCTAGAGTTATCTAGAACAAGAATCAACAGCGACTGAGGTGTATTTGTATGCCCCATTAGGTTGTAAGGGACCATAATGGTCCAGGTACACACATTGTAGTGGCTTATCATATACTAAGAGGAATGTCAGAGGTGGGCATTTGATGTTTGAGCCCTTAATTTGCTGGCAAATGTCACAGCAATGGACATAGTGTTTGTATAGATCTGGCCACCAGTAGCGTTTCTGTAAGAGTGATATTGTGGCTGTGACACCAGCATGAGCAGATGCGACACCCTTGTGCGCTGTTATGATGAGATCTAGTCTCTGGTCTTGGTTGGGGATCACTCAACCTCCAACCCCAACCACAAAGGCAACGATCTGTGCACTGATATGGTATGAACTTTCACTGCAGCCAGAATTTCACTATCCAATTTTGTGTGAGAATAAGTCACTGCAGCAAAAGAAGCCGTAACTACTGCGGATTTGGCTGCTTCACCAGCCAAAGTGTTTCCAATACCGTGTACGCCTACACGTTGACAGCCCAGTGTATGGACTACATGAGCCTTTGGTAGCCTATCCTTAAGATCAGCCACCCTCCCCCACAGAGTTCTGTGTTTTATGGTGTTCCCCTTTGGGTCTCTGAATCCGTTCAGCCGCCAGTGATTAAGGTAATCATTGTAGGACTGGACACAATAGTACGAATCACACACAATCAATGTGAGCTGTTCTGGATCCGTACGTTCCAGTGGCATGATAAGAGCTTTAAGCTTTGTGCTGTGCTGTCCCCCAGGGTCTGCGTGTAGGTATTCTGAGGGTGGAATACACTGTTGTAAGGAAATGCCTCCTTGGCATGGTTACCCCCTGACTTTTTGCCTTTGTTAAGTTTTGATTGAAAGTATGCTGGGACTCTGCTAACCAGGCCCCAGCACCAGTGTTCTTACCCTAATCTGTACCTTTGTTTCCATAATTGGCACAACCCTGGCACTCGGATAAGTCCCTTGTAACTGGTACCCCTGGTATCAAGGGCCCTAATACCAGGGAAGGTCTCTAAGGGCTGCAGCATGTCTTATGCCACCCTGGGGACCCCTCACTCAGCACATGCACACTGCCTCACAGCTTGTGTGTGCTGGTGGGGAGACAATGACTAAGTCGACATGGCACTCCCCTGAGAGTGCCTTGCTAACCTCACACTGCCTGTGGCATAGGTAAGTCACCCCCCTAGCAGGCCTTACAGCCGTAAGGCAGGGCTCCCTATACCACAGGTGAGGGCATATGTTCATGAGCACTATGCACCTACAGTGTCTAAGCAAAACCTTAGACATTGTAAGTGCAGGGTAGCCATAAAGAGTATATGGTTTAGGAGTTTGTCAAACACGAACTCCACAGTTCCATAATGGCTACACTGAAATCTGGAAGGTTTGGTATCAAACTTCTCAGCACAATAAATGCACACTGATGCCAGTGTGCAATGTATTGTAACATGCACCCCAGAGGGCATCTTAGAAATGCTCCCTGAATACCAATCCGACTACTAGTGTTAGGCTGACCAGTTCCTGCCAGCCTGCCACAAACCAGACATGTTGCTGGCCACATGGGGAGAGTGCCTTTGTCACTCTGTGGCCAGGAACAAAGCCCGTACTGGGTGGAGGTGCTTCTCACCTCCCCCTGCAGGAACTGTAACACCTGATGGTGAGCCTCAAAGGCTCACCCCTTTTGTTACAGCGCCCCAGGGCATCCCAGCTAGTGGAGATGCCCGCTCCTCCGGCCACTGCCCCCACTTTTGGCAGCAAGGCTGGAGGAGATAATTAGAAAAACAAGGAGGAGTCACCCAGCAGTCAGGACAGCCCCTAAGGTGCCCTGAGCTGTGGTGACCCCTGCCTTTAGAAATCCTCCATCTTAGTTTTGGAGGATTCCCCCAATAGGATTAGGGATGTGCCCCCCTTCCCACAGAGCGGAGGCTCAAAGAGGGTGTAGCCATCCTCCAGGACAGTAGCCATTGGCTACTGCCCTCCCAGACCTAAACACACCACTAAATCTAGTATTTAGGGGCACCCCAGAACCCAGGAAATCAGATTACTGCAACCTGAACATAAAGGAGGACTGCTGACCTACAAGCCTGCAGAGAAGACGGACAACGACAACTGCTTTGGCCCCAGCCCTACCGGCCTGTCTCCTGAGTCGTAAACCTGCAACAATCAACGCATCCAACAGGGACCAGTGACCTCTAAAGCCTCAGAGGACTGCCCTGACCTCCAGGACCAAGAAACTCCCGTGAGCAGCGGCTCTGCTCAACATCAGCAACATCTTTGCAACAAAGAAGCAACTTTAAAAGAAGTCACTCTTCCCGCCGGAAGCGTGAGACTTCACACTCTGCACCCAACGCCCCCGGCTCGAGATCCAGAGAACCAACACCACTGGTAGGACTCCCCGGCGACTGCGACCCCGTGAGTAGCCCGAGACGACCCGCCTGGACCACTACAGCGACGCCTGCAGAGAGAATCCAGAGGCTCCCCCTGACCGCGACTGCCTGTAACAGGGGACCCGACGCCTGGACCAAGCACTGCACCCGCAGCCCCCAGGGCCTGAAGGAACCGAACCTCTGTGAAGGAGTGACCCCCAGGCAACCCTCTGCCTAGCCCAGGTGGTGGCTGTCCCGAGAAGTGCCCCTCCTGTGCCTGCCTGCACCGCTAGAGTGACCTCTGGGTCCCTCCATTGAAACAAGTCTAAAACCCGACACCTGCTTTGCACTCTGCACCCAGCCGCCCCTGTGCCGCTGAGGGTGTGTTTTGTATGCCTACTTGCCTATTTCCCCCCCCCCCCACCCCCCACCCCAGTGCTCTACAAAACACACCTGGTCTGGCAGGCTGGAACCAGAGCACCACTGTTCTCCTTAGGGGCCTATGTGTTTTGGGCACCCCTTTGACCTCTGCACCTGACTGGCCCGGAGCTGCTGGTGTGGTAAATTTGGGGTTGCCTTGAACCCCCAACGGTGGGCTGCCTATGCTCAGGAACTGAGACTTGTAAGTGTCTTACTTACCTCACAATCTAACCAATACTTACCTCCCCAAAGGAACTGTTGCTTTTTGCAGTGTCTACTTTTAAAATAGCGTATTGCCATTTTAACAAAAACTGTATATGTTATATCTCTAATTCAAAGTTCCTAACTTACCTGTGTGGAGTACCTTGCATTTTACGTATTTACTTCAAATCTTGAACTTGTGGTTCTAAAAATAAATTAAGAAAATATGTTTTTCTATATAAAAACTATTGGCCTGGAGTTAAGTTTTTGAGTGTGTGTTCTTCATTTATTGCCTGTGTGTGTACAACAAATGCTTAACTCTACCCTCTGATAAGCCTCCTGCTCGACCACACTACCACAAAATAGAGCATTAGAATTATGTAATTTTGAGACTATCTTACCTCTGTGCACACTATCTCTTACTTTGAGATAGTCTATACAGAGCTAACTTCCTACAACTATCCTTCATCATTCCGCTCATGGTTGCGCAAGTGGTGAGTACAGATACTTTGGACCTACAGCTGGTCGTACTCAACCATCAGTGTATATGACAGTGTGGTATCGGTCAAGTTGAAAGATGTTAAGAGGTGCGGGGTACATCAGTGGCAGTCAGGGAGGTTTCCCATTGTATCCAACATGGATGTAATGCCTTAGCATTCGGAACGCTTGCTTTGGAGATTGCCTCTAAGGCCGGCACTGGGGTAACAACAATGTGTTTCTCTTGGGCAAGTGGTCTCTCCTTGATTGCAATCTGTACAGCAGTCAGAATTTATTCTGTGGGTGCAAAGTGTTGCTCTGCATTGGAGTATAAGTGTAATTTGTATGCTATGGGCACTGTGTCAACCTCATTAAAGGTGACAAAGGAAACCCCAAAGGTACCAGCAATTGTTCTATTGACCAAATTTGTTTTGTTGTCATGTGTGTGTTAGAGTTTTGCTTCTAGCATGTCTTGCTGCAAGCCTCTAGGGATGCGTGTGTTTTCAACTGTCCAGTGTCTGCCTGAGAAATCTGGCCAAATTAAATCAGAGTGGTTTGATGCGTTGTGCATAATCTGGAATGTAGGTTCTCCCAAAGTTAAAGAAACCATGTAAAGACTGCATTTTCTTGATAGTGTTTGCCGGTTGACATTGAGCAAATTTTTCCTAAAAGTGCAGGGCCAGGCTCTTGCCGTCATTTGATAGCCCATATACCAGGAATAATACACTGAGAAAGGTTGTCTTAGTCTTCCTAAAATTGAATTTGTAGCCAAGGACTGCAAATCCCAGAACGATCCTATCAACCCTGGCAAGATGAGTGTTGAGGTCGTCACCTGTGAGATAGATGTCATCCACATAGAACAACACCTCAGGATCAATATCATGCAATATTGATGTTACACAAGCAGAAAACAACCCTTGGCTGTTCTTATAGCCCTGGGTCAAATGACAGAAGCGTTTTTGTGAGCCAAATGAGAATGCACGGAGGTCCAGACTTTCATGTGCTAAGTTTTAGCAGGAAAAAACCTGTTGGGAATATCCAAGGTTATGTATTTTTTGCACACTGTTGTTAATTAGTGCTGTGTGCATTTTGTATTGTGTATGTACGTGTATGGTTGTTTAAATGTCTGTAATCTCAGACTATTCTATAGGAGTGGTCTGGTCTTTCAATGGAAAATAATTGGTTATTCATTGCACAGACACAAGGCTCTATTACTCCCCACTACTCGAGCTGAGTGAGAATCTCTCTCACTGGAGCCTTAACAGGATATTGGGGCTGAGGCTAGGGTTTAGACCTGATTGGTATTAGACAGTAGGTGAAATCTCTATCCCCCACCCTATGTGGTTGCAGTATAGCAGAGGTGCCTGCGCCAAAGCCCAGTTAACAGTGTAGACTTATTTTACCGCTTCAAGAACAAGATCTGAGAAAGAAGGCAAAATTGCATCTTCCCCATGTGGGAGCTTACAGACGTGTTCAGGTAGTCAGTCTCTCTCTGCCAATAGGATACCACAATTAGGTTCTTACCAAAAAAATTACACTAAGGTGTACTCCGTCTCCCTCAATGGATATTTAGATCATAAACCCTGTCAGGTGGGAGAACACGCCAGTCTTCAGTCTCGACTGCAAGAAAGTTTTTTTTTTTTTTTTTTTGTTAACATAATTTTTATTAGTTTCATAACTATACTATGAATATGTAAGTTATAGGTTTACAAACTAGTTATAGTATATGTCACAAAGACCAGATACATGCAAATATAGGTAATTATTAACAATGACAAATCATTTCAGAGTAGGTAAGTCCATGAACATAAACTCTAGCAATCCCCTACCAACGTGGTTCAGCCTGTTGTGTTCCATGATCAATATATCACATGGTCAGGTGGTAGAAGAGGTTGAGAAATCTATGATAAAAAATAAAAACAGGTTGATCTTAAGGTCACTCACACCAAATAACTTGTGGAAAGGATTTCCACCTCTCAATACGCCAGTCACTTAATATCTGATGTACTGGTTGATAAGCATCCATCACCGTCTTCCTCTTGTGCTCTAAATTGCTCCAACAAAATATCCCACGTCATTGCTATCGGGTGCTTATGCAGACCCCTGTATTCTTCGCTACATAATGCAATACTACAATACTCTCTGCCAGGCCCCACCTACCGGCCACCTTCCCTCCAAGCGTATATGAAAGGCGCAGTCCGGGATTTCCACCGGCTCATTATTTGACGTTTTGCCAGCTGAAAGGCTAGATCCAAGAAAAGGTCTGCAGCCATGTTTATTAGACCTATGGTAAAGTCCCAGAATACAATGTTCCATTGCACCTCAATTATGTTGACCTGTTAGGGTAATTAGTGTAACTTTTAATGTGTGCCAGTAGGAGAATAATGTGGGACAAGACCACAACATATATATTATATTTGCTTCAGTGTTACTTCCAATGTAGGCAGTTAGCGGAGAATGTTTGGTATATCCTGTGTAACTTTAGGGGAGTGAGATAGGCCCCATGAAATACTGAAAACTGAATACATTTGAATCTTGTGTTCTGGGGAATCAGTTTTGGGTAGCCCACTAGAAAGTTCCATTCTTCCCATTGGGACTTAATTGGTGTAAGTGGTATTTTTAAATGTAAACGTAATCCTTGTTTAAGTTGCATACTGATCCCATCAGATGGATAGCTTGAACCAGTGCATGTGTATTTGGCTCAGAGCCCGTTGGCGAACAGTGGGTACGAATATAATGTGTGATGTGGACATGTGACATAAACAAGGTACCCAGCAAGTTGAACCAGTACATTAGTCCTGATTAGATAGTAGCATACCGCTCTCAAAGAGATCACCCACCGTGGTCACTCCCTTCTCCTCGCAGGAGGTCAGTCTTAAGTGTGAGCTAACCTAGTGGGGTAGATATTCCCTGCAGTGAGACATTCGACGAATACGGTTGGACCTCGCGAGAAGCTCATAGTGCCACCCTCCAGTGTAATAAAGCTTGGCAAAGGAGCGTAGGAGCAACGGGGTGAGGAGGAGACTCCTAGTGATAGTAAGGAGTGAGAGCAGCCTGTTGCAAGCATAGCCGGTGTAAAATCAATCTCTTGTAGGCGAATCCTTGCAAACTAGTGAGACAGCCACTGTAGCTGGGCCACAAGGCAATAAGCCCGGAAATCAGGAGCCCCCAGTCTCCAGCCATCCGATGACAATTGCCATTTATGAAGACGGACAGTCTCCCAGTTCTCCAAATCAAATCAAGAAGAAGGGACTCTAAAATATTGAACACTCTAGGCAGGACATATATTGGTATATTCACAAAGAAGTAAAGTAGTTTTGGTAACATACCCATTTTAGAAAGAGACTGACAACCTGGTGTTGATACTGGTAATGCAATCCAAAATCTCACCTGTGTTCTTTAGGCTGCAATCGCTTTAGTTATATTAGCGTCAAGAAGATCTGTTAGTGACATGTAAATTTGAATACCCAAATATCTAAATGTGTCTCTAGCCACAGGTATAGTCTACTCTCCCATGTATACTGCTTCCTGGTGCAAAGTGTGATTGAAAGCAAAAGCATATGACTTTGTATAATTAATGTAAAGGCCTGACAAGGTGGTAAAGGAACATAAGGTAGAGAAAACAGGTGTCAAGTCTGTATGAAGGTAATGGAGAAAGAGAAGCATATTGTCTGCATGCAATGAAATAGCATGTGAATGCAGAACATTAGGAATACCCCAGGCAGTAGCCTCCTGACGAATCGTATGGGCTTGTGGTTCCATAGCTAATAAAAATAGCGGGGAAAGAGGGCAACCCCGTCTCGTGCCTCTACCAACTGCATATGCTTCAGATATATATGGCCCATCTTTGCTATAGCTGTAGGTTTTGTATATAACAGCTTAACCCATACGATGAAGGCTGGGGGTATCTTATATTTGTGTAATACCATAAACAATTAAGCCCAATCCAGTAAATCAAATGCCTGCTGAATGCCGAGTGACAAGTGTCTGGCAAAGCTATGTGTGATGTATCCATTACTTGGTATGATCGCCTAACATTTAATGACGAGGTACGACCCGGTACATACCCACATTGCTCCACATGGATCAGTTCTGGTAGTGAAGGAAGCAGTCTGTAGGCTAGTATTTTACTAAGCAATTTATAGTCTGTCGTCAAGAGAGAGAGCAGTCTGTAGTAAGACAGCTCTATGGGGTCACAACCCATTTTGAATAGCGAAGTAACGAGGGCCTGTTTTGTGGTAGGGGGGCAGAGTGTTCTCAGCTGGGGCAGCTTGATGTAGTTTTTCAAGTTTTAGGACTAAATGTCAGGTCAATGTGTGATAAAATTCCACAGGTATGCCATCTAGGCCAGGTGTCTTATTGTGTGCCATGTCCTTTATCGCTGATTGTATTTCCCCTGGGGTAATGAGTGACCCTAATAGTTCTGTGCCTCAGTGGTAATCTGTGGAAGTCTCAGTGCCTCAAAAAAGTATTTGTCAGTTTCAGGTGGAGTGGACTACAGTTTATAAAGCTCTGTATAATAAGCGCAAAATGCTTAATTTATATCTGTTTGAGTGGTACTAGGTCCTGGCAAGAGACTTAATCTTCAATACTGGGGTTGGAGACAGAGGTGGCCGTATCAATTTCACCAGCAGGGTATCTGCTCTACCACCCTTGGCATGTGTCTTGTTTAAGTATGTGTTGTGGTCTAGAAAGCTAATCCTCTCTAGTAAATCTGTGTCATCTGTTCTGGAGATTTCTGTTTGTTTGGATCGTCTATCGCCTGACGTTCTAAGGTTCCCTAGTGGGCCTCAAAAGCTGTTAGTTCTTGGAGAATGGACCGGCATACTCCTGCATTAGCAGATATGGATACTCCAATTACTATCTTAAAGGCTTCCCATTCAATAAGTGGTGAGGAAGCTGACCATTCGTTATCCCAAAAATATGTATTGATCGCCTTACTCAGAGTATTGCAGAACACCATGTCTTCTAAGAGAGTAGGCTGCATCCGCCAGGTTGGAAAAGGCGAAGGCGTTCTGGCCCATGTCATGACCACCTCCAGCGGGTTATGAACTGAGAGGGCTTCCCCAGGTAAATTGTCCAGTAAATTTCCCTAACACATGAGAAGTGCATAGTATACTATCTATTAGGTTGTGTGGTGGGGGAGAAGGAATATTCATGCATACCTACATTATATTCCCTCCAAACGTTAAGTGAGGACCAATTGGTCAACCAATGCTTCAGTGCGGTTGCTTGTTTAATAGGAACAAAATCTTGGACTGAATTAGGAGCATAAACACTGCCCAAAACCAATATTTCCCCATCTAAGCTCCCATGAATAAAGACATATCGTCCCTCCATGTCTGTTTTCACCTCTTGTGACTCAAAGGGGACCCCACTTATATCCAGATTGCTACCCCACGGGCGAATCCCAGTTATGTAATGACAAAAGCTTGAACTCTCCATTTATTCGGAAACTTTGTTACTTCTGGGTCTGAGAGGCTTGCCTGCCTTCAGTGTAGTTTAGCTAAAACTCTATGTCCTAAACTCTTTGAGCTAAAACTATATGTCTGTTGTGTATTGTTCGTAACCCTCTCACATTCCATGAGAGTATTTTAGTGTTGTGGTGTTTGTGTCTTGTGCATAAACATTCCTGCTTGCACGTTCTCAACCACTCCCCATTTTCGTCATGGAAGACAGGCAAAACCCACATAACACAAACCCCACAACCAATAAAGATCAACCAATAAAGTAAAATAAAACCAACTGTGTATAATGCAGTAATGAAACTTTTGGTAATCACTTATTAAGAAGGAGAGGGCCACACTGCCACCGAACATATGAGGTGCAAGCAAGTCACCCCCTATCTCGCCACCCTGAGAATCCTAATATATATGGCATAATGTAATGAAGAGACAAGAACACAAGGGATTAGTATGAGAGCGAGTTGCGCTCTTAAATCCCTCTTCCATGTTAACATATTACACACTTAGAATTCAGTTATCAGCAGTGGCAATTATCAACTCAACAGGTCTGCTATCTGTGGGGGTCAGGCTAGGAAATAGTGCCATTCTTGCATTTGAGTCTGAGTCGGATTCACTACCAGCTAAGGAGCTAGAAGACAAAACACAATTAGTTTGATTCATAGAAATTAATGTTTCAGTTACAGCTCTTCTACCTTCTAGGGCCTGCAGAGGAGAGGCCGTCGTCGGAGATATAGGCCCTCATTACGACCCTGGCGGTCCAGAGACCGCCAGGGCCGCGGTGGCAGTCTCACCGCCGAAGGGCCGATGGTGAAGTCCGCCAAATTGAGTGTGGCTGTGTGGCCTCTGCCAAACTACCACATCTCTGCTGGTACCACCAGGGCAGTAGGAAAGCTGGGCTGGAGGACAGCACCTCCGGGCTGACTGTCCACCGAAGACCGCCGGTGGTATTACGAGTCGTCGTTCTGCCAGGGTTTCCGTGGCAGTAGCACCTCTAAGAAAACTCTGGCGGAAAGACTGCCGGTGGAAAGGAAATTCCTTTCCTGTTGCCGGAAGATGAGTCCCCCAACCCAATCTTCCATTCCTTGACCCCCCCCTCCTTCCATGACAGCACCCTCCTCAACCCCACTTCCTACATGCACGCGCACACCGCATACATGCATTCACCAACACTTAAATACACGCATTTGCCAACATCCACACATACACGCATTCAGCAACATGCATACATACGCTCATTCGCCAACACACATACATACACACATTCACCCAGACTTACATAAACGCATTCGCCAACACGCATACATACACGCATTCACCAACAAGCATACATACACGCATTCATCAACATGCATACATACACGCATTCAGCAACATGCATACATACACGCATTCAGCAACATGCATACATACACGCATTCAGAAACATGCATACATACACGCATTCACCAACATGCATACATACACGCATTCAGCAACATGCATACATACACGCATTCAGCAACATGCATACATACACGCATTCAGCAACATGCATACATACACGCATTCAGCAACATGCATACATACACGCATTCAGCAACATGCATACATACACGCATTCACCAACATGCATACATACACGCATTCACCAACATGCAAGCCTACACCCATTCACCAACTTACATACATGCATTCACCAACATGCATACATACACACATTCACCAAATGCATACATACACGCATCACCAACATGCATACATACATGCATCACCAACATGCATACATACACCCATTCACCAACTTAGTTAAACACATTCACCTACATGCATACATACTCATTCACCAACACGCATACATACTCATTCCCCAACATACATACACGCATTCACCAGCACATACATTCACCAACATGTACATACATACACCAACACGCATACATACACACATTCACCAACAAGCATACATGCATTCACCAACATGCAGACATATACGCATTCACCAACATGCATACACACACGCATTCACCAACATGCATACATACATGCATTCACCAAGATGCATACACGCATTCACCAACATGCATACGTACACGCATTCACCAACATGCATACGTACACGCATTCACCAACATGCATACATATATTCACCAACATGCATACATACACCCATTCACCAACATGCAAACATACACCCATTCACCAACTTACATACATGCATTCACCAACATGCATACATACATGCATTCACCAACATGCATACATACATGCATTCTCAAACATGCATACATACATGCATTCACCAACATGCATACATACACCCATTCACCAACTTAGATACACGCATTCACTAACATGCATACATACATTCATTCACCAACATGCATACATACACGCATTCACCAACATGCATACACGCATTCACCAACATGCATACACGCATTCACCAACATGCATACACGCATTCACCAACATGCATACACGCATTCACCAACATGCATACACGCATTCACCAACATGCATACATACACCCATTCACCAACACGCATACTCATTCCCCAACATACATACACGCATTCACCAACATGCATACATACACACATTCACCAACATGCATGCATACACGCATTCACCAACATGCATGCATACATGCATTCACCAACATACACGCATTCACCAACATACACGCATTCACCAGCATGTATGCATACACGCATTCACCAACATGCATACATACACACATTCACCAACATGCATACATACACGCATTCATCAACATGCATACATACACGCATTCACCAACATGCATACATACACGCATTCACCAACATGCATACATTCACGCATTCACCAACATGCATACATTCACGCATTCACCAACATGCATACATTCACCCATTCACCTACATGCATACATACTCATTCACCAACACACATACATACTCATTCCCCAATTTACATACACGCATTCACCAACATGCATACATACACACATTCACCAACATGCATTCACCAACATGCATACATACACGCATTCACCAACATACATACACACATTCACCAGCACACATACATACACGCATTCACCAACATTTACATACTCATTCACCAAAACGTGCATACACACATTCTTCAACACACAGATACGCGCATTCACCAACACTTACATACACGCATTCACCAACAAACATACTCATTCACCAACATGCATGCATACACGCATTCACCAAGAAACATACTCATTCACCAACATGCATGCATACATGCATTCACCAACATACATGCATTCACCAGCATGCATGCACACATGCATTCACCAGCATGCATACACGCATTCACCAGCATGCATACATACACGCATTCACCAACATGCATACATGCACGCATTCACCAACACATGCACATACTCATTCGCCAACACACACACTCATTCACCAACACACACACTCATTCACCAACACCCACACTCATTCACCAACACACCCACACAAACACGTACTCACAGATACTTGCATACACTAATTAACCAACTCTTGCATACACTAATTAACCAACACTTGCATACACTAATTAACCAACACTTGCATACACTAATTAACCAACACTTGCATACACTAATTAACCAACACTTGCATACATTCATTCACCAAAACGCATACATACACTCATTCACCAAAACGCATACATACACTCATTCACCAAAACGCATACATACACACATTCGCCAACATGCATACATACACACATTCGCCAACACGCATTCCCCAAGACTAACACACACACTGTCACCAACACACATACATACTCATTCGCCAACACACGTACATACCAACACGTACTCACTTCAACAATCATACACACATTCACACTTACATACACACCTGCATACTTACATTCACACATGCAGACATAAACCCACCCACTCACACACAACACACCCTCCCACCCCTCTACCCTGTCGGACAATCAACTTACCCTGTTCTGCAAGGAGGTCCTTTCCCAGGGAACAGTACCCGGCACTTCCACCGTCGGCAGCACCCCACCATCGGGGCACCGCCACACCGTATTACTGCTCGTAATACGGGGCGGAATCCTATTGGCATGGCAGTGGCGGTGAACTGCCTTTGCGCTGCCGACCATCAGCATGACTGTTGACAGATTTCTGGCCAAATTGTGCCAGAAATCCTTCAGTACTCGCAATATGGCGGGCTTCTGGTGCCCACGACTTTGGTGATCTTTGTAAAAAATAAAAATAAATAAATAACACCACCAAAGTCGTAATGAGGGCCATAGTCTTGCTCTGTGGGCATCTCCTGGACTAGGGTGGTGGGCCCCCTTCCCTTTGGACCTCTGCATAGCGGGTAGAGGCTGCATACGATTGGGATATTTGTTTTATAGCCAGTCCCATGCTTCATAAGGTGAATTGAAGAATGTGGTATTTTGGTCATGTATTGTTCTTTCTAGCTGAGAACATCAAGGCATAGGTTATGCCCTCTGCACATAGCTTTTTCTTGACCATCATAAACTATGCAAGTTTCCTCTGTACTTCCAGCATATAGTCAAGTACCAGTGAGACCGTTGCACTGCGTTTTCCGTGGTCTTCTGTAGGAAAGTTTCACAGTCCCTGTAATTAAGGATACTCAAAATTATAGTAAGTGGATGTGCGCCAGGTGGAGTGTGCTGGCATGGTATGCAGTGTGCACGCTCTACTACAAATAAATGAGAAAGTTCTTGTGGTACCACTGTTTTGCAGAGCCAGGCTTCAATGAATTGCGTGGGATTAGAACCTTCCATTTACTCTGGTACACCTATGAGTTGCACATTATTACATCATGTACATCCTTCCGCATCCTCTGCCCAATTATGAAGGAGTTCCAGCTGTTTTTGAAGATCCGAAATAGTCTGTGTGATGCTTGCACTGGAGTAAGTGATGATAACGTCACCTCTGCTGCAGAGACTTGTTTGGAGAGTTTGTGATCGTCACGTAGAAGACTTAATTCAGCAGTTATAGTGCGATGTTCTACCTCCCTCCTCAGCTTCACGAAGGAACAGAAGACATAGCTTTACTAAGAACTACCTCACCGGTATATGCTACACATTCCCCACCCCCAATGCCTTGAGACCCTAACGGGTGAGTAGTTGAGCTATACAAGCACCGATTGATTAATTCATACATTGTTCTATGGCTGCTCTGGATACTTTTATTCCCTGAAGTATCCTTTTCAGGTGGTTAGAGCGAAGGCGGGTCACAGTCTCTAAAAATAGAAGCTACATTACTGTCTGTGGGCTGTTAGAGCGTTCTGATCCGTTCTTTTTGTTTGACTGTGTGTGCCCCATATTATTATAAGCAACGCTGTATTGTACACTTCTAGTTTGTCCACCTAATCAATGTGGCACACTGTGTCCTCAACAGTAAAGTAGGAAGGCAGGCGGTCTCATGCTACTGTGCGTCTCAGGGCACCGCACCCAGGAGAATTAGATGTTAACTCTAAGCCGGTGCTTAATTTGTAAATAAAAACGTGCCGGTGCTCAAAGCTGTCCTCTGAAACACGCGGTTGCTGCAATTAAATGTTTGAGCACGGAATACCGAGGCATCGTAACCCTGAAGGCATCGCAGGCCTCTTTAATCTATTTACAGACACCCCCTGCACCTCCAGCTCATTCTCGCAGCTTTCTGCTTTCTAACTTTGTGACGTTTTTTTCTCTTTTCTCTTCCTCTGTCTTTCCCATATGTGTCATATGTGTCTTTTGCTACAAGAGCTTGCATCAAATGCTTGAGGCAGAAGAATAAGCCGGTACTCAGCACCGGAAACAACAAGCACAAATTAAGCACTGCTCTAAGCACATCACTAGGCAGCAACACAGATGCAAACAGAGTTGCAGATCAATCTGGGCAGATGGGCGCCAACAAGGTGCAGTGACCAATCTCCAAAGGACCAATAGTGCTAAAATGCTCCAATTGTGAACATGTCCACTTGTTCACCACTGCTGGGCTTCCGCTCCCAGTCTCAGTCATACAGTGAAGTCACTCAGAATATACGAGCCATAAGGCAAATGTTGCGCTGAATGTACTGCGGGGAACAATTGAATCACAGAACAGTCACTTTGTGGCAATATTGGTAGTTCAGTCAAGTCACAATATTTAGTGAATATCAACCCAAAACAGTGGATTTAGAGGTACACAATGTCATTATGGCTTTGCTCACTGTTCTTTCTGACAGTTACTAGCCGGTCAGCTTCTTCCAAATGGAGCCATTCCGCTTCTGGGCAGGTTTGGGTGCTCTTGTAGCCCGTAGCTCCCGGCAGATCCAATCCCACGAGGAGCAGACTCTGCTGTTAACCAGGCACCTCTTTGTCCCACAGCCCCCCACTGATTTTTGCTTACCTTAGGCCCCAGTTCCACCAATACGATCTGCAGCTGTGGGTCGGCCTGCCGCGAACAGGCCACAACACCGCAGCCGCATCACCACTGCTCCCAGCTGAGGTGATGGGTGGAGGAGCAACCCCTCTTCAAAGTGAAACTCTGGGCGGCCCACCCCTCTTCCGCAGAACAGCCCCGGCAGACACAGGGACACACAGGCCGCACACCGTGTCAATCCCCCAGTGGCAGGCCACATTTATCCAGGCTGGAATTCATGAACACAAGCTAGTGGCACAGTTGAATCTACGGCACTTCCAGTGCCCTGCTAAGTTAACAGACGCATTCTGGCATGCTCATAATAGAAACGTCACGAGCATAGTCAGTGGATTAATGCAGATTCTCAGGGGTCAACGGATCTCAGAAATTTAGAACCTCCATCTTGCCGGCTGGACATGTTTCTCCAAGAAAGTTGTTAGTTGCTGTCACATCAAGATGATCTTTCAGACTCTGGCAACAAATCGTGACTTCTCTCCCTCTGTCCAGCAGGGTCACTGCCCACGTCTTGTTCTTCAGCTGTGTTCTCAAGTTTGCTGGCATGTTTAATTAAAAATGGTGCCACCTTTTTCTTTTTGAATTGTGGCTTTTGTTGTGGGCACTTGTCTTCTTTTTTGTCTGAAGTCCTCTGTAAAGCTTTCTTCTGTTTCATGTAGTCACGATGTTGCTCTGACCGGCCCACTCTCTCAGTACATCTATCCGGTGTGTCATGAAAGGAATGGAGAGGGATGTGAATCAGTTTATCTGTCGGGAGCGTTTCAAGTTTCTCTATTTCTGAGATTACATCTCCTTTCGGAGTTCTCCAGGTGCGGAGAGCCTGGTCTGCTCTCTGACTTCTGTCTTTATTTTGTTTTTGTTTATCCCAGCGTTTTTTAGAACCCTCTTGTGCTTTTTTAGTACCGTCCTTAGGGGTGGCACTCTGAATATCAGGCTTCTACGGGTTAGCTCCCAAACTGTCCCATCCTATGCTAGTATAGGTGTTGGAAATTATTTTCGGTAGTTGATGCGCCTGTTCCAACTGTGGAGTTTCCCGGAGCCACTGGCGTATGGCCAATGCTACCGCTTCCCCTTTAATGTTACTTGGTAGTATTGAGGAGACTTTGTCCAAGTGACGCATCAGTTTCATGCCCAAATCCAGGGCTGGAGCAGCCCAGTGCTCATTTAGTTTTGTTTTAACACTTCCGGTAAATTGGCAAATGTCGGGGTACCATGCGTGGAAGTGTAAATTGCAGCGAAGACTGTATCCCTTGTGGTGCAGTCGACCACTGAGGGAACCATGCCGAATGGCAAGCACATTGTGAGAATTCTATATTAATCTTGGGGTCCCGTATGAGGAAACACTGGTTCCAGCTGGTTATTTTTTTTTGTGCTATCCAGAACCGAATCTTCTAACAATCTGTGGGAGCTTTGCCCATGATAGAATGTGCTGTTTGTGAGTTAATCCCAGTAAAGGCCCGCTGGTGACCAGCTGGTGCAGCCTGTGTTGGGGCGGTGTTTAAGATCTGCATAGTGAATTGTAGTTATCTTCTGTAAAGTTGTACTAGCTCATTATAAAGTGCGCACATGTCTGTTATTTGCAGTGCCTGTACTCCAGGATGTTGTGTGTATGTGGCAAACAAGAGCCATGTTGGTCCGTCATTACTAAAAGGCCCTAATCTCACAGGTTGTATTACATGAAGTAGCGCACCATTGAACCAATTCTGATGTGCTTGATAGGAATCGCTATTTTATATGTGTGAAATGTATGTGTTCTATCATCTATCTTTAATATAATGTTTCTGTTTGGTTGCCTTTATGAGCTTTCACAATAAAGGTGATATCCCTGCCCTCTTCTGTTAAGCCATGGCTTCTAGATGTTGTGTTAATGTGTTTTGACATTTTCTGAAATGTCTATGGCATTAGCCATATTGAGTAATGGCTGCAGAGATGAAACACTAAATGGGAAGAAGGTCATTTTCAGAATTCAAGCTTGAACACCCAAAAGCCTATTTAGGTTTTCCCTATTCAGCTGAGGAGGATTGCCCCTAAAACCGCAGACGTCTCCTTATATTGGTACTTAAAGTACTTGCTGTGTGTGACAGATACTCAGGATATCCGTAAATTAGTGCCAAAACTCCATCGTTGGTGGCGCCATGTCATAGTTGGGCTCTCGCTCCAGGTGAGACTGCTGATTTAGGGATAACAGCACTTTTGCTAGTAGGTTGAGTCACTCCTACAACAAGTCGCAACTGTTGGCCCAACTCTTCCAGCTCACAAGCAGTACCTCACCAAAAACCCGGACAGTAAAAGATGATTTCTGGCAGCCTTACTCATGGACTCTAGATTGCGACATCTCAGGGGAGCCATGGTGGAACTGAAAGTTTCCCTTTCTCACATTAGCAATAAGTCTCAGTCACACACGGGCAATGAAGGAGATGTAGGAAAGTTTTCAGTATATTTATTGAGAGGACTGCAACCTACAGTAAAATGCATGAGCTGCAATGATTAGGATAACAAGCAAAACAAGAAGCATAATTGTGAAGATGAGATTTGTGACTACAAAGGCCCCCCCACTGTAGGAAGCTGGCTCTGAATATACTATACCAAAGTGAGGTTTAATGTGCATAGAGGCTAAATTCGGTAATACTAATGCTCTCTTTTTTAGTAGTTTGGTCGAGCAGTTAAGCTCATCAGAGGTTAATGCAAAGCATTTGTTGTACACACACAGTCAACAAATGAGGCACACACATCGATGACTAACACCAAGTCAATGTTTTGTTTTATAGCAAAAATATATTTTGTTTATTTATTACTAGAACCAGAAGAACTTTATTGCAGGTAAGTACAGTTGTCAATAGGTATCAAGCATATGTATCAAATGTACTTTCTTTGGTTTTTGTAAAAATAAAATATAAAAATATTTACACGTAAGTAGCAATTTTCTATTTCAGAAGTTGACACTGCAATTTTCCCTAGGAGTCCATGGAGTCTTGGGGAGGGAAAAGTGTTAGCACAGAAAACAGATAAGTACACGACTTAAGATTCCAGTCTTTGGGTTTTAGGATGTCTACAGGTCAAACTTTAGGCTGACCCCAAAAGTGCACTACCAGCAACACAGGATCAGCTGGGTACAGAGGTCAAAGTTGGCGATGGGTTGGTAATGGTATCTTATGAGGGCTGGGGATGCTTGGTAGAAAGCAAATTGCAAGTAAATACCTGTGGTTTCAGGACACAGGCCTGGGGGTTTTAGGACAGCACTGAGGTAGCGGGGCACAGGATCACACCAAACACACATCCTCAGCGGCACAGGGATAGCCGGGTGCAGGGTGTAAACACGGAGCTGGGTGCCCAATGGTTTTCAATGGAAGGACCGTGGGGTCACAAAAGATGCCCCAGGCTGTAACCAGGGGGTCGTTTCCAGGAAACCAAAGGCTGAACAGGCAGGAGAGGTGCCCACTGGATGTTACGGGACCGTCAGTTGAGGTCAGGGGTCTTCAGGTGCAGGGGTCTCCTTGGGCGTCTGGCATCTTTGTGGGATCCGGTCGCAGTCAGGGGGGGTCCTCTGGATTCAGGCTGCCGGCGTTGTTGTGTTGGCCAGAGGGGTGAACCCAGGGTGGACTTGAGTTCAGATTCACCTGAGGACATGCTCTGGACCGGTGGGCCACCTGGACTAGGGCGTTGGGTGCAGAGTGGGCAGAGCTCGTGGGTCCGGGGTAGTTCTGGAGTCCTTTTGATGATTTCTTCTTGACAGGGCCGTCCTCAGGAGTTCTTGGTCCTCTGCTCGACAGGCAGTCCTCTAGGGGTTGGTGGGTAGGTCGCTGTTCTTGCAAGATGTCGCCTTCTTGTAACAAGGGTCTTTGAAGCTGCAGACAGGGCAGTAGGGCTGGGGCCAAGTCAGTTGTAGTCTGGAGTCTTCACTGCTGGGGTCATCTTAGCATTCCTCATTCTTTCTTCTGAGGTTGCCAGGAATCTGGTGAGTAAAGTTCAGGGAAGACCCTAAATACTAGATTTAGGGGCTTTACAGGGGTCAGAGGGCAGTAGCCAATGGCTACCATCCCTGAGGGTGGCTACACCCTTCCTGTGCCCACTCCCTTTTGGGAGGGAGGGGCTAATTCCTAACCTTATTGGTCCCTGCCCTCAAAAACAAGATGGAGGATTCTGCAAGGAGGAGGTGACTTCAACTTTGGACGCCTTAGGTGTGGTCCCAGCTGAAGTGGTCACTCCTCCTGGTCTTTCCTAATTTTCCCACCGGGCTTGCCGCCAAAAGTGGGGCTTCATCAGGGGAGCGGCCATCTCCATTAGCTGTAGTGCCCTGGGGCACTGTCACAGGCCTGAGCCTTCGTGGCTCAGGTCCAAGTGTTACGGTTCCTGCATGGGGAGGTTGAAGCACCTTCACCCAGAGTAGGCTTTGTCCCTAACCCCAGAGAGCCCAAAGGTTCTCACCCCATGGGTCAGAAGCTTTCCTGTTAGTAGGAGGCTGGCACAGATTGGTCAGCCTTACACTGAAGGTTTGAGTAAAATACAGGGGGCATCTCTAAGATGCCCGCTGTGTACATTTGTCAATAAATGCAACACTGGCATCAGTGTGGGTTTATTGTGCTGAGAAGTTTAGTACCAAACTTTCCAGTCTTCAGTGAAGCCATCATAGAGCTGTGGAGTTCATAGTGACAAACTCCCAGCCGATGTACTTAATAGGGCCATACTGTACTTACAAGAATGGACTTAGATAGATACTGTAGGGGCATCATGCTTATCCAGCTATGCCCTCACCTGTGGTATAATGCACCCTGCCTTAGGGCTGTAAGGCCTGCTAGAGGGGTGACTTACGTATGGCACAGGAAGTGGTTTGTGGTTGACTTTGTCTTTTTCTCGCCACCAGCACACACAATCCACAGTGACAGTGAGCATGTTTTTGGTGAGGGGTCCCTCAGGGTGGCACAATACATGCTGCATCCCTTAGCAATACTCCCTGGTCACAGAGCCCTTTGTACCACAGGTACCTTTTACAAGGGACTTAGTTGTGAGCCAGGGGTGTGCCAATTGTGGAAACACTGGTGCTGGGCTCTCGTCAGCAGGATCCCAGCACACACTCAGTCAAGTTAGCATCAATCCTAGGCAGAAAGTGGAGTGTGGGAACCATGCCAAAGGAGGCACTTTCCTACACCCACCATTTTGCAACAAACATGAAATGTAAAATCCGTAGAAGAGAGAACCTGACCTCTAGCCTAATGAGTGCTAGGTGTGATAAACCTAATCTGCCAGTACCATGCCCATAAGAGGTGCCCACCAACCCTCATTACCTTGGAGTGAGGTCTCTAGGTCAGAATCCATGGTGACACGAAGGCTGAGTTCTGCAGCAATGTGACGTGCATGGTAGATGGCATAGATGAAACCTGGAAGGAATCCCTCTGATAACTTTGTGTGAGATGCATATATACATATCATGTAGGACCCTGACGCACGTATGTTCCCAAACAATTTATAAGGAGACCGACTTGTGGCGGCAGTTATGTAAACAATCCTCAACAAGTGTACATTGTGTTCCTGTCACACGTATCACTTGATTATGATGCTGATAGTGACGCCTTCAGAGTGGCACTGATAACACAAATCAAAACATTTTAAAAAATGTAAACAATGGCAGCCATCTTAAAAAAAAAATATATATAATAAAGGGACTACAACAGAGCAGCCTAAGTAAGCTAATCTCCTCAGTCCCAATAAAAGCTAATATGGATTCATTACAACATGTTCCAAGATGCTTATTTGTTTAGGAGCAGTGGCCACATCGGATGACAAACACAGCAGCTGAAGAGGCTGGAAAGCGACCCAAGTAGGACGGTTTAGGGAGATGCTGGAAGCTGTACAGAAAACAAAGGGACCTATAAATGGAGAATGTAAAACTGAAAACTCAAAGCCCCTCCATGCATGTATATGAATATATGTGTATATGCCAGTGTATATTTTTATGACGTTTTTGATTACACCTACTGGCTGCCAAATAAACCTGTCTGTTTCTTTTATGATGGCCTATCAAGGATGATCACAGTGCAGTAACGTATGCACATCTACAAACTTTAAGGCCTACTGGTTTTAATATATTTTTTATATTAGGCAAGTTGGGTCTGGTGCATTTGCCATAGCTTTTCATAATACACTGATCAAACCTCTGGCAGCTGCCAAAGCCTTTCCCAGTAAACCAAGCAGGCATATAGGCTTTAAAAATAACTTGTCTCCAAAAGCGACCAGGCCTGCCATATTGAGCATAAGCTTTCCAATATGGCAACCATCATCTTATAAACATGTACAAAATCACCGCTTGGAAAACAATACACAACGTTTCTTACAGGGACCTAATAAAGATTCTAGGAGTGCAAATCTTCTACCTCCAAAGTTTGCCAGAAGGAGCGTCCAGCACCAAAACCCTTGCATTCCAAGGTAATTTATGATATTCCACGACTATGGCAATAGCCTTTAACCCTATGTAATACTAATCTACCACAAATTGGATATTGTCTTTCTGATACGGTTTTCATATAAATAAAACGTACTACCTTTTATCATAACTTTTCATAATAGATGGATTATATGGCTGTATCTAACATAGTATTTCACTATGAAACAATCATGTCTACAGCCTTAATCATTGACTTATCACCATAACAACTTCAGGCCTACTGTGTTGCACTTAAGCTTTCCCATAACCAAACCATCAGGCATACAGGAAAACAATTGCAATTATGCTCAAAATTAACTTAACTTTTACCCCCAGGCCTTTTTTTAGAGCAGATGTCCCAATCCTGTGACTGCTATAGTAATCTGTGGGACTCCATCTAACATAATACCTGTAGGAAGTTGGCTCTGTATATACTATCTCAAAGTAAGAGATAGTGTGCACAGAGTCCAAGGGTTCCCCTTAGAGGTAAGATAGTGGCAAATTTAGATAATTCTAATGCTCTATTTTGTGGTAGTGTGGTCAAGCAGTAGGCTTATCAGAGGGTAGTGCTAAGCATTTGTTGTACACACACAGGCAATAAATGAGGCACACGCAGTCAAAGACTTAACTCCAGGCCAATAGTTTTTATATAGAAAAATATCTGTTCTTAATTTATTTTTAGAACCACAAGTTCAAGATTTGAAGTAAATACATAAACTGCAAGGTACTCCACACAGGTAAGTTAGGAACTTTGAATTAGAGCAATAACATATACAGTTTTTGTAAAAATGGCAATAAGCTATTTTAAAAGTAGACAGTGCAAACAATCAACAGTTCCTGGGGGAGGTAAGTATTGGTTAGATTGTGAGGTAAGTAAGACACTTACAAGTCTCAGTTCCTGGGCATAGGCTGCCCACCGTTGGGGGTTCAGGGCATCCCCAAAGTTACCACACCAGCAGCTCAGGGCCAGTCAGGTGCAGAGGTCAAAGGGGTGCCCAAAACACATAGGCGCCTATGAGAACAGGGGTGCTCTTGTTCCAGTCTGCCAGCAGGTAAATACCTGCGTCCTCGGGGGGCAGACCAGGGGGGTTTTGATAGAGCTCGGGGGGGGGCACAAGTAGGCACACAAAACACACCCTCAGCGGCACAGAGGCAGCCGGGTGCAGTGTGCAAAGCAGGTGTTGGATTTTTAATAGGAAACAATGGAGGGACCCGGGGGTCACTCTGGAGGTGCAGACAGGGCACAGGATGGCTTCTTGGGACAACCACCAACTGGGCTAGGCAGAGGGTCGCCTGGTGGTCACTCCTGCACTGAGCTTTGGTTCCTTCTGGTCCTGGGGGCTGCGGGTGCAGTGCTTGGTCCAGGCGTCAGGGTCCCTTGTTACAAGCAGTCGCGGTCAGTGGGAGCCTCTGGATTCTCTCTGCATGCGTCGCAGTGCGGGTCCGGGGGGGTCGTCTCGGGCTACTCACGAGGTTGCAGTCACCTGGGAGTCCTCCCTGTGGTGTTTGTTCACTGGATCTCAAGTCGGGGGCTTCTGGTGGAGAGGGTGAAGTTTCACGCTTCCGGCTGGAAGAGTGAAGTTCTTTAAAGTTGCACGAAAGTTGCAAAATTGTTGTTGAAATTGAGCAGAGCCACTGCTCACAGGAGTTTCTTGGTCCTTTGGTGCAGGGCAGTCCTCTGAGGCTTCAGAGGTCGCCGGTCCCTGTCGGATGCGTCGCTGGTTACAGGTTTTCGAGTCAGGCTGGTAGGGCTGAGGCCAAAGCAGTTGTTTTCTTCTGTCCTCTCTGCAGGGCTTGTAGGTCAGCAGTCCTTCTTTCTTCAGCTTGCAGGAATCTGATTTCCTGGGTTCTTGGGTGCCCCTAAATACTAAATGTAGGGGTGTATTTAGGTCTGGGAGGGCAGTAGTCAATGGCTACTGTCCTGGAGGGTGGCTACACCCTCTTTGTGCCTCCTCCCTGAGGGGAGGGGGGCACATCCCTAATCCTATTGGGGGAATCCTCCAAACTTAAGATGGAGGATTTCTAAAGGTAGTGGTTACCTCAGCTCAGGACACCTTACGGGCTGCCCTGACTGCTGGGTGACTCCTTCTTTTTCTCATTATCTCCTCCAGCCTTGCTGCCAAAAGTGGGGGCAGTGGCCGGAGGAGCGGGCATCTCCACTAGCTGGGATGCCCTGGGGCACTGTAACAAAAGGGGTGAGCCTTTGAGGCTCACCGCCAGGTGTTACTGTTCCTGCGGGGGGAGGTGAGAAGCTCCTCCACCCAGTACAGGCTTTGTCACTCTCCCCATGTGGCCAGCAACTTGTCTGGTTGTGGCAGGCTGGCAGAAACTGGTCAGCCTAATACTAGAATTCAGATTGGTGTTCAGGGGCATCTCTAAGATGCCCTCTGGTTGTATTTTACAATAAATTCCATACTGGCATCCGTGTGCATTTATTGTGCTGAGAAGTTTGATACCAAACTTCTAGTTTTCAGTGTAGCCATTATGGAACTGTGGAGTTCGTGTTTGACAAACTCCCAGACCATATACTCTTTATGGATTAGGGCTGTGAGGCCTGCTAGAGGGGTGACTTACCTATGCCACAGGCACTGTGAGGTTGGCATGGCACTCTGAGGGGAGTGCCATGTTGACTTAGTCATTTTCTCCCCACCAGCACACACAAGCTGTGAGGCAGAGTGCATGTGCTGAGTGAGGGGTCCCCAGGGTGGCATAAGACATGCTGCAGCCCTTAGAGACCTTCCCTGGTATCAGGGCCCTTGGTACCAGGGGTATCTTTTACAAGGGACTTTTCTGAGTGTCAGGGTTGTGCCAGTTGTGGAAACAAAGGTACAGTTTAGGGAAAGAACACTGGTGCTGGAGGCTGGTTAGCAGGGTCCCAGCACACTTTCAATCATAACTTGACATCAGCAAAGGCAAAATGTCAGGGGGTAACCATGCCACGGAGGCATTTCCTTACAATACCTGTGTAGAGGCTTTAGCGCAGACATATAATAATACCTGTCTATTGGCTTTAACACAGTGTAATAACATCCCTCACTTAAATGCATACTGGCTTTAACAAATGCTTTAAAAAAAAATGTGAAGCCTACCATCTTTGTCTTAACTTTTTCTAATATACGGATCAGGCCTATAGTTTTGATCATTGATTTGTCATCACCACCAACTCATTCCTATTGTATCAAGCATAAGTTTTCCACAAGACAAAAATTGCCATATAAGCACATGTTTTCATAGAAAGCACACAACCTCTTCCTGGTCAAATGCTGTGCTCAAGGTAGTCAACATGTGAGTTACTCCAAAGCACCTCGCTAAGTTGCAAGACCTCAAAGCTCCTTTTCTCTTACTCACATAAGGTTTAGTGACAGCTGTGATATCAAAGAAGACCAAAAAACACACTTAATCAAGAAATAACAAACAAAAGTACTTGCACACAGTCCAGTAAGTGTTAATTTATGTGCAACAAAGCCTACAGCATGTAAACTAGTATCTGAGAGAGACATCTAGTTGCAGATTCCTTACCTTAGAATGTTCCCCAGGTGTCAGTCTAGATCTGGAGATTTTTATTGAGCATTACCCCTGCCTGCCATTAAGTGGCGTTGATTGGCTCCGTGTCTGTCGTCAACAGTGCCACTGATGTCAGTTCTTTTCTTTTCACACCAGTCACGCCACTCCGAAGAAAAAGCTACCCCTCAGTCATTATTTGACTGGTCTTTTTTTACTTTGTTGAAAAAGTTTGAGTGTCTACACTTCTGGTGCATCGAGGATGTCTACTCGTAAGTCCAGATTCAAGCCCTGCAGATCCTTTCATTGGGTGATGTCCCTAACGGATCCACACCTCATCTGGCTTTGGTCATGCTCCAAGTGCCGTGCCATGAATCTGAAGGCTTTAAGGGAAAGGTTCCTGAAGCTCCTGGCAGGCCGGCACTTGACTCCACATAAGTCCTGATCTCTGTCAAGAGAAAGGTCCCGGGATCGCGTAGCCCCCTCATGGTTGTCCCGCTCCAAGTTCTTGGGACGATCAGGTAAGTCCAGGCATAAGAAGTCGAAGAAGAACAAATGTTCTTCGACTTCAGCCAGTCCATTGGCCGATGAGATGAGGGATCGCGAGCATTGTCGCTCCAGGCCTCCGTCTACGGAGCCTCCTTCTGGGTCGACTCTGCACGTCTCGGAGTTGCCAGGAGCCAGAGCGACTCCTGCCCAACTTTGAGCTTTATGAGGCCATACGCATCATTTTTGGACAGTCAAACCCAATAGGAGCGCCTTCAGACCGGAATCAGCCCCCTCGGTTTCCTCGCCAACGGCTTCAGCCTCGGCTCTGCAGGGCACCCATGGATTTATTCCTAGATCCAATTCGGCATCAGTCATACTGCCTCTGCCTTCCACGACACTGGTTCTGACGCCAATGCTCCTAGCACCACCTGTGCCCCCAGGCGACATCAACCCCATCCTCATTTGCAACTCCTGCACTGAGCCAGATTGACTTTGCATGACACCTACTCTGTCTTGCACCCTCACTGTTAGATCCTGACCCTTTTTTTTAATGGGTTGGGGTACGGTGAGGAATGGGAGGGATCTCTGGACCCTTTGGAATACCAGCATCTGGGCACTGTGGACTGGCGAGTTGACCTGTGTGAAGCCAGTAGTCTGGATACTTCTCCACCCACTGGCATGCTTTCTCCCCCTATCTTAGCTATGGAGGAGAGAGTGTCCTACTCAATGGTGGTGCCAACAGTGGCTGAGGTCCTTGACCTCGAGCTGCCTTCGATGAGTTAGGACTAACCTCCTGACTGAGGTGCTTCAGCCAAGGGCTTCATCCTTTGAACCCCTATTGCTCTTTAATGAAGCCCTTACTGATGTTTTGCTAGGTACCTGGTCTAAAGCCAGCACAAGAGCTCAGGACTATTGACTGCTGTCCTCGACCGGCACCGGGCAACCCAAGGTTCCTAACGCAGCACCCTACCCCTGAAAGCTTGGTTATCCAAGCCTCCACTTTCCAGGGCATGTTCCCTTCCACACCCCCAGATAGGGAATTCAAGAGGCTGGACATACTTGGAAAGAAGATGTTTTCTTCCGCCAGCCTGGCATTGCGATCTATGAACACCGCATGCCTTTTGGGCCGTTACTCCCATACGCTGTGGGATACGGTTGTGCAAGTGCTGCCACAGTTCCTGAAGGGCGCCCGTGCTGTACTCTCCCAAGCTGTTGCTAATGGGAGAGATGCAACAAACTTCATAATCCAATGTGGACTGTACACGACCGACTCACTGGGCAGAGCGATTTCCTTGACAGTGGCCCTCAGGCACCACACATGGTTGAGGACGTCTGGCTTTTCGGGGGATGTCCAAGCCAATCTTATGGATATGCCCTTTGATGGCACCCGTCTCTTCGAAGAGAAAGCAGAGTTGGCACTTGAATGCTTCAAGGATTCTCATACTACAGCCAAGTCCTTGACCCTCATAGCGTTCCCTCGCCCCCCTCAGTCTACTTTTCGCCCCTTTCATGGCTATGGAAGAGGCATCTTGCCATGTCTAGTTCCCTTCAGCCACCATGCTGCACATGCTGCCCAGTCTCTGCTTGACCCAGGACTTGGGATCCACTGTCCTCGTAGATCAGGGAGCCAGCGGTCTGACCAGTCCACTGACCGCTCTGCAGCTGCCTGCAAACCTTCCTAGTCGGACCATTCCCCACCAGGGACCAGTCAGAGGCAGGGTCCGCCATCACCTGCTCCGCTGGCCGTCCATCACATCAGACTGGTGGGGTTTGCAAATGGTTCAAAGGTGCTACTCCCTCTTTTTTGAGACTACCCTTCCATCCATGCCATCATCCTATGATCGGATGACTGGCGATCACTTGCCACTTCTCCGCGAGGCGGTTACGGCTCTCTTGGACAAGGGATCAATAGAGAGGGTCCTGTGCCAGAAGTAGGTGGTTGTTGTTATTCTTGCTAGTTTCTGTGCCCAAAAAGGGCAAGAGCCTTCTCCCTATCTTAGACCTCCGGTCCCTCAATCTCTTCCTCGAAAATGAAAAGTTCAAAATGCTTACTCTGGTTCAGGTTTTATCTGCCCTGGGTCCAGGAAACTGGATGGTAGCGTTGGACTTGCAGGACTCTTACATCCACATCCCTGCCCTGCCTGCCCACAGACGTTACTTGTGATTCACGTTAAGCCACAAGCACTTTCATTTCACCGTGCTCTTCTTTGCCTTACCAGTACCCTTGGTTTTTCATCAAAGTGATGGTGGTGATTGCAGCTCATCTGTGCAGATCAGGGGTTTCTTCCTCCAGCTTGATCTCTGGCAGTTGAAGGCAGGCTCACCTCAGTCTTTTGTCTCCCACCTCCAGACTACAGTAGAGATCCTGCATTTGCTGGGGTTCACTATAAACATTCCAGAACCACACCTGACTCCCTCTGACACTCCGTTCTATCAGATCTTTTCTGGACACAGTGCATTTTCTGTCTTATTCTCCCGAACTACATGTCCAGGATATTCAAGCTATTATACCGATGTTTCAGCCTCTATACTGGATTTCAGTGAGAATGATTCTGAGGCTGCTGTGCCTTGTGGCCTTCTGCATCCTGCTGGTGACACATGCCAGATGGTATATGCAGGCTCTGCAGTGGGACCTGACGTTCCAGTGGGTGCAGCATCAGGGGAATCTCTCCGACATGGTCCACATCTTGGAGGGAACTGCACAAGATCTGCAGTGGTGGCTAGCGACCAACGATTGGGTCAGAGGTAGATCCTTCACCCTTCCTCAATCAGATCTGACAGGAGTGACAAAGGCATCACACCTGGGATGGGGCGTCCCCCAGGGAGAGACGGAGATCAGAGGCATCTGGTCTCCGGCGAAGTCCAGACTCCACATCAGCTTGCTGGAGCTCTGGGTGATCAGGCTAACATTGAAAGCATTTCTTCCCTCTCTCAAAGGGAAGGTAGTGCACGAGTACACGGACAACACCACCACTATGTGGTACTGCGACAAGCAAGGCTGGGTGGGGTTGTGGGTCCTTTGTCATGAGGCTCTGTGCCTCTGGGCGTGGCAGGAACAACAGGGCATTTCCCTGGTGGTTTAACATCTGGCGGGCTCTCAATGGACAAACTCAGCTGCCAATGCTTAGTTGATCACGAATGGCATCTCCATCTGAAGGTGGTGCAAGGTCTCTTTCAGCAGTGGGAAGAGCCTTGGTTAGATCTGTTCGCCTCTGCAGATAACGCACAGTGTCAGTAGTATTGACCATTGGAGTTTCCAAGTAGTCAATCGCTTGGCGATACTTTTGTCTTGAGTGGAACTCAGGCCTTCTGTACTCCTTTCCTCCCATATCACTTCTACCCAGTGTTCTCAAGAAGATCAAGAATGACTAGGCCCAAGTAATCCTTGTGGCTCCGGACTGGGCATGAAGAGTCTGATATCCTGAGCTATTGATCATGGTCCTCGAGCCTCCAATCAGACTTTACCTTTCGTCAGAATCTTTTGTCGCAGTAGCATGGGAGAGTTTCTCCACCAGAACCTGTCCAGTCTCCACCTTCTTGCATGAAGATTGAGCGGCCGCAGTTGACAGCTTTTGACCTTCAACCCAAAGTCTGTAAAGTAATCTTGGCAGTCAGGCATCCCTCCACCAAAACGGTGTACGCCTGTCGGAAGACATTTGTGGCATGGTGCACAGGCAAGTTTGTTGAACCCACTTTCTGCCCTTCTGTCTGAGGTCCTCTTGATTACACTTTTGTTAGCCCAGCAGGGCTCTGCGAGGGGCACTCTCAAAGGTTATTAATCTGAAGTCTTTGCTTTCTTGAGGTTGTCTGATCAACCTTCTTTGTTCACATCTCCTACTGCAAATCGGTTCCTTAAAGGCTTACTCATATGTTTCCTCCTTCCCTATTCATTATGCCCCAATGGAGCTTGAATTCGTTTTTGACTTTTCTGATGTTCGCTTCTTTCAAGCCTCTCCAGAGTGGTCCTCTCAGGCTCCTCCCTCTGAAAACAACTTTCCTTGTGGCCATCACATCTGCCCACAGAGTGAGTGGGCTATAGCCATTGTCATCTAAGCCTCCCTACATTTCCATCCATCCTGACAAAGTGGTGCTTCGCACTTGGGCCTCCTTTCTGCCGAAAGTGATCACACTCTTCCAGGTAGTCCTATCCATCACCTTGCCTACTCTTTTACACACACACACATCCTTCTGAGGAAGGGGAGAGACTTCACTGTCTGGACCCAAAAAGGATTGGCGTTCTACTTTGATCGTACCAAAGAGTTCCGGGTGGATGATAAACTCTTCGTTGGTTATGTATGTGCAAAGAAAGGTCAGGCAGTGCAGAAGAGAACCATCTCCAGATGTGTTGTTCTCTGCATTAAAATGTGCTAAGCATTGGCTAAGAAGCAACCCCCTGAGGGTTTGCGTGCTCATTCTACCAGAACTAAAGCTGCAACCACTGCGTTAGCATGCCGTGTTCCAGTCCTGCAGGACTTTCTGGTGTGATCTTTGTTTGGAGACCCCCCCCTCCGGGGATGGTATTGCTTGGGTATTCTGAAGGTCAGTAATCTGCAACTAGATGTCTCTCTCAGATGGACAAGATACTTACCTTAGGTAACTTCTTATCTGGTAGAGACAATACCTAATTGCAGATCCCTTACCGACCCACCCATCCTCACTGTTCTGCAAACTGATTTCTAGGGACAGGGTTTCCCCTTTCAGGGCCCGAGATTTGACGCACCAGTGTTGAGTGTTTTTCATGGCTCTGCACATCTGGCATGGAAAGTCCATGAAAAGAATCCGATGTCAGCGCACCAGGGTGGTGCCTATGTAGCACCTGCAATGTCATATCTGGCACAACGGATTTCCAGATCTAGAATGACTCCTGGCAGAAATTATACGATAAGGAATCAGCAACTAGATATTGTCTCTGCCAGATAAGGTGTTACCGAAGGTAAGTAACTTGTCCAAAAGGCCAAAACATACCAATCATATGAACAGGATAACATCTACCTACCTCTAATTGTGATTACGTCATCATTGGTAATATTCTTATTAGTGTAATCAATTCTGAAAGTTTGTGTCTTAGCTGTACTACTTATGCAGTTACAGGGAGTGCAGAATTATTAGGCAAATGAGTATTTTGACCACATCATCCTCTTTATGCATGTTGTCTTACTCCAAGCTGTATAGGCTCGAAAGCCTACTACCAATTAAGCATATTAGGTGATGTGCATCTCTGTAATGAGAAGGGGTGTGGTCTAATGACATCAACACCCTATATCAGGTGTGCATAATTATTAGGCAACTTCCTTTCCTTTGGCAAAATGGGTCAAAAGAAGGACTTGACAGGCTCAGAAAAGTCAAAAATAGTGAGATATCTTGCAGAGGGATGCAGCACTCTTAAAATTGCAAAGCTTCTGAAGCGTGATCATCGAACAATCAAGCGTTTCATTCAAAATAGTCAACAGGGTCGCAAGAAGCGTGTGGAAAAACCAAGGCGCAAAATAACTGCCCATGAACTGAGAAAAGTCAAGCGTGCAGCTGCCACGATGCCACTTGCCACCAGTTTGGCCATATTTCAGAGCTGCAACATCACTGGAGTGCCCAAAAGCACAAGGTGTGCAATACTCAGAGACATGGCCAAGGTAAGAAAGGCTGAAAGACGACCACCACTGAACAAGACACACAAGCTGAAACGTCAAGACTGGGCCAAGAAATATCTCAAGACTGATTTTTCTAAGGTTTTATGGACTGATGAAATGAGTGAGTCTTGATGGGCCAGATGGATGGGCCCGTGGCTGGATTGGTAAAGGGCAGAGAGCTCCAGTCCGACTCAGACGCCAGCAAGGTGGAGGTGGAGTACTGGTTTGGGCTGGTATCATCAAAGATGAGCTTGTGGGGCCTTTTCGGGTTGAGGATGGAGTCAAGCTCAACTCCCAGTCCTACTGCCAGTTCCTGGAAGACACCTTCAAGCAGTGGTACAGGAAGAAGTCTGCATCCTTCAAGAAAAACATGATTTTCATGCAGGGCAATGCTCCATCACACACGTCCAAGTACTCCACAGCGTGGCTGGCAAGAAAGGGTATAAAAGAAGGAAATCTAATGACATGGCCTCCTTGTTCACCTGATCTGAACCCCATTGAGAACCTGTGGTCCATCATCAAATGTGAGATTTACAAGGAGGGAAAACAGTACACCTCTCTGAACAGTGTCTGGGAGGCTGTGGTTGCTGCTGCATGCAATGTTGATGGTGAACAGATCAAAACACTGACAGAATCCATGGATGGCAGGCTTTTGAGTGTCCTTGCCAAGAAAGGTGGCTATATTGGTCACCGATTTGTTTTTGTTTTGTTTTTGAATGTCAGAAATGTATATTTGTGAATGTTGAGATGTTATATTGGTTTCACTGGTAATAATAAATAATTGAAATGGGTATATATTTTTTTTTGTTAAGTTGCCTAATAATTATGCACAGTAATAGTCACCTGCACACACAGATATCCCCCTAACATAGCTAAAACTAAAAACAAACTAAAAACTACTTCCAAAAATATTCAGCTTTGATATTAATGAGTTTTTTGGGTTCATTGAGAACATGGTTGTTGTTCAATAATAAAATTAATCCTCAAAAATACAACTTGCCTAATAATTCTGCACTCCCTGTATTTCATAAAACACTTGAAAATACGGTCTTCATGCTATGGCCCTATTTTCAAGCTCAAGAGAGCGGTATACCTGATTTTAACTGACCCACTTTTTCTACACCGTCGTTTCCAGGGTGCAGGAACACTGGGCTGGATTTTACTGGTCAGAAAATCAAGTGGGTCAAATCACATGAAGCTCAGACTTGAGTGTGGCCTGACCCACTTCTGCTGCTGGGATAGCACAGATCGCTCCTCCTGCCAACCCAAAGACTTTTCTGCCTTCTCACATCAGTCCCACTCCCACCTCCCGTCAAGAATATGCCTCCACTCTACCACTTACCAGTTGCTCTGAGCAGGTGGTAAATGGGAGCGTTAATGTCCATGGAACTGGGAATTCCATGATGAATTTTACCCGGAGAAACAGGCTTCACATGGTTATTCCCCTTTACCTAGAATTAATTTGTATTAGACCGATTTGGGTTCCGGATGCTGCGTATCCCGGCACCCAAATGTGGCCAGACGTTTTATGTCGGGCTGCACGGTATACCAGCACCTACATTTGTATATCTTGTAATGAGGATCTATTTAGAGAAACAAAGCATTGTAAATATTACATAAACTCCCTTGTCACTGTTAATGACGTTCTGAATATATCATGTAACTTGTCCAAAAATAAGCTGCTGTACGGAGGTCAGAGTTGTTTAACTTTGAAGTAAAAGAATACTTACACAGAAACTGTTAACTATAACTTTTGCTGTATAGAAAATTCACCGTTTGGTATTTGTTTTTGAAAATTTGAAATATTTAATTCTTGTAATTTCCATTATTTAATGTTAGTGTTTGACTGTTACAAGATGCATAAACGGACTGTTAAAAGGGTTTCACAAAGTGTCTACCTACTTATCTTGTTTCCATATTTCTCTTATCAGGTGTTCGAAATTATCTAAAGGAAGCATTGGTAAACATCATTGCTGTCCATGCAGAGGTGAGGTCATTTCAAATTAGTTACAGCTACAGGTAAACACTTGGTGTTTTTAATAGTTTGCAAGGACACAGCGATTTAGTGTTATGTAGCTTTGTGTATGTTCACCAAACTGCTAGTGTGGTTGCTACTTTTTTGTAGCAGCAAAAGATCGATTGTTGCTTTTAGATAGATGACTGATTCATCTCTAGGCCTTCACCCAGTCTCTGAGTGCCCATATTCTCGAGGATGACTGATTATTGAGGACATCCTTTTTTATGTGTTTGCTGCATTCAGTTGATCCATGTAACCCTTTTCAGTTCCCGATTTACAATGAACTTTCCAAAATCCTTGTTCATACTTTCCGAGACGATCCAGTTGATTAGGACCGCTTGAACAAGAACTTGTGATTCCCATTTTTCGCCCAGATAGAGCGTATGAGACTGTGTATCTCTTTTGTGAGCTCAGCTTACTAGCATCCTGGTAGAACCTGAGGCTTCTGAGAATGCAAGTGTTGTTGATTGGGGGTAGTCTGATCACTGAGATAAGTTGCTTAACAGTCAGTGCAAGCCATCCATCTCCTATTTCCCTGAGCTGGTTGACCTTTTGTGTAAAATGCAAATCTTGATCACAACATGCTCGCTAGAGTTTAGATTAGACTCTTGGTCCTGTGACCACTCCTTAAGTACTTTAGAAACGATTAATATTTCAAGGAAATCTGATATTTGTACTTCACAAAAAACGTACATGGTATTTAACTTGTGATAGATGTAGTAAACTGCCTCTTTTGTTATGCTTACCCCCCACATTTTGCCTGATATGATGCTAACTTGACAGTGTGTGCGCTGGGATCCTGCTAACCAGCAGTGTTCTTTGCCTAAACTGTACGATTGCTTCCGCAATTGGCACACAGCTAAGTCTCTGGTAAAAGGTACCTGGGGTACCAATGGCCCTGTGTTCAAGGCGGAGTCCCAAAGGTCTGCAGCATGTATTATGCCACCGTAAGGGACCTCTCCCCAAACACATGCACACTGCCATTGCAGCTCGTGTGTGCTGGTGGGAAGAAAAAGGTAAAGGGGGACATGGCAGCCCTCTCTGGGTAAACACAAAAGGATGATGGATGGAGTGCTGAAACTTTTTAAACACTCACCTCCCAGTCACAAATCTGGGTTTAATTACCCTTCATCAGCCAGGTTAGCTTGAATTCAGTGGCACAGTGCGCATGGGACCCACGTCTGGGCATACCCTTCCCACGTAGTGCGTCCTGGCAGTTGGGGCTGGACTGTTCCCATGGGCAACAGGGTCAAGACTAATTTGAAATATGGCTGGGTCCAATCTGGGGTGGCATGGTGAGTAAACCCAGATCTATGATTGGGGGTGAGTGTTTGAAAAGCTTCAGCACTCTGTCCATTGTCATTTTGTGTTGCTAAAATATCCCTATCCCTCTCTGGGTGCCATACACACAAACCACTGCATGTGGCATAGGTAAATCACCCCTCTAGCAGGCCTTACAGCCCTAAGGCAGTGTGCATTATACCACAGGTGAGGGCAAGAGGGCTTAACTGCATGAGCAATATGCCCCTACAGGGTCTAAGTCCATTCTTGGACATTGTAAGTGCAGGGTGGCCATATTGAGTACATGGGCTGGGAGTTTGTCATTACGAACTCCACAGCTCCATTATGGCTTCACTGAAGACTGGGATGTTTGGTATTAAACTTCTCAGCTCAATAAACCCACACTGATGCCAATGTTGGGTGTATTAAAAAATGCACACAGAGGGCATCTTAGTGATGCCTCCTGTATTTCACCCAACGTGTAAGGCTGAAAGTCTCAGCCAAATTTCGGACCCCATGGGGTGAGAACCATTGTGCTCTCTGGGGTCAGAAAAAGCCTGCTCTGGGTGGGTGTGCTTCAATCCACCCCCTGCAGGAATTACAACACTTGGCGATGAGCCTCAAAGGCTCCTGCCTCCTGTTACACTGGCCCAGGGCACTCCAGCTAGTGGAGATATCTGCCCCCTGAACCATGCCCCACTTTTGGCCCCAGCTGGGGCCACACTCAGGGTGCCCAGAGCTGAGGTGAACCTCTCCTGGCAGAATCCCCCATCTTGTTTCAGAGGATGCCAATAGGGTTAGGAATGTGTCCCCTCACCCCAAAGGGGTGGGCACAGGAAGGGTGTAGCCACCCTCAGGGACAGGAGCCATTGGCTACTGCCTTCAGGCCCCTCTAACAACCCTAAATCTAGTATATAGGGGCACCCCTGAACCTTCCTCTTCAGATTCCTGGAAACCTGAAAAGGACTGAAGAGCTGCACCAGCAGAGAAGACCTACCATCCTTTCTGCAGCTTCAAGACTCCTGTCAAGAATACAACTCGTCCTGCAGGACCAGCGATCACTACAAACCCCCAGAGAACTGCCTGCCTACTCGAGGACCAATATTTCCCGAGGACAGCGGTCCTGCCCACTAAGAAACCTCCCCCGATCCAGGAGTCCTGCCCACTCTGCACCCAGTGCCCACAGCCAGTGGCCAGGTGGCTCACCGTACCAGAGAAGGTCCCCAGGCAATTCTGGCCTGAAGTCCACCCTGGGCTTACCCCTTTGGACCAACACGCCGCCTGCAGCCTAAATCCAGAGGGACCGCCCTGACCGCAACCAGATCTGGTGAAGATTTGCCGATGCCTAAAGGTACCCCTGCACCCCCTCTGGCCTTAGGGAACCCAACTGACAGTCCAGCACCATCCAGTTGATTCTCTACTTAACTGTTCAGCATCTCGTTTTCTTCAGTCGGCTCCCTGGACAACGCCTGCAGCAACTGTGACCCCTGGGATTCCCTCATTGAAAAGCATTGGGGACCAAATGCTGTGTTTGTACCCTGCACCCGGCCACCGCTGTGCTTCTGTGTGTTTGGTGCTGACCTGGCCCCTCTTGCTGATATAAACCCCCCGGTTCACTGCCCTGAAGTCACAGATACTTACCTGGAAGTTTCTTTCTGAGTGCCCCCTGCCTCCATAGGATTCCATTGGGTGCCCAACACCAACTTTGACCTAAGCACCCTGCCGATCCTGTGTTGCTAGTTGTGCACTATTGGTGTCTACCTAAACTTTGCCCTGTGGACATCTTAACCCCCAGAGACTGGGATCGTAAGACAATTACTTACCTGCAAATTGTATTGTTACTTTTTCTCCCCTAGAACTGCATTGCTTTCAATGAGAAATTGCAGTGTCCACATTTGAAACTGAAAAGTATTAATTACCTGTAAACTGTTTTATCTGTGAATTCTAAACAAAGTGCATTTGATACTTGAAAGTGTATTTACCTGCAACAAAGATCCTTTTGGTGATAGAAATAAAGTAATAAAGTATATCTTTGATACATAAAAACATTGTCCTGGAGTTAGTCATTGAGTGTGTGCCTTATTTCTTGACTGTGTGTGTAAAACAAATGCTTAGCACTACCTTAGGATAAGCCTAGCTGCTCAAGCACACTACCACAAAAGAGAGCATTAGTTATCTTTTTTAGCCTCTGTAAAATATCTGGGGATCCACTGGACTCTGTGCACACTACACCTTACTTTGATATAGTATATACAGCGCCAGATTCCTACAATAGATTCTTCCAACTGCACATTCTTCAACTTTGGAATGTCCCCAGGTGTCACACTGGGCTAAAACCCATGCAATTGCTCCTGCATGCTCATAGGTGTCACCATCCACCTCCATCACATTACTGTCCCACCTCACTGATATGACAAGAGAGAGCTAGACATAGACACCACTTCTGCATGCTGACATCAGTTCCCCTTTTTCTGTGGAATTGAGGTAGATGCTGAGCTCACATCCTTTGAATTTTTCAACTCTTTGGAGATTCTCTGACAAATACTTTTGAACAGTATGCCGATGTGTCACTCCTCTAAACCTGCAGAGTTTAAACAATGCAGTGCACTTCTGGCAAGCAGAGGCTTGTCATGGACTAGCATGATGTCTGTTGTTGCTACCACAGCATCAAACATGACTCCAAGTCCCGTGACATACACTCCTCCCGAAGTACACAAAGGCCAACTGGAAGCTCAACCTCACAAGTGAGTCATCCGCTTAATAAATGGCCTACCCAATATGATCCAACTTTCTGTACACAGTATCCTACGCAAGAAAGCCTTTTAGTTCAGGCCTTAGAGGAGCAAAGTCTGTCCTAAGCCTTTTAGATATAGTGTCAGATTTCTTTGATTCTCTAAACAGCAGTGGCAAAACAGATTTAATCAGGCTGGCTTTTATGAATCTTAATTTCATTTTGCCTCTTGGATCTCTAAAATTCAAATGCTCTGGGACATAGCGACTGAGATTTTGACTGCTTTGCCTGAGGACTTCCCTATTTCCTTCATGCAGACAATACAAGATGGCAAAGTATAATTTGAAATTTGGCCTGCATACCTTCTATTGTGTTGTCTGGGTTATGGAGAGCAGTGTTGTCATCAGACGTACAGTCCTCACTTCTGAACATGCCTTTAGATGGGCCTCAATTGTTTGATAAAGTGACAGATGTTGTCCTGTAAAGGTTTCAAAATAGCAAAGCTACAACTGTTCCTTGGGATTGCATTCCCCACCTGCCAGTTCCACTAACATTATTGAAAATTGTAGGATATTTGAGTGGCCTTGCCTACCAAAAGACCCAGCCGTCAAAACCTGTTTGGGAAGACTTCTTCAAATAATCCTCCTTCTCCGTGCAGCTGCAAAAAGGCTTATTTTGTTTCCCGCCTTCCTGATGATACTCACTCAGGTTATGCTGCACTTGGATTGGAATGTCTACATGGTGAGGCTAAACCAGCATGACATGCACTTGCCTGTGCTGATCTTGCAAGCCAACAAAAAGTATCTCTTCTTCATAGTTGTGGTGTTGAATCACATCCAAATCCTACCCTTCAGCTTGACATTAGCCCCTCAGGTCTTTATGAAGGTCATGTCTCTGGTGGTGGCCTGACTTCGCGGGTCGAGGATCATGTATTCTCATACATTGAAGAAAGGCTGTTGAAGGCCTGCTAGCCTCAGCTATTCATGGTCCATGGTCCACCTTCACAAATCACTGTTATTACTCCCTACAATGGGATTTTCCATCAGCGAGCCCAAGTCTCATCTTCAACTTTTTCAGAAGCTCTGCTTCAATGAGGCTGTTCTAGTAATGGTCACCATGAGGATGTTGCAACTACTTCAGAGAGTCTGGGGCATTTGGGCTATGATCTTAATATTTCAGCCACGAGCTACTGTCCCAGCTTTGATGGGTCTGAAACTACTTGGAGCATATCGCATTTCCCTCCTGTCCCAAATTCGTAGGCACATGTGGGTCATTCAGTGGACCACTCGCCAGCGGTGAACCCAACAATGTGGGTGCCTAATAGGCAGTATTCGGCTTTCCGGCAAAGCATTCAATAGTATATGTTGGATGCCAGAGTGGTGTTTGGCAGGTAATACTTCTCTCCACCTCCTGAGATATCAGTGTTGATGGATGTGTCCACTTCAGAGATGGGCAGTCACCTGGATAAGGTGGAGATCATAGGCATCTGGCCTCCTTTGGAGCAGCCACATTACATCAGTATTTTCTAGCTGCATGCCACACTCTAAAGGCATTTATTTTTTCTATTATGAGCAGGTCTAAACAGATATTGATGGAAAAAACTGGCACCTTGTGGTAAGGGAGCAAGAAGGGTGGCGTGTGGTCTCCGCCTTTCTATCTGGGTGCCATGAATCTGTGACAGCTCCTGAATCTTCCCAGAGTCTCTCTGACATTGAGTAACATGGTAGAATCCCTCAACATCAGAATTAGGCTTTGTCTTGCAAATCATGAATGCCATCTGCAGTGGATGATGGTACTGCATGTCTGTACTTGATGGGCCATGGCCTACATAGACCTTTTTGCTACTTCCGAAAACAATTAGTACCCCACCTTTTGCATTCTAGCGTTTCCTTCTTGAGCATCATTAGGTATGCCTTCCCTCTTTATTGGCAGTTCGGCCTCCATTCTGCATTTCAGCCTCTGCTACTTCTCCCAAGGGTCTTGAAAAATGTGAGGCAGGACCATGCATAGCTGATTCTGGTTGCCTTGGGTTGGGCCATGAGGGTTCTGTACTCAGAACCGCTGAGCCTCAGCATCTTCCTGCCTCTTCAGCTTCCCCTTCTGGAGAATCTGCTGTGCCAGCAACAGTCTCCTGAACTTCCACAATCTGTGCCTTCATGCAATTGAGCTGAACCAGCTGAGAGTTTCTGACCTACCATCAGAGGGTAGTGGTCCAAGTTCATCACCTAGTGTGAGAAGAAGCAGGTTGCTGTCTGCAAGCTATGTTGTCTTTGTTTGCCTGATCTGTCCCTCTTTTTTTTCAAATCATCCATTATGATTCAGTTCTTAAAATGGCGTTTGCACTTCTTTCCTTCTGCCTTCTTTATTGTGCCACATCGGAACCTCAGTTTAGTCCTGTCATTCTTGATGTGTACTCTAAGATTTCTAACAGTGAAGACATTGTTACTCATTGCAAGCACTTATCTGATAGAGACTTCTAGTTGCAGAATCCTTACCTTAGAATTTTCCCCCAGGCGTCAGACTGGATCCAGAGACTTTATCTGCGAGCAATACCCTTGCGCATCAGTAGGTGGCATCGGTTGACTCGGCTGGCGTCTTAGTCGCCATGATGAAATCTGGAGTAGTACATTGATGCCGCTTCAGCGCAGTGACGTCAGATCTTTTCTTTTCGCACCATGCGCTGAAACGGAGAGAGCTACACTGATCTCTCTTTGACCAATTTCAACCATTTTGTCGAGTTTTTGGGTGAGTTTTTTCCCGAAGACCGGTTTCAACCCATGCGAGGGCTGTCACCGCATGATGTCGGTGACAGATCTGCATCGGGTCTGTTTGTTGTGTGTGGAACATGACCACGACTCGAAGTTGTGCTCAGAGTGCCGGGCCATGCACCTGAGGTCCCCTCCGGATCCACTCTCAGATCTGCACTGGCGCCGGTTGTACCATTGAGACCTTCCCTGACACTCACCAATGTCGACCCAATCCTCATCCCTGATGACTGAGTAGGAACGGCATCAGCCGGCATCGGCTCTGTCTCCGATGGGGCCTATTCACCCCAGGTCGGATACTGACACTTTTTCTTATGGGTCAGAATTCGGGGAATGATTGGAGGGGTCCCTGGACCCTTATGAATACCAGGATGACGCTAATTTGGACTGGTCACAGGAGTTGGGCGAGGTCAGTGGCCTGGACACTTCTCCAGACGCTGGCATGCTGACTTCTCCTACCGTGGCTACGGCAGAGGGAGCAACTTATTCTATGGTGGTCAGTAGGGCGGCTGAGGTCCTTGGCCTTGTGCTTCCTAATGTAAAGGTCAGGTCAAATCTCCTGACGGAGGTGCTTCAGCCAGGGGCTTCTACTTCAGAACCCCTTTTGCCGTTTAATGAAGCCCTCACTGATGTCCTCTTGGGTACTTGGTCCAAACCCAACACAGGGGCTCCTGTGAACAGGACTATCGCACGCCGCCATCGGCCTGCCCGAACAACCCTAAATTCCTGTCCCAACACCCCACACCTGAGAGTCTTGTCATCCAGGCTTCCTGTTTCTCTGGCGCATTCCCTTCCACACACCCAGATAGGGAATCAAAAAGGCTGAAACAATTTGGGAAGATGTTTTCTTTCTCCACTCTTGCGCTGTGGTCCGTGAACACCACATGCCTTTTGGGCTGCAATATCCACTCTCTGTGGTATACGGTTGCGCAAGTTTTGCCGCAGATACCGGAGGAGGTCCGTGCTGTCGTCTCCCAAGCTGTCACCAGTGCAAGAGATGCCGCGAAGTACACAATCCGATGTGGGATGGACACGACTGACTCTCAAGGCAGATGGGTTGCGACGACGGTGGCCTTGAGGCGCCATGCCTGGTTGTGTATGTCTGTTTTTTCAGGGGATGTCCAACAGTCTCTTATGGACATGCCCTTTGATGGCTCCCATCTCTCTGGAGACAAGGCAGACTCTGCCTTGGAGAGATTCAAGGGCTCCCTGGCTACGGCTCGGTCCCTTGGCCTTTCCACTGCCACTTGCCCCCAACAGTCCACCTTTAGCCCATTTTGTGGCCAGGGAAGGGGCTCCCTGTCATGTCCCCAACCAAGTCACGGTGCCACCCATGCTGTTCAGCCACCAAGTGGCTGGGGACTCGGAATCCCACGTGGGCGTGGGACAGGGAACCAGATGTCTGCCCAGTCCACCCCTGCCTCCGCTGCAGCCTCCAAACTCTCCTACTCTGTCCCCTGACTCCGATCCAGTTGGCGGCAGGATTCACCATCAACTGCCCCACTGGGAATCCATCACTACAGACAGGTAGGTTTTGCAGTTAGTTCGAAAGGGCTATTCCCTCCCTTCGAATCTGCCCCACCAGCCATGCCTCCCATCAGTCAGCCATTTTCCGGAGGATCATTTGGCACTTCTCCGCCAGGAACTCTCATCTCTCTTGGCCAAGGGAGCCATAGAGAAGGTCCCTGTGCCAGAATTAGGTTGTGGTTGTTATTCCCGCTACTTTGTGGTGTTGAAAAAGAACAAGGGCTTGCGTCTTATCCTAGACCTTCGGGACCTCAATTAACTTTCTCAAGAAGGAGAAATTCAAAATGCTCTCCCTGGCTCAGGTCCTGTCTGCCTTAGATCCAGGAGACTGGATGGTAGCATTGGACTTGCAGGACACTTATTTCCACATTCCCATTCTGCCTGCCCACAGACTTTACCTGCGATTTGTCGTAGGTCACTAGCACTTTCAGTTCACCGTGCTCCCCTTCGGCCTTACCAGTGCCACCGTGCTCCCCTTCGGCCTCACCAGTGCCCCTCTGGTGTTCCAGAAAGTGATGGCAGTGGTTGCAGCTCATCTGCGCCGATTGGGGGTTTCTGTCTTCCCCTACCTCAACGACTGGCTATTGAAGGCGGACTTACCCCAGAAAGTCATCTTCCACCTTCAGACTACGGTGAGCCTCCTGCACATGCTGGGGTTCACTATAAACGTGCCAAAGTCACACCTGACTCCCACAAAGACGCTCCCTTTCATCTGAGCTATTCTGGACACTGCAGTTTCAGGCTTATCCTCCCGAAAAGCGAATCCAAGATATTCAGGCTATGATTCTGATCTTTCAGCCTCTATCTTGGGTTTTAGTGAGACTGACCCTGAGCTGCTGGGCCTCATGGCCTCCTGCTAATGGCACATGCCCTCCTGCTAATGGCACATGCCAGCTGGCATATGCGGGCTCTGCAGTGGGACTTGAAGTTCCAATGGGCGCAGCATCAGGGAAATCTCTCTGACATGATTGAGATCTCCGAGGGGACTGTTGTGGTGTTTTCGAATCCGCACTGGGTCCACGGCAGTTCCCTCTCCCTTCCCCAGCCAGATCTATCCAAAGTGACAGATGCGTCACTTTGGGGTTGGGGTGGCCACATGGGAGAGGCGGAGATCAGATGCCTCTGGTCTCCGGCGGAGTCTGGGCTCCATATCAACCTTCTGGAGCTCTGGGCGATCAGGCTTGCTTTGAAAGCATTTCTTCCCTTTCTCAAAGGAAAGTAGTGCAAGTGTTCATAGATAACACTACCGCCATGTGGCACTGCAACAAACAGGGCAGAGTTGGGTCTTGGACCCTTTGTCAGGAGGCACTACGCCTCTGGACATGGCTGGAACATCAGGGCATTACCCTGGTGGTTAAACATCTGGCGGACTCTCTGAATGCCAGAGCAGATGAACTCAGCTGTCAATGCACAATCGATCATGAATGCCATGCGAGGTGAAAGGTGGTGCAAGGTCTCTTTTAGCAGTGGGGAGAGCCTTGGTTAGATCTGTTCACCTCCACAGAGAACACGCAATGTCAGCTGTTTTGCGCGTTTGAGTTTCCCAGGTGGCACGCTTTTCATCTCAAGTGGAACTCAGGCCTCCTTTCCGCCGCATACCAGAGTTCTCAAGAAGATCAGAAACAACATGGACTAAGTTATATTGGTGACTCCAGACTGGGCACAGAGAGAATGGCAATTGACTGCTTTTGACCTTCCACCCGAAGTCTGCGATATTGTCTTGGCAGCCAGGCGTCCCTCTACCAAAACTGTATATGCCTGTCGTTGGCATATATCTGTGGAATGGTGTACCAATAAATCTGTTGATTCCCCCCTCTGCTCCTCTTTCTGAGGTTCTTTTGTTCTTTAGCCCAGCAGGGCTCTGCTTTGGGCATCATAAAGGGTTTTTATCAGCTATTTAGGCTTTTCTTAGGTTTCCTAATCAGCCCTCTCTATTTAAATCTCCTACTGTCAATCGATTCCTTAAAGGTCTCAACCATTTATTTCCTCCCACTCAATTTATCATGCCTTAGTGGGACATCAGTCTTGTCCTTACTTACTTAGTGTGTGTACTCCCTTTGAGCCAATGCACAATTGCGCTTTACGGCTCCTCACTTTCAAAACTGTCTTTCTTGTTGCCAGCACTTCTGCTCGCAGAGTAAGTTAGCTTCAAGCTCTTTCTTCAAAGCCTCCATTCTTGTCTGTGCACCCTGACAAAGTGGTTTTGCGCACTAAGGCTTTCTTCCTTCCCAAGGTTGTTACGTCTTTTCATGTAGGCCAGTCCATCACCTTGCCTACTTTTGGATTTCTGGGTGGATGACCCACTATTTGTTGGCTATGTGGGTGCGAAGAAAGGGAAGGTGGTGCAAAAACTTACCATCTCTCGATGGGTACTTCTTTGCATCAAGATGTGCTATGCTTTGGCCAAGAAGCAACCCCCTGAGAACTTACGTGCTCATTCCACTAGAGCATCTGCTGCTTCAACTGCGTTAGCACGCAAAGTTCCTGTCTTGGATATCTGCCAGGCAGCTAGGTGGGCATCCCAGCACACGTTTGCTAAACATTACTACCTGGACAGTCAGGTCGGTCGGTACGGCTACTTTGGTTGTTCGGTCCTGCAGGACTTTCTAGTGTGATCTTGCTTCTTAGCCCACCTCCGAGGATGGCATTGCTTGGGTATCTATTTTAAGGTAAGGAATCTGCAACTAGAGTTTCTGTTAGATGCACAAGTTGCTTACCTTCGGTAACAAATATCTGGTAGGGACGTATTCTAGTTGCAGATTCCTTTCCAACCCACCATCCTCCCCGCTTGTGGACTGATTTCTAGGGACAGGTATTCCCCCTTCAGGTTCTTAGCCCTGGTCTACCAATCTCAGTGTTTTTAGCGGCTCTGCGCTTTGGCGTGGAAAGTGATTAAAAGAAACTGACATCACTGAGCTGAGGCAGAGTCTATGTACTACTCCCAACATCATGACTGCGACTACGACACCAACAACACCCGTGGAGTCAACTGTGGCGCAAGGGTATTGCTTGAAGAAAAAATCTCTGGATCCAGTCTGACGGCTGGGGGAAAATTCTAAGGTAAGGAATCTTCAACTAGAATATGTCTCTACCAGATATTTCGTTATCAAAGGTAAGTAACTTGTACTTAATAGACATTTTTATTGTCAGTAAATACAAAAGAGCCTTTATGCAGTGCATTTTTACAGCTTGTGGTTATACATAATATAGTTATTGCTGCGGTTTTAGAAATTACATACTTGTGGTGTAGTATATCATGATGCCGCTACATTTTGCTCTTCGATCCATATAATGTGCTGTTTGACGTTTTTGTTATTAAACAACCTGCTAACATAAACTGCTCTCCACTTGCACCACACTCCATGCTGGTGTGTTTTCGATGACTTGGCACTGTAGTTGCATGGTGTTGTGCTTCTCTATTTGTTGGTTTAATTATTGCAGTCATCTGCTCATGTATAACTTGTGTTTGCCTATTGCAGGGTTTTAGTACCACATTCTTGGAGTACCTTGATAAAGTATAGCCAATATTCTGATTTCTGGTGTGAGTGTTATGAGTCCCAGTAACAGTATGGACCTGCCCTTGTTGTACGTGGGGTTATCCTTCACCTCATATCTGTTTGTGCCCTTGGTTAAGGTAGATTATTCGGTGAATTGTGTCTGTGCATTTGGACTATCTCGTCCCATTGCTCTATTTCTTTCTGTACTGAATATTGTGTCTTTCCATAGAAAAGTACTGATTTATATGTAGTCCATAGTTATGTACTAGGGTTTGAAAGGTCTGTAGTGAGTTGTCCTCGTATAGTAATCATATGGTGCTAATAACAGCCTCCTATGAGGCTACCAATGTTTGTTTTTGAGCGCACCACCTTGTATGGGTAAGCCCCTCAACTATAACAGGGCCTGAAAGATTTGGTTTTGTGTAAGGGATGACTCATTTAAGGCAGCCCACAGCTGACCAAAAGTAGAAGGTTCTTGGGATATGACTGGTGGGAAACAGGATTGTATGCAGTTCTCTGTTTTTAAACTGCGGATTGGTGTATCCTGTTTCTGTTACATGATTTCTTGCTAGCCAGTATGCCACCCCTTGCAACTATGCTACCAACTAGAAACCCTGGAAATCTGGGACTCCAAGTTCACCTTTGCTTGGAGTGTCTGTAGGAGCCGGCTCTGTATATACACTATATATAGATGAGATAGTGTGCAGTGTCCAGGGGTTCCCCAGAGGCTTGACAGATGAATTACTAGTTAATAGTAATGCTCTATTTGTGGTAGTGTGGTTGACTAGTTAGGGTGATCAGAGGGTAGTGTTAAGCATTTGTTGTACAGACACAAGCAAATAGAATAAACACACACTCAATGACTTAACTCCAGACCAATAGGTTTTTATATAGAAAATATATTTTGTTAATTTATTTCTAGAACCACAAGATTCAGTTTGCAGGTAAGTACATAAAATGAAAGATACTTAGAACGTTGAATGGAATCAACAATGTATACAATTTTCTTCGAAATGGCAAAAAGCTATTTTAAAAATGGACACAGTGCAATTTTCAACAGTTCCTGGGGAAGATAAGTAAAGTACAGCTTCTGACATAAGGAACAAACTTACGGGTTTAGCCCACTGTTGGGTGTTCAAGATAACCCCAAGCTCCCAGCACCAGGAACACAGGGCCAGTTAGGTGCAGAGGTCAACCAAGAGCCAAAATAACATGGGCCCCTGTGGAGACGGGGTACGCTGGTTCCGGTCTTCTTGCAGGTAAGTACCTGTGTTGTCAGAGGGCAGACTAGGGGGGTTTAGAGGAGCACTGGAGGGCCCCAAGTAGGCACCAATCCCACACTGGCACAGGGGCGGCTGGGTGCAGAGTGCAAACAAGGTGCCTGGTTTCCAATGGAACTCTATGGGGGGGCCACAGGGGTCACTTAGGCACTGCAGGCAAGGCACAGGGGGCCTTCTCGGGCAAGCCACCGACTGGATAGGGTGGCGGGCCACCTGCTGGTCGTAGCTGCACCAGTGGTCGAGTCTCGGGGCTGCGGGTGCAGTGCTTTTGCAGACGTCGGATATCTTCGTCACATTCAGGGTTGTCCTCGGGATTTCCTCTGCAGGCGTCATCATGGAGGGGTGGAGAGGTGAGCCCAGGGTGGACACACTTTCGGAATCGCCTAGGGAGCCTCTCTGGCTAGTTGGGCCACCTGGACACGGGCCGTGGGCGTTGGGAGCAGAGTGGTTTAGGACTCACGCTTCTGGAGAGAGGTGGGAGTCCTTTAGAAGCAGTTTCTTCTTCCTTCTTGTTGGTCAGGTCCGTTGTCCACGGGAGTTTCTTGGTCCTCTGTGATGCAGGCAGTCCCCTGGAGGCTTTTCGGGGGTCGCTGGACCTGCAGAACGCGTTGCTCTTCTTTTGCAGCTTTTTGAAGCAGGAGACGGGCCATTAGGGCTGTGGCCGAGTCAGTTGTTGTCTCCTTCTCCTCTCTGTGGGGTTTTCAGCTCAGCAGTCCTCCTCCTTTCTTGAGGTCATCAGGAATCTGGTGAGATGGGTTCAGGGGGGCCCTTAAATTCTAAATTTAGGGGCGTGTTAGGGTTGGGGGCAATAGCCAGTGGTTACTGTCTCTGAGGGTGGCTATGCCCTCCTTGTGCCAATTCCCTTTGGGGAGTGGGGCACATTCCTATCCCTATTGGTCTTAATCCTCCAAAGCAAAATGGGGGATTTGTCAAGGAGTGGGGGTTACTTCAGCTCTGGACACCTTAGGGGTGGTCCTGGCTGGGGGGTGACTTCTCCTTGTTTTTCCTAATTTTCCCTCTGGACTTGCTGGCAAAATTTGGGCTGTGTCTGGGGGGGGGGGAGGGAGGGGGTGGCATCTCCATTAGCTGGAGTGCCCTGGGGGGCACTGTAATCCGAGGCTTGAGCCTTTGAGGCCCACCATCAGGTGTTAAGGTTCCTGCAGGGGGAGGTGTGAAGCCCCTCCACCCAGGACAGACTTTGTTTCTGACCACAGAGTGCACAAAGGCACTCACCCCAAGGGGTCAGAAACTCATCTGAAAGTAGCAGGCTGGCACAGATCGGTCAGTCTTACACTAGCATTTGGGCTAACATACAGGGGGCATCTCTAAGATGCCCTCTGTGTGCATTTTTCAATAAATCCCACACTGGCATCAGTGTGGGTTTATTGTGCTGAGACGTTTGATACCAAGCTTCCCAGTATTCAATGAAGCCATTACGGTGCTGCGGAATTCGTAATGACATACTCCCAAACCATATACTTAATATGGCTACCCTCCACTTACAATGTCCAAGAATTGACTTAGACACTGTAGGGGCATAGTGCTCATGCAGCTATGCCCTCACCTGTGGTATAGTGCACCCTGTCTTAGGGCTGTAATGCCTGCTAGAGGGGTGACTTACCTATTACCCAGGTAGTGGTTTGTGGGCATGGCACCCTGAGAGGAATGCCATGTTGACTTAGCCTTTTTCTCCCCACCAGCACACACAAGCTGCAAGGCAGTGTGCATGTGCTAAGGGAGGGGTCCCCAGGGTGGCATAATACATGCTGCAGCCCTTAGAGACCTTCCCTGGCCACAGGGTCCCTGGTATCATTGGTACCTTTTACAAGGGACTTAACTGTGTGCCAGGGCTGTGCCAAATGGTTGAACAAAGATACAGTTTTAGGGAAAGAACACTGCTGCTGGGGCCTGGTTAGCAGGGTCCCAGCACACTTTCAATCAAAGTTGGCATCAACACTAGGCAAAAGGTGGGGGGAGGGGGTAACCATGCCAACAGTGGCATTTTCCTACAGTGGCGTTTTGGCCAGAGTATTACTCTGCTGAGACTGCTAAATTAGGTTGCCAAGCTGGGCATCCAGATCACAAAAACTTTTGAGTGGCCTCAAAAAGGATCAATTCAAAAAATAGTTTAATAACCCAGGGAGCATAACCATTTTTGTTACAACCACATGGCCCATAGCTGATAATGGCGGTGTAGACCAACATCCAATTTGCGGGTAAGTGAATGCATCGCTCTCTTTAAATTTCCCTCTATTAAGTCCTCCTCAGTATGGTACATGTTAACCATAGGTGTCTGAAAGTATGGGAAGCCCAACAAAGTGTTTCCCTTCTCAGATTCACGTTGTGTTATTGTGGCAATTTGTGGCATGGGAATACACAGGTTTTCCCCCATTAAACTATAAGTTTGAGACATTTCATAATAATGTTAATATTTGATAGAAACTTCAAACTGCAGATTCCTTACCTTAGAATATTCCTAAGCGTTAGGCTGTACCCAGAAATGTTGTATCAGTTCCACTTGCATGCCAGTGGATGGTGTTTTCTGCCCCGGAAGTGATGTGCACGGTGCCTATATAGGCTCCCCCCACAGCGTGCTGACCTTGGTTCCTTCTTTTCTGCACCATCAGGATGGATCCGGATCAAGGTCCCCTCAGCCATTTTATTGCCTGCTTTGATTATTTTGTCGATGACTGGTGTGCTATTTTTGCTTTTCTGACAGTAAAATCTCCAAAAGAAATCCACTGGGTTCAAGCCTTGTGGAGCTTGTCATCGACAGATGTCGGTGACAAATCCCCACTTTGTCTTTTTGTGGTACCTTGAAAAGGACCACAACTTCACATCGTGTATGGAGTCCAGAACCATGAACCCGAAGACCATCAAAGAGTCTTCCATTAAACTTTTGGCCACTTGTCACACAACTCAGCGTCACTTCAAGTCCTGTTCACATGGGATGTCTCTGGACTGCTTCCAGAGTCACTCACATCAGTCTTTGTCCTACTCCAGGACTTCTTCTGGTAAGTCCCTCAAGAAGAAGTCCAAGAAGTCGAAGTGCGCTCTTTTAATACTGTGTAGCCAGCACCAAATTTAAAGACATCTTTACTTATTGCTCAAACTTTCACAACCCACCAAAAATCGGCTTGCACCCACCAGTGGGTCACTACCCGCAGTTCGGGAAACACTGATATAGAAGGACCTGGGTGCGAAGTAGCCATGGCCTAACCATATGCATTTGAGTGTTGTTATGACTGGGTTATATGCTCGCGACTGAATCAATCTCTGGTAGCAAAGATGGGTGTATTCTGAAGGGACTAGTTCTTGCCACTTTTCCACATCTCCTCACCATGGTGCCTTTTCTGCTGTCAGTGTTTCTGTCCAAACAGTTTTTGTCTTTTTAGTTTGATAAATTGGTACAATTTCGTACATGTGGAGAGTGATAGGTTGAAAGTTTATTACTCCAAATTTAAATATAAATATAAAACCAAATGAATGCCAGCGCCTTTAACACATCCATAGCCTGAACAGATGTCGTGTCATTCTAAGTGTAATAGTAAGTTGCTTTCATATGATGAGGGTTAGCTAATTTCTATTCAACTAAGACACTAACTCAATTATATTCTAATTTCAGGTATTTACAATTTCTAAGGAGCTGGTTCCCCGTGTGCTTTCACGAATTGTAGAAGCAGTTTCTGAAGAGATAAGTCGCCTGATGCAGTGTGTTTCATCCTTTAGTAGAAATGGAGCATTACAGGTATTTGTGTTTTAATGTGTTAAGAATCAACTATTGTAAATACACCACACAGCAGAGTCACACAGGAACAAGACAAATTGTGAAGGTGTGTCCAGCAATGCTGCAATAAAGAAGCAAAGGCAGACATACTGATGGAAGTATTAGCGGATGTGGCGTTCACCTTCAAACTGGGTCTCCTATAGTGTTATCTGAAGACACAGGAGGGCAGCCCATTAAGGGAAGAATACAAGTAAAATGGCCAGGTGATAGGCAGAAATTGGAGGTGCAGCGAAACGTTTGTAAAGAAGTGGTTATGGAAGGGTTTGGTGCTATGTGTGGGTTGCTTGATCTCTATTACTTTTTTGAGGACTACATCACCCAGACGTCCATGAAACATAGGAGGAGAAAGTGATGATTAAGTTGTTTGTTTGGTGCTACAATAGGTGTCTCTTCATCCTACTGTGTAGGACTCTTGCATGCTTTTTCTTTGTTGAGGACTACATCTCCCAGAGTACCTGAAGCTCAGGTGAAGGAGAAGATACCAGTATATTTATTTGGTGCTACACCCCTTCATTCCGCTCTGCAAGAAAGGCGTGCCCAGGCAAGGCTGGGCACCGCCCCTTTTCATCTGAGTTTTTTCCTTCTTGTTTGTTTAGTCACTATGGGCAAAAGAAGCTGTCAGATTCCTTGTACTCATTGAGCATGGTAAGAAACGAAAGTCAACTTGAACTCTTGATAAATTTCTTGCCCATGGTGTGGTGTAATTCAGGAAGACTTAGCTGACGTCATAAAGTGTATTACTGTACCACTGCACGAAAGGACTTCATGTTTGATCTCTTCTGATTGCGCAAGAAGGCCCCTACCGCGTAGAGCGGATGTTCATTCTACCACCATGGATGAGTTCAGGCTAGTAGCGCTGTAAGGCCGGGAGATTTCCCAGATGGGTAGCACCCGTCATTGCAAATGAACATATTTTGTAACTGTAACCATAGTTTTTTCTTCGGCCTGGCTAATGATTTTTGAAAAGCACTTGTATGCTTGCTTTCAGGTAGCCGTTGGGCAAAACTTTATTTTTTCAACTTGGCAATTTTGGTAAAGGCTCAAGAATTTGGCGCTGACTATCAGTACTTCTGCATCATGCTGCCACATATCAGAATATATGATGTAGAACAGGGGATCCCAAACTTTTTAGAACCACGACCAACATTTTAGAGCAACAGACATTCGTGACCCACCTAGTTTTAATGGACATGAGGAGGGTGACTTTTTTAATGTAACCAAAGCATCATGTGGTAGCACACCGTCATTTACTGACAGCATATTTGCCTCTTGAAGGGCCACTGAATTTGCACACATACAGTATTACTGATAACACTAAATTGCACACAAATGATGATGACTGGAAATCTGGTTTTAGTGAATATTTATAATTTGTGCATCACCAAGTAAAGTGTCTAGATTTGATGTGAAAATGTTTGTGCCATCAAACATCAGAATGTCCAAAAGGTGTTTCATTTTTGCTTTCCTGGCTGCTAAATGTGTACAGTTCATTTACAGTTATTTACTTTTTGTTGTGTGTTAGAATAATTACGTTCTACAATCTTTCCTTTCACGCTTCTTGTACCCGAGCAAGATTGTCACATACTTCACTTTTCTTGCTCTGACCGCAAATTCAAAATAGTTTGGAAACGCAAATCCCCTTGTTTGAAAATAAGCAGCAGTTTATTAAAAGGCATAGTCCAACAGTTGACCTCTATTTTTAAAGGGAAACAAATGTGCAAGATACATACAGAATGGAAAGGCTTCTTTATTTCTTGGACTTTGATGACCCACCACAAATTGGGTTGCAACCCACAGTTTGGGAAACACTCAAGTAGAAGAACCTGGTTGCCAAGTATCCCTGACCTTACTATATGCATTTGAGTGGTGTTATGACTGGTGTAAATTCTCATGGCTGACTTTTTCTCTGGTAGCATATGAAAAGTCTTCCATTCTTTTTGTTGTGCTTGTAGTGTACTGAGATCACACAACGTTTGTAGAAGGTTCTGCACTTTTACTTATGACATTTCATGGAACAGATTGACAGAACGTAGTTGAAACTAGTTATCTAGTTATGTATGTGCTACTTGCTGTTTTGCCCAGGGAAGAACAATAGGCTTCAATCTCTCAAAGCAGCTTCATGATGTGGAGTGAGACAAAGTGGACCATAGTGACTCAACATTGGTAATTCCTCCTGCTCTACTTTTAATTATACTTGAGGTCACTGTAGCCTCCACCATAAAAAGCCATGTTCCAAATGCAGAAGTGCTGCAAAGTTAGATATGCCTTGGCAACTCTTTATCTGACTCTGGTGCATTGTGCAAGCCAAAACACTGCAACCATCCCATAAAGACTAGTGTTCAGTCATTCACTATGATAGTAACCAATGACTTGTTGTTTTATGTCTTTTTTCCTATCACAAAATAATTATTCATATAGCCATTCTTATATACAGATACATATACACATATATATATAGATATATATATGTATGTATATGTTTTCATATATCATATAATAATGACTCACTTCAGGGTTTTTGTGGCCCAACATATGGAGATTATTGCTGCACGGCTCTGCCAACTGCCACAAGATGTTAAAATGGTATCGAAGTAGGGTAGGTGCAAGGATTTGTTGTCACTCTAGGCGAGTACCGCACTGCTGCTCGGTTGCACATGGGGAATATTTGATGGCAAAAGGTACAGGGTGGCAGATAAATTGTCTTCTTTCCATAAAACCAGCCCTGCATGTATGAGACTGTTACATGTCTTAAAAGTAAGTGTCGTTCATGGTGCCCGTCTACCTATTACATGTTCGTTTTGGTGGAAGGTTTATTATTTTCAGTCAGGATTTAATTAATCAAGAAATGAGGAGTACCAAGGTAGTAACACATACATAAGATGCATTTCCTTCCACTGGACATTTTCTGAGTTCTGGCAGTGGCACTTTCAACCATTGTGACAGCTCCAGTTTTGCAAACAAGTAGAAGGTGTTTGTGTAGAGCATGGATTTTTGGATGTGTAGCACCTTTTTTGTTTAACTGATGGTTGTTATATGAGGAGTTCAGATGTCTTTAAACAGCAGATACACACAAGAGCTATATTTGTCAGCAAATTCTTCTGTTGTAAAGCTGTAGGGAAAGAAACAGCATCTCATTATTCAAAGTATATATTTGAACGATTCCTGCTGTTGCTGTTCATTTAATTGAATTGACCACAGTTCACAAAATGAAGGAGATAGTCACAGTTATGGACGTCAAACTTTGAACTTTGACTTTCCAGATTGATGGAGATCTTGAGATTGGTACTGCGTATGACCACGATGAGTTGTGATGCATTTTCCCAGGTGGCACTCTATTTTTATTATCTTACGAAGACTCCCTCATTTGTTATGAAAATGGTTGTATGGAATGAGATTTTTAATGATTTAGCGCAACAATATTGTTATTTTTTTTTTTTTTTTAAGATAGTTGTTAGAACTAGGGTATTAAGTTGGCAGAGGTATACACCTTTGTCCAGAAAGGGACCACAATCCTAGTCAGGGTAAGCCACACACAGTCCAAATTATCCGGTGCCCACCCTCTGGTAGCTTGGCATTGAGCAGTCAGGCTTAACTTAGAAGGCAATGTGTTAAGTATTTGTGCAATAAATCATACAGTAACACAGTGAAAACACCTCACAGGTTTAGAAAAATAGAAGATATTTATCTGGTTAAATTAAGGTAAAAACTATAAAGATTCAATACACACAAGTTGAGATATCACTTTTGCAAGTTTAAAAAGAGCCTTAAATCTCAGAATGCAACAGTTGTATCTTGGTTTCACAAAGTACCTGGTTTACATCAAAAATATTAAGCACAGGGTACGCAGAGGAGGAGATGCGTGAAAAAATAGGGTGTGCGTCGGAGCTTCCAAGGCGGCACAGACATTGCATCATTTCTTTCCACGCTGCAAGGGGCTTTGAGTCAATTTCCGGTGCGCGGTCTTGGTTCCTCACTGCGATGCGGGTATTTTTTGGGGGACGATGCGTGGAAATCCTGGGCGTGCAGTACGAAATCACCGGTGTTGCGTCAATCCGTCAAATTTTCTGTCACAATGCACGCGTTGCGTTGATTCTTTACTAGGGAAGTCAGGCTGCGTCTTTCCTGTTTGGCTATGTCGATCCAGTTGGACCGGTAGCAAGGCAGGCGCTGAGTCGGATCTTCACTCGGGAAGTCGGGCTGCATTGTTCCGGTTCAGCTGTGCTTTTCTCGTTGCAAGGCAGGCTGTGCATCGTTCCGCCTAGATGTGCGACGGCAAGTTCCTCTTGACAGGTTGCAGGTTCAGGTCCAGAAGTGTCTAAGTTGGTGGGGTCAGAGATCAAGTTTATATACCCAAAATGCCTTTGACGTGGGGGAGACTTCAAAGAGTGGTTTTGAGATGCACAAGGTCCCCTTTCAGTACAGGTCTGTCTGCCAGGGTCCCAGTAGTGTGAGGGCAGGCCACTAGCCTTTGAAATGTAAGTGTCAGGCCCTCCACCCCCGAGCCCAGGAAGTATGCAGATGAGTGCAGGTGTGACTGAGTATCCTGTATTTGTGGTTGTCTGGGTGAAATGCACAAGGGAGCTGTCAACCAACCCAAGGATTAGAGTCACAGAGGGAAAACATGTTGGAAATCATAGAACACATTTTACCTGCTCATCTGTCAGATATACAGCCACTTGGATTGGAGACAGGCTGTAAGGCACAGATGATTTTTAAGTGCAGAGAAATGCTCTCTTTCTAAAAGTGGCATTTCTAAAATAGTAATATAAGATCGAATCTCACCAATAAGCAGGATTTTGTATTACCATTCTGTCCATACTAAATATGACCTGGTTACCCCTTTCTGATCAGAATCTACCACTCAAACAGTACATGAGGGTAGCCCTAATGCTATCCTATGAAAGGTGCAGGCCTCACAGTAGTAGAAAACCAATTTAGGAGTTTTCCGCTACGAGGACATATAAACCACATATGTACATGTCCTGCCTTTTAACTACATAGCACCCTGCCCTATGGGTTACCTAGGGCCTACCTTAGGGGTGCCTTATATTTAGAAAAAAGGGAGTTTAGGGCTTGGCGGGTACTTTTAAATTTCAAGTTGAAGTGGCAGTGAAACTGCATACACAGGCCAGGCTGTCAGGTCTAACAATAGTGTCCTTTTCTTTAAAAGTCTGAGGTATCTCCAGAGTATCTTGAATCAACCTACCCCATCCTGTAAGAAACTATAGTTAAAAATGTTGATAATAATCTTGTCCACTGCTTAAATATTAGATTTCCTTTTAATTGTATGTTTGTGAGAATGGGAGAAGACCATTTTTACTTAAAAGTAAATCGCAACCCAGAAGTAGGAAGATTTTATTTGAATATTAAATCTGGGAATTGAGCCGTAGGAGAAAACGTTAAGCTTTGTAGATTGTTAAAAACATCTGGATTGCCAATATTGTTGCTCTAAAGTTCAGGATTTTAACCATGTTCTTCTTTTCAGCCCTGGGTCACAATTGTATGAAAATGTATATTCAAACCCTACTATGCACAAACCTGCTCTGGCACTTTGTGTCTTCTGTATTATCTAAAGTCACTGAATGTTTGTCACCTAATTGTATGCATTTGTTAAATCTTTTTTTATATTATAATATGCTATGAATAATTTTAAGATTGTCATTACACTATTTCAGTGGAAATATTTTAATACATAAATTGAAATCAAATCTTCTGACACATTCAGCAGTATTTGTATATTGTTGTACAATTGTTCCATTTGTTTGAAGTGTATACAAATAGCAATATTACAACTCAAAAACATTTTTGTTTTTCTGAAAGTAGACATTCTTCTCAATCTGCATATTAAAATAAATTGGTATTTGCCATTTGTACTTTAATTCACTTAAAAGTACATTGCACTGTCAGATTCTTATCTTATATTAACAATAAGTTATTTTGATAAGTTTGTGTTTTTTAACTGTAAACCAGAAATAAATGTGCATATCATTTTATGCTAACTTGTTATATTTCCTGTCATTTTCTATTAGGCCAGGCTTGAAATTTGTGCTTTGAGAGATGCGGTGGCTGTATATCTGACAGATGAGAGCAGGTAAAATTTGTTCTATGATTTCCAACATGTTTTCCCTCCATGACTAAAGAAGAAAACTAGAATGCCTTATATTAAAAGCAACAGTCTACCTGAAGGCAAGTGAGTTTGGCACTCTTTACTGTGCAAACCACTGCAGGATCCCTAGTGCAATGTCTAGTGCCTCTACATGTTAATCATTCTCCGCCCTTATACAAAGAACACAACTTCTCAGGCTTCAAATTATTAAGTTGGAATATGGTAGCCTGGGTTTTAACTTGGAGGACACTGATTGGAGCGAGTTCATCGGCAAACACCAGATATGAGTATTCCAGGAAACTTGAGCTTTAAACTGTCTGTACAGATAGTGTGATGTTCTCACTGTAAAAAAAAAAAAAACAATCCTAGAGAGAGGTGTTCGTCTGGATCTATACCTCATTGAACTGTAAAATCAAGGTTCTCACCAGTAATCACCCTGACATCCAACCCCTGCCTTTAACCTTTCATTGTGACCTACAAATTATTAAACTTTTTATCGTATATTGCAGAAGTGACCCTCCAGGAGAAAAAGTTTTAAAATGCCCTTGACCCTCAAACAGACACTGACTGTTTCGCTTTTGGATCCAACAACTTTCCTCAAGATGTTATTCATTGCAGAGCACTTCACTGCCATGTTTGAACCTCATGTGTATCACTGCACTACGGTAGAGAAACAAGAAAAGGCATGGGGAATCCCTCCCTTAAAGAAAGTCACCTTGAGCTATATCACAGCAGGAGGGCGCCAGTTAACCTTTGTATCCCTATTACACAGCAAGCCTGCCTTTAATCGGAGATTTGAATCAAAAACATCCAGGCAACCAACCTTTAACAGCTTTCTTAAATCTATAATAATAGCATCTTTCTGGATATATATATCACTGGGATATAATGCATTATATGTGCATACAATCTAAGTCACAAAGCCACCATGATGCATTTGTGCTTTCCTTCTCCTCTGAAACCTATTCTCGTTCCATCCCCAGCACCATTGATTACAATGGCCTTCAGCTTGCATAGCTCGGAAAGTTGAAATGGCATAAAGTACAACCTACCTTATTGATATTCACCCCTTTACAAGATGTTCCAGTCCATGAATGAAGAACGCTCCTTTTCATGCGTACAATTCACCATGAGCCAGTACAACAACCTTGTGGTATCCTTAGCACCACTACTATCTGGGCCAATTCTAAGGAGGAAGAAATCTGAGCAGTGGTTTCATAAAGCTTGCAAGCTGTCAAAGGCGTGTCTAGTACAATCATTTAATACGTGATCCCTTGCTGAGATCATATACACATGGCATAATAATAAATCTTTGATTAGGGCGAAAATGTCTGAATAGGAAAAAGCTACCTGGACCAAATTGCTTGCTGCTGTAAGGAACAAGGACCAATAGACCTTCTAGAAAATCATAGCCTCATGCCACAATAATGTAACCTTTTCCCAAAACCCTGTGTAGCTTAGTGTAGGAAGCTGGCTTGGTGTGTGGTGGGTATCCAAGGTACTTACCAAGTATCCCCTCTTAGTGAAGTGTAGACAGTGTACAGAAGCCAGGCTCTCAAGAGGTAGCCGTGGATGAGCAGTCTAGGCTTATCTAGGAGACATGAAAAGTTCTTGCAATACCACTGTAGTCACACAGCACTTACACACATGAAAGAAAACAATTGGTTCTACGAAAATAAAGGCACTTTATTTTTGGAACACAATCCCACAAAATACTAGAAGGGCACCCCTCCAATACGAGGTAAGTAATGCACTAAATATATACACTAGTAATCTGAAATAGGCATAGAAAAAGGTAGAAAACAGTGCAAAAAGCAATAACCAATACTGACCTGGGGGGGGGGGTGGGGGGGGGCAAACTATATGCTGAAAAAATGGAACACAAACACAGGACCCGACCTAGGTAAGTGGAATGTGTAGAGGTGAGCTGGGGGTACTAGAAAACCATAGAGGTAGGTAACACAACACCCTCCATCGACCAGGAAAACAGAAGTAAATCACTGGAGAAAAAGAAGACATCTAGGCGAGACTGCAAGAAACCAGCAGTGGATTCCTGAAGACAGAAGACCTGTTGAGAGAGGGGACCAAGTCCAAGAGTCACACTGCAGTCGAGGAGGAGTAGGAGTTACTACCCACCCAGCTGTATTTGCAGGAGTTGGTCGACAGTGAGGAAGAACAGGTCAGCACTGCAGCCCTGGACCTGATGAAGAGTTCCACGCTGGAATGAAGATTGCAGACAGGTGCTGGTGCAGGAATTCCACCAACAAGCTTTGGCAAAGGCAAACGTGTGGTTAGTGGAAAAGTGGTGCTGCCAAGGACTAGCAAGGCTCAGGAGGATTCAACCCAGGAGGGGAAGTCACAGGGAACCCTTGGCATCGCAGATAGTCCAAAGGAGCAGAGGCAGCACACACAGGAGTCCCATAGGACAGGGACAGAGGAGTTGCAGAGGGAGCACTTTGCTGCACTACAGAAGAGAATCCCACAACACTGGAGAACCATGGAGGAGGCAGTGCTTAGCAGTAAGGAGGGCTGGGGGCTGGAGCTGCACATAGCTTGAAGATCCCTTGGAAGAGATGCCAACAAGCCTTGGCAGCTGCAAAAGACACAGTGCACAGGTGTGCGGTCCTGCGTGGGGAGGCAAAGGCTTACCTCCACCAAAGCTGGGCAGCTGGCAGAGAGTACCAAAAGTACTACTACGGACCACCTCCCGTGATGCAAGATCCACGAAGCTCAAGATGAGGGGAGATCCACACAGCCAGTCGTTGTTTGCTGTAGATACCTGCAGTTGCAGGGGAGTGACTCATTCACTCCAATGAGATTCCTTCTTGTGCAGGCTAAAGAGTTGCTGTCTTCTGAGGATGTACGGCCGGGGAAATGTTGCAAAGCTCGAAGGTGCCTTGGAAACAAAGTTTCAGAAGAGTCTTCATCGTTGATTACAGCTTTGTCGGTTCATGGACGGTTCAGTCGTGGTTCCAGTGGCCAGAAGTCAAAGTGGAGGTTGCAGAGGATTCCTCCTGGAGTCTAGCAAGCCGAATCTGAGGATTCACCCAAGAGAGAGACCCTAAATAGCCCTGAAAGGGGGATTGGTCATCTAACCAGGTAAGCGCCTATCAGGAGGGGGCTCTGAATTCACCTGCCTGGACTGGCCACTCAGATGCTCCCAGAGTTCCCTGCTAACCTTGAGAACAAGATGGCAGAACCCAGGGACCCTCTGGAGGAAGTGGTTACTCCACCTTCCATTGTCGAGAGGGGGCCCCTGAACCGGTGTGGACTGGTTTATGCATTGAGGGCACCACATGTGCCCTTGAAAGCATACCAGTGGCTTGGGGAGGCTACCCGTCCCCAGCCAGTCACACCTATTCCTGAAGGGAGAGGTGCGTTACCTCCCTCTCCCAAAGGAAATCCTTTGTTCTACCTTCCTTTGCTTTATCCGATCAAGCAGCAGGAGGGCAGAAACTTGTCTGAGGAGTGGCAGCAGCTGGGCTGCCCAGAAAAACACTAAGACTAGTGGTAGCAATGCTAGGGGTCCTCTAAGGAGCCCCCAGAGTGCATGGAATCATACTTCCAATATTTGGAACAGTATGGGGCATGATTTCAACATGTTTGATACCAAACATGCCCAGGCTTGGAATTACCATTATGTATTTGGACATGGGTAGTGACCTATGTCCAGTACATGCGTAAACTAGTGTCCCCGCACTCACAAAGTCCAGGACTATGGATCTGGAGTTTGTGGAGGGACCTCTGCTAGTGCAGGTGTGCGCTTACACAGGTACCTGCACCCTATCCACTGGGTTTAGAGGGCCTACCATAGGGGTGACTTACAGTGACCTAGTGGAGTGACCTGTAGTGAAAACGGGTACATTCACCGGTTTCACGCAGGCTGCAATGGCAGGCCTGCAGAACCCTTTGCATGGGCTCCCTGTGGGTGGCAGAATAACTACTGCAGCCCTTAGGGATCCCCTGGAATTCCAATGCCTCTGGGTACCTAGGTACCAACATACTAGGGACTTACATGGGGGGACCAGTATGCCAATTGTGAGAAGAAAAAGGTATAGTTTACAGGAGCGAGAGCATAACTACTGAGGTCCTGGTTAGAAGGATCCCAATAGACACAGTCAAACACACGGACAACAGGCAGAAGATGTGGGAAACCATGCCAAGAAAGAGGGCACTTTTCTACACTGAGGATCAAAGATACTTACATTTCTCGAAGTTATATTGTCAGACAGCTCTGTCTACTGGATCACCTTTTACCAGATGTAAGCTTATTGAATCCCACAATGTAAGTCCTTTTTCTCTAAAAGCGGTGATGGCAGCCATAAAAAAAGAAAAGTCTGAAAAGACCTCTGGCCTTGAAGCGATTCTAGCTGATCTGTACAAATCAGACCCCATTCTATGGGGCAGTTCTATTACCGTCATGAGCAATGCAATTCTACAAGGATTCTCCATCCTCACGCTATGGCTGGGAGCAGAGATTGTGCCCATTTTTAAGAAAGGCAATAGCCAAGATGTCGCCAACTATCACTATCACCCCATTAGCTTGCTCAACAACATTCAAAAAGTAATTTCAGCTGCACTGCTTACAAGAATAAAGAATTAGGCTACGGAGAATAAAATCTTTGCCAACTACCAGGCTGTCATAAGGAAGAAAATGGACCCAAAAGAGCGTTCAGGTTTTACCGTTTCTGATGGACACTTCTACCTGTAGAACAATCCCAGATGTCAGACGGGGTCTGGTAACTTCAAATGTCTCATGTCGCAGGTAGAGGATGCTGGCTTTGTATCAGCTCCAGAAGTGGCATCCAGTGACTTCATCTAAGCCTTACAGCGCTTGCCCTCCCACAGTGTCGGTTCCTTTTTTTTCACTCCTTCAATGCAGATCCGGATATAAGTTCTCTCTAAGGAGTTTCCTCGCAAAGAATTTTCATAAATTGCAGTACCATGTCCCCTTCTACAAAATCAGGTTTTAAACCTTGTGAGTGACAGGTGTCCATAATGGACCCCTGCTGTTTGTTTTTTTGTGCCTGAGGTAGAATCATGACTCCTGGGCCTGTTCTTCCTGTCAAAGTATACACCACTAGACCATAAAAGAGCGGGAAGCAAAGCTCTTTATGGTCAGGAATGACTGTTGGTGTGGCAAACACTGAAGACGTTTCTCCAAATCCCCATCTTCACCTTCTGGGGGCAACAAGAAGAAGCATACGAAGAGCAAGAAATGTTCCAAATGTAAGTTGCCTTATCACTCTCCATCCCCCACAGGACCTTCATCCTCTTCGCGAGCGTTATTCGACCCCAGTGGTTCCCTCTCCAGTGACTCGGACCCTGATTAGCTTAAAATTTTCCAAGATACCTCAGGAGGTAATTCATCATGGCCAAATGGCCTCAGGGCACATCGTTAAACCAGGACTGGGCAAGTGGACACAGCATATTCAGTGGCCCGGTGACGGGCATGCATGGTGCCAAACATCTAACCTTTCAGCAGCCGCCCAGGCAAATATAATGGACCTGCCATTCAATAACAGATTTTTTTGACGATACAGCTGATTTTTGCACTGGAGCGTTTTAAGACCAGCAAGGCTACAGCTCTCTCCCTTGGGCTACTACTGCCTCCTCACTGAAGATACTATCTCCAGTTTCTGTGTTTTTCAGGGCTTTCAAGAGGATCTTCCTTTCGTCAGCGACAGTAATATCAGCCACATATCTAGCAACAACCTAATCTGTTGGTCAGGCAGTACAGTAGTAGAACCAGAGGAAAGTACTTTAGATCCACCCTGAAGTCTCCATCCTCTTCCGCACCACCAGGAAAGCAGACCTAGTTTGTTTCGCCAACTCAGTTGGAGCCTGTAGAAGTGTGGGTGTCTTGCTTTCTTCCAACCTGGAAGGCCATCACTTCAGACCAGATGTGTGAATGAGTTACACGTTCTCAGTTCTAGCCCCCCCCACTTATCTCTTTTTATCTATTTATCCCAATGAATTGGTTTTGCGAACTAGGTTTGCTTTTCTGTCAAAGGTGGTGACTCCCTTTTACCTGGGTTAGTCCACCTACCTTCCAAAATGTAACCCCCCCTGCCCCATTTCCCTAAGTAAGAGGAGCAGTGGCATTGGTTAGATCCATGATGGGTGCAAAACTACTGTCTGGGCTGTACCAAGCTCATATTACTGAGTGACCAGCTCTTCATCAATTACTGTGGTGCAAAGAAGGGTAAAGTGGTGCAGAAAATGGTCCTCTCGATATAGATCATCCTTTATATCAAAACCTGCTGTGCCATGGCCAAAAGGACCCTCCAAAAGGAATTGGGGCCAAGTCCACAACCTCTGATCTAACCAGGGTCTTTCCCGTAGCAAAGATCTGCAACGCAGGGATGTGGGCATCCCGCAACACCTCTGCCAAGCATTACTGCCTGGATTCCAAAGTGCACAAGGACGAGCAATTTGCCAGAGCTGTCTGCCGGATTCCCTTATCTGACCATTCATGATGCCTCCTCCAAGAGTAGGGTATTGCTTTGTAATGTGTTCTACAGTTGATGAATCTGAAGTATCCATCAGAATAAAAATGTACTTACCTGCATTAACGATCTTTCTGGTGGAGGCACTATCACTTGCAGATTCCTCACTGACCTGTCCTCCTCCCCATTGAATGGATGTGCTATAGGTAAAGTTAATAAGATCCCACTTTATCTTATCTACTGCATTACTCTACTGATATCAGTTCATCACTCATCCTGAAGGGTGGGGAAAAATGAATCGAAACGTCCTGCATTGATACGAAATAAGTGCCCCCTGTCGGCGACATTTCCAGATTCAGATTCAGTCCGATGCCTAGGATTGTTCAACAGATAATGAACCTGTAGGTAGATAGAGTATCCACCAGAAAGATTATTATTGTAGGTACGTAATTCTTTCTAATTGGCCAAGGTTGTGATTTTGAAAAAACAACCAGTTTTAGTGGTTATGTGCTGTGCCTTTAACAATGCTCCCTGCCATTTATTATGGAAATACTTTGTGTCCTTGGTGTTCCCTTCTTGAATTTACAATTACTTATCAACTTGCCCGAAGGGAATTTCCCAAATATTTTTTGGGGAAGTGCTGTTATAACTATTAAACTGTTACTAGTGTCAGTGGCGTAACAAAGGTCCCTAAGTACTGGGGGCCCGCTCAGCACAGTACCCTGGCCTGAGAGCTTCTGGAAGTTTAGTTATTCCACTGTCTAGTGTATGGGAGCTAGGGAGCAAACTCCCTTGTGCTTAGGCACATAAGGATGGAGCTGTCTTCGCTGGGTACGTCCGAACTGCACAGTTCCTCCTCAGTCCACCACAGCTGAGGTTTTACATACAATCACACAGCTATGTTTCAGGGAATCATTAGTAACAAGATTTACAAGGGGGTTGTTTAACTTATCTATGAACAAGGCCTGCACTCAATCTCTCCAGCATCTGCCAGATTCCTCAATCTCAATTTAAGATATGCTCTTGTCCCTTTGAAGTTTGAACTATCTGAGCCAGCGAAGGGGCCTAGCCCCCACCCCACACTTCCCAGCTTCCACCCAGTAGTCAGTGACAAGACACTTTCTCATATTTTGCCACAATCCGATACGTCTCAGATGGTAGTGTCAGTATTATCCCGATTTCTGCATAATGCCTGGAGACTCATGTCTTATTGGGTTTCTGAAAGAAAAAGACAGAGACCTTGAGTGACTACTAAATAACACAAGGGATGACCTGATTAAGATTGTTTGTTTACCTTTTTTAATAAGTTTTAATGCTAATTTAACAATTCAAGTTTCTGAAAATTATGAATTTTATGGTTGACTTTAGTTTTTAGGGTCGAGCCTGTGAGTGCATGAAGTAGTGCATGCGTCTTGCTTGCAAGATGCTGTTGTGGACAGTTAAGGGCTTGGAGCCTACCTGTTGCTTACCATTTGTTGACTTTCGTGGCACTCTTAGTCACAGCCTCTTAATTCAGTACTGCAAGGCCAGCATCATTTCCGTTCCTCTCTGTGGCGCAGGGACCAAGCACTGATTAACTCAACTTAATCAGTGCCCGTCCACAGCACCTGACATTATTGAGGTACTATTTTGTTTCTTGTTTTTTTACTTCTAGTGCACTGCAAACAGAAGGTGTGTGATTGTCAAAAACATGCCCAGCAGGACAAACTAAACTGCAAAGTTTTTTTTTTTTTTTATAGCTAGTTTTTATTTTGCCAAGTCGTCGTTCTTCATTTTGCACTCATGTTTTCTTTTGTTTTTGCTAGTGAGCGCCGTTCTAAAAAAAATTATTGTGTTCTAAATATTGCACTGCAACATTGTTTCTTCATTATGTGTAGTTTCTGAAATTATGCCCAATCCACCCCACTTCAATACCCCCCACTTCAATCCACCCCACCCCAGTCCAGACCAACCAGCCCCACTCCAATCCTCCCAACTCACCACAATCTAATCTGCCCCTCTCCAGTTCACCCCCCTGCAATCCAGAAAGTCTACACCACTCTAAAACAATCTGCCCACTCCAATCCAATTCAATATGCCCCTCTCCAATCTGCCCCATTCCGTTCCAAAACAATATGCCCAGTCTAATCCAAAACACATGCCCCACTCCCATCCACCTCACTCCAGTCCAAAACAGTCTGCCCCACTGTAATCTGCTGCAGTTCAATACAAAGCCACCTGCCCCACTCCAGTCTGCCCCATTGCAATTCAAAACAATCTGCCCCACTCCAATCCAAAACAATCTGCCTCACTCCAATCCAAAACAGCCTGTCCCACTCCAATCCAAAACAGCCTGTCCCACTCATGTCCACCCACCCTAATCCAGACCACCTCACCTCATCACAAACCAACCCAATCTGCCCCACTTAAATTCATTTCAATCTGCCGCACTCCAATATGCCACACTTTAATGCAGAACAATTGCCCCACTCCACACTGTCCAACTACAATCCCACACAGCTCACTCCATTTCAAAACAATCTCCATCCCAATTCACCCCGCTCCAATCCAACGCACTCCAATCCAGTCCACCTCACACCAGTCCACCACACACCAATCCACCATACACCAACCCAATCCAGCCCAGTCCAATGTACCCCACTGCAATCCAATACGTCTCACCCCACCCCACTCCAATATATTTCAACCCCTCCAATCAAACCAACCCTACTTCAGTGCATCCCACACCACTCCAGTCAATCCACCCCACTCAAATAAAGTCCACTGCTCCCCGGTCCACCTCACCTCACTCCAGTCCAGTCGACCCACATCACCCCAGTCAACCCTACTCTATTACAATCCACATTAATCCACCCCAGTCAACATTAATCCACCCTACTCCAGTCCAATCCACCCCACTCTGAACCACCTTAATATACTCCACTGCAGTCCAGTCCACCCCACTCTGCCCCAATTCACCCTCCCTGCTCCAATCCACCCTAACCCACCCCAATCCACCCATTCCTATCCAGTCCCTCACCCCAATCCACCCCACTCAGTCAAATCCACCTCACTCCAATCTAATCCACCTCACTCCAGTTTACCCCACCCTAATCCAATTCACCCCACCCCAATCCAATTCACCCCAATCCAATCCACCCCAGTCCAATCTACCCCTCCAGTCCACACCGCCCTAATACACCACACCCCATTTTAATCAAATCCACCCCACCCTAATGCACTCTACTACAATCCACCGCAGTCCTCTCCAATTCACCCCACTGTACCCCAATTCATCCCAGTCCACTCCACTCCAGTCCCATCCACTCTACCCTACTCAATCCAATCCAGCTCACCCCAGTATGATCCACTCCAGGCCACCGCACTCTAATCAAATTAACCCCACCCTAATCCAATCCAATCCAATCCAACCCAAACCTGCTCTAATTCAATACACCCCTCCACCCCACCATACCCCACCCCATATCAATCCGCTCCCCCTACTCCAATTCAATACATACATCCACTCCACCTCAATGCTGTTCTCCCAACTCTAATCCACTCCAAACCAAGACATCCCATTCTAATCCAGTCCAGCCCATCCCACTGCACTGCACCCCACTCCAATCCACCTGCCCCATTTCAAGCTACCCCACTCAATTTCTATCCATCCTACTCCAACCCACCCCCACTCAAAGTCCACTGCTCCCCGGTCCAACTCACTCCAGTCCAGTCCACCCACACCACCCCAGTCCGCCCTACTCTAATACAATCCACATTAATCCACCCCACTCCACATTAATCTACCCTACTCTAGTCCAATCCACCCCACTCTAAACCACCTTAATATACCCCACTCCAATCCAGTCCACCCCAGTCAAATCCAATCCACCCCACTGTGCCCCAATTCACCCCATCCTGCTCCAATTCACCCCACCCTGCTCCAGTCCACCCCGCTCCAATCCACCCCAATCCAATCCACCCATTCCTAGCCAATCTCCCACCCCAATCCGCCCCACTCAATCAAATCACCTCACCCCAATCCAGTCCACCCCACTCTATTTCACCGCACCCTAATCCAATTCACCCCAATCTAATCCAGCCCTCTAGTCCACCCCAGTACACCACACCCCATTTCAATCAACTCCACCCCACCCTAATGCACCCTACTCCAATCCACCTCAGTCCTCTCCAATTCACCCCAGTCCCATCCACCCCAATCTAATCCACCTCACCCCAGTATGATCCACTCCAGGCCACCACACTCTAATCAAATTCACCCCACCCTAATCCAATCCACTCAACCCCACTCCAATTCAATACACCCCCTCCACCCCACTGTAACCCACCCCATATTAATCCACTCCACCCCACACATCCATCCACCCCACCTCAATGCAGTCCACCACACCTCAATGCTGCCCTCCCCCCTCCAATCCACCCCACTCCAAACCAACGCATCCTGGTCCAGTCCAGTCCAGCCCATCCCACTGCACCGCACCACACCCCACTCCACTTCAAAACCCACCCCATTTCAAGGTACTCCACTCCATTTCTATCGACCGTACTCCAACCCACCCTACTCCAATCCACCCATTCACTCCAATCCACTATACTCTACTCCAATCAATTCCAGTTCACTCCACCCCATCCCAGTTCAGTCCAACCCACTCCATTCCACTCCTCCCCATCCCAGTTAAGTCCATATCACTCCAATCCACGCCACCCCATCCCAGTTCAATCCATACCACTCCAGAACATCCAGCCCACCCCACTCCAATCACCCCACTCCAATCCAATCATCCCTCTCCAATCCAATCCAGTCACCCCACTCCAATCCAGTCACCCCACTCCAATCACCTCACCCCTCTCCAATCCACCCCAGTCAAAGCCACCCCACTCGCATCCAGTCACCCCACTCGCATCCAGTCACCCCACTCGCATCCAGTCACCCCACTCGCATCCAGTCACCCCACTCGCATCCAGTCACCCCACTCGCATCCAGTCACCCCACTCGCATCCAGTCACCCCACTCGCATCCAGTCACCCCGCTCCAATTCAATCACCCCGCTCCAATCCACCTCACCCCACTCCAATCCACCTCACTCCAACCCAATGCACTCCAGTCCACTCCAGTCCACTCCAGTCCAGTCCAGTCCACTCCACTGCAGTCCACTCCACTCCAGTTCAACCCACTCCAGTGCATTCTAATTCATCCCACTCTAATCCATCCCACTCTACCGCACTTTAATCCAATCCACCCCAGTCCGATTAGTCCAGTCCAAACCAACCTATCCAATCTAATCGTCCCCACCCCAATCCAATACACCTCACCCATTTCAGTCCATCCCACACCAATCCACCCCACTTCTCCAATCTACTCCTCACTTTTCCTACACACTCCACAACACTCTGCCACTGAACTCTGCCCCCCCCCAGTGCTTAATTTGTAAATAACAACGTGCCGGTGCCCAAAGCCCTCCTCTTAAACGCACGGCTGCTGCAATTAAATGTGGAAACAGAGTACTGAGGCGGCGTAATCCTGAAGTCACTTCGGTCCTCTTAATTCCATATAAAGCTTCTTCCTGCCCCTTCAGCTCACTCTTGCAGCTCACTCTTGCAGCTTTCTGCTTTTTTCCTTTGTGACGCTTTTTTGTTTTTCCCTTTCTCCGTCTTTCCCATATGTGTCTTTTGCTCACAGTAAATGCATGAGGCAGAAGAATAAGCTCCGGCCCTCAAAAATAAGTGCTGGTGCTCAGCACCGGAAACAACAAGCACGAATTAAGCACTGCACCCCTCTAGTCAACTCTGACACTCTACTCCCCCTACTCCATTCTACAACACTCTCTGCCACTGAACTCTACAACTCGCTACTCAACTCTGACACTCTACTCCCACACTCCACTCTAATACTCCCTTCTCCACACCACTAACTTTTAGTCATGCTGAACAGCAGGCATGCTGGTGTACAACATGGGAAAACACATTGCCAAAGCAATTGCTTGTGTATAGGCAAGAGCTATTTGCATTGCCACTGCTTGTTATATTTGCTTACTTCTAGTACGTGTTATTGTATTTTACTTCTGCGGTTTTATTGGCACTTTCCAGAAATAAACTCTTTGTGTATATAACTAGCCATTATTTTAGCTATCATTAACTCTTTCATGTCTCAGGTTGACGTTTGGACTATACTGTGCATGTCCGTTTCAATATGCCCCAAAGATTGGTTCAAGAAAGACATAGTGCACTGACTATGTAGGGGAAGAAAGACAAACCGCACACAGTATCCACTGCATGTGGTCTCACATAATTAGAAATATATAACTTTAAAGTATAATTTCCCTCTCACAAACTAAGTAAAATCAAGCGACTGTTATCATTTGAGTGAAAAGTGCCCTCATACAGTATAATAAATATTGACAAAGCCTATATCTCTGGCTTTAATGTGCTGATGTGTGCCATCACAGAAATCCACAAATGTGCAAATAGTATTTTTACCATGTCTTTGTGTTTTCAACCTGCCTTTTTGTGCCTTATAAGTCACAGTCCTGCTTTTTCCAATGGGTAGTGCTGATATTTTGTTACCCTAAATGCTTTTAGCATGCAACACTGCAAGCTTGAGGGTTAATTAGGACACAGACATAGAAAACACATAAAAAGGCAAGTGGCACAGACACATAGCACCATGTGTCTGTGCGTTTTTGTGTATGCCTGCATTAGCGTGTGTAGGCTTTGCCAATGTTTTTTTCTTCTGTGTCTCCTAAAAAGTGTGGTCGAAACAAAAAGAATATACATATTTTTCCAGTTTGATTATTCCTCTCGCAGGTCTCTTACCCTCCCTCCGCCACCCACATAGTCATACATATTCTGTTGGAGTTGTGGGCTCTAAACCTGGACACATCATTATCAGATTTTTGCAATACATTTCAAACCCTCCCAAAAAATTAGAAGGGTTTCAGTTTAAAAAATAGGACTTAATGGATTTAGTGCACATAGCTATTGGTGTTCATTTTAAGAATACTCAACATACTGGGATTACTGTTGGAGTCCAAAACACACAAAACTCAGTAATCTAATAGCATAACAAGATAGTGACTGAGAGAAAGGATGACAAAAGTAGTCAGTCATGCGCAAGGACTGTCATCTTGAAATATTCCTTTGAATGTGAAAACTCATTTTAGGTCATTGGTTTTCCTTAAAGATTGTACAGTATTTAATGCAAGCGATCCCATTGTTTACTAAAAGTGCTTTGCCGCCGTGCCTTCCGTGCAACCGATTGTTAGCACGTTCCCTAAGGCTGCATTCCCTTCGGCCGCAGGAGCGTGTCCACTTGCATACAAGAAAAGAAAATGCTTCTGGTGAAATCACCAGAAACATTTTCTTTGCTAAAATTAGTGATGGGGCATGAGAGACAAGACTCCCTCGCACCCCTCTCTTTCCAAGGTTATTTTTTGGGTTTTGCTTTAACGTGAGTACGTCCAGTGCACTGACGCCACAGCAACGCAATGTGAAGATAGGCCGTGCTATGTAGGAGACAATGCCCCTTTTCCAGCACCCTCTCGTTGTAATGGATTCCAAAGCAGGGATTCCCTCTCACTCCCAGACATCGGAGAGTTCATTTTTTCATGGGGAAAAGAGTCCCCTTGGCATGGGCCAGTCACCAGGAATATATATCATCTTACATTACAGAGTGTCAGTAGCCACTTTGTAGTTATAGTTAGGATTGACGGATCTCCCCAAAACTTTGCAATCCTATACCTTTTTCTACAATGGCGGATGACGGAAATTTTGGGTTGACTGATCAAGTGGTGCAAAGAACAAAACATGGAGTACCAAAATACGTTTTTCCCCCAGTGCATTTTCCATAGACTTTCTACTGGCGCGTAGCAGCCAAACAGCTAAATGGCTTTCCATAAAAGTGTAGTAAAGAGAATATGGCCGCCTTTTAATTTTGTAAAGGCAGCCATTAGCCAATTTCTACTGCCTTGTCATCAGCATGTACTGAGGTGTATCTGATCGAGACTTCTAATTGCAGATTCCTTACCTTAGAATTACCCTCAGGCGTCAGGCTGGATCTGGAGATTTTTCTTCGAGCAATACCGTTGCGCATCTGTAGGTGGTGTCAGTCGACTCCGCGGGTGCCGTTGTCGTAGTCGCCGTGATGACGTCGGGAGTAGTATATAGACGCCTCCTTCACGCAGTGCCGTTAGACTGGATCCAGAGTTCTTTTTTTTCTGCGCCACGCGCTGATCTGGAGAAGAGCTAACCTTGGTCTCTTTTTGACTGACTTTGACCATTTTGTCGAGTTTTTGTGAGAAATTTGGTGCTTCGAGGATGTCCCTGAAGACCGGTTTCAAGCCGTGCGAGGACTGTCATCGTACGATGTTGGTGACGGATCCTCATCGAGTTTGTCTGTGTTGTCTTGAGCGCAACCACAAGCCGAAGTCGTGCTCAGAGTGCCGGGCCATGCACCCGAAGGCTTTGAGGGAGCAGTCCCTAAAGCTCAAGGCGGCCCGGCACTCGACTCAGCGTAGGTCCTGGTCTTGATCGAGAGGAAGGTCTTGAGACCGGTTGCTGAGCCATTACCACTTGTCACTCGGCTGACGCAACGTGGGAGGAACGTCCACGCACAAGGCCTCCGTCCACTGAGCCTGCGTCTGGGTCGGCTTCGCGCTTCCCTGAGTTTCCCGGAGCTGGAGCGACCCCCGTCCAGCTTAAATAGTTTTATGAAGCCATGCGCTTCATCTTTGGGCGGTCCGATCCCGATACAGCGCCTTCGGGCCCAAGGGGTTCGGATGAACGGCCTTCAGGTTCCGCTTCGGCTCCGGCCACTGAAGTCACCCCCAGATCCGCGCCGGTCGCACCCTTGAGACCTTACCCGGCGCCTGGTCGATTGTCAATACTCCTGACGTCTGTAGTGCCCATTATCGACATCTACCCAATTCTTATCCCCGATGAGTCGGAGCGTCGTCGGCTGACTTTGACTTAGATGGGGCCTATTTCCCCCAGGTCTGATTTGGACCCTTTTCCTTATGGGTACGAATATTGGGAGGGGTTGGAGGGGTCCCTGGACCCTTAATGATACCAGGATGACCCTTCTATGGGCTGGGCTCAGGAACTGGGAGACACCAGTGGTCTGGATACTTCTCCTGTCGCTGGCATGCTGTCTCCTCCTACTGTGGCTACGGCGGAGGGAGCGACTTATGGTATGGTGGTTAGTAGGGCAGCTGAGGTCCTTGGTCTTGAGCTTCCCACTGTTGAGGTCTGGTCTAATCTCCTGACGGAGGTGCTTCAGCCTGGGGCTTCTACTTCAGAACCCCTTTTGCCGTTTAATGAAGCCCTCACCGATGGCCTTTTGGGTTACCTGGTCCAAACCCAAAACGGGCTCCTGTGAATAGGACCATCGCATGCCGCCTTCGGCCTGCTCCAAACGACCCTAAATTCCTGTCCCAACACCCCACACCTGAGAGTCTTGTGATCCAGGCTTCCTCTTCTTCAGGTGCATTCCCTTCGCACCTCCGGACAGGGAATCCAAAAGGCTGGAACAGTTTGGCAAGAAGTTATTTTCTTCCTCCAGTCTTGCGCTGCGGTCTGTGAACACCACATCCCTTTTGGGGCTCTATACCCACTCTTTGTGGGATACAGTTGTGCAAGTCCTGCTGCAGATATCGGAGGAGGCCTGTGCTATTGTCTCCCAAGCTGTGAATAATGGGTGAGTTGCGGCAAAGTTCACAATCCGTTGTGGGCTGGACACGACCGACTCTCTGGACAGATCAGTTGCTATGACGGTGGCCTTTACAACGCCATGCCTGGTTACGTACTTCTGGTTTTTCTGGGGCTGTCCAACAATCCCTCATGGGGATGCCCTTTGATGGCTCACGTCTCTTCGGAGACACAGCGGACTCAGCCTTGGAGAGATTCCAGGATTCCTGGGCTATGGCTCGGTCCCTTGATCTTTCCTCTGCCCCTTGCCCCCCACAGTCTGCTTTTCGCCCCTTTCGCGGCCATGGAAGGGGCTCCCTGTCGTGTCCTCCACCCAGCCATGGTGCCACCCATGCTGTTCAGCCTCTGCGTGGCCGGGGATGCGGAATCCCACGTGGCGATGGGACAGGGAACCATAGGGCTGCCCAGTCCACAACTGTCCCCCGGCAGCCTCCAAACCCTCCTAGTCCGTCCCCTCACTCTCGTCTAGTTGGTGGCAGGATTCGCCATCACCTACCCCACTAGGAAAACATCACCACGGACAGGTGGGTTTTGCAGATAGTTCGAAACGGCTACTCCCTCCCTTTCAAATCTGCGCCACCAACCATGCCTCCATCCTTCAGTCACCTTCCAGAGGATCATTTGGTGCTTTTCTGCCAAGAAGTCGCAGCTCTCTTGGCCAAGGGAGCTATACAAAAGGCCCCTGTGCCCGAAGTAGGTTGTGGTTGTTATTCCCGTTACTTTCTGAAGGACAAGGGCTTACGTCCTATCCTAGACCTTCGCGACCTAAACTATTTCCTCAAGAAGGAGAAATTTAAAATCCTCTCCCTGGCTCAGGTTCTGCCTGCCTTGGACCCAGGAGACTGGATGGTAGCGTTGGACTTGCAGGACTTTATTTCCACATCTCCGTCCTGCCTGCCCACAGACATTACCTACGATTAGTGGTAGGTCATGAACACTTTCAGTTTACCATGCTCCCCCTCGGCCTTACGAGTGCCCCTCGGGTGTTCACGAAAGTGATGGCGATGGTTGCAGCTCATCTGCGCAGGTTAGTGGTCTCAGTCTTCCCCTACCTTGATGACTGGCTGTTGAAGGCGGACTCGCCCCAGAAAGTCGTCTCCCACCTTCAGACTATGGCGAACCTCCTGAACACACTGGAGTTCACTATAAACATGCTGAAGTCACACCTGACTTCCTCTCAGACACTCCCTTTCATCGGAGCGGTTCTGGACACAGTGCAGTTTCGGGCTTAGCCTCCCAAAAGGCGAGTCCAAGACATTCAGGCTATGATTCTGATCTTTCTGCCACGGTCTTGGGTTTCAGTGAGACTGACTCTGAGGCTGCTGGGCCTCATGGCCTCCTGCATCCTTCTAGTAACACATGCCAGAAGGCATATGCGGGCTCTGCAGTGGCACCTGAAGTTCCAGTGGGTGCAGTATCGGAGGAATCTCTCTGACATGGTCCAGATCTCGGAGGGGACTGCGAAAGACCTGCAGTGGTGGCTTTCGAATCCGCATTGGGTCCACAGCAGATCCCTCTCCTTCCCCAACCAGATTTCTCTATAGTGACAGATGCGTCACTTGTGGGTTGGGGCGGCCACATGGGAGAGGCGGAGATCAGAGGGCTCTGGTCTCCGGCGGTGTCTGGGCTCCAATTAATCTTCTGGAGCTCCGGGCGATCAGGCTGGCGTTGAAAGCATTCCTTTTCTCTCTCGCTCTCAAAGGGAAAGTGGTGCAGCTGTTTACAGACAATACTACTGCCATGTGGTACTGCAACAAACAGGGCGGAGTAGGGTCCTGGACCCTTTGTCAGGAGGCACTACGCCTCTGGACATGGCTGGAATATCAGGGCATTACCCTGATGGTTCAACATCTGGCGGGTTCCCTCAACGCCAGAGCGGACAAACTCAGCCGTTGATGCACAGCCAGTCACGAATGACGTCTCCATCCGGAGGTGGTGCAAGGTCTCTTTCAGCAGTGGGGAGAGCTTTGGTTAAATCTGTTTGCCTCCGCAGAGAACGTGCAATGTCAGCTCTTTTGCGCGTTGGAGTTTCCAAGGTGGCACTCGCTCCAAGACGCTTTTCATCTTGAGTGGAACTCTGGTCGCCTTTCCACTTATACCTCGCCTGCCCCAGAGTGCTCAAGAAAATCAGGAACGACTGGGCCCAAGTCATCTTGGTGGCACCAGACTGGGCACGGAGAGTATGGTATCCAGAGCTATTGAGCATGTCCATCTATCCTCCACTCAGGCTGCCTCTTCAGGTGGATATTCTGTCGAAGCAACAGGGGACAGTTCTTCACCCGAACCTGTCCAACCTCCGCCTTCATGCAGGGAGATTGAGCGGCGACAGTTGACGGCTTTTGAACTTCCACCCGAAGTCTGCGATGTTATCTTGGCAGCCAGGAGTCCATCAACCAAAACTGTATGCGCCTGTCGTTGGAATAAATTTGTGGCATAGTGTACCAACAAATCTGTTGTTCCCCTTTCTGCCCCTCTATCCGAGGTTTTTCTGTTAATTCTTTTGTTGGCCCAGCAGACCTCTGCTTTGGGCACCCATGTAGGAAGTTGGCTCCGTATATACTATGCTAAAGTGAGAGATAGTGGGCACAGAGCCCAAGGGTTCCCCTTAGAGTTTGACAGTGGCAAAATTAGATAATACTAATGCTCTATTTTGTGGTAGTGTGGTCGAGCAGTAGGCTTATCACAGGGTAGTGTTAAGCATTTGTTGTACAAACACAGGCAATAAATGAGGAACACACACTCAAAGACTTAACTCCAGGCCAATAGTTTTTGTATAGAAAAATGTATTTTCTTAATTTATTTCAGAACCACAAGATTCAAGATTTGAGGTAAGTAAATAAAATGCAAGATACTTCACACAGGTAAGTATAGAACTTTGATTTAAAACAGTAGTGCACAGTTTTGGTTAAAATTGCAATAAGCTATTTTAAAAATGTGGACATTGTGCTAAAATCAACAGTTCCTGGTGGAGGTAAGTTTAGTTAGGTTTCTCAGGTAAGTAAAGCACTTACAGAGTAAGTCTCCTGGGCATAGGCAGCCCACAGTTGGGGGTTCAAGGCAACCCAAAGCCACATCACCAGCAACACCGGGCCGGTTAGGTGCAGAGGTCAAAGGAGGGCCCAAAACACATTGGTGCCTATGAATAACAAGGGTGCTACGGTCCTAGTCTGCTTACAGGTAAGTAAGTGTGTCCTCGGGGAGCAGACCAGGGGGATTTGGTAGAGCACTGGGGGAGGGGGAGACACGCACAAGCCCAAAAAACACACCCTCAGTGGCACAGGGGTGGCCGGGTGCAGTAGTGCAGTAGGCAAAGTAGGCGTTGGGTTCGCTATAGAAAGCAATGGAGCGTCCTGGGGGTCACTTAGGTGATGCAGGCAGGGCACAGGGGGGCTTCTCGGGCCAGCCACGGACTGGTCTAGATTGAGGGCCACCTGCTTGTCACTCCTGCACTGGTAGAGAGTTCATCTCAGTCCTGGGGGCTACGGGTGCAGTGCTTGGTCCAGGCGTCGAGTTCCTTTGTTACCAGGGAGTCACGGTCAGCGGAGCGTCTGGATCCTCTATGCAGGTGTCGCTGTGGGGGTGCAGGGATGTCGACTCAGGGTGTCCACGTCGTTGTAGTCACCTGGGAGTCCTCTCTGCAGTGTTAGTTCTCCTGAACTCAAACCGGGGGCGTCGGGTGCAGAGTTAGAAATCTCACGCTTCCGGCGGAAAGGGAGAGTCTCTTTGAAAGTTGTTTCTTTGTTGCAAAGTTGTTGCAGGTTCTGAACAGTGCCGCCTTTCTCTGGAGTTTCTTGGTCCTTTAGGTTCAGGGTAGTCCTCGGAGTCCTCCGAGGTCGGTGGTTGCTGTCGGAGGCGTTGCTGTGCAGGTTCTTTGAGCCTGGAGACAGGCCGGTAGGGCTGGCGCCAAGTCAGTTGGTGTCTCAGTTGTCTCTGCAGGGCTTTCAGGTCAGCAGTCCTTCTTTCTTCAGGTTGCAGGAATCTGATTTCCTAGGTTCAGGGTCGCCCCTAAATACTAAATTTAGGGTTGTGTTTAGGTCTGGGGGCAGTAGCCAGTGGCTACTCTCGTTGACGGTGGCTACACCCTCTTTGTGGTTCCTCCCTGAGGGGAGGGGGGCACATCCCTATTCATATTGGGGGAATCCTCCAAACTCAAGATGGAGGATTTCTAACGGCAAGGGTCACCTCAGCTCAGGGCACCTTAGGGGCTGTCCTGACTGGTAGGTGACTCCTTGTTTTTCTCATTATCTCCTCCAGCCTTGCTGCCAAAAGTGGGGGCTGTGGCCTGAAGGGCAGGCATCTCGACTAGCTGGGATGCCCTGGGGTGCTGTAACAAAAGGCATGAGCCTTTGATGCTCACCCCCAGGTGTTACAGTTCCTGCAGGGAGCGGTGAGAAGCACCTCCACCCATTACAGGCTTTGTTCCTGGCCACAGAGTGACAAAGGCAGTCACCCCATGTGGCCAGAAACTCCTCTGCTGGTGGCACGCTAGCAGAAATTGGTCAGCCTAGCACTAGGAGTTGGACTGGTATTGAGGGGGCATCTCTAATATGCCCTCTGGGTGTATTTTACAATAAATCCCACACTGGCATCAGTGTGCATTTATTGTGCTGAGAAGTTTGATACTATACTTCCCAGATTTCAGTGTAGCCATTATGGAACTGTGGAGTTCGTAATTGACAGACTCCCATCATATACTCTTTATGGCTACTCTGCACTTACATTGTCTCAGGTTTTGCTTAGACACTGTAGGGGCATAGTGCTCATGCAACTGTGCCCTGACCTGTGGTGTAGTGCACCCTGCCTTAGGGCTGTAATGCATGCTATAGGGGTGACTTACCTATGCCACAGGCAGTGAGAGGTGGACGTAGCACCCTGAGGGGAGTGCCATGTCGACTTATTTATTTTCTCCCCACCCGCACACACAAGCTGTGGACCAGTGTGCATGTGCTGAGTGAGGGATCCCCAGGGTGGCATAAGACATGCTGCAGCCCTTAGAGAACTTCCCTTACATCAGGGCCCTTGGTACCAGGGGTACCATTTACAAGGCACTTATCTGTGTGCCAGCGCTGTGCCAATTGTGGGAACAAACGTACAGTTTAGGGAAAGAACACTGGTGCTGGGGCCTGGTTAGCAGTGTCCCAGCACACGTCCAATCATACCTGGCATCAACAAAAGGCAAAAAGGTAGGGGGTAACCATGACAAGGAAGGCATTTCCTTACAACACTTAAAGGGTATTTATGTGCCATTTCAGCCTTTCTTAGGCTACCTGATCAGCCCTCACTCTTTAAATCTCCTATTGTGAGTAGATTCCTAAAAGGCCTCACCCATTTATTTCCTTCCACTCCATTTATCATGCCTCAGTGGGACCTCAATCTTGTACTTACTTATTTGATGTGTACTCCCTTTGAGCCAATGCATAATTGTCCCTTGCGGCTCCTCACCTTCAAAACTGTCTTTCTTGTTGCAATCACCTCTGCTCACTGGGTGAGTGAACTTCAGGCCCTTTCCTCAAAACCAAGTACTAATATGATATGGTACACTGTTCCGAAATCGAAAGGAGAGGAAAAAGAGAAAGAGTCCTGTTAATCAGGAGCAATGGTCCTCACACACTGTATTTGGTGTCATGCTTCATCATCGGACAGCTCCTCGTCAGACCGGCGCTGCAATGTGTGACGGGCACCCCCCGAGGGGGGCTCTTTGCCAGAGATCTTTTTGAATATACTCGATGATGCCGCGGAGCCAAATATGGGTCCGAGAGAGGAGAAAATGTACAGAAAAAGAATAATAAAATTGGCTCAGATCCCTCACCTAATAGTTTATTATTTGCTGTTGGGAAGTGGTCAAGATTAAAAAGAAATCAAGGGAGTGAAACTAGAGACAATGCTTGAACACTCACACAAGATCAATCAAAGTAATTAAGGAGGACGGAGAAGGTCCGACACTCCTTAATATGCGGTCGACATGTTTCGCGTCGTTACTGGTCCAACAGGATCCCGTGACGCTTCTTCAGGACCTAATTAATCATAGATTTTCTCCACAAGAAAAACAAAAAACAAAATACTTATACTTCTGTTGACTAACGTTCACAGTCAAGACGTCATCAGTCGCTTAACAGGACTAAAGCAGACTGGGTTTCCTTTCCTATCAGTCGCCCATCTCAATTTAGAGAATAGGCTTCATGGGATATCGCTGGCCCATCACCCAGTACACAGTAAATTTGCGAGGTTACCGGTTTTTGCTGCAGCACCTACCCGGGGGTCGCGTTTCCTCAAAACCTCCATACTTGTCTGTGCACCCTGACAAAGTAGTGTTGCGCACTAAGGCTTCCTTCCTTCCTAAGGTGGTCACACCTTTTTATGTAGGCCAGTCCAGCACTCTGCCTGCTTTCTACACGCCCCCACATTCTTCCCCTGAGGAGGAGAGACTCCACCGCCTGGACCCAAAAGAGCGTTGGCTTTCTACCTCAATCGTACTAAAGACTTCCGGGTGGACGATCAACTCTTTGTTTAGTATGTGGGTGCGAAAAAAGGGAAGGCTGTGCAAAGGCGTACCTGCTCTCGATGCGTGCTTCTTTGCATCAAAATGTTCTACGCTTTGGCCAAGAAGCAACCTCCTGAGGGCTTGCTTGCACATTCCACCAGAGCAACTGCTGCTTCCACTGCGTTAGCACGCGCAGTTCCTGTCCTGGATATCTGCCAGGTAGCTACGTGGGCGTCCCTGCACACGTTTGCTAAACACTACTGTCTGGACAGTCGGGTCCATTGGGGTGGCTACTTTGGTCATTCGGTCCTGCAGGACTTCCTAGCATGATCTTGGTTCGCAGCCCACCACCGAGGATGGCATTGCTTGGGTATCTATTCTAAGGTAAGGAATCTGGAACTAGAAGTCTCTATCAGATGTACAAGTTACTTACCTTTGGTAACAAAATATCTGGTAGAGACATATTCTAGCTGCAGATTCCTTACCGCCCACCCATCCTTCCTGCTTGCAAACTGATTTCTAGGGACAGGGATTACCCCTTTCAGGTCCTTAGCTCTGACTCACCTATCTCATTGTTCTTAGCGGCTCTGTGCTTTGGCGTGTAAAGTCGTTAAAAGATACTGACATCCCTGCGCGAAGGCGGCATCTATATACTACTCCCAACGTCATCACAGTGACTATGATGCACACGACACCCACGGAGTTGACCGACGCCACCTACCGACGCACAAGGGTATTGCTCGAAGAAAAATTGCCGTATCCAGTCTGACGCCTGGGGGGAAATTCTAAGGTAAGGAATTTGCAACTAGAATATGTCTCTATCAGATATTTCATTACCGAAGGTAAGTAACTTGTAGATCATGACCAATATATCCGGAAGGGACTGAATTATAATTGCATTACCTTTGCATCATGTATGGTGCTGCAAGGGCCAGCCATTACTTAAGCCAGATTTACAAAGCAACGCATGGCCACTATGCGTTGCCCTATGTTGCTGGGGAAATCTGGAGAAACACAAGGCAGCACAAGTCTCTGCCTAGCATTAGTCGGCACACCATATCGTACATTTCTCCAAAATTGTATGTACATCAATTCAGCTATTTTCACACTAATTCTCCTTAAGCTGGATTCTACACCACTCCCCTCTACACTATTTCACTGTATGCCACTCCACTCTACACTATTTTACTGTATAGCACGCTGCTCCACTCTGAAAGCCCACTCTATGGAGGAGGAAGCCTCATAAGCTTGGTGGTGCAGTGGGTTGCTGAGATCCTTGACCTTCAGCTGCCCTCAGTGGCAGTCAAGATTAACATCTTCACTGAGGTGTTACAATGGAGAGTTTCCTCTTCTGAACCCTTACTCCCATTCATTGACACCCTTTGTGGAAGTCCTTTTAGGTACATGGTTCAAACCCAACTCAGAGGCTCCTATGAATAGGACAGCTGCCTAATGCCACCACCCAAGGGAACCCAAACTTCCTCACCCAACACCCTGCCCCGGAGAGCTTGGTGATCCAAGCCTCGACATCCCAAGGCTAGAGCGGTTCAAGAACTCTCAAGCTATGACCAGTTCCTTGGAGCTCTCTGCGGCCCCATGTCACCCACAATCTGCCTTTCACTTATTTTGTGGGTACGGAAGGGGCTGCCCACCTGCACCAATTTTCTCTGAGCCACATCCTACCTAGCCTCTGCATGACAAAGGGCGTGGTACCACAGGCCACAGGGGTTAGGTAGCCAGCCGTTTGGTCAGTCCACCATCTCCCCCAGCAACTGCAGCCTCCAAGCCTTCCTATTTTGCCCCTTTACCATCATGGGCATCCATTTGCAACCGGGTTCTCCATCACTTTCCCAGCTGGCAGTCCATGCCATTGGACAGGTAAGTCTTGCAGTTTGTCCAAAGGTGCTACTCCCTCCCCTGTGAGATTACAACCCCTGCATCCCTCACATGCCTCTGTCACACCATTGGCTGACACAGGATTATCCGTCCCTTCTCCGCAAGGAAGTTGCAGTTCTGTTGGCCAAGGGAGCCATAGAAAGAGTTCAGGTGCCATACATAGGCTGTGGTTGCTATTCCTGCTACTTTCTGATTTCCAAAATGGACAAAGGCCTTCATCCTATTCTAGATCTCCAAGCCCTCAAATACTTCCTTAAAAAGGAGAATTTCAAAATTCTCACGTTGGCTCAGGTCTAGTCTGCCCTGGACCCAGGAGAGAGGATGGCAGCATTGGACAATACATATTTCTACAGTCCCATACTGCCTGCCCATCAGCACTATCTGCAGTTTGGTTAGCCACAAGCACTTTCAGTTCACTGTGATCCCCTATGGCCTTACTGGTGCCATTCCAGTGTTCACCAAGGTAATGGCAGTGGTTCCAGTTCATCTTCAGAGATCAGGGATGCCTGTCTTCCCCTACCTCAATGATTGGCTGTTAAAGGCGGGCTCGCCCCAGGCTGTCGTCTCCCACCTCCAGACTACGGGGGACTTTCTGTCCTCGCTGGGGTCCACTATAAACATGCCTAAATCACACCTGAATCCCTTTCAGACGCTCTTTCATCAGAGCTGTTCTAGACACAGTTCAGTTTTGGGCATATCCGTCCAAAGGGCGAGTCCAGGAGATTCAGGCTGATATACTGATGTTGCAGCCTCTATTCTTGGTTTCAGTGAGAATGACTCTGAAGTTGCTGGGCCGCATGGCCTCCTGCATCCTGCTAGTGACACATTCCCGCTAGCACATGTGGTCTCTGCAGTGGGACCTGAAGTTCTAGTGGGCGCAGCATCAGAGAACTGCTCCGACATGGTCCAGTTCTCAGATGGAGCTGCACAGGATCTGCAGTGGTGGATAACAAACCAGGATTGGGTCAGAGGCAGACACTCTCTCTTCCCCTACCCAATCTGACTGTAGTGACAGATGCATCACACCTGGGATGGGGTGGCCCTCTGGGAGAGGTGGAGATCAGAGGACTCTGGTCTGTGGTGGAATCTGGACTCTACATCAATCCTCACGAGCGCCTGGCGATCAGGTTTGCATTGAAAGCATACCTTCTCTCTCTCAAAATAAAAGTGGTGCAGGTGTTCAGACAACACTGCTGCCATGTGGTACTGCAACAAACAGGGTGGAGTGGGGTCCTGGACCCTTTTTCAAGAGGCTCTGCGCCTCTGGATGTGACTGGCACATCAGTGCATTACCCTGGTGGTTCAACATCTGGCAGGCTCTCTGAACACCAGAGCAGACAAACTCAGCTGTCGATGCATTGTCGATCACGAATGGCGGTGGTGCAAGGTCTCTTTCAGCAGTGCAGAGAGCCTTGATTAGATCTGTTTGCCTCCCCAGAGAACCCACAATGTCAGCTGTTTTGCGCCTTGGAGTTTCCAAGGCAGCACTCGCTCAGCAACACTTTTCATCTTGAGTCTAACTCTGGCCTCCTTTACGCCTTCCTACTTACACCACTTCTGTCTAGTGTTCTGAAGAAGATCAACAATGACCAAGCCTAATCCTTGTGGCTCCGGACTGGGCATGGAGAGCATGGTATCCAGAGCTACTGAGCATGGCCACAGATCCTCCAATCAGACTGTCCCTTTGGGAGGATCTTCTATTGCAGCAACAGGGGAAAGTCCTCCACTTAAACCTGTCAATCTTCGCCTTCGGATTGAGATTGAGTGGCAGCAGTTGACAGCTTTTGACCTTCTGCCTGAAGTCTGTGAGGTTATCTTTGCAGACAACCACCCCTCCACCAAAACGGTATACACCTGTCATTGGCATGAATTTGTGGCATGGTGTACCAACAAGTCTGTTGATCCCCCCTCTCTGCTCCTCTCTCTGAGGTTCTTTTGTTCATCCTTTCTTTAGCCCAGCAGGGCTCTGCTTTCGGTACCCTTAAAGGTTACTTATCGGCTATCTCAGCCTTTCTTAGATTGCAGACCAAACTCCCCTTTTCAAATCGCCTATTGTTGGTGGATTCCTTAAGGGACTCACCCATTTGTTTTCTCCCACTCTGTTTATTGTGCCCCAGTGGGTACTTAATCTGGTCCTCACTTACTTGATGTATGCCCCTTTTGAGTCATTAAACAATTGTCCCCTACCGCTCCTTATTCTCAAAACTGCATTTCTTGTTGCCATCACCTCTGCTCGCAGAGTGAGCGAGCTTCAAGCTCTTTCTTCTAAACCCCCATTTTTGTCTGTTCACCCTGTCAAAGTGGTGCTTCGTATGAGGGCCTCCTTCCTTCTTAAGGTTTTTACGCCTTTTCATGTAGGCCAATCCATCAGTTTACCTACTTTTTATGCACCCCCACATCCTTCTCATGAAGAGGAGAGACTCCACTGTCTGGATCCAAAAAGAGTGTTGGCATTCTACATCAATTGTACTGAAGATTTCTGGATGGACGATCACATCTTTGTTGGGTATGTGGGTGCAAAGAAAGGGAAGGCAGCACAGGAGCATACTATCTCACGATGGGTACTACTTTGCATCAAACTGTGCTACACTTTTTCAAAGAAGCAACCTCCTGAGGGCTTGCACGCTCACTCCACAAGAGCAACTGCTGTTTAAATACCGTTAGCACACAAATTCTTGTCCTGGACGGAGTTCCTCTCCTGGATATCTGCCAGGCAGCAACGTGGGCATTGTTGCACATGTTCATAAGACATAACTGCCTGGACGGTCATGTCCACAGAGACAGCTACTTTGGTCGTTCAATCCTGCAGGACTTTTTAGTAAGATCTTGGTTCACATCCCACCACCGAGGCTGGTATTGCTTGGGTAGCTATTCTAAGGTAAGGAATCTGCAACTAGAAGTCTCTATCAGATGAACAAGTTACATACCTTCGGTAACGATTCATCTGGTAGAGACCTATTCTAGCAGCAGATTCCATACCGACACACCCATCCTCCCCACTTGCACACCGATTTCTAGGGACAGAGATTTCCGTTTCAGGGCCTTAGCTATGCCGCACCATTTTCAGTATTCTTCATGGCTCCACCATTTGGCGTGGAAAGTCATGAAAAGAAACTGATGTCACTGCACCGAGGCGGCACCTATGTACGACCCCAACATCATCACAGTAACCGCGACGCCAACGACGAACAGAGTCGACTGACTCCATCTGACAGCGCGCAAGGGTATTGCTTAAAGAAAAATCTCCGGATCCAGTCTGATGCCTGGGGGAATTCTAAGGTAAGGACTCTGCAACTAGAATGTCTCTCCCAGATATATTGTTACCGAAGATAAGTAACTTGTTCTTTAATGGGAAATATAGCGTAGTACATTTTTTAAAATTTCTTACATATTTTTTATTTTATTTCTGTCATTCCACTGTACTACACTATATTTCCCCTTGAAATTCATAGCACAGACTAAGTGAAGTGTGATCTGTACAGTATTTTGCCCTTCCAAAATTGAAATCACATTACAACCTTGGCGGTCATACCGCAGGGGGGACCCCCTGGAGCATAGTTCCTAACTGGCTGACGGCGGTCGGAGGTATGGTCGGCCAAATGTGGTGTAGACTTCAGTGCCACCGCACTGATTACAAGTCCAGTTTCCGCTACCCTTTTCTTGCTGGGGACTCCGCCACGAAAAGGCTGGCAGAAATACAGTGCTAGGGGCCACAAAGGGGCCCTGCGCAGCCCACACCCATGGCATTGGCAGTGCAGGGCTTCACCTGCCCGCACCGTCAAAAGGTGCACTGTCTGCCTGTGCAGACAGTGTGCATTCCAAGGGTGCTTGTGTGCTATGGGTTTGGTCTTGGCTCCCTTAGGTGATCCAAGACCATTACCATAGTAATACAACGTTGTAATACAATGTTCCCGCCGGTCAGCCCAGTGGGGACATCTTAATACGGCCGGGGGTGAGGCAGCCGGGTCGACAGCCACCTCATCTCGAGTGTGGTTGTTGCCAAACTTGTAATGAGCCCTTAGGTCTGCGTTCTGGGTTTTCAGGGGAAATATTTGTGGTATTAGTGTTTTTAATTTATTTTTTTTCCATGGTTTTTGTTTTGATTTTTTTATAAACTACACTGTTCTACATTATATTTCCCCTTAAAACCCGGAACACACAGAAGAAGTGTAAAAAAAAAAAGTTCAACATTAAAAAAAAAAAAATGTACAGCACTATATATCCCCATAAATATTATGTAGTAGTTATTTTACATTTTGTTTTACATAATCATTTTCAATTTTTTTTTTTTTTTGTTAGCACCACGGTACTCTGTTGCCATTTTTTAAAATATGTTAACAAATATATGACTCTTTGTTCCTACCTAATACCGCTTTAATAAAGTTGTAATAGGTAGGAAAAAGTAATAAAATCTACTGCTTACCTGTATCTAAAGCCCTAACTGAGAACACAGCTGAAGTGTAGTGAAAACACCATGACAGCCTTTTTGCATTTGTAAACGCCGTCTCATTATCCAATCAAACACTGCTTTGCAGTGGCTTGTAGCACGGCATACCACGCCCCAATGTATCACTACGTTTTAGTGCCTCATACCTTAACAGTTGCTGCTCTAATTCACTTCAAACCCCAAAAAGGATCATCTGCACACCATATTCTATATTCCTGCCAAATTTCATATAGATCTGTCCAGTCATTTTAACACTATGGCTGAGTACAAACTCTATGGAAAATGTATTGGTGGAAAAATGTATTTTGAGACCTCCCTTTCTTCTTCGCACCCCTTTAAGTAATCACTATAAAACTTTACATCATCTGCCAATATAGAAAAAGCAAAAGGTCTGCAAAGTTTCATGGAGGTTTGTAGGAAGCTGGCTCTGTGTATACTATCTCAAAGTGAGAGATAGTGTGCACAGAGTCCAGGTGTTCCACCTTAGAGGTTGATAGTGGCAATAATAGATAATACTAATGCTCTATTTGTGGTAGTGTGGTCGAGCAGTTAGGCTTATCAGAGGGTAGTGTAAAGCATGTGTTGCACACACACGCACACCCAAAGACTTAACTCCGGGCCAATAGATTTTTATATAGAAAAATATTATTTTCTTAATGTATTTTAGAAGCACAAGATTCAGATTTCAAATTAAGTACATACATTGTAAGGTACTTGGCATAGGTAAAAATAGAACTTTGAGTCAAAACAGTAATGTAGGTAAATGGCTCTCTGTTGCAGTTACCCCCCACTTTTTCTGGTCACAGAGAACACAAAGGCTCTCACTCCAGGGGGTCAGAAACTCTTCTCAGTGGCAGGCTGGCACAGACCAGTCAGTCCTGCACTAAAGTATTGGGTAAAATACAGGGGGCATCTTCTAAGATGCCCTCTGTGTGCATTTTTTAATAAATCCAGCACTGGCATCAGTGTAGGTTTATTATTCTGATACCAAACTTCCCAGTATTCAGTGTAGCCATTATGGAGCTGTGGAGTTCGTTTTGACAAACTCCCAGACCATATACTTAATATGGCCACACTGTACTTACAATGTCTAAGAATGGACTTAGACACTGTAGGGGCATAGTGCTCATGCAGCTATGTCCTCACCTGTGGTATAGTGCACCCTGCCGTAGGGCTGTAAGGCCTGCTAGGGGGTGACCTACCTATGCCACAGGCAGTGGGTTGTGGGTATGGCACCCTGAGGGGAATGCCATGTCGACTTTGCCTTTTTCTCCTCACCCACACATATTATCTGCACTGGCAGTATACTTGTGTTAAGGAAGGGGTCCCTTAGGGTGGCACAACACATGCTGCAGCTCTTACGGACCTTCCCTGGTCACAAGGCTCTTGGTGCCACTGATACCTTTTACAGGGGACTTAGCTGTGTGCCAGAAGTGTGTCAATTGTGGAAACAATGGCACATTTAATGAAAGAAGACTGGTGCTGGAGCCTGGTTAGCAGGATCCCAGCACACTCCTCAGTCAAGTCAGCATCAATACCAGGCAAAAAGTGGGGGTAACTGCAACAGGGAGCCATTTTCCTACAATTAGTATTATTGACTTTAGCCTCTGTGGAACCCCTGCACAATTTACCTCATTTTGATAATGAATACAGAGCCCGCTTCCGATGGATGGATGGTTGGATGGATTACACACACAACATGGTCTGACAAACTCTGAAAAGGACTCATCCACCCACTATGTAGTTGAGGAATGCAGGCACTGCAGATGGCTTAGTCGAGCCCTCTAATGTCTGACTTTTTGTTATGTTATTAATTTGCATAAAATCTCAAGACATCTGGCAACACAGCCTAGGCTGTCTTTGACGGTCTGACTTATTAAACCACAATTATTGACTGACAGGTCAATGCTTTATGCTATAAAGTGTAGTTAGTCACAATGTATGTTTTTCTAATTCCTCTCTTGCTTTGCAAAATATATGTTGGCACACCAAACAGTGGGTGGGTGAAGGCTCACCTTTTTCACACTGAAATTCATTTTAATCTGTATTTGTGGTGGTAAATAGGAATTTGTAGTAAAGCAAATTAGAAACTTGACTAAACCCTCAGTTTCTGAGGGATTTAGTCATTAAATTCCTTACTGGGAACCACTTAAATAGAAAGGTGAAATAATGGCATATTGCTAGGAGCACCTTGCACAGCCCTAAAAGAGACTGCTTTCAGCACCAAGGATAACCCACACAATAAAATGAAACATACTCTGGCCATTTCCTTTGAATAATGTAACTACTATTTTTTTTTCTTTCAATACAGATCTAGTTTTAAACAAGCTTTGGAAGCACTTCCTCAACTCTCAAGCGGAGCTGATAAAAAGTGAGTTCACTTTCATAGTGCGCATATGTATGTGGTGAATTGATAGTATGCTAAGGTTGTGGTAATGAATAGTGTGCACATATATTTGAAATTCTCATTGTTCACCTGTGTTATGGAATGCAACTTTGTGGAGGTTTCATAGTAATAGCATGCATGTAGAAAGACTATGTCTATGCAAGGCTGTTCTACGTATAGAACTGGGGAAATATATTAACTGCAAATCCAGGTATATCACAGTATGCTGAATATGGTGATTTAGTGGAAGGTGTCCAATTATGAGCAGTTCATCATGGACAATAATCTTTTTGTTTGTTGAAGAATTCATATGTAATATTTAGCACCTTTAATCAAAATTTTAAATCATACTTGACATTTTGATGAATCAAACAGTCTGTCTCTCCCTCTCTCTCTACTATATGTATGTGTCTGTATGTATATTTCTCTCGCTTCCTCCAAACACACAAAATGGACACCCTTCCAAATGGGCGGGAGCTTATCTGCAACAGTCGCCACCAAATCCTCTCCACAACGCTCACACCAAATCAGGTGAAACGATGAGCCACACAAACCTGCAGATATTACATCACACAACAATGTGTTTCGACCTTCCCTGTCTTGATCACATGACCGAGAGAGCTAATATGGTTCTTTATAAACCAACGTCCCAATGAATAAAGAAAACATACTATGCACGATGTTTCATTTGTATAACTTCAACTTAAAAGGTACTCAGCAAACGTTACTTATAAATCCAATTAAATTAGCTCAGCCCACAGTATTCTAATTGGTCCTATTGGGTCACTTTCTCATTGGCTAAACTTCACATTATAGAATGTGGTGAGCAACAGTAAACGTTGTCCAGCTGAAGTAGCTATTGTTAAAATTCATCATCCCCTACAAGAAAGGAGACCTAAACTTGAAAGTCTAGGGGTCCATATGATTTTAAATCCTACAACCTAAAAAATAAACAAAAACAATAATTAAACCTATTCAGTAGAAGTCTGTAAACTCACAAAAAACAATTATTCAAGATGCACATGTAAGTCTTCAACCATGTACATTCCCATGTGTGTCAAGAAGCCCATCTCTAGGATAAACCTTGATTTTTTTTTTTTTTCTCTCAAGGAACAGAACTCTGTCCTCCCCTCTTGGGTTTCTTGGTATATGACCAATACCCACAAATTTGGCATGTTTCCAATACTCTCCATATAAATCATTAAAATGTTTAGCAGTGCCATAATTTGATCACTGTTTGTTATGGCACTCCAGTGTTCCAAGATATGTTTCTTTACAGGAAAAATAGTAGATCCTATATACCATTTGATGCAGGGACACACAGTATACCGCATACCACAAATTATGTTTTACATGTAATTAACGTCGTAATTTTCCACTTCTTGTGTATACAGATTAGGCTAATCTCCTTAGTGTTTTGACTGTATTAACATGCTTTGCTTTGGCCACAGCATCGAATTGGTTCTAACCAAGTTCCTGATTTGGGGGCCAGATAACTGTGAACCAACAGATCTCTCAGAAGTATTTATTTGAAAGGAAACAGATGGATATCTCCCCACCTTTTCAGACTTTAAAATACCCCAATTTCTTTCCATGATCCCGCACACCTCATCTGATGCTCTACTGTAATTGGTAATAAACCTATTAGAGGTATCTTCGGTATTAGTGTTAGGTCCCTTATTGCTCCCAAAGAGGATCTCTTCCCTAGAGGGTTCGCTGACCTTTCTCAATGCTTCTTTGAGTACCTGTTTAGGATATCTCCTCTCACTAAATCTCTGTAATTCTCTGTCGAGCTAGTGCGCATCTTGAGGCTATTATGTTTTATTGCCGATTTGGTCTGTTTCTTATGTTGCTGAGCATTACTTGACTCAAATTATACTATGGAACTGTTCAGTGGTTTTGCCCTCAGTTTCTTTAATAATTTTTGTTATCCTTTCACCAATGTGAAGTGGGAATGATGTTATTATATTTGAGTGTAATATGTATACTGTTCCCTGAAACGATATAAGGTTGGATGTCCATATTTTGTACAAACGTTTTTAATACATTATACAAAGTTTCAAGTCTAAGACACAAAACTGCTTGCGCTCCAGGAACAAGCTTGTAACATAACACTTTATTTACTTTATTTAAGTTAAGTGTTACATTACAAGCTTGATCCTGGACTGCAAGCAGATTTGTGTCTTGGTATGCAGACACAAACTTCTCGGCGATAGAAACAATAACGACAGTCAAATAGAGTTATATAAAGTTTCCAAATCGAAAATCTCAGAGGGAGAGGAAACCCGTCCGAACCCTACAGCAGAAGGAAAACAATCTAACAAAGGAGTTGATGCCCATGCGCACTGACCGAGAGGAAGAGTCACGCGATCCCGTGACTAGAAAAAAGGCTTCTTCATACTAGATGGCAGAAGCTATGCATAGCATGTGTATCTGCAGCTGCACATGCCATCAAACATATATGTATATATGTGTGTGTGTGTGTGTGTGTATATATATATATATATATATATATATATATATGTTCGATGGCATGTGTAGCTGCAGATACACATGCTGTGCATTATCCTGCCATCTAGTGTTGGGCTCGGAGTGTTACAAGTTGTTTTTCTTCGAAGAAGTCTTTTCGAGTCACAAGACAGAGGGACTCCTCCCTGTCGGCTCCATTGCGCATGGGCGTCGACTCCATCTTAGATTTTTCTTTTCTGCCATCGGGTTCGGACGTTTTCCTCTTCGCTCCGTGTTTTGGTTCGGAAAAGTTAGTTAACAATCGGAAAATTTGACGGTATTGTTTGCGCTCGGTATCGGGTTAGTTATAGCACATCGACACCGAAGAAAAGAAGAGCTCCGGCAGCCCTTCGGGGCTTCCACTCCTCGGCGGGGCCTGGTCGGCCCGACCGCGTGCGTCTTCAAGGCTCATGGAACGGACCCCATTCCGCTTCTGCCCCAAATGTCACGCTAAGTATCCGTATACAGACCAACATTTGGTCTGTAATCTGTGTTTGTCCCCCGAACTCAAAGAGAATACGTGTGAGGCCTGTCGGGCATTTCGATCGAAGAAGACGCTACGGGACTGGAGAGCTTGAAGACTTCAAATGGCGTCGACACCGGCCGGACAACCCGACGTCGAAGAAGAGGAGACATTCTCCATTCCAGATTCGGACTCGGACAAGCCCGAGAGTGAGCAGCCGACGAGGCAACAAACCATGAGTAAACCAGCCCCGGCAAAAACTCACTTGAAGATTATGAAAGCCAAGGGGACGCCACCGCCGACAGGCCATGGCTTTACCCAAAAGCACGGTGACCAAGCATCGGCACCGAAAAAGGCTTCACAGCAGCCGAAGACATCCGACTCCGGTCGAGATACTGGCTCCGAATATACTCGGCACCGAGATACCGGCTCCGACCAGATCCGGCACTGAGAAATCGGTAACCCGAAAGCCAAAAAGGTTTCTTCGGAGCCGAAAAAGACTACAGAAAACGTTTCGGTGCCGAAACACCCAGCCTCGGAGCCGAAACAAAGCTCCTATACGGACGAACAGGGCCTTTCCTCACAATTACAAGGCCACAGGTTTGAACAAGAACTGGGGATGGGAGAGCCAGACCATACACAGAGGAGGCTCCATATACAGAAGGACACGGGGAAAATAAGTACACTTCCCCCCCATTAAGATGAAACGGAAGCTCACATTCCATGAGGCAGAAATGCAGCCAAAAGCAAAAGTGGCTAAAGAAAAAACAATACCACAGTTTTCTCCACAGCCATTGCCACCGGCCTCACCACATCTGTCCCCAATAGCAACACCACCAATGGTGGAGTCACCAATGCACACAGGGATGAGCCAAGATGACCCAGATGCATGGGATCTGTACGATGCTCCAGTCTCTGATAATAGTCCGGATTGCTACCCGGCAAGGCCATCACCACCAGTAGACAGTACTGCTTACATGCAGGTGGTTTCCAGGGCGTCTACTTTTCATAATGTAGCATTGCACTCAGAACCTATAGAAGATGTCTTCTTGTTCAATACCCTGTCATCAACACATAACCAATATCAAAGTTCGCCAATGTTACCAGGCATGTTAAAACATCTAAACAGGTGTTTCAAGACCCATTCAAGAGCAGAGCCATAAAACCTGGGGTGGAAAAGAAATATAATCCTCCCCCTACGGACCCGGTATACATTACGCAACATCGGACTCCTGATTCAGTGGTAGTGGGAGCATCCCGGAAAAGGGCAAACTCACAAACTTCTGGGGACGCACCACCACCCGACAAAGAAAGTCGGAAATTCGATGCTGCAGGCAAAAGGGTGGCAGCACAGGCAGCCAATCAATGGCGAATTGCCAATTCGCAGGCCCTATTGGCAAGATACGACAGGGCACATTGGGACGAAATGCAACATTTCATTGAACATCTTCCCAAAGAGTTCCAGAAGCATGCCCAACAGGTTGTAGAGGAGGGCTGAACCATCTCCAACAATCAAATAAGGTCGGCTATGGATGCAGCAGGCACGGCGGCCAGAACAGTACACACGGTGGTCACCATTCGGAGACACGCGTGGCTACGTACCTCCGGATTTAAGCCAGAGATCCAGCAGGCTGTGCTGAATATGCCATTCAACGGACAACAATTATTTGGGCCGAAAGTGGATACAGCAATAGACAAACTAAAGAAAGACACTTGACACGGCCAAAGCCATGGGCGCGCTCTACTCCCCACAAAGCAGAGGCACTTTTAGGAAGCCACACTTTAGAGGGGGGTTTCGGGCCTAAAGCACAGAACCCTCTACCTCACAGGCCAGACCCACATACCAGGGCCAATACCAAAGAGGAGGTTTCAGGGGACAATATAGGGGTGGACATTTCCCTAAAACAAGAGGGAAATTCCAAAGCCCAAAAACCCCACAAACTAAACAGTGACTCCAACGTCACCAACCCCCAACACCAGTGGTGGGGAGACTCGAAGATTATTACCTAAATTGGAAACACATAACTACAGACTTGTGGGTCCTAGCCATTATCCAACATGGTTATTGCATAGAATTCCTACAAATACCACCAAATGTGCCTCCATGAGCACACAACATGTCCAAATTACACTTAGATCTGTTACAACTAGAAGTCCAAGCGTTGTTACAAAAAGAAGCATTAGAACTAGTACCCAATCATCAAAAAGGAACAGGTGTTTACTCCCTGTTTTTCCTAATTCCAAAAAGGACAAAACACTGAGACCCATATTAGACCTCAGAACACTAAATCTTTACATCACATCAGATCACTTTCACATGGTGACACTTCAAGACGTGATTCCCTTGCTCAAACAACAGGACTACATGTCAACATTAGATCTCAAGGATGCTTACTTCCACATACCCATACATCCTTCCCACAGGAAATACTTAAGGTTTGTAATCCAAGGCATGCATTACCAATTCAAAGTGTTACCGTTCGGGATAACAACAGCACCAAGGGTATTCACAAAATGCCTTGCGGTAGTAGCTGCTCATATCAGGAGGCAGCACATGCACGTATTCCCTTACTTGGACCATTGGTTAATAAAAACCAGCACTCAGCAACAGTGTCTTCAACACACAAAATACGTCATAGAAACCATTCACAAGCTAGGGTTCTCTATAAAGTACAAAAAATCATATCTACAACCGTGTCAAATACAACAGTACTTAGGAGCAACAATCAACACACAAAAAGGGATTGCCACTCCAAGTCCACAAAGGGTGCAAGCATTCCAAAATGTAATACTAAACATGCACCCAAACCAACACTATCAAGTAAGGTTTGTGATGAAACTTCTAGGCATGATGTCTTCATGCATAGCCATTGTCCCAAACGCAAGACTACACATGCGGCCATTACAACAGTGCCTAGCAAAACAATGGACACAAGCACAGGGTCGACTTCAAGATCTAGTGTTGATAGACCGCCAAACACACTCCTCGCTTCAATGGTGGAATCCTATAAATTTAAACCAAGGGCGGCCATTCCAAGACCCTGTGCCTCAATATGTGATCACAACAGATGCTTCCATGGTAGGGAGGGGAGCACACCTCAACCAACACAGCATACAGGGACAATGGGACGCTCAACAAAGTCAACTTCATATAAATCATCTAGAACTTCTAGCAGTATTTCTAGCTTTGAAAGCAATTCAACCGTTAATAGCCCACAAACACATTCTTGTCAAAACAGACAACATGACAACAATGTATTACCTAAACAAACAGGGAGGAACACACATCACAGCTGTGTCTCTTAGCACAAAAGATTTGGCATTGGGTGATTCACAATCACATTGGCCTAATAGCACAATACATCCCAGGAATTCAAAACCAGTTAGCCGACAATCTCAGTCGCGATCACCAACAAACCCACAAATGGGAAATTCACCCCCAGATGCTACAAACTTACTTTCAAGGCTGGGGAACACCACGAATAGACCTATTTGCACCAACAGAAAACACAAAATGCCAAAACTTCGCGTCCAGGTATCCGCACCCTCACTCCAAGGGCAATGCGTTATGAATGAGTTGATCAGGGATATTTGCTTACCCTTTTCCCCCCTCTCCCACTCCTTCCGTATCTAGTAAACAAATTGAGTCAAAACAAACTCAAACTAATACTAATGGCACCAACTTGGGCTCGCCAGCCATGGTACACAACACTACTAGATCTGTCTGTAGTACTTCATATCAAATTACCAAACGGACCAGATTTGTTAACTCAACACAAACAGATCAGACACCCGAATCCAGCATCGCACAATCTAGCAATCTGGCTCCTGAAATCTTAGAATTTGGACATCTAGACCTTACACAAGAATGTATGGAGGTCATTAAACAAGCAAGAACACCTAGTACAAGACATGGTTACGCAAATAAATGGAAAAGATTTGTTTATTACTGCCATAATAATCAAATTCAACCACTACATGCGTCCGCAAAAAACATTGTAAGCTACCTATTACACTTACAAAAATCAAATCTAGCTTTTTCGTCCATTAAAATACATCTCACAGCAATATCTGCCTATCTGCAGATTACACATTCAACATCACTCTTTAGAATCCCAGTTATCAAAGCATTTATAGAGGGTCTAAAGAGAATCATACCCCCAATAACACCACCAGTTCCCTCATAGAACCTCAATATTGTACTAACACAACTCATGGGTCCACCATTTGAACCCATGCACTCTTGTGAAATGCAGTACTTAAGCTGGAAAGTAGCCTTCCTAATAGCTATCACATCTCTTAGAAGAGTAAGTGAAATACAAGCATTTACTATACAAGAACCCTTTATACAAATACACAAACATAAAGTAGTTCTACGCACAAATCCAAATTTTTTACCAACAGTTATATCACCGTTCCACCTAAACCAAACAGTGGAACTCCCAGTCTTTTTTCCACAGCCAGACTCAGTAGCCGAATGAGCATTACATACATTAGACATTAAAAGAGCACTAATGTATTACATTGATAGAACAAAACAATTTTGCAAGACAAAACAATTGTTTTTAGCCTTCCAAAAACCTCATGCAGGAAATCCTATATCCAAACAAGGCATTGCCAGATGGATAGTGAAATGTATTCAAGCCTGCTATATGAGATGCTGCAGATTCACATGCGCCCTCCCGCTTCCCCGGGAGCCTGTAGCTGTTTTAAGTTGATGAAAACTATATATTATATGTTGATAAAACTTGTACATTTGTAAATTTTTAAATATAAATTTGTAAATATATACTATTTTTATACACATTATGTACATACATACTTACTCCATTGCATGGGCACCTTTACTATATACACAACTCCTACCTCACCCTCTGCTAGGAAAAACAATCTAAGATGGAGTCGACGCCCATGCGCAATGGAGCCGAGAGGGAGGAGTCCCTCGGTCTCATGACTCGAAAAGACTTCTTCGAAGAAAAACAACTTGTAACACTCCGAGCCCAACACTAGATGGCAGGATAATGCACAGCATGTGAATCTGCAGCGTCTCATGCCACGAACAGATGTACACTGGGTAAGTGACATTTTCCATATATATAAGTATATATGTGTGTGTATATATAGTCGAGCCGATCGTACAGTCGCAAACCAGAATTCGCCGTTTTGGGTGCACGCGCCCAACTCGGGCCTGTTCAGGCCTACCACGCCGAAGCCTGATGGATCAGGCTCCATTCTGATTCTGTCCTCGATGCCACGTGAAAATTCCGTATACAGATCAACACGTGGTATGTAATCTGTTTCTCTCCCGACCATCGAGAAGAAGACTGTGAAGCCCGTCGGTCGTTCCAGTCGAAAAAGACACTGCGTGACTGGAGCGCCAGAAGACTTGAGATGGCATTGAAAAATACAGACTACTTTGACACCGTAGAGGAAGAACTGGCCCAGACTGCAGTTTCCATTCAGGACACCGACTCTGAAGACTCGGAGGAAGATATCCAACTGATCACTGCGGCTCAGCATGTGAGTACCACTGCCCCTACGCCCACTACCAAAAGACCATCTAAGGCCTTGGGTGCACCACTGCCAGAGAGCCATGGTTCCACCCAAAAGAAAATAGTCTGTGACCGACCTTCCGGTTTGGTGCCGAAAAAGGCCACACCAGCTTCGATGCCGGAGTCGAGCAAATCTATCAAAAACTCCACATCCAAGCCGAGCCGGCGTCCACACTCTTCAGAGTCGAAAGTTCGATGACCAGCTTTGGAGCCGAAACCACAGGCTGTATCTTCGGGACGGAAAAAATTGTCAACTTCGGAGCCGAAAAAATATTAGTTTACAGAGGAACAAGGACTTTCGAGCCGATTAAAGCAGAGCTCAAAGACATTCGATGAGCAGTCATCTAAATCACCAAAAACATCAGAATATATATCTGAAGGTTCTGACATTCGGCCTCTACTTGAGATTGTGGACGACAAACAATCAAGGACTTATATCCACAAAGGGACTGGGAGGATCATTGCTGCTCCTCCTCCACAAACAAAAAGAAATTTGGCATTCCAAGAACATCTTGATACTGCTCCACCACCAGCAAAGATTTTTAAAAGGAAGGAGAAACCATTACCTTTGCAAATTTCTCCACCACATTCACCAGACCATTCTTTCTCACCACTACCCATTAGCCTACCACCATTGCCTTTACCGACACACTCCCACCCTTATTCGCATGGTGATACAATTGATTCCTGGGATTTGTATAATCCAGATCCCATACCACTAAACAACCCAGACCATTATTCTTCCAAACCTTCACCACCATAGGATACAACAGCATACACACAGGTCATTTCAAGGGCAGCTGCGTACCATGGGGTACTTATGCATATTGAGCCTTTAGAAGAGGATTTCCTTTTCAATACACTATCCGCCACGCATTCACGCTACCAGTGCCTGCCAATGTTGCCTGGCATGCTCAGGCATGCATTCAAAATATTTAAAGAACCTGTTAAGGCTAGGATTTTAACACCACGGTTAGACAAAAAATACAAGCTTCCACCTACAAATCCAGCTGACATCACGCGTCCGGTACCACCAGACTCTGTTGTCGTCAGTGCTGCCAGAAAAGGGCCAATAGCCAATCTTCAGGGGATACCCCACCCCCTGACAAAGAAAGCAGAATTTTGATGCTGCTGGTAAGAGGGAAGCTACACAGGCAGCCAACCAATGGGGCATCGCCAATTCACAAGCCCTGCTAGCAAGATATGATAGGGCACACAGGGACGAATTGCCGGAATTGTTACACCTGCCAAAAGTACATAAAAAAAGGGCTCAACAAATTGTTGAAGAAGGTCAGGCAATAAGCAAAAACCAGATAAGGTCTGATCTTGATGCTGCAGATACAGCAGCTAGGAGCATAAATACTGCTATAACCATACATAGACATGCATGGTTAAGATCTTCTGGTTTCAAGCCAGAAATGAAACAAGCAGTACTTATTATGCCATTTGACAAAAAACACCTATTTGGTCATGAGGTTGATACAACAATCGAGAAACTCAGGAAAGATTCAGACACTGTAAAAGCAATGGGCGCCCTATGCACAACACCTTATAAAGGCTTCTTTTGTAAACAACAATGTAGAGGAGGCTTCAAGCCCCACTCTACAGATGCTTCCACTTCCCAACCTAAACAAGGCCAACAACAATACCAAAGAGGAACATTTAGAGTCTCTTATAGAGGACAACACTTCAGAGCCAGAGCAAAATTCCAGGCCTCAAAGTGTTACCACTCTATCAAAACAGTGACTTCCTAAGCATACCACAACCTCACACCTCTCTTGTCGGGGGCAGACTACAGCAATTCCACTCCAAATGGCAAATTATCACCACAGACCAATGGGTACTTTCAATTATCTGCAATGTTTATTACCTAGAATTGATTTCTACCCCTCCAAACATTCCTCCTCGTTATCACAGGCTGTCCCTAGAACACAACGTTCTGTTACAACAAGTACAATCGCTACTACTAAAAGAGGCAATAGAATTAGTTCCAAAATCTCAACACGGAACAGGGGTATGCTCACTAGATTTCCTCATTCCCAAAAAGGGTGGTATTCTCAGACCCATTCTAGATCTCAGACCACTACATCTATATATCCTGTCAGAACCCTTTCACATGGTAACTCTGCAGACATCCTTCAACTGCTACAAAAACAAGATTACATGACTGCATTAGATCTCAAAGATGCATATTTTCTTATCCCCATACATTCAGCTCATCGAAAATATCTAAGGTTTGTGATAGCGGGAAAGCATTACCAATTCAAAGTTCTACCATTCTTCATAACAACAGTTCCAAGAGTATTCACAAAATGTCTAGCGGTTGTAGCAGCTTACCTAAGAAGACAACACATACATGTCTTTGCTTATTGAGACGATTGCCTAATAAAGTCAAGCGCTATTATACAATGTCAACAAAACACTCAATACACAATAAAAACTCACACACTTTAGGGTTCACTGTCAATTACCAAAAATCTCACCTTCAACCAGCACAGGTTCCACATTTCCTAGGTGCTATTCTCAATACACAAAAAGTTTTAGCCTATCCAAAGGATACAAGCTTTCCAAAACCTCATACCACAAATGCAGTCAAATCAACATTACACGGTAAGGTTTAACATGAGATTATTGGGAACGATGGCATCCTGCATAGCAATAGTACTGTATGCAAGATTAAATATGAGAACACTACAACAATGCCTCTCACAACAATGGTCTCAGGCACAGGGTCAATTGCAAGATCTAGTGTTGTTAGACCGCCAGACGCACAAGTCCCTTTAGTGGTGGAATCACAGCAACTTAATGAAGGGACTCATTTCAGGACCCTGTGCCTCAGACCACAATAAACAGATGCATCAATGATAGGTTGGGGAGCTCATCTCAACAACCTTACCATACATGGGGAATGGAACTCAAAACAGTTAACTTATCCCATAAACCATTTAGAATTGTTAGCTGCGTTCCTTTCCCTAAAAGCACCTCAGCCCCTTCTTAAACACAAAACTCTCTCGATAAAAACAGACAATATGACAACCATGTAATATCTGAAGAAACAAGGTGGGACACATTCATCTCAACTGTCCCTTCTAGCCCAAACAATTTGGAAATGGGCGATTCATAATCACATTTACATACTAGCAGAATACATCCCAGGAATACACAATCAGCTATCGGACCTGCTAAGCAGGACACACCAACACATACACAAATGGGAGATTCACACTCAGGTACTTCAACATTACTTTCAAAGGTGGGGGACACCAGAAATAGAACTTTTCGCAACACACGAAAATGCAAAATGCCAAAACTTCGCATCCAGACACCCACACCCTCTGTCCAAGGGCAATGCTCTATGGATCAACTGGTCAGGGATATTTGCTTACGCTTTTCCCCCCTCTCCCGCTAATTCCGTTTCTGGTCAACAAAGTGTGTCAAACTTGTCTGACCATGCTACTCATAACCTCCATGTGGACACAATAACATTGGTACAGAACACACCTAGATCTGTCTGTAGTACCTGTAGGAAAATGGCTCCCTGTTGCAGTTACCCCCCTCCCCCCCAATTTCTGCCTCAAATTGATGCTGACTTGACTAAGAAGTGTGCTGGGACCCTGCTAACCAGGCCCCAGCACCATTGTTCTTCAATTAAAAATATACCATTGTTCCACAATTGGCACATCCCTGGCACACAGATAAGTCCCTTGTAAACATGTTGTGCCACCCTAAGGGGCCCCTCACCTAACACATGCACACTGCCATTGTAGATTGTGTGTGTTGGTGGGGAGAAAAAGGCAAAGTCGACATGGCATTCCCCTCAGGATGCCATGCACACAAAATGCTGCCTGTGGCATAGGTAAGTCACCCCTATAGCAGGCCTTGCAGGCCTAAGGCAGAGTGCACTATACCACAGGTGAGGGCATAGCTGCATGAGCAACATGGCCCTGCAGTGTCTAAGTCTATTCTTAGACATTATAAGTACAGTGTGGCCATATTAAGTATATGGTCTGGCAGTTTGTCAAAACGAACTCCACAGCTCCATAATGGCTACACTGAATACTGGGAAGTTTGGTATCAAATTTCTCAGAATAATAAACCCACACTGATGCCGGTGTTGGATGTATTACAAAATGCACACAGAGGGCATCTTAGAAGATGCCCCCTGTATGTTACCCAATCCTTCAGTGCAGGACTGACTTGTCTGTGCCAACCTGCCACTGAGATGAGTTTCTGCCCCACTGGGGTGAGAGCCTTTGTGCTCTCTGAGGACAGACACAAAGCCTGCACTGGGTGGAGGTGCTTCTCACCTCCCCCTGCATGAACTGTAACTCCTGGCGGTGAGCCTCAAAGGCTCATGCCTTTTGTTACAGCACCCCAGGGCATCCCAGCTGGTGGAGGTGCCCGCCCCTCTAAACACAGCCCCCACTTTTGGTTTGCAAGTCCAGAGGAGATAATGAGAAAAACAAGGAGTCACCACTCACCAGTCAGGACTGCCCCTAAGGTGCCCTGATCTGGGGTGACCCCTGCCTTTATAAATCCTCCATCTTGGTTTTGGATGATTCCCACAATAGGATTAAGGATGTGCCCCCCTCCCCTCAGGGAGGAGGCACAAAGTGTGTAGCCACCCTCCAGGACAGTAACCAGTGGCCTCCTGACCTAAACACCCCCCTAAATGTAATATTTAGGGACACCCCACAACCCAGGAAATCAGATTCCTGCAACCTGAACAAAGAAGGACTGCTGACCTACAAGCCCTGCAGAGAATACGGAAGACAACAACTGCTTTGGCCGCAGCCCTACCAGCCTGTGTCCTGACTCGAAAACCTGCAACCAGCAACGCACCCGACAAGCCTCAGAGGTCTGCCCTGAACCAAAGGACCAAGAAACTCCAGTGAACAGCGGCTTTGCTCAACTTCAACCACAACTTTGCAACTTTCTTGCAACTTTAAAGGACTTTACTCCTTCCGCCGGAAGCGTGAGACTTCACCTTCTGCACCCGACACCTCTGGCTCGAGATTCAGAGAACAAACACCACAGGGAGGACTCCCAGGTGACTGCGACTTCGTGAGTAGCCCGAGACGACCCCCAAAGCGACGCATGCAGGGAGAATCCAGAGGATCCCCCTGACCGCAACTGCCTGTAACAAGGGACCGGATGCCTGGACCAAGCATTGTACCCGCAGCCCCCAGGACCAGAAGGAATCGAACCTCAGTGCAGGAGTGACCACCAGGCGACCCTCTGCCTAGCCCAGCCGTCCTGTGCCCTGCCTGCACCGCCTGAGTGACCCCCGGGTCCGTCCATTGATTCCTATTCAAAACCCGACACCTGCTTTACACACTGCACCCGGCCGCCTCTGTGCCGCTGAGGTTGTGTTTTGTGTGCCTACTTGTGTCCCCCCCAGCGCTCTACAAACCCCCCCCTGGTCTGCCCCCCGAGGACACAGGTACTTAACTGCTGGCAGACCGGAACCGGAGCACCTCTGTTCTCACAGGCGCCCATGTGTTTTGGGCACCACTTTGACCTCTGCACCTGACCGGCCCTGAGCTGCTGGTGTGGTAACTTTGGGGTTGCCCTGAACCCCCTACAGTGGGCAGCCTATGCCCAGGAATTTACCTTACAATCTATCCAAAACGTACCACCCCAGGAACTGTGGATGTTTGCAGTGTCTACTTTTAAAACAGCTTATTGCCATTTTAACAAAAACTGTACATGGTATTGCTTTAATCCAAAGTTCCTAACTTACCTGTGTGAAGTACCTTGCATTTTATGCATTTACTTCAAATCTTGAACTTGTGGTTCTAAAAATAAATTAAGAAAATATATTTTTCTATATAAAAACTATTGGCCTGGAGTTAAGTCTTTGAGTATGTGTTCCTCATTTAATGCCTGTGTGTGTGTGTGTACAACAAATGCTTAGCACTACCCTCTGATAAGCCTACTGCTCAACCACACTACCACAAAATAGAACATTAGAATTATCTAATTTTGCCACTATCTTACCTCTAGGGGGAACCCTTGGACTCTGTGCACACTATCTCTCACTTTGAGATAGTATATACAGAGCCAAATTCCTACTGTACCTCATTGCAAACTTCCAAACAGACTGGATTTGTTAACACAAAACAAAGGTCAAATCAGACATCCCATTCCCAGTGCTCTCAGCTTAGCGATTTGGCTTGTGAAGCCACAGAATTTGGATATTTGCAACTTCCATTAGAATGTATGGACGTTCTCAAACAAGCACCACACCCACAACTAGACAAAACTATGCTAACAAGTGGAAACATTTTGTTTATTACTGTCAATCTAAATATATTGACCCAGTTACAGCATCTGTACAAGATATCGTATCCTACCTACTTAATTTGCAAAAGGCAAATTTAACTTTCTCATCTATTAAAATTCATCTTACTGCTATGTCAGCATACTTACAAACTATACAACATACCTCTCTCTTTAGAGTTCCAGTTATTAAAGCCTTCATGGAAGGACTAAAACGTATTCATCCATCAAGAACCCCACCAGTTCCTGCTGGGAATCTAAATATTGTACTCACAAGACTAATGGGGCCACCATTTGAACCCATGCATTTGTGTAAGATTCAATTTCTAACTTGGAAAGTTGCTTTCTTAGTAGCAATTACTTCATTAAGAAGAGTTAGTGAAATACAGGCATTCACTCTGGAGAAACCTTTTTGTCTAAGTACACAAGCATAAAGTGGTTCTTAGAACTAATAGAAAATTCTTGCCAAAGGTAGTCTCGCCTTTTCACATTAACCAAACAGTGGAATTGCCAGTCTTCTTCGCACAGTCAGATTCAACTGCTGAAAGAGCCCTTCACACTGTTGACCTTAAAAGAGCTCTAATGTATTATGTAGATAGAACAAAAGAGTTAAAAAAAAAATACAAAAAAAAAGCTTTTTGTTGCCTTTCAACAACCACATAAAGGAAATCCTATCTCTAAACAAGGATTAGCTAGATGGATTGTTAAATGTATTCAAACATGTTTTGCCTTAATGTAACAACAACTTTTGATAACTCCTAAAGCTCATTCCACTAGGAAAAAAGGTGCTTCTATGGCATGTTTAGGAAACATACCAATGGCAGACATATGCCAGGAACCACCTTGGACTGCTGCAGTGCTGACTTTGTGACCTGCTGGGTCACTAGGAGAAACTGCCACTGACTGCAATACCTTGTGCTGGCCTGTTTTCTTGGGCCCTACCGCCCTGTGTTACCTTTCTTCTGTCTCCAGGCACTGGGTGCTGAGGCCCCTGTAGCTTTTCCATGTGCAGGAGGCATTCTTTGATTAAGGAGTCCTGAAAGCGCAGGAAGAGTGCTTCGTTGTGTCTGCCCAGAGCACTTAATTGCATGCAGCGCATAGAGAGTGATGTATCCACGTTCCAGAGCGCTTTACGTTATTTTGGTGAAAGCCTCTGCTGAGCGCCTTCAGATTTAATTAGGAGCAAAGCGCATGAGGCGGACTTTGCCCGCGTGGCTGGTGGAATAAATCAAACGGGAACGAAGTGCATTCCTTATCAGTGTCCCCGGGGCACAGAAGCGAGGAAGAGCATACCCGGAGCACCTGTTTAGGGGACTTCGCCACCGCGATCCGGGTGGAAACCAGGAAAAGGAGCCGGCCAGCCCTGCCGTCACCAGAAAGGCTTCCCCGGGCTCAGCTGTTCTGTGGTGAACAAAGGAGCGGCCCTGGGCACGCTTCTAAGGAGGAACGTGGCTTGCCCGGAAGTTGTCTGCAATTGCAGCCACCTCGAGGAAGCAGGTGGCTGCTAACGGGGTGCGCGACTCGGCATGGGGACCTAGAGAGGGGTTGCCCCATGGTAAGAAAAACTGCGTTTGCTGCGGCACACCCTTTTATGGGGTGTCCCTCCCCTAAGCAGTAGTGGGATGGGCTGGAACCTCATTCGAGGCCTCGTCCCCTCTAAGAGAGAGCAGCCGCACCGTGCGAGAATGCAAACATCTGCCACGTAGAGTTTCTGTAACGTAAAGGGAAGAAGCCAGCGGGAGATACCCTTACCGCGGCGCCACCGCCTTCCCCCCCATTTTCTCAAAGGTTACTTTAGGGAGGGCTTCCTCACATTCTGGGATTAGCTGGCAGGGCGAGAGGGAGTCCATTGCCAGGTCCATTCTGCTACTGAAGTCCCTCTAGAAGGAGCACGAGGTCCTGCTCTTCAAGTGTGAGTCTGGGGTTTACCACCCCTTGCCACTGTTGACATGGTTACCCCCTAACTTTTTGCCTTTTGTTGATGCCACCTTTGACCGAAAGTGTGCTGGGACCCTGCTAACCAGGCTCCACAATTGGCACAGCTCTGCCACACAGATAAGTCCCTTGTAAAAGGAATCCCAGGTACCAAGGACCCTGTGGCCAGGGAAGGCCTCTAAGGGCTGCAGCATGTATTATGCCACCTTGGGAACACCTCACTCCGCGCATGCACACTGCCTCACAGCTTGTGTGTGCTAGTGGGGAGAAAAAGACTAAGTTGACATGGCACTCCCCTCAGAGTATCATGCCCACATCCCACTGCCTATGGCATAGATAAGTCACCAGTCTAAGGCAGGGTGCACTATACCAAAGGTGAGGGCATAGCTGAATGAGCACTATGCCCCTACAGTGTCTAAGCCAATTCTTAGACATTGTAAGTGCGGGGTAGCCATATAGAGTATATTGTCTGGGAGATTGTCAAACACAAACTCTACAGTTCCATAATGGCTACACTAAATACTGGGAAGTTTAGTATCACACTTCTCAGCACAATAAATCCACACTGATGCCAGTGTAGGATTTTTTGAGAAATGCAACAGAGGGCATCTTAGAGATGCCTCCTGCATGCCAGCCCAACTGCTAGAGCTAGGCTGACCAGTCTCTGCCAGCCTGCCAATTCCAGACGGGTTTTTGGCCACATGGGGTGAGTGCCTTTGTGCACTCTGTGACCAGGAACAAAGCCTGTCCTGGGTGGAGGTGCTTCACACCTCCTCCTGCAGGAACTGTAACACCTGGCGGTGAGCCTCAAATCTCAAGCCTGGTGTTACTGCGCCCCAGGGCACTCCAGCTAGTGGAGATACCAGCCCCCTGGACACAGCCCCCACTTATGGCAGCAAGTCCAGGGAGATGAGTCACCCCTTCAGCCAGGTCCACTCCTAAGGTGACCAGAGCTGAAGTAACCTCCTTAGAAAAATCCTCCATTTTGCTTTGGAGGATATAGCCCAATAGGAATAGGAATGGGGATGTGCCCCCCTACCAAAGGAAGGAGGCACATGGAGGTTGTAGCCATTGGCTACTGCCCTCTAGCCCTAACACACCCCTAAATTTAGTATTTTGGGGCAACCCTGAACCCAGGAAATCAGATTCCTGATGACCTACAAAGGACTGCTGACCTGACAACCCTGCAGAGAAGGAAGATGACAACTGCTTTGGCCCCAGCTTTACCAGCCTGTCTCCTGATTCAAAGGACCTGCACCAGCGATGCATCCTACAGGCCCAGCAACCTCTGCAGACTCAGAGGACTGCCCTCCAACCACAAAGGACAAAGAACTCCAGAGGACAGCTGAGCTGTCTACCGCAAGCAAGAAGAAACCATCTTTAAAGGGACTCTCACCTCACTCCAGAAGCGTGAGTCCCCACCATTCTGCACCTGACACCCCTAGCCCGTGTCCAGAGAAACCAACGACCCAGAGAGGATCCCCAGGTGACTCTAATAACGTGTCCACCCTGGGCTAACCTCTCTGCACCCCCACAACGACGCCTGCAATGGGAATCCCGAGGAGCCCCCCTTACCGCAACTGCCTGGAAAGAAGAAACACACGCCTGGAAGAAGCACTGCACCAGCAGCCCCCAGGCTCGTGAAGAAGCAACCACTGGTGCAGCAGTGTGCAGCAGGCGACCCTCACCCTTGCTCAGTAGGTGGCTGGCCTTAGAAGCCCCCCTGTGCCCTGCCTGCAACGTCTGAGTGACCCAAGGGTCCCTCCATTGATTTAAATTTCAAACCCAGCACCTTGTTTGCCCACTGCACCCGGCCGCACCTGTGCCGCTGAGCTGAGGGTGTGCTTTGTGTGCCTACTTGGGACCCTCCTCCCCCCCAGTGCTCCACTAAACCTCCCTGGTCTGCACCCTGAGGACGCAGGTACTTACCTGCCAACAGACTAGGACCAGTGCAAACCAGAGCACCCTGTCTCCGTTGCCGCCTATGTTATTTGGGCCCCTCTTTGACCTCTGCACCTGACCGGCCCTGTGTTGCTGGTGCTGGGTGTTTTGGGTTGACTTGAACCACCAAAGGTGGGCTACCTATGCCCCGGAGACTGAACTTGTAAGTGCTTTACTTAACACTTTAACCTAACTGTACTTACCTCCCCCAGGAACTCATGAATTCTGCAGTGTCCACTTTTAAAATAGCTTATTGCCATTTTATGCTAAACTGTGTACATTACTGTTTTGATTCAAAGCACTACCTACACCTATACCTATGCAAAGTACCTTACAGTTAATGTACTTACCTGCAATTTGAATCTTGTGGTTCTAAAATAAATTAAGAAAATATTTTTCTATATAAAAACCTATTGGCCTGGAGTTAAGTCATTGAGTGTGTGTTCTCATTTATTGCCTGTGTGTGTACAAAAAATGCTTAACACTATCCTCTGATAAGCCTAACTGCTCAACCACACTACCACAGATAGAGCATTAGTATTAACAGGTATTGCCTCTGTCAAGCCTCTTGGGGAACCCCTGGACTCTGTGCACACTATCTCTCATTTTGAGATAGTATATGCAGACTCAGCTTCCTACAGCGTGCATTTTTGGCAATGTTTACTATGACTTGTGCATTGTTGGTGATAATAATGTTTTCCTGGCTACTGCCTATGTTGCAAAATAACTAGGAACCTATGTGTTTTATGTGACTACTGCTGGCTTTTGCAGAGTACTAGTAACAGTGTAATGTTCTGACAACTGCTTGTGTAGCAGGGTATTACTGATATGTTGTGTTTGGTCTAATGAGGTTGTGTACAATAAAGGTTATTTTTATATAACTTGGTCTTGTGCTTCCTCTGTGGTGGGAATAGTGCATCACACGTGTTGTCTGTGTTGTGCAATTGCTTTACACATTGCCTCTGGGATAGGCCTGACTGCTCGTGCCAAGCTACAAATGGGGTGAGCAGGGGTTATCTTAAGTGGGTAACTCCCTCGTCCTGACTGGAGTGGGTGGATTCTGCCTGGCTGAGGTGCATACCCTAGCCAACCAGAAACTTAATTTCTAACAAGTCAGTTCACAAGAGAACCATCCGTTGATGGATCATCCTGTGCATTAAGATCTGCTATGCAGTGGCCAAGAAACAGCCCCTTGAGGGCTTGTGAATTCATTCCACCAGAGCTTGAGCTGCAACCACTGTGTTGGCTACAAGGGTCCAAGTCCTAGACATCTGCCATGTCACTAGGTGGACATCACTCCACGCCTCGACAATCAGGTAAAATGGCATTTTGCCTATCCTGTCCTCCTGCAATTCTTAGTTTAAAACAGTGAGCAGACCCACCTCTGGGGACATCTCTATCAGATGAAAAAGTTACCTACATTCGGTAATGTCTTATGTATTGGATAGAAACGTTTAGCTGCAGATTCCTTACCTTAGAACTATCCCAGGCATCAGACTGGATCCTGAAGAATTTTCATGAGCAGTACCCCTGCGAGCCGGTAGGTGGCGTCAGTTTGCTCTGCGTGCATCATCTGTGTTGCCCTTGATGGAAGTGACATCTGCAGCACCTATATAGGCACTACTCAGGCACGCTGACATCAGTTTCTTTTCTCTTCATGCCAGCAACCCTTTCAGTCACTTTTTGACTGATTTTTTTCCAAAGTTTTGTCGAGGCTTTTTTGAGGTTTGTCTCGGGCTGGCAGGATGTCATCAATGAAAGCTGACTTCAAGCCCTGTGGTGCCTATCACCAGCCAATGTCGCTGACCCACACCTGGTTTTCCTGTGGTGCCTCGAGCGAGACTCAAGTTTTGCTTTGATTGCTGGGTGAAGAATCCAAAGGCTCAAGCTGATGGTAGCCGGTTGTGCTGCTCCGCCCGGTCAAGTTCCCGGTTGAGAGGAAGGTCTCTGGATTGGTACCGGAGTCCGAAGTTGTCATACTCGAGTAAGTCTAGGCACAAGAAGAAAGGAAGAAAAAGAAGTCGAAGCTGATAAGACGCAAGAGTGTCCCCATTCAAGGATTCGCTATGCGGTTGAGGCTGTACCTGGGCTGCTTCCCCGAGTTTCCGTGAGCTGGACCTTCCCACACCCAACTCAAGGAGTTTTATGATGCAATGTGCCTCATATTGTGGCCGAACCCTGCTGGTTCCGCACTGGGGGCTCCGGCCCCAACACCAGTGGGACCTCAAGCATCCATTTCTAGATCCAGACCAACACCGGTTGTGCCACCTCAACCTTCCCTGGCACTGGTTCTGATGCCGCCGGCACCCACCAATAGCACCATCCCCATTTTTATCCCCAACTCAGAGAGCCAGAGGGGCATTGCTCGGTGCCGAATCCGGCACCATTCTTGCCTCCCTGATTGGATCCTGAGCCCTATTTCTATGTGCTAGAACTCAGGGAGGAATGGGAGTGGTCAGTGGACCCTAAGGAAGTCCAGCCTCATGAACAGGAGATAGACTAGCGTGAGGAACTGGGTGAAGCTAGTGTCCTGGACACTGCCCCAGATGCTGGCATGCCTTCTCCCCCTACTGTGGCTATGGAGGAGGGAGCGTCTTTTACGATGTGAAGCAGAGGTCAGCGGAGGTCCTTGACCTCCAGTTGCCCTCGTGGCGGTCAAGACCAATGTCTTGACAGAGTTGTTTCAGCCAGGAGTTTAATGAGGTCCTCACAGAAGTCCTTTTGGGTACTTGGACCAAACCCAGCACAGGGGCTCCCGTGAATAGGGCACTCACCCACTCCACCCCAGAGGGTACAAGTTTTCTCATGCAAAGTCCCACCCTTGAGAGTATGGTGGTCCAGGTTTCCTCCTCCCAGGTCAAGCCTGGCGTGTTCCCTACTGCTTCCCAGATAGGGAATCCAAGAGGCTGGAAATACCTGGGAAAAATATGTTTTCTTTGCATTGCGGTCTGTGAATATGAAATGCCTTCTACCATGCTATGTGGGATACGGTTGTGCAAGTGCTGCCTACGGTCCCAGAGGAGGCCTGGGCTGTGCTTTCTCAAGCTGTATCAGATGGGAGGGACGCAGCAAAGTTCACAATTTGCTGTGGACTTAACTCGACCAACTCGCTTGGCAGAGCGGTTTTTAAGATAGTGGGCCTTAAGCACAGCACCTCGCTTCATACCACAGGCTTTTGGGGGATGTCACGTTTTCTGTGATGGCCATGCCATTTTATGGCTCTCACCAGCAGCGCCAGTAACCACCCAGCCACCGTGCCACACATGTTCCACATCCTCTACATGTCAGAGGGTGTGGTATCCATAGACTTTCTGGATCATTCAGCCAGAGGTTGGGTCAGTACACCTCACATTACGAACACACACAACACTTCCAATCTGTGCTTATACCATAACGGGCGTCAGGATTCGCCTTCACCTGCTACACTGGCATTCCATAGTATTGGACAGGAGGGTCTTGCAGGTAGTCTGAAAGGACCTACTCCCTCCCCTTCATGCCTACCCCTACCCCCATGCCACCATCTCAAGACAGGCCGACCGTGGATCATCTTTCTCTTTGCTAGGAAGTTGCAGCTCTCTTGGCCAAGGGAGATAGAGAGGGTCCCAACGCTAGAGGTAGGGTGTGGTTGTTATTCCAGCAACTTTTAGGTACCGAAAAACATCTTCGTACTATCCTAGACCTAAGGTTCCTCAACTACTTCCTCAGGAAGGAGAAATTCAAGATGCTCAAATTGGCTCATGTTTTGTCTACCCTGGACCCAGGCGACTGAATGGTAGTATTGGACTTGTAGGATGCATATTCCCTCATCCCTATCCTACCTGCCCATAGGCATTACCCGCAGTTCACTGTTGGCCCCAAGCATTTCCAGTTTGCCGTACTCCCCTTTGGCCAGATCAGCGCCCCTCAGGTGTTCACCAAGGCGGTGGTTGCAGCTCACCTGCAGAGATCAGGGGTGTCAGTCTTCCCCTATCTCTGTGACTAGCTGTTGAAGTTGGGCTCACGCCAGGTTGTCATCTCCCACCTCCAAAATTAGGCTGACCTCCTTCACTAACTGGGATTCACTATGAACATGCCAAAGTCACACCTCACTCCCTCTCAGGTGCTCCTTTTCATTGGAGCTGTTCAGGTGACCATTCAGTTTTGGGCATATACTCCTCAGTGGTGACTCCAGTATATTCAGGCCATGATATTGATGTTTTAGCCTCTGTCTTGGGTTTTGGTGAGACAGACTCGGAGGCTGCTGGGACTTATGACCTCTTGCATCCTGCTAGTAGCAAATACAAGTGGGCATATATACTGGCTCTGAAGTGGGACTTGAAGTTCCAAAGGCCACAGCATAAACGTAATCTGTCGAACATGGTCCAGATTTTGGTGGGAACTGCAAAAGATTTGCAGTGGTGGATAACAAACCGCGACTGGATCAGTGGCAGATCCCTCTCCCTTTTCCAACCAGGTTTGACAGTAGTGACAGATGCATCACTCCTGGGATTGGGCAGGTGTCTGGGAGTGGTGGAGATCAGAAGAATCTGGTCTCTGGTGGAATCTGGACTCCACATCAGTTTGCTGGAGTTAAGGGTGATCAGACTAGCATTGAAGGCATTTCTGCTTTCCATCAAGGGGAGGCTGGTGCAGGTGTTCACTGACAACACCACCGCCATGTGATACTGCGAAAAACTGTGTGGGGTCATGGACCTTAACGTCAAGAGGCCCTGCATTTCTGGACATGCCCTGGTAGTTCAGCACATGGCAGGTTTTCTAAATGCCAGGGCAAACTAACTCCGCCGCACTTGATTAGAGGATCACGAATGGCGTCTCCATCAGGAGGTAGTGCAAGGTCTCTTTCAGCAGTGGAGAAACCCTTGGTTAGATCTGTTCACCTCAATCAAGAACGCACAATGTCAGTAGTTTTGTGGGCTGGAATTTCCAAGGAGGCTCTCGCTTTTGACGCTTTTCGTTTAGAGTGGAGTTCAGGCCTCCGGTATGTCTTTCCCCCATTCCACTCCTACCCAGCGTTCTCAAGAAGATCCAGAATGATTGGACCATGTTATCCTTGTGACACCGGAATTGGCATGGATAGTCTGGTATCCTGAGCTACTGAGCATGGCAATCGATCCTTCAATTAGGCTGCCCCTTTGGGAGGATCTTCTGTCGCAGCAGCAGGGGAGGGTCCTCAACCAGAAACCATCCAGTCTCTGCCCTCTTGCGTGGAGATTGAGAGGCAGTAGTTGACAGCCAAGCGTTCCTCCACCAAGACTGTATATGCCTGCCATTTAAAAAAAAATTAGTGGCCTGGTGTTTTGACGGAAATGCTGATCCCCTTACTGCCTGCCCCCCTTTCTCAGGTTCTTCTCTTCGTTCTATCTCTTGTTCATCAAGGCTCTGCTCTGGGTACTCTTAAAGGTCATCTTTCTGCTATCTGCAGTTCTCAGATTACCTGATCAACCCTCTTTAAATCTCCTATTGTACATAGGTTCTTGAAAGCTTTAGTTAATCTTTATCCTGCTTCATCCTTTATCATGTCTCAGTGGGACTTGACTTTGATTCTAAAAAAAAATTTGTACTCACTTTGAGACGCTTCACAACTGTCCCTTGTGGTTGCTCACCATCAAAACGGCTTTCCTCGTGGCTATAACATCTTATCGACTAGTTAGTGAGCTACAGGCGTTTTCATCTAAGCTGCCCTATCTATCTATCTATTTATCTATCTATTAATTCTGACAAAGTGGTGCTTTGCACGTGGTCTTCCTTTCTTCCAAAGGTGGTCATGCCCTTTCATGTAGCTCAGTCCATCGCGTTGCCTTCTTTCTTTGCTCTAGATCACCCTTCAAAGGACGAGGAGCATCTCCACTGTCTGGACCCCAAACTAGCATTGTTTTTCGACCTTGACCGCACATAGGAATTCCACGTGGACGATCAACTTTTCGTGGGATATGTCAGAGCTAAAATGGGTTGTTCTGTGCTGAAAAGGACTATCCCCAGAGGGCTTGAGCATGCATTCCACCAGAGCCAAAGCTGTGACCACTGTGTTGGCATACAAAGTTCCAGTCCTGGATATCATGCAGGCAGCAATGTGGGCCTCCCTACACATTTTTACCAGACATTACTACCTGGAAATTCAAGTCCGTCTTGATGGGCATTTTGCCCGTTTGGTCCTGCAGGACGTCCTCATCTGAATTAGTCCGCAGTCCCACCTCTGGGGTTGGTATTGCTTGGGTATCTATTCTAAATTGAGGAATCTGCAACCAGAAGTCTCTGTCAGATGAAGAAGTTACTTACCTTCAGTAGCGCCTTATCTTGTAGAGACTATCGGCCTAATTACCAGGGTGGCCATCCTAGGACTGCCAGCCTTGCGGTGGCGGTTGGACCACCACACTACAGGTTACAATTTACAACCTTGGCAGGTGGACCCACCTAAAGACCGCCGTCCCCGCCAGGAACATCGTTGGCAATCGGAGTTCTAACCAACCAGGGTGGTGCTGAATTCAGAGTGGCCTGCTTATTAAAACCCCACTTTCTGCCAGCCTTTTCAAGGCGAGACCCCACCATGAAAAGTCTGGCGGAAAACCAGTACGAGAGGGAGGGCCCCTGATCAGCATTGTCGCAATGCGCACTGTCTGCTCTGCAGACTCGCAAACAGTGCGCATTACGAGGCTTCTGGTTGGCCTGCTCTGTCCTACAGTACAGGTCTTGGCTTCCGTAAGGGAGCGAGTCCTATATAATAGCACTGTTCCTACCGGACTGACCGGCCGGAAGGTATATTACAACGTTCCTGCCAGTCAGCCCAGCGGGAACGTTGTAATATGCTCGGGGGGGGGGGACATCACTGCCATGGCAGTGGCATCCTCCCCTCCATATGAGTTTGGCAGTCCTGCAGTGGGTCTGCCAATCTCATAATGAGGTCTTAAATGTAGCTGTGAATTCCTTACTGGCCCACCCATCCACCCTGCCCTGCAAATGGATTTCTAGGGACAGGGCTATATCCCTTTCCAGGGACCTAGTTTTCCACACCAGTGGTCAGTGTCCTTCATGGCTCCGTACTTCTGGCGTGGATCGCTGTAAAAAGAAATTGACGGCGTGCCTGGGTGGCACCTGTACAGATGCCGGGATTGTCTGTTTTGGCACAGACGATGCACACGGAGCCGATCGACGTTACCTACTGTACTTCTCATAAAAAATCTTCAGGCGTTACCAAAGATACGGAATTTGTTCATTAGAGACACCATTTAGCCACAGATTCCTTAATGACCCTCCCTTTCTCCCTGTTCTGTTCACTGTCTTCCCACAAGAAAGTGATTCTTCAGGACCTCACACTCTTCATTCTTCCTCAACTTGGCTCTATGCTTCGGAAAACTGAGGTCAGCACACTGGGCCGGTTCCTGCATTGTCCTGTGCAATTTGATGAATATTGTTCCGCTATTTGGCAAGGGAGAGAACTCCCTTGGACTTTTTCCTGTTGGCGATAATACGCCTTGTAGCTTGAGATCCAGGGAAGCTGAAGTAATTCAAAGTGCAGTCAATCCTAAAAGAATGGTTTGGGGTGATACATTGAAATCTTCTGCAGAGATAATCTCCAGTGTTTGAACCATGGTGGACCAAAACGCATCCAAATCCTAGCAGTCCAGTATCATTTGTTCCCACGTGCTAGGATGTGTTTCACACTTCCACCAGTTCAGCCTTGCAACTGGAAATTGACTTCTCTCTACTTAGAGTTAATTTTGTCTTAGGATTCTGCAGAAGCAGGATCAAGATAGCGATGTAGAATGAACTTTTTTTTCATACCTTAATAGATCAGTAATTCCAGCCTTGACTGTTAAACTTCCACAATTATCTAGGTTGTACATTATCTAGCCAAGCAGTTGAGGATGACTATAAAAACTTCCTCTAAAGGGAGCAGAGATTCCCATAGTTTCATATACGTTCTGACTTTGCCATTGCAGATGATAGCTCCTAAAGTTTTGATTTCTAAGCTTGACCATAGTCGCCCATTAATGTGTCACCTATGGCATTTGCATTTGCATTTGTATTTACAAAGGATTGTCTCACACTAGTCTTAGCTTATGCCATCTATGAAGTCTGAAGGTCCTTCTAAAACAAATGTTAGCAAAGTAATGAAATCAAATGTTCCTAAATTGTTTAGGTTTCTAATGTAAATAAATAAAAACGCCATCACCGTTATGGACCCATCATTGTGATATGATCTAGACACAGGTCACTGAGTAACCTGACAACAACTCAGTGTGAAGTAATACTTTCTAATAATATGAGGCAATCTGCTAAAAAGGTCTTATTTGCGCTATATATCTGTGTCATTGTCCAAAAAATTAAGTCAGGCTGGCACCAATGGACTGGCCAGCAGTGTTGTCAGGCACACATGGGTTGGCATGAACACACCGCATGATGTCTTTGTGTTTGACGTCTCCCCTTCCTACACACATTGCTCTGCAACAAGGAAGAATATTGCATTCCTGATACCCTTTAATCCACAGAGATGAACAAGTTGGTGTTTTGGACTATAGGCACATGCATCAAAGGCTTATCAAGTGCCCTGCTGGAGATCTTATATCCGTTTTTCTCGTATTTTTGTCCATGCTTCCAGAGTGACATATCTTAATTCAATTACTAACCTTCACTGAAACTTGTGTCAGTATTTATTATTTTGGAGTCTGTCAAATATTTCTTTGTTGAGCATTGGAATTATCAGGTTTTCTTTTTCTCTACCTGAACTTTGACATACCTGATGTAGTCTCCTTTAGAAGGTCTTCAGGTGTAAGATGAGTTGGCTACTAATAAATTACAGTGCTGTGGTTATCAGAGGAGAAGCTGGTACCGAATGACATTTAGGTACCTCTACATTGTATCCTATGACTATTTTGCATTTCGTTTATCTCTGTTGCTTGTTAGGAAGTGGCTGTTTCGTTTTTGCTGCTAGCTGAACCACTTATTTGACATCCCAAACACTAATCTAGAAGGTACTAACTGTTCATCCAGACTAGTTTCCTGTGCTGTTGCCGCTGCCTCAATTCACCCCCCCCCCCCAAAAAAAAAAACAACCCAGCAAGGTGGAGGACAATCCAAAGGTACTGTGACACATTCAGCTTCTGAGGACCGGTAACCTGCACATGGTATGAGGCATGTGATTTTACCCTTTGAGAGAAACAGATGGCTTTGTAATGCCCCGTGCAGCTCAGCCCAGCCTACCTCACAACATTGTTCATACTGTACCTGTCTGAAGCGTAAGGTCCAACTCTGAAACCCTTCTCTCAACATGCACTTCAAAACTAAAATGGTTAAACGGCAGGTCCTTGCATCACCATCAGTCTGTCCTTTGGAACAGCCTCTCCTTATTTCTTCAGCAAGAAACCAACACCCTATCCTTCAGCAAAACTTCATTTTCAAGTGTTTGTCTTGATAACATTAAGAAGCAACCATATTGTATACATCAAAATCTGATAAACAACCATCATGAAAAAGCTTGACAAAGCTTCTTTTACCTATTGACTTCTCTTCCTCGCCCAGGAAATCCTGATAATTTAGTTGAGTGTTAAAGACCCTCTTGGCCTGGAAATGGGATACAGCTTAAAATAAAATCAGGCATTTAGCTTAGATGGTCATTTTAATCACATTATCCTCCTTCCCACCACCAATTAAGCAAAAAGGGAGGGTATCCCATGCCTTGGGTTGCATATGTATTCTGTCCATTAAAGTGGCAAATTATAAGGCATACCACCATATGGGAGATGGGACAAAATGACCCTTACTTCAAGTCTTTGAATGGCTTATTTTCTTAAAGCCAGGACTCTTCATGAAACATTGGCAGATATACTCCCTCAGTGAAGATAATATTAAAAAGCTTTGCCAGGAATGGGACAAGGAACGTTTTAAACCATTTATAGATCTCTACACCAGAAACATTTAGCCTTAGGACTTTACCAATAGGCAGCACCCTATTAGCTATTTGAACCTCTGCTTGTGGAACAGGAGCAAATTGTCCTGTTGGGCCTGTTTAAGAGATTATTGTTGCATTAGAGTGCCTGTAATTTTTTGGGGAAAAGACCCAGGAATGCTGGAAAGCTTAAATGTCTTCTGATATCTATGCAAGTGTCTGGGTCTTCTATGACCTTTATTTATTTTGAGCTTTCTTCAGGCTGCCAAGTCAGATTTTTGCCTGTTGCACCGTTCTTACTACAAACTACAAAATATCTATCTTGCGAAGGACTTAGTGATATTCTCTTTTCCTTCCTTAATAATTATGGTCACGTGGAGTGATTGGAAAATATTTCTTCCTTCGTCTCCTCAAAGACGACAGAAGTCTTATGTGGGGGTGCAAACGTAAAATGGGCACACTTGAATGAGGCTGTGCTGGCCAAAGGATAAATCCATCAGGAATCCACCATGATGGGTGCCCATCCAAACTCGCAAATCACAGCAACAGTACCTTCTCTTCCCTAAAGTGCAGAAACCTTGTGCTGAGTCTAGAAAAGTGCCCCATTTTGCCATGCTCGCCCTGGCTTTTTGCCCACCGGTATTGATGTTGATTGGTAGTGCACTGGGTCCCTGTTAACTTGGGTGCCTGTGCTCTTTCCTAAAAACAAGGCAAATGACAATTTGTACCCAATTGGCGAGGTCTTTAGCACCCTTATAAGTCCCTGATAAATGTTACCCCTAGTACACACGGTATGGGTAGTAAAGAGGGTCCCTTAGGGCTGCAGCATGTATTATGCATTCATCGGGACCCACATTCAAACACATACAGATTTTCATTTCAGAATGTGTGAAATGGTGCAAACCATTGTGAAAGTACAACATGTCACACTCCCTGTGTGCAATGCCCTTACCCACTGCATGTAATATATGTAAGTCATCCCTACAGTAGGCCTAAGGCAGGGTGCATTATATGACATTCAAGGGCATGTCTGCATGAGCAGATGTACTCCTGTCATGCCTAGTTCCATTGCTAGACATTAGATGTGTTCAGGAAGCCATTTTGAGGATATGTACTGTGCACTGGTCATTACGAGTTCCCCAGCTAAATGATGGCTTCACTGAAAATGCTGGTGTTTGGTATCAAACACCTTGTCTTCATAAATCCATACTGATGCCAGTATCAGGTTTATTATGACATGCACCCAAGAGGGCACCTTAGAGGTGCCCCCTGAAAGCCTCTAGTCCCTTAGTGTGCTGGCTGACTAGTATCAACCAGCTTGCCAACACACATGAGTTTCTGACCCCCAACAGGTGAGAGCCCTCGCGCTCAGAGGTCAGAAACAAGGCCGGGATGGATATATGGCTAGAGATTTAGCATATCAAAGCCAGGAGCTTCAAATCCACCTGCCGCCCTTGATATGCGACCGTGGCTTCCCCCCAGAAATGTGTTATGCCACCCTCTGCTGTGAGGCCTGTTTGACACCAGAGAAGGTGGGAAATTAGATAGAAGAGTTGTCACAATTACAGGCATTTACACCCCTAAGGGGGGGCCACCTTAGGAGGACAGTTGAGGAAGGGTTTCACCATCTTGGTTTTGGTGAAACTAGAGAACTCTGGGTCAGGGTAATGCCCACTCTCCACACAAAGTGGTTTTATGGTGGATGGAGTTGCACGCCCCTTAACACCCCTAAATTGAGTATTTAGGGGGCCCCTCAACATCAGGCCAACAGATTTGTCTAACTGAGAGCAGAAGGACGACAAAGAAGAGCAGTCACTGTGAGAACTGAAGAGACACCCTGAACTAGACACCAAACCCTTCCTTCCTGCTGGTACCTTGACATTGCATCAGTCCGACTCGTCCAAAAACTGTGCATCCTCCCAAACCCTTGCAGGGGCTGTCCAGTGCTTCAACAACTACTTAGCATACATTAAAATTACCACGTTTGAGACTAGCGCCTCAAAACCGATATTTCTGCATTATTTGTGTCTTCTTGTCAAATACATAACTCCAAAAGTACTTACCTGATATTGATGATCATGGTGCTTAAAAGTATATAAAAACGAGTTATTTTTTTATATATTACTGTAGGAAGTTAGCTTTGTATATACTATCTCAAAGTAAGCGATAGTGTGCACAGAGTCCAAGGCTTCCCCTTAGAGGTAAGATAGTGGCAAAATTTGATAATTCTAATGCTCTATTTTGTGGTAGTGTGGTCGAGCAGTAGGCTTATCAGAGGGTAGTGTTAAGCATTTGTTGTACACACACAGGCAATAAATGAGGAACACACACAGACTTAACTCCAGGCCAATAGTTTTTATATAGAAAAATAGCTTTTCTTAATTTATTTTTAGAACCACACGTTCAAGATTTGAAGTAAATACTTAAAATGCAAGGTACTCCACACAGGTAAGTTAGGAACTTTGAATTAGACCAATAGCATACACAGTTTTAGTAAAAATGGCAATAAGCTATTTTAAAAGTGGACACTGCAAACATCAACAGTTCCTGGGGTAGGTAAGTAATGGTTAGTTTGTCAGGTAAGTAAGACACTTACAAGTCTCAGTTCCTGGGCATAGGCAACCCACCACTGGGATTTCAAGGCAACCCCAAAGTTACCACACCAGCAGCTCAGGGCCGGTCAGGTGCAGAGGTCAAAGAGGTGCCCAAAACACATAGGTGCCTATGAAGAACAGGGCTGCTCTGGTTCCAGTCTGCCCACAGGTAAGTACCTGCGTCTTCAGAGGGCATACCAGGGGGGTTTTGTAGAACACTGGGAGCGACACAAGTAGGCACACAAAACACACCTTCAGCGGCACAGGGGCGGCTGGGTGCAGTGTGCAAAGCAGGCGTCAGGTTTTGTATTGGAATCAATGGAGGGACCTGGTGGTCACTCTAGCGGTGCAGGGCAGGGCACGGGGGGCTCCTCGGGCCAGCCACTGACTGGGTTAGGCAGAGGGTCACCTGAGGGTCACTCCTGCACTGAGGTTCGGTTCCTTCTGCTCCTGGGGGCTGCAAGTGCAGTGTTTGGTGCAGACGTCGGGCTCCCTGTTACAGGCAGTCGCGGTCAGGGGAAGCCTCTGGATTCTCTCTGCAGGTGTCGCTGTGGGAGCCAAGGGGGGTCGTCTCTGGTTACTCACGAGGTCGCAGTCACCTGGGAGTCCTCCCTGTAGTGTTGGTTCTCTGGAGCTCGAGCCGGGGGCGTCGGGTGCAGAGGGTGAAGTCTCACGCTTCCGGCAGGAAGAGTGACGTCTTTAAAAGTTGCAAGAAAGTTGCAAAGTTGTTGCTGTTGTTGAGCAGGGCCTCTGCTCACTGGAGTTTCTTGGTCCTTTGGTTCAGGGCAGTCCTCTGAGGCTTTGAGGTCGCTGGTCCCTGTCGGATGCTTTGCTGTTGCAGTTTTCTTCGAGTCAGGAGACAGGCTGGTAGGGCTGGGGCCAAAGCAGTTGTTGTCTCTGTCGTCTCTGCAGGACTTTCAAGTCAGCAGGCCTTCTTCTTGTTTCAGGTTGCAGGAATCTGATTTCCTGGGTTCTGGGGTGGCCCTAAATACTACATTTGGGGGTGTGTTTAGGTCTTGGGGGCATTAGCCAATGGCTACTGTCCTGGAGGGTGGCTACACCCTTTTTGTGCCTCCTCCCTGTGGGGAGGGGAGCACATGCCTACTCCTATTGGGGGAATCCTCCAAACATAAGATGGAGAATTTCTAAAGGCAGGGGTCACTTCAGCTCAGGACACCTTAGGGGCTGTCCTGACTGGTGGGTGACTCCTCCTTGTTTTTCTCATTATCGTCTCCAGCCTTGCCGCCAAAAGTTGGGGCAGTGGCCGGAGGGGCGGGCATCTCCACTAGCTGGGATGCCCTAGGGTGTTGTAACAAAAAGCATGAGCCTTTGTGGCTCACCGCCAAGTGTTACAGTTCCTGCAGGGGGAGGTGAGAAGCACCTCCACCCAGTCCAGGCTTTGTTCCTGGCCACAAAGTGACAAAGTTACTCTCCCCATGTGGCCAGCAACTCGCCTGGTTGTGGCAGGCTGGCAAAAACTGGTCAGCCTAGCACTAGGAGTCGGACTGGTATTCAGGGGGCATCTCTAAGATGCCCTCTGGGTGTATTTTACAATAAATTCCACATTGGCATCAGTGTGCATTTATTATGCTGAGAAGTTGAATACCAAACTTCCCAGATTTCAGTGTAGCCATTATGGAACTGTGGAGTTCGTGTTTGACAAACTCCCAGACCATATACTCTTTATGGCTACCCTGCACTTACAATGTCTAAGGTCTTGCTTAGACACTGTAGGGGCATAGTGCTCATACACATATGCCCTCACCTGTGGGATAGTGCACCCTGCCTTAGGGCTGTAAGGCCTGCTAGATGGGTGACTTAACTATGCCACAGGCAGTGTGAGGTTGGCATGGCACTCTAAGGAGAGTGCCTTGTCGACTTAGTCATTTTCTCCCCACCAGCACACACAAGCTGTGAGGCAGTGTGCATGTGCTGAGTGAGGGGTCCCTAAGGTGGCATAAGACAAGCAAGCTGCAGCCCTTCGAGACCTTCCCTGGCATCAGGGCCCTTGGTACCAGGGGTACCATTTACAAGGGACTTATCTGAGTGCCAGGGCTATGCCAATTGTGGAGGCAAAGGTACAGTTTAGGGAAAGAACACTGGTGTTGGGGCCTGGTTAGCAGGGCCCCAGCACACTTTGAATCATAACTGGCATCAGCAAAAGGCAAAAAGTCAGGGGGTAACCATGCCATGGAGGCATTTCCTTACAACGAGCCACACTATCTTGAGAGTCAAGTCATGCTTGCAGACGCATGGTGCTGTCTGTTTACCTCAATGCAAATTCACGCTGGGTACAGCATTCTATACTTGAGGCCGTGCTTCTGAAGAGTGTTTCTCTTCTGTAAGCTTGTGTCACATTTCCTGTACTGCGTGTGTAAAATCTGGGAAAATGGACTGCGCCTCACCTTGAAACTGAAGGGGTCATTGTTCACCGGCTAAGCGCAGCATCCTAATTTAGAAAATTGAGAAACTGGACAATAGGACCCAGAGGTGATCCAGGTATGGGACGTAGCCCAAGGGATATATGATCTCTTTCAACAGCAAAGGTATAAGTAAAACCATGTCTGCCAAACAGCTCAATAAGCAGCTTCTCTACAAAGACATCTGGGCGCCCCGTGTTGGTGGATTCTGATATCCCTGTAATATAGTGCGAGCAAGGTCTTCATTCCTAGGCACGGTAGATTTTAGCATGTGCTCCACTTTTTTAAGATTCTTCAGAACAATCATGTTATCAGCCTCAATCTTGGATATCCTGCACTCTGCACCAATCAAGCCTTGTAGTGTGGCGGACCAGCTGCTCACCCAACCGGTCCAGGCGACTCATCAAAGTGCTAAATCACTTGTAGGTTCCATGAAAGGAGTAGTTAAAGGCTTCACTTAGTCAGAGGCTCCTCAGCGTCTTGGGTGGGGGGGGAGAGGTAGGGGTAATGCTGTTGTCGCCGAGTACTTGCATCATCGACGGAGAGCTTTTTCTGCTTGGGGTCACCACACGTCATCGTATCGGTGCAGTTATGATGTCAATTGTACAAGATTAATCACCCCATGTCACATTGGTCGAGGTAGACTCCTGTAACAGCGGAGTTGGGCAGCAGCTAGTAGGAGTATGTTTCACGGAGCAGTGCATGGCCAAACTTCAACTGCAGGCAAGGGTGATTTGCCTGGTAAATGGCAACACACAGGAAAAAAAAAAGCACTACTCGCAGCCCATGCCACAATCCGAAGGCCCAGCATACAGTGGTAATTGTCTCTTAGGCAGACATAATTAAGGTTCAGGCCCCATCACAACTCATCAGTGATAGGAGAGGGGTTCTATATGTGACCCGTAGCCTGCAAGGCCTCCAGTAGTAGTTCACCAGTTCTCTGCTGGGCCAACTTGTAGGCCTTTGAGCAGCGGTGGTGTATGGCAGTGACTAGGCCTAGTACCGCTGCCTCGACAAATTATCCATGCGGACTCACTGCCTGGGCCGCAATCTGAAGGCATAGCATGTAGGGGTAATATTTTCTGTGCCGATATAAACAAGGTACAGACCCCATCGTGCACACAGCTCACCAGTGGTGGAGGGGCCATATGCGCTCTAGGGGCCACAAGGACACCAGAAGCAGGTTGGCAGTTCTCCGCCAGGCCGATCAGCAGGCCTACGAGCAATGCTGGTGGATGGCACTTATCCAGGTCCAGTGCCTCCGCCTCACCAAAGTATCCATGCAGCTCTCCAGGTATGCCATTAGTCTTGGATAATGCCGCAACATTCGGAGTCTGGATTGCAGGAGGCAATTGGGCTGATGGTTTAGGCTGCGCACGCTGTGACCCGACCATCATGCTCATCCACAGACCATCTCTCCACTGGGCATGTCAGGCCGCAGCATCCAGCTTGCAGTGAAGCGGTTGATCCAGCAAGTGTTGGATTCCAATGAGCAGTGGGCCAGGCGAGCAGCCCTGCATTCAACAGGCAAAACAGTCCCTGCGCCTATATCAGGTGAATGTGTGCCTGGGGACAGCAGGTTCAAGCGATTGACTCTGGAGCTTTAATGCCATGCTGCGATCTTAGTCGCCAGCGTGGCCAAACCCTACAGACAAACCAGTTGACCCTTTTTCTGCCCCTCTTTTGCAGGTTCTTTTTGCTCTTTCCTTTGCCCTATTTTCCTTGCCCAGCAGGGCACGTCAAAGGGTTATCTTTGTGCTGTCTTAGCCAATCTGCAATTGCCTGACCAGCCATCCCTTTCCAAATTCCCCATTGTACATAGGTTCTTGAAAGGTTTGCACCACATTTCCTGCTTATTCCTTTATATTGCCTTAGTGGGACCTTAATCTAGTCGTAACATTCCTATGCTGCTCTCCCTTTGAGCCCTTGTACAACTATCCTCTCAGGCTGTCATCCAAGCCTCTATCTCTGAACATCTACCCAGACAAGGTGGTTCTACGAAGTAGAGCTTGCTTTCTACCAAAAGTCATTAATCCCTTTCATGTAGGCTAGTCCATCATCCTGACTACTTTATGCGCTCCACATCCCTCCAAAGAAGAGGAGAGACTGCACTGCCTGGACTCAAAAAGACTTTTGTCATTCTACCTTAAATGCACAAGAGATATCCATGTGAACAACCAATTATTTGTGGGGTATGTCCCAGCGAAGAAGAGAAAAGCTGTGCAGAAGCGGACCATCTCTCGATGAGTCATGCTCAGCATTAAAATCTTCTGTCGATTGGCCGAAAAGCATCCTGCTGATGGTGTGCAAGCTCATTCCTCCAGAACCAAGGCTGCAACCACTACGCTAGCACGCTGCGTCCAGGTCCTGAACATCTGCCAAGCAGCTGGGTGGGCAAGCACTAGTGTCTGGACAGTCCGGTATGTAGGGATGGGCATTTTGCCTGTGTGGTCCTGCTGGGCTTCTAGATTTAAATCATGTTTGCAGACCTACCTCCAGGAAGGTATTGCTTGGGTGTCTATTCTAAGGTATGGAATCTGCGGCTAGAAGTCTCAATCAGATGGAGAAGTTTCTTACCTTCGGTAACACCTTATCTGGTAGAGAGTCTTTCTAGCCACAGATTCCTTACCGATCTACCCATCCTACCCTCTCTGCGAACAGATTTCTAGGGACAGGCCTTTCCTGTTTCAGGGACCTAGTGTTCCACACCTGTGATCAGTGTTGTTCATGGCTCCACACTCCTAGCATGGACAGTCGTAAAAAAGGAACTGACGCCATCACATTGGGGTGGTACATGTATAGGCACTGTGAACGTCACGGCTCGGACAATGATGCACGGAGTCGAACTTCACTGGCACTCTGGGGTACTGCTCAGAAACAATTTCCAATCTGCTGCCTGCGGATTTTTCTAAAGTAAGGAATCTGAGGCTAGATAGAGTCTCTACCAGATAAGGCATTACCAAAGGTAAGTAACTTGTTCTTCACACCAATCCGATGTAGGCCAAGTTTGAGTTGAGAACACAGCAGCAGAATTTTAGAAGTGAGTGAGCCTGTAAATTTCCGAGTCCAGTTTGACACCTAGGGAATATTAAAAAGGAGAGGAATTTGTGGCTAGATAGAGGCTCTACCAGAAAGAGGGTTATCAAAGGTGAGTAACTTGTTCATCAGTGTGTCAAATTCACATATCTTGGAGGATATACAATGCAGCATCTAAATATGAATGTGGAGGATTTTGAGAATACAGATTAGGGCATATATTAGAGAATATTTTCATGCACATAACTGTGGAATGTGTAATAGAGCAAATCTGTGGAATTCACGATATGCACACATTTTTGGAAATGATCACATATTCAGATAAAAAAAGTACTATTGTAGTGTGTGGGGTTTCCAACCTTTGCATGGGACATTTGTTTAGACCGTGCATGTAACTAGGTATCTGATAGAGACTTATAGTTGCAGATTCCTTACCTTAGAATTGTCCCCTAGGCGTCAGACTGGATCTGGAGATTTTTCTTCGAGCAATACCCTTGCACGTCGGTAGATGGCGTCGGTCGACTCCGCAGGCGTCGAAGGCGATGTTGTCGCCGTGATGTCGGGAGTAGTACATAGACACCGCCCTCGCGCAGTGACGTCAGTTCTTTCCTTTCCGTGCAACGGGCTGATCCAGAGCATAGCTACCCTCAGATATTTTTGTCGAGTTTTTTGTGTACGAACTTGGTGCGTCGAGGATGTCCCCAAAGACCGGGTTCAAGCCTTGTGAGGACTGCCATCGGACGATGTCGGTGACGGATCCTCATCGTATTTGTCTGTGATCCCTCGAGCGCGACTATGACCCGAAGTTGTGCTCCGAGTGTCGGGCCATGCACCTGAAGCCTTTGAGGGAGTGGTCCCTAAAGCTAATGGCGCCCCGGCACTCGACTCCATGTAGGTCCTGCTCTCGCTCGAGTGGAAGGTCTCGATCGGTCGCGGAGTCATCACCACTCGTCTACTTCTAAATCCTCAGGTCAAGGTAAGAAGTCGAAGAAGTCCCATTGCTCTCCGACTTTGCCACGTCGCTCGGACGACGCGATGCGGGAAGAGCGTCCACGCACTAGGCCTCTGTCCTCGAAGCCTGCGTCTGGGTCGGCTCCACGCTTCCCCGAGTTAGCCGGAGCGACCCCCACCCAACTAAGAGTTTTACGAGGCCATCCTCCTCATTTTTTAGCGGGCCGACCCCAATATGGTGCCTTCGGGCCCAAGGGGTTTGGCTGATGGGCCTTCGGGTTCCGCGCTGGTGGCTGCGGCCCCGGCCACCGAGGTCACCTCCGGATCCGTGCGTGGATCCGCACTGGCGCGGTCGCACTCTCAAGACCTTCCCCAGCGCCGGGTCAATTAACGGCGCTCCCGACGTCAGTGGTGCCCACTATGTCGTTGACCCGATTCTTATCCCCGCCGACTCCGAGTCGGAGCGGCGTCGGCTGACGTTGTCTTCGGCTTCGGTGGGGCCTATTCATCCCAGGTCACATTCAAACCCTTTTTCCTTTGCGTACTAATATGGGGAGGAATTGGAGGGGTCCCTGGACCCTTATGAATACCAGGATGACCCTGCTATGGACTGGGCACAGGAATTGGGCAAAGCCAGTAGTCTAGATACGTCTCCTGATGCTGGCATGCTGTCTCCTACTCTGGCTACAGCGAGGGGAGCAACTTATGGTATGGTGGTCAGTAGGGCAGCTGAGGTTCTCAGCCTCAAGCTTCCTACTGTAGAGGTTGGGTGTAATCTCCTGATGAAGGTGCTTCAGCCTGGGGCTTCTACTTCAGAACCCCTTTTACCATTCAGTGAGGCCCTCACCGATGTCCTTTTGGGTACATGGTCCAAACCCAACACAGGGGTTCCTGTCCCAACACCCCACACCTGAGAGTCTTGTTATCCAGGCTTCCTCTTCTTCAGGCGCGTTCCCTTCCGCACCCCCGGAGAGAGAATCCAAAAGGCTGAAACAGTTTGGCAAGAAGTTGTTTACTTCCTCCAGTCTAACGCTGCGGTCTGTGGGCCGTATTCCTTGTGGGATACGGTTGCGCAAGTCCTGCCGCAGATACTGGAGGAGGCCCATACTATCGTCTCACAAGCAGTGAAACATGGGAGAGATGTGGCAAAGTTCACAATCCATTGTGGGCTGGATACGACCGATTTTCTGGGCAGATTGGTTGCAACCACAGTGGCCTTACGGTGCCACGCCTAGTTAAGCACTTCTGGTTTCTCAGGGGATGTCCAACTCATGGACATGCCCTTCGATGGCACATGTCTCTTCGGAGACAATGCGGACTCGGCCATGGAGAGATTCAAGAATTCCCAGGCTACAGCTCAGTCCCTCGTCTTTCCTCGGCCTCTCGCCCACCACAATCCGCTTTTCGCCCCTTTCGTGGACACGGAAGGGGTGCCCTGTCGCGTCCTCCACACAGCCACCGTGCCACGCACGCTGGCCAGCCTATACGTGGGCGAGGATGCGGAATCCCATGTGGCCGTGGGACAGGGAACCAGAGGTTTGTTCAGTCCACCTCTGCCCCCGCTTCACCCTCCAAACCCTCCTAGTCTGTCCCCTCACTCCCACCCAGTTGGTGGCAGGATTAACCATCACCTGCCCCACTGGGAACATATCACCACGGACGGGTGGGTTTTGCAGATCATTCGGAAGGGCTACTCCCTCCCTTTCGAATCTGCTCCATCACACATGCCACCATCCTTCCATCACCTTCCGGAGGATCATTTGGCGCTTCTCCGCCAGGAAGTCGCGGCTCTCTTGGCCAAGGGAGCTATAGAAAAGGTCCCTGTGCCAGAAATAGGTTGTGGTTGTTATTCTCGCTACTTTCTGATACCAAAGAAGGACAAGGGCTTATGTCCTATCCTAGATACTTCAGCTACTTCCTAAGGAAGGAGAAATTCAAAATGCTCACCCTGGCTCCGGTTCTGTCTGCCTTAGACCCAGGAGACTGGATGGTAGCGTTGGACTTGCAGGACGTTTATTTCCATATTCCCATCCTTCCTGCCCACAGACACCTACGATTCGTGGTAAGTCACGAGCACTTTCAGTTTATCGTACTCCCTTCAGCCTTACCAGCGTCCCTCGGGTGTTCACCAAAGTGATGGCAGTAGTTGCAGCTCATCTGCGCAGGTCAGGGGTCTCAGTCTTCCCCTACCTCGACGACTGGCTGTTGAAGGTGGACTCGCCCCAGAAAGTCGTCTTCACGTTCAGACTATGGCAAACATGCTGGGGTTCACTATCAACGTGCCGAAGTCACACCTGACTCCCTCTTAGTCGCTCCCTTTTATCGGGGCAGTTCTGGACACAGTGCAATTTCTGGCTTATCCTCCCGACAAACGAGTCCCAAGACATTCAGGCTATGATTCCGATCTTTCGGCCTTGGTCTTGGGTTTCGGTGCGATTGACTCTGAGGCTGCTGGGCCTCATGGCCTCCTTCATCCGGCTAGTCACACATGCCAGATGGCATACGAGGGCTCTGCAGTGGGACCTGAAGTTCCAGTGGCACAGCATCAGGGAAATCTATCCGACCTGGTCTAGATTTCGGAGGGAACTGTGAAAGACCTGCAGTGGTGGCTTTCAAATCCAAATTGGGTCCACGGCAGATTCCTCTCCCTTCCCAAGCCAGATCTCTCGATAGTGACAGATACGTCACTTCTCAGTTGGGGCGGCCGCATGGGAGAGGCAGAGATCAGAGGCCTCTAGTCTCCGGCACAGTTCAGACTCCATATAAATCTGCTGGCGCTCCGGGCGATCAGGCTTGCGTTGAAAGCATTTCTTCCCTCTCTCAAAGAGAAAGTAGTGCAGGTGTTCACGGACAATACTACTGCCATGCGGTACTCCAACAAACAGGGCGGAGTAGGGTCCTGGACCCTTTGTCAGGAGGCTCTGGACATGGCTAGAACATCAGTGGATTACCCTGATGGTTCAACATCTGGCAGAGCAGACAAACTCAGCCGGCGATGCACAGCCGATCACAAATGGCATCTCCATCCACAGGTGGTGCACGGTCTATTTCAGCAGTGGGGAGAGCCTTGGTTAGATCGGATTGCCTCCGCAGAGAACGCGCAATGTCAGCTGTTTTGAGCATTGGAGTTTCCAAGGCAGCACTCGCTCGGTGACGCTTTTTGTTTAGAGTGGAGCTCAGGCTTCCTTTACGCCTTCCCGCCTATCCCTCTTCTGCCCAGAGTTCTCAAGAAAATCAAGAATGACCGGGCCCAAGTCATCTTGGGGGCTCCGGAATCGGCTCGAAGAGTGTGATATCCAGAACTATTGAGCATGTCCATCGATCCTCCACTCAGGCTGCCTCTTCGGGCAGATCTTCTGTCACAGCACCAGGGGACCATTCTTCACCCAAACCCTTCCTTCCTGCGGTGGTTACACCATTTCATGTAGGCCAGTCCATCAATTTGCCTACCTTCTACGCACCCCCACATCCTTCCCATGAGGAGGAGAGACTCCACCGTCTGGACCCAAAAAGAGCGTTGGCGTTCTACCTCAATCATACTAAAGATTTCCGGGTGGACAATCAACTCTTCATTGGCTATGTGGGTGCAAAAAAAGGGATGGCGGTGCAAAAGCGTACCATCTCTCGATGGGTGCATCTTTGCATCAAAATGTGCTATACTTTGGCAAAGAAGCAACCTCCTGAAGGCTTGCGTGCTCATTCCACCAGAGCAACTGCTGCTTCTACTGCGTTAGCACGCGTAGTTCCTGCCCTGGATATCTGCCAGGTAGCTACGTGGGCATCCCTGCACAAGTTTGCTAAGCATTACTGTCTGGATAGTCAGGTCCGTCGAGACCGCTATTTTGGTTGTTCGGTCCTGCAGGACTTTCTAGTATGATCTTGGTTCACAGCCCACCACTGAGGATGGTATTGTTTGGGTATCTATTCTAAGGTAAGGAATCTGCAACTAGAAGTCTCTATCAGATGTACAAGTTACTTACCTTCGGTAACTAAATATCTGGTAGAGACATATTCTAGTTGCAGATTCCTTGTAACACCCACCCACCCTCCCCGCTTGCGAACTGATTTCTAGGGACAGGGATCCCCCCTTTCAGGTCCTTAGCTCTGGTTCACCAATCTCAATGTTCTTAGTGGCTCTGCGCACTGGCGTGGAAAGTCGTTAAAAGAAACTGAAGTCACTGCGCGAGGGTGGTGTCTATGTACTACTCCCGACATCATCACGGCACCTACAGCGCCTGCGGAGTCGACCGATGCCACCTACTGACGCACAAGGATATTGCTCGAAGAAAAATCTCCGGATCCAGTCTGACACCTGGGGGAAAAATCTAAGGTAAGGAATCTGCAACTAGAATATGTCTCTACCAGATATTTCATTACCGAAGGAAAGTAACTTGTACTTCAGTGGTAACACAACAGCACCCATCTGTAATTCGTATATACAAGAGATTTTCTTTCGGTCATTTGCTCACAAAGTTGTGTGGTGCTTAGTAGTTTGTATTATTGTTGTACCAAATAAGTATCATGCATTGCCCTTATGTAAAGTGTTGGGACACATTGGTTGATAAATGTTAAACACACATTGTGTATCCTTGCAGGTTGTTGGAGGAACTGCTAAATGAATTTAAGAGCACCATGCACTTGCAGCTAACCTGTTTCCAGGCATCATCATCTGGCATGGTGAAAACTTAAGGATAGTGGGATGCAGTAAACAATGACACCAACGGCTGCTTGCCAAAAAAATATACTTTTCTGTTCCTTGCTTGAGTTGTTATCCTTGAATTAATGTATCATGTTAAAAAGACACGGGAGCCCTGACAATATTGTGTTCAGCATTTGTGAGCTGTTGAATACTTAACCGCTGTACCTGGCCCTTTAAATAAAAATGTGATGTGAAGCACCAACCCAAAATATTTTATTCAACTGTCTGTTCTGTTTTTTTGGATGGAGACTCTCCGCGTCATACCCAACATGGCTTCTCAAGAAGGATCTCCTGTTTACTTTTTGTCCCCTCACCAGACTAATGCAAAGTATATTCCCAATTTCTAAACCAGACAACTTTTTGTGACCTATCTCAATGATTCTGGTGTAGACTTCCATTCCGGCTCTATGACCTAAACTGGTCCCTTCTCTGTTGGCACGTCCTTACATTGCCGGTGCTAGAGGTGGATCGCCTGCAGACTCCAATGTCCGATCTGAGCCACATCTGTTTGGACCCCAACATGTTTATTCTGATTCAGACAAAAGACTCCCTCTACTATGGAGCCATCCTCAGTACCTCCACCAGTTTTCTGCTTCTGACTCTGACAAGAGTTTGCCGCCACATGGCTATGACTGTGAAGATGATGGGGATGATTTACCCGTCATTTTGATTTGGACAGTTTATATATGTATTTACAGTATGCGTTTGGGCTTGATACTTCCCCTGATACAGGATTTATTCCTCCCCTTGGGCCACCAACATAAGAGTGCTTTCTTTGCTGTAGTAATCATAAATGCTTGATGAGGTCCTGCATCACAACTTTCTTCTATTGAATTTAAAACAAATGTGCTTACATATGTTATTCAGCCTGTGCCATCTTCCTTGCCGTAACTACTGTTCAATAAAGCCCAAAAAGACACCCTTTTGGGCACTTCGTCTAAGCCTTGCTTTTGACCTCCTGTGAACGGGTTAGCGGCCAAACATCACAGACTGGCCCCTGGTGACCTTTATTTTCCTACACAACATCTTACTCCAGAGAGTTTGGTGGTCCTAGCTTCCACCAGCAATGTGAATTCTAATTTGTTTCCCAAGACCTCCTAGATAGGGAGTAGAAAATGACTGAGGTGTTCGGGAAGCGGATGCTCCTTTCCTACAGCTTGGCTTGAGGTCTTTCCATGCAGTCTGCCTGTTAGGCCATTATAGGAATGCTTCTTGGATATGGCCATCAAGATTTTGCTGCTCTTCTGGAAGTGTTTCATGCCTGTTTGTCTCAAACCATTCGCAATACTCAATATACAGTCAGGTATGTAATTTGGGCTGGTCCGCATACTACCAATTTTTAGGGGTGAGCAGACTGCCCTACTTTGGTGCCCATTCACCATAAGTGGATAAGGTTCATGGGCTTTTCTGGAGCTCTTCAAGGATCCCTCATGGCTATACCTGTTGATTGATCCTGCCTTATTCAGAAAAAAGCTGATTCTGCTTTGGAGTGCTTCAAAGAAAACAGGCCACTGTGTGCTTTTTGGGTCTTTTGATCCCTGCCAGATAGTTCCCTCATCAGTTTTGGTCCCTTTGATACTACTCCAGAGGTTTGGCATATGCAGAGTGTCAGGCACCCTGCCACTGTGACAGTTGTCTCAGCCCTTTTGTCGTGAGGGGCACGAATCAGGCAAACAATGTGCAGGTCACCAGTGGCACCAATCTTCCAGCCCAGCTTCCCTACGTCATCAGCCTCCACACTCCTACAGCGACAGATGGGTCCTCCAGATTGTCCATCTGGGATATATATTTCTGTTTCTTTTCAACGCACAACAGATGCCGCCCCCGTCAGAGCAGCTTTGATGAGAGCACCTTTCCATTTCACTGCAAGAGGTGTGAACTCTACAATCCAAACGTGCCATTGTGAGGGTGCTGGACTCGGAAAATACAATGGGTTGTTCTTCCCGCTAGTTACTCGTGACTAAGAAGGATGGAGGCATTCGTCCTATTTTAGTTCCTTGATCTCTGAATGCCTTCCTGCAGAAGAGCAAATACAAAATGCTCACATTAACCCTGGATCCAGGCAGCTGAATGGTTGCCTTTGACTTGAAAAATGCATACTTTCAAATGCCCCTCCTGGCGTCGCAACAACATTATCTGATTTTCATGGTATGCCAATAGCATTTTCAGGTTGGTATGCTCTGCTTCAGTCCTACCAGACCCCCTTGGGTGTTCACTAAAGTGATGTCTGTGGTTGCCCCCTTCGTTGGAGGTTGGGAATACTAGTTTGTTTTTCTCTACCCTGGTGATTGACTCTTACAGGCAGCCTCACCAAAGTCAGTCATAGACCATCTTCAGACAACAGCGATCCTTTTAACACCTTTGGGGTTCTTGATCAAAGTGGCACCTGGCTCTTTCTGAGGCTTCTTTTTATCGGAGCTCTTCTCAAAACAATGCAGTGCCAAGTCTTTCCTCCTTGGCAAGGAGTCCAGGACATTTGGGCTATGATCTTGAAATTTCAGCCAAGGTCCTCGATCTCGGTTAGGCAAATCTGAGGCTTCTTGTCCTGCCCTCGTGCACTCTGCTTGTCCACTTTGCTAGGTAGTATATGCAGACTCTGCAGTGGTTTTGAAATCTCAGTGGGCCCAGCATCAAGGAAACCTGTTGTGCAGGCAGCTCTGATACCTGCAAGACATTTAAAATGTGCAGTGGTGGGTGCTTGACCGCAACCTGACCAATGGTAGACCCTTCTCCGTCCCACAGTGCTGATGGTGGTGACAGAAGCTTCATGACTGGACTTGGGAGGTCATTTGGGAGGAATGGTGATCAGAAGACTGGTCTCTGGCGGAAACCTGGCTCCACTTAAATCTGTTGGAACTTGTGGCCTTCCTCCTGGCGTTTAAGGCCTTCTTGCCATCCATTAAGGTAAGGTTCTCATGTATAACAGCACTGAAGTCCAGCCTGGTCCAAACTCTTGACAACACATCTAATTTGGATACCTTGCACTTACCACATGGTATGGCCCAGGCTTTAAATAATCTTTTTGGCACAGATACTGATAACATAACAATAACTATTATGGCGAGGAAAATTATGTTCCCCATTATAATGAAGTAAACTGATATGAGGAACTTCAGGATGCCAGTGGGCTTGACACTTCCCCCAATACTGGCTGTGTGTCTCCCCCAGGTCCTGCTCCAGAGGAAAATGTATCTTTCGCTGTAGTGATGTGAAGGGCAGCTGCCAGTCATTAAAGTTAAAATTAACGCAACAGAGGTTCTACAACCTGGTCAGGCAGGCTCCCTCTGAGCCATTGCTGACATTCGGTGAGCCACTCATTGACATCCTTCTCAACACCTAAGCAAAGCCCTGTTCATAGCTACCAGTTAATATCAGGTTGCCATCACCATTGTCCTGCATGTGATGCTGCCTTCCTAACACAACCCACTCTGGTGAGTCTTTTGGTACAGATGTTCTCCAGCAGGGTCAACCCAAATGCCTACCACTCCTCTCAACCATGAATCCAAATGAATTTTGGAACACGCTACCTCAAGTTTTACTGGTTGTTCCAGATGACCTTCGGGCATCTCTTATGCATATTATTCAGGAAAGCTAAGGACTGTACGCAAGTGATTGACTGCGCGTGCCATGCGTACCAGTGTGGCCCTCCGACACCATGCGTGGTTGAGGTCTACTGGCTTCTCTGAGGACAAACAGGCAACCTTGATCGCCATGGCTTTTGACAGAGCTCACCTTTTTGGTGAAAAAGTGAATTCGGCCTCAGAACATTTTAAAGAGAGCAGGATCCTGGTACATTTTCTGGGACTTTCTGGTACCTCTAGAGACTTCCACCAACAATTATGAACACTCCATGGCTACAGTAGAGGCTTTCTTGCCTGTCAAAGCCGAACTCCTTCAGCAAAGTAGGTTTTTCAGCCCTTTTGTGGCAGAAGCCGTGGTTCTCAGAAACTCTGAGAACAGCAGGGACAACATGCAGCTTAGTTTCCCACTCCCTGTGCAGCTGCAAATGCAAAACCGCTCGAGTGTGCACTTGACGGCACACAGCCACCCTGACAGAGGTAGGATCTAACATTTCCTCCAAAGGTGGCTAGCCTCTAAACTGTCCATTGGTGCTATACCATACCATACACACGTGACTCCACAGACGCTTCCTTTCATTGGATGAAATCTGGATACGTTATGAGTTTGTTCCTTTTGTCCAGAATGGAGAGTACAGGGCATTCAGGCAGTGGTCCCGATATTTCGGCCTCTGTCCTGAATCTCAGTGCTGATGACTCTGAGGCTGCTGGGATTACTGGTCTCCTGCATCTTGCTGGTGACGCATGCTAGATGGCACATGTTGGCTGTATGGTGGGACCTGAAATTCTGATTGAGTACAACATAGGGAAATTTATCGAACTGTATCCAGATTCCTGGGGAGACTTCAAATGACCCTCAATAGTTGCCATTGAATTGTGATTGGGTCGGTGGCAGGCCCTTCTCTATATCCCATCCTGGAAGGAAATGCCTCTTTTTTTATGGTCACCCCAAAGTTTCTGGACTGATGCTGCTGGTTTTTCGACTGTGAGTTAACTGATGCGTGCCCTGACCCTAAACTGTATGTTCAATTGGCTGTACCCAATTGGAAATGGTTAACTTACCTGTAAGTCGCTAGTATGTGGAACCCTGGTACCTAGGGCATGTAGGTTAGATGGGTACCCCCAGGGCTTGCCAGACTGGTTCTGCCACCCTGGAGGCCCCCCACACAAAACCCCAGACTAGTAGAGCAGCCATGCACTGATAGCCAATTGCCTGCATTTTTATCCTTAATCTGGTATTTCGAAATTGTTTTTTACCCAATTGGCTAAGTTAACTTACCTGTGACTCCCCTGTAAATGGTAGTCAGGACATGTAAGTTAGAGAGTCCACCCAGAGTTTGCAGCACTTGTTGTGTCACCCTGGGTGGGACACAAGTAAAAAGACTCCCAGCTCACATGTTGCAGTCTGGAAGAGTAGTTTAAACAATTTAAAGCAATGCCAAAGACAGACTTAGCCTTAGTATATTTGTAAATTACCACTATGGCAGGCCTATTGAGTCCTAAGTCAGGGTGCTACATATCCCATGGGCAGAACATGAAATTTTGCATGTTCTGATAGTAAACATACAAAACCTGTTTTTACTATGGAAAAGCTTGGTTGCCCAATCGGCGATTGCAGAGTTACACGCTGACCCCTCAGTTGTAATAACTCTAGAATGGTGCCACCAAAGTGGGTATCAAACAACTTGTTACGTAAGCCTGAGCTGATTCTCAGGTTGAAATGTATCTAACAAGTTGCAGTGTGCAACTTTAGCAAAGTTGCCACTTTGTTGCTTTTAGTCCCTTCTGCCCATAATGGTTGCACAGAGTCTTGATGCCAAGACAGCTTTCTGCCCTCCCGGGGAAACATGCTAACAATACCTAGGAAAGGGCACAATAGGGCCGTACTTTGAAAGGAGGTGTCACCTTCCTCCTGCAGGAAGCTACATGGGTATTGGCCAAGAAAGGACTACCCTGCTGCACCATGAAACCAGCAAAGAGGCGGCACCGGCCTGGACTGCACATGCTGAACCTGGTGTCTAGCAAAGGAGAGAGATTGTGCTTGCTGTGTCCTGTTTGAAGAGAAGTCACCTCCAGAGCCTTGCCAAAGCCAAGAGACTCCAAAGGTCAGCTAGCTGGCCTCCTGTTCATAGCACAGGGACCTAACAGTAGAGTAGCCTGCTGAGACAAATTGGTAGACCAAAGTATTCATCCTGCCACCCACTGCTGTGCAGTACCAGGGACAAGAACCCTATGCACAAAGTTTCACTTGAGTTCTCTGAGCCTGGGAGTGTCTTCGGAGTGCTGCTGGGACCCCCAGAGGATGAGGTATTGACTCAGGAGCATTGGCCCATGACCTCAATAGTGGGTGACCAGTAGTTCAGTGAAAACTGGAATTCTGCCATCACTGAGAAGACCTTGATGGCTGTAGACACCGTGACCAGGACCACCTCCCCCTCTTAGAGGACCAAGGAGTTTTGTCAGAAAGATCTCAATTGACCGCATCGCATCCACAACATCCTTTGAGCATCTTTAGCATTCTTCATTACTTGCATCAGGACAACTTCCATAGGAAAGCCCTGCAAAGGATAAAAGTGGCTAGAACTGCTGGTCCCCCTTACTGTTTCCCTGCTGGAGTTGGTCACCTAAAGTTGACTCCAAGAGACCGCATTACAAATAGCCCAGATGTTTTAGAGAAAATGATTCTAAGTTTCAAATTCTTTGAATTTGTCAAGGCAGTTCCCTGTTGAGTGAAATACTTTGATGAACTACACCTTGTACATTCTACATCACTGGAACGGTCTGATGGATCTTTTTCATTGTGGTGGGTAAAAATACATAAAAATACAGTCTATTTTTATAAATTGGTGTCACATTTCTGTGGAGTCTTGTTGAGTTCTTATTTTTTTTTTTTTTTTTTTGGGGTGCTGTTTGAATGCTTTACGCTTGTCCCTTTGTGTAAGCCTTGCTGCTCAGAGCCGTTGCTACCCAGAGTTGAGCTGAAGATTTGACAAACAAAACTTAAGGGTCCTAAAAGGATTGGTAAGTGTATTACACAGTGAGGTCAAACAACCAGACCATATCTTATGCCCTTTCCTCCCATATCCAGTGCTTGTGGTGGTCATGAGTGCATGTCCGCTGGGTTGGGGAGCCAATCTGGAAGAGACGGGATCAGAGGCCTTTGGTCTCCGACAGACTCAACTCCACATCAGTTTGTTGGAGTTGAGTGTGATTCGCTTGGTATTGAAGGCCTTGCTGCACACCATCAAGGGAAGGCTGGTGCAGTATCTCACTGTCAACACTACTGCTGTGTGTCTTGGGTCCTGTGTTGAGAGAAGCTGCGCCTCCAGAAGTGGCTGGTCCGCCAACAAGAGAATTCTCTGGTGGTGAACTAACTGGTGGGATATTTAAATGCTGGGAAGACAAACTCCGCTGCAGATGACAGCTGCACCTGTACAGGGCATAAGTAGCCTTCCAGCAATGGGGGAGTGCCACAGGTTGATTTTTTTTCACAACCATGGAGAAGGTTCATGGTCACCACTTCTGCGCCCTTGCATTTTTAAAGTAGCTCTCACTTTGAGACCCGTTCCTTCTAGAGTGGAGCTCAGGACTCCTATGTGCCTTCCCACCACTACCTCTCCTGCCCCAAGTTCTGAAGATCATCAGGCACGACCAGGACCAGGCCATCCTAGTGGCACCAGACTGGGCCAGGAGAGTCTAGCATCTGGAACTGTAGGCAGTGAGCATCTGTCCTCCGACTGAGCTGCCAATTCAGGTGGATCTTATGTCACAAGAATGGGGTAGGGTATTGTACCCAGGCCTGCACTCTTTACAACTACGTTCTTTAAAGGTGAGCACTGATAGATGATTTCCTTCAGCAAGCCCACCGAGGTTGTTGATGTCATTCTTAGGTTGTTGGTGTTATTTTTGAGACGAGGCATCCTATCACAAAATCAGTGTATGTCGTCTGTTGGGAGAAACTTGTAGATTGGTGCAGCACCCAACAAGTTGGCCGTTTCCAGGCAAAGTTTTACTGTTTGGTCTGTACTTAGCCCAGCAAGGTCTTGCTTTGGTCACCGTTAAGGATTACTTATCATCTCAAAGCCCTCTTGCGGTTGCCAGATCTGCTGTTATTCAAATTATCATTGGTGATGAGCTTTTTGCAACATTTGTTTCCACTAAAGCCCTTTGTGATGAGCAAGTGGGACTTAAATCTAGTCTGATCACAAATGGAGAGTAGGAGGCAGAACACAGTCACACATCCTCCCAAGTCTTCAAAAACAACTCAAATGAGTGTGACTTTGAAGACACAAATAAAAAAAGTCAATTCTGACTCGCCTTTTTATCAGTTATTGGTAATTTCCTACACTAGGGTAAATTATGAGGGATTAATGTCCTCTCTTCTGACGGGTCATCCTTTTATGGAAGAGGAAGCCTTTAATTTAATCCTCACCTTTTTGATGGTCACCCATTTTAGACCGCTGCACAGTTGTCCCGCAAAAGCTTTTGACCTTAAAGACAGTCTTTATCATTGCCATAACATCAGATCCATGTGTGAGCAAACTCTCTGTAGCATCCATCTTTTACTTCCCAGGTGGCATTTCTGCCCAAAGCAGTCACTCCTTTTCATGTTGTCAGACTGTCACCCTCCCAGCGTTCTTTGCTCTGCCTCACCCCTCTAAGGAAGATGAGAGATTCCCAACAATATTTCGCGAAGAGAGCTTTGAGTTTTCATATTGATCGTACCAAGGACCAGAGTGGGAAGTCAGCTCTGTAGGAAAATGCCACTGTTGGCATGATTACTCTCCCCACTTTTTGCCTAGTGATGATGTCATCTTTGATTGAAAGTGTGCTGGGACCCTGCTAACCAGGCCCCAGCATCAGTGTTCTTTCCCTAAAACTGTACCTTCGTTCCCACAATTGGCACAGCCCTGGCAGACAGTTAAGTCCTTTGTAAAAGGTAATCATGGTACCAAGGGCCCTGTGGCCAGGGAAGGTCTCTAAGGGCTGCAACATGTATTATGCCACCCTGGGGACCCCTCACTAAGCACATGCACACTGCCTTGCAGCTTGTGTGTGCTGATGGGGAGAAAAAGGCTAAGTCGACATGGCCCTCCTCTCAGGGTGCTATGCCCACTAGCCACTGGCGTAGGTAAGTCACCCTTCTTACAGCCCTAAGGCAGGGTGCACTATACCATAGGTGAGGGCATAGCTGCATGAGCAATATGCCCCTACAGTGTCTAAGTCCATTCTTTAACATTGTAAGTGCAGTGTAGCCATATTAAGTATATGGTCTGGGAGTTTATCGTTATGGACTCCACATCACCATAATTGCTTCACTGAATACTGGGAAGTTTGGTATCAGCACAGTAAACCCACACTGATGCCAGTGTGGGATTTATTGCAAAATGCACACAGAGGGCATCTTAGAGATGCCCCCTGTATGGTAACCCAACTACTAGTGTAAGACTGACCTGTCTGTGCCAGCCTGACACTTTGAGATGAGTTTCTGACCACATGGGGTGAGTGCCTTAGTGCACTCTGTGGTCAGAACCAAATCCTGTCCTGGGTGGAGGTGCTTCACACCTCCCCCTTCAGGATCTGTAACACTTAGTGGTGAGCTTCAAAGGCTCAAGCCTCGGATTACAGTGCCCCACGGCACTCCAGCTGGTGAAGATGCCTGCCCCCTGGACGCAGCCCCACCTTTGGTAGCAACTCCAGAGGGATAATTAGGAAAAACAAGGAGAAGTCACCCCCTCAGCCAGGACTATACCTAAGGTGTCGAGCTAGAGTGACCCCCCCTGCCTTGGGAAATCCTTCACCTTTCTTTGGAGGATTAGGACCAATAGGGATAGGAATGTTGCCACCCTCTGGTACAATAGCCATTGGCTCCTGCCCCCTGACCCTAAAACAACCCTAAATTTAGAATTTAAGGGCCCCCCAGAACCCAGCTCACCAGATTCCTGATGAACTCAAGAAAGAAGGACTGCTGAGCTGAAAACACAGCTGAGAAGAGAAGGAGAAAACAACTGACTTGACGACAGCCATACCGGCCTGTCTCCTACTTCAAAAAGCTGTAAAAGAAGAGCGATGCATTCCGCAGGTCCAGCGACCCCTGAAAAGCCTCTAGGGGACTGCTCCATTACAGAGGACCAAGAAACTCCTGTGGACAGTGGACCTGTCCAGCAAGAAGGAAGAAGAAACTGCTTCTAAAGGACTCCCACCTTACTCCAGTAGCGTGAGTCCTAAACCACTCTGCAGCCAATGCCCCCGGCCCGTGTCCAGGTGACCCGACTAGCCAGCGAGGATCCCCAGGAGATTTTGACCAAGTGTCCACCCTGGGTTGACCTCTCCAGCCCTCCACAATGACGCCTGCAGAGGGAATCCCAAGGACCCTGCTGACCGTGACTGCCAAGGACGAAGATATCTGATGCCTTGAGAAGCACTGCACCCGCAGCCCCCAGGCCTGGGAGAACCTGACCACCAGCGCAGCTACGACTAGCAGGCGGCCCTCCACCTTATCCAGTCAGTGGCTTGCCCAAGAAGCCCACGTGCCTTGTCTGCAGCGCCTAAATGACCTCCGGGGTACCCCATAGCGTTTTATTGGAAACCCGACACCCTGTTTGTACTCTGTCCCCGGCCACACCTGAGGGTGTGGGATTGGTGCCTACTTGGGGCCCGTCCAGTACTCCTCTAATTCCCCCTGGTCTGCCCTCCAACACCGCCGGTACTTACCTGCAAGCAGACCGGAACCACAGTAGTCCCTCTAGCCATATGGGCCCACATTATTTTGGCTTTTGTTTGACCTCTGCACCTAACCAGCCCTGTGTTGCTGGTGCTGGGTGCTTGGGGTTATCTTGAACCCCCAACGGTGGGCTACCTATAGCCCGGAAACTAAACCTTTAAGTTTACTTACCTCAGAAACTGTACTTCACTTACCTCCCCCAGGAACTGTTGAAAATTGCACAGTGTCCACTTTTAAAATAGCTTTTTGCCATCTTTAACAAAACTGTATGTATTGTCGATTTGATTCAAAGTCCTGAACTTACCTAAGCAAAGTACCTTACATTTTATGTACTTACCTGCAAACTGAATCTTATGGTTCTAGAAATAAATTAACAAAATATATTTTTCTATATAAAAACCTATTGGTCTGGATTGAAGTCATTGAGTGTGTATTTCATATTGCTTGTGTGTACAACAAATGCTTAACACTCCCCTTTGATGAGCCTAAGTGATCGACCACACTACCACAAATAGAGCTATAGTATTATCTATTATTGCCTCTGTCAAGCCTCTGGGGAACCCCTGGACTCTGTGCACACTGTGGCCCTCATTACAACATTGGCGGGCGGCAACCGCTGCCTGCCAAGTTGTAACCGCCGTGCGGCCGCAAATGCGGCCACACTCCTGCGGTGGCCATTTCGACATCGCCGCCGGGGATGTTGGCCGCAACATGGAAGCCGGCTCCAAATGGAGCCGGCGGTGTTGCGGCGGTACGACGGGTGCAGTTGCACCCGTCGCGCTTTTCACTGTCTGCTATGCAGACAGTGAAAAGCTTCATTGGGCCCCCAGTGGCCCCACGACTCGCCTTTCTGCCAGCCGTTTCATGGCGGTTCCTACCACCATGAAAAGGCTGGCGGGAGGGGGACTCGTAATCCCCTCGGCAGCCCTGCAAGCAGCACTGCCCTGGAGGATTAAATCCACCGGGACCAACATGGCGGAAAACCGCCAGTCCCGGCGGTGCGACCGCAGTGCTTCCGCCACGGTCGTAATTCCCAAGACTACACTGCCAGCCTGTTGGCGGTGCAATTGACAAAACAGCCCTGGCGGTCTTTGACCGCCAGGGTTGTAATGAGGCCCTATATCTCATTTTGATATAGTATATAGAGAGCCAGCTTCTTACATTGGTGGATCAGCAGTGGTTTCTACGACTTTGCATTTGCTGGAGTACTCAGCCAAAACCTGATCACACAACTAAATTCCAAAATTGCCTTTAGAAAACTGATTTTAGAATTTTGCCTATTCCAAATTTTGAAAGGTCCTGCTAGGTCCTTGTTTGAGTCCCTGTTAGCATCCTTTTTTTAAGTTTAAAAGTTTTGTAAAAGGTAGGATTTAGTTACTAGAAGTAGTTTTTAGTGCTCCCAACTGAAGTAGCATAATGAGCAACTCAGAGGAAATAGTGATGGAACTTAACCTCACTCCTTACCTCCATTTAGGGATGGCAGGGCTAAGGTCCCTCTGTAAGCTGAAAAAAAGGAGAACTAGTTCCAACCCTACCAAGATACAGCTCCAGGAGCTCTTGGCAGAGTACATTAGGGACCACTCTACTGAGGAGGAAGACCTCCCCTCAGATGGGGAAGAAGTTGGGGATCATGAGGTCGAACTCCCCACTACTAACCTAACTAAGGAGACCAGGATTCCAAGATCCCTGTCTCCACTGATAGTACTTTCTGGATCTTCCACAGGGGAGTCCAGTTCCTCTGGGAATATTGAGGGCAGCCTCAATGAAGAGGACATCCTTTTAGCAAGGATGGCCAAAAGGTTAGCTTTGGCGCAACAACTCCTAGCTATAGAATGGGAGAGAGCAGAAATAGGCTTTGCACCCATTAATGGTGGCAGCAACATAAATAGGGTCAGAGAGAATAATGACATCCTAAAAATCCCCACAGGGGTTGTCTCAAAATATGAAGAGGATGATGATATCACCAAGTGGTTCACAGCTTTTGAGAGGGCTTGTGCTAACAAAGTTAAACAGATCTCACTGGGGAGCTGTCCTTTGGGAAATGTTCACTGGTAAGTGTAGGGATAGACTCCTCACACTCTCTGGTAAATATGCTGAATCTTATGACCTCATGAAGGCTATCCTAATGGAGGGCTTTGGATTCACTAATGAGGAGTGCAGGCTGAGGTTCAGGGGGGCTCACAAAACCTCGAGCCGGACCTGGGTTGACTTTGTTGACTGTTCATTAAAGACACTAGATGGTTGGATAAATGGCAGTGGAGTGCATGACTATGATGGGGTTTATAATTTGTTTATGACGGAACACCTAATGACCTAAGGAATGATAAGTTGCATCAACATCTGGTAGACCTAGCTCCAATTTTTCCCCAAAAATTAGAAAAGAAAGCAGACCATTGGGTCAAGACAAGGGTGACCAAGACTTCCACAGGGGGTGACCAAAAGAAAGGGGTCACAAAGCCTCCCCAGGGGAAGGGTGGTGAGACACCCAAGGACAAAACTAAAGAGTCTTCTCAAGGGCCCCAAAAACCTGCTCAGGAGGGTGGGCTCCGAGCCTCTTCACAGTCCACAAATGGGTATAAGGGTAAAAACTTTGATCCAAAGAAGGCCTGGTGTCACAACTGTAAACAGCATGGACACCAAACTGGAGACATGGCCTGTCCCAAAAAGATTCCCACTAACTCTGCTCCAGTTAGCACTGGAATAGCCAGTCTCCAGGTGGGATCAACAGTGTGCCCAAAGAAAATCGGGGTTCACACTGAAGCTACTTTAGTCTCTGAGGGTGTGGTGGGAATAGCCACACTAGCTGCCTGGCTGCCTAACATGCAAAAATACAGGCAGCAGCTCTTGATAAATTGGACAAAGGTAGAAGCCCTGGGGGATAAAGGTGCCATCATCACCATGGTGACAAATAAACTGGTTTCCCCAGAACAGTATTTGGCTGGACAAACCAGTTACCAATAATGTCAATGTGACTAAGATCTATCCAATGGCAATAGTGACTTTAGAATAGGGAGGGGTTATTGGCCTGAAACAGGTAGTGGTCTCTTCTGCTATCCCAGTAGAATGTTAGCTAGGGAATGATTTGGAGTCCTCAGTATGGGCTGGGGTAGAACTCAAAACCCATGCAGCTATGCTGGGTATCCCTGAACTGGTGTGTGTAAAAACAAGAGCACAGAGCAGAGCACAGGGTGCAAAAGAAGCGTTGAAGCCTGGAATAATGTCCCAACCTTCCAAGAGAAAAGGTAAGAGGACTGAGGTACCAGCCTCTGAGCACAACAAGAAGCAAGACCTCTATTCCCAGGTAGATGTCTTATCCCCTCAGGGAACTGAGTCCATGGAGCTGGAGCCTTACCAGGTAGAGCTCCTGGGCACAAGGGGACCCTCAAGGGAACAGCTGTGCCAGGGCAAAAGACTTGACCCACTCTTCAAAGCCTGGGACAGCAAGCTGCTGAACAGGAGAAGGGAGATGTCAGTGTCTCCCACAGGATCTATTGGGAGGATGGACTCCTTTACACTGAGGGAAGAGATCCCAGGCCTGGTGCCACTAGGAGAGTGGGAGCGCCTCAAGAGTTTAGAGAGTTTATCCTCACACTGGCCCATGACATTCCCTTAGCTGGACATTTGGTACAGACCAAGACATGGTACAGATTAGTGAGCTCTTTCTATTGGCCCAACATGTCCCAGAAAGAAAGGGAGTTTGCAGCTCCTGTGCCACCTGTCAGGCGAGTGGTAAGACAGGTGGCCATCCAAAGGCCAACTCATTCCACTTCCAGTGGTGTGGGTCCCCTTTGAAAGGGTTGATGTGGGCATTGTGGGACCACTAGAGCCTCCCACAGACTCAGGGAACCAATACATACTGGCAGTAGTGGATCATGCTACCAGATACCCTGAAGCAATTCCCTTAGGTCAACTACTGCCTCTGCAATAGCCAAAGCCCTAATTGGTATTTTTACCAGAGTGGGTTTTGCTAAGGAGGTGGTTTCTGACAGAGGTACAAACTTCATGTCAGCTTACCTCAAACACTTGTGGAATGAGTGTGGGGTGACTCACAAATTCACCACACCATATCTTCCACAAACCAGTGATCTTGTTGAAAGGTTTAACAAGACATTGAAGACCATGATCATGGGGCACCTTGAACAACTCAAAAGGAGATGGGATGTCCTCCTGTCATGCCTGTTGTTTGCCTACAGAGAGGTGCCACAGAAGGGAGTAGGGTTTTCCCCCTTTGAGCTTCTGTTTGGCCATCCTGTAAGGGGACTACTGGCACTTGTTAGAGAAGGCTGGGAGAGGCCTCTCCATGAGCCCAAACAAGATGTGGTAGACTGTGATTGGCTTACGCTCAAGGATGGCTGAGTACTTGGAAAAGGTACACCCCATACCCAGAGCTGATGAATTAATTGACAAGTTAGGTGCAGCCAAATTTCTGAGTACCTTTGACTTAACTGGTTGAATTTTACTTTCTTGCCAGTATATGTACTTTGGCAGCAGGTATGTGTATAGTGTTTTGAGCACCGTTTGTTCAACTAGCTTAACTGACAGGAATGTGCAGCTAAACAAAAGTCATTGTTGCCATATCCAAATAGTACCTTTGTCTTAACTGCAGGGTACTGGCAAATTAGGATGGCACCTGGAGCAGAAGAAGACACAGCATTTTCTACACCTGATGGGCATTATCAGTTCACTGTTCTGCCCTTTGGCTTAAATAATGCTCCTGCCACCTTCCAAGGGTTGGTGAATCAAGCCCTTGCTGGTTTGTAGTCCTTTAGTGCAGCATATCTAGATGATATTGCTGTCTTCAGCTCCAGCTGGCAGGATCACCTCGTCCACCTGGGGAAGGTTTTGCAGGCCTTGCAAACAGCAGGACTCTCTAGTAAAGCATTTAAGTGCCAAATAGGGCAGGGCACAGTTGTATACTTGGGTCACCTTGTAGGTGAAGGCAAAGTGCAACCCTTATAACCCAAGATCCAGACAATTCGGGACTGGGAAGCTCCAAAAACCCAGTCTCAAGTCAGGGCATTCTTTGGCTTGATTGGGTACTACAGGAGGTTTTCTGAACTGATATGGGTCCTTTGTGACTCACCTCACTGAACTGACCTCAAAGAAAATGCCATAGAAGGTAACCTAGACCCTTGACTATCAAAAGGCCTTTGACACCCTAAAAGAAGCAGTGTGCTCAGCACCAGTTCTAAAAGCTCCAGATTATTCTAAGCAATTCATTGTGGAGCCAGATGCTTCTGAACATGGGATAGGAGCAGTCCTGTCCCAAACCAATGATGATGGCCTTGACAAGCCTGTTGCTTTTCTTAGTAGGAGGTTAATCCCCAGGGAGAAGCATTGGAGTGCCATTGAGAGGGAGGCCTTTGCTGTGGTTAGGTCCCTGAAAAAACTGGGGCCATACTTGTTTGGCACTCACTGTGTTGTTCAAACTGACTACAGACCTCTCAGATGGCTAATGCAAATGAAAAGTGAAAATCCAAAATTGTTGAGGTGGTCCATCTCCCTACAGGGAATGGACTTTATAGTGGAACACAGACCTGTGACTGCCCATGCCAATGCTGATGGCCTTTCCAGGTTCTTCCACTTAAAAAATGAAGACTCTTGGGAAATGTTAGTCTTATCCTCTTTCGTTTGTGTGTGTGTGTGGGGGGGGTTGTGTAAGGAAATGCCTCCTTGGCATGGTTACCCCCTGACTTTTTGCCTTTTGCAGATGCCAGCTATGATTGAATGTGTGCTGGGACCCTGCTAACCAGACCCCAGCACCAGTGTTCTTTCCCAAAACTGTACCTTTGTTCCCACAATTGGCACAGCCCTGGCACACAGATCCCTTGTAAATGGTACCCCTAGTACCAAGGGCCCTGATGCCAGGGAAGGTCTCTAAGGGCTGCAGCATGTCTTATGCCACCCTGAGTACCCCTCACTCAGCACATGCACACTGCCTCACAGCTTGTGTGTGCTGGTGGGGAGAAAATGGCTAAGTCGACATGGCACGCCCCTCAGAGTGCCATGCCCACTTCACACTGCCTGTGGCATAGGTAAGTCACCCTTCTAGCAGGCCTTACAGCCCTAAGGCAGGGTGCACTATACCACAGGTGAGGGCATATGTGCAGGAGCGCTATGCCCCTACAATGTCTAAGCAAAACCTTAGACATTGTAAATGCAGGGTAGCCATAAGAGTATATGGTCTGGGAGTTTGCCAAACACAAACTCCACAGCACCATAATGGCTACACTGAAAACTGGGAAGTTTGGTATCAAACTTCTCAGCACAATAAATGCACACTCATGCCAGTGTGCACTTTATTGTAAAAATACACCCAGAGGGCATCTTAGAGATGCCCCCTGAAAACCTGCCCGACTCCAATGTGGGCTCCACCAGCCATCCAGGACTCCGAGTCACCAACATTCCACGCATACACAGAACCACATTAGGAGGACGAGCATTCTCTTACATCGCTTCTAAACTGTGGACCAACCTCCCTCCACATCAGAGCCTCCTCCTCTCTTCTGGAATTCCACAAGAAGCTGAAGACCTGGCTTTTTAATTTACTAAAGTACCATAAGTAGGGCTAGGCACACACACCTACTCATTGCCAGTATAACCTTGCGGATGTTAGTGCGCTTTACAAATTTTAGTAAAATAAAACCCCGGAGAGCTTGGGGCTCCAAATTTCCATTTCCAGGATAACAACTCCATCATATTTCCTACCACTCCACCGGACAGGGAATCCACGAGGCTGGATACCTTCAGAAAGATGATTCTCTTCCACCAGCCTAGCACTGTGTAAGTGAACACCGTGTGCAAATGGGCTGGTACTAGCACACTGTGGGATTCGGTTGCACAAGTGCTGCCTACAGTCTCGGAGACCCGGGCCATATTCTCCCAAGCTATTGCTGATGGGAGCAATGCCTGCAAAAAACATAAAAAAGAGAGGGTTTGCCTATCTCACCCCCCATGTACCTTGGGCCCTGCAAAACAACTATAGAACTGTGGTACAACAAAGGGATAAATGAATGTGCAATACCTCAAATCAACCAAGAAACCATCAATTGTTTCCAGATAATCAATTTAATTCCACATAAATCAAATTCCTAAGCATGCCTATGCATACAATTACACTCTGTGTGGTTATTTATCATTTGATACAAAACAACAACACACACAAATAACTACTTTTCAAAACATAAACACACATATATGTATACAATTTTTTGTGTCCCAATTTTTCACTCTCACCTAGGAGTGAATTTTCCTTTCATTTCTTTTCTATTTGCTTTTTGTTTAAAAAGTCCTGGTTCACCTTCTTTCCTTATTGCTCACAATTATGTGATTACATAAAGAATCCAAATGTGATTCCACCTTGGGGTAGCCATAGAGTCTTAGGTGTACAGGGTATCTCCCTTTACCAAATATCCTTTTGACTCAATGTTAATCTCACAATATGTCTTATGGGGCTCCTCCAAAACAAAGGTTGAAGCGTTTTGGCCTTTTTAATCCCCAAGGCCTCCTCAGGACGTGGAAACTGCAGGAAACTAAAAGCCTAAAATTAGACAATAACAAAACGTGTACTTAACACTGTATGTATATATGTGTATATATATATATATATATATATATGTGTGTGTGTATATATATATGTGTATATATATATATATATATATATATATATACACACACACACATACACACACACACACACACACACACACACACACACACACACACACCTATATTGTGTCCAGGCAACCTTTGGTGATAGTGAATAGGTGTCCAGATAGCAAAAGCTGTCTAGGAGTAGCTGAGGCGAGTAGCTGGAGCTTGTCCAGGAGGAATGTCAATCACTTGCAATACCACAGTAGTCAGTCAGTCATTCTCTCACAAGAAAGAACCACACAAGTGTTGTAAAAGTAAAGGATTCTTTATTAAAACACTACTACTAGCCTAGCATTGAAATATCTCTTTTTGGAGATATCTGCACACAGTACATACACAAGATAACCAACAGAACTAGCATACAATGTACAGGGCCCTATGGGGAGAGCCAAACCATATACTAAGTTAGTGGAATGCGAAATAGTGAACCCAACCAAGTTAAGTGTGGTAGTTAGGTAGGGGCGGGGGTAGATGAAAACACCAGAGGTAAGTACGGTAAGTGTCCCCCAACAACCAGGTGCAAGGTAGTTACCCACCCAGTCTTCCTATAGACCAACACAGAGAGTAGTGGTTGGAGTTTGTGTGATTCAGGACCCTTCCCACTGGACCCCAAGGAAACCAACAGACAAGAGGAAGGTTGGAGAGTGCCCCCACCTGGATACCCAGAAGACAGGAGTACCTACACCAGAGGACCTGGATGCAGGGGGAAGAAGGGACTCTCTCTGAAGTCAGTGGAAGCCTCGGCTTGTCCAGCTGCTGTCACAACCTGTGGACTAGATTGGTGGAACCCAGGGACAGATTCAGGACATGGAGGACCTGAAAAAGAAGCAGACAGAGTCCAGCACCCTTGAAGGTGCCCAGATGGTGCAGGTGGAAATGCCCACCCTCCTAGAGGTGACGTTCCTGCAAGTCAGAGGAGCAAGAAATCCAGCTGCGGGGTTCAGGAGCTGCAGAAGATCCCAGGAGTTGCCTATGAGCTGTCACGGGACGGTCGCCGAATTGCAGGATGGTCAGTGACCAACCAGCTCACCAACAAGCACTGGCAAATGCAAGCAGGAGCTGAAGAGGTATTTGCAGAGTTTTGGAGACTAGCAAAGTTCAGTGGACTCTACCCTTGAGGGGGAGTCAGGGCTGCCCCTCAGCACACAGGAAGGCCAGCAGAAGTCATTGGAGCCCCCATGAGTGACCCACAGGTGATGGACACAGGGAGTCACAAGGGGGCCTCAGTAGCACAGCAAAACAGAAGTCCCACATCGACAGGAGCTGATCTTTTAGTTGCAGAATGCTGGAGGCCGGGGCTTCGTGGCGCTGGAGGAAGAGTTAACAAGCTTTGGCAAGAGAAACAGCTGCAGTGCATACGGGTTGCAGTCCAGTAGCAGAAGCCGGGGCCCATAGTCTACCAAGTTGGACAGATGACAAGCAGGACCCAGAGGAAGCCACAGACTCACCACCTTTGAAGCAGAGCCTTTTGATGTCTGGAACAGCAGGCCCCACCAGCCAGTCGACCTTGTCTTAAGGTGCCTGCGGACGCAGGGGAGCGACTTCACTCCAAAGGAGATTCCTTTGTGTTTGCAGGTGCAAACAGAGTCCTTGTAACCCTGGAGGATGCACAGCCTTGGACGCTGCAGAATTCTTTCAGGATCCAGAGAAACAATGTTGCAATGGGAGCCTTTGACCAGAAACAGACGTATTTCGGTTCCAAAGCAGACCAGCAGCAGTTCCAGAGGCCAGGAGCAGATGTCTTGCAAAAAGTTCCTTGTAGACTCTTGCTTGACTAATTTGAGGACCCACCCACGGGGGGCACTTAAGTAACCCTAAAATGGGGTTGGTCACACTGATGTGACCCACCTATCATAGGGGTCCAGGGACGTCATCTACCTGGCCTAACCAGTCAGATGCTCCCAGGGGGCTCAGCCCATCTTGTTTCCAAGATGGCAGAACTAAGTTGCCACCTGGCAGAGCTCTGTGCACCTCCCTCCTTTGTACATTTTTGCACCAGAGCGGGAATCGGGGATTCCTGAACTGGTGCAAACCAGATATACCAATTGTGCCCTTCAAAGCAGTCTGATGGCACTCAGAGGCCACCCTACCCCAGCCCTTAGACAAGTAATACACAGGGGGAGGTGGTCACACCTCTCCCTTGCAGGAAATTCTTTTGTTCTGCCTCTCTAGCTTGAGCCAGGCTTGCCAGCAGGAGGGAAGTACAGTGTCTGGGGTCAGCAGCAGTGTTGGCTGGCAGCTAGACCGCATAAGGCTTCACAGGCATAACTGGGGGATCCTCTAAGGAACCCTCAGAGTACATGATATCACGCAACTAGCACTGGAATTGATGTAGTTGCATGATTCCAAAATGTTTGGTACCAAACATGCCTAGGTTCAGAGAAGCCGTTATGTAGTTGGACCACTTGTGTGGACCAGTGTCACCTACATACCTTAAGATGGCTTCCCCGCCCCTCCAGAGTCCAGGGAATGAGACCTGGGGTCTGTAAGGGCACCCTGCTCATGCAGGGGTACCCTCACACTTAGGGGCATACACCCTGCCCTTGGGCTTCAGGGCCTACTAGAGGGGTGACTTACAGTGTCTAAGTGCAGTGACCAGGATATATAAGGCAAGCCTTATATCTGTGGTGAAAGGGTTCATGTACAGTTTCACGCAGGCTGCGATAGCATGCCTGCAGACCTAGTTTGCGCGGGCCTCCATGGGTGGCAGAATACATGCTACAGCCCATGGGGGACCCCTGGTGTACCAATGCCATGGATGCCTAAGTACCATATACCAGGGACTTACACAGGTGCACCAGAATGCCAATTGTGGGTGAAAAATATTTACCAGTAACCAAATTTAGAGGAAAGGGCACAGGGAACTACGGTCTAAACACACTGACATCAGGCAAAAAGTGGGAGTAACCATGCTAGAAACCCACCAAATAGTAGTAGTCTTCGGGGAAAAGTGCCTGAGTCATATTCTGTGAGAATTCTGATGCCCTATCCTGTTACCTGTTAAACTGCCAATCATGTGATATCTTTCATAGACCTGAAGCCAAAGTCGATCTACTCTGATCTGATGAAAGTCAAGCAAGCTACCTAAAACATCTCCTGTGAAAGACATGTGCCTAAGTAGGACTTCCTCTAGGCATGCATGTGTAATACCCATTAAGTTAAGTATCCTTACAATACCATGGTGACAACTTTCTTATAAAAACCCACCTGAGGATTGTGCCAGGTGTGAAAACTGTGCATGTCTGTACATCCATACTGCAGGTAAGATTACCTTCTGATGCTCGCAGAAGAAATATCAGCTGGGGATAAATCCCACTAATCAAACAGAAGGAAGCATAAATATAGGTAGCCCAGCAATAGGAGTATCAGGTGAGAAGATCCTCCAGACCAGTGTCCTGTAATAATTACAAGAGCAGGCTCATTAGCAAGACACATCACAGATACAAATGTGGCAATAAAAACAAATCAATATGCCATCACCTGTATACGTGATTCACCAAATGTGCTCAGGAAGGTAGGCTCTGATTAGGCAGGCAAATCTGACAGAGACTTCTAGCTGCAGATTCCTTACCTTTGAATTTCCCAGGCGTCAGACTGGATCTGGAAGATTTCTGTGAGCAGTAACCCTGTGTGCCATCAGATGACGTCAGTCGGCTCGGTGTTGTCAGCATTGTCCATACCGCAATGACCTTGTGGTACCTATGTAGGCGCCACCTAAGCATGCTGACATCTGTTGTTTTCTTTCTGCACCAACCAGCACTGATCCAGAGAAGAGCTACCCTTCATTTAATTTTTTTCTGGCTTTTTTGTATGTTTTGTCAGGTGTTTTTTGAGGATTTCCTCCTGGTATGTAGGATGTTATCTAGAAAGACAGGATTTAAGCCCTGCAGAAGTCGGTGATGGACCTCAATCTTTTCTGCCTGTGGTTTCTGGAGTGTGACTGCGACTCAAAGTTGTGCTCCAATTTCCACACCATGAAGCCGAAGGATTTGAGGTAGCAGTCCCTAAAGCCCATGGCAGTACAACATGCGACTGCATGCAAATCGAGGTCCAGGTCAAGAGGAAGGCCCCTGGACAAGCCACGGAGCCCAAAGTCATCATCTTCCCACTCCAAGTCCTTAGTGATTGGGTAAGTTGAGACACAAGAAGCAAAGCAACAAGTTGAAGTGGTCTTTAACCTTAGCCCTTCTGTCTGCCAACATTCGAGACCTGGTTCTTCAGAGCCTGTGCCTGGGCCAACTCCACGCCTCCCTGACTTTCCAAGAGCCACCGCAACCCCTATCCAAATAACAGACTTTTATGAGGCCATGCACCTCATTTTTGGATAGCACCGAGCCCTCCGATGTGCTTTAGTGCCCTTCAGATTTGGAGGTGACCCCATCTGGTTTAACCATGGCGGCTTCTGCTCCAGTGGATCCCCAGGGATCCTTTCTTGGATCTGGACTGGCGCCAGCTCAAACTCAACCAACCAACTCAAACCAACCAACTCAAACTTCCTCAACACTGGTCCTGATGTCAATGCTCCCGGCGGCACCAGCGTGCACTGGCGGCATCATCCCCATTGTGATCCCTGACACGGAGCTGGAGGGGCATTGCACGACACTGCATCTGACACCAGCAGGAACCTGGTTTCCTAGATTACAGTCTAAGCTCTATTCCCTTGGACTAAGCCTTAGGGAGGAACAGTCACTGGACCCTGCAGGATACTAAGCCCTATAGAGAAGACTCTACTCTTGACTAGTGTGAGGACCTGGGTGAAGCCAGTGGACTGGATAGTTCTCCAGATACTGGTCTACTTTCTCTCCCTACCATGGCTATGGAGGAGAGAACTTCATATGCGAAGGTGGTGAGTAGGGTGACTAAGGACCTTGTCCTTCATTTGCTCTCTGTGACAGTCAAGACAAACATCTTGACGGAGGTGTTGCAACTGGGAGTTTCCTCATCAGAACCCCCTACTTCTGTTCAATAACGCCTTGACTGACATTCTGTTGGGGACTTGGTGGTCCAAGTCTCAATATCCCAAGGCGCATTGTTGAACGTGCCCCCAGATACAGAATCCAAAAAGCTGGACTCTTTGGGGAAGAAGTGGTTTTCTTCTGCCAGCCTTGCATTGCAATCTGTGAACACCACATGCTTTTAAGCTGTTACTTCCACACTGTGGGATACAGTTGTGCAAGTGCTGCCACAGGTTCCAGAGGAGTCCCAGACTACTCTCTCAGGCCATTCCCAATAAGAGATGCAGCAAAGTTTACAATACAATGTGTACTCGACACAAGCAACTCACTGGGCAGAGTGGTTTCTTTGACAGTGGCCCTAAGGCCCTACACCTGGTTGAGGATGTCTGGCTTTTCAGGGGATGTCAAAGCTTTCCTTATGGACATGTCGTTTGATGGCACCCGTCGCTTCGGAGACAAGGCAGGTTCGGCACTGGACCGCTTTAAGGACTGTTGGCATGTGGCCAAGTCTTTGGGCCTCTCAGTGGCCCTGTCATCCCCAATCTGCTTTTCTCTCCTTTTGTGGCTACTGAAGGAGGTTATAGCCACTCCCATTCCATCCCAGCCACTGAGCAGAGGGCACGGTACCCATAGGCTTCATGGGTCAGGTAGCCAATGGTCGGGTCAGTATACCCCCCTCCCCCAGCAGCTGCAGCCTCCAAGCCTTCCTAATTTGCCCCCTTTACCATCATGGGCAGCTAGTTGGCACCAGGACTGTCCATCACCTACCCCACTAGCAGTTCATAACACTGGACAGGTGGTGTTGCAGAATGTCCGAAGGGGCTACTTCCTCCCCTTCAAAACTACCCCGTCCTCCATGCCACCATCTCATGACTGGATGATGGAGGATCATTTGCCCCTAGTCCGGGAGGAAGACACAGCTCTCTTGGCCAAGGGGAGCTATACAGTGAGTCCTGGTGCTAGACGTAGTCTCTGGTTGCTATTCCCACTACCTTTCTGGTACCCAAAAAGGACAAGGTCCTTCGCCTCATCCTAGATCTCAATCCTAAAACTCTTCCTCAAGGAGGAGAAATTAAAAATGCTCACATTAGCTCGGGTCTTCTCTGCCCTGGACCCAGGAGGGAGACTAAATGCTAGTGTTGGACTTGCAGGACGCTTATTTCCACATTCCCATCCTGTCTGCCCGCAGAAGTTACCTGTTGTTTATGGTAGTCCACAAGAACTTTGTTTACTGTACTTCCCCTTGGCCTCACCAGTGCCCCTCGGGTGTTCACCAAGGTGATGGTGGTGGTCGCAGCTCATCTGCCATGATTGGGGGTGTCGATCTTCCCCTATCTTGACGACTAGCTGAAGGCAAGCTCACCTCCCACCTCCAGACTACAGCAGACTTTGTGCATTTGCTGAGGTCTCCTAACAACATGCTGAAGTCTGCTGGGCCTGATGGTCTTCTGCATCCTTCTTGTGACCCACTGGCATTTGAGAGCTCTGCAGTGGGACCTGAAGTTCCAGTGGGACCTGAAGTTCCAGTGGGCACAGCATCTGTGGAATCTCTCCGACATGGTTCAGATTTCAGAGGGAACTACAAAAGACCTGCAGTGGTGGCTGATGAACCGCAATTGGGTCAGCATCAGACCCTTCGCCCTTCTCCAAAAAGAGTTGACTGTAGTGACAGATACTTCACTCCTAGGCCGAGGTGGCCATCTGGGAGAGGTGGAGATCAGAGGGCTCTAGTCTCCAGTGAAGTCCGTGCTTCATATCGACCTATTGGAGCTTGCGGCGATCCAGTTGGCATTTAAAGCCAAGACTGCTTTCTGAGTGGCCATTACATCGACCAGGAGGGTCAGTGAAATGCAGACACACTCTGTGCACACTCCTTATGCCACCTTTTACCCAGATAAGCTGGTTCTCAGGACTTGTGCCTCCTTTCTGCTGAAGGCTGTTACACCTTTTCATGTAGCCCAGACCATTAGCTTGCCTACCTTCTTTGCTCAGCCTCATCCTTCTAAAAGGAGAGTCTCCACCATCTGGACACAAAAAAGAGCATTTTCGTTCTACATTGATCAAGCTAAAGAGTTCCAGGTGGATGATCAACTCTTAGTAGGTTATGTTGGAGCTAAGACAGGGAAGGGAGTGCAGAAGCGGGCCACCTCACGATGGATAGTGCTCTGCACAAAGATCTGCTATGCATTGGCAAACAGCAACCCCATTAGGGTTTGTGTGCTTTACTCCACGAGAGCCAAGACTGTAATGACTGTGTTAACTCAGAGTCTTTGTGCTGGACAACTGCCGGGCAGCAATGTGGGCATCACTACATAAGTTCACCAAACACTACTGCCTGGACGGGCATTTTGCCTGTTTGGTCATGCAGGACTTTTTGGTCCAATCTGTTCGCAGACGCACCTCTGGGGTTGTGGTTTGCATGGATATCTATTTATAAGTGAGGAATCTGTGGCTAGAAGTCTATCAGATGAGCAAGTAAGTTACTTACCTTCTGTAACACCATTTTCTGGTAAAGAATCTATCTAGTCTCCGATTCCTTACTGACCATCCCATACTCGTCGCTCTGCGAACTGATTACAGTATGAGGGTCACTCTTCTACCGGCCTTCGAAACTCACACCAGTTGTCAGTGTACCTTGTGGCTCTGCACTCCTGGCTTGGAAAGTCGCAATAAGAAAATGACCTTAGCGCGCTGGGGTGGCATCTATGTAGACATTGCACGTGTCACTTCCAGCGTGGACAATGCTGATGCGGAGCTGAACGCCGGTACCTACTGGCACGCAGGGGTACTTGAAAATTTCTGGATCCAGTCTGATGTCTGAAGAAAATTCTAAGGTAAGGAATATGCAGCTAGATAGTCCAGTACCAGATAAGGCATTACTTAAGGTAAGTAAACAGCTCATTTGTGCCCTGCCACCTTTACAGTTAACAAACTGCCATTGTTGAAACATATGGAGCTTTTTTAACAATATTGTCAACATAAATTTCACTTCATAGATGTCGCCTCCTTTTTCACAAAGGCCTCCAATAATGGGCCATGCAAATTAATTAAACGCCTGAGGTATTCGGTTTGCCTGTACATATTATTTGCTTCATTTGAAACGTGGAAAGATGTTAAAATCAGTGAGGAACCCATTGTGCTTTCATCTCTTTATTTGAGCTTGCTTGGCATTGAAAATGGTTAACATGGTGGAACAACCCTGTTTTTTTCTATTTTTTTCGTGATATTTTTTAGGGCACAAGCTTGTCCATTTTTTTCTGTCATGTTCATGTTTTTGTACTCAACATTTTTAAACTGCTCAGTGCCAAGATGCATGATGTGGAAGGGGGCATGAGCTGAAAAATACACTTTTTCATCAAGGTTTAAGCTCGTCATCAACCACAGATTTCTATGGTGAGGGTTTGTTGCATTTGGAAAAACAGGAACATCAGCTTACCTTGCTCAAGTATTTTTGTTCTTTGGTTTCAGAATTCAGGAAGGTGTATTAGGGTTCCTCTTTCCAAATTGTCAGTCTCTTTCAGTGTGTATTTCCTGTCTTCTGCGACTATCTCTAGGAGCCATTACTTAACAAATATGATGCAAAGAAAGCACAACAAAATATTAAAACACTGTAAATAAGAAGGGAGAAACACATAATGTAGGAAAGTAGCATCTTTCTGACATAGTTACCTGCACTTTTTGCCTGGTGTCAGTGTGTTTAGACTGTAGTGCACTGGGATCCTGCTAACCAGGACCCCTGTATCTGTGCTCGCTCCTCTAAATGTGGTTGTTTGGTAATGTTTACACCCCACAAGTGGCATACTGGTCCACCCATGTAAGTCCCTAGAATATGGTACTTAAGTGCCGAGGGCGTTGGTACACCAGGGGACTCCCCTGGGCTGTGGAATGTATTATGCCACCCATGGGAGCCCATACAAACGGTCTGCAGGCCTGTCATTGCAGCCTGCGTGGAATGGTGCATGCACCTTTCATTTTAGATATAAGGCTTGCCTTATATTGTGGTCACTGGGCTTGGACATTATAAGTCATCCCTCAGGTAGGCCCTTCAGCCCAAGGGCAGGGTGCATGTTCCTAAGTGTGAGGGCACCCCTGCATGAGCAGAGGTGCCCCCACAAACCCCAGACTTCATTCCCTGGGCTTTTTAAGTGATGGAAAAGCCATCTTAAGGTATCTAGTGGACACTGGTCAACACAAGTAGTCCAACTACAAAATGGCTTTTCCGAACCTAGGCGTGCTTGGTATCACACTTGTTGGAATCATGCAACCACACAGATTCCAGTGGTAGTTGGTACCAATTATCCTGGGGGTTCCTTAGAGGATCCTCCAGTTCTGCCTGTACAGCCTTGCGGGGGTCTGCATGCCAGCCCGTGCTGCTGCCGACCCTAGACACTGTCTGCCCTCCTTCTAAGGAGCTTAACTCAAGCAGTGGAAGGCAGAACAAAGGATTTCCTGTAGTGTAGAGGTGTGGCCACCTCTCCCTTTGAAATTGGTGTCTCTGGGCTAGGGTGGCCTCTGAGCGCCACCAGACAGCTTTGAAGGGCACATTTGGTGTCCTCCTTGCAGAAACCGGTTTGCACCAGTGAAGGAACCCCCAGTTCCCGCTCTGGCATGAAACCGCACAAAGACAGGGGAGTGACCTCCCCCCTGCCCAGCTCCTCCCCCAGGGAGGTGCACAGAGCTCTGCCCGGTGGCTGGTTGGTTCTGCCATCTTGGAAACAAGATGTGCAGAGGCCCAGGGGAGCATCCGACTGGCTAGGCCAGATAGATGACATCCCTAACCCCTCTGATAGGTGGATCACTGCAGGTAGTGACCAACCCCCTTTTAGGGTTACTTAAGGGCTGCCCCCAAGTGTGGGTCCTTAGATTCGTCAAGCAAAACTCTACAAAGGAATTCTCTGCAATACTCTCATGCTCCTGGCCGCCGGAACCGCTACTGGTTTGCTTTTAGAGCTCAAACAAGACTGTATCCAGTTGAGTGGGCTCCCACTGCAACAATGTTTCTACTGCTCCTGCAAGATTTCTGCAACATCCGTGGCTGTGCATCCTTCAGTGTGGCAAGGACTCTGTTTGTATCCAAGAAGCAATACGGAATCTCCCTTTGAGTGAAAGAGTTACTCCTCTGCATCCGCAGGCACCTTAAGACAACAACGACCGATTGGTAGATCCTGCTGTCCCATGGAGACATTGAAAGGCTATGTAACACAAGTGCTGGTTCTGTGGTCCTCTACAGGTCCTTCTAGTCTTCTGGAGATGGTGGGCCTTAGCTGCAGCCACTGGACCGGAACCACTATGCACAGCGACTGTTGCTCTTACCAAGGCTTGTTGGCTCTTACTTCAGGAGATCTTGAAGCTCCAAGTAGCCCCTAGCATCCAGCACTCTGCAGCCCTTGCAACTTTGTGCCTGTTTTGTTGTGCTGGTGAGGCCTTCCTGCGACTCCCTATGCCTGCTGCCAGTGGGTTACTCGTGGTGGGTCCAACAATTCCTGCTGGCTTTCCATCCTGCTGAGGACCAGCCCTGACTCCTTTCCAAGGGTTGCGTTGTGTGGACTTTGCTGGTTCCCAAGAATCTGCAATCGTCTCTGTAACAACTTTTGCATTTGTCAGTGCTTGTTGGTGGTCCTGCTGACCAGTGACCCTCCTGCAATCTGGTGACCGACGTGGGACAGCTCGTGGACGACTCCAAGGATCTTCTGCATCCCCTGGACTGCATCCTTCACTGACAGGCAGGAACCTCGCCTCTAAGATGGTGGGCATTGCCTACATGCACCGCCTGTACATCTCTAAGTGGTCTGGACCATGTCCCCTTCTTTTGGCTATTCATGGGTTGGGGTACTATCCAACCTTCTTTGTGCCAACTGGTTTCCTCAGAGTTCTCTGGGAAGGATCCTGAATCCTAAAAATACCAACTGTGACAGTCCTGTGTTAGCATATGGGACACCCAGCTCGATAACGACTCTGCACCAGGGTGCCTGTGGGATCTCTGATACTTACCTCAGGTAAATCCTTACGCCCCCAGCCCTTGGGATTCTAACACACTTACCTTGGTTTGGCATCCTCATTCTTAAACGACTTTCTTATTAAAGGATTCCCTCTCTCCCCCCCCTCCCACCCCCCTTCCCCCCCAAATAGGGTCCCATGTATTTCTGTAATTCTCCTGCTTGTTGCTGAGTGTATATTTTGTGTGTAGACATCTCCAAGTGGAGCTATACTACCATTAGCACAGTAGTAGTGTTGTAATAAAGTATACTTTATTTCTGCAACACCTGGTGTGGTTCTTTCTTGTGTGACCATTACTGAGTGACTACTGTGGCAATGAAATTGCTTTACAGTCCTCCTTGCTAAGCCTGAGCTGCTCTCCACAGTTACCTCTAGACAGCTTTGGTTATCTAGGCACCAAAAAACTATCACTAAGGGTTGCCTGGACTCAGTATAGAATCCTGTGCAGTGCCTGCAGGAAGAACCCTGTCAACCTCGTGATTTCCACAGCATCCTTGAGGCAACTTCAGCATCCTTCATCCCTTGCATTGGGATCACCCCATAGGACTCCATTGCAACACTGACTAAGTGCGTGGAACTGCTTGAAGACTGCTTCTTCTGTTGAGAGTATTGTCGTGAGGACCTGCCTGGCCCCCCTGACTATATCCCTGCCAGGGGTGGTTGCTCCAAGTAACTCTACGTGATCGGATTGACACTTCCCCAAGTTTTCCTTTTAAAAGGTTTCTACGTGTAAAATTTTTCAAAGTTGCCAATGCTTGTTCATGGTTGAATTGAAAAGCTTTGATTTATTATTTTGCATAGATCCCATATCTCCAAAAACCTCCGGTGGATCTTTTTTATTGTAATGTCTAAATTCTTATAAATATACAGTGTATTTTAATAAATTTGTGTCTCATTTCTTGAGTGGTACGTTAACTTCTTCTGGTCCTATTAAAATGCTTTACACGTGTTCCTTTGTGTAAGCCTTGCTGCTCAGAGCCAAAGCTACCTAGAGTTGACTTGAAGTTTGCCAAATGAAACCTAAAGGTCCTAGGGGGGTTGATGAGTGTATTACACAGTGAGGTTGTACAACTACACCGTATAATGCACCCGGTACAGTGGTTTCAGCGGTTTTCTTCTTTTGGTGATTTAAGCTTCAGGTCACAGCATTGAGTCAAATTCTGTTTAGTTATATTTAGTTGTTTTATTCATGGTATTTAGAGCCTTAAGTTACAGGTTAATTTGGGCCCCAATCTTTCTCTTCTTTCAGGTCTCAAAAGTCAGGAGAATGGCCTACCAGTCCCTCAGATAGATAGAAAGAAATAGATGCTGATAAGTTATATTTTCTTCTTCTGTTTGGTGGTTACCACCACCTTCACAGTTTATAACATGACTATTTAGAATTTTTTCTTGTAGTGCTTAGAGGAAAGTGGGAGGGGGGGAGTTTCTTTAGGACTCTAGGGAATTAGTCATGCGTCATCCAGAAAGGAGACCTAGGTTATTAGAAGGTGCGTTTGATTCCTATAGCATCTCCACCACCAACTGCACAAATGTGCAAAAAGGAAAAAGAAATTGAAATTAAGAGTCATGTTAGTCCTTCTGTGATCAAGTTTCCTTTCTCACTTCCACCTGTGTTACACAACCGCAAACCCGATTGCACACCTGTGAAAGCCACACTCCTAACGGAGCGTGGCTCGGATGGTGAGCCTACCAGCAGGGATCTTTTCCTGCTTCTACCACGAGGCCTCCGCGCAGGGGCTGGTCACCTCTTGCTCTTTGACCTGCTTGTTCCGTCTCGTCTTCCTGGGCAATCACAGCTGTGCCTCCCATCCCCGTCTCTTGGGTTCCCGTTCTTCCGAATTTGTAAGCAACTCCTTCTTCGGTCGGACGTGCCTCATCCACTCCTTCTCTTGTCTTGATTAGGGTGACCCCCTGGCATTGAGGCAAATTCTGGACAGGACTGTAAAACATTCAGGATAAAGGGTCAAAATTCTGGACACATTTTTTATTTTTAAACGTCAGTTTTACAGACACAACCAAGAGAGGCCATGCCTCACTATGTTGTCAGTGCATTTATTTACTCTTTTTTTAACATAGCACTATTTATTCACTGTGGTCTTTTTGTGATTGCCTCCTGGTATGCTACATTCAGGTGTCACATTACGTCCTTGTTCTATAGTAAATTAATGCCCTTCATCACTGTGTCAAGGCCATCACCTCTACCCAAATCTACCCAATCTTTCTTCAAGAGAAACAAACAGCAACATTTTGATTATGTTTCTGAACATTTTAAAACCCCTGGCAAAAAGTTTGGGAAACATTAAGTTAATTAAACAAATTGAACAAAAACATCTGGCTCACCCCAACTGCCTATTGACTTTCAAACTAAAAAAAAATGTAATGAGGCAGGGCAGATGGTATAGGCGACAGTCTGACACCTAATGTCAGGATGTGAGGTACCCACAACTTGTCTGTAGTCTCGCAGCACTAGAGTGTATGTCTGGGACTCTACATTTATGTCAGAAATGGGAGCCCGGACTACCAATCAAAGATAATAAAGGAAGAGGATGAAATTGAGATGAAATGGGAGATTCAAAGGGTTGTTGCTAATAACTGGATAAACAAGGAAGAGAAGAACAAGGTGGGACAATTCCTAAAATCAGACAAGATGGGTCCACCAAGACTCAGAAGGTATTGGGTACTTGGGGAGTTGTCTCTGCACACAGGAGAGAAACCGAAGAGGCACTGTCAAGTGGTTGAACAAGCAACACCCATCCACTTTGGCAAACTCTTCTGGTGCAATAGTCTGCTGTTCATGCTTGTGAAGGGTGAACAGGGGCAAGACTTTGTCCATGTCTTTAAATGGTTTTGGAATTGAGCAAAAGCCAAACTAGTGATCTGGTTTATCCCTAATTGTCAAGTACAAACAGAATCTTCAAAATATTTGCACAAACAAAAAGTAAAAATGTTGACTTTGTAACTTGTTTTTCTTTAACATATGTCAGTGTTTTCCCCTTTATATGCAATTAGATTTTAGATTGAACTGGGAGCCAGTTACCTAGTGATTAATATTCACCATTCTCCCACTGATATGCAGGATGGAAATCTCAGCAGAGCGTCACAGTCCCTCCAAACCCAGTTTGCTTTTTAGTCTTCTCTTCTGCTTTCTGTAGTGGGCCACGTGGCACTGGTAAAGAAGGGGTGCTACCCCAATGATAGTACTATTTAGTAAACATGCTCCTGCTCGTCCTTCATTCTTTCTTCAGACATGCCATGCATCTGATTTAGTCGCTGCTGCGCCGTCGGATAGCTCTTTCCACTGTAATGCTACCCGTGACTGCGGGTGGATTAGGTTTTCTGGACTTAAAATGCTATTATTCAGCTGCACCGGTCCAATGGTTGGCTCGCTGGCTTTCTGGCCACCTCCCTGCATGAGATGGGGTTTATCAGTAAGTACTTTTAAGGAAGGCTTAATGAAATGCTCATTGTTTCTTACTGACCATTCTACGGATCACCATCTGGGGTTATCATACACATCTTTCTCTTGCCTTGCTAGAACCTGTAAACTCACTGACACGAAGAAACCCTGTGCTCATGCACTATCTTTGCTAAGTCTTCCCACTCGCACAGAACCGCTGTGCTCATGTGCTCAGAGCAACTTCATTAGTGGTATGCTGCAGGTGTCTTCAAATTGAGGGATTTATTTCTGGACAGCGAGCTGATAACTTTCCAAACCCTTGTGGCAGACTACCATCTTCACCCCAGTCAACTCCTTGCTTACAACCACCTTAAATAATCACTAAATTTCATGTCTGCCACCTAGCACTAACCCTCCAAGAGGTGTGACAGAAGCTCTACACCATAGGAACTGGTGGCAGACTGATAGAATGGGTTTACAGACGTTTCCTGCAACATGGAAACCACTCCAGGTCTTCTCGTCATACTACCTGGGTGATTGATGTGGCCAAACCTCTGCAAGATACGGACTGGACTAAAATATTGGACTTTCCCCACAAAGTATCCCACTGCTGTCACTTTAAGTACATTCGTAGAGCTTCCTTGGGAATGCATTCTGCCTGTTGCTTGCCATTGGCCTTGTGGTTTGTAACTCACATTTTGTTTTCAATTAGCTGGCTTTATTTGTTTTAGGCTATGCAGCTTGAGTTCGTCCCTTCCCTTGCCCAAACCTTATTTACAGTATCCTTCCGAGTGCTCCTTTTCTGTAAACAGACCTGTAAATCTTGTTCTTATCTCATCACATTTGCTGTGCATTAGAAGAAAAAAGTCAAATGCCAGGCTGTCTTCAGTGGGAACTTAAGATTTACTTTTCTTTCTATGACTTCAAAGTGAGAGGATTTATGTAACAATCTTGCTGGATACTGGGGTTAGGAAAGAGTTTTTTTTTTCTATCACATGACAACATTTAAATAAACTTCAGAATATATCAGAATTAGGAGTACAAATGAAGCACATTTGTGTTAATTCTGAACTGTGCTGGAAAATGCCTTTATATGATTAAAACATATCATTGAATTAGGTGATGCAATTTCCACATATCGTCTGCGCACATTATAGTTTGATTTGAAAAACTGTGTCTGTGCAAATGTAATGGTCATTTCAATCAAAAATGTGTTGTCTGTAATAGCAGTGTGTTACAACACCATTCATACTCCACTCCACTCTGCTCTGCACCACTCCACACCACTGCACCCTACTCTGCGTCACTCCACTTTACACCACTCCATGCCACTGCACTCTTCTCCATTCTGAATCACTCCACATTATGCCACTGCACTCTATGCTACTTCATACTATGCCTCTCTACTCTACTCTGTACCACTCTACTCTATGCCAATGCACTTTACACCTCTCTACACCACTGCGCTTTGCACATCTGCACGCTATACCACTCCAGCCCTCTAGTCCGCACAACTCCACTCTCTGCCACTCTGCAACACTGCACTGTATGCCACAGCACTGTAAGCTAATACACTGTATGCTAGTGCACTTTACTCAACACTCACCTCTTTGCCCCTGCACTCTACATCAGTACACTATATGCCACTCTAATCTACTCTGCACCCCTGCACTCCATGCCACCGGCACTCTACGCCACTTTACTCTATGCCATCACACTCTATGCTACTGTACACAACTCCACTTTAAGCCACTTCACTCTACTGTGAAACAATATACTTTACGCCACTGCACTCTGTGCCACTGCATTCCATGCCGCTGGACTCTACCCTGCACCTCTCCACTCTATGCAACTGCACTCTACTCAGAAACAATCTATTCTATGCCACTGCACTCTATGCCACTCTGACCACTGCACTCTATTTCAATGCACTCTACGCACTGCACTCTGACACACTACTCTGCAACACTGCACTGGCCGCCACTATACTCTACACCACTCTACTCTGTACTACTACATTCTGCACCAATACACTGTATTCCACTGCACTCTGTCACTATACTCTTCCCTATTCCACTTTATTCCACTGCCTCTACACCAGTGCACTCTAAACACCTGCACTGTATGCCACTGCCCTTTACTCTGTACCACTCTACACCACTGCACTGATACTCTGCAACACTGCACTCTACACCACTCTACTCTGTACTACTGCGTTCTATACCTCTGCACTCTATGCCACTGCACTGTGCATCACTCCACTCTTGCCACTGCACTCTAGGCACTATACTCTACTCTGCACCACTCTACAATACTCCACTCTGCCACTGCACTCTATGCCATGTGAGTCTACTCTGCACTATGACACTGCACCACTCTGCATTAATGCACTCTCTGCCACTCTATTGTATGCCACTCTACTCCACTGCACTCTATGCTACTCTACCCCATGGCACTCTATGCCACTGCACTCTAAACAATTGCACTGTATGCCACTGCCCTCTACTCTGCACCCCTGTACTCTACGCCACTGCTCTGTGCCACACTACTCCATATCACTGCACTGACACGCTACTCTGCAACATTGCACTCTCCGCCACTGTACTGTACACCAATCTATTCTGTACTACTGCACTCTATACTACTGCTCTCTATGCCACTGCACTCTATGCCACTCTACTCTGCATCACTCCACAACACTATACTCTGCACTACACCACTCTACTGCACTCTCTGCCATGTGACTCTACTCTGCAGTCTGTTGTATGCCACTCTATTGTATGCCACTCTATTCCACTGCACTCTGTCACTCCACTCTGACCCACGCCACTCCATGCCACTGCACTCTAAACCACTGCATTCTACGCCAACGCACTCTAAACATCTGCACTGTACCCCACTGCACTGTACTTTGCACCACTGGGCTCTACACCAATGCTCCTATGCCATTCTACTTTACACCACTATGCCACTAACGTTTAGCCACAAACAGCAGCCACTCTGGAGTATAACATGGCTAAAACACATTGGCAAAGCCAATAACTCTTGCGTAGACAAGACCTATTGGCTTTGCTAATGTTTGTTAGTACTATGAGGTTAAAACAAATGAAAGGAGAAAACCCTTAATTGTTGAGGTGGTCCATTTCCCTACAGGGGATGGACTTTACAGTCGAACATAGACCTGGGAGTAACCACTCCAATGCAGATGGACTCTCCAGATATTTCCACTTAGACAGTGAAGACTCATCTGGGCAAGGTTAGCCTTATTGTCCCTCGTTGGGTGGGGTTGTGTAGGAAAGTACCATATTTCTTGGCATGTTAACCCCAATTTCTGCCTGATTGTCAGTGTGGTTTGACTATGTCACTGGGATCCTGCTAGTCAGGACCCCAGTGCTTATGGTTTGTGGCTTACATGTCAGTATGCTTTACTGTTTTGTCAGTATGCTTGACTGTGTCACTGGAGTCCTGCTAATCAGAACTCCAGTGTTTATGCTCTCTCTGTTTCCAAATTTGTCACTATAGTCTAGTGACCACATATGCCACTCCAGATTGGCATACTGGACCCCCCTTATAAGTCCCTAGTATACGGTATCTAGGTACCCATGGCATTGGAGTTCCAGGAGATCATTATGGGCTGCAGCATTTCTTTTGCCACCCATAAGGAGCTCATATAAACACTCCTTCAGGACTGCCATTGCAGCCTGAGTGAAATAGTGTAGCCTCTAAGATATTTTTGGCCTTGTGAAACTAAAATAAATTACCTTTATTTTGGTAACACTGAGTATTGTCTTCCTTGTGTGTAAGTACTGTGTGACTACAATGGTATTGCAAGAGTTTTGCATGTCTCCTAGTTCAGCTTTGGCTGCTCTGCCTACACCTACATCTAGACAGCCTGACTTCTAGACACTGACTGCATTTCACTAATAAGGGATAACTGGACCTGGTATAAGGTGAAAGTACCTTAGGTACCTACTACAAACCAGGCCAGCCTCCTACATATTTATTGACTTTTTTCTAAGTTCTCATGAGCCAGAGACCATAGCTTCCCTAGGTGGGATTTAGATGTGAGGTGTAGTCTAGAAAGGAGTCTGTCTTGTCTTCTGTATCTTTTTCTCATACTTCTTTAGTAATCTCAAGAAGACTATGAGGTTGCCCAAGTGGAGAGAACCCTAGACTGATTTGTACTTGGCTACGGAGGACAAAGGACAAAAAGGCCCAATATTAGTAGCTGGTCCCACTTTTTCCCATCATCTGACAGCATCTTTTTAAGGGTCAGTTTGAGGCTCAACCAGACCGTCTTATTTGTGGATGATATTCAGATGTTCTTAGATGTTTAATATCTAACTGTCAACATATCTGATCTGCAACAATTTTGCACGGAAACCCCATACTGGAAAACTCCTCTATTAAATGTTGGGCAGTGGCTTTTGTGGTTGTAGCCCTTACGGGTATAGCGTCAGGTTAGCCCGTTGCCTAACCTGCTAGGACTTGCATGTGTTGATACCTGCTAGGTGTATGAGAAAGGGGTCCAATAAGATCCATACTATTTATTTCAAATGGTTTTCCTATAATAGGCATAGTTTGTAAGTGCACTCGGGGAGGATGATACAGATTTTTCTTTTGACACATATCACATTCATGGCAGTAGTGACCAGCTAGCAGGTTGGAATGAGCAAAGAACAATACCTGGTCTCTAAATTCAAACGATAGAAGGAGCTGTGGTTCTTTACTTGGGTCTGCCACCCTGTATAACATGTCCTACCTTGTTGAAAAATGAGGAAACGTTTGATTTGCTTTCCCCTGATTATACTTTAAACCTGCCATGCGTTTTGCAAAGAGGTATCATTTAGTTGTGCAATCCTGAACCACTTTCCAGGGCCCAAGGCTCAGGTTTTATGAACGTCGCTTCCATTGGTTCTTGATAGGGGCTTTCTCCCTCACGTTCACCAGGGCACGCTCTAACAAATCGAAAAAAGGTAGGGGTTGTCTGTCCCAAGGATTATTGGCTCCTGGAGGGTGAGAATTCCCTTACTTAAATGAGACTTTTCTGTCCTGTCTGATTTGTTAGGAAACGGCGTTCTACAGGGTAGGTGTTTGTATCTCCATGCACACAACAAATGATCACAGATTAATGCGGGAGTATTTGAGACAGAGAGGCCGAGTCTTTCTTAACCATTGATTGTCTACACCCCGACTCTAAAGGGACAGTGACTCACTTATGGATAATACACAGACTCACGTAATAGACGTGTCCCCTCTCTTGAGCATAACTAATTGAACTGGGAGCATAACAGGTATCCATGGTTTCTTCCTGTTTCTCCAATTTTTTTTTTGTTGCAAAAACTGGTAATATGACCCCAACCCCTGCATTCTAAACATTAGGGTCTGGTATTCATGTTGACATCCAGGTGTGGGTCCTGTTTGTAGGGGGCTCTCGGGTACCTTTGGAAGTTTTTTTTTTTCACATTCTTAGACACAAACTGTGCGTGGGTTTTAGAATTCTTTTTCCACTCGATGGGCATGTGGTGTCGCGGGCCAGTGGCGCAACTGGTCACTGGACAACACCAATGTAAGAGGGGCGTAGCAAGAGGAATATCCTAGCATTCGCCAGCATGTAAAAAGTATACCCCACCTGCTGGGACAGTGTTTGGTTTACCCCAAGGTCAGGGGTAGACCTATAAATATAATAAAAGGCGTGGTTGAGGGGCAGAGGCGTTTGGCAGTCAGGCAGAGCACACGCGACTGTGCTAAATACGCATCCGCCTAGGCCGCACCCGACCATGCGGGAAAAAGACATACCCGCGTCTTCATTTAGTAGGCGGCCTGCAGGCATGTACAGCAGGCCAAACATTACATTTGGTGACGAAGGCGGAGCAACTCATCGTGCTCCTTCACCACACGGTGGCCGCTTCAGACACAGTGCTCGTGCCGTGCTCCGGTGCTGTTTCCTCCTGCAGGCTTCCCGGCAAAGCGTCTTTGGTTGCCTAGGGAACGCAGATGCGCGCGCTTCTCCAGAGGTACTTTGTGCCCGGTGTGGCCTGTGCTGGTGGCCCCGCCCCCCCACATCCTCCAGAGCTCGAATTTACTCATGTGCTACACTCCTGTCGGTCCCAGAGAAGGAAGTGCCTCCAGCCTCCTACACGGCGCTGAACACTGAAATATCCTCAAGGCCTACTCAAATATCCTGCTGAGTGCGACGCTCAGCAACTCTGCCCTGTCCGTGCCTGGGCTCGGTACCATGTCTGCCGTACCACCGGTAGAGCCGTTCCTCGTCGAGGGAGCCCCTTCTGCACAAGCCCCTAAGTGGAGAGAATGGATGGAGAGGGTCCTGCTAATTTTTTAAGCTACCAAGGTAGAGGACGCTCCGAAGCGCGCCATGTTCCTACATTTAGGGGGGAAAAACATCTACAAGATATCTAAGAACCTCGTTGAAGACGCTCCCAAGACGCACACGCTTCTCATTGCTGCTTTGAATAGGCATTTCAAACCAACGGCCAATACTGATTATGAACGTTTCATCTTCAGGCAGCCCCGGCAACAGGCGGAAGAGTCGTTAGACTCCTTCCACATGAGACTGAGAGATCTGGCCAGCACCTGCAGTTTTACCAACAAAGCAGAGGAAATAAGAGGGCAAATCATCCAAGGATGTGCGTCACTTAGACTTAGAGAACGCATATTGGACGAATCTGGAGGGTGTCTACCCAACATCTTACAAATGGGGTGCACAAAAGAATTGTCGAAGACCCGTACGTCTCACATGGAAGCAGCCCTACAGAGACCCATAAAGGAGGAAGCCGCCAACATGCTAGCATCATCCACAAACAAACGAAATACCTTCAGAACAAACAGCTGACAAGACAGTGCAGGTATTGTGGCGGTCCCTCACACAGATCGTCTGATTGCCCGGCAAGAGGCAAAACATGTTCTAGCTGTGGAAAATTGCATCACTTTGCAAAAGTGTGCAGGTCACGGAGAACGCGAACTGGAAATGCTTCCGTCAACACGGCGTCAAACAAGTCTGAGCACGGAAGTGACATGGACGACGACGAAGCCGAGGTGCATGTTATTCACTCCCTGTTCACAGTTTGGAACACCACCCCTCTACTAACAAAACTAACAAAGTGCCAGGTTCACATAGGCACACATGAGACTGTGGCAGTGGTCGATACAGTAGCGTCAATCAATATCCTAGCTGCTGAGGAACATCGCAGGATGATGCCAGTTCCAACCCTGTCTACACCTATGGACAGAACACCACTCCCCCTGAAGGGAATGTTCCAAACTACCATCACCCATGGATCGCGAACAATTCCGTCTAAAGTCTATGTGACAGAGGAAGGACGCGGAATTCCTGGGGATTGTCACATTTGCATTCAGCATACAGCAGAAGTCAATAACGGAGCTGTTGGCCAAGTACTAAGGAGTATTCGAGGGAATCTGATGCCTCAGAAGCAGAGAAGTGAAATTACACATTGATAAGACTGTGCAACCGGTTGCCCTTTGCCACCGACGCATTGGGTTTCATCTCCGGCCCCAGGTAGAAAGAGTTGGATCACCTTGAGAAGGCGGGCATCATCAAGAGAGTGTCAGGACCAATGCTGTGGGTCTCACCAATTGTAGTGGCACACAAACCTAAGCAACCTGGGGAGGTCCGCATCTGCATGGACATGCGCCTTCCAAACGCTGCCATCGAGCGCAAGAGACATTTGATGCCCACGATTGATGACATTTCAGGGGAAACTCACTGGGTCCTGTTGGTTTTCAAAATTGGACCTAAGGTCAGGCTACCATCAGCTAGTGTTAGGAGAAGAGTTGCGCTACATCACGACATTCTCTACCCATATAGGACTGAGGAGATATCGGCGCTTAAATTTCTGAATCTCCAGTGCTGCGGACGTTTTTAAAAACGCAATACAGGAACTACCAGCCGATCTGCCTGGGATAATAATTGTCAGTGACGACATTCTCATCCATGCGCCTAACATTGCAGAACACCACTCCCACCTCCAAAACGTGCTCCATAGGATCCAGGAGCCTGGGCTAACACTACACCGTAGGAAGTGCGAATTCCTAAAGGACAAAATACAATTCTTTGGATACGTGTTCTTGGTCAATGGTGTTGCGCCAGATCCTGCCAAAGTAAGTGACGTCAAAATTGCACCTCCTCCCATGTGCATGACTGATGTCCGAAGTTTCATGGGCATGGTTAATTACTGTGGCCGATTCATTAAGGACCTGTCCGCTCTCACCCAGCCCCTCCGAAATTTGACCAAAGCCTCAGAAGCATGGGTCTGGGGCTCCGTTGAGCAAGCCGCTTTTGAGGCCATCAAGGAAGCGCTATCCAGTGAAACTACACTGAGGTATTTTGACCCGAGAAGAAATACCAAGGTCACAGTAGATGCAGGGTCAAAAGGACTAGGAGCTGTGCTGCTACAAGAACAGGATGAGGGAATATGGTCCCCGGAAGCCTATTCTAGTAGGTCCCTAACTGAGACGGAACAAAGGTATTCTCTGATAGAGAAAGAGGCGATCACTGTGCATTGGGGCTGCAAACAATTTCACATCTATGTCTACGGACGCCCTTTCACAATGAATACGGACCATAAGCCATTAATACCTTTGTTCAATGGCACTGCACCAAAGCCTCCTCCCAGAATAGAGAAATGGATGCTCCAATTGCAAGACTATAGATGTCAACTAGAATACCGCCCTGGATCTGAAAATCCTGTAGACTATCAAGACACTCTTGGGCAGCCTCAGATGAAGAAGTGCACGACGCACAGGAGACGTTTCAGATCGGTCCAGACTATTGCCCGTATCGGTGATTGAGATTGTTCAGGTTATGGAGGGTGACGAGTATCTGCAAAAGGTATTAACCGCCATACGGACCAACCAGTGGTACGTTGTGAGAAAACAACTACCCACGTTGAACTTGGACTCACAGCGCATTATAGGGAGCCTGTACAATGTCCGAGACAAGCTCACTGTAGATACAGATGGGTGTGTACTGAGGGGGTACAGGCTGGTCATACCATCATATTGGCTCACAATGGCACCAAGGCATGGTCAAAAGTATGGTCCCCCTCATTGATGAACAAGTGGAGAACGCAGTGAAGTCGTGTGTATGGTGCCAAGCCTCTGGTGAGCCCAGCCGGCCAGTCCCGGTGGAGACTGACCCTAGCCCTGAGAAACCCTGGGCGTCCGCAAGTCTAGACTTTCGGAGTCTGACGGATGGTTGCCACACGATTGTTTTAATCGACGATTTTTCCAAATACCCAGAAGTGGAAATCATTCCTGCTCTCACGTCAGATGTGGTTATATCATGTCTGGAGAAGGCCATGGCCACCCATGGCCTGATATCTGAAATCAAAACTGACAGTGGCCCGCCGTTCCAGAGTCGAGAACTAGTGGAGTATTTGAAGAGTACAGGTACTCGATATCGTAGGATCACACCAAGATGGCCTCAGGCCAACGGCGGGGTCGAGAGGTTCATGAGAACCCTGAACAAAGTAATTTGCATCGCCCATGCCAGTGGTCAAACTAGTGACTATGCAGTTTACTCATTCTTGCAAAACTATCGCCAGACCCCCTCATTCGACAACCAACCGAGTGCCCGGACACATCGCTTTTTGGCGCACTGTAGTTGACTCCATCCCGCATCACCATTCATGGAGCCCTCCATCCGTAAACCAAGATCAAGTCCAGGAACGACCGTCAGCCACCAACAGACGTGCCAGTCGAAAGAGACGGGCGGTATCATCAGATCTTGCAGTCGGGGACAAGGTATTGTTGAAGAAACTATCTTCAGGAAGCAAGTTCCGCATGGCGTTTGGCACTGCTCCATGGACCGTTGTCCATCGACATGGGTCAGCTGTGATATCCCGGTGCGGGGATGACATTGTCACCCGCAATACCTCTGTTCAAGAGGTTTCACCCCTCGGATGACGGCCCTCAGGGTCAGGTCTCCTCTCCCGCCGATGGCGATTTGGTGTCATTACCCAATGATGACATTGTTTGTGACCCATGCCCCGACGGCTCACCTGATGGCACACCAAGTCCGGTCCAGGAGGCTGTCTCCTGACGTAACTCTGATCAGGACCCGATCGAGGAAGATCAGAAGACACCCGATACAACCTGTGCAACAACCTCGTTCCGTCCACACAATTGCACGACCACCTACTAGACGGATGACTTGACACTGTCTGATATATGTTTTCTTTTCTTTTGATTTTTAGGAGGAACATGGTGTCGCAGGCCAGTGGTGCAACTGGTCACCGGACACCACGAATGTAAGAGGGAGCGTAGCGAGAGGAATATCCTCGCACGCGCCCACATGTAAAAAGTATACCCCCACCTGCTGGGACAGTGTTTGGTTTACCCCGAGGTCAGGGGAAGACCTATAAATATAATAAAAGGCATGGTCGAGGGGCAGAGGCGTTTGGCAGTGAGGCGGAGCACACACAGCTGTGCTAAATACACATCCGCCTAGCCGCACCCGACCACGCGACAAAAAGACATACCTTGTGTCTGCATCTTCATTCAGTAGGTGGCCTGCAGGCATATACAGCAGGCCAAACACTGCAAGGCATACTGTGCGAGTGAGCTTGGGAAAAGTTAGTGGCCATCTCGACAGCCTGAAAGAACTACATGTTGCCTTAGCCATTTTTTTAATCTTATAAGGTAAGGCCTCTAGGTATTGTCAAGGTACATTTTGTCTATTATTTCGTCCTTTGTGGACTGTGATGGTTTTAACCACCTATCGGCTGCGTCCTTCAGTTTAAAGAAAAGTATTTTTGGTGGATCTCCTGGGAAACCTTTTCTTTCCTGAATTTAAGTTGGTATGTCTCATCATCTACCCCAAGATGGTCCAATACAACTTTCTTTATATCTGCATATATAGAGATTCTGTCTGAGTTAGCAATCTGTTAAGCTGCCTATGCATCACTAGTCAGCAGGGCAGCAAGATAGAAAGGCTACTTCTCCAGTGACCATGAAATGGCTCTGGAGGCGCGTTCAAAGTTCAATAAATTGTGATTGGGTCCTCACCGGTGACATAATTCTGTAGGGGTATCATAGGACCAGGGGCTGTTATTCCTTTTCCTTGAGTTATTCTGGAAACTAGCTGTCTCTGGCCCTCCGCCATCTTGGTCAGGTTCTTGCCTTTGGCCCATAGTACATTGGCCAAGACAGTGCGGTCTATTTCAGCCTGAGTCATGTGCTTCTCAAGGGCCGACTCCAGCTTCTGCTGGCCCTCCCTCAGTTGATGAATTAAGTTTTTCATCTTGTATTATATGTTGCTTTGCACGCATTCACCACCACTTGTAAGGTGTGGGTGACAGCAAGGAGGCAAAGTGTGCTTAGTATGTTGTATTGTTCAGGGTTTCTTAGATTGCAGGTTATTGTGGCCCAAACCTTTCTCTTCTCTTCCATGTCTTAAAAGTGAGGAGGATGGCCCGCTGGTCCCTCAGAGAGAAAGAAATAGATGCAGCTAAGTTATTTTTCCTTTTTCTATTTTTCTATTTGGGAGTTACCACCACCTTCACCATTTATATTGTGACTATTGAGGGTTTTCTTGCATGCTTCAAGGTGGGTGGGTAGAGGGGTGTTCCTTTAGGTCTCTAGGGAATTAGACATGCGTCATACAGGAAGGATATCTAGGTTAATACAAGGTGCTTTTGATTCGTATAGCATCTCCACCACTAAGCACCCAAATGTGGAGCAAAGGGGAAATAAACAAAACTTCATGTTCTATTTTACCGCAACACCTTAGTCCCTCTATGGCCAAGTTTCCATTCTCACATCCACCTGTTTTCCCCACCCCCAAACCTGATTACATACCTGCGAAAGGCACTCTTTCCTGGAGAGTGGCTGCGACAGTGAGCCTGAAGAAGGGGATCCTTCCCTGCTTCTACTACGAGGCCTCCATGTAGTGGATGGTCTCCTCTCGCTCCATCACTTGCCTGTACCCAACTCATCTTCCTGGGCAGTCGTGGCTGAGCCTGCCATCCCCATCTCTTGGGTTCCCGATCCTCTGAATTTATTGGCGTCGTCCTTCTTCGGGGGACGTGCCTCTGCAACTCCCTCTCCTCTCTTGATGGCTCCACGCTCTCCTTCCCCAGTGTCTCTTGGTGTTGGCTTGGTGTAGGAAGTTGGCTCTGTATATACTATTTCAAAGTAAGAAATAGTGTGCAGAGAGTCCAAGGGTTCCCCTTAGAGGTAAGATAGTGGCAAAAAGAGATAATTCTAATGCTCTATTTTGTGGTAGTGTGGTCGAGCAGTAGGCTTATCGGAGGGTAGTGTTAAGCATTTGTTGTACACACACAGGCAACAAATGAGAAACACACACTCAAAGACAAATTCCAGGCCAATAGGTTTTTATTTAGAAAAATATATTTTCTTAGTTTATTTTAAGAACCACAGGTTCAAGATTTACAAACAATACTTTAAATGAAAGGTATTCCACTCAGGTATCTTAGGAACTATGAATTATCACAATAGCATGTACAGTTTTGACAAAAATGGCAATAAGCTATTTTAAAAGTGGACACTGCAAAAATCGACAGTTCCTGGGGGAGGTAAGTAAATGTTAAGTTCACTTACAGGGTTCAAAGTTGGGTCCAAGGTAGCCCACCGTTGGGGGTTCAAGGCAACCCCAAAGTTACCACACCAGCAGCTCAGGGCCGGTCAGGTGTAGAGGTCAAAGTGGTGCCAAAAACACATAGGCTTCAATGGAAATAGGGGTGCCCCGGTTCCAGTCTGCCAGCAGGTAAGTACCCGCAACTTCGGAGGGCAGACCAGGGGGGTTTTGTAGGGCACCGGGGGGGACACAAGCAGCCAAAGGAAGTACACCCTCAGCAGCACAGAGGCGGGCGGGTGCAGAGTGCAAACAGGCATCTGGTTTTCAATAGGAATCAATGGGGAGACCTGGGGTCTCTTCAACGTTGCAGGAAGACACGGGGGCTCCTCGGGGTAGCCACCACCTGGGCTAGGCAGAGGGTCACCTGGAGGTCGCTCGTGCACTGGAGTTCGGATCCTTAAGGTCCTGGGGGCTGCGGGTGCAGTGTGGTTTCCAGGTGTCGGGTTCCTTGAAGCAGGTCAGGGGGAGACTCGGGATTTCCTCTGCAGGTGTCGCTGTGGAGGCTCAGGGGGGTCAACTCTGGCTACTCACAGGCTCGCAGTCGCCGGGGAGTCCTCCCTGTAGTGTTAGTTTTCCACTGGTTGAGCCGGGGGCGTCGAGTGCAGAGTGGAAAGTCTCACGCTTCCGGCGGGAAACGTGTGGTCTTTAAAAGTTGCTTCTTTGTTGCAAAGTGTTGCAGTTTCTTGAACAGGGCTGCTGTTCTCGGGAGCTTCTTGGTCCTTTAGATGCAGGGTAGTCCTCTGAGGCTTCAGAGGTTGCTGGACCCTGTTGGATGCATCGCTGTTGCAGTTTTCTTCGAAGTAGGGAGACAGACCGGTAGGGCTGGGGCCAAATCAGTTGTCGTCTCCGTCTTCACTGCAGGGCTTCAGGTCAGCAGTCCTTCTTCTTTAGGTTGCAGGAATCTATCTTCCTCGGTTCTGGGAGCCCCTAAATACTCAATTTAGGGGTGTGTTTAGGTCTGGGAGGGCAGTAGCCAATGGCTACTGGCCCTGAGGGTGGTTACACCCTCTTTGTGCCTCCTCCCTGTGGGGAGGGGGGCACATCTCTAATCCTATTGGGGGAATCCTCCATCTGCAAGATGGAGGATTTCTAAAAGTCAGTCACCTCAGCTCAGGACACCTTAGGGACTGTCCTGACTGGGGAGTGACTCCTCCTTGTTTTCCTCATTATCTCCTCCAGCCTTGCCGCCAAAAGTGGGGGAAGTGGCTGGAGGGGCGGGCATCTCCACTAGCTGGGATGCCCTGTGGCGCTGTAACAAAGGGGGTGAGCCTTTGAGGCTCACCGCCAGGTGTTACAGTTCCTGCAGGGGAAGTGTGAAGCACCTTCACCCAGTACAGGCTTTGTTCCTGGCCACAGAGTGACAAAGGCACTCTCCCCATGTGGCCAGCAACATGTCTGGTGTGTGGCAGGCTGGCAAAAACTAGTCAGCCAACACTGGAAGTCGGGTATGTTTTCAGCGGGCATCTCTAAGATGCCCTCTGGGTGTATTTTTACAATAAAGTGCACACTGGCATCAGTGTGCATTTATTGTGCTGAGAAGTTTGATACCAAACTTCCCAGTTTTCAGTGTAGCCATTATGGAACTGTGGAGTTCGTGTTAGACAGATTCCCAGACCATATACTCTTATGGCTACCCTGTACTTACAATATCTAAGGTTTTGCTTAGATACTCTAGGGGCATAGTGCTCATGCACATATGCCCTCACCTGTGGCATAGTGCACCCTGCCTTAGGGCTGTAAGGCCTGCTAGAGGGGTGACTTACCTATGCCACAGACAGTGTGAGGTTGGCATGGCACTCTGAGGGGAGTGCCATGTCGACTTAGTCATTTTCTCCCCACCAGCACACACAAGCTGGCAAGCAGTGTGTATGTGCTGAGTGAGGGGTCCCCAGGGTGGCATAAGACATGCTGCAGCCCTTAGAGACCTTCCCTGGCATCAGGGCCCTTGGTACCAGGGGTACCAGTTACAAGGGACTTACCTGGGTTCCAGGGTTGTGCCAATTGTGAAGACAAAGGTACAGTTTAGTGAAAGAACACTGGTGCTTGGGCCTGGTTAGCAGGGTCCCAGCACGCTTTCAAATCATAACTTGGCATCAGAAAAGGCAAAATGTCAGGGGGTAACCATGCCAAGGAGGCATTTCCTTACACTTGGGTTCTTGAACTTTGCCTCCAGCCCCACCTCCTCAGTCTCCAGAATATCTTCATTAAAGGAGTAGGAGCCAGCCTGTGAAAGAAAGGGCCCCTTTACTTGTGTGTCTGACATCCAATCACAGGTAGGAACTTGCTTTCTGGGTGGCCCAGCTGTACTCCAACAACTCTCCTGGGTCCAGCAGACTCTGATGCAACTGTGGAGCATCAAGTCTTGGTCCTTTAGGCTGCACAGCGGCGATTAGCGAAAATCCAGAGAATTCAGCTATCAACTCGCCATGCATGCTATCTAAGCATTTGTGACCCTGTGCTGTCAACAGGAAATCTTTCTGGCTGGGGCTCAGGAATGACTTTTCCATGAGCAGGACATAGCATGCACAGTCCCTTCCAACAAGATCTGAGAGCCAGGTACTACAGTTGCCCTTTTTATGCCCAGAAAGTGACCTCAGGGGAGGTTGTCGTCATTATCCAATGGGCTACCAGTTTGCGCCCTTGATAAACACTTCTTCCCCCTCATTCCCAAGTACTGGCCAGTCTGCCTAAACAATGGAGCAGCCTGTCTCCTAGTGTTTGTGATTTGCCTTTCAAAGGTAGCTTGCCCTTTGAAGCTCCAAATGTGAGAGGAATATGTCCCCAAATAAACCCACAGGATTTTAACCATGTGAGGTTTGTCACAGACAAATATCTGTCTCTGACCCACACTTGATTTGCATGTGGTTCCTTGGGACAAAACACGACTCCGAAGCTTGCTCCAACTGCATGTAGATGCACCCCGAAGTGATTCATGAGTGATCAATGAAACTCTTGGCAGTGCCGCATAAGAAGGCTCCAAATCGTTGGGTAAGTCAAAGAAGCACAAGAAAAAGTAGTTGAGGCATTCTTCGGCTTCTCCTAGCAAGAGTTATGCTCCTAGGTCCCACTCCTACAATCCACCCATGGTTCCCTGGAACGGCACCTGCCCAACATAGAGTTCGGTGTTCAACCTTTGGGCCAACACTTCCCTCAGGCATGCCTTTGGGCACCACAAAGTTGAGAGGTGCCACTTCTTGGTTACTGCCAGTGGGCTTGCCCCAACACCATCCAGGCCCGTTGGATCCATTTCTTGATCTGGACTGACACTAGTACTGCACTTATGCCAGCCACAGTTAGCACGGCACAGTTTCCAGAACCACAAACCCCATTGGAAGAGGACCTTTTTCTCTCCTCTGGCTCTGAGATGGCACTGCCTCTACACCACTCAAAGTTGAAATCAGTGCCGCCCATACTGTGTCGGCCTGCCCTGGACTTGCCACCCTTGGACAGACCCACTTATCTGTCCTAAGGTGGCAAGTCCAGGGCAGGCTGACATGGAGGGAGTATGATGATGACCAGGGCTATGGCCTTCTGGAGAATGATTCCTACAGGGAAGAAAGCTGGTATGAGGAGCTGGGAGATGCCAGTGGTCTGGACACCTCACCAGGCTCTGGTCTGGTTCTTCCCCAGGTCCAGCCACAGCTGAAGGAACATATTTTGCTTTGATGATGGGAAGGGCAGCAGAGGTCCGTGACTTATAGGTACCCTCTGTCGAGGTCAAGACCAATGTCTGCACGGAGGTATTTCAATTGGGTGTAAGCACTTGCTCCCCCTTGAAAAGCCCTCACTGAGGTTCCCAAAGAGGCCTGGGCTAAATCCTGCCCAGGGGCTCCCATGCATAGGATGATTGCCCTCCCCACTGCCATGCCCACAGAGACCTGACCTTCCTCACCTAGCATCCCTCTCCTGAAAGCCTGGTAGTGAGGCCTTGATGGGCAAACTTACCCTGAGCACATTTCTTAGCACTCCACCGGATAGGGAATGAAAGAAACTGGGTACCTTGGGCGAAAAGGATCTTTTCTTCCACCAGCCTGGCATTGCAGTTGGTGAAAACTGCATGCCTCTGAGGCCAATATACTCACATTTTGTTGCACTTAGTTGTGCAGCTAGTGCCCATGGTTTCCGAAGAAGACCAGGCAATCTTAAACCAAGCACTGATAGATGGCCAGGACTCAATAAAGTTCACCATTCGGTGCGGATTTGACAAAGCCGACTCATTAGGCAGGGCCATGTCTTCAACTGTAGCACTCCACCGCCATGGCTTGCTGAGATCGACTGGATTTTCAGGGAATGTCCAATATTCCCTAAGAAACATGCCTTACAATGGCCCCTACCTATTCGGCAATAAGGCAGATACTGGGCTTGAGCGTGTTAGGGGGAGTCAAGTCATTGCCAGATCCCTAGGCTTCTCCTTGGGTTCTCAACAACAGTGATATTCCTCCTTTCACCCCGTCACGGCTGGGGCTCCATTGTTCTTCCACAATTCCAATCTTACCATCCAGGCCTCTCAGTCCTTTATTGGCTAGGGACATCGATCCCAAATAGGATGCAGAACTCACACCTAGCGTACCCCCGCTCCACTAACTCCTGCAGTGTCCGAGCCTCTTTAATGGCTCCTCAGTAGAGCACACCTGTCCCGTTGGTGACTGCATCAGTCAACGCATGCTCCATCAGCAAGCAATAGCCTCTGAGAAGTGGGTACTTCAAATCATGCTGTGATGTTATGCCCTTCCATTTCTGGAAACCCTGCCTACCTTGCCACCGTCCTTAGAACGGCTGACGAAGGACATTTGTTCTTGCTCTGTCAGGAAGTGCAGGCTGAGCTTGCCACAAGACTACTGTTTGGACAGTCAGGTCAGTCGAGACAGGCATTTTGCCCATTCGGTCCACCAGGATTCCCTGATTTAAGCCAGTTTGCAGATCCACCTTCAGGGAGGTATTGCTTGGGTATTAATTCTAAGGTGAGGAATCTGCAGTTAGAAGTCTCTTTCAGAAGAACAAGTTACTTACCATCGGTAATGCTTCTTCTAGTAGACTTTATCTAACAACAGATTCCTCATTGACCCTTCCATCCTCTCCGATCTGCAAAATGGGCTCTTCACTCAACAGCTCCTTTTAAATTTTGCACACTGGTCACACATCATTCATTGATCGCACTGAGTTTTTGGCGAGGAAATAGTCACAAAAGAAACTGATGTCAGCACGCTGGGGTTGCGCCCTATATAGGCACCACGCACATCACTTCTGAAGTGGGTGACATTAATGCAGAGCCACCCAACGCCCCCTACTGATGTGCAGAGGTACTGCTCAAAATGTTCTGGATCCAGTCTGACACCCGAGGAATTTTCTAAGGTGAGGAGTCTGTAAATAGATAGACTCTCTACCAGAAAAAGCATTCTCGAAGGTAAATAACCAAAGATTCCTCACCTTGTGACTATTCCAGGACGCTAGACTGAATCCAGCTGATTTCTCAGCATAGCCCCTGTGCGCCAGTAGGTGGTGTTATGGGCTCCTCGTCGACTCGGCTCTGCCACTGAAGTGATGGAACCATACATAGCCACCACCGATGGTTGCTACGCCTTTTGTTTCTCAAAGCTTTTTCTTGAGCTTTTTCCCAAAAAAATTCAGCTTGTAAGGCAGATGTCAACGACTAAGTCCACAGGCTTTAAACCTTTCAGGGACCATCACAAGCATTTGTCTGTGACAGATTGCCACAAGGTATGCTTCTGAAGTCCAGGATTAGGCCATGACTCAAAATTGTGTGGAGACTGTGTCCTCATGAATCGGAAGGTGATCCTGGACCACTAAGCCAAGCTGTGAGTTGCCAAACATTGTTGGAAATCTCAAAAAGGCCAGTCCCAGTCCAAGTCTAGGACCCAGACTTGGTCCCACAACAGATCTTCGTAGCACTCCATGTCTTTGAGTAAGTCTAAGTTGAAAAAAAAAGCTTGACCAAGCAGCCGAAGATGGCAGCCAAGTATCCTTGAGCTCCTGCCAAGATCCTGCTAATAATTTCTAATCTGTAGCGATCTAATCAATGAACCGATGGAACTTCAACCCCTGCACCCAATCTTGAGTGTGAGGAGGTGTGCCCCCTTTGAGGTGGTTGGAGAAGCTTCAGAACCTGGAGCAGTGAGGGAGCCGGGCCGCAGCAAGGCAAAACCCGTGGCCTCCCAGAGGTAGCCGAAAGCTGCTTGCGCCCCTCCGAAAACACAAAGATGAGGTAGGATGACCGGTGAAGGCATGGAATGCTGATGAATGAGGCACCAGGTGGCCTTTGGGAGGTGTCCTTTGTGACAGACTCCAGCAGGAGCCTGGGTTTGCTAACTGCTGCTCATGCCCCTCCAGGAGTGCATAGGTGAGGCGGACCTGGTGGACAGAGCGGTGCACCCCGGGGGAAAAAAAGGAAGGTATCACCCACCAGCTCCTCAGAGGCAGACACAGAGAACAACTATGGTGACCACGGCGGATCCTGTGGAAGGAACGGCCTTCACTGAGCTGTGAGAGAAATGAGAAACCTCACACTCTGAAGACCCAGAGGAGGCTCTGTCACCTTAAAGCACAAGCCATAAGCTCAAATCATGCTGGGCTGATGATTGGTGTGGCACAGGGCCAGGTCTGCAGACCTCCCGCAGACTGCAGTCCCTTCCAGGGTGGCCCCAGTGGCATAAGATAAGCCCACGCAGCCGGCATTGGTGTGGGGGAGTTACGTTACGGGGTGCAATAACACCATGGCAATACTGGTTCTTCGAAAGTGACTTGGACGTGGTATTCAATTAATTTTAAGCAGAAGCTGACCGATGGAGATGACTGCCTCTCTTGATCATGTTCAGGGCCACCCTCTTCAAAATGATCACTCTTCTCAAATTCCTATACATGGTTAAAAATAACCATTGACCAGTGCCTGATGCATTTTTTTACAAAATGGATAGCACACTGGAGACTCTCCTTTGAAATGGGGAAAACCCCACATATAGGTTTTTCAACCTTTCAAACGTCAGTGTACAATGGGAGCATCTCACTTCCAGACATCAGGACATTCTACTAGGCCTCCCAATTCCAGGTGTTAAATGAGTGAAGATTTGTGCCCATGACCGATCCGGTAACAGGACTGGAAAGATTCACCATGGGGGAAACATACCTACTTTACATTTATTCTAAGCAATTTCAATCCCTCTTGCTCATACCAACAAATATTTCCCTGGAGTCTTGAGACAGGGCCACAACTTACATGGAGTGGTGAGGCAATTTTCCCAGATAATCCCCATATGGCTGGGAGACAGTGTGAGGGAGCTACAGGGGATGGCCCCCTGGAACCTGACTGGGATATAAACCCTCAGAGATAAAATGGGGAGGATACAGAATAAAATCCTTTCAGGTCTTGCTAACAGAATATGACTTGCTCGACTCAGATTTTTCAGTATCTCCAGGTGTGACATGCCATATACCTTGGGAAAAGATAAGACAGCAGTCCTCCTGCAAGTTGAGGGAATACATTGGGAGAGACAGAAGACCGCAGCCTCCTTGAAAAAAGGATTCTCCTGTGTGAAATGAACTCCATGTCATCTCACAAACATACTGTACTCTTATCAACACCAGACTGGATAACCTCCGCTTCCTTAGGATCCAATGGGAAACTAACTTAGGCCCAGGGGAAGATATAGATTGGGAGGCTGCGCTGATGCTCCCCAAGAAGTAATGATCAAAAGGAGCCTGAGGATTATACATCTCAAAATCCTCCCTAGTGTTTATTATATCAGACTCTAGCTATTCAAAACGGCAAAGGCACAGACTCAATGTTGTCTGCGCTGTGGGGAGGCAGCAGGTACCTTTTTTTATATGATATGGGACTGTCTCCAGATGCAGAGGTACTGAGCAGAAGTGGTCTTAGAGCATGCAGGTGTCTTCGGTGACCAGATCCCAACTACCCCACTGTTGCTAGTTTTGGGAGTGGCAAGCAAAGTAGACCTCCTCCAGAAAACAACTGCTTAACCCCTCTGTCACCGAGAACGGGTGATCCATCTTGATACGCTGTTAGAGTCACTTAAGAACCAACACTCAACACAGTTCACTGTAGCATCGTTTCCTTTATTGTACTCTTTTATTTTGGCATAAAGTCATGAGGGTGCTACGTCACAGCCCTTCTTCCTGCTTCTAACCAGCCTTTTCTTACTCTGACCTTTTTTTTTTCCTAGGTTGCAGCTCGGCGTCGTTTGGGTGACACTTGGTGGTCAGTGGACCTCGGAAAGGAACAAATAAGGGCTCAGGTAAGAGGTAAGTCCGAGCTATTCTGGGCAGAAAGGAGGGTTGTGTGTCCAGTTGTAATGGAAGAGACCCAGGTAGTATAACCAGCGACTTCTGTGCAACACACATGAGAATAGTAGCAACACGCTGTTCCTGGGCCCGAAGGCCCTATAAGCGATTTGCTCAGAATAAGTGAAAACTACTGCTCCCCGTGTTCGTTCCCAGCAGCCACATTTGGCCCAACACCCCCTCAGTCGGGACAGTATATGCAGAAGCCACTAAAACGTGGCAGGAAGGTGCATTCTGCTGCTCTTGTCGTTGCTCCTCACCTTTGTTCGTGGCGGTCTCAGGCGGTTTTGTCGCGGCTCTGCTCCAGTTGGCGTCTGTCACTGTCCTCTCGGCTCCTATGGCTCCGACCTCTCCTGGTGTTCCTGCCATCCTTTTGGGTACATCGATGACCTGTAAATTGTTGCTCCATCCATTAACCGCTGACAGCTCTTCCGATGTCCCACTGGGATACTTTGTAGATTCCAGTGCAACCCTCAGAGCTGCTGCAGAATCAGTGTTAGCAGACGTCTCTTCCGGGGCCTGCAGTCACTTTCTTTGGGACAGTTCTCCACTTCCAGGCATGGGCTCGTGAGAGGAATTTGGCTGTGGCTTGGCACCTACCCAGGAGATGGTAGGTTTGGAAAGAGAAAGGTTGCAGTGCTGAATTCCTATACATAATCCAAAGGTTAGTGTCTTTATGTCATCACAACCAAAAGGAGCGTGGTCAATTAGTAGAATAAAGGACTTTCCCATGAGATAATATTGAAGTGGCTCAATAGCACACTTGATGAACAAACATCCCTTCTGTATGGTGGGGTGACGGGTTTCCCTGGGTAACAGCATACAGCTGATGTAGACTACTGGGTGAAGGTAGGTTGTTGTATCTGGTTAAGTAAGAACAGCACCCAAACCATGATTTGAAGCATTCATATGAAGGACAAAGTGTTTGGAAAAATCAGGCCATTTCAACACCCATTTCAACACAGGATCTGTACATAAAGCAGACTTGAGCCAGTCAAAGCTATTGTGTTGCTGCAAGGTTAGCTTGGCTAATTTGTTGGGGCACTGGTTCTTTATGAGTTCAGTTAATGGGGTGGCTCATTCCGAAAAGTTTGGTATAAATCGCCTGTAGTAGCCAACTAAACCCAGGAATGACCTTATGTTCTGTTTTCGTTGTAGGGTATGGTAGCTCTTGGAGGGCTTTCACCACGTCAACCTGCGGTTTGATGGATCCTTCCCTTATGGTATACCGTAGTTATTTTATGGATCTCCTAGCCACTTTGCATTTCTCTTGGTTTGTGGTAAAGCCTGCCTTTCTGAGAGTACAAATTATAGATGCTCTAAATGCTGTTCTAAGGTAGGACTGAACATGACTATATCATCCAGGTAGGCCGCTGCATGCATTTTATGGGGTTTTAGAAGAGTATCCATTAGACGTTGGAACGTGGCCAGGGCTCCGTGCAACCCAAAGGGCATCACTTTAAAGTGTTAGAGACCTGACAGAGTAGTAAAAGCGGTTGTCTCCCTAGCTTGTGCAGTGAGAGGTATTTGCCAGTACCCTTTAGTTAAATCCAAGGTGGTGAGGTAATGGCCAGTTCTTAACCTTTCAACCCGTTCATCCACCCCGGGCATGGGGTAGGTATCAAACTGGGATATGTTATTCAAATGGCGGATATCAATACAAAACCACCTAGTACCATTAGGTTTAGGCACCAGGACAACAGGGGAGCACCAAGGGCTCTTGGAGGGCTCAGTTATGCCTCCTTCCAACATACTGCTAACCTTCTCTTCTACTGCTTAGCCTCTGGTGATTTTTCCAGTCTTGTTAGTATATTGTGTTCAGTCAGAGTGATTCTCACAGGTACATGGGAGAAAACGTCTTGATTTTGACTGATATCTTCTATCTATCATACCTGATGCTTAGTTAGATTTTTCCCCATATTGGATGTCTGTTTGATTCTTGTCTTTGCTTAAGAGGATAAAGTGATAAGTGATTTTAAGTGATTTTACCTCTGTTATCAGGAGGGCGGTTTGGTATGTGTTTCGGGAACTCATCTGTCTCCTTCCATTCTTTTAACAGATTAATATGGGAAATCTGTCCCTTCCCATGGGCTTGCGGAAAAGCCAGCTTATATGGGACTGGAGTGACCTGGGCTACCACCTCATAAGGAGTTTGTCAGAGGAAGGAAGGAGGATTAGTGCCTTACTTCATACTCTTAACTGCTCACTCTGCTTCTCTGATCAGACACCCCCTTTTGTTTCTCTTGTACTTTTTCCATTTGCTGTCTGACTTCTTTCCATAAGGTGTGTTCCCTTTGTTTGAAGTTACAAGTGTACTCAAGACCCCTCTTTCCCTCCTCCTCTTCCTCTTCCCATTGCTCTGCTGCCATTTTGAGTGATGTTCTAGGCTGCCTACCAAATAGCAATTCAAAAGAACTGTGTCCCGTAGAGGATTGGGTATGTGTGCAGATGGCATACAGGACTAAAGCAAGTGTTTTTTTTTATCCCAATTGCCTCAAGAGTCCGAGATCGGCTTTTTTTAGTATCGTTTTGATGGTTCTATTAACCAGCTCCATGAAACTGTCCATCTGGGGGTGGTATACTGAAGTTCTTAGATGTTTTATGCCCAGTAGTTGACATATCTGGGCCACAAGACTGGACATAAAAGGGGTGCCTTGATTGGTCAGGAGTTCTTTGGGAAAATCCACCCAATAATAGAACTTGATCATCGCTTGGGCGACCGTCCTTGTTGTCATGCTGGTCAATGGTATAGCTTCCGGGTACCTGGTAGCATAATCAACAAGGACTATTATGTATTGGTAGCCCCTGGATGAGGCCACCAAAGGACCAACTAGGTCCATCCCCACCTGGGAGAATGGTATATCAATTATATGGGTAGGGGCCTCAATGGGATTTTCCCGGCTTGGGGTGTGTTAATTAGCTGGCACTGTGGACATGTATCACAGAACCTGCGAATGTCTGAGAAGACTCCTGGCCAGTAAAACCTTCTTAAGAGATATTACTCTGTCTTCTCCTGACCGTAGAGCACCACCCCGTCTAACTATGGACTAGATGAAAAACCTGTGTTAGATATGGAAGAGAAACCACTAATTGCATACTTGTTTCACCATTACGTTTGACGTTGCAGTATAGTAGACCCCTTTTATCTGTAAAAAAAGAGCCCTACCTCTCTGGGTTCTTTGGGAATGACCTGGGCCCACGCATTTTGGAATGTTGGGTCTTTCCTCTGACTAGCTCATAAACTTTCCGGGTTTGCCTTGACATTGGGCACTGTAGAAAATAATGAGATTTCATTAGTAGGGGATGGAGGAAGGAACTTCTTATTCTCTCTTTTTTACCTAAGTCTCATTTTTCTTTTCTCCCTACCTTCCTCAATAGGAACTGTTTGGAAAGGGGATACTTCTGTGTTCGGGCAACCTCATAGTTAGTCCAGTGGACTCCAGCAGACAGGGAAAATTCCATTAATTGGTACCTATGATCATTTCTTCTATTAAGTGGGGAACTCCATCCACCCTTAGCGTCTCCTTATAACCGCTCCAGGCAAGCCCTACCTTCGCATCAGGGTACATCTTAGTCTCTCTGTGTACGCATGTAATCATCAAATGTTCTCCCTCTTTCCACTGGTGGGACAAATACCAGTTCAGCTCCCATTATGGAGTGTCTACAGCTAGAATCCACCAAAACCCTTCTTGGACGGTTATTTACCTCCATGTCCTTGCGATATTTCAGGGAGCCACTGCCTGAATACAGAACCCTTTCCCAGGAGAAGCCCACTTACATGGGCTTGGGTGTTTGAATCTTTTGGGGACAGTTCTGAGATATATGCCCCCATTCACCTCACTGGGGGCATTGCCCTTAACCTTTCCTAGGGGTCGAGATACAATGCAAATTTCTTAGGAGGCTTTATGAAGGGGTTTGGGTTGGTTAGTAGACTTCCAGCCTGGAGCAGGTTGGAGGACCACCACCCCTTGTCTGTGACCCCTAAAATCAGGCCCTCTGTGGTATCTGCAGGCTAAATTGATGGCTAGGGGGGCAGTGGCATCTGGATGTTGTTGGATCCCGTTCCAGGTGGGGCCCGGGAGTGCCTCTAAAAACTGTTCCAACAGTATCTTATTCACAACCTCCTCCTTTGTGGATTCGTGGGGTTTAAGCCACCAGATCCCTAAGTCCTCTATTGGGTAGAATAGTTTCTGGGGGTTGTCATGGGTGTTCCACTTTTCTTTCGGGAACCTAGTTCTGTATTGCTCATTGTCATATCCAAGACATTGGAGAACAGCTTTTTTTACTTCCGAATATGGAGTGACACCCCTGGGGTCCGCCACTTGATACGTGGATTGAAGCGTCCTGGTAAGCAAAGGGGCCACATACTGGTTCCATCTTTCTTGAGGCCAGATGACACAAGGCGACCCGTTCAAAATTAGTGAAGAAGGCATCGGTGTCCTCCCCCAATTAATACTTCTGGAGTACCGACCTTGGCACGTTACGGTGGACCTTGGCACTGCTGACCAGGACCTCAGTGACTGTGCTCTCTCCCTCTAAATTTTGTTGCTTAGGACTTAGCACACCCCACAATTGGCATACTGGTGCCCCCACATAAGTCCCTGGTATATGGTACCTATGTACCCAGGGCATTGGGGCAGCAGGGTTTCCCCATGGGCTGCAGCATGTATTGTGCCACCCATGGGAGCCCATACAAAATGTGTCTGCAGGCCTGCCATTGCAGCCCTGTGAAAAGGTGCATGCACCCTTTGATTACAGGTCACTACACCAGGTTACTGTAAGTCACCCCTTTGGTACGCCTTCCTAGCCCAGAGGGCAGGGTGAAGGTACATGTGTGTGAGGGCACCCCTGCAATAGCAGAGGTGTCCCTATGAACTCCAGCCGCATTACACTGGACTTTGTAAGTGCAGGGAAGCCATTTTACCCGTGTACTGGACACAGGCCACTCACTACCTGTGTCCAGATACATAATGGTAACTGGGCATGTTTGATATCAAACATGTTGGAATCATACCCCAATACTGTTGCTAGCATTGGTTGTATGATTCCATGCACTCTGGGGGGCTCCTTAGAGGACCCCCAGCATTGCTCCTACCAGTCTTCTGGGGTTTTCCGGCAGCCTGTACTGCTGCCACCCCTCAGACAGGTTTCTGCCCTCTTGCTGCTTGACCAGCTCAGGCAGAGGAACACAGAACAAAAGATTTCCTGTGGGAGAGTGAGGTAATACCCTCTCCCTTGGAAATGGGTGTTCCATGACTTGGCAGAGGTAGCCTTCCCAAGCCTCTGGTATGCTTTGAAGGGCACATTTGGTGCCCTCCTTGCATAAACCAGTTTGCACCAGTCCAGGGACCCCTGGTCCCTGCTCCGGTGTGAAACTAGACAATGGAAAGGGGAGTGGCCACTCGCCTGTCCATCACCATCCCAGGGGTGGTACCCGAGTGGCCATTCGATTCTGCCATCTTGAGTCCAAGGTGGGCAGAGGCCCTTGGGAGCATCAGAGTGGCCAGGTCAGGTAGGTGATGTCACAGCCCCCTCCTGATAGGTGGTCACCCTGTTAGGTGAACAGTCACCCTTCCTGGGCTATTTAGGGTCTCTCTCTCGGGTGGGTCCTCAGGTTCAATGTGCAAGATTCCAGCAGGACTCCTCTGCATCATTTACTTCATCCTCTGGCCACCGGGCCTGCAAATGGACCCTCCAGGAACTGACAAGCTACAACTCCAGTGAAGACTCCGCTTTGCAACATTGTTTCTCCGGCTCCTTCCAGCAACTGCAACATTTACCCTGGCTGTGCATCCTCTGAGGGAGACAAGTCTTCAGCCTGCACAAGAAGTAAGAAGGTATCTCTCTTGGAGTGAAGGAGCCACTTCCCTGCATCTTCAGACACAAGTGCAACGATGACTGGCAGCTTTGACCTTCTCTCCTCCAGAGCTGCGTGGATCCTTTATCACAAGTGGTGGTCTGGAGTGGTTTCCTTTGTCCTCTCTACCATCTACCAGCTGTCCAACCTGGGGGACGGTAAGCCCTTGCCTCTCCTCGCAGGACAGTACCCCTGTGCACTGCGCCTCTTGCAGCTACCAAGGTTTGTTTGTTCCTCCTCCAAGGGATCTTCAGGCTCCATGTAGCCCAGGCCTTCAGCATTTCTTCCTGTAAAGCAGAGTATCCTGAGTGGGCCTCACTGTGACTCCATTGCCTGCTGCACATGGGTCATCTGTTGGGACTGCCTTCTCTTCTTGTGACTCTCCCAGCTGCTGATGGTCATCGCGGACTCCACCCCGTTGGGTTGAGTCCCCTGGATCTTGCTGGTCCTCTGCAGCTGTGCAAAACCTTCTTCCTTGTCTCTTGCATTTACCAAGCCTTGTTGATGGTTTTCCAGCACCTCTGACCAAGTGCATCATGACCACCAACGTGGAACATCACTTGCATCACTCCTGGAACTCCTATTGTGCTCCTGTGCTACACTGCTGACATTTTTTGTCCACCTGGACCTGCATCCACAGAAGGGTAGGTAGTGGCTCCTGGCACAACTGGACACTCCAACTTGAACTGGCATGCAGGTCCTCTTCTGTCAGGATCCAGCTTTGGTTTCTTCTAGTCTTTTCTGGGTCTTACTCAGTCCTTTTCCAAAGTCCTCCTGTTGGTTTTAGGGAAAACCAGGTACACACCTCTTCTCTCCTAGGCGCTGGGGGGCATCCTGGTACTTACCTTTTGAGGTTCCTAGTTCCTCCAGCTTCCCTCCACTGATTTCACTTCCTTCGGTAGGGGACTGCCTTTCGTATTCCACTTTTTTAGTATATGGTTTGGCCCTCACCTAGGGCCTTCACTATTTGCTATTGCTTTTACCAATGCTTATTTTTTCTATGCTATTTCCTGATTGCTAACATGTATATAATAGTGTGTTTACCTACCTCCAGTTGGGGCATTGCCTATTCAGTTTTGTAGTATTTGTGTTACCATAATAAAGTACCTTTATTTTTGTAACATTGGTTCTTTCATGTGTGTAAGTGCTGTGTGACTATAGTGGCATTGTATAAGCTTTGCATGTCTCCTAGATAAGTCTTGGCTGTTCATGCACAGCTACCTCTAGAGAGCCCTGGCTTCCTAGACACTGCCTACACTTTGCTAATGAGGGATACCTGGACCTGGTATAAGGTGAGAACACCATAAGTGCTCACCACACTCCAGGCCAGGTTCCTACAAGACGCTCCACAGAGTTCTCTGTAGCAACGTTTCCCTTATTGTGCCCTTTTATTTTGACATAAAGTGATGAGGGTGTTAAGTCACAACCATATTCCTGCTTCTAACCAGTCTTTTCTCTCTCTGTCCTTTTTCCTAGGTTGACGCTCGTCGTTGTCTGGGGCACTCTTGGTGGGCAATGGACCTCGGAGGGGAACAAACAAGAGCTTAAGCAAGAGGTAAGTCCGAGCTATTCTGAGAAGGGGAAGGAGATGGAGGTGGGTATGTGTGTCCAGTTGTGAGGGTAAGAACCTGGGTAATCTCACCAATGACTTCTGTGTAACTCATAGCAACACATTGTTCTAGGCCCAAAAGTCCATGTACAGCCATTTTGTGCAGAATAAGTGAAAACTAGTGCTCCCCGTGTTTGGCCCCACGTAGGCCCCAACAGCCACATGCACTGCCCTTTTTTACCCTTATTTAGCCCTATGCCCCCTCAGTCAGGGCCATACCTGGGAAAGCAAAGTTTCTTCTGGAATGTGGCGGGAAGGTGCATCTTGCTGCGCTTGTCGTTATTCCTCACCTTCGCTCGTGGTGGTCTCAGGCAGTCTTGTCACGGCTCAGGTCCAGTCGGCGTCCGTCACTCTCCTCTCCTCTCCGCTCCTTTGGCTGCCCTGCAATCCCAGTCCACTGTAGTTCTTCCGCTTTGCCTAACGTTCTGCCTGCGAGATGAGTGGCCTATGATCCAAACACCGTGTGTGTTGCTGGTGGGGCCTCTTGTAGAAAGTAGAAGAACGAAGGGGTTGGGACTTAGGGGCCCACTGATCATATGTAACTTTTAAATGCACCTGATGCACACCGACCCACGTATTTTATCTGCTCCCCGCTGAGCCCCTTTTCTGGCACCACTGTGGCCGCACCAATGTGGAAGGAGTGTGATTCGAACCCATCTGGGGGAGGTTGGCTTTGCCAATGGCCATCTTCATTACTGCTGTAAATTGGAAACTTCTGAGGCACGAGCAGTCCTCGTGCCATGAAAGTGGCAGCCCCTTTTGGATGCCGCGCTCCATGTAATCCCACATGCAACATATATGGCACAGTGTGTCCTTGTCCAGGCAATGTAGGTGAGAGTACTTCCCCTTCCCACCTTGGTCTGTCTTGGACCTTCACAAATAGATTGTTATATGTTGGTCCCCCATCATGACATCCTGCCCTTGTAGGCATGCAATTCTGCTGTGGGGACTGGATGGGGCCACAAGCTTACTGACTCGATAAGCCCTAAAGAAAGCCAGCGTGAAGGCTGTCTTGAACAGTGCATTTTCGTCTTCCATCCTGCAAATGTGTGGCAGTGCTGATAGCAGCTTCCCTAACATTGTGAAGTCAATGGGTAGACGTTGGTCCTGTCGCATGGGTTGCAGCCTGGCCCATTCCTTCATGGGTGCCCTGCAGTAAAAGTAGTTCGTCAGGTCCGTTCTGGAAGACAGTTTTATGTAATATGCGATGGTGCTAACGTGAGCCTGCACCCAGGACCTGTTCTTGCCCCCCCTGTGTAGGCCTGGTAGATGAACCTATGCACCTGCTCCGAAATTACCTCACCCTGCCCAGTCACGCTGGTGACCTCCTGAAAATCCTTCCGGCACTTACTGTATCTGGCCCCCATCTTTGCGGCCAATGCGTTGATCACCAACATCAATGGTGATCCAGAAGCCCCCACAGTTGTCTAGGTATTGTCCTCATTCATGGGTACGGGCCAGCTCACTGAACCTCTGTCATTGAAAATGAGACAGAGCATCAGCCATTGAGTTTTCACAACCAGGAATATGTCTTGCTCTGTCTGCAATGTTGCCCCTCAGTTGAAATCCCGTTAGGTGGCTCAGGAGCCGCACTACCATGGGTCACCGGACTGTCCCAAGGTTTAGCTTCTGTACGCTGCATGATCCTCAGACCATAGTGTGATCTGCTTGTTAGCAAATCTGTCTGCTCATACGATGAAGGCTATGACTGTGGAAGAGCTCCAACACCATGATGTTCTTGGTGACCTCACCCATGTGCCATGCAACCAGCCATCTGGCCGCTGTCCATGCTGATCCCAGGATTGCCCCGAAACCCTTGCCGCCTGCTGTGTCTGTGAATAATTTGAGTTGTCTAGCAGAGACCCAGGGTTCCTGCCATATTTGTGTCCCATTAAAGCTGCACAAAAAACCTAACCACTGCTCCAAGTCTCTTCTGACCCTTCATGTAAGGTGCACCCTGTGGTGGTTTTCCTTGAGGCCCTGGGTCAACTAGGCCAAGCGTCTGGCAAAAGTCAGCCAGCTGGAATCACTTTGTTTGTGAAGTTGAGTCTACCCAAGAGCTGCTGGAGCTCGCCAGCATCACCTTCTTTTTACTAAGCATGGCTTCAATATCCCGCCTTAACTCTGCTACCTTAGACTCATTTGTGGCTGCCACTAAACAGGGGTGGTGGGCGGGGGTTAATTTTTTTTTTTTTAAACCCTTACCTTTGTAGGAGAGGCATTTGTCTCCCCTCTGTCGTCCTCTTCCAATTCCAGGACACACACAGGTTCCCAGCCAATCACGACACTGCTGTCACCAGCATGACAGCAGCATTGTGATTGGTCTGGACGGCCTGCTTCACCACTTAGGGAGTGGGAGACTGTGTATATTCTCCACTTGGCTTTGCAATACAGCCGGGTAGAGAACATGCAAAGTGCGCATGCCTGCCTGGCCGGCCCAATGCAGCCGGCCAAACAGGTATGCGCACTTTGTGGTGCAAAACCCCTCATCCAGACATCCTCCGTTTCTTTCCCTCCAGCCCAGCCCCACTCTGTCTCCCAGGAAAAATATAATGATAATAACGTAGCGTTATTATCATTTTATTTTTCCTTTCCCCGCAATCCAATGGGGTCAAGCTCTATGCCCAGGAAGGATAAGCATGTCGAAGGCCCCTCTGTTTTTTCCTCTACCAGCGGCACCTTCAGTTGCTCCGCAAATTTCCCACATGTCTACAAAAGCACCTCACAATTGTTGGTGCCCTCTCTGCCTACAAAGAGGAAGTTGTGCAGATAATGAATGCATTCCCCCTTTGGGCATGTCCTTATAAGCCCCCATTCTAGGGAAGAGCTGAGTGCTTCAAAATATGCTCAGGATATGGCACTGCCCATTGGCAGGCTTTTGTCATAATAGAAGTGGTCGACCAGGTGAAAACCCAAAAGATGATAGCTATCTGGGTGGACCAGTGGGAGATGAAAAGTAGATTCAATGTCCTGTCTTCGCCAACCATAAACTCTTCCCAAACGCTTATATCCGATCCACCGCGTTGTCTACCATGGCATAAGACACGGAGCACCTGCTGGGGTCCAGACCATCTTTTGTCGACCCACGCTGTGGATAGAACAAGTGGTGGATTAACCTATATTTCCGCTTCTCCTTTTTTGGCACCACTCGAGGGGGAATACAGCAAAGTATTCTAAAGGAGGGGATCTGGGAATGGACCTTGTAAGGAAATACCTTCCTTGGCATGGTTACCCCCTGACGTTTTGCCTTTTGTTGATGTTAGTTATGATTGAAAGTGTGCTGACACCCTGCTAGCTAGGCCCCCAGCACCAGTGTTCTTTCCCTAAACTATACCTTTGTTCCCACAATTGACACAGCCCTGGCACACAGATAAGTCCCTTGTAAATGGTACCCCTGGTACCAAGGGCCCTGTTGCCAGGGAAGGTCTCTAAGGGCTGGAGCATGTCTTATGCCACCCTGGGGACCCCTCACTCAGCACATGCACACTGCCTCCCAGCTTGTGTGCTGGTGGGGAGAAAATGACTAAGTTGACAAGGCACTCCCTTCAGAGTACCATGCCCACCTCTCACTGCCTGTGGCATAGGTAAGTCACCCCTCTAGCAGGCCTTACAGCCCTAAGGCAGGGTGCACTATACCACAGGTGAGGGCATGAGTGCATGAGCACTATGCCCCTACAGTGTCTAAGCAAAACCTTAGACATTGTAAGTGCAGGGTAGCCATAAAGAGTATATGGTCTGGGAGTGTATCAAACATGAACTCCACAGTTCCATAACGGCTGCACTGAAATCTGGGGAGTTTGGCATCAAACTTCTCAGTACAATAAATGCACACTGATGCCTGTGTGGGATTTATTGTAAAATACACCCAGAGGGCATCTTAGAGATGCCACCTGTATACCAGTACGACTCCTAGTGCTAGGCTGACCAGTTTCTGCCAGCCTGTCACCACCAATCGAGTTTCTGGCCACATGGGGTGAGTGCCTTTGTCACTCTGTGGCCAGGAACAAAGCCTGTACTGGGTGGAGGTTCTTCTGACCTCCCCCTGCAGGAACTGTAACACCTGGCGGTGAGCTTCAAAGGCTCATGCCTTTTGTTACAGCCCCCCCCCCACGGCATCCTAGCTAGTGGAGATGCCCGCCCCTCCGGCCACTTCCCCCACTTTTGGCGGCAAGGCTGGAGGAGATAATGAGGAAAACAAGGAGGAGCCACCCACCAGCCAGGACAGCCCTTAAGGTGCCCTGAGCTGAGGTGACTCCTGCCTTTAGAAATCATCCATCTTGAGATTGGAGGATTCCCCCAATAGGAATAGGGATGTGCCCCCCTCCCCTCAGGGAGGAGGCACAAAGAGGGTGTAGCCACCCTCCAGGACACTAGCCATTGGCTACTGCCCCCTAGACCTAAACACACCCCTAAATTTAGTATTTAGGGGTGAACCTAAACCCAGGAAATCAGATTCCTGCAACCTACAACAAGAAGGACTGCTGACCTGAAATCCCCGCAGAGACGACGGAATTGACAACTGACTTGGCCCCAGCCCTACCGGCCTGTCTCCAGACTCAAACAACCTGCACAGCGACACATCTGACAGGCACCAGCAACCTCTGAGGACTCAGAGGACTGCCTTGAACCCGAAGGATCAAGAAACTCCCGAGAACAGTGCCACTGTTCAAAAACTGCAACAACTTTGCAACTTTAAAACAACTTTCAAAGAACTCTCTCTTCCTGCTCGAAGAGAGAGACTTCACACTCTGCACCCGATGCCCCCGGCTCGAGCTCCAGAGAACTAACACCGCAGAGAGGACTCCCAGGCGACTACTACAACATGGGTAACCTGAGTCGACCTCCCTGCACCCTCACAGCGACGCCTGCAGAGAGGATCCAGAGGCTCCCACTGACCTCGACTGCCTGGTAACAAGGAACTCGACGACTGGACCAAGCACTGCACCCGCAGCCCCCAGGACTGAAAGGAACCACCTTACAGTGCAGGAGTGACCAGCAGGCGGCCCTCTTCCTAGCCCAGTCAGTGGCCCCCCGTGCCCTGCCTGCATCGCCTAAGTGACCCCCAGGTCCCTCCGTTGCTTTCAATAGCAAACCTGATGCCTAATTTGCACACTGCACCCGCCTGCCCCTGTGCAGCTGAGAGTGTTTTGTGTGCCTGTTTGTGTCTCCCCCCCCCCCCCACCCCCCCCCCCCCAGTGCTCTACAAAATCCCCCTGGTCTGCTCCCCAAGGACTGGAAACGGAGCACCCCTGTTCGTCATAGGCGCCTATGTGTTTTGGGCCCTGCTTTGACCTCTGTACCTGACCGGTCCTGTGTTGCTGGTGCGGTGACTTTGGGGTTGCCTTGAACCCCCAACAGTGGGCTGCCTATGCCCAGGAACTTAGACTTGTAAGTGTCTTACTTACCTCCCTCAGGAACTGTTGATTTCTGCACTGTGTCCACTTTTAAAATAGCTTATTGCCATTTTAACTAAAACTGTGTATACTATTGCTCTAATTCAAAGTTCCTAACTTACCTTTGTGGAGTACCTTGCATTTTATGTATTTACTTCAAATCTTCAACTTGTGTAACTAAAAATAAATTAAGAAAATATATTTTTCTATATAAAAACTATTGGCCTGGAGTAAAGTCTTTGAGTGTTTGTTCCTCATTTATTGCCTGTGTGTACAACAAATGCTTAATACTACCCTCTGATAAGCCTACTGCTCGGCCACACTACCACAAAATAGAGCATTAGAATTATCTAATTTTGCCACTATCTTACCTCAAAGGGGAACCCTTGGACTGATTGTGCACACTATCTTTCACTTTGAGATAGTTTACACAGAGCCAACGTCCTACACAATGTAGACCTTGGTCCAGAAAGGACAAATATTATGTCACAACCATCTGTTCCTGAAGTACACACACATACTGGTTGGATTTGGCACAAGGGTGAGTGATGGTTCGAAATGTAAAATTTTGTCAACAAGAGATTTCACAAAAATGAAATGCACTGTTAATAATTGAAAGGTTAAAAAACTGTACCAATGACTAACAGCTTGTGAGCTGAAAACCTGCGTCAAAGCACCAACTGCTTTACAGGCCATTCACACACCTTTGATACGTGACACACACCAGACAATTCACACCACCAGCCGTGGGCACAACACTCACACCAACAGACCGCACCATTCACTTTCATACGCCCACATGACCAGCAAGGCAATCACACGGGCTGTCGGAGTGTGTGGACTTGCTTTTGCAGTGTGTGTAATGACCAGCAGCAAGTCACTACTCGCACACCACCAGCAAAATGCTTGCTCAATCATACTGCCAGCCAAGCGCCAGTCCACTCACACCACTAGCCAAACGCCTGTCCACGCACACCGCAATACATTTTTTTTTAACAAAAAAGAAAACACAAACCAAATGGAAGTCATAGAAACTATAACTACAAACACAACAGTGCTAAAACATACTAATGCCAACCGGGAATCTAAACAAAAAATATAGATCTAAAACATGCAGGTACACACTGCCCAGGTTGAGAAGGACACTCTGGGCAGTGCATACAGCTCTTCTTCCGCACGCCTCTTCACATACAGACTTCATATCTCTTACAGGGATTGTTTTATTATTTTTGGTGTGCAAGGAATGTTTTCAGGAAAGTGGCGATCTTTCAATCTAGCCACACCCTCCACCACTCCAACTCTAAGAACACTTGCCTGTTACAGTAGAACAAGACTGCTTATCACAGACTGCTGAAACTGAACAAATGTCATCTTTGACTCAGGAGAACAATCTTTAAGTACAACAAAAGCATTGAACATTGCTAAATGGATCAAATTGATAGCCAACTTCTTATACCAAATGTAAGCCTTACGAACAGCAGTGTAAGGTTCCAACCTCTGATCTACCCTCTCTCGACCCCACCCATGTGCCTATTGTAGTACACAGGTTTGAACAATTTCCTAAACAATTGCATACCAGTGTAGAAGTTATCTGCGTATAAATGGTGACCTTTGTTAAAAAGTCCTTTACCAAGTTCCCACACAATTTTCTCACTAACTCCAAAAGTGGACGGACAACAAAGGGGGGGGTCAGTATTGGAATCCCTAAAAGCGTACACAAGAAAATTATAGACCTATTATGTACTACTCTGACAACATATACATCTTAATTTCATAACTTGCTCTCTTGCTAGGAATTAACTGCGTAAAAACCAAGCGCCCCTTGAACAGGACTAAAGACTTATCCACAGCTAATTCTTTCCCTGGACTATAGATCTCTGAAAATCGATGTACAAAGTAATGGAGAAAAGGCCAAATCCTAAAACGACGCGGTCACAATCAGGTTGATCTTGTGGCAATGCTGAAGCATTATCAACAAAATGCAGCATCTGAAGCCGAAGCAAATACCAATCACAACTCATGATTGCAGGAAATATGTCAGTGCCCACCAAGGGACTTGTAGACCAATATGAAGACAGCGACAGCTTCCTTATCAAGCCTGCCAACAAAGTTAAACCCAAGAACTTCTTCAACTCATCCAGATTTGAGGGAGTCCACCGGGTAGCTCTAGAACGGGACTTAAGTCTGACACTGTTGTCCCTCAAATACTGTTCAGCATACAAATTAGTCTGGTCAACTATCTCATCCAAAAATACATAATCCATACACAACTGAAAGAAATTTATAGCAAAAAGGTTTTCAATATTCATTCTACATCCTGCAACACCACTAAAGGCAGGCAACACCTGCTGCGCCATATTTGGGGCAACCCAGAGTTCAGCTCTTCAAATGGGAAGCCTTTCAACCCCAGGCTGCTGTCCAGATGCCTCTTGCTGCACATCATTGTCCTCCTCTAAAAGAGGCACTTCCTCTGCACTGAGAGTGGCTTCATCATCAGATGTTTCCTCTCTGACAGAAAATTCACTGCCAGAATCTTCCATTTCCTCCTCTGCTTCAGATGCAGAGTCAGTTTCATAATCCTGGTCAGAGGGCAATTCGAAAAGTATCCTGCTGAGGGGCAATCCTGCGGTTAGCCATAATCTTTACTAATAATAGTAACTTGAAAGTAATTTGACAGTAAGTAACCTAACAAATAAGTCAACAATATCCAAATCTGAGTAAAATAAGAAAGTGTGGCTTTATCAAACAGAAAGTAAAACTACTAGCATATAGTAACCTGAAAGGAAACGTCTCAATACAAATCCCACAAAACCTATATACTCAATATACCACTCACTTGCCAGAGACTGCTACCCTCAGGATCACCTGCACCTACTCTGTACAGACACAGCAAGCAACAACTAGAAAGAAAAACAAAAGAAGATTACATACAAGACAACACAATACACATCATGCACAAATCCAAGGAGAATTTCACACAAAAAAAACAGAAGCTAACTATGCTGCTATTACACCATTTACAAAAACTCATTCATGCATGGCAGTGATGCTCATTTGTAGTAACCAGTACAAAAATGTTTTTCTTACCAAACACATGCAACTGCGTGAACAGCAGATCTACCAGTGCCAGAACCACAAGCTGACGTCACAGGAAAGGAATCACAAGCTTTGCACTAGAATAAAAAGGAGAACTAAGACATTATGATCACAAATGCAAATAATGTGCCAGTCCACACACACCACCAGCCAAGCAAAAGTCCACAAACACCGCCAGCCAAATGTCAGTACACATAGACCGTCAGCTGAACTCCAGTTCACACACACAGAAACTTTCACTTGGGGCAGAAGGGCCTAAACAACAATATTACAAAATCCCTGGTGTCTAGTGGCTTCTGCTCCCCTTGAGGTTAGAGGGCCTAATAATATATGGGCTATCTGCCCCAAAGGGAAGCAGAAACGGCTACAACAGTCCTCCCCAAAATGGGAGCAACCCTTGCCCAAGGTTATGCTCCACACAACAACATTATTACAAAAAATATTATCCCTGGTGTTTAATGGCTTCTGCCCCTCTTAAGGGCAGCTGAGCCTAAAAACATAAGGCCGAACGGCCACGAAGGGGAGCAGAAACGGCCACTACATTTACACACATACCTCCAAACAGAAAGCGACCCTTGCCCAAGGGGCCGCTCCCCACAACAATATCACCCAAATATAATCCCTGGCATCTAAAGGCTTCTGCACCCCTTGAGGGCAGATGGGCCTAATAATATAAGGCCGATCAGTTACCAAGGGGTGCCAGAAACGGCCACAACATTTGCCCCCAAAAAGGGAGCAACCCTTTCCCCCAGAGGCCGCTCCCCAAACACCAAAATGTACATTAAAAAAAAAAAAAATCCCTGGTGTCTAGTGGGCATTCCTGCTGCCCGATTGCAGCTCGATGGCTGATACATGCAGCAGGAATGCCCACCAAAGAGATATCAGGGGAAAGGAAAACCCTTTCCTTCCCTCAATGCCTCTTTGTTCTCCTCTAACCCCGTCCCCATGGAGAAACTTACCTGTTTCTTCATCGATGCGCTGGAAACACTTGGCTCTCCAGCACCTTCTCGGTGACATCATCAGATGCAGTGGGGGATTGGGATTGCAACGGAAGCGCTTTCGCTGCCATCCCTGGCGGAGGGGTTCAGAGGAGTGGCCCAAAGGGAAAGCACCAGAACTTCCCCTGTTGGTGGGTGCCAGGACAGCTGAAGGGGTTAAAGTTGAAATAAAGCAACACAAATATTATTATTTTTTTTAAAAGAAGTCCAAGCAGCCTCATCTCTGTTTTACCACTCTCTGGGGGTTACTACAACTTTGGAGGAGGTGTTAATCTGTCCCAATTGTGACGGATATACCAGCAGCCGTATTACGAGTTCCATAGGATATAATGGACTCGTAATACGGCTGGTGGTATATCCGTCACTTTACCGTCACTTTTGGGACGGATTAACACCTCCTCCAAAGTTGTAATAATCCCCTCTGTCTGATAAGTCACAAGGATGTCAACTTGCTCCGCTGTCTCGTTCCCAGATCACTAGCGATAAATTGATCCCAATGCAAATCAGAGCTTTTAAGGTTGCCATACTTCATGCTTTGGCTCCTTACCAGTTCCCTCTGGCACACTTATGGACCACAAAGATGTGAGAAGTAGTCCAGCTGGGTTGCCTCCAGTGCGTCCGCTCTTTGCACCTGCTGTGCCTTCTAAACCAGTTTCTGATTAAACTTCAAATTAGAAGCCAATTCCAGTCCTAGCTCAGCAAACCATGCCTGTCCATGCCCTGAGCCAAATGAACAAGTGATGGACGGAATTCTGAACAATTTCAAACATTCACAGAGATCTGGGCCCAAATCCATTGTTTTTTTGCTACCCATGCCATTCCAGTTTGGACCCAGCCAAATGCAAATCAGCTTTGACCCTGCTCCACATGGGAACAGTCCAGCCTGAACTGCCAAGCCAGGTTCTCCCTGGACTGGAAACAAACATCCTGGGACTGGTTTCAGGGTATCACCCTTCATCAGCCAGCCCAGCTTGACTCCAGTGGCATGGGGAGCAAGGGACCCACATCTTGGCATGGATTCCTTTCCTTTCTATCCAGCCGCCTATCCCACCTGCATCAGAGCATCTCTTGTAGGACCGTTTGTCCATTTTGCTGCAGGAAGTTTAGGCTTTTTTGGCCAAAGGAGACATAAAGAGGTTTCTGGGTTTGAAAACAGACACTGGGTGATACTTAAGTTTATATCCCTCTGCCTTCATCCTATTTTAGATCTCCAGTCACTCTTTTTTTTTCCTGAAAAATGACAAATTAATAATGCCTAAATTGAGCCAGATTCTAGCAGCCCTGGTTCCAGGAGACTTGATGTGGGGGCACTGGACCCGAAGGACTCCCATTTCTTCATTCCTTCCTGTAGTCCTATATGTTTGCCTCTGGTTCAAGGTGGGCAAGTAGCATTTTTACTTCAGTACTCCTCTTCGGCCTCACTAATGCCCCTCAGGTGTTCATGAAGGTAACGGCAGTGGTCTCAGCATATCTTCAGAGGTTGGGAATACCAGTCTTCTAATACCTCGGCAATTGACATTGGTGAGCCTGTCTTCAGTAGCCACTTATAGACCTCCTCCAAATGATTGTAAACGTCCATACATCTTTGGAGTTCACCAGAGCACCCCTTCATTAGACCTATTCTGGACAAGGTTCATATTCAAGCCTTTTCTCTGGACCAACGAGCACAGGACATTCAAGTTATAATTCCAATCTGTCAGCCTATGTCTTAAGTTTCAGTGAGAATAGTTCTGAGACTTCTTGATCTACTGCCCCGCCTGCATCCAGCTCACTAACAAAGCCAAGTGGCAAATGCAAGCTCTGCAGAGAGATCTGAAGTCTCAGTGGGCTCAGCACTAAGGGAGCCTGCCAGAGTCGAAAGTGACTGCAAAATACCTGCAGTGGTGACTGTTGAACTGCGGACCAGCAACAGTCCTCTATCCCTACTCCACCCAGAGTTGACAGTGGTAATAAATGCATTGCTACTGGGTTTAGGTATTCATCTGTGAGAGGTGGAGCTCAGAGGCCTCTGTTTTTGGGACCAGGATTCCTCCAGAGACCAATTTGCTGGATGTACAGGCGATTAATTTCCTACCTTGCATCAATGGGTGGCTGGTGCAGGTTCTCATGGAAACACCACCACCATGTGGTACTGCTACCAGCAGGCCAGTATGGGCTCCTGGGTCCTGTGCCAAGAGACCCTTCTCCTCTGTAGCTGGCTGACTTGTCAGGAAAGTTCCTTGATTGTCAACCATCTGACAGGATATTCAAATGCCAGAGCTGATGAATTCAGCTGGTGATTCATAGCAGATCACGAATTGCAGCTACATGGGGGTGATACAGGGCATCATCAATGGGGAGAGCCCTCGCTAGATCTCTTTGCCACTGCAGAGAATGAGCAGTGACAGATATTTACACATTAAAATTCTACAGAATGCTGTCTCCGTGAGACACATTCTACCTAGAGTGGAGCATGAGACTTCTGTATGCCAGCACTCCACTACTTCTCTTGCCTTGAGTTCTGAAGATCAGGAGCAACAGGGCCCAAAACATCCTAGAGCAACCAGATTGAGCCAGGAGGGTGTGGTACGCTGAACAATTGGGCATAAGCATCTATTTTTCGAATAAGTGACCACTTCATGAGGATCTTCTGTCTCAGCAGCAGGGGAGGGTCCTTCACCCAAATCTGTGCAATTTATATCTCCGTGCATGGAGATTCAGTGGCAGCAGTTGACTGTGTTTGATCTGCCACCTGAGAAGGTAGATGTCATCCTCAACACCATGTGTCCTTCCACAAAATCCATTTATACCAAGACTAGGGACAAGTTTGTGGCCTGGTGTGGTATCCACCAGACTGACCCTTTACAAGTCACGTTTCCAGATGTTCTATTGTTAATTTTGAATTTGGCCTAGCAAGGTCTTGCAGTTGGCGCTCTATGAAATTTTATTTGTTGGCCCTTTCAGCTTTCCTATATTTTCTAGGCCAACTGTCCTATCTTAAATTACCTGTTGCGGTGAGGTTTGTGAAAGATTTGATAGATATGTTTTCTCGCAAACCATTTCTGATGCCACATTTCATGTGGGCGCCATTCAAGCTGTTGCATATCTGCTCACAGCGTCTCCTGACATTAAAGACCATCTTCCTCATTGCAGAGACATCTTGTGTAGGAGGCTGGCCTGGTTTGTAGTGGGTACCTATGGTATTTACAACTTATACCAGGTCCAGTTATCCCTTATTAGGGAAATATAGGCAGTGTCTAGAAGCCAAGCTTTCTAGACATAGCTGTAGCTAAGCAGCCAAGGCTTAGCTAGGAGACATGCAAAGCTCATGCAATACCACTGTAGCCACACAGTACTCACACACATGAAAGAAAACACTCAGTGTTACAAAAATAAAGGTACTTTAGTTTGGTGACACAAATACCAAAAATACTATAGAGACTATATTCCCTTAAGAGGTAAGTAATACACAAATTACATAGTATGCAGAAATATGCATAAAACTGTTAGAAAACAGTGCAATTTGTGAAAACCACAATAGTTAGAAATGGGCCTGGGGGAACCAAACCATATACTAAGAAAGTGGAATGCAAATTTTGGTTTCCCACCTAGGCAAGTGTAGCGTGTTGAGGGTCGCTGGGAGTACTAGAAAACCCCAAAGGTAAGTACTAGAATCCCCCCCAGTGCCCAGGAAAGAAGTAAAACACAGTAACTTTCCCAGAACACACACAGAAATGAGAAAGAAGATTATGCAAGAACCAGGAGAGACTGCGAGACATCAACAGTGGATTCCTGGATCTGAGGTCCTGTGGAAGGAGGGTACCAAGTCCAAGGAGCACAGAAGAGTCCAGGAAGAACAGGATCACCTGCTAACCCAGATGAAGGCGCAAAAGAAGAACCACCAGTGAACAAGGACAGTCAGTATTGCACCCAAGAAGACTAAGTCGGGTTCCTGTTTGGTGCAGATGATGTCCCCCGCCACATGGAGGATTGCAGTCTGGTTTGTGTTGCTGGAGTCCGCCAACAAGCCTTGGCACATGCAAAGCTCACGGTTAGTGGAAAATGGCGCTGCCCAGGACCAGGAGGGACCTGGTGGACTCTACCCAGGAGAGCGAGACAGAGGGGGCTCTCAGCAACTGAGAGAGCTCACAGAAGACCAGGCAGCATGCATAGGAGTCCCACAGTATGGGGACAAAGGAGGTGAAAGAAGAGGCAGCACTACGACAAGGGCTCCTGGGCCGCCAGAGAACCATTCAGGAAGATGTGGGTCACAGCATAGGATGCTGGGGGCTGGAGCTGCAAGTTGCACAAATAACTTTGTGGAAGAATGCCAACAAGTCTTGGCAACTGCAAAACACGTGGTGCACAGGGGTACTGCCTTGCGTGGGGAGGCAAGATCTTACCTCCACCAAAGTTGATCAGTGAGATGTCAGGACCACATCAGTCTACCACCTATGATGCAGGATCCACGCAGCTCAGCAGGAGAGGGGATCCAAGCAGCTGGTCATTGTTGCCGTAGGTGCCTGCTGAACCAGAGGAATGATTCCTTCACCCCAACGGAGATTCCTTTGCACTTCTGGTGCAGGCTGAAGATGGGCAGTCCTCAGAGGATGCATGACCGTGAAACAGTTGCAGTTGCTGGCAGGAGCTGAAGATAAAATGTTGCAGAAGGCGTCTTGCTTCTATGTTGCAGTTTGTAGAGTTCCTGGCGGGTCCAGATGCAGTTTCTTCGATGAGAGGTTGAAGTGGAGGATGCAGAGGATTCCTGTTGGAGTCTTGCAATCCGAATCTGAAGAACCACCCCAAAGGAGAGACCATAAATAGCCTGAAAGGGGGAATGGTCACCTAACTAGGTAAGCACCTATCAGGGAAGGATCTGCAACACCTGCTGGCACTGGCCACTCAGATGCTCCCAGAGTTCCCTGCCAACCTTGAATCCAAGATGGCAAAACACAGGGACCCTCTGGAGGAGCTCTGGGCACCACCCCTGGGGTGGTGATTGACAGGGGAGTGGCCACTTCCCTTTCCTTTGTCCTATTTTATGCCAGAGCAGGAACTGGGGGTCCCTGAACCAGTGTAGACTGGTTTATGTAAGGAGGGCCCCAAATGTGCCTTTCAAAGCATTTCCAGTGGCTTGGGAGGCTACCCCTTAAAGCCTGTAACACCTATTTCCAAAGGGACAGGGTGTAACACCCCCTCCCAAAGGAAATCCTTTGTTCTGCCTTCCTGGACTCGAGCTTCTCAAGCAACAGGAGGGCAGAAATCTGTCTGTGAGGTGGCAGCAGCTGGGGCTGCCTGGAAAACCTCAGAAGGCTGTAATGGCAATACTGGGGGTCCTCTAAAAGCCTTGGGGTATGATTCCAACATGTTCAGAGTTACCATTATGTAGCTGGACATAGGTAGTGACCTATGTCCAGTACACACCTAAAACAGCGACTGGGAAAATGGTCCTGGAGGTAATTTTTGTCAATCTTTTTTGAGACCTTTACTCCCGTGTGCGAGGATGTCATTCAAAAAACCTGTGGGGTGTAAACCTTTTTGTTCCTGCCACAGGGAGATATCCGTGACAGACCCCACCTAGTTTGTTTCTGGTGCTTGGAGCCAGGCCGTGTCTCCAAGACCTGTGAGGACTGCTTGGCCGTGAACCCAAAGGTGATGCAGGATCGCCCCCACAAGCGCTTGGTCGTCCATTGCCAGTTACTCCAGAATGCTCCAGGTACTAGTCATGTGGAAGGTCTCAGGCCGATTCAAACAGTCATTGCAGGTGCTTATCATTGTACCCAAAGTAATCAGGTAAGTCCCACAAGAAGACTAAGCAATCTTTGACTTCACTGTGCCGATTCAAGCAATCGGATGAGGGGTGGGAATTATGGCAGCATTCTAGGCCCTGCTCCCATGCGTCAGCCTTAGAATCTGTCTCTGGGTCCACTCAGCACCGCCCTGAGTTTCCTAGAGTTGGGGTGACCCCCGCCCAACTACAGGAATTTTATGAGGTACTGTACCTCATTTTTGGACAGGTAAACCCCTCCAGTGCACCTTCAGGCTCCAGGGTTTTGATGGGTGCCCCCACTGAATTTTCCCTAGTAAGCCATCCTCACACCAGTCGGGCACCCTGGATCAAGACCTGCTCTGGTCGCAAGACTACAACCTTCCTCGGATCCAGTTCCAGTGGTCATTCCCAGCGTTGCCGACACCCTACAGCGACGCCGACCCATCATTATACATGAATCTGACAGAGTCAGATTGACAGTCCCCATCATCGACTCTAGTGCTGGCCGGAACTCATTCTTCTGAGTTAGAGCTAGTGCCTTCTGTTTTTTTACAGGCCCTGTGAGGATTATGAGTGGGGAGAATCTGAAGATCCTTATGGCTACCAGAGCCCTTAAAAAAAACCATTGGTGTGGACACCTCGCCAGGCACTTGTCTAGTCCCTCCTTCTAGTGTGGCTACGGATGAGGGAACTTTCTTTACCATAATTGTGAAAAGGGCATCTGGGATCCTGGATTTAGGTTTGTCCTCAGTGGCAGTCAAGACGAATGTCTTGACAGAGGTGCTTCAGCAAAGAGTGGTACCAACAGAACCTCTCCTCCCTTTTAATGAAGCCCTCACAGATGTCCTTCCGGGGGCATGGGCCAAGCCCCACACACTGGCTCCTGTGCACAGGACAACTGCCCGCTGCCATCACGTCACTCCTGGGGACCCAGCTTTCCTCACCTAGCATCCCCTAGCATCCCACCCAAGAGAATCTGATTGCCTAGGCCTCCACCTCCAAAGTTAATCCTGGTGTGTTCCCTACTGCACTATTGGATAGGGAATCCAAGAAGCTGGATACCTTTGGGAAGGGGATGTTCTCTTCCACCAGCCCTGCCCTGTGGTTGGTGTTTCGGTTGCGCAAGTTCTGCCATGGTCTCGGAGGAGACCTGAGCCATACTGAACCAGGTTATTGCCAATGGCACAAAGACTGCAAAGGGGCTGCATGTGACCGACTTGCTAGGCAGAGCAATTGTATCTTCAGTGGCACTCATATGCCTTGTCTGGCTAAGATCTACTGGCTTTTCAGGGGATGTCCAGGCATACTTTATAGAAATGCCCTACAGTGACACCCGCCTCTTCAGTGATAATGCAGGTCTCGCCCTGGAGTGCTTTAACGACAGCCAGCCCCCTACTCACTTTCTGGGTCTCTCTATGGCCACATGTCAACCCCATTCTGCCTTTTAGCTCTTTCGTGGCTGCAGTAGGGGCGTCAAGGCACATCCATTCCAGTCCATCCACCAAGGCCCACAGACTCCGCAATCCTTTTGTGGCCAAGGAGTCAGCTCCCACAAGCCACTTGGGAGACACAGCCAGAGGGCTATCCGGTCTACCAACCTCCCAGCAGCCTTGAAAACCCCTTTAGTTCGTCCTCTTACTATCATGGGCACCCAGTAGGCAGAAGATCCAACATCACCTGCCCCACTGGCAGTCCATAACATTGAACAAGTGAGTACTTCAAAATTGATCAGTGGGGATACTCCATCCCTTTCCCAGCCACTCATGTCACCATCCCCAATCTGGCTGACAGAGGACTCCTCTCCCTGCTCCATTAGGAAGTACAGGCTCTTTTTGCCAAAGGAGCCATTGAGAGGGTGCCTGAATCAGAAGTATGTTGTGGTTGCTATTCCCTCTACTTTCTGGTGCCCAAGAAGGATAGAGGCTTCTGCCCTATTTTAGACATGCACCCTCATCTTTTTCCTGAAGGAAGAGGACAAGATGCTCATGTTAGCACAGTGTCTGTTTTCCCTGGATCCTGGACAGTGGCCCTGGACTTCCAGGACACCTACTTCCACATTCCAGTCTTGCCCCCCCCCCCCCCACAGTCATTACCTGTGGTTTACAGTGGGCCACAAGAACTTTTAATTCATCATTCTCCCATTTGGCCTTACTAGCACCCCTTGGGTGTTCACCAAGGTGATGGTTGCAGCTCATCCTCAAAGATCGGGGTACCAGTCTTCCCCTATCTGGACAACTGACTGTTAAAGGTGGGCTCTTCCCAGGCAGCTGCCTCTCACCTCCAGACAACTACGATGGCGCTCCTGCACTCGCTGGGGGTCACTATCAACGTGCCTAAGTCACACCTGACTCCCTCTCAGATGCTCCCTTTCATTGTAGATATTCTGGACAGGTTGCAGTTTCAGGCCTATCCTCCCAAGCGGTGAGTCAAAAATATTCAGGCTATAATACCGATGTTTAAGCCTCTAATCTGGGTTTCAGTGAGACTTACTCTGATGCTGCAGGGCCTCATGTCCTGCATCCTATTTGCCCGCTAGCTTATGGAAGCTCTGCAGTTGGTCCTGAAGATCCATTGGGCACAGCATCAGAGGAATCTCTCCGTCATGGTCCAGATCTTGGTGAGAAGGGCAAAAGATCTGCAGTGGTAGTTGTCTCTTCTCTAACCAGATCTGATAGTAGTGAAAGATAGTCATTCCGGGGATGAGAAAAACGTCTGGGAAAGGTGGAGATCAGAGGCCTCTGATCTCAGGTGGAATCCGGACTCTACATCAACCTTCTGGGCGATCTGGCTGGCATTGAAAGCCTTTCTACCCTCCATCACAGGAAGGCTAGTGAAGATATTAACAGACAAGGCCACCATAACAAATAGAGCGGGGTGGGGATGTGAACCCTTTGCCAAGAGGCCCTGCGTCTCTGGACATGGCTGGAACGTCATGGCGGTTCAACACCTGGTACAGACAAACTCAACCAATGATGCCTAGCGGATCACAGAGGGCACCTCCATCTGGAGGTGGAGCAAGGTCTCAGCAGTGGGGAGACCCTTGGTTAGATCTATTCACTACCACTTAGAATGCATAATGTTTGAGCTGTTGTGCACTGGAGTTTCCAAGGCGGCTCTTGCTCAGAGCCACTTGTCATCTCAAGTGCAGCTCAGGCCTCCTGTACACCCTTCCACCCATACCACTCATGCCTAGAGTTCTCAAGAAGATCAGGAACAACTAGGCTCAAGTCACCCTTGTGGCTCCAGATTGGACGTGGAGAGTTTGGTATAGCGAGCTGTTGAGCAGGGCCATCGGTCCTTCAATCAGGCTGTCCTTTCGGGAGCATCTCCTGTTGCAGCAGCAGTGGAGGGTTCTCCACCCGAATCTGGCAACACTCTGCCTTCATGCATAGAGGTTGAGCAGCAAGAGTTGATAGCTTTCGACCTTCTGCCCGAAGTCAGCAATGTTATCTTGGCAGCCAGGCGTCCTTCCACCAAGACAGTGTATGTCTGCTGCTGGGGCAAGTTAGTGGGATAGTGTGCGGAGAAACAGGTTGATCCACTTGATGTTCCCCTTTCTCAGGTCCTTCTATTTATTGTTTCTCTTGCCCAGCAAGACTTTGAGTAAGGGCTCCTTAAAGGTCTGTCTTTCAGCCATCTCAACCTTTTTGTGGTTGCCAGAGTAGCCATCCCTGTTCAAATCCACTGTTCTGAATAGGTTTTGAACACGTTTTCACCTTCACCCTTCATCATGCCTCAGTGGGACCTCAATCTAGTACTCATTTTTCTGATGTGCGTTCCTTTTGAGCCACTGCACAACTATCCTCTCAGCTTCCTTACTATTAAGATGGCCTTCCTAGAGGCAATAACATTTGCATGGAGGGTTAGTGAGCTCCAGGCTTTGTCATCTAAACCTCCGTACCTAAACATCTTCTTAAGCAGGCTAATGGTTCTCGCTAGAGCTTCCTTCCTGCTGAAAATTGTCACTCCCTTTCATGAAGGCCAGTTCATCACTCTGCCTACCTTTTTACACTCCACCGCATCCCTCTAAGGAAGAAGAGCGATTCCACCGACTGGACCCAAAAAGAACAACCTTCACTATGGGTTGACGACCAACTCATTGCAGGGTATGTCGGAGCGAAGAAGGGGGGAAGGCCATGCAGAATCGAGCATTTGCACTGGCCCAGCCCTGGACATCAGCCGGGCAACAGCATGGGCTTCTCTGCACATGTTCAGGAACCACTACCACCTGGATAGTCAGGTCTGTCGGGATAGGCACTTTGCTTGTTTGGTCCTGCGGGACTTTGGTATCTAACGGTTTTATGGACCCACCGCTGGGATGGAATTCTATTCTAACGTAAGGAATCTGCAGGTAAAAGTCTCTATCAGATGAACAAGTGACTTACCTTTGATAACTACTTATTTGGTTGAGACTAGAGACTTTAGCTGCACATTCCTTACCAACCCAACTATCCTTCCAGCTGATTGAACAGATTTCTAGAGAAAGGGTTTTTTCCCCTTTCAGGGCCCTAGTTTTCCACACCAGTGAACAATGTTCTTCGTTGCACCACACTCCTGGTATAGAAAATTGTGAAAAGAAACTGATTTCAGCACTGGGGTAGCACCTATATAGGCACAGTGCATGTCACTTCTTGCGCAGATGAACAGATAACACCATGCAGAGCCAAAGAATGCCACCTCCCGGCACGACTTCTCACAAAACTTTTCCAGATCCAGTCTGACGCCTGGGGATAATTCTAAGGTAAGGAATCTGCGGCTAGTCTCTACAAGACAAGGCATTACTGAAGGTAAGTAAACTGCTACTGAATGCACCTGTCTTGGACTACCATAAATATTAAAACTCTGTGAACTATATTGTCGCCCAATATCTATGGCTATACCTGTGCACAAATCTGCACCTGCCACCACAGGGGCAATCCGGAAAGGATTACATGCTAAAAGATATGGATAGTGCACCACTGCGCAAAGTCAGTAAAGTCCAGTAACACAACGTTGACTTTTAAAAATCTTCATTTTTTATTATTGCTTTTTCTTAAACAAACCGAGCAATCAGCCAACGCGTTTCCTCCTACACAAAAGGACTTCTTCAGGGCTGAAGTGTTCCATGTTATTAAGTTGCCAATGGTCTGCCGTCCTAGTACATAGAAAAGCTTCAACCGCTCTAATCCTGAACTGTTTACATATACAAGTGTAAAGACTAGTAAAATCCATAGTTACAAACATCAGGTCATCAGACCACTCAAAATCATCAAATGTATTTAATATGTCTTTACTATCTTCTATATATGCAGGTAAATTGTGTACAAACGGTTGTAAAAATGTGTCCACATATTCAGATAGTCTCTTTGTGGGGGAAGAATTCCCCGAGATAATAACATGGTGATGGAAATGATTGATATCATTCTTTCAAATATTTTTTTCTTATATGATGGTCAGTGGTTCCATCAAATACAGGGGACCGCGATGGGTTCCTGGTTTGCTCTTTCTCATGCCTGCCTTTTCATGGGTTGGTATGAGAGGGAGCATGCCTGGGGTATGCATGCGTCCCAATGGACTTATCTATTGGTTTTCTGTGGTAGATACATAGACGATATTATACTCATATGGAAAGGCTCTGTTGAGCAACTTGTGATGTATCATATGTTTCTTAATGATAACCCCTTTAATGTCAAACTCAGTCTACAATACAGCAAGGAACAGATTGACCTTCTTGACATTACATTCTACCTTGAAGGGAATAAGATAAAGAGCACTCTCTTTAGAAAGCCTACCTCATGTAACAGTGTCCTACATGACAGCAGTGCCCATCCTAAGTCTGTGATCAACAATATCCCCTTTGGAGAAATGGTCCGCATAAGACGCAATTGTAGCACCAACAAGACATTCACTACACATGTCGATAAAGCCAAACAAAGATCCAGAAATCGAGTCTATGGAGAACATATCCTGACAAAAGCGGAAAAGCGAGTAGGACAATTAATGAGAAGCAATACGCTTGTAATGAATAGTAGTAATAGTGACAAAAGAAGAAAGGAGCAGACCCTTGTGAGATTTGTTACTCAATTCTCCTCATCAAGTAATGACATATATAAGATCATTAGGAAGCATTGGCATTTACTATTGGAAATACCTAATATTCGTAATTGTATCTCCGAAAAACCTCAGATAATCTATTGAAGGGGTAGAACTCTTAGGGATCACTTGTGCCCTAGTTATATTGCTACAAATAAATCATCTAAGTGGCTACCTATGGGCCCACTAGGTTTCTTTATATGGCATGAGTGCAACATCTGTAGCTTGGGTATTGATAAGATCAAAAGGTTCTGCTACAATTCTCGTAAATGCTATGAAATCAAACAGTTCATCAACTGTAAAACAAGATATGTTTACATTTTAGGATGTGGATGTGGTAAAATCTATGTTGGCAGCACTATAAGGCCTCTCAAACTCCGTATACAAGAACATGTCCGTGCAATTAAGAATAAAGACATTAGATATCCTCTGTCACTGCATATGTTGGGACAACATACAGATGACAATAAGATCTGGTTTCATGGGATTGATACGGTACCAACAAAAAAAAGAGGGGGTGACAGAGAATTGACCCTGCGGCGCAGAGAGGCAGCATGGATATGCCGCCTATGCGCCGTGAGTATGGGCCACAATACAGATGAAGAATTCCATTATTTCCTTTAAATAGGCATCGCTTGTTAGGTCTCTGTTCTCTCTTTTTTCCCGTTGGCTAATTTCTTTAGAATTTCACAATTTTAGGGTTTTCTGAATTGGATACTCACCCCCAATAGATGATGGGCCATAATTGTCATATAATCTATATACATTTAGTATAATGGACACCAGTTCAAAATGACCGACGCCTTTATCCATTATGGCGAATATTTCAATGGTACTATGGTCGCTATAGCGACGGGTATGTTTTCTGTGTGTTATTCATCACAGATTATCTTTCTCTTCTTATCTTGTAGGGCTTTATTAAAATCGTTTTCAAGCCCCAAGAATGTCTTATCTATATTCCTCCTTGTTTTGCCACCATCTACGTTATTGATTACGTCCTTCTAAGATGGCTGACACCCCATTTTAAAATTATCAGTTTTTCGTGGCTCTTCCTATGCCATGTTAATATAACATGGCATAGTCTGTAAGCTTTATACTTTAGGGCTTTATTATAAGAATGTCTTAGGCTCCGTTGGTTCTCAGTATAGTTGACACCAGTTCAAAATGGCCGACGTATTTATGCGATATGAAGAGTAATTTTATCGTATAATAGTCGCTATTGCAACTTATATGCATCTTGGGTCCTGTTTAGAATAGAGCAGTGGTTCCCAACCTTTTGATTTCTGTGGACCCCCACTTTAACATTAATGGAACCCAGGGACCCCCACTGAATCATCATGGGAATCCGGGGACCCCCGCCTGAGTCATTACTGGAAGCTGGGGACCTAATTTGTCAATATTTGTTAATATTTTTAAATTTTCTAGCCTCTTGTGGACCCCCTGAGAAGGCTTCGCGGACCCCCAGGAGTCCCCGGACCACAGGTTGGGAACCACTGGTATAGAGTATCAGTTTCTTTTTACTTTTTAGGGCTTGATCAAAACTCCTGTTAAGCCCGTATAATGCTAGATGGATCCTATACAACATACCTGTTTATAGAATGGATGACACCATTCAAAAATGGCCGATCTGTTTACCTAAGATGTCGACTATTCTTATTCCAGAACGGTCGCCATAGAAATGAGTATGCCACCTGTGTCAAATAATCTCGTTATCTAGATTGCCCAGGGTTTAAAAGCGGATGTCAAGCTGGGCTCAGTTTACTTTCTGTGCCAACCGGGACGGACATGGCTGATCCCTTATGTTATGGGGTAAGCGGTTACTAATTGATTGCAATTTCACGTGCTTCACGGACCTTTCAGGCAGTATTATCGATGACTAGGCATTTCAATTTAAATACACCGCAAAGGCCATTTATGTAGGGCTATTTGTTTATGGAGTTTGTTGACCTCTTTGTAAATTCTCCATCTTTTGAAAATTTTGAAAATATCAAATTTATGTGTGGATAGTCGATTATTTTGGTTGTTACTCGTTTCTCAATCCGTGGGATATTACATAGTGTTGTCATTCTTTTTAGTAATAATAGGTTGGACATTTAATTCCAATAATATGGAAAGACAATCAATTTAAAGACCATGCAAATATAAGGTATGATGTGTTTGATATCATATTTATTTCTCTATACATAAAAAAAATGTATTATTATTTTTTCTTTTCAATAAATATATTGTTAAAAATTACAGAATGATGGCAATATTATAAAAATCTTTAGAACTATGTAGATTATATCCTTTAAAAAAATCTGGTGTTTATATTTAGTTTTTTGTATTTTGTCTTTGTAAATATTAGTAATATGTGTCATGTGATATATTAATATATATGTCTTCATCGACTATGTGTGTGAATAACATTCCTGGTAGCATGTGTCCCTTGTCTGTTTGATCTGTTCCTATGTGCTACTAGACCATGCTGAGTGATGCCCACCCTTCAGTGAAGGTAAGCGTAAATGAGCACTCTCAGAACATGCTGCCTGTGTTTCAGAACTAGGGTATTCTTATGTTTCTTGTTCCAGCTTTGAGGCAGTGCCCATCTTAGTGTTGCTTTCTGGTGCCACTGGAGACAGGAGAGCTCCCTCTGCCTCATTCTCTGACTCTACCTAGATTTTTATTCTGACAGTGATTTGGCGTCTGAGTCTATTTTGGCTCTGATTGATCCTCTCCACAGAGCACATCCTCTTCCTCCATTCTAGTTTGTGTAAGGCAGCTCTGGTCATTGAGTTGTCCCTGCTTTTTATGAAGGAGAGAACCTACTCTTGACAAAGATCCTAATATCTTGTTCATTAGAACATCTGTTGCCTTTCCTTGAGACACCCAGGGTCCCTCTTTGGGCTTTATAGGGTATGTCTGCCTCAACCCCAGTTGTTATATCTCGACTCCTGCATGGATATTGGGCCCGCTTTAGATCTTGGTGGTAATGGTCCTGCCGTCAATTTAATGCTGGATTTCACCATCCGCCGCCTTGGCGGTCTGCCCTCTCTATTTAGATGTCGGCGGTCCCATAGACTTAAGACTGATGATGAACCACCGTCACATCCATGAATCCTAATCTGTGTCAATGGCGTCCTAGGCAAAAGCTGCTGGCGACAGGACTCCAGCTAGTTTTACTGCCTAGTCAATCATGATATGGCCTCCTGCAGATGCAACTGTGGTGCCTAAACCACCACACCTAAGTTGGCGGATTAGAAGGGATATAAGCACAAAACTTTTTTGTTTTGTTTTTTAATAGTTTTCTATTTCCTGCTGCCATGAATCTGATCGTACAAATCCTACCTTTGCTGCTGGACCAAGACAAAAATCAACTCTGTCAACACCGGATCCAATAGTCAGTCACTGTGTTACCTGACAGGCTCAGAATTGCCTGTGTACATTAGCACTGGACATGCCCACTTGCAAGCAATAGTACAATGATGTGCAACAGGTATGTCTGTAATGTGGCAGTTACAAATACTTAAAATAAAACACCTCAACATATCATTCACAATCACCAATATGGTGCCAACTGCCTGCATGCCAATGGACACCGACAGAAAAAGGCACAACAATCCCTAAATGGGAATGCGTCCATACAGGTGTGTGTAATCCTTTCACACAAACTGCCATATCATAGACATAAACAGTACACATTATTATAAATACATAAAGCTAATATAATGTAGTATTTGCACCACAAAATGAAACAAATGGGTTTACACAGAATGTACAACGAATATAACCTCTACACTTCAAACATTTCGGAGATGTATTAATGTCACAAGTCCCTTTGTTTTGAGCTATTTGTGTGACACAGATCTAATTTAGCTCTAAAGTGTCATATTCCCTGAGTAATACATATGTGATAGAAATGGGGTATTTGGTTGGCAGTCAGGTTACCCCTCTGTCTAAGTAAGTACCCTCACTCTAGTCCGGGTAAGTCACACACAATCCACATTTTCTTGTGCCCACCCTCTGGTAGCTTGGCACTGAGCAGTCAGGCTTAACTTAGAAGGCAATGTGTAAAGTATTTGTGCAATAAATCATACAATAACACAATATAGCACCACAAAAATACACCACACAATGTTCAGAAAAATATATAATATTTATCTGAATATTTGCAGGTCAAAACTATCAAAGATGCAATAAGTAAATGTAGAGATATCACTGAAAAGTTATATAAAGTGTCTTAAGTCTTTAAAGCAAACAGTCTCTTTCAAGCACAAAGTACCAGGTTCGCGTGAAAAATCTCTGCAAAGGGCCGCAGCGGAGGAGAAGCGTGGAAACAAAGGGGTGTGCTTCGATTTCTCGGGCCGCACACAGTGATGTGTTGTTTAGTTTCCACGCATGGACGGCTGTGCGTTGATTTCCGGTGCTCGGTCGTGGATCCTCTTTGGGTTGTGGGGTTTGCAGACGCCCCGGGGTCTGTGCGTGGAATCCTGGGCTTGCGAAGCGAAGTCACAAGCGCTGCGTCAATCCAGTGGGCGTTGCGTGGAATTTTCTTCCGCACGCAGGTGCTGCGTCGCTTTCCCCTCTGGAAGTCGGGCTGCGTTGTCCCAGGTCGGCTATGCATCGATCTGGTGGGCCGTGCGTCGAAGTTCCGGTCGTAGAGCAGGCGCCGCATCGATCTTCTCCTTATGAAGTCGCGATACGTTGTTCCGGTTCGGCGTGCAGTGAATTTCTCACCACAGGGCTGGCTGTGCGTCGGTTTTAGCAAGCTGTGCGTCAAATTTTTGCCACACAAGGAGTCCAGTTGCAAGAGAGAAGAATTTTTGGTCCTGAGACTTCAGGGAACAGGAGGCAAGCTCTATCCAAGCCCTTGGAGAGCACTTCTTCACCACCGCCAGAGAGCAGCAAGGCAGCAGTCCTTCACGGAAAGCAGTCAGGTGAGTCCTTTGGGCAGACAGGCAATTCTTCTTGGCAGGATGCAGGTTCTGGTTTCAGTTATCTTCTTCAGGAACTTTCTCAGTTGGAAGGGACAGAGGCCCTGTTTATATACCCAAATGTGCCTTTGAAGTGGGGGAGACTTCAAAGAGTGGCTTAGAAGTGCCCCAGGTCCCCTTTCAGTTCAATCCTGTCTGCCAGGGTCCCAGTAGGGGGTGTGGCAGTCCTTTGTGTGAGGGCAGGCCCTCCACCCTCCCAGCCCAGGAAGCCCCATTCAAAATGCAGCTGTATGCAAGTGAGGCTGAGTATCCTATGTTTGGGGTGTGTCTGAGTGAATGCACAAGGAGCTGCCAACTAAACCCAGCCAGACGTGGATTGTAAGGCACAGAAGGATTTGAGTGCAGAGAAATGCTCACTTTCTAAAAGTAGCATTTCTAAAATAGTAATATTAAATTCAACTTCACCAGTCAGCAGGACTTTTTATCACCATTCGGGCCATACTAAATATGGCCTTCTTACTCCTTTCAGATCAGCAGCTACCACTCAAATAATGTATGCGGGCAGCCCCAAGGTTAGCCTATGAAGGGAGCAGGCCTCACTTCAGTGTAAAAACTAATTTGGGAGTTTTATACTACCAGGACATGTAAACTACATAGGTACATGTCCTGTCTTTTGCCTACCAAGCACCCTGCCCTATGGGTTACCCAGGGCATACCTTAGGGGTGTCTTATGTGTAGAAAAAGGGGGGTTTTAGGCTTGACAAGTACTTTTAAATCCATGTTGAATTGGCAGTGAAACTGCACACACAGGCCTTGCAGTGGCAGGCCTGAGACAAGGTTAAGGGGCTACTTAAGTGGGTGGCACAACCAGTGCTGCAGGCCCACTAGTAGCATTTAATCTACAGGCCCTGGGCACATATAGTGTACATTACTAGGGACTTATAAGTAAATTAAATAGTCCAATTGAGTATGATCTAATGTTACCATGTTTAAAGGGAGAGAGCATATGCACTTTAGCACTGATTAGCAGTGGTAAAGTGCGCAGAGTCTAAAAACCAGCAAAAACAGTGTCCACAAAGTGGAGGGAGGCAGGCAAAACGTTAGGGGTGACCACCCTAAGGCTGTCAGGTCTAACAATATGTGTATATCATCAACACATCATGTTGAAATCAACACACATGTATTCTCTAATCACAAAAAAACTGAAAGAAATCTAATTTTGGTGTAGCTGTCCAGTACCAGGATGAATGATTGCATCAAAATGAACATGCCCATCATAAATGTGCAACACTAATGTATACACAATATAAATATGTCAAAGCTATAACCTGTGCATATAGGACAAAGGTATTCAAAAGTAAATACATTTTAATGTCATACTTAGATACCTTTCTCAGTTAACAAGCTGTTTAATAAAATGAATCAATTTCCTCAATTGGCGAATTGGGCTTCAGGCCCCGAACTTGCCTCCTAATTGCACTGACAAGTACAATCTCCTCAGGAAGGGTTATCTATTGGGCACAGAGCAGGCAGCTCAAGGATCTTAATTAGGAGGGGGTTTTTGGATTTGTGAGGGGTGGTTTTGGGTTTCTGAGGGATGATTGAGTTTGTGAGGGGTGATTTTGCGAGGGGTGGTCTTGGGTGTGTGAGGGGTGGGTTGGGTATGGGAGGGGTGGGTAAGGGTTTTCGAGAGGTGGGTTTATGTTTTGGTAGGGTGGTCTGGGATGCTGGAGGGTTCAGGGCAAATAAAAGGTCTTCCTTAGGAAAATGGGTAGGATTGCTGGCAGAGAGTTCGGGTTGGGAAGTAGAGGGAGTGGCAGTGGGTGATGTCTGTGTGTTTGTTGAAGGTGCAGTTGTATGAGAGTCTGGTGTATGTGGTGCATGTTTGAGTGTGTGTTTTTTGCTGGGTATCTGTTATTCTCACGAGTGTGGGCTTTTGTGTCTTGTGGGTGTTGCAGCAGTGCTTGCAGATGTGGGTGTGGGTATGGTGTCTGCAGATGTGCTGGTGGTGTATGTGGATGTGGTTTCTGCTGGTGGTGCATGTGGGTGTTGTGTCTGCAGGTGTGCTAGTGGTGCATGTGACTGTGGTAGTGGGTGTGGTGTCTGCTGGTGGTGCATGTGGGTGTGGTGTCTGCAGGAGTGCTGGCCATGGTCATGCATGTGGCTATGGGTGTGTGTGTGTGTGGTATCTGCAGGTGTGCTGGTGGTTGCAATGGTGGTGTGTGTGGTGTCTATACGTTTGTATGTGTGCCTGTGTTTTTGCTGTGTCTGTTTATGTGGATGTGCTGCTTGTGTGTGTTGGAGTGGGTGCATGCAAGAGAATGAGTGTGCTTTGGACTGGGCTGGAAATAAGAATGTGATGGGGCAGGAGTTGGGGCACAAGGGTGGGAAGGTTGGGAGGCTGTGGTCAGTGAAGAGGCCAGTCCTTGGAATGACCTCTATAGATGTTGCACTATGAATGCCTTCCAGGTAAGTTAACATGTGTTGCATCTAGTAACTAAGCCCCTGGATGGCATTTAAGAGTGCAGTCTGGCCTACATAGATAGTCCAAAAGATGTCAGTAGCTTCCTCACTTGCAGCTGGGGTAGAGGGTTGTGGAGTAGGTGCCTGTAGTGAGAGATGCCACCCCTTTTAGGGGGATGGGTTAGGCCAACTGGGGGGAAGCAAGAGGGGGGTGGAGATGGGAACGTGGGTGGTGGACAAGGATGCAGATGGTAAATTCCCAGTTGGGTCCACCACCACTAGGTGCTGATAATCGGTGGAGGACTCGGACGATGATGATGACATTGTGGCCTCTGTGCCAGTCCTCTCACCCTCTGTGGTACTTGGCCCCTCGGTGTCAGTGGTGTCAACACCGGAACCACGGGGGGCGGAGCTAGCCTGCCGGCAAGATGGCCGTCAGCTTGTGAGGCTCTGCCGGACTTAGGGCATTAATCGTTTATTTCTCCTGATGTATCGGCGCTGAGGGGGCCCCCTGTGTTGGGAGCCTGCCGGTTTGGAGTGGTGTCCTGCCGGCAGCTGTTTTTTTTTTTTTCTCTTGCAGGAGCTCCGGCGGTGAGGTGGCGCTGAGTGGCCTGGCCCTGTGGCGGGGCTGCGGTTGTGGGCCGGCCTGACTGAGGAGGCTGCCGCTCGCGGCTGCGGGCGGCTTGAAGAGGCTTTTGCGCTCCACCGGAGCAAGGCGAGCGGAGGGTGCTTTCGAGGGGGGGGGGGTCCCCCAGCGGTCGTACCGGGCCGCGGACCCCCCGGGCGGAGTCTGGCCGGCCCCGGGCTCTGGGCACGTGGCCTGGTGACTGAGGCGGCATGCCCCCGGGCCTGGCCAGTCGGGTCGGCTCGGGCTGAGGCGGTGTGAGTGGCTGCTGCCCCCCGCGGCTCTGGAGGAGGCTGGCGGGGTGATTTGAGGCCCCGAGGGGATGCCAAGAGGGGTGAGTGGTGATTGGGGAGACCTTCGGCGATCGATTTCGGCCAACACCCCCCCCCCCCTTTTTCTTGTTTGTGGACCTATTCGCTTAGGGCTGCGCGGCTCTTGTGGGCTGGCTGCGTGCAACGGGCGGCTGTGTGTGCCTTCCTTTGGGGTGCTGAGGGAGGCTACCTTGGTGTGCTGGTCTGGTGACAGCTGGGGGGGCCCTGGTTCGGCGCTCTCATCGGGGCGGGGTGGGGCCCCCTGTATTTCCCTTCGGTGGTGCTGATCGGTTGGGCTGGAGGCTGGCTTTGCGCACTGGGTGGCCTGTCCTGGACTGCCTGACCCTGGGCTCCGCCTGTGGGGCTTGGTACCCTAATCGCCAGCTGGTTCGGGCCGGGGGGGGAGGGGCCTGTGGCTTCTGGTGCAGGATTGGCCTGATTTGGATTCATTTGAGGACGTCTGCCTCTGCGCTGGAGGGGAACATTTGCGGACTTCGCAGAGGAAAGTTGTGTAGATCGGCCGATGGTGATGGAGGCGTGATCGACATTCTGGCCGGTCCTTAACACTTAGTGAAACCTATTAAGTATATTGCGGGCCTCTGGAACTTACCTGGCGGTTGGCTTGGGTTGGTAGGCCCCTAATGCTTGGAGGTCTGCTGGTGGTTGGCCCCTTGGTGCTGTATGATATGGGCAAGGCAGAGCAGCGGCAAGCAAAGCTCTCTTTTGATGGTGGTAGGTGGAAGGGGGGCACCCCCGGGCCATCATCTGGAGAGGTGCCGATGGAGGAGGGGGCCTCGGATGCTTCAGTTCGGTCCATGTTTTTGGATCTCAAGAGCAGCCTTGTGGGCATTGACGCCAAGCTGGATCATTTGACAGAACAGATGGATCACGTGCGGGCCCGCATGGACTAGCATGATGCTCGCTTTGAGCAACTTGAGTCGCACACTTCGGAATTGAAGGACCAGGGCGATGGGGGGAGAGAAAGATTGTTACAGATGGAGTGGGTGTTAGAGGTGATCAGGAATAAGAATGAGGATTTGGAGGCGCGTTCCAGGCGGAACAATGTCAGAATGATTGATCTTCCTGAGACTACAGACATGGGCAGAATGGAGGATTTTATGGAGAAGTTGCTTGCGGAGTTGTTCCCTGGCGAGCTCTCCAGCATGCTCGTAGTGGAGCGGGCCTCCCTCCAGGACCCCGCCACGTCCTGTTATCTTCCGTCTCCTTAACTATCGCAACCGTGATAATGTGCTGCGATTGGCCCGGGAGCGCCGCCCAGTGCTGTATGGTAACACAGAATTACCTTTTTTCCCTGATTATACTCTGATTGTGCAGGCGGCTCATAAGTCTTTTTTTGCCAGTGAAGCGCTCCTTGAGTTTGACGGCGGCGCGCTTTTCACTCATCTATCCAGCGAAGCTTAGGATTCAGCACAGTGGCACGAAATATTTTCACGGACCCGAAACTGGTGGCTAAGTTTGTTAAAACGCTACCACAGCGCTCTGGGCCTGATGGATCTGAGGTTGCAGGCCAGGAGAGGTCGGCCCTCAGTGATACTGATTGACTGCTGCTGTGCTGTGGCGCTGCTGGAACTTGGCTCTTGCTTGAAGTGTTTGAAGTAATGGACTTATAATACTTTCTTTAGCCGCTATGTCTGCGTCTTCGTCTGATTGTTTCTGCCCTTCGTCCTCTCCGGCCTGTCTGCGTGTGGACGGTCTGGACGGCTAGCTCACGACCTTGGATGAGTCCTTTAACAATGTTGTGGACCCCTGTTTGTTCTTTTTGGAGGTTGGGTGGGGGGTTCTGGCTTTGACCCAGGTGGGGGGGTCGGCGTGGGTGGGGGGGTGAGTGCTTTGGTTGGGTGTTTCATTGTTGTGTGGCGATATGGTTTGTGTCTTCCTGGATTGGGGGGGTTTGGCAGGCGGCGGCGAGTGGCATGCTGGTGGGGCAGAGAGAGTGGTTGCTGGTCTTTGGTAAGGATTGATGGCGACAGTTAATTGTCTTACGTGGAATGTGTGTGGCTTGAATGATCAGCGCAAGGTGCGACTAATGTCTGCTTATCTTCAGCGTCATCATGTCGATATATGTATGCTTCAGGAGACGCATTTGGATGGTTCCATGACGCACCAGTTGCGGGCTGGGTGGGTTGGTGAATGTAAGGGGCTGCAGTGGTGCACTCATCGTGTGATAGTGGACCCGGAGGGGCGATATGTGTTGTTGAATGGCAATCTGCTGGATCGGACCTGTCGTTTGGTGTCAGTGTATGGGCCGAATGTTGATGACCCTGGGTTTTTCTGTGAGGTATGGCGCCTGGTTGCCTCGCTGGGACATGGGACTGTGCCCTGGGGTCTTGGGGGAGACTTCAATGTAGTGCTTGATACTGAGCAGGATTGGGAGAGTGCGTCCAGGCCTCAGCATTCTGCTGCTGCGTTAAAAGACTGTCATGTGTGATGGTGCCCTGGTTGATTTATGGAGAGTGAAGCATGGCGATCAGAGGGAGGGCACGTGTGTTAATTATGTTCATAGCAGCTGGTCGCGCTTGGATCGATGGCTGGGCAATCGTGATGTGGAGATGTGGATGCAGTCAGTAGACCATCTGGCTCGGACTCTCTCGGACCACTCTCCGGTTCTGATGCGGCTTTCCATAACCGGAGCCCCGCCGTGTTTGCATGGTGTCTGCAGCGGGGAGCACTTGGAGATGAGGTATTTCGAGAAGAGATTCGAGTGGCCATTGTGAATTCCTTTGCCGAGAATCGTGGGTCGGTAGATTCGGCAGGAACGCTCTGGGAGGCCTTTAAAGTGGTCATTCGGGGAGAGTGTCTGGCCAAGCAGCATGGGGTGCTTCGTGCGTTGCGAAGAGAACTTGCCGAGTTGGAGGGGCGTATTCAGCACAGGGTCTATGAATATCTGAGATGTGAGATACTGCATGCCCCTTACCACGTTCTGCAGAGAGGCCTTATCATTCTGTGCTACACCTTCGGAGTGGAGGTGTTCTTAAACAGGTACCCTTGAAGATGAGCTATTGTCTTCTCAAATATATAAAGGATCTTAGGTCATCTGGTCCTTTTAGGGTGCATATATCCACTTCCATAAGACACACAAGTATAAAGTAGACCTGCATACGCTAGACTCTACTTGATGGTTAAGGTCTTTGTGAATCCAGAACCGTTAGATTTATCTTCTTAGCCCTTATAGTTCTGGCGACAACATTAAATCTAATCACAATCAGGACCTCACCCTGAAGTACCATGTCCACGTTGGTCCTGGTCTTGCAAATGGCTCCTATGAGTGTCCCGACTCCTATGATGTCATGCTACTCGAAAATCCTAAGCACAACCAGTGGTTTCTGAGATACAGACCCAACAAAGAAAGGAAACTCCATGTGACCAACCTTGTATGAACCCGCTCACTATTCTCTCTAGCCCTGGGGCCATATTATAGATAGTGCCATGGGGTACAATTGGCATTTGTGCCTGTTTTTCCTTTGGACTTGAGTTCTGGTATTACTGAAGTGGCTGCAGATGACATCTCCCTGTGTGGTAAACACAAGTCCAAGTCTTGCAAAGAAATTCTCATTTTATGCATCTAAAAGCAATAGGGGAGAGGAAGGCTAAATTTTACATGGCCGCGTACAAGAAACGAGGCTAGTCCCACTCAAGGTCACCTACATCTGGTAAGTTGAAGGACAATTCTGAGAAGAACACACAAGCCAGACTCTTCAACTTCCAGAAGCTCCTGTTCATAGGAAAGGTCATGTAATCGGTGCTCATGGAACCCGACTCCAGATTTGTCATCTTCCTCAGACACTATTCCAGACACTATTCCAAATCTAAAACCGATGCACTCTTGGTTCCTCTGGTCAGCTTTGAATCTGCAGCAAGTGGTGACCATTACGGAGGCTGTGCTGCAGATCTTTAGCTTGGCTCTGGATTACTCTGGCAAGTCTTACAGCCTCATGGCGCTATCAGAACCTTCAGTCGCATTTTCCCCCAGAACTTCATCCAACACTGACGGACCCCACTCACATTCCTCTTGTTCAACCTCAGCCACTGGGCCATGCTTCCACTTCTTTGCCAACAACCAAACCGGATGTTGCTCCAGTGTTAACACCGCTAGCTTCAGCGATGTTGATATAAAATATGTCACCTCAGAGTTGGGTTCTTCATCGGCGACACTCCCCCCAATGTTGTGCTACACGATTACTAAATCACATCCCTGTATTTAAGAGGACACCCTTTGGCCCCATTTCTTCAGTTCCAATATTTTGCTCTGATAGAAGCTACTTCAGGTTTGATTCCGAAGCTAATCAAATGCCAAATGAAGTTCCATATGACGAAGATGATGATGATGAGCAGGCAGACAATTTACTCCCACCCACATTACATAGCTGCTGGCCCTTACCCGGACTTAAAAAATGACAGGGGCTATGACATCTTGCCTGATTCAGCTCTTGTTTCGCCATAGTCTCCTTACTGAGAAGAGGGCTTCCTTTGCAGCAGTCATTCAAAGATCTGTGGAAGTGTTGGAGCACCCTCTTCAGTCACTAACAAAACTGACCTAGTTTGCCCTCGGGCAGAAATGAGTTTCCAGTGGGGAGGGTAAGGGCTGATTCAAAGTATTCTGTCTTGGAGGCATTCAATCACCTAGGACCAATTAGTCATTGCAGATCATACCTGGTGGATGAGACCTACTCTCTCTTAATGCTCCTAATCACATACCTTTGATGTTCTTGTCAGTTTCACCAGATTACGTTCAAATACTTTCTAAGGAGATGATGATGTTGCTTTCCAAAAGAGCAGCTGAAATGGTGCCTGAGTGATGTAACTCTTGATGTTACTTGCTGGTCCCCAAGTAAAATGGAGACCTGTGGCCAACTGGGGAGAGCATTAGGCGTATCCCTTCGAAAAGAAAATTTCCAAGGCTGGCAGAAATTGGGCAAGCATCATCAGTTTGATCAAAAGGACTTAATGGTGTCCTTGGACCTGCAGAACACATTTTGCAAATGTACCGGTTAATCAGTACTACAGGAAATACTTGCATATTGTGGTGGGGTTCTACGCACTTTCCATTCATTGTCCTTCCCTTTGGCCTATCATTAGCCAACTGGGTCTTTATAAAGACCATGTTGGTGATTGTGGCCTGTCTTTGAAGGTTGGGAGTGCATTTGTTTTGTTGTCATGGTGACTGGCTCTTGTAGGTGGGTTCTTTTCAGCTAATCTCGGACCACCTGCAGAGCACAATGTTGCTTCTGTTCAACCTGGGGTTTTCTTTCAACTAATCCAAGTCCTGCCTCTTGCCCACCAGATGGTGACTTTTTTTTGGAGCTGCCTTTGACAGTCACTCTGAGGCTTTTCAAGCCCAGCAGCGACATTCAAGTTATGATCCAGATATTTTGGGTGAAGCTGTTCGACCATCCTGGCCAAGTTAGAGGCATCCTCTTGTGCTCTTTGGTAAAGATGCAGACACAGGCTCTTCAGTGAAATTTAGGCATTGCAAATACAAGGATAAGAATCCTCAAACCAACAAAATGTCGGTCTTGCTAGAGCTGATGCAATTACCAATAGCACATCATCTGCAGCCTCCGAGGACAATACTTGCTTAACCGCAGAACAAAATTAGACTTCCTCCATATTAGCTCCTTTACACTGCCTAGAAATAAATCCTTGTTCTGTTTCCAAAAACAAGAACTGCACCGTTGAGCTATTGAAAGATACAGAACTTGACGCACTCTTCATAACTGAATCCAGACTGGGGCAAGACATGACTTCAGTATTGCCTGATGCTGTTCCGCCAGGCTATAACATTGTTGCACAAAATTGCATAGGCAGAAGAGGAGGCAGCTTAGACTTTATATTTAAGAAAAGAACCCACGCTGAAAATGCTGCATTACAAGGCCCTCTGTGTCAGATGCAACGCTACATAACATTTACATGTAACTTTCTTCTTTGCAGACCACCACCCAGCAGTGGAACATTTTCAGACACCTTTGTTGACATAGTATCAACCTTACCTACCAAATATTCAAACCTATGCATAATTTGTGATCTGAACAAATATTTTGACAAGCCGAATATGCCCCACCCTAGACTGCTTCACATAGGCCTAGAAATACTCAAACTACAACAGCTCATTCCCAACCCCCCCCCCCCCACCCCCCATACACACTCCAAGGCAGAACCTAGATGCCCTTTTGGCAACTCAGATCTAGTTGCATTGAAAAGGCTTACTCTTGTCATGTGTCCAGACCACCGACAGGTTTCGTTCCAACAAAAAAACCACCACCAGGTTGTCCTGCAACAAAAGACATCACAACTCACCTCAGCAAAACTCCAACACAAGCTTGGGACAAGCTGAATTTGGAGGACCTATAAAACAGTTTTACTTAGAACCCAGATTTGGACACAATAAACTCAGTTCAAAAACTCCACGGAAGGCCCCATGGAGCTTTTGATGTATTAATGTCACAGAAGACATCAAAACATTACAAAAGACCAAAGGGCCATTGAATTAGTGCAGAAATAAGAAAGATTTAAAAAGATAACACCACAAATCGCAAAGCTTCAACAAACCTGGCTAAAAAAAAACAACCTTTAAGATAAAATACACCTTGACAGACATAACAGAATGTACAATTAATCAATCAAAAAAGCAAAAAAAAAAAAAAAGTGGTATACTGTCGAACAAGATCCCTGCCTGCTGAAGCGGCTCCTGTTGCTCATCGGCCCTATCCCCTGACAGCCGGGGTGAGGACAGCCCAAGTGTTATTGGCTCCTGGTCACGGGGATACCAGAAAGGTCCCTACATGTGCCCTACGATGATCCTGCACCATCGACTGTAGAGCGAGGCTTGGGGGCGTTGTGGAGCTGCGTCCTCGCATCCGGGAGTGGTCAGCGACAGGCCGAGAGAAGCCGTGACCGATCCGACTTTGCTCCCAGTGGGGAGCAATATGTTTCTACCCTGTGCTCATTTCGGTCTGAGCAACGCAGCAGGGTGAGAGGCTGTGCCGCCAGCGAGGATGTGAGGGACCTGTGTGGCTTCTTTCCAGCTTTTTCTCATTTCGGCGAGTGCTGCTTGTGGTGGAACATGGCTGCACCCACAAAGCCCTGATCGTTTGCCACGGATCCTACAACCCATCAATGCTCCCCAATGGCATACTAAAGAATGCCTGCACAGTGCAGCCCTCCAGTATAACGCCCAGAGAATAGTGCCAGCGTACCGTACCCCTGCTGTCTGTGGAGGAGCACTGCATGTGAGGTGCAGCAACAAACCACCTGCCTTTGCAGCGCTTAGGAGGCCTGAACAAAAGCAGAGTGGCTCCAGGAGGAGATCAGTGTACATAAGGGCCCATGTGAGTTCTGTGAGGGCCGAAGGCCCATATCTATATGCTGCCACTGACTCCAGGCACTATGATAGAGACTGCAGCCTGACTTTATACTTATAGGACAGCAATTGCTACTGCATATCACTGAGGCACCAAGCACTCCCAAGGAGCAATTGCGGGACTGGGGATAAGTACTTTATCAGGTGGCCCACTCACAAGTGAAAATCCTTACTGTCTCCATCTCACCCCCTCTAGCATGTCACAGCTAAGGACCACCCTCAGACTGCTTCCCTACGCCAGTTGCTGCTAGTCACCAAGTGAAGCTGTGGCTATGTCTATTAACGCCACATCTGCCTTGCTGTCTGCCAGCTTTCCATCCAAAGCAAAGAGGTGGAGACACTGCAGCCAGGCACTAGTGCACATTCCCTGCCACAGCCCTCATACCATGACTGGTGAACACAAGAGACCCGAGGAGCTAGCAGTGGGAAATCCGACAGGCTGCAGGGTGAGTCCTCTGACAGGGTTACTCCCTTGACTGGCAGTGGTGATTACCAGTGACAATGACCGGTGACAGGGGTGCCTGTAGTGCACACCAAACTTGATAACTACACACTCAATAGGGACTCAACTGCTGCGCCCATGGCTCAGACATCACAGACTACTACGGATCACCAATCTCCAGTAGTCAACATCATGGCGGCAATTCAGGGTATGTGCAGCTTCTTAGAAACCATATAGACTCCGTCCCCAGGGAGGTCACTCTGATGACAGCAGACCTACATATTATTGGAGTCCGTGTGAAGGACGCCGAAGATTCGCTCAATACCCTTAAAACCAGGACAGTGACTCTGAAGAAACAACTCAAGGAGCTGCGTATAACCACTGTGGCCCCAGTAGCGAAGCTAGAAAACGCAAAAGGCCACTGTGAGGCCTGAAAGCCTTAGGGTGGTCACCCCTAACTTTTTGCCTGCCTCCCTCCCTCCACTTTTGAGATACAGTTTTTGCTGGTTTTTAGACTCTAGGCCCTTTACCACTGCTAACCAGTGTTAAAGTGCATATGCTATCTCCCTTTAAACATGGTACCATTGGATCATACCCAATTGGGCTATTTAATTTACTTATAAGTCCCTAGTCGAGTGCACTATATGTGCCCAGGGACTGTAGATTAAAAGCTACTAGTGGGCCTGCAGCACTGATTGTGCCACCCACCTATGTAGCCCCTTACCCTTGTCTCAGGCCTGCCATTGCAAGGCCTGTGTGTGCAGTTTCACTGCCAATTCGACTTGGCATTTCAAAGTACTTGCCAAGTCTAAAACTCCCCTTTTTCTACATATAAGACACCCCTAAGATATGCCCTAGGTAACCCATAGGGCAGGGTGCTGTGTAGGCAAAAGGCAGGGCATGTACCTATGTAGTTTACATGTCCTGGTAGTGTTAAACTCCTAAATTCGTTTTTACACTGCTGTGAGGCCTGCCCCGTTCATAAGCTAACATTGGGGCTGCCCCCATACATTGTTTGAGTGGTAGCTGCTGATCTGAAAGGAGGAGTAGGAAGGTCATATTTAGTATGGCCAGAATGGTGATATAAAATTCTGCTGACTGGTGAAGTTGGATTTAATATTACTATCTTAGAAATACCACTTTTAGAAAGTGAGCATTTCTCTGCACTTAAATCTTTCTGTGCCTTACAATCCACGTCTGGCTGGGTTTAGTTGACAGCTCCTTGTGCATTCACTCAGACACACCCCAAACACAGGATACTCAGCCTCATGTCCATACATCTGCATTTTGAATGGGTCTTCCTGGGCTGGGAGGGTGGAGGGCCTGCCCTCACACAAAGGACTGCCACACTCCCTACTGGGACCTTAGCAGACAGGATTGAACTGAAAGGGGACCTTGTGGACTTCTAAGCCTCTCTTTGAAGTCTCCCCCACTTCAAAGGCACATTTGGGTATTTAAACAGGGCCTCTGCCCCTACCAACTCAGACACTTCCCGGAGAAAAGAACCTGAACCAGAACCTGCATCCTGCCATGAAGACCTGCCTGGCTGCTCAAAGGACTCACCTGTCTGCTTTCTGTGAAGGACTGCTGCCTTGCTGTTGCTGTGCTGCTCTCTGGCTGTGGTGAAGAAGTGCTCTCCAAGTGCTTGGATAGAGCTTGCCTCCTGTTCCCTGAAGTCTCAGGACCAAAAAGACTTCATCTCTGCAAGAAGAACTCCTTGTGTGGCGAAATCGATGCACATCCTGAAACGATGCACATCCTGCACCACGGTGAAAATTTCCCTGGACGCCGAACCGGAACGACGCAGCCTGACTTCGCAACAAGAAGATCGATGCAGCGCCAGCGTAGCGACCAGAAATTCGGCGCATGGCCTCACCGGAACAACGCAGCCCGACTTCCAGAGAGGAATCGACGCAGTGCCTGCCGTGCGGTAGAAAATTAGACGCAATGCCTACCGGATCGACGCAGCACCGGAAATCCACACATCATCCCCGGGGCATCTGAAAACCCTGCAACCCAAAGAGGATCCAGACCGAGCGCCGGAAATCGATGCACAGCCGTCCCTACGTGAAAACTAAACGACGCAACGCCGTGTGCGGCCTGAGAAACAGACGCACAACCCTTTGTTTCCACGCATCTCGTCCTCTGCAGCCCTTTGCGGAAATTTTTCACGCGAACCAGGTACTTTGTGCTTGAAAGAGACTTTGTTTGCTTTTAAAATACTTAAGACAGTTTATATCACTTTTCAGTGATATCTCAACATATACTTATTGCATTTTAATCGTTTTGACCTGCATTTATCCAGATAAATATTATAATTTTTTCTAAACACTGTGTGGTGTATTTTTGTGGTGCTATATGGTGTTATTGTATGATTTATTGCACAAATACTTTACACATTGCCTTCTAAGTTAAGCCTGACTGCTCAGTGCCAGGCTTCCAGAGAGTGGGCACAGGATCATTTGGATTGTGTGTGACTTTCCCTGACTAGAGTGGAGTGAGGGTCCTTGCTTGGACAGGGGGTAACCTGACTGCCAACCAAAGACCACATTTCTAACAGCCACTCAAGATGAAACAATATCCAAATAATTGGGGTTCCCAAGTGGAGGGACCAGCAGTTGACCTTTTCGTGAAGGATCTCATACTCAAACTATTGCAACCTCTTTGGCCTCTTGACTACTTCTTGGTCGAATGTGTGCATTGACTCCCCAGCTCCCAGCCAAAACCACGCACACCGCCCCGTCTGATCCTAGCAAATCTTTTCAATTACCAAGACCGCAACATCATATTACAGATGGCCCGCAGTGCCCTATCTGTAAAGTTTGAAAATGCCACCATCACCTTCTTCCCAGACTTGAAGCTCAAAGTTCAGAAAATGCATCGCAGCTTCACTTAGGCCAAGTGACCATGAGATAAAATATTCCATGCTATTCCCAGTAAAATTGCTAGTGGTGGCAGAAGGAAATACTTGGTACTTTACTACCTCAGAGGCGATTTGGGGCTGGCTGGCCGGTTGGAGGACAGTGGTTGGGTCGTGACCCCAATTGCAACCCTGGCAACAGAGATGTGAATTTGGGGATCTGGACCAGGCTCCCAAATGAGAAGACCAGCAGCAATGGCTGGGCTCACCACAACATTATACATCTTGATCTACGACCATCCAGTGGGCTCTGTGGAACTTGCCTCGTGGACACTGGTGGCCATTGTAGAACAGACATTTTGCGATGTATGACGCAATTGATTCATGTGCTCTGCATCGTGCCTTCTGATTGTGACTGGCTGTCACCGTGATTGGAGGCAAGCTTGATTCACATGAAAATGCTGATCTTGGTAACATACGTCCTTTTTGATCCTGGGTAGGGATGCTGTGCCTTGTGGCATCGGCCATAGTTACTTCAAGTTTTTATGATGTGTTTGGGTGACAGGCACTCTGCAAGGTTGGTGGGGAGGCAGGCAGTTTAAAGCCCACCATGCAAGGAGGGAGGGGGCATTTGTTGCTATTAGGAGTAGTGTGTTTCTTTTTAGTGTTTTTGTTACAGCCTTCCTTTAGCAGCACACTTCCATTGACGCTGGCTCTGGGCCCCTGCCGCTGACTCCCTGACCAACAGCCCACCCCAGCACTACTCGAAAGCATGAAACTCCCCACACCAGAGCACACTGATGGCAAAAGCAGTAGCCACTTTGAGCATTATGTTGCTATCCTGGATTGTGAATGACTTAGGCGACAAAATCAAAAGAAGGGTAATGATGCAGTATATTAAACCACATTCCCCCAATATTGTTATCCTTCAAGAGACACAACTTGAAGGCAACATTCACCACACGCTAGATAAGATTGCCTACAAAATGGTTGCACACACAGAGTACACTGCTGGTTCTATGCGAGTGGGAATTTTCCTAAAAAATACATTGCCGCTCACCCTACAGAACATTTGGCCTGACACACATGAGAGGTACGTGGCCCTTACTGGAGTATGGAAGGGCACTGTACTTAACATTGTCTCTGCCTATGTTTCTCCGAGGCTACATGATAGCATGCTTTCAGACCTTTGTGCCCTTCTGCTTCGTCCACCAGATGGCTTATTACCAGTGGGTGGAGACTTTAACATGGCACTATGTGATGAAAGTGAGCGCTGGCCCCATAGGCAGTCTGGGTCCTCTTGTTTTCCACTGCAGGACTTCCTATTGGCTCTCAGTAAGGTGGACGCTTGGCACACCCATAATCCGATGGCCCAACATTACACTTTCCACTCTGGGGTGCATGGCAGGCCCTTTTGTACTGATTATATCTTCACACTGGCCAATCAGCTTCCCCAAATTAGCGAGATCCATCAATTGACCAGAGGCTTCACAATCACTCCCCATTGTGGGCTGTGCATGGTTTCCATAACCAACTGGACAGACAAGAGATTATTCTCAATCCCTGGTACCTACAGATACCACATATTCGAAAAGGTCTTTGTAAAGCCATGGAGCACTACTTCACTGAAAATGAGTCCTTGGTAGACAGTGTGCAGACCCTTTGCGAGGCATACAAAACAGTTATCAAGGGTCAGGGACTCTCACGTATGGTAGAGCAGAAGAAAGACAAGAGGGCCACACTGAAGAAGATTGACAGAGATCCGTGAGCTGGAGTCCAAACTTGCTGACCCCACACAGACAGACATCGAACATATATTGGGCATCAAACAAAAGGATATTAAGTCATCACCTCTGAGGCTGCCAGGGCTAGAGCGACCCAACACCAGCTCTGTGAGGTGGGAGATAGAGCTGGAAAACTCCTGTCCTGACTTGATAAACAGGGGCAAGCGAAACGATGAGTGCCGGAAATACAAACTGCCACAGGTGAATGTATACAGGATGGACAGGGACTAGCATATGCTTTTGCTGCCTATTACTCCCACCCATACTCCCGGTAGTTCCTGCCACAGCAGTAGAATCCCAAATGCCATTTTGGCATCAAGTGAGAGCACCAGGGCATCCTCTCGAATCATGTCAGCCTAATTCAGGATGCCATAAAGACGCCTCCGGTTAAGAGCAGTGCTCCGCCCTGGCAAAAAGCAAGAGTGGTCCAGGTGAATGAGTGCCGGGAGGCCAGTACCTTAAATACAATTTTAACTTCTACATTTAGCAATGTACTTGGCCTGTAAGATGAGTACTCACTGGAAGGGTTCCCGTCTTTGTGTGACCACAATATTTGCCAACATTTTATTTCTAGGAAGGGAATCTGAATCACAACTTTCTTTAAACATTCATAGCAGATAGGGGACATGTTTAGGGGCCATAAGTTTATAGAGTTCAGTGGATATGCCTATGAGGCCATCCGCTTTACCAGAGTTTAGGTTGTGGATTGACCCACAATTTCCTCTTCCATGAGTTCTGCGTCTAAGAGTTCCCTGTCCGAGTGTGAAAGGCATGGGAGTATTATGTCTCATAGCAGTTCACGGGATTCAAGTAACTATTACTCTTTCCCTAAGTTAACTATACCTTGCGCCTTCGCCATGCACAGTTTTCTCATCAATAATGTTACTGCAAATGTTACAGTGATATTATCAATCATGTCATGAGAAAATGTCATAAGTGATGTAATAAGTGGGGTAATTAGCAGTGCCTGGTGAGGGCTCAAATATAGTTACTTGAAATAACTCTGACTATAACAGCTGAATGTCTGTGCTTTGGCATGTTTAAAATGTGAGCATAACTATAACATCCCTGTAACCTTTGTTTTTTTGAGTGAATTTATATGTTTTTTTTTAATTCTATTTCCTGACTATAATGTCCCTGTGACCCTGTAAACTACTCAAGGTCCACACCATGAATCAAAAAAAGAGGTTTCTGTATCTGAAGGTGGAAGTTCACCCCTGGACACGCTGAGTGGAAATGATCTACAACCATTGGCTACGTTGCAAGGCTTGGAGGATCAGGGCATGGAGGTCTATATGATGAGTGAAAATTAAATTGTCCAGATATTAGAGAAAAGTAGCATTGAGCAGAAATGTTTGACAAGTAGTTTTAAACATAAGTCACAAACTATACCACAAACCCCACATGATACCATTGATGTATTCCATGAGATAGTTACAAAAGAGTTAATCAAACTCATGATGGCCACAAATAAAGGAGGCTCAAAGAACGTAACACAAAAGCAGTGGGAGCCATTAGTGCATTAAAAATGCTCCAGACATGATAGGTAAACCCTCTGATAAAAGGGGTTACATTTTACTTTTGACAAAAGAGCAAGATGAGGCGGAGGCTCTGAGACAGTTGTAGGATTGACAGTGTTATGCTATGATAAATAAAGAAGAGTTTGCACAGAGCTATGCATCATTTTATAGCCTATTGGAAAATTTGAGGGATAAGGGGATTCTTGCATTTGAGGAATTCCAATTTCTAAAATTTGAGTATCCACAGGTTCCAACCTTTTATCATCTACCGAAGATACATAAACATCCTACCATGGCTCCATGATGCCCGATCATATCTTCCATGGGCAGCCTACTTGAAAATATCTCCATATGCATTGATAACTATCTATTTCCTTTTGTTGTAAATCTGAGCTCTTACATACGGGACACGAAGGATTTTCTGAGAAGAATAGATGGGGTCCAATGGGAGGCAGGTTTCCTTCTAAAAACACTGGATGTAAAGAATTTACACGCTTCAGGGCTGGAAGAAGTAAAGTTATTCCTTTGCCGCAGGGCACTTAAGTATTTTGAGTATAAGTGTATGATTTTCGAATTGATGGCATTCTGGCTGCATAATAATATCTTTATCTTTGCTGAGCAGTTTGGCAGACAAACCCAGGGGACTGCCATGGGCATGTGCCTCGCCCCCAGCTATGCAAACTTGTTTGTGGGCTGGTGGGAGAAACACAAGGCCTGAGGGGAGGAGTCAGACATCTGGGTATGGAATATAATTTTGTAGGCTAGATATATAGATGATCTTTTCATCCTATGGAATGGTACCGAGGAGTCTGCAGAGGACTATATCTAATACTTGAACAATAACACCTTAAATCTGAAGTTAATGAGCTGTATAAGTAAGAAAGAGGTCTCTTTCCTAGATCTTAAGTTTTCTGTACAAAACAACCAATTGCATACAAACCTCTTCCGAAAACCCACAGGGGGAAATTCAGTGCTTTGTGCACAGAGTTTCCACCTGAAGAAATTAAAAACAGCGTTCCCTATAGGGAGTGTCTTCGCATTAAGTGTAATTGTACAAGCAAAGAATACTATCAGGCAGCTAGTAGGGAGGCCCTTGAAAAATTCTGGACAAGGGGCTATTCCTCAAGTGCTATATCAGGCTAAAGAGAAAAAGTGGATAAACCAGAGAGACATTGAATTCTTCAAGACTGAAAGAATAATAAGGCAGGAATACACCAAATAGGCCTAATAAAGGTTTTTTTAAATAAATCCCAGGATATAATAGGACTCCTGAGGAACAATTGGTGGATTTTGAAGACAGATAAAATCACTGGTGATATACCCACTCAACCTTTCGTCACATATCCGAAGGCCACCTCCCTGAAAGATTTTTTTTGGTGCATAGTCATTATCAGACAAAGGGATATAATAAGAAAGATGATGTTAAGTGATTTTTTTTCCTTGTCTGGGTTGTAAAGCATTCAAAAACAGCTGCAAAGTTCAAGCATATAAGGCCCCAGGTTTAAAGACTGCTGAACTGTAATTCTGACATCACAGTTTGTCTGGTTTGCCAATGTGTCTTAAAGTATATAGGGAGTACCACACATCCAGTGAGGAAGCGTATTCTTGAACATAAGAAAGTAATCAAAAATAGCATCCCCCACTTATCCAGTTGCAAGGCACTGTCCCACTTTACACCATGGTGAACAAGAAAACGTTAAGATCTGTTAAGATCAGGCACCCAGATTAGAACGTTGAATTATAGACCAAGGCTCCATAGGGTCTTAACTCGGAGGAGGAATTCTGGGTTCATGTCGGGACCTCACAAAAGAACCATTCTGTGTGGCGGGCTGACCTTCATGCTGGGTCATTTGGGATAATATTAAATGCTCGATTTAGAGGACTTTTAGTTCTTGTAGTCGCATATACACACAGTAGGGTATTTTATGGATATTAGACGATTTAGGTATTAGGTGGGATGACCTGAATGTCCATTTGAAGAGTTTTTTAGGGGGAGTTCACGGGTATGCACATCTGTTTTGTATCACACATCCTGCTGCAGCGGTCATGTTGATAAACTTCCTAGACGTAAAGCAAAAATTGAAACAGCACACATGTTTGAAATGATACACTGTAGGGAAATCCAGGGAATCAAGCTCATATCTATATCTTTAGATGAAGGAATATGTTCCATGGTTACACCACACTCATAACATCTGGAGGTTTCATCATTAGATTTTAATACACAAATGGGATCAACATGAATATGTTTACTTAAGCATTTAGCACATAGTGAAGCATTGAACATAACTTAACTATGACCTCCATAAATATGGTCACATATCATAAGTTTAATCTCATATGTATATATATGTTGCGTGGCACAAGGGGATTGGAATATGTGATTATAACAATAAATATTCACAATAAATTTGATGTTGATCTGACCCATCAGGGCGCAATTACTATTGTGTTGAGAATGAATAACGACCGGTTAAGATTACCGACATGGATGGATTCCCTTTATTTGCATTTGTTTCTGAGATGTGTCTTTTATGTTGGTGACTAAACGGAAGTAAATATAATGTCGTTTTCATGTGCATTCACTGACACCGGCGAAGGCTAAGTAGCCAAAATGCTTCCGTTTTAACTGGCAATACATTTCTGATAAATATTTATTTTCCCAGAATGCCCTTCATTGCTCCTGAGGTAGGGGGCAGCATTGGTTGTATGCAACATGAGAACAACCCTCATGGATGAGGGAACCACTGCATTATGGAGCAACAGCACAGGTGGATCAGCAGAAAAGTATATATATATATGTGTGTATATATATATATTTATATATATCAATCAACTATCCAGAGGTGATCTCTACTGGGTAGTTATAGTTAGATCAGCTGTTCCACAGGACACATGCTTTTGTGTTGTTAATAACTTTGGCACCAATTGACAAATCTCCATGAAACTTTCTAAAAAGGTGCTACGTTTTAACTAATTTGTGTATGGAAAGTTTCAGGGTGCTCTGTCAAGCAAGGGCTGGGAAAAAAGTGGGGTCCCAAAAATGCAAAATCCTCATGCATTTTCCATAGACTTCTCAAAGAAGCTCTACTATGAAAACTGCTGAATGGAATTACACAAAATTTGGCAGGAAGCTAGATTTAAAATTAGGGTTCTAATATATGTGTATGTCTGGATGTTTTGGTCCATGTGAGGCTTGAGAGACTCTTGCAGGAACGCCAAATCAAAAATAGAGTGTTCTGATTTGCCCTGGGTGCTTTATTTCCTTTTGGCCACAGGGCTCCTTCCCCGAGCCATTTTATGTCCCAGGGAGCCCACCTCTAGTGCCAAACCTTACAAAAAGGGGAGGGAGGCCATTTGAACCCCTCCATGGGCCCCTCCTTTTTAAAGAAAGGGAGGAGGCCACACAGCCCTACTTACTGAGCCATCCTCCAGGGCTAGCCCACATACTGTTTACGGGGAGACCACCCCTCTGGTACACTGGTTTCCCTGCACGTATTGGCATAGGCAGGGAAACTTGTGTTTGCTGCCACCAGGTGGGAGCATTTTTTAAACTCCTGCTAAACTAGAACAAACACAAAGTCTGTGCCTTGTGGGCAGGAGCTTTAAAAGTGCTCCACCCAGCTTGGAGCAGACTTCTGATATGTTGCAGAGCAACAGATTTCTCCCACCTGGAGGGAGAAACATAAATAACTGCTCCCTGTGGGAAGGAACAATGACTGGCTTCTGCAGCATGCGGGTAGTTGGCTGGGGCCGCGGTGGCCCTGGGGCTCCCCAACGGCCCAAACTTGTCATTAGTGGGTGCCCCAGGTGGGCAATGTGGCACCCACTGTAAACTGATGCAGGCGCCGGGGGTTGGGGTCTGTGCAGCTCCACCTTAAAAATATATACATCCCTGGGGAATGAGGTCCCTAGGACCATAATTGCCTTGGGGAGGGGGCTCCGCAGCCCCCTCCCCTTTAAAGCAAAAAATTGCCCTTGGAGATGGGGTCTCCATGGCCTAATGAGGCTCAGAGGGGGTGGGCATGTGGCTTCCCTCCCCTATAAAATATATACAGTCCTGGGAATGATGTTCCCAGGACCTAATTTGAGGCTTGGGGCGGTGGCCCACATGGCTTTTCTCCCCTTTTAAAAAATATACAGTTCACTGTTCTCCCTTTTAAATGCTGCAGAGTATGCAAAAGTGCCAAATCACCTAAAGCTTCACCCTTTGGCCCTGCCCCATCCATGTTAGTAGTATGCAATGGTGTTCCCACCATTTTTCAGGCTGATGGACAGTGTGTTTTCTTTACAGTTCCACACTGGAAAAAACATTTAAATTGTTGATGCAGGTGAATGCATCACTTATTTATTGGAGAGCAATCGCTCCTGTTGTAACTGTTAAAGACGACTGGGTTCTTTTTGGTCTGCGAGCTGAGTCCATGGTTCTCCCTTTTAATTGCTGCTGAGTTTGCAAAGGCGGCAAATCACCCACAAGCCCTGCCCATCTGACCCCATCTTTTCCACGTTAGTAGGAAGCAACGGTGCTGGCTCCAGGTGGGTTGACCACATGCCAGGCTGTGGCGCCAACTCCCTGTTGTGCACAGTTGAAGGCCATGCGCATTGTGGGGTTGGTTGCCTGTGGAGGATTTGCAGCCAGGTCCCTGAAGGCCCATGTTCACTTTGAATATGGTAATAAAATATTACTTTACATTTAAAAAAAATAGAAATTCAGTGAAAATAACAAAGGTTAAAGGAATGTTATAGTTAGGTGAATGTGTCGGTGACAACATTAACCACTCGAACAGAAAAAGCACAGGCATTTATTGGCTAACTATAACTTGCGTCCCCACCATGCACTGCTTATCACTTCAGTTATTACATCACTCATGACACGTTCTATGACATCATTTATGACACCATTGGTGATATCTCAAATGACATCATCCAATTAGTGTACTAGTCTATTTTATAGTTTACATAGTGGTCGATAATTACCATATTATTTCTCTTCCTAGTTTTGTACTACCTGTGTCTAGCTAATCTGTGTAAGTGTTTATACAACACATGTTCTGCTAATGCATCAAAGGTGTGTAGAGGTATTCAACACATTATGAATCTTTATAATGAAGAAGTAACTCTGTGTGCAGATGACGGTTGATGACTTGTGTCAAGTATGTTCCACACAAGTTTTTTGGTTCTGCAGAAAAAGTTTCCAACAGGGCAAAGATTCTACATGCTAGATACTATCGGCCAGATGTAGCAAAAGATTTTGCATTTGCAAACTGTGCAAATCGCAAAAATAGGCTGTTTGCAAATGCATAATTGCCTTTCACAATGTATGAAATGCATTTTAAGGAATTACAAAATTAGCCATTCCCTAAAATTTGACTTCATTTTGCGAATAGCAAATTGTGATTCCCGAATAGGAAATTGCAATTCAATGTATGAACCATCCGCAAATTCAGTGTATGAACCATTCACAAATTGTGAATGGTCGCAAAATGGGGATTTTGCATGTGCAATTTACTACAAACTCAAATTGGGTGCAATCTGTACAAAGAGGCTCAGAGTGCATCATCTCTTTTCAACAATGGCTGCACTCTGCGTCATGGCCAGGAGGATGAGGATCCTGGCAGGTTTCAGGAGAGGGAGGAGGCGACAGGAGCACATTTTCAGAGTGCGCACAACATTGTTTGAACAAACAGAGGAGGGGATTTATGACAAGTATTGGTTAAATTCTGCCATGATAATTGACCTAACAGCAGATTTGCAACCACGATTGCAGCAACACACACAGTGCAGGTGCTATGTTCCATGCACCTCTTAGCCTCATGAAGCAACTAGGGGTTAATAGCAGCAGCTTGAGGTGTGTTCCAAAGTGCGCTGTCACACTTCTTCAATGCATTCTTGAATGCAATGCTTTTTTTTTAAATATATGTTTATTGAGGTAAGAAACAACAAGGGTACACAGTACGGTAAGTAATACTTGTTGCAGATAGCGTGATTACATACATTTCGGTTCGATTTACAGTCCCGTTGTTGTTTATTGGCAGGATAATGATACCCATCACACCTATGGCACATATGTTATATATTCCCAGCGTAACGACACTTGCAAAGGAACTATATCCTGCAATCTTACATATATATATGTGTTACTCTTGTCAACCTTTACATTGAACAATTACACCCTTAAACTGTGAAGTGTGTGCGTCAGGGCTTGCGAGTGAGAAATAGTTTGTAGATTATGCTGTGATGCAGTGACGTTGAGAAGGGTGTTGCATCCTGCTATATTGAGCCCCATTATCTGTATCCGGCCAAGGGCCCGTGATGTTGAGCGGGGCTCTGCTCGTTCAATTTACACTACCCGGTGTTGTCAGTTCAGTGGGGGAAAGGGTTACCAAATACATCCAGTCTATTTGGACCCATACTGCTTCAGATGCAGTGTGCCCATTCAGGTTACCTGTGAGGCACAGTGCCTTTCAACCCCCTCCAAGAATCTCTGCCAATCTGGTGGCCTGGTTGGGTGGTTGCCGCATGTACTAGCTGTTTGTGCCACCTGCTGTTCTGCGAGCTTTCCTGCACGCAAGTTAGATAGCCACAGTGAGATAGGTAGAGCTGTGGTTGATTTCCAGCATGTAGCTAATTGGGGTTTTGCTATGATCAACGCCAACACAATTAATTTGTTAAAAGGTTTACGTTGTGCCGTGCTGGATGTAACCCCTGATATATAATATATCCCTTCCCTGTAGAGTTGGTCTCCCACTATTGCATCTAGGATCCAGGCAATGGACTCCTAGTAGGTGACTACGTGAGCGCATTTCCACACCAGATGTATAAAATCAGCTTCATTTGACTGACATCTCGGGCGTATAGCCACTGTTCCCGGGTAGATACTCGCCAGTCTCTTGGGAGTGAGGTAGATATGGTGCAGGTAATTGAATTGTGTGTATTTAAGCCTGGCGTTAGTGGATATGATCTTCGGTGCTGAAAGGTACTGTGACCATTGTTTATCTGTTTCCATTATACGGAGGGTGGAATCCCAGCAAGCTCTGAGCTCTTGAAGGGGTTGTTCTTTGTCTATGGAAAAAGCACTGTAGATGTTAGTTACATCTCGGCGTGTGCCTCCCAGAGTCAACAGTACCTGAAGTAGTGCAGACTTTGCCAGTTCCCCGTGTGTTCTGTCCCAGTATTGCTTTAAGTAGCGTGTAAGCCCGCAGATATTCTGTAATACCTGATCTGAAAAGAGATCTCCCCATTCCGTGATGCCCGCCCTCTCCCAGGTAGCTGTGTCCAGATGAGATTCATGTCGGCGCAGTCTGGCAGCACCCACAAGGGCAGCCCCAGTGCATATGGGTAACAGGAGTGTCTGGGGGATGAATATGTATTTCAGCATTTCTTGGCAACTCTCATTAAAATATTAATGTCCTCCCCTGGTGTGTCAGGGCCAGTTCTCAGCATCGACCTCACTACCAGGTTGGCGGAGCGATCCCTGAAGATATCTCCCAAATCGTTCTGGTTGTGTGATATAGCCAGTGCATAGGCCATTGAAGTTGGGCAGCAGCGTAGTAATGCTCATAGTTCGGAGGGCTTAATCCTCCTTTGCCAGTGGTGTATATAATTTGTCTAGAGCTACCCTACTCCTACCCTTACCCCATATCAACGCTATCAGCATAGAACGCATGTCGGAGAACATTTTGCATGGGTGCAGGGCCAGAATGGCTGAGAAAAGTTATACTAGCCTAGGAAGTACTAGCATTGTGGAGATTGGGGCTCTACCCATTGGGGAAAGGGGGAGTGACGTCCAAAACTGGAGGGAGGACCACATGTCCGTTAAGGCTCTGCCAATATTTGCATCTATAAGGTCCCTTTCTGAATGGTAGGTTCTAACTCTCATGTACTTAATAGTGTCAAAGGCCCACGTCAGAGGATAGACAGAAGCCATTCCCATTGCTAGGGGGAACAAGCAGGATTTCTCCCAATTTACCCATAGCCCAGAAGCTCTGCCAAATTGGTGTAGGAGAGCCATCAATTGATTCAATACCCTAACATCGTTGCACAGATATATGAGGGTGTCATCAGCATATAAAGATATAATATTCCAGCTATCCCCGACCCGAAGGCCACATTCAGGAGCACGCGCCCGAAGGGCACAAGCCAGGTGCTACATCACCAGTGCAAAGATCAGCGGTGACAGAGGGCATTCCTGGCGGGTCCCAGGTTTTATGATAAACAGGATACCTGTCTTCACTCACGCCAATGGAGTGTTATGAAGAAGGGCGATCCATTTAAGGAAGCAGAGGCCAATGCCCATTTTCTTCAGTGCTGACTTCAGGTACTCCCAGCCCAGGGTGTCAAACACTTTCTCTATATCGAGTGAAGCAACCCAAGAGTTAGCCCCCCTTGTTTTCACCCAGCTCATGTGCTGGAATAGGCGTCTATGGTTCATAAACGCATTCCTACCTGGAATAAATCAGTTTTGATTAGAGTGAATCATACTCCTAATTATGGGTGTCAATCTATTTGCCAGTACTTGGCCAAGTATTTTATAGTCTGCATTAAGCAGAGAGAGAGAGAGCGGTAGGAATTTATTACTAAGGGGTCCCTACCCTCTTTGGGTATTGTAGGAAGCTGGCCTGTTGTGTGGTGGGCACCGATGGTGTTATCACCTTATGCCAGGTCCAGGTATACTCTATTAGTGAGGTGTAGACAGTGTCTAGGAAGCTAGGGCTCTCTAGAGGTAGCTGTGGATAAGCAGCCAAGACTTATCTAGGAGACACGCAAAGCTTATGCAATACCACTATAGTCACACAGAACTTACACAGTTGAAAGAACCACACAGTGTTACAAACATAAAGGTAGTTTATTATGGTTACACAAATCCTAAAATACTGTATGGACAATACTCTATTAGCAGGTGAGTAAACACACTATTATATACACATTAGTAATCAGGAATGGGCATAGAAAGAAGTAGAAAACAGTGAAATAACAGTAAAAAATAGAGACCCTAGGGGGAGACCAAACCATAGATTAAGTTAATGGAATGCGAAAAGCAGGCTCCCACCCAAGGAACTGGAATCTGTAGAGGGGAGCTGGAGGAACTATGAACCCCACAAGGTAAGTACCAGAGTGCCCCCCAGTAACCAGCAGATAGGAGGTTTTTTTCCCCAGACCCACAGGTACATTTTGTAAAAGGCCTGTGCAAGATCCAAGCAAGACTGGAAGGAACAGAAGATCGATCCTGACAGAAGAGGATCTGCAAATGAAGGGGATCAAGTACAGTTCCAGGTGGGGGTAGGAGCCACTACCCAGCAACTGGAGATGCAGGGCCAGGTTGATGGTGAAAAGCAGGAGTCGGCTATGCCGCACAGAAGCAGAAGAAGAGTTCCAGGAGTGATGCAGTCGATGTCCCACATCGGATGAAGAGTTGCAGTCTATCAGTGGGGTGGAAAAACCAACAACAACCTTTGGCAAAGGCAAGAGTTGCAGAAAAAGACTTGCAGAGCTGTTGGGGACCAGGAAGGTCCAAGGGGACTCAACCCAAGGATGGGAGTCCCAGGTGACCCTCAGCAGTGAGGAGAGCCAGAAGTCGAGGATGCGGCCCTACAGGCAACTCGCAGGCACAGGAGTCGCAGTGAGGCCCACTCAGCACATCTGAAGAGGAGTCCCATGTCGCTGGAGCAGCAGGCAGGAGACTGTGCTTTGCAGGGAAGAGTGCTGGAGGCTAGGGCTACACAAAGCCTGAAGATCCCTTGGAAGAAGAGCCAACAAGCCTTGGTAGCTGCATGAGTTGCAGTGCACAGGGGTGCTGTCCTGCAATGAGAGGCAAAGACTCACCACCTCCCAAGTTGGACAGCCGGTAGAGGGACCGAGAGGACCACTCTAGACCACCACCTGTGTTGCAGGATCCACGTAGAGTTGCAGGATAGAGGATCCATGCGACCGGTCGTCAATGCAGTGGACGCCTGCAGATGCAGAGGAGTGACTCCTTCACTTCAAGGGAGATTCCTTCATGCTTCTAGTGAAGACTGAAAACTTGCCACCCTCAGATGATACACAACTGAGGAAATGTTGCATTTGCTGGAAGGAGCCGTAGAAACAATGTTGCAAAGTGTAGTTGTCACTGGAGCTACAGATTGTAGGTTCCTGTGAAGTCCAGTTGTGGCACCAGTGGCCAGAAGTCGAAGCAAATGTTGCAAGGGAGTCCTGCTGGAACCTTGCATGTCGAATCTGAGGACCCACCCAAGAGGGAGACACTAAATAGCCCTAAAAGGGGAATTGGTCACCTAGCAGGGTGACCACTTATCAGGAGAGGGCTGTGACGTCACCTGCCTGACCTGGCCACTGAGATGCTCCCAGGGGCCTCTGCCCACCTTGGATTCAAGATGCCAGAATCAAGTGGCCACCTGGAGGACCTCAGGGCACCACCCCTGGGGTGGTGATGGACAGGGGAGTGGTTACCTCCCTTTCCATTGTAAACTTCGCACTTGTATAGCGCACTATTCACCCGTTAGGGTCTCAAGGTGATGTACTCATACCGCTGTGGAACCCCTCCTGGCTTTTCCCTGTGAGGCACCCACTCCTGGACACCCCCAGGGTGAAGCCAGGCATCCAAGCACTGTCAGGGCGGTTGTGGAGATTAAGCAAGCTATTGCCCAGATTTACAGAATGGGACCCAATAATTAGATTAGGCACCGAGGCGAGAATTATCTGGCCCAAGGGAATTGAGCCCAAGACCCTCTGAGGCAGGAATTGAACCCTGGTCCTCGGCTAGATCTCTGCATCCGGGTCTGCCGCTCTAACCATTGTGCCACACTTCTCAGTTCAGTTTTGTGCCAGAGCACGGACCGGGGGTCCCTGGACTGGTCCAAACTAGTTTATGCAAAGAGGGCACCAAATATGCCCTTACAAGCATTCCATTGGCTTGGGGACACTACCCCTCCCAAGCTATGTAACACCTATTTCCAAAGGGAGAGGGTGATGCCTTTTACTACCAAAGGAAATCCTTTGTTCTGCCTTCCTGAGCTTCAGCTGGTCAAGCAGTAGGCGGGCAGAAACCTGTCTGAAGGATGGCAGCAGTGCGGGCTGCCTAGGAAAACCCTGCAAACTGATAGGAGCAAAGCGGGGGGGGTCCTCTAAGGAGCCCCCAGAGTGCATAGAATCATACAACCAATACTGGAAACAGTATTGGTATATGATTACGACATGTTTGATGCCAAACATGCCCAGGTTCAGAGTTACCATTTTGAAACTGGACATAGGTAGTCACCTATGTCCAATACATGTGTAAAATGGCTTCCATGCACTCACAAATTCCAGGAAAATAGAGCTGGAACTTGTGGCGGGAACCTTTGCTCATTCAGGGGTGCCCTCACATACAGGTATTTGGACCCTGCCCTCTGAGCTAGGAGGGCCTGCCATAGGGGTGACTTACAGAGACCTGGTGCAGTGACCTGTAGTGAAAGGGTGCATGCACCCTATCACGCAGGCTGCAATGGCAGTCCTGCAGACACATTTGGATGGGCTCCCATGGATGGCATAATACCTGCTGCAGCCCATGGGGAAACCCCTTGTGCCCCAATGCCCTGGGTAACTAGGCACCATATACTAGGGGCTTACATGCCATGCGGGCACCAGTATGCCAATTGTGGGGTGCACCTAGTCAGGAACAACCAAATTTAGAGGGAGAGAGCACAGTCACCGGGGTCCTGGTTAGCAGTATCTCAGTGAACACAGTCAAAAACACACTGACAGCAGGCAAAAAGTGGGGGCAACCATGCCAAAAAGAGGGTACTTTCCTACAGGTATCACCACCAGCGTCACTTCACGCATGGATGCAGGTAGGATCCCCTTGGTATACGCAGTGTTATATGCTGTCAACATTTGGGGGCCTAGTAATGTTTGGTATGCGGCATAGAATTCAATTGGCCACCCATCAGTTCCAGGCGGTTTACCACTTGCAGTGTGTTTAATTTCCTCCTCTCTTTCAAAAGCCTGGAAATTCCTTTACAGGGCATCTTGCGCAGCTGATGGCAAATGGGGTATGGTAATGCTGTCCATGAATATCCCGATACGGTCACCTCATCATTTTCCAAGACAGAGTATAATTTGGAATAATACAAGCGGAAGGCAGAATTAATAGATTCCTGTGTGTTGAGTAACTTTCCAGTCCTGTCTCGAATAGCGGTGATTGGGACATGGGCGACTCAGATCTCAGGAGCCAAGCTCAAAGTTTGCCAGCTTTATCTCCCTCTGAGTGTTTCCTTGCTTGGTATTCCTTATAGTCTAAGTTACTGAGCCTCTCGAGCCTCTTTATAAGCGATGCAAAATTTTGCTAGTGGGACTGCAGCCACCCTATCTATTGGTAAGAACTGTTCGCATCACCTCACTTCAGGCTCTAGCACATGACGTTCTCTACGTAATGTTAACATGGTGCCATAAGCCGTCTTAATCACATGGCCCAGAAGTACTATCTTGAATGCATCCCACTCAATCCCTGCGTCAGTAGCCAAACCCGCATTTATCTCAAAATAGTTTGTAATATGGTCTCTGGTGGAAACCCTGAATGCTGTATTTTGCAGAGCTGGTGTAGGAAGTCTCCATGTGGATATACACAGGGTCGGTGGCTCCATGTCAGCTAGAGCCGCAAGGGGGAGTGGTCTGATAGGGAGTGACCGAGGTATTCCACGTTGCCAACCTTTGTTAGGGCCTCTGATCTACAATAGAAGAGGTCTGTTCTGGTATGTAATTCATGCAGCCCAGAATAATAAGAGTATTCACGAATAGTGGGATGCAGACCCCGCCATGCGTCTAAAAGCGGAGTGTGTCGTCTGTCGTCGCAGGTGTTGTGTGAGGTTTGTGGACTGGACCCTAGTTAAAGGTGGGTGTGACCAATCTTGTTCTATATCTGGGACACAAATGAAATCCCCTCCCCAGTAGCATCGTACGATATATTATGCAAGAGGACGGGGGTGAGTGTTTGCCAAAAATGTAGCTTGGTTGGATTTGGGGAGCATAAAGGGAAACTATTGAGATTGGTGCACCATCTAAATTAGCATTGCATATCTCCGTTCAGGGTCAGTCTGGGTATGTAGTGCCTCTAGTGGCACACCTGGGGCCATCTAAATAAGAGTCCCCCCAATGTATCTGAAGTACATTGTCCCCACCAGTGTGCCCGCCAGCGTCTGCATACCTTTTCCAAGTATGGAGCGGTAAGAGGGGTCTTCTGCAGCAGCGCCACATCTATTTTACATCTGCATGAAAACTGATATACCCAGTATCTCTTAACAAACCCCACCAACCCTCTGACGTTCCAAGACAAAAAAAGAGTACTGAGTCATTTGCATATTTGATCGCTAGGTCTACAGTTAACACAGGATTTATCACTAGTACTGCACATGATCGTCTCCCCATGTCCACCTGACCTCATCCCATCTCCTGATTGTTCCCCATCGGTCACACACCCATATAGGTACATATAACTGGAAATACCTTTAACAACTAGAACAATCCACATGCTACACTCAGGGTATAGCAACAAACTCCCCATGGCAGGCTGTTACGCCAACGGGCGATCAGCCAATGGCACTGTGTAAGGAAATGGCTCCCTGTTGCAGTTACCCCCCACTTTTTACCTGATACTGATGCTGACTTGACTGAGAAGTGAGCTGGGACCCTGCTAACCAGGCCCCAGCACCAGTGTTCTTTCACCTAAAATGTACCATTGTTTCCACAATTGGCACACCCCTGGCACACAGATAAGTCCCTTGTAAAAGGTACCAGTGGTACCAAGGGCCCTGTGACCAGGGAAGGTCCCTAAGGGCTGCAGCATATGTTGTGCCACCCTAAGGGACCCCTCACCTAACACATGCACACTGCCAATGCAGATTGTGTGTGTTGGTGGGGAGGAAAAAAGGCAAGGTCGACATGGCATCACCCTCAGGATGCCATGCACACAAAATGCTGCTTGTGGCATAGGTAAGTCACCCCTCTAGTAGGCCTTACAGCCCTAAGGCAGGGTGCACTATACCACAGGTGAGGGCATAGCTGCATGAGCAATATGCCCCTACAGTATCTAAGTCTATTCTTAGACATTGTAAGTACAGATGTGGCCATATTAAATATATGGTCTGGGAGTTTGTCAAAAACGAACTCCACAGCTCCATAATGGCTACACTGAATACTGGGAAGTTTGGTATCAAACTTCTCAGAAAAATAAATCCACACTGATGCCAGTGTTGGATTTATAAAAAAATACACACAGAGGGCATCTTAAAGATGCCCCCTGTATTTTACCCAATTGTTCAGTGCAGGACTGACTGGTCTGTGCCAGCCTGCTGCTGAGAGACGAGTTTCTGACCCCATGTGGTGAGGGCCTTTGTGCTCTCTGAGGACAGAAACAAAAGCTTGCTCTGGGTGGAGGTGCTTCACACCTTCCCCCTGCAGGAACTGTAACACCTAGCAGTGAGCCTCAAAGGCTCAGGCTTTGTGTTACAATGCCCCAGGGCACTCCAGCTAGTGGAGATGCCCGCCCCCTGGACACAGCCCCCACTTTTGGCGGCAAGTCCAGGGGAGATAATGAGAAAAACAAGTCCCTAAGGTGTCCTGAGCTGAGGTGACCCCTGCCTTTAGAAATCCTGCATCTTGATTTTGGAGGATTCCCCCAATAGGAATAGGGATGTGTGCCCCCCTCCCCTCAGGGAGGAGGCACAAAGAGGGTGTAGCCACCCTTAAGGACAGTAGCCATTGGCTACTGCCCTCCCAGACCTAAACACACCCCATAATTCAGTATTTAGGGGCACCCCAGAACCTAGGAAACTAGATTTCTGCAACCTGAAGACGAAGAAGGACTGCTGACCTAAAGCCCTGCAGAGAAGACGTAGACACCAACTGCTTTGGCCCCAGTCCTACCGGCCTGTCTCCCCACTTCAAGAAAAACTGCAACAGCGACGCGTCCCCCAGGGTCCAGCGACCTATGAAGCCTCAGAGGACTACCCTGCATCTAAAAGGACCAAGAACTCCAGAGGACAGCGGCCCTGTTCCAAAGAAACTGCAACTTTGCAACAAAGAAGCAACTTTTAAAGACCACACATTTCCCGCCGGAAGCGTGAGACTTTCCACTCTGCACCCGACGCCCCCGGCTCGACCTGCGGAAAACCAACACTACAGGGAGGACTCCCCGGCGACTGCGAGCCCATTGAGTAGCCAGAGTTGACTCCCCTGAGCGCCCACAGCGACGCCTGCAGAGGGAATCCAGAGGATCCCCCTGACAGCGACTGCCTGCTCCAAAGAACCCAACTCCTGGGAAACCCACTGCACCCGCAGCCCCCAGGACCTGAAGGATCCGACCTCCAGTGCAGGAGCGACCCCCAGGTGGCCCTCTCCCTAGCCCAGGTGGTGGCTACCCCGAGGAGCCCCCCCCTTGCCTTCCTGCATCGCTGAAGAGACCCCTGGGTCTCCCATTGAAACCTATTGTGAACCCGACGCCTGTTTGCACTCTGCACCCGGCCGCCCCTGTGGCACTGAGGGTGTACTTTTTGTGCTGACTTGTGTCCCCCCCGGTGCCCTACAAAACCCCCCTGGTCTGCCCTCCGAAGTCGCGGGTACTTACTTGCTGGCAGACTAGAACCAGGGCACCTCCTTCTCCATTGAAGCCTATGCGTTTTGGGCACCATTTTGACCTCTGCACCTGACCGGCCCTGAGCTGCTGGTGTGGTAACTTTGGGGTTGCCCTGAAACCCCAACGGTGGGCTACCTTGGACCCAACTTTGAACCCTGTAGGTGCTTTACTTACCTACATAACTACCCAATACTTACCTCCCCCAGGAACTGTTGAATTTTGCACTATGTCCAAATTTAAAATAGCTTATTGCCATTTTTGCCAAAACTGTACATGCTGTTGTGATGATTCAATCTTCCTAAGACACCTGAGTGAAATACCTTTCATTTAAAGTATTGTTTGTAAATCTTGAACCTGTGGTTCTTAAAATAAACTAAGAAAATATATTTTTCTATATAAAAACCTGTTGGCCTGGAATTGTCTTTGAGTGTGTGTTCCTCAATTATAGCCTGTGTGTGTACAACAAATGCTTAACACTACCCTCTGATAAGCCTACTGCTTGACCACACTACCACAAAATAGAGCATTAGAATTATCTCTTTTTGCCACTATCTTACCTCTAAGGGGAACCCTTGGAGACTGTGCATGCTATTTCTTACTTTGAAATAGTACATACAGAGTCAACTTCCTACACACTGTAAAACATGTAAGAAACACAGCTAACAACTGATCAACTTTGGATACACCTTTCGTGCATGGGGGACGTGACTAGCAGGCTATATGAATACCCATTAAATCATGTAGCTCTGTACCTAGCCCTTAAGATGCAGTCGTAACTTCCACCTCTTATGTCTCGCAGGGGTAGATGAAGCATCCCTTGATGTGTTCTATTGTTCCAGGTTCAGATAGTTATTATTCCATCTCTTCTGTTGTCTGTAGGGATCACCTTGGGGCTGCCGCCCAGTTACACATCTGCCAATGCCCTGTCGGTCCCCAAGTTGTCATCGTCTATGTGTTCCTAGATGGACGAAGGTGGCGATGGGGTCAACGCTCATTGCTCCGCCTCTGCCACCACCAGGGCCTTCTGCTTAGCCGCCTGTTCCCTGGAAGGTCCTGCCTGTGATTGGTAATGGCACAGTCCCTGGCTCCTACTCCTCAGGCCTCCTGACACCCAATCTGGAGCCTTCGCTGCAGCAATAGTTATGCCTCTCTTTTCCAGCCATATCCAAGCATCCTCTGGAGTGCTGCAGAATATGGTAGCATTGCCATGCACGATGCAAAGTGTTGCCGGGAACTGTAACGCATATTTAATATTGCTGTCTCTGAGTCTGCGCTTCACCGCTAAGAAACAGAACCGCTTGCTTATTACCTCCAAGGTATAATCCGGGTAAATGTTTACCTGGGAGTCCTGCACCCTCCATGGGCCCTTTGCACAGGAAACCTGGAGGATGTGATCCCTGTCTCGATAGTTAAATAGACAGGCCACCACAGGGTGTGGTGAGGCCCCCAGAGGAGGAGGCTTGCTCGGCACCCTATGAGCTCGTTCGACTGAGAAGAAAGTTGAGTGCTTACCCTGAAGGACTGTTTCTGAGAGCCATTCCTCAATATATAGGCCCATGCTGGGGCCCTCAACTCGCTCCGGAAGGCCCACTATATGTATATTGTTGCAGCTGGATCTGCCTTTCTGGTCATCCACCCACTGTCGTATTTGCGCCACCTCCCTCTGTAGGGCCCTAATGTGTGAGGTGGCATCTGAGACCGATGGTCTAAGGGATGCCATTGTAGATTCTATAACTTTGACTCGCTCCTTCAGTTTCTTGTGATCTTCTTGCATGTTGCCCATGTATATCCACAGAGCGTCAATCTTGGGTTCCAGTGTTGTTTTAATGTCTAGTACAGCAGTTAGTATCTTGTCGAACCTTTGCAAATGCACCGCTAGAGTCTCTGACAGGGGTTCAGACTGGGGACGTGAATGTTCTCCATCCATACCACAGCCATGTGTCCCGGGTGCACCCACTGCCAGTCTGTCCAGCTTAGTGCAGCCCATCTCAGAACTAGAACTGCAGGGGCGGGCGCATCAGTACCAAGCATCAAGTCTTGTAACTGGTCCTGTTAATTGGGACTACAGTGGAGCAAGGATGCCCTAAGGGGCTGCAGTGGCCACCGCAGGAGGACGAAGTGCACTGGCAAGTTTTCCCTGTTTTTCTACATGTGCCAGGGGTCTCACATCACACTCCCGCCCTTGAGGGCACTCCAGCAATGATCCACACACTCTGGAGGATGTGGGAGAAAGTCAGGCGGGGCAGCCCACAGCAGAAAACAGGGATTGGGTGTTCACTCCCCAGTTCTTTACAGTAGTCTGAGGAGGCCTGCTTGGTCTTGTGCTGGTATCTCTGGCCAACCCTCCCCCCACCCCTTTGCATCCTCCTTACTTTGTTCCGGTCATCAGCAACCACAGATGCCGCTCTCCATCCCGCCAGATCAATGTTGCCAGCAGTATAATGTTCGTGGGGGGATGAAACTCCGCACTTCACTCCTCGCCCACGGCCCAAGTCCTCTGCGATGCACCCCAGGGTCTGCCTCACCACTCCGAGGCCGGGCGCCACAGCATATGAAGGAAGGCAGGGAGGGGGGATGCATCAGTTGGGCCCCCTGATCTGCTTCCCGTATCGTGGTGGTTCCATGCTCACCAACTACGTCGTGCAAGTCTGTGGGCAATGGCATCGAGGACCTCCTCTGGGTGCCCTTCTTGCTCCCTACAAGTGTGCAGCAGCGCACCTCTCCCCGGGCCCTGTTGAGTCCGGCGCCGTGATGTGCTGTGGTCCACAAGGGTCTTTGGCTCCACTTGCACTGGGGGAACACCACCTGGGCTGAGGTTTGGTGCCCAGGCCCGTGGAGGGGATGGCGCAGGCACCCGGGACCCCAGACGAAGGTCAATCAACGGGGACACCCGGCACAGCTCCCAGCCCTGGGCAGCAGCCACATTCCCAAAACAGGCTGCAGCAGCGTTAATCAGCTCATGGTGCAAGTTGATGGCAGGTTGATGCATCGAAGGTGATCAGGTGATTGCAGGCATTGGGGGCTTACATTTCGGTTGGACTAGAGGTCCAGGTGGGGTGATCAATGCAGGATAATCGTAGGACCTGGAGCGGAGTGGAGTTTCAAACGTTCGCTCCGATCCCCATCTTGGCCATGCCCATCTCCTGAATTCAATGTTAACCTAAATAAATGAGCATATCAAATTCCCCAACACCCCACAGGACTGGCAGCTCACAAAATTACATTTCTATCTGATAGCCCAATTCTCACATGTCATTGGCTGCATTGACGGGACACATCACCCAATGAATATATACACAGAAATCAGAAACGTAGCCATTATATGAACATTCAGGTCATCTGTAATGCCTCACACACCACCACAGATTTAGAGGCCAGATTCCCTGGTAGCACACATGACTCCTACATATTTAGGCATGGTGGAATCTATATACGGCTACTTGGCGGAGAGTTTAGAGAAGGATACCTACTTGGTAATTAATCAAGAAACAATGTAGCATAGTGTACAGATGAGGTTAGAGATGACAAGGACTCAATATTTACTCCTGTTACTGTAGGAGACAGTGCATATGCAGTGCCGGTCCTTCATCCTCACACCATACCTTAATCCAGCTACATTGAGTGAACAATGTTACAATGCTTCAAATAGGAGGACATGAAGTGTGATCGAGAGAACATGTGGCCTGCTGAAGAGTCGCTGTTGATGTCACAAAAGTAGCGGGCGCTACAATACAGTCCTGAGACGTGCTGCAGGATTGTGGCTACATGTGCTACGTTGCACAACAACGCAAGATTGAGAGACATATCCCTGGAACCCTCAGAGAAGGAGTCTGATGATGATGACGACCGGTTACCACGCCGTCACCCAGCAGCTGTTTCAAGAGTAGCAGAAGGCAGACAAAGACGTGCAGAAATCACACACAATTATTTTTGATGTAAGCAACGTAGAGGCCACGTATTGTTCCTTATTGCTACAGGTTCCACATTTATTGCCTTAATTTCAGGTCAAATATGGGCATGCAACATAGGTAGTCCAAAAGCACTATATGTACTTAATCAAATGTTTCACCATAAGCATGGTAAATGCAGGGCAATGTTACAAAACAGCAAGCACCAGAACATGTCCCCATTACTTTTTGCGTCCATGCAATCCACTGGAACAGTTAGTGGGCTCAGCGTCATCTCTTGTTGAGGCTTCTGAGACAGCTTTGTCTGAACTGTGAAGCTTATACTCTATCACAGCAGCAGTCACACTATTGAGGCTAGAGAGCTCCTCACTATTCCCACCACTAGGTCACTGTTGCCAGCGATCCGGGCTGTCTGCATCTTCTCTAGTGCATTGGTAACCTGCACCAATCACCGTGCAACATCTCCACTGCAATTGCGCATCTTCACTTGCATGCCCACGGCACGCTGTGACAGTAAAGTTGCATTTGTGAGGTGATAGAAGCTACACCCATCCAATCTACCCATCAATTGGTGATGACGCCTACGGTAGATGACATGGTCCTGCTGCATTACTGTGCAGAGTTACTTAATGGCATTTGTCATCTCCCTTAAATTTTCTGTTGTTGCTCTCAGTCCTTCCAACACTGTTGCATTCAGCTGGTACATGTTGTGATGCAGACACCAACTACCTGTGCATTGATTTCATGTGCTTACATTGTAGACGCTGCACCTTCAACATTGATGCCTCCAAGCCTCCAAACATAGATGGGCCCTGACCTTTCTCTGAGCTCTGCCTGACATCTGCTCTACATCTCCTGAAGGGAGTGTATTAGCACTGGAAAAGGGGCTGACATCTGTGGGTGCATCTATCCTCTGAAGGTGGTGTATGCAGATCTTCTGTCATGTCATCAGACTCCAGGTTGAACTCAGGGAGTGGTTCCACTGTTGCCCTGCGTCTGGGTTGTGTAGGTGTTGTGGGTGGAATGGACAAGATGTGTTCGACCTCAGGCTGTAGCTGGCTTCCCTCATTCCCCTCAGTTTCTGTTTCTGCTGCATGTGGTGCAGGGACATCTGCAACATCAATGAGCAGCATTTCAGATACAAATTACTTTTGCATGACTCAGTTCAAAGTTTAATTTTGAAGTAAACAGTTTCCCTGACATGGTGTTTCTGCTTGTCATTTGTCTTGTCTATCTGTGTGAGGATGCACAATGCTGCAACTGTTTGATCTTGTTTCACTGTTGGAGTATGGACTACCACTCCCATGAGGCATTGTTGTTGCATGGAAGATGTGGCATGGACTATTTTTATCAGTGAGTGTTAACATTGATTTCCTCTAGGGGTCAATGTTGCCTGCACATTTGGTAATTCAAATAATTGCTGTCCTTACCTTTGCTGGTGTCTGGTGTGGCTGAGGTGTCTGTCAGTGACCCCCAATGGTGGCTTTGGGCTGCAGAGTTGCCTCCACCATGTCCTCCAAAGGGGTGGGTGGTGTCTGGGTAGATTGTCCTCCGCCAGTGCTCCTTGCCTCCATAAGCCTGGTTCCTACCCTCTCCTTTGCACATGTACATAAATCGTACCAGAGCTTGCGCATCTCCTCAATGGAGCGCTACAACACACCCACCGTGCTGATCTTTTCTTGGATGTCGGCCCATATTTTTGGCTTCTCACTCTCTGGGACATGGAGTGAGTTTTTCCCAAACAGCTTGTCATGGCTCTCTACCACCTTTTCAGTGAGCTCCTCCAGTTTCTGCTCACTGAATTTCAGTTTCCTTTTTCTGCCGCTATCATCCTTTGCATTCCCCTCAGTGGCCATGGTGTGTTTTGGTCCTAGGTGACACTACAAACTAGCTCCCTAATGCTCAGCTCACTAAATCTGCCTATTCCTGTGGCTCAGGCTTCTGAAAAACAGCAAGGACCGACCCCTTCCTGGTTGTGAGGTCATCAACCTGCTCCAGATTGCAAAAATTGCAAATTGTGATTATTAACTAGTGATTCCCTATTTTACTGAATCGCTATTTGCGATTGCAAATTTTAGGTAATCGCAAAACAAATTGCGAATCCTATGTTACATTGCCTTTAGCGATTTCCAAACAACGATTTGGTAAAAATCACTATTTGGTAATCACTAATGCAGTGCTTCATACATATGGCCCCAAGTATTGTAAGCAGCCTTGAGTAATTAGACAGTAATGTCTCAGCATGACAATTTGAACATAACGTAGAAGACTGTGTGCACCAGGTACTAACCTATGTATGTGTAATTCTTTTGCTTCAGAAGCCTGGCTATCTGTAAAGTTTTCACCACAGTATGAAGGATACAGGTAGTATAATCTTTAGCACTTTTAAACCTTGTTTTTTTTAAGCAAATAGTGTCCTCTTTTACATTTGTTGCGTAGAGTTTACAGTGTTCTTTATAGATACTTTTTATCGCTCAGTGGTATGTGTGTTTTTCATGAGTTTCACTGTCTGCAAACAATGTGGTACAGAGCCAACTCTCTCCATCGAGTCCACACTGTTTACAGTGCCCACTTTGTGACTCATATCCACTTCATTTGTCATTGTAGGTTTGGTGACTGTTAAGGGTTTGATATAGATAAAGGCTGACAGTAGTAGGGCATTAGTTATGAAACAGAACTTGAGTATCTTGAGGGACGTGGTTCCCTCTGAACAGTTGTATGTAGAACAAACACTGTGTGCAGTAGGGATCTATCTGTGGTTGACTGTTAATGTCAACTAGGCTATCCTTAAAGTGTATGGTATACGGTCGGTGTTGCCCATAACACATGCTTGCTACACCTAAGGAACGTCCACATGTGATGGCATTGATGATGCTTCATATTATTCTGAGCTATTTTGTACTTACTTTTAGGCCTCTAAGGCCATACTAATTTATAGAGTAATGTGTACAAAAGAAGCTTGAATGTCATTAGTGATGCCCTCAATTAGGTCATTTGAGATGTCATCAGTGATGTCATAAATTATGCCATAGAACATGTCATGAATGATGTAGCGTGAGGTCATAAGTGGCGCATGGTGGGGGCTTAAGTTATAGTTCTGCTATCTATAACTGGTGAATTTCTGTGTTTTTTTTTAGTTCAAAACATTAATGTTGTCCCTTACATATTCACCTAACTATAATGTTACTTTAATCTTTAGTTTTTCAGTTAATATTTATATTTAGCCACTTTATAGTTAGGATTCCCAGGAACAGGAATTCCTCTAATTTTGGTCACTGATAACGTTGGGCCCTTTTGTCAAACCTCCATGAAGCTTTGCTGACTTAGTCCTCTTTCTACATTGGATATTGGGTATGCAAAGTTTCACAAGGATTCGTCAAGGGGGTGCAAAGAAAGAAGGGGGGCCCCTATACACGGTGGCACCAATGCATTTCCCATAGACTTTATACTCATGCTTAGCGCAAAAAGGGCTGGATATATTTCAATTAAATTTGGCAGGATTACACTTTATGGTGTGCATATGATCCTTTTAAGTACTACAGGTAGGTAGGGTCAGTATTTTTTAAGTTAGAAGGCAAGCCGCTGTACGTATGCAAAATTGTGCGGGATTACCACTGTACATAGCAACCATAAGTCATTATGTGATTGGATAATTGACTGCCTTAACAAAAGTTAAAGACAGCCATGTTGTTTTTAGGTACACTTTGGCTGTGCTCTGTGTATGCTTTCAAATATAGGTATGTATTTGTTTTGATATTTTTCCCATACCTACTAGCTCTTTATTAAAGTGGTAATAGGTATGGAACAATATTTATATGTTTCTATAAATGTTTAAAAAATGTATGGTGCACTATGGTACTGTGGTATTTGAAATAAATAAATATGTTAAAAATTATAAAACTCTAATACAATGTACAAATATATTGTATTACAGTGAATTTTCTATTTTTAACATATTTAAATATGCACCAAAAAGGCTACGGAGTACCGCTGTAATTCCTACATACTACCACACTACTTAGAAAAAAAAAAATATGTAGAAAGGTGTTAATATATTTCTCTACCTATTATCACTTTAATAAAGTGGTAATTGGTAGTGAACAACATTAAAACCTACTACTTACCTATGTGTAAGACCATAACCCAGAACACAGCAAAACTCAGAACACAGCCAACCTGGGATAAAAACTACATGGCTGCCTTTTATGTTTGGAAACTACAACCATTAGCCAATCACTTACTGATTTCTCATTTGCATGTACCATGGTATACTATGACCTTACCACAGTGTACGTGGCACAGTATAAAACTAGGGGCCAAATGTACAATGCTATTTTGCGGTCGCAAAATGTAAACAAATCACCTTTTGCAACCGCAAAATGGCCTTGGCGGATGTACTAATCCTGTTTTGCAAGTCTGGTATACTATGACCTTACCACAGTGTACGTGGTACAGTATAAAACTAGGGGCCAAATGTACAATGCTATTTTGCGGTCGCAAAATGTAAACAAATCACCTTATGCAACCGCAAAATGGCCTTGGCGGATGTACTAATCCTGTTTTGCAAGTCTGTATAGTGTTATAGACTCACAAACTCACAAAATAGGGATTGCGACTCATTATTAGGAAGGGGCGTTCCAAGGACGTCCCTTCCTAATAGCGACTCACAGGCCCGTGTATGATTGTTTTGTACCATGAATGCGGCTGCAAAACAATCTCAGTTACCACCAATTTCAAATTGGTGGTAACCCATCTGCAAATGAATGGGGGCTCCAACATTTTTTCAGAGGAGGCACTGGTCCCACGGACCATTACCTACTCTCGAAAAAATGAAACTGAAAAATGTCATTTTTATTTTTTAAATGTATCCTGTTTCCTTTAAGGAAAACGGACTGCATTTAAAAAAAATTGGTTTATTTAAAAACCAGTCACAAACATGGTGGTCTGCTGACCCCAGCAGACCACCATCCCTATGAGTGTGGCCATTCCCAAATAGGTCGCAAATTGTGACCTGCCTCATGAATATTAATAAGGCAAGTCCCTTGTGACCCATTTGGGAATTGCAAACAGTGTGCTTGACACTGTTGTACATTTTGTTTTGCGACTCGCAATTTGCGATTTGCATAAAATTGCAAAAGAAATGGTTGTACATTTGGTCTTAGGTTTTTTAAAACTCATAACTTTAACACTACTTACACTATTCACACATACTACCAAAATTGACCATTTACACCTCATAATGTATCTTCGTTACACATTACATTAACATCTGTTCACACACTTTCATGCTACGTTGGTTTCAATCACAACAATACACTCTGTGCTATTATAGTCTACGTCACTACACTCTGTCAGTTCACTAAATGCTACTTCACTCTACACTAATCAGCTGTACACCACTCCACTCTATTCCACCCCACACCACTCTACACAACTCCAGTGTATGTTATTACATATATCCATGCTCTCCATTCTATGACATTTCAGTCTACGCCACTCCAATGTATGCCACTCCACTGTAGGATATTACACTGTGTTGAACTTCACTTTTTGCAGCATTACATTCCACGTTATTGTACTCTGACACCCCATTGTACACCACTTCAATGCTCTCCACTGCACTATACGCTATTCCACTGTACGACAGTCCAGGAGATGCAACTGCAGTCTACAACAAACCACTATACGATATTACACTGTACAGTCCTCCATTCTGTGACACTCAATTCTCTGCTATCCCACTCTGTCACTGCACTCTATGCTACTACACATAATGCTTTTCCGCTGTATGACACTCCATTCCATGTCGCACTACTCTATGCTACTCCAATATATGCCACGCTCGTGTACGTCACTACACTGTATGCCAATAAACTCATTTAGTTCTGCACTCCTCCACTCTACAAAAAGCCACTGTATGCCACTGCTCTCTATGCCACTACACTACACACTATTCCACTGTACCCCACTCCATGCCACTCCATAGTACGCATTTACACTGTACGCCACTACAGTCTCCCCCCCACCCTCTACCCACTCAACTCTAAAACGTTCCACTCTATAGTGTTCCACTCTACAACACTCCACTCTAAATCACTGCCACTCAAGCTTGTGCTATTCCATTCTAAGCCACTACACTGTGCCCCACTCCATGCTGTGCTACTCCTGTGTACCCCACTCTATGCTATGATATTCCACTGTACACCGTTCCACTCTACCCCACTCTAGTGTAAGCTATTCCTCTTTACTGCACTCCACTGTATGCTAATTAACTCTACAGTACTGCACTCTATGCTATTCAACTGTACGCAACTACACAATACCTCACCCCACTCTACACCAGTCCAGTCTACCTACTACACTCCATACTGTACTCCAGTACATTCTACCACACTCCATCCTATGCCACTGCACTGTACATCACTTCACAGTACGCAGTTCCACTGTATGCTGCTCCACAGTACAACACCCGCTGTATGCCCATACACTCTAATACTTTTCCAGTCTAGGGAACTTCATTATATGACACTACACATTATGCTATCCCACTCTACTGTACTCTATTCCTTTATGCGCCCCTCCACTGTACGCCACTCCACTCTGCCCCACTTCGCTCTCTACCACTCCAGTTTATACCTCTCCAGTCTACGCCATTCCACAGTACACTAATTCAGTCTATGGTACTTCACGCTATTCCACGGTATTCAACTCCACTCTTGCTACTCCACTCTACGCTATTCCACTCTACAACACTCCATTATGCGCCATTCCACTGTATACTTTTCCACTCTATGCTACTCCACTGAACGCTAATGTACTATATGCCACTGTAATGTACCCCTCTCCACTGTACGCCACTCCACTCTAAGCCACGGCACTCAACACTACTGCATTGTATGCTATTGCACTCTACTACACTCCATCTTACACCATTCCACTTGTCCCCACTCCCCTGTACACTATTCTACTGTCCACGACTCCACTCTACAAAACACCACTATAGGCTGTTCAACTCTACCCACTCCACGTCACTCTACTGTACCCCACCTCACTTTATGCCACTCCACTGTACACTATTTCATTCTACGCAACTACACTATAGATCACTCAACTCTGCGCTATTTGACTCTACAGACTCCTCTCTACAGAACTCCACTGTACGCTATTCCACTGAACAATACTCCAATGTACACTATTCCAATCTATGCCACTCTGGGGTACACCACTCTAGTGTAGGTCATTCCCCTGTGTGCCACTCCACTCTACACTACTCCCCTGTATGCTATTTCAGTGTATACGACTCTACTGTATTCTGTTCCACTGTTTCTCTCAACTCTATGCCACTCCACTCTACACCACTCCATCATATGCTATTCCACTCCACTATACTCTATTCTACTGCATGCCACTGCACTGTACCTCACACAACTGTACACCACTCCGCTCTTCGCAAATCCACTGTACACTATTCTACTGTATGCCACTCCTGTGTAAGGCACTATACTCCCCACACTCCACTGTACGATATTCTACTCTATGCCACTTCAGTGTACGTAATTCGACTCTACACCAGTCCACTGTACCTCACTCCACTATATAGTATTCCACTGTACGCACTCAACTCTATGCTATTCGATTCCGTGCCACTTTACGCTACCCCACTCCACTGTACCCTACTCCTTTCTACGCCACTCCACTGTATGCTATTCCTTTCTACGCCACTCCACTGTATGCTATTCCAACATATGCCACTCTACTCTGTCACTCCAGTGTGTGCCACGCCACTATATGCTCATCACTATACGATATCTCAGTGTATACTAGCCTAATGTACACTATTCTATTCCATGCCACTCCAATGAACGCCACTCCACTCTAAGCCATTCCACTGAACAGAACTTAACTGTATGCCACTTCACTCCACTCTATCCCACTCCACTCTATGCCGCCCTCTCTGTGCAATCTCCTGTACACCACTTTATGCTATTCCACTGTATGGCACTCCGCTCTACGCCACTCCATTGTATCCAGTGTATACTAATCCACTATATGCCACTCCAGTCTATGACACTCCAATGTACACTATGCTATTCCACTGTACGCCACTCTGCTATTTCACTCTATCCTACTCTACTATATGCCACTCTAGTGTATGCCACTCAACTGTATGTTTGTTACTCTACTCTACAGTATTCCACTCTGTGGCAGTGCACTGTACACCACTTCAAGCTATGCTATTCCACTGTATTCCAATCCATGCCACTCCACTATACACTATTCCACTTTATTGCACTCCATTGTATGCTAGTCCACTGTACCCAACTCCAGTGTATACTATCCCACTCTAACCCACTCCACTGTACATCACTCCAATCAATGACACTCCACTATATGCAACTCCAGTATAAGTTAGGCCACTCTACACCACTGCAGTGTATGCCACTCCACTGTATGGTATTCCATTGGACGCCCTCCAGTTGAAGGTGGTGCATAAATTATAAACGCAATTTCTAACTAGTGATGTGCAAATTAGAAATTTAAGTTATAACTATAACCTTATAATTTCTCCAGTTTGTATAGTTTGAGTTGGGTTGGCATATGAAGAATAAAAAAAGCTTTTCTAACTATAAATTAGCCATAATCTCTGTTTGTTTTTGTGTGTGCATGCATGTATGTGTGTCTAAAAAAAACTTTCTATGTATCCCATTCCTTCCACCCTCTGACACATCCTAAACCTTTTAGACTACAATACATTATCATACATGCTTTCCAAAATCCTTTTTTTCTAACTACTTATCCATCTAACGTGCATACATTCAGCATTCCCAAAACATCTACATCTTTACTAATTACAATTATTCTTGGGAGATGTTTTTGGAGTCAGTTGTGAACCTTTATTTTTAGTTTCTATGGGTTATCTGACCTTCCTGCTCTCATAGGATCCTCGGAGACGTTTCAAGGTATAGGCTAAGTGGGGTCTGGCTAATGCCCCAGGCAGCCCCTGATAGAGCCAGCTCTGTTCTGCAGAGACTCCTGCCCTGATGACCTTTAATAATTCTTAAATAGATTGCTGTAAATGCCGTTTCTCTTTAATTTATTTTTAATGTGGGTGATGTGAGTCTATTAGACATTTTGCAGAGAAATGTATGTTTTATGCAATATCCCCAAAAAGTTTATTTTATAACAAACAGCCACTCACATATGAGAAATCGGAGTGTGTCACAGAGATTATTTGCAGTAATATTAGTGAGCTGCTGCTGTGTTACAATATTGAAAACACAGGTCACTATCAATGAATATTAAACGTAAACACCATTGATATTTGGACGAGTGCCTGGTGCACTTAGGGCCAGATGTAGCAACAGAAAATTTTACGAGTTGCAAATTGCGAGTCAGACCGACTCGCAATTTGCAACTCGCAAAATTGTATGCAGAAAGTTGTCTCAGACACCTTCTGCGACTCGCTATGGGGTCGCAAAGACCCACCTCATGAATATTAATATTCATGAGGTGGGTCTTTGCGACCCCATAGCGAGTCCATGCATTCACAGGGATGTTGGCCTGCTGAAGACAGCAGACCTCCATGTCTGTGGCGCTGCTTTTTTAATAAAGCTGTTTTTTTTTTTTGAATTGCAGCCTGTTTTCCTTAAAGGAAAACGAGTTGCAATACAAAAAAATAATGCAACCATTTGGTTTAATTTTTTCAGAGTAGGCAGTGGTCCATTGGACCACTGCCTGCTCTGAAAAATTATTTTTAGCGACATTCACAAAGGGGAAGGGGTCCCATGGGGACCCCTTCCTGTTTGCGAATGAGTTACCACCCACTTCAAGTGGGTGTTAACTGCAAATTGCTTTGCGACCGCTTTCACGGTCACAAAGCAATTCTGCATCGCGGTGCGAGTCGCAAATAGGAAGGGAACACCCCTTCCTATTTGCGAGTCGGATTTACATTTTGGGAGTCGGTACCGACTCGCAAAATGTGAATCAGCATCGCGATGGCCGTTTTGCATGGCGCAAACTGTGTTTTTCGCAGTTTGCGACATGCAAACCGGTTCCTACATCTGGCCCTTAAGAACTTCGCCAAACAGGGCATGAAAGAGCTGAAATCGGATCATAAATTCAAAGCTGTTCTGAAAAGGGGGCCCCAAAATACGTTTGGCCCAGGGCCCCGAAAATCCTTAATATGTCCGTGAGGATCCTGCAAAATTATCAGAGCTGTCAAATCACACTCACCTCGCCTAGGCAATAAAACAGTCTGGTGCAGTGGTTCCCAACCTGTGGTCCGGAGATCCCCGGGGGTCCGCGACTGCTTTTAAAATTAAATAATATTAACAAATTAGATCCCCAGCTTTCAGTAATGACTCAGTAGGGGGTCCTCGGATTCCAATAATGATTCAGTGGGGTTCCCCGGGTTCCAGTAATGATACAGTGGGGGTCCACCGAAGTTAAAAAGTTGGGAACCAGTGGTCTAGTGTACTAGCGCGGGTCAGGCAGATATAGAAGGAGGTAGAGTGTTTGTCGGCAGAACATTTCTCATCAGCAAGCCCAAGGAAGAGGCGTGCAAGCTATAAGGCGCCACATTGTATAATATTACCATGATTGTCAGGTAGCTGAGTGGTGAGCGATATTTCATGGAATATAAATGTTCAAGACCTATGGGTGTAAAAAACGATTTGTAGGAGAAGCAAAACCAGCAGGCCTGGGATTACAAAAGTGATCAATTGAACTGATTGACAAGCACACTTTGAATGCCAGTATTCATATGGCAAGTTAAAAGGGCAACTAAGGGAGAAACCGTCATCCCCACCTCCCTCCGATTGTATTACTTTTGCTCTCTAAGTGACATAGGAGAAGGAGAATTATAACACCCCCCCCCCCCAATTTCCCATTGACTCCCCTTTATCAGCACTGGAAAGTGACCGAACAGTTACAGTTCCTATTTACCTAAATTAGCATTATATGGTACTTGGTATGTTGCCAAATAGCTCCAGTTACAGTACTGTGCTGCTGTGTTTTTGTAAAGAGGGCCAACCACTTAGAAACAACCTGCAGACTTGATCGACTAAAATATTTTAAAGCTCTGGATGAATGAAAATATTTGCACTTTGCAGTTGTGTCACCGAAACATCGAGGTTTTCTGAAATCAAAAGACCTCAGTTTTGTTTTTAATATACTTGCACGAAACATGTTTAAGAACTTTCTTTTCTTTTTTTCTTTTGAACTGTGTATTTCTGGTGCAAAGGAAATAGCCCAAATTGGAATAAATGAAAATGGGGCTGAGCACTTCAACCCATCAAACAGTAAGAATTGAATCCGGTTTTCAGGATATCCTCAATGAAGAAGTATGAGGTGACTTGTCGTATACTGAGATTTATTTTCGTTTTTGTTTCTCTTTCTGAAAACTTGACCGGATTTAAATTTTAGCAGCTTGGACGAAACCATACCTGGAAAGCGCACCCACGCCTAGTTACCGCCATCGCTAGACCATTGTAGGCAGCGCACTGCAAACTTAATTGTTCTGCACTGTCACAGCCCCCACGCTCGCTGGAGGAGAGGATTCTGTGGGGGAAATACTGTAAGCGTAGGAGATCAGTCCCGTGCCCATGCAAGTATTAAGGCCATGTCCCCAGAGACTAGCAAAAAGGTACCACGCGATGACATATTTAATGAATGGTGCCTGGTCGTTTGCAAACTAGGCTGGAACTGCAAACTGATTTCCCATATGATATTAAAAAGCAAAATGATGTCTGCAAATTTTCGTTAAAACCGGTATAATTCGGATTTTAAATCTGCAGTCTGAGGATAAAAGCAGTCTGAGGATTTAGAATCACTAACGATACTAAACGAGTTGCCAGCGACAGGAGGACAGCGCCTCTGCTGGGCAATGTATTGTTTTTTGCCCATTTATTACAATTAAAGATGCACCTTTTATAAACTCAGAAGACTGACATTGAAGAAAAAATTGTCGAACATCCGTAAATTAAGAGTGCATAAGCACAATATTTGATAAGGATGCTTTGCCTATCAACATTTAGCAACCCCCTCCCAAAGTGTTTGAGAAATGTACTGTCACTTTGTGTTAGGAGTATAAATGTTTAAAAATCACAACGCCAAACATTAAATAGAGATTTCATTTTCGGTTGATCGTGCCATGAAATGATGCCGGCAGCACGAGTCAAATAAAAGTAAAAAATACAGGAACAACTTAGGACAATACTAAATAACGTCCATCAGCACAACATTATCTTAATGTTAATATGAAAATCCCCAAAATTAATTTATTTGGTACTGAACATACAAAAGCCCAAGAAACAGAATGCAATTACAATTTCAAATTACAGCAGAAGTTAGGACAAAGGTAGTGGGTGAGATTTTAAAGATCGACCTAATACAGACAGGAGATTCAAATATAGGCCAGCTTTGGCCACAGGACACCATATGTCCACCAAGAAGGTCCAATGTAGTGGGCTAGCATATTCAGGCAGTAGATGGGCGAATCTTGGACATGAAGAAGATGCCAAGCATAAGCAATCATGGATGGGAAGATATGTGAGGAATTAAAATTAAGTTGGCTAGTATCCCAATAGGAGGGTGGACGTAAAAATAAAGGGCTCCAAAGAAAATCCCCGATGATGGCTATGAGAGGACTGATGTGCCAGCACTATTGCAGGGGTCAACCCTTGCACTGTTTCTGGATTTGAAAAAAATAAAATGCATTTTAAATTTGCTGGCCCAGTGAAGAGCTGCAGAACAAGGATGAGAGCCATACCCAAGCAAAGGGTCACTAACAAAGAGAGAGAGGATTCAAAGCCACGTACATCAGGTGAAAATTATCACCACAGCACTAGAGCATGTAGTCCCATTACTGAAGGAGCAACTCCCGAATGTGTGGCAGAAATTACCGGATACATTTTTAATTCACGTCTCACACACCTTAAAGGCAGTGGCGTAACAAAACTGGATGCCCCCCCTCGCACCGGACATAGAGGGTGGCCCCCTCCGGACTTACTCAGGCCAGGTGCTGTTCTGAGAAGGTCCCCTGAAGCTTTGGCCCCCCACACCACGAGGGCCTTTGTTACACCCCTGCTTGAAGGATATTCGAGCTGCCAACCCTTGTCGACCTTGCTCACATCGGAACACAGACTTTCCTCATTCCCATTACTATCAACTGTAGCTAAGGTAGTAGTAAGCCTCCCAGCTACTTGATTCCTCGATGGGTCCGGCCAGTATTCTTTGCGTTGAGTCTTACTTCCTGGCTCATGGTGTAGTTATGTTTGGAGGAGACTAGCAGCAGGTGAGTAGAGACCTTCTGCAAGCTGCTTGCGGCCTACCCTCCAAATCGTCCTCCTTTTTTTCCTCAGAACACCTTCTTGCATCTATTAGAAGAATACTAACAGAACCTTAATCTTTCCTTTTGCTAGATTTACACCCACTTGTCCACGGATGCTCAAGGGGGCCTGACAATTATCTCAATTCACTATAACCAAAAAAGAATCACACATTAAGCTGTACCTGTTAGGGCAATATCCTGAACTGTCTTAAAATGCTACTATCCATTCCCCATCGAAATAAATTATTGCTGCCTCGCAGATCAGACAATTATGCCGATACCATTCACCTTGTAGATGTTGCTGGTGGATTCGTTTGGGAGTTTCAAAATGGTAGTATTTATGTGGCTACTGTAACTGTGATGTATTTGCTCAGGCAAAGGATGACCCTAAACTTGATAAATATAATTTTGAACTTTCTTCCGGAATCCTTTTTAGGTCTTGACTAGACAGTGCATATGCTGTCTGGAAGAGACATGTTGTATATACTTTGTGGTCTTGAGCCCTCCCAGCGTCCTATTTCCTGGATCCACTGTTGCTCTCATAATATTTCTCATCATTTGTCCAGGGTGTGCATTTGCAATGCCTCTTGTGAGGTCTCGACTAGAAAGCTCATTTGCTGTCCTCGGAGAGGTATTTTGTATATACTTTGTGAGGTTCAGCCCACCCATAAGTTTTCTATTTGCTGGCTCCATCATCACTCTCCAAATCTTTCTCCTCATTTGCCAAGTTGTGCATTTGTCATGCCTCTTGCTTTGTTTAGCCCTCCCCAAGTGCAACGACCAAGTACTACATAAATACATTAATCACCATTTTAAGATCTGTTCAGGAGCTACTTTTTTCTTTTATCTGGAGCACGTGAGAAGAGTGCTTGTAATTTACCAAACTCCCCTGTAAACAGGGCTGTAAATCTTGTTATCTGGTCACATTTGCTGTGCTTCAAAGACCAAGACCAAGATCAAGTGTCAGTTTTGAGTCTTGGTGTTGTTCTTGTTGTTGTTTTCTTAAGTATTGGGCACGGTCTGGAGAAGAGCTGAGGGCTCTTACAGTACGAGCCTCAGCCCCAGTGTTATGCAGCATCCTGTTAGGCAAGGGAAGCCTTTTCACTGTGCTGTGAATAAAATGGGCTCACTTGATACTGACCTTTTAGCAACGCAGTGTACAATGTTAAATCCAAGCAGTCTTGCAAGAGCCCAAATTCAAGCAATCAATTTACCTGAGGTGAGATTTAGTTTATTTTTCTTTACTGCACAGGTGATTTTGCCCAGAATCACAGGGTGTTCAGCTGCCTGCGAGACACGAACCATATAAAAAAAAATACTTTTTCCATACTTTGGCCGTACAAAATATGTTTTCAGCCTAACACCTTTCAGTGAAAAGCTAAGCAACATCTGCATAATGTATGGCACTGACTGATGCTACCTGCTGGCTGCTGTGTGGTCGCTGTCTCCACTGGACTGCCCGCAAGCGAGTATTTTGCTTTGGGTGGGTGGGAGAAGTTGTTAAAAGGGATTGGTAATATTTGAGATATTAAGAGAAAAAGGGATTTGCAGGTGTGCCTAGCCCAAGGCTGATTTGCACACTGCGCAAAGTGTACATTGGTGACAGCGCATGCTATAAACATATATTTCCTCTCATGCGCCTTCCTCTAGGGTTAGTAATAGGTTAATTGGTGGGGCAGAAGATGTAGCCAAAAGATGCACTGACATTAGTTATATCAGGAGACTTTACCTGTAACAAAAAAACAGTGATTCTACTTAAATTGAAAATTGCCACAAAGTCTTTCACATTCAAACGAGGTCCTAATATTTTATTTACAAAGAAGTTGTTTCCAGGAAAAAAACTAAGTTTGATTGTAGGAAAATGGCTCCCTGTTGCAGTTACCCCCCACGTTTTGCCTGATATTGATGTTGACTTGACTAAGAAGTGTGCAGGGACCCTGCTAACCAGGCCCCAGCACCAGTTTTCTTTTACTAAAAATGTACCATTGTTTCCACAATTGGCACACCCCTGGCACACAGATAAGTGCCTTGTAAAAGGTAACAGTGGTACCAAGGGCCCTGTGACCAGGGAAGGTCCCTAAGGGCTGAAGCATGTGTTTTGCCACCCTAAGGGACACCGCACCTAACACATGCACACTGCCATTGCAGATTGTGTGCATTGGTGGGGAGAAAAAGGCAAAGTCGACATGGCATCCCCCTCAGGATGCCATGCACACAAAATACTGTGTGTGGCATAGGTAAGCCACCCCTCTAGCAGGTCTTAAAGCCCTAAGGCAGGGTGCAGTATACCACAAATACAGTTCCATAATAGCTACACTGAACACAGGCATTGGTATCAAACTTCTCAGAATAATAAACCCACAGAGGTGACCCCTGTATTTTACCCAATCCTTCAGTGCAGGACTGACTGGTCTGTGCCAGCCTGCCACTGAGATGAGTTTCTGACCCCTTAGGGTGAGAGCCTTTGTGCTCTCTGAGAACAGAAACAAAGCCTGCACTGGGTGGAGGTGCTTCACACCTCCCCTTGCAGGAACTGTAAAATCTAGTAGTGAGTCTCAAAAGCTCAGGCTTCGTGTTACAATGCACCCTTGGACTCTGTGCACACTATTTCTTACTTTGAAATAGTATATACAGAGCCAACTTCCTACAGGTGCCTATGGGGAACAGGGGTGCTACGGATCGAGTCTGCTAGCAGGTAAGTACCTGTGTCCTCGGCGGGGGGGCAGACCAGGGGGGTTTTGTAGAGCACCGGGGGGGACACAAGAAGGCACAGAAAGTACACCCTCAGCGGCACAGGGGTGGCGGGGTGCAGTGTGCCAACAGGCGTCGGGTTTTAGATTGAAACCAATGGAGGGGCCCAAGTGTCACTCTAGCATTGCAGGCAGGCACGGGGGGGGCTTCTCGGGACAGCCACCATCTGGGCTAGGCACAGGGTTGCCTGGGGGTCACTCTTGCACTGAAGTTCGGTTCCTTCAGGTCCAGGGGGCTGCGGGTGCAGTGTTGGTTCCAAGCGTTGGGTCCCTTGTTTCAGACAGTTGCGGTCAGGGGGAGCCTCTGGATTCTCTCTGCAGGCATCGCTGTGGGGGCTCAGGAGGGTCGTCTCTGGTTACTCACAGGCTTGCAGTCGCCAGGGAGTCCTCCCTGAGGTGCTGGTTTTCTGCAGGTCGAGCCGGGGGCATCTGGTGCATTGTGTGAAGTCTCACGCTTCCGGTGGGAAACTTGAAGTCTTTAAAGTTGTTGAAAAGTTGCAAGTTTGTTGCAGATTGTTGAGCAGAGCCGCTGCTCACGGGAGTTTCTTGGTCCTGGGGGTCAGGGCAGTCCTCTGAGGCTTCAGAGGTCACTGGTCCCTGTCTGATGCGTCGCTGGAGCAGGTTTTCAAAGTTGGAGACAGGCCGGTAGGGCTGGGGCCAAATCAGTTGTCGTCTTCCTCCTTCTCTGCAGGCTTGTAGGTCAGCAGCCCTTCTTCTTTCTTCAGGTTGCAGGAATCTGATTTCCTGGGATCTGGGGAGCCCCTAAATACTGAATTTAGGGATGTGTTTAGGTCTGGGAGGGCAGTAGCCAATGGCGACTGTCCTTGAGGGTGGCTACACCCTCCTTGTGCCTTCTCCCTGAGGGTAGGGGGCACATCCCTAATCCTATTGGGGGAATCCTCCAAAACCAAGATGGAGGATTTCTAAAGGCAGGGTTCACCTCAGCTCAGGACACCTTAGGGGCTGTCCTGACTGGTGGGTGACTCCTCCTTGTTTTTCCTCATTATCTCCCCTGGGCTTGCCGCCAAAAGTGGGGGCTGTGTCCAGGGGGCGGGCATCTCCACTAGCTGGAGTGCCCTGGGGCATTGTAACACGAAGCCTGAGTCATTGAGGCTTACTGCTAGGTGTTACAGTTCCTGCAGGGGGAGGTGTGAAGCACCTCCACCCAGAGCAGGCTTTGTTTCTGGCCTCAGAGGGCACCAAGGCCCTCACCACATGGGGTCAGAAACTCGTCTCTCAGCAGCAGGCTGGCACAGACCAGTCAGTCCTGCACTGAACAATTGGGTAAAATACAGGGGGCATCTCTAAGATGCCCTCTGTGTGCATTTTTAAATAAATCCAACACTGGCATACCAGACGTCCCAGTATTCAGTGTAGCCATTATGGAGCTGTGGAGTTCGTTTTTAACAAACTCCCAGACTGTCAGAGTCACCAGATCCTCGGGGTCTGCGCATGTTCCCAACACGTCCACCACTGAACAGCTCCAAGACTCTGATAGATAAATCACAGAGGCTAAGAGAGTTCAAGAGGGGAAGAGGGGATTAGGAAGGGAAACAGCTGGGAAGGAGACCTGTAGTAAGAAAAAGGTTAGAACACACAATATGAAAATTATATCTCCTGAAATCAATACTAAACTATGATTCTAAGCATAGTCATTCTGAAAACATGAACAATCTAAGAATTAAGTTTAAAATGACTATGTTTCAAGATGGCCGGATACCTGTAAGGGAATCAAGATGGATTAAATGAAAACTTTCTTATTCAAGTACTTTCCTTTACATGAGAATCAAAAAAACGTTCTGACTAGGACCATACAATATTGCATCTAGACACTCTAATCTTCTGTGTACTCTTAAAATGTTTCAACACAAATTGCGCATATTGTAGATTTATATATATATATATATAGTAAACACCATAAAAGGATTGTGCACCATGAATAACACAATATGGATTCAGGAAAAACAAATCACATAACTTGTCAACTCGATATATTACATGATAAATATCTTAGAATAGTAGCATACAATAAACAACATGAATTAAACTCGAGGAGAGAATCGTGCGTCTTGCTGATTTGTAAACCACGATGTAAATGCCAAGAAATAACAGCTCACAATGAATTACAAGATCAAAGTACAATGAAACGAATCGCGCGTCTTTTGCCGATTCTTAAGCCACTATGTAAATGTCAAGAAATGGTAGCGCGCAATGAACAACAAAGTTAAAACACCATAAAGCGAATCGCACGTCTTGCCGATTCTTAAGCCACCATGTAAATGTCAAGAAATGGTAGCTCGCAATGAACAACAAAGTTAAAACACCATAAAACGAATTGCGCTTCTTGCCGATTCTTAAGCCACCATGTAAATGTCAAGAAATGGTAGCGTGCAATAGTTAACAAGATTAAATTATCGTGAAACGAATCGCGCGTCTTGCCGATTCGCAAGTCACCCTACAAATGTCACAAACACTCAAGCGCATATTTCACACGCACAAAGTACTCCGTCAAATCATAAAAGAATTAGTCCCAAGAACATGAGAGTTCTCGATAACGGGGTCGGGAGGCCAGCCCAACCACCGTCTTACTGCCCAGAACAAGGATCTCCAAATGAAGAATGAAAGTCAGATGTCTGGAAGATCAAATAGGCCACCAAGACAGGAGCTCAGGAAGTAGCTGCTGCTCTGCACCGGGACCTCTGAATAGTGAGCACTTGGAGCTGGGCTGGCTCCTTTTTATAGAGTCTTGGCCCAGCCCACAACCACACCCAGGCATGTTGCAGGGAAAGTCTCTAGGAGGCCCTGGAAAGGGACCACACCCTAACACACTCTGAAAGCCTGCAGCAATACATTGCAAATGAACAGCATTTGTATGCACATTAAAAATAAGTCTTCAGGATTGAACTCTGCAATGCAAAAGGTTAAACAACAACATATCAGCATAATGCATAAATTATGTTGTTTTGAGAGTTCTGGGTTTTTGCATTCTAGTCGCCAATAGAGCGCGCACTGCCCTGGTGTTGACGGTACTCCCCTCTCCCAGACGCGCTCTAGTGCCTGGTTTGCCTGGATTAAGACGATGAAACCGTCTCACAAGTACTGGAGCATGAACATCAGATGCGGAAACCCATGAGTTACTTTCAGGACCATAACCTTTCCATGAGATTAAGTACCATAGATTACGCCCTCGTAGTTTAGAATCCAACACTTTCTTAACTTCATATTCTTCTTCTCCCTGTACTAGAACAGGAGCTGGATGAGGGTGGAACTTTTGGACTGCCCTTTTCAATAGGGAAGTGTGGAACACTGGATGAATTCGTAAGGATCTGGGCAATTGTAGTTTATAGGTTACCGGATTTATTTGCTGAAGGACTGTGTAAGGACCTATACATTTGGGATTAAACATGTGCTTCTTCTTGAAGTCTATATGTTTTGTGGAAAGCCACACTTTGTCACCTGGTTAATATTGTGGTCCCTCACAATGTTTCTTGTCATAATGCCTTTTGTATTTTTGTTGGGCTTTTTCTAAATGCTGTTGAATCAGTTTCTGGGTTTGATGCAAATGGTGAATGGTTTCTGACACAGCTGGAGTAAGAGAACTTTCTTGAGGAATTGTGATGGGCAGGGTGTCAGGATGATAGCCAAATAAACCAAAAAACGGTGTAACGCCAATAGAAGTGTGGAATGAGTTATTGTAAGCAAACTCAGCTAACCAGAGCATAGATGCCCAAGAATGAAGTGCCTTTTCAGCGTACGCACGTAGGTATTGTTTCAAAGTCTGATTTAGTCTATCCGTTTGACCATCTGTTTGAGGATGGTGACTAGTAGATAGCGTAGATGTCACTTGGAGTGTTTTACACCATGTCTTCCAGAAATTGGAGGCAAATTGCGATCCCCGATCGGAGAGGATAACTTTTGGCAGTCCATGATAACGTACCACTCTGTTCAGTAAAATAGTTGCCAGTTCACTAGAAGTGGGCAATTTTTTACAGGCAATGAAATGTCCATATTTCGTGAGACTATCTACTACCACCAGAATTACTGAATGCTGTTGAACCACTGGCAGACCGGTAATAAAGTCTAAAGAAATGTGCTCCCATGGACGACTTGGGGTTGGAAGTGGATGTAACAACCCTTTTGGTTTTGAATGACTTGTTTTAATGCGAGCACAAACTTCGCAGTTGTTTACCATTGCTTTTACATGTTTTGTTAGGGTAGGCCACCAAAAATAGCGTTGGATCAGTTCAAGAGTTTTAGGAGTACATGGGTGACCTGCCGTCGGTATAACACGCAACCAATGAAATACTATCTTGCGAAGTTTGGTAGTGGGTACGAACAAACGAGCGTCATGAAAGGGTAGTCCTTGCTTGATTGACCTTTTGGGATCTGCTTGGGCCCATGTTTGCCATTTTTCAACAGTGAAAGAGTTGCGAATTTCTTCAAAGAAATCTTCAGTTTTTATGATACATAGAACCTTGTCAGGAGCAATGATAGCTCTGGAGGCTTGAAATGCAGGCAACGTGGTAGACTCTTGATAGGACAAGGCGTCAGCTTTGCGATTATCTTTACCAGGCCGGAAGGTTACTACAAAATCAAATTCGGCAAAAAACAGCATCCAGCGTAATTGCCGAGGGGTCAAAAGTCTGGCGGAACTCATGAATTGAAGATTACGATGATCAGTATATACTGTGACAGTGTATTTGCCACCCAACAAATGATATCTCCATTCTTTAAAGGCGTCACAAATCGCCAGAAGCTCTTTTTCAGCAATGACATAGTTCTGTTCGGCTTCGTTCAACTTCCGAGACATATAAGCTACAGGATGAAGTTGACCAGTGTCTTTATTTCATTGTGATAAGACTGCTCCTATTGCTACATCTGAAGCATCAGCTTCCATTATGAAAGGTCGATTCGCATCAGGATGAGTCAAGACTAGGGCAATGGAGAAAGCTTTCTTCAAAGTCGAGAAGGCATGATCAGCTTCTGGGGACCATACAAACTTTTCTTTCTTTCTTAGTAGCTTGGTGATTGGAGCCACTGTCTGGGAGAAATGATTTATGAATCTCCGGTAAAAATTTGCAAACCCCAGGAAACATTATACATCACAAATGGGATGGGCCAATCATATACGGCTTTTACTTTCTTTTCTGCCATCACCATACCTTGAGGGGTAAGAATAACCCCTAAAAACTCAACTGTAGTTACATGAAACTCACACTTGGTTAGTTTGCAATATAAATGGTGCTTTCGAAGGGCTGCAAGAATTGTCTTGACATGTTGGACATGTTCGTTTTCATTGTCATAGTAGATCAAAATGTCATCGATGTAGACTATGGCAAATATGTCGAGGTACTCTCTAAGAACGTCATTCAAGAAAAATTGAAATGCTGCTGGAGCATTACACAGACCAAAAGGCATGACGGTGTATTCAAAAAGGCCATATCTTGTCTTGAACGCTGTTTTCCATTCGTCACCCTCTCTCATTCTGACCAAATGATAAGCACCTCGAAGGTCAAGCTTCGTGTAGATTTTTGCTTTCTTTACTTGTTCCAATAATACCGGAATTAGGGGTAAAGGATATTTATTCTTGATGGTGACTTTGTTCAAACTCCTATAATCGATGCAAGTTTGAAGTTCTCCATTAGCTTTTGGAACAAAAAACAAAGGCGAAGCTGCAGGAGACTTAGAGGGGTGAATGAAGCCATTCTCCAAAAATTGATCTAGGTATTTTCGTAAATGTTGATTTTCATGTTCTGACAGGGCATATACACGACAGTTGGGAAGTATCACACCTGGGGCTAGATCAATTTGACAGTCATAAGATCTATGAGGAGGTAGAGAGGTAGAGTCTCTCCTCCTTTCTCATCAAATACATCTTTGTAAGATGAATATTGTTTGGGCAGCTGAATTTCTTTCTCCGCGGCAGTAGCTATGTAAGAGTTACAAATTTTTGGTACTTGAATCTTTTGGAGACATTGTTCATTACATAGCGCCGATGAGAACACGATTTTTCGTTCTGCCCAATTGATCTCTGGATTGTGATGAGTTAACCATGGCAAGCCGAGGATAATCCCATATTGGGGAGCATGGATCACGTCAAGAATGATTTTCTCTTTATGTTTCTTTCTTTGATTCTTATCTTCACAAATCATCGACAAGGGGATAGTCTGAAGAGTTACTGGACCTCCAGTCAAGTGTTTTCCATCGACTACCTGGATGATTTCTGGGGTCTTCTTTTCAACACATGGGATCCCCCATGCACGAACCAATTGGACATCAACAAAGTTCCCAGTAGCCCCAGAATCGACTAGAGCCTTTTTGAAATAGATCTTTTCTTGACCTGAACTCTTATTTCCAGTTTGAGATGTCTTGATTGTGAAGGGTCCACTGTGACACCCAAGAACAACCCTTCTCTGCATCTTGGGTGTTTTAGTTTTCCAACTCGACTGGTGCATTGTCTGCTACCTTCGAAACTGGACCTTGCTTGTTCTTTGGTTTGATTGGACAATCTTTGGCAAAATGACCCTTCCGCCCACAATAAAGACACTGTCTACTTTTTTTACGTAGGTCCTTTTCATCTTTGGTTAAAGGTCTTCTGATGGTTCCAATTTCCATCGGTTCCGGCGTTCTCTCTTTCGGAGTTCTTGAGTCTGTTATCATGAACACGCCATGAATATTTTTCAATCTTATTGCGCGTTCCTTTACGTTCTGCTAAACGATGATCAAGCCTCAAGACAAGGTTTATTCATTCTTGACAGTCTGTAGGTTGTGGGTCAATTTGCACTAAGATATCTTTTAGTTCCTCTTTGAGTCCTTTGTAAAACAAGACCGCTTGTTTTTCTTCAGGCCAGGATGTCTCGGCAACCAGCTGGTTAAAGTTGGCTAAATACGACACTAGGTCTTGATTCCCTTGGCGTAAATCTAATAATTCACGATCTGCTGACTGTTACAGTTCTACGATCAAAAACTCTCTCAAACTCACAAACAAAATTTCTCCAGTTGTACAACAAGGGACTATTTTTACGCACAAGAGGAATTGGCCAAGTAGCTGCATCCCCAGCCAAATATGATAACAAGAAAGCTACTTTGGACTGGGCATCGGGGAAAGTATGTGGTCTGCAAGTGAAGTGTAGTCCACTTGAACCAGGAAAGATTGCGCTTTCAAAGGGTCACCTGAGAAACGTCCTGGGGGAGCTAAAGGAATTGCAGAAGGAACATTTAGGGAAATGTTTGTCGGATTACTTCCAGAAGCCTGAGAAGAAGTTCCTGGCCAGGACACACCTGTGGGACATTGTTCCTTCTTCTTTACCTTATCTTGCAACTGACTCACTCTCTCAGATAAGCTAGTTGTCAATTCTTTGGATGATACCACCTCTGCCTGGAGCTGCGTGATAACCTTGACTAACTCGTCCAGCGTAGCCATGCTGAGAACATACATAAACCAGGAGGAGGATAATTTGTGGGCTCACTATTCTGTCCGAGTCACCAGATCCTCGGGGTCTGCGCACGTTCCCAACACGTCCACCACTGAACAGCTCCAAGACTCTGATAGATAAATCACAGAGGCTAAGAGAGTTCAAGAGGGCAAGAGGGGATTATGAAGGGAAACAGCTGGGAAGGAGACCTGTAGTAAGAAAAAGGTTAGAACACACAATATGAAAATTATATCTCCTGAAATCAATACTAATCTATGATTCTAAGCATAATCATTCTGAAAACATGAACAATCTAAGAATTAAGTTTAAAATGACTACGTTTCAAGATGGCCGGATACCTGTAAGGGAATCAAGATGGATTAAATGAAAACTTTCATATTCAAGTGCTTTCCTTTACATGAGAATCAGAAAAACGTTCTGACTAAATTTTAAACCAGTCTTATAAATCCTTTTTTTAGAATGCATACTAGGACCATACAATATTGCATCTAGACACTCTAATCTTCTGTGTACTCTTAAAATGTTTCAACACAAATTGCGCATATTGTAGATATATATATATATATATATATATATATATATATATATATATATATATATATATATATATAGTAAACACCATAAAAGGATTGTGCACCATGAATAACACAATATGGATTCAGGAAAAACAAATCACATAACTTGTCAATTCGAATATTACATTATAAATATCTTAGAATAGTGGCATACAATAAACAACATGAATTAAACTCGAGGAGAGAATCGTGCGTCTTGCTGATTCGTAAACCACGATGTAAATACCAAGAAATAACAGCTCACAATGAATAACAAGATCAAAGTATAATGAAACAAATCGCGCGTCTTTTGCCGATTCTTAAGCCACCATGTAAATGTCAAGAAATGGTAGCGCGCAATGAACAACAAAGTTAAAACACCATAAAGCGAATCGTGCGTCTTGCCGATTCTTAAGCAACCATGTAAATGTCAAGAAATGGTAGCGTGCAATGAACAACAAAGTTAAAACACCATAAAACGAATCACGCGTCTAGCCGATTCTTAAGCCACCATGTAAATGTCAAGAAATGGTAGCGCGCAATAATTAACAAGATTAAATTATCATGAAACGAATCGCGCGTCTTGCCGATTCGCAAGTCGCCCTGCAAATGTCACAAACACTCAAGCGCATATTTCATACGCGCAAAGTACTCTGTCAAATCATAAAAGAATTAGTCCCAAGAACATGAGAGTTCTTTATAACGGTGTCGGGAGGCCAGCACCGGGACCTCTGAATAGTGAGCACTTGGAGCTGGGCTGGCTCCTTTTTATAGAGTCTTGGCCCAGCCCACAACCACACCCAGGCATGTTGCAGGGAAAGTCTCTAGAAGGCCCTGGAAAGGGACCACACCCTAACACACTCTGAAAGCCTGCAGCAATACATTGCAAATGAACAGCATTTGTAAGCACATTAAAAATAAGTCTTCAGGATTGAACTCTGCAATGCAAAAGGGTAAACAACAACATATCAGCACAATGCATAAATTATGTTGTTTTGAGAGTTCTGGGTTTTTGCATTCTAGTCGCCAATAGAGCGCGCACTGCCCTGGTGTTGACACAGACCATATACTTAATATGGCCACAACTGTACTTACAATGTCTAAGAATAGACTTAGACACTGTAGGGGCATACTGCTCATGCAGCTATGCCCTCACCTGTGGTATAGTGCACCCTGCCATAGGGCTGTAAGGCCTGCTAGAGGCGTGACTTACCTATGCCACAGGCAGAATTTTGTGTGCATGGCATCCTGAGGGGGATGCCATGTCGACTTTGCCTTTTTCTCCCCACCAACACACACAATCTGAAATGGCAGTGTGCATGTGTTAGGTGAGGGGTCCCATAGGGTGGCACAACATATTCTGCAGCCCTTAGAGAACTTCCCTGGTCACAGGGCCCTTGGTACCACTGGTACCTTTTACAAGGGACTTATCTGTGTGCCAGGGGTGTGCCAATTGCTGAAACAATGGTACATTTTAGGTGAAAGAACACTAGTGCTGGGGCCTGGTTAGCAGGGTCCCAGCACACTTCTCAATCAAGTCAGCATCAGTATCAGGCAAAATGTGTTGGGTAACTACAACAGGGAGCCATTTCCTTACAGCACCTATGTTATGTGGGCCCTCCTTTGACCTCTGCACCTGACCGGCCCTGTGTTGTTGGTGCTGTGGCTTTGGAGTTGCCTTGAACCCCCAACAGTGGGCTGTCTATGCCCAGGAGACTGAACTTGTATGTGCTTTACTTACCTGAGAAACTAACTATTACTTACCTCCCCCAGGAATTGTTCATTTTTGCACTGTGTCCCCCTTTTTTTTGTTTATTTATGCTTTATTGTGCTTAGAACAAGACAACATATGACTCAAGAAAACAAGACAGCCTGAATATCTAGGCTCAAAAACATGTCTAAGTCCAAGTGCCGCACAATTCCTGGGCGCCACCTATAAAAGGGAATAGCAAATTAGTCATAAGTTCATGAGCCATAACAAGGCTCCCCACAGACCATTAGGGGCCCCAGTCTCCACAGAATAGGCACAACTGCCACTGAACAGTCTCAAAGCGACACACCACATATCTATCAGGCTATAACAACTACCAAACTCGCAAAGAAAAGGAAAATGAGAGAAACAGGAAAGAAGGCAGGCAGAAGAAGAGCACAGAAGCGCCTATAACAAATCAATGTCACATTTCCCACCCCCCCGAGAGAGAGCTAAGGCACACCAAACTCCTTGCTGTGCATTTAGTCACAAAATACCACCTCAGCCATCCTTCAAGGCATCCAGATAAGCGCACAGCGGAGCCCAAATATCCCTAGGTGGGGAACCCTCCGGGGTCAGCTCCCAAAAAATCATCAGCTGCTCTTGACAAAAGGAGGTGTTGCGCAGCCAATCAGAGCCCCGAGGGACCCAACCCCGACCCCAGCACACCGCAACGCTGCGCTTAGCTAGCAACAAAAGAAAGCTCACCAACTGTCTGTGAGGCCTCCGCACCTCATCCACACATCCCAGCAACGCCAGTCTAGGGGAAAAGGGCAACTCCGGACCGGTCATTTCCTCAATTATCCTCATAACCTCCATCCAGAAGACACGCACCTCGGGGCACTCCCCCGCTAGATACAAGAAACCAGCCTCGGGCGCCCGACACCGCTCGCAACTGGCATCAGCACGAAGCCCATCGAACAAAGGCCTTTAGGGATATAATATAAGCAGTGCAGGAATTTAAAGTGAATCAGGCGGAGCCTGTAATTAGGGGATTGTGTTCTCATATGCGCACAACATCCTCGCCACATCTGATCAGATATAGGCTCGCCTTCATCCACCTCCCATCTCACTCTAGCAGACGAACCAAGATCACCTCGCTGCTCCTGCATACAGTTGTACAATTTAGTAATACGTTTACACAGCGACTGAGCTCCGCACAGGGCCTCCAAGGCCCGACACTCCAATGGAGGGTCCGTAAGTCCAGAAAATCGCGCCCGCAACATTGGCGGACACGCAGCACGTACAGCTGTTGCAGCGCAGTAGTGCATCGATCCTCCAACACATTCCCAATGGAGATCAATCACCCATTCTCAAACCAATGCCCCAAGGTAACCAACCCAGAATCCCGAAGAAAATCGCGCAGTGGCCTATCTCGGAACATCTCAAGATCCGCAACTGAAAGAACTGACAGCGAAGAGGCAAAGGCAGTGCTCACCCCGGAGCGACGCAGCAGTACCGTCCAGGCCCGAGCAGTACATGCCACCGTATCAATACCTCGTGAACAAGGTCGAGAAGAGCCGCCCAGAAATCAAGTCAAATCGTCTGGCCACACTGAGTGGCTCTCAGGCGCAAGATGCAGTAAGTATCGGATTGGCCGCAGCCAGTAGTACGCAAAGTGCGCCTGGGCACAAAAATAGTAAATCTCCAGATGCGGGACAGCAAGGCCACCCAGCTCAAAAGGCAGCGTCCGCTTCTCCCAGGAAATACAAGGCTGACCCCCGGCCCAAACCAAACGTATCAGAGCCGAACGGAGCCGACGGAGAAAGTTGGCCGGGAGTGAGAGCAGGAGGTTAACAAACAGATATAGAAATTTTGGCAGGATCACCATTTTCACAATCACAATGCGCCCAATAAGGCAAAGCGGCAAGGTGCGCCACGCCTCAACTTTCTCCTTAAGCCATGACAGCGCCTTGCCATAATTGGCCAACCAGAGGGCATCCTCATAACAACTCAGCCAGATTCCCAAATATCGAACTGGCCCATCCGCCCATTCAATTGGGTACTGTGAGGGGAATCCCATCACCCCCGTGGATAGCGGCAGCACCACCGACTTGGACCAATGAATCTTGATCCCTGAAAAGGAACCAAAATGCACTATTTCATCTAACAAAACATCAAGAGTTTCAGACGGCTCGGGAACATACAGCACAATATCATCCGCATACATGGATATCAGAATTTGCCGCTGCCTGTAAGGCAACCTCCTATCTCCATGATGCTGCTGCAACCACGCCGCAAGAGGCTCCATTGCCACAGCAAAGAGCAAAGGGGACAAAGGAAACCCCAGGCGAGTTCCGTGGGAAAGGAGTCCGAGATCAACCCATTTAGTCGCAGTGTAGCAGTGGGAGAAGAATATAGCAGTCTGATCAATTTCACAAAACGAGCACTCAGTCCCACTCTAGCCAGCAGCATGAACATATAGTCCCACGCCAGAGAGTCGAAAGCCTTGGTAGCATCCAAAAACAATGCAGCTGCTTCCTCCCCGATCCCCCGCGTGCCGACCACTGCAAAGAACGTGCACCGATTATAAGATGTGGATCTACCCAGCACAAACCCGGACTGATCCGGAAGCACCAGCTTCGGAAGCAGTGGCTGCAACCGCACTGCAATCATTTTGGCCAGAATTTTAGTATCGATGTTGATCATGGAAAGTGGACGATATGAATCACAATCATGCGGGTTCTTGCCAGGTTTGGGTATCGTGACAATGAGAGCCTCACGGAGAGAGGCAGGAAGGATCCCGGCCTCCATGAACTCCGCATACACCTCCAAGAGGTAAGGTGCGAGAATATCTGAGTATCCCCTGTAAAACGCAGGAGGCGAACAGTCCAGCCCAGGTGACTTGTCACTTGGTAGACTACGAATTGCCACGACAACATCCTCTATCGAGAAAGGGTTGTCAAAGTAAGCATGATGAGTGTCATTGAACCAGAGAAGAGCATTGTCAGAAAAATAAGCCTGGGCAGCAGCATCTTCTAAATCCACTGGTTCGGCACACAAACTAGCAAAAAATTGGGTGAAAACCTGCATCGCAGCCTGCGTCCCAACCACACGCTCATCCCCAGGGCCATCAAGCTCCCGAAGCACAGCCTCTTCGTACTTGGACATTTCAGTCTGCAGTTTTGCAAGGACCGCGCCTGACCAGTTCATCGGCAACCTGCGCTCCAGATCCGCTATCCGCCCCTCCAGATCCGTCAGCTCACGATGCAACGCCCTCAATACCCCATGCTGTTTAGAGAGGCACACCCCACAGATAACCACCTTAAATGTCTCCCATAAGGTGCCAGCCGAGTTCACAGACCCACAGTTGTCAGCAAAGAAATGGAGTATGGCCTCATGAATTTCTTCCCGGAATACACGATCCTAAAGTGACCCGTGGAGCAATCGCCACAGAAAAGCTCGCCCCAGTCCACAAGGCACCTCTCGCACCAGCCGGACAGGAGAGTGATCCGATAAGGCATGAGGCAGGTGGTCCACCGAACAAGTCCAGAGCTCCACATCTCTCGTGCCCTACCAACGGTCAATACGCAACCAGCTACTATGTGCATAGTTCACACATGTGCCTTCTCTATCATTACCATGCCTCACCCTCCACAAGTCCACCAAGGCCCCCTCATCCATCACAGACTGTAGCGCCCTGGCGGCCGCAACATGCTGCACCCTGGCCACGCTCTTGCGATCCACTGCAGAGTCCAGAATCACATTAAAATCACCGCCCCAGATCACCGCACCCCCACCCACTGACTCCACCAAGCGCCACAGCTTGCGAAAGAACACAGGATCGTCCGTGTTAGGGCCATATACAGAAACAAGTCTACAAGATCTGTCGAGCAACGTACCACTCAGCACCACATAACGACCATTCTGATCCACAACCACTTTCTGCGTGCGCCACTGCAATCCCTTGCGCAGCAAAATCGTCACCCCACACGCATAGCATGAAAACACAGAGCAGTGGAATTCCCCAACCCAGCCAGCCCTCAGCTGGTCCCTAGTGGCAGCAACCAAATGCATCTCCTGAAGCATGCAAATATCTATTTTGTGGCGCTTAACATAGGCAGACACAAGGCGCGCCTTACTCCGATCATTCAACCCACTCACATTCCAGGTTAGACAGCAAACAGCTGCCACCCTACTGGAGCCCATCGCATTCTCTCAGCAAACGCAAGTCACCTCTGTATCGCCCCAATCTGCCCGCCAGCCTGACACATAAAAGAAGAGACAAAAAAGGAGACAGAAACTTCACAGCTAGCAAAGTTCCCAAACCCCCACCCACATAGGCCCCCTCAAATGGGCTGAAACATAATCCCACCCCCCCTAACATCCCAAAAAACTTTCACAATACAAATACTGAAATCAGGACTCATCTCACGTGCGTAGACCGGCCATCCATCCAACCCACCATCCCATCAGGAATGCGGGCGAAGGGCAAAAGGGCCTAACAGCAAAGCAAAATCAGCAGAGCAGCCATAACAGGAAAGGAGCTCATCATGCAGAACCCCGGCGGTCACATCACGGAAACCCCAGCCACCAATCTCGCACAAATCAGTCATTGTCACTCAAGGCAGCTCTCTCAGCCCGAGGGCCCTCCGGGCTCGAATCCTCCGACCGCCTTGGCACTGATTTAGCAAATTTAGCTGCTTGCTTTGGGTTGGTGAAGAACAGCTGTTTCCCATCATGCTGCACCTTGAGTTTAGCGGGGTATAATATCGAAAACTTCGCCTTTGTTTGGCTCAAGGTGCGCTTGACCGGTAAAAAGGCCCGCCACGCAGCCTGCACACCCGGAGTGTAGTCGGGGAGAAAAGTGAGTTCAGAGTTCTTATAAATCAAAGGTCATCGCTCCCGGGCCAGTCTAAGTATGACATCTCTAGCTCGATAGTTCATCAAGCGAGCAATAATAGGGCGCGGAGGAGTCCCAGGGACTGATGAGCCCTCTCAACCACCAACAGCTGAGAAAGCTCACCCCCGAAAAGATCAGAAAGCATGCCCTCCACAAAGTCCTCCTTCCGGCCCATAGCAATAGACTCCAGCAGGCCTATTATGCGAATGTTGTTGCAGTGCGACCGCACCTCCAAATCCTCATTCTTGTTCCGTATGACCTCTAAAACTCTCTCCATCTGCAGCAACTGTTGACGATCACCTTGCCGAATATCCTCCAGATCCGACGCCCGCACCTCCAGCTGTTCAAACCTGGAATCATGATCATCCACCCGGGCAATGATGCGGTCAAGCTGCTCCGTCATGTGGTCAAGTTTAGCGTCTATGCCTGCAAGGCTGTTTTTAAGATCAAGAAACATCATCTTGACCGAGGCATCCGAGCTCCCAGCCTCAGAATTATCATCACCAGGCAGAGAGGAGGAGAAGCCCCCTCTCTTCTCTCCACCATCAAAAGTGAGTCTGGACTGTTTTTGCTCGGACTCGCCCATTCTTCGCCGACGCCAGCCACCAATAATCCACCACCAACAGAGCGACGAAGCAGCAATCCGAGGTGCCCACACCACCAAATGCCGCAGCAGAGGGACCAGAGGGCACGTCTGCACCGCCCAGACACAGCAAAAACGAGGCACAAAGTTGCCACACCAACACTCACGAGGAGCCAATCAAAAGAGTCCAAACGTGGCACAGGGCCCCCTGGCAAGGGCGTATACCCAAGCCCAAATGTAGCGTCCGAAAGGGAGTGTGAAAATCCAGGGCAGGCCAGACCCACCCTCCACAAGACCGGCCACCCCTTCCACGGCCACAGCTACCTTGTGAGCAATCAGGGCCAAAGCACGCTGCACAACTGGAGCAAATTTTCGGTCCCTCCCCACCTCCTCCTCCTCAGTCCCGACCTAGCCGGCGACTGTTCCCAGGGGCCCACAGCGCGTCCACTAGACCACCTGGGGTGCCCAGAACACCCCCAGACTACCAGCGAACACAACCAGATAGCCGCCAGCAATCCGAGCACTCCAGCAGCACGGGCCGGCCCGCAGAAAACGAGGCCCCAGCTACCTCAAGCCGCCTGACCGGCACTCCAGTTCTAGGACTGCTCCCCCGCTGCGGCCCGATATGGCCACCAATAGAGCACAGCCAGGAGGAAGGCAGTCCCCCTCCTAGCCGGTCAGCACAACCAACCAGCTCCACGACCGCCGGACCCCCCAGGATGCGCCCAAACCAAAAAGGAAGGACGCCCGCCAGCCGTCTGCACCGCGTCACGCGGCCACCCTTCTCCAGGTGGTGAAAAATCTCCTCCAGCCACCTGCCCCAGGCCCGCCACCAGCACTGATGTCCTCACCAGGGTGAAACCCCTCCAGCAGCGCCACACTAGCACTCGATCTGCTCCTCTGCCAGGAGAAATGTCGAAATTAGGCCCTAAGCCCGGCAGAGCCTCATATAGTGAAGGCCATCTTGCCGGCAGGCCAGACCACGCCCCCACCCCCCACTGTGTCCAGTTTTAAAATAGCTTATTGACATTTTTGCCAAAACTGTGTACATTACTGTTCTAATTCAAAGTTCCGTACTTACCTATGTGAAGTACCTTACAAGAAAAGCATATTTTTCGATATAAAAACCTATCGTCCTGGAATTAATTCTTTGAGTGTGTGTTCTCATTTATTGCCTGTGTGTGTACAACAAATGCTTAACACTACCCTCTGATAAGCCTACTGCTCGAACACACTACCACAAAATAGAGCATTAATATTATCTAATTTTACCACTATCAACCTCTAAGGGGAACCCTTGGACTCTCTGCACACTATCTCTCACTTTGATATAGTATATACAGAGCCAACTTCCTACATTGAGTACATGTAAATGAGCGCCATGATTATAGCTTATGATTGCTCAGTGAGTTAATCACAGGATTGGATTCAAGTAGGCTCCACTTTTCATTCTTGAGTAAAAAAGTAGCGCAATTGAATTACTTATTTGGCAAATTTGCTACTCAACGCAAAAATCTCAAGTATGCAACATTAATCGTGCACGACAAATAGGTTATTATCATAATTGCTATATTTCATTTATTTTGTTGTTTTGTAAAGGGTTAGTCTGCGACTGAAGCCACTTCACAGCGCTATCGCAAATGATGGGCTAGAAGAAAGTGAGTAGGCACACAGATTTGAAGATGGTCAGATAAGGGTCTGCAGTGAAATGAATTCATCCCATGTTTCTGTAGCCAGTCCTGCATCTCCAATAATTACCCACATTTAGAATTCTAGAATGCTCCTTTGTTTGATGAGGTAGGATTAGGTTTTCAAACCAGTTAGTGTCATTCGCTGGTTGGTCTCTTTACCGTGCTTTAAGGGAAGTTGCGCACGCGACTGGCTATGCGCCTTTTGCGTCATTGTTTCTTCTGCATATGCTTAATCAGGCGGTGCCCATTACACATTTTAAAGACACAAATCTCTTTATTGTCTCATTTATTTTGTACCTAGACAGCACCTCTCACGTATCTAATTCAAGAAGCGTTATCGGAAATGTTTGGTAAGCTGGTTTTAGAGATGGTTGATGTCATCATGGCATAATACCTATTCGCTACTTTTCACTGGGAACTACTGAGTGCTTAATGCATGGCAGTGGTTGCAGGTGACTGGCAACAGCACTCATCTCATTTTGTGGGCCAGGGCTTATTTTCCATGATCAGACTTTGATCCAGAACAAGCCAGAAACAAGCAGGGAGATCGGAAAAGAGAGAAAGGGAAAAAGCATGGATGAAAAAGAATTCTCAAGAGTGAGACAATGAGATGAGAAGATGGAGGAAGAGGTAGGCAGACGGTAGAAACAGGAATGTGAGTTTTTGCTTTTGGGCCTCCCAGGGATTTGGAGGCACCAGCTATGTGGTCCTTAGAAAAAAACTTTTAGCCCCTGCACTGATTTATGTATTTTTACAACTTAAGCACTGCAATAATGGATACTTAGCTGAGGATATTATGGCATAATGCTGGCTTATACCACTTTGTAAAGAGATCAAGTGTTACTATTTGCCAGTTTAGCAGTGCACATTTCATTTGATTTCAGAAGGATGAAAAGCTGAGTGAGCCCTGCTGAACTGTTAAACAAAGATTTGCATCTTGCACACTGGTTTCAGCATTAATGTTATTAATAAAATGAGCCCTGATACTGGCTTGAAGCTGGGCAACTGCAGTTTGGAAGGATTCTTTGGCTTTCATTAAGAGGATGGCATGCGGTCTGTCGGCTGTCAGAGTGGCTTCAGAATGTCTGCTTTAAATAGAGGTGACTGTCTGATAACACCCAGCCCCCGATATACGTCTGTAAAAAAAAAAAAAATGTGTCCAGAGATTTTCATTTTTGATTTGTGTTTTTGGATCATTAGAAAAGTAATTTAGCTTTTGTAGACATTGCTGAGCCGGGCCGGATTTTTCTGAACTACATTTTTAAAAATGGTGGATGTGTTGCAGTGATGATGTAATATTTCAGGAACCCTGAGACCTTAATACTTCATTTTAGTGTCAAAACATAGGTTTTGGTGGTCAATTAGTCTTATAGAGACAGACATCTCAGTGCAACCCTTTCACCAATTTCCAAAATGATATATTAGAGGAAGAAGAGACATATAGAAATGAAACAGTTTTTAATCCTTTTATACATACACCAAACAATGTTTATTATCTGAATATGAAAAAAGTAATGTTTATCACTACTGTTTTGGACATATTTTCATAGTTCTCTTTATTTATTTGTTTTGGCAATTGCTCATGGTACATTTGCAGAATATTGAAAATTTGAGAAGAGCATATTGAAAGGGACATATTTTTGTAGCATAGGTTTTGCAAGTACATGCACATGTAAGTTCTGTAGGAAGAGGCTTTAGAAATTTCATACGTTTTAGCACCCCATCAATATCTTCCTAACCAAATTCACACAGATCTTTCTCTACATATGCATGATCCAAAACATTTACACATTTGATCAAGTAGAATGCTCCTTTAATGTGACTACGCTTAGAATATGACGTTGTGAAAGGCCACTTAGCAGGACTGATCTCTTGAACTCACTGCACTGAAGATATTTTAATGTGTGACAGTCATAACTTGTTTTCCACTCTTGCACAAGATATTTTTCTGTCTTAAAAGTCACATTCTTCTGTCTCGGCAAATCCTTTTAGAAATTTCTCAAGTTCAGCAGTGAAAGCTCCAAGCTTTGTTCCAATTTTGCTAATGTGTTAAAACCCGTAAGAATATGTTCCTTGATAAGAACACTGGGCCTCTTTGGGTCAAGTTTCTTGTACAAAATATGAAGCGGGATTAACCCATAACGTATCCATAACCCTGACAATCCTTGATTCATGAACAGTGCAACAAATCTAAGTAGCACAATAATATATGTGTCATTTGACAGTAAAATAACTCAATTGGAACCATTTTGAACAGCCCACTCAACATGTGGAAACACATGAAGGTTAGCTTCTTCCAGCTTGCTGTTAAGTTCCTGAGCAATACGATGCGTACCTTTTCAATATATCTCTGCAGGAAAAAATCCTCATTGACAATCATTCGACTTGCCGTATTTGGAAATTCAACGTTCGCTGAAGCATCCGCAATGTTTCGGCGAGTTACCATTTCTAAGTTCATCTTCTTCAATGTTGACGACCTGAATTTATCAAGTTGCACAGGTATAGGCATAAAAGTTTTTACGCAGGCAAGGTCAATTGTTCCAGTTGGTTGCAGTATCTCCATCAAGTAATGCGTTTGTTGGAAGAAGATCAGGCGACAGAATGTCCTTAATAAATTCACTTCTTTCTTTTGCTAAATCCATCTCTCTATGTCCTTGTGAAAGATGTTTTTTATGTGACCTGTTTTATAGTGGCTGGTTAGCCCAAGCTCTTACTATGGCAATTAAAGCATGGTAGTTTAGCTTAAGTGGTTATGTCAAAGAGCTTTTTCTCTTTGAATACAAATCTCTTCTGCTTCAACTCTGCATATTGTTTTGATCCATGTTCCATGACATCTAGTAGACGTGTCTTTATATCTTTTCCACATATTGTTTGGTCAGGAATTTGTGTAGTTGCACAGCCTCAGTCACTTCAAAGGGGTTTCCTTGCTGCTACATGAAATGAAGAAGGCTGTTAACACTTTTATCTAAATGTTCCCCACTTTTTCCCAAAAGTTTGTGGTGAGGAACAGTTTCATGATGATCCGTTCATTTTAAATTTGGTATCTCTCTGAAAACATTGCAAATAGAAAGGCTTCCATTGAGCAACATATTCAGTTTTACGTGTCTGACCAACAATTTCCTTGGAGCTTTTCTGTGATCTCTGGATCGTCTGTTCCAGTTTCATGTCTGGAGCCACAGCACTGAATCTTCCCTCTGTTTCTCACCACAAAATGTCTTTGGATGACTTTTCTGTAGAGGTTTAGTTTTTCCACCTTTAGCTTCTTCACTCTTTCCAAATACCAGGACCCATATTTCAGGTAGTTTATTCAATTGAATTTGCAAAGCAAAGTAATCAGTGACTCCACAGTCTTAATGTGCCGCTCTGAATCACCTTCCCAATCAGCATGTATCAAGTTTTTCACTACAGCTATCCTGTGTAAAAATTTCCCTATTAATTGCAAAGTTCTGACTTTTCTTCACATTCTTTGACAAACTCTACAAACTTGGTTTTCTGATTTTGACCTGAGTGTACTGAACATTACCTGGCTTTGCATTATGTCTTTTGAATAAAGTGCACCCTGTGCCTTGTTCACTCCTGATATATGGTATACAAAACCTAATTTGTCATTCTTGTTCCAGAAAGCATTCCAACACAATGTTTCTATAGCCTCAGATATGATGAACATGCCTTATAAAGAACAAACATAATGAGTTCCACTCAATACTGACTGAACAGCTTTTCTTCCAAAGATTTCAGCCTCAGTAAGTGTATCGTCTATACCGCATCCACCAAGATAACTTCCTGCACACCGCAACACAACTTTTCTCATGTGGAAAACACCCATCATCGAATAAAGATCATCAAATTTTACTGGATTGCACATAAAAAATGTCAACTACAATATGGAAAACACCTTCATCACAGAAAATTGGCAGGAGAGGCTGGTCTTCAAGTTGAGCATCCACATTTTGGAATTTCTTTAGAGTTGTGTAGACTGTTGGGTAGTTTGTGGCAAGAGAAGGTATTACTGGTAAAAACCCAAACTTATTCAGTGGGATGGTATTCAGGGAGATCAGAGTATGAATTCCAGCCCACTATCTGCTTTTTCTTCATCTTTCAGTCTGCACCGAATAAGCGATAGGATAAATTCAGTTAAATCACCTTTGCGTTCCGCAGCGTTAGGCGAAAGAAGATCCATGTCCTTAGCCACTTTGAAACTTTCTGGTAGACTGGGACGTGTTGATGGCCTGTAGTGATTTTGCACACGTTAGCAAGGCTGTTGGGTCATAAGTCTGTAGCTTCGTTTGTTTATGCCTACAGCTGCACAGCTTGTTTTCCAGATGCTACTTCATTGGTACAGTCTTGAAAAAGCACCATGGCAGTATCATGTGTGTTGGATGTTCCAGACAAAAACGAGCTGTCTACAAAATCAAAATTAGCAAGAGCAGCAATTGTAAATCCTTTCCTGGTAAAGAGACTTGTAAGAAGTGGCTTGCTGTCGGATCCACAGGATTGTACAGCATGAGCTGCTAACAAGTTCCTGTTCCGTAGTAGGTAATTATAACTTGTTTGTACACCAATCCTATTCATTGAAGTGATTAGTTCTCTATTTTTGCACTTATCATAGATTGCGTGGGCAGTCATCATGTGTAGCGGAGTTTTGTTTTTGTGGCGAAGTAATTCATAAAACATAATTTGAAAAAGACAGTACATTTACACAGCATAAGCCTGTCGGTTCATGGAATTGTGTTCCACTTCTTCGCTTATATCGTCAGAGCCATAATCAATGTTGTCAGCTTCTGTTCTGAACTCCAGAACTTAAGTTTGTAACACTTTTGCTTTGCTGATATTAAACAATGATGTAAAAAATGTAAAGACAAACATCAGACATTCTTGTTGAGTCCCATGATTTACAGAGCTCTGGTGCATCACAAAATGTGTCATTAAGACCAAAATCTAAATCTTTCAGGAAGTTTCTTAAAATGGTTCCTGCTGATTTTACTGCATCATCTGATCTTATTTTGGCAGCAAGAACTTCAGGATTCAAGTCAGCTGAGAACATCATAAGTGGCTCATTCTTTTTGTTAGACTGATAAAAACAAATTATGTTATTGTACATACTCACCAGAAAACCCTAATTTCATTATTATGAATCAATAAATTTTTAACAATGTTGACCATTATTTCTATGATTTCATTGAGTGCGAACCTTTAGCCAGCACTCAAGAATGGCTTTAAAACGTGATTTGCTTTTTCTAAGAGTGCAAACTTAATTGAAAGCTGGCAGTTACGTTGCTGCTGGTAGCTCGTTGCACATTCATAATTTCGAATGTATGCACACAGGCAGTTCGGGTCGGCACACAAATCAGCTGCAAATACATTTACCTGGCTGTTTAGATCAGCTACTTGGCAGAAAACTTAATCTTAGAAGAAAATAGATGCAGATGAAAACATATCAGCCCTTTGAGACTCACATACTCTGTACTTTGTTCTTTTGTTAATCCCTTTGGCCCTTGTTCTGGCTAAACCACAGATAACACATTCATGAACTTCTAGTTTCTGATCAATTGTTGGAGATGGACGAGGGGTAGCCATCGATCTTCTAAGTGGATGGGCATTTGGTTTGGTTGTTGTCGCTTTCTCAGAAGACTTGGGGCCACATGTAGCAAAGTTCAGATTTGCAACTAGCAAATTGCGAGTCAGAGCGACTTGCAATTTGCGAGTCTCAAATCCGAATGTAGGGCAGTGTCCTTGAGACTAATTGCAATTTGCAAGGGGGTCACAAATGCCCACCTCAATAATATTCATGAGGTAGGTTGCAATTTGTGACCCCCTTGGGAATGTCGGCACTCATAGGGATGGGGGCCTGCTGCGGACCGCAGACTACCATGTCTGTGACTGCTTTTCAATAAAGCAGCTTTTTTTTTTGTAATGCAGCCCGTTTTCCTTAAAGGAAAACAAGATGCATTGCAAAAACCAAAAATGAAACGTTTTTGTTTCATTTTTTCAGTGACATTCACAACGGGGAAGGGGTCCCATGGGGACCCCTTCCCTTTTGCGAAAGGGTTAGCACCCATTTGAAATGGGTGCTACCTGCGATTGTTTTGCGACCACGTTCGCGGTCACAAAACAATCCTACATTGCACTGCGAACACCCCTTCCTAATTGCGAGTCTCAAACCTGTTTTGCGATTCGATAACCAGGTTACTGAATCGCAAAACGGGGTTTGTGCATCACAATGTGCTTTTTGCATGTCTCAAACAGCCAAATTCGCTGTTTGCAAACGTGCAAAAAGCTACCAAAATGTGGCCCTTGGATTCTTATTGTGATTCAGTGCTTTCTGATATTTTTTGCCAATTTTTTTCCAGACTTTTTTCCATTGTATACGACTTGTAGCACTTGTTATTACAATGATAAAATATTTGATCCTCTTGACCTATCAGTTTCAATCTTTCATGAACTGCGTCTTGCCATATTTCTGCATCATCCCAAACTCTCTTCTGTTCAGCCACAGTTTTTAGCTTTACTTTCGTATTAGTTTGGCATATGGCACATTTTTCTTTGTTGATTGAGTCCTCAGACTTTGTAGTTAGCAACACTCCATTAGGAGATAAAGAACCTCTGCTACCACCTACTTCCCTCATGCTTATGAATTTGAATCAATGGAAAACCTAAAACAAAAACATTATTAAAATAAATTACCATTATGATGGCTAAAACACATCCTTATATAGCCACCAGTTTGGAAACTGGTGGAAAGATTGTCTACTTGACCCCCAAAATCTTAGGTTTTGACACCAAAATGAAGTATATAGGTCTCATTGTTTCTGAAAAATTACATCAGACCTGCAACACATCATCTATATTTAAAACTGACATCCAGAATAAAAGGCCAGTATTAGCAATGTCTACCCAAGCTAAATTACTTCTCTAATGATACAAAAACACAAATAAAAAATGAAAATCTCTGGGCAACAATTTTTTTACAGGGGCCTGGATTATGATGCACCTATACAGATGGCCCTAACTCCATCTGGCTGTCTGTGCAAGCTTTCAGCCAGCAGAGCCAGCAGGAGTCTTCCGTTGGGAGCATGATGGTATTTCTAACTCAAAACAGAGCAGGCGGCCCATCGGTTTGACTGACAGAATACTCAACCATGTTTGTGGTGAAGTATCCGGTTTTCCACACTATAATTTGGGCCCTTTGTTGCAATATATTCTCTAGATTGTATGTGATCTGGCTGGCAGTAGCTACCCAAAGAAAGAAAGTTGGACCTCAAAAGCAGGGTACATAGCATAACTGTTTCACTGCATTTATTTGCTACCTATCATACTATATTTCTCAGTTCTAGAATACCACTAGGATTGACCTCTTCACCCTTGTAGGCCTCCTGTGAATGAAGACAAGTCACACATGCCCCTGTGATGGGGATACTAACTGTGATAATGTCTGCAGGCAACAACCACAGGGTCATATAGTTCACGAGCAATGACTGTGGGAAAGTACATTCAGGTTTTCTGGGTTTCCAACTTTTTAAAGGGATAACTCTGACTAGACATTCCATTTATTGTGTGAAAAAGCATTTGAGTTCCAAACCTACTGCTACCTGCTGTAGATAAAAAAAACTTCTATATTCACAAACTATACCCCACTCCACTATACCCCAATATACTCCATTCCAAACTACCCCAATCCTCTCTCACTCCATTCTGTTCTTTTTTTACTATAATCAACCCAATCCACCCCATTCCAGTCTACCCCTTTTACTCTAATCTACCCGATTCCTCTCCAGTCTACCTGACTCCACTTTTCCCCAATCTACCCCACTCCAATCCAACTTATTCCAATATATCCCATTTCACCCTACCCCAATCTGCTTCACTCCAATCTAACCGACTCCACCCCAATCTACTCCACTCCACCCAATTCAATTTACCCCAATGCAATTTACCACATGAATCTACACAACTCCTCTGCGCCAATCTACCTCACTCTAGTCTACCCCAATCCACCCCACTCAATTTTATCTCCCTCTGCTCCCATGCTACTCTACGCCAATGTACTTCAATCTATCCCACCCCCCTCCATGCCACTAACTTTTAGCCATGGTGAACAGCAGCCACACTAGTGTACATAATGGCTAAAACACATTGACAAGCCAATAGCTCTCACATAGGGGAGACCTATTGCCTTTGCCAATGCTTGTTTTCCAATGCCACTCCATAACACAGAATTGTACTTACTTTGCCTGTGCCTTCAAGCCTACGTCTGGCTACCTATGGACTGGTCTGAATTGTACTATCCAGTTTACATCACCACCCATAAGTCACACGCCTATCTAGACCCCATATTGGAAGGGAGTACCTAGAGAAATATCTGAGGCAGCTTGCTTCTCCTCCATCCCATTCCCTACGTACAGGATTGAACTAACTATCCATGAACTTCAGGCTATAACCAAGGTTTTGGAAAATATTTGCAAATGTCACCACTGTAGCGTCGGAGTTCATTTCCAACCAGTTAGAAACCCAGACAGAGATTCTCCTTATAAACAGAGTAATCAATTTTGTCTTGGCTACCACGAGTGGACTGTGTGCCATTGTTAAATCAGAATTTTGCTCATTTATGCCAAAAGTATACATTATCATATTGATCACATCCATAATAGTGTTAAGGAACGGCACACAATTAGGGATGGATATAATCTTCATGGGTGGAATATATGGTCCTAGCTGAAAGATACATTTGGTGGGCTTCGGATGAAAATTATAGATTTTCTGATGAGTACATCTACATGGAGATGCCGCACTTGTAGAATAATCCCAGACGTCAGACTGGATCCGGAAACTCAAAGCTCTTACTGCACCAGAAGAGTGCACTGGCCTTAATGCCAGAAGTGACATCTGATGATGTCATTATGCCAGGAAACATCACTAACAATGTGTTCAATGCAACGCTATGCATTGATCATGATGCCGTTACCACACATATGCTTGGTAATAGCAGAGAGAGCAGTTCGAGCGGAACAGGAAGAAGCAGCAACCAGAGGAAAGATGTAAGTGCGGTCGGGTTAGGGAAGTGGGGGGAGGGGTTGGGGTCGTTTTTAGGATGGGGATGGGGTCAGTGTAATTTCTAGGACAGGTTGGGGTGGGTTTTAGGGTTCAGGGTGGGGGGGTCGGGTAGTGTTTAGGACAGGATAGGTTTTAGGGCATGGTTCAGGGTACTTTTTGGGACAGGGCGGGGTAGGTTTTAAGACAGGGCAGGGTAGGTTTTAGGGTTTGGGGCCGGGGTAGTTTTTAGGACATGGTGCGGTAGGTTTTAGCACACTGTAGGTTTTAGGGTTTGGTGAGCTGTGGGGGTTGGGGTAGTTTTTAGGACAGGGTAGGTTTTAGAGTTTAGGGCAGGGGTGGGGAGTCGGGATAGTTTGTAGGACACGGCAGGGTTTGTTTTAGGTCGGGCAGCTTTTAGGGTTTAGCGTGAAGGCGGGGGTTCGGGCAGGTTTTAGAACAGGGCCGGTAGGTTTTAGTGTTCAGGGTGGGGTCGGGTAGCTTTTAGGACAAGGGAGGGTAGTTTTTAGGACAGGGTAGGGTTTAGGGTTTAGGGCATGGGTTAGGACAGTTTTAGGGCAGGGTAGATTTTAGGACAGGGAAGGTAGCTTTTAGGGTTTAGGGTGGGGGCAGGAGATCAGGGTCGTTTTTAGGGCAGGGTATGTTGTAGGGTTTAGGGCGTGTGGTCAGGGTAGTTTGTAGGACATGGTGGGGTAGTTTTTGGAGGAGGGGTAAGTTTAGGACAGGGTCATGGTAGTTTTTAAGACAGAGCAGGGTACAGGACAGGGTAGATTTTAGGGTTCAGGGCAGGGGTTGGGGTCATTTTTAGGACAGGACAAGTTGAGTTTAAGTGCTCAAGGTGTGGGTGAGGGTAGTTTTCAGGACAGGGTAGGTTTTAGGGTTTAAGACAGGGTTCTGATTCATGGCACCTTGGGTGGTGCTGGTATCACTTATGCCACCTACTCCTCCTTCCTCAGCGCCAAATATGATGCCACCAGCTTTGCTACACGACCCCATTCTGGTGAACTGATCCAGCAGAGAAACCTAATGCCTCATTGAGAAAGAGGAATAATGAATACTGGAAAAAAACGACATGACATTTTCCAAACTGATTCAGACCCTCTGGAACGCCGGTCTTATGGAAACTGTAGTGAGGATCTTCAGGGACTCATCCACGCTCTATCTTACTCTAGTGGATTGGACACCTCCCCAGGACTGGCCATGGATTTCCCCGCTGGTACTCCAACTCCTGCTAGTGGTCTCCCCACATAAGATTATGCTGAAAACTACAGAGGTATTAGACCTACAGCTCCCAAATCAGATACCAAAAGAATTGCCCTAATGGACGTCCTATTGCCATCAGGTCCAACAGCAAAGCCCTGCCTCCCTTTTAATGAGGCCATCCTAGACCCCGTCATGGCAGTGTGAGAGAAGCCATCTTTAGCCCTGGCGATCAAACACACTAGTTGTTGTTTTTATTTCACCATTTCTCTCCATTCACCCTTTGCCAGAGAGCCTTGTCATAATTGCTTCCTGCTCTGGTCAAACAGGAAGAGCCTTCTCGACAACCCTTGCTCATAGGGAAATAAAGCAACTGGAGGTCAGGGCAAAGAAGAATTTTTTGGAGGGATGCATGACTCTGAAATTGATCAATGCAAACTGTTTCATTTCCCAATGCCTTGTGGGATGTGGTTCATATGGTGGTCCCTCATGTACCGGAGGCCATGGGGCAGCATTTTCAAGAGGTGATACAAGATGCCCAAAATGCCTTCTGGCAAATCATATAAACTGGATTAGAGACAGCAGAGTCAGTGGCCTGATGGGCACCTTGATTGCCATCTACAGATATGCCTAGCTCAGGACCTCAAACATTTCTCCAGAGGGCCAGGCAAAACTAATGGACCTGCAATTCGATGGGGATGCTTGTGTGGAGACAAGGCTGATTCATCCCTGGAGTGTTTTAAGACCTTCAAGGCCACTACTCCCTCCCTAGGTTTGCAGTTACCTCCTCTGTTGAGAGACTACTGCCTTTTTTAGTGTTTTTGAGCATTCCTGAAGGGATTTGTATTTTTCCAGCCTCAGCCATTCCAGTCACAAACTCAACAGCAACCAGACCCACTGGTCAAGCACTATAGGGGCAGACAACCTGCAGAATGTCCCTTTCAACATCCTTATCATGTGGTCTAATCGGAAGTACTTTTGATTTGCGGTGGGTTTTAAACACTATCAATTTGTGGTATCACCTTTTGGCTTGACATTGCTGCCTTGAGTCTTCATGAAGGTGATGGCAGTTGTTCTGGCCCTCCTTAGAATGTTGGGCATCCTAATATTCTTGTTATCTGGCTGATCAAAGCTGGTTTGTTATAGGTGGTGATGTGCCGGTTCCAGTCTACAGCATCCCAGCTGTTTGGACTGGGCTTTTCAATCAGTGAGCCTAAATCTCACCTGTGGCCCTAACCATGACTCCCATTCACAGGGTTAGTACTGGACACCACCCATATCTGCGCCTTCCTACTAAGGCAAAATATCAGTGACATCCAGGGAATGGCTCCATATATCCAGCGAGGCATGAGAGTTCCAGTCCTGAGAGCACTAAAAATTTTTGGTTATTGTTTTTTTTCTGTTTTATCGTCTGCAACTATGTATTTCAATTTTCATTTTTTAAATGCACTTTTTGTCAATGTTCCTATTACATGTTGCCTCCTGACTCGTGTATTTCACTTTTCTCAAGCTCTTCATAGTGACCCAGCATGGGTTTTCTGTGGGTAAGCACTGAAAGGTCAGTAACTCTTTCACTATCGTGTGACAAGGATTAATTTTCAAACTCTAATTGAAATAGCCAATGATGACCAATAAAATATCTTCACATTGAAATACACAGCAACTTAACATATTAATGTTTGAAATTATTTTTATTCAGACAAAATTCATTTAGATTTTTTGAAAAAGACTTGGCTCTGCTGCACAGTCCTCTATTTTTGCTTTTTACAGAGATACTCTTTCAAAGTAAACAAATAATTAACGTCACACTGAGAACAGAGCTATAACATGGAAATTGAAATCTATTTGAGTCCTATAAATGATTTTAAAAGAACAATCACAACCACAGCCTTATAAAATATAGATATTGAAGTTCATTTAAGTTCCATGAATGGTTCTTGGACGGTAATTATAGACAGATCCAACACATGTTTCGCTGCAAAATGGCCCTTCTTTAGGATCAAATCAGATTTGATGACACGACTTGAGAATATTGTGAACAGATTTGCAACCATGCCATGTGATCAAGGTATTGTTGTATTAAAACGCCTCAGAGTGTCCTTACAAATTTTTGTATCTTTTTTATTTTATGAACATTGCTCATCATTTAACGGATATTGATGGTACATAAATGCAATTGCATACTGTGCATCTCAAGGTAAGCAAAGAAAAGCAGTAACATTACCTTATAGGGTGACACTTTTATGCCTGCATAAAATCGTAGCACACAGTACCGACAGTTGCACAACAGAGACCCTTCCCTGTCTCACCTATCCCAGTCCATACCCATGAAAGCTTGCCCAGGCACCCCAAACCTTTTTCCACTTCTGGGGCATCCCCTACTCTGATAGACAATCTGCTCCGCCCTTTGGCACCAGTTTAAGTCATTCTCCCATTCCTCAATTCGTGGGGGAGGTGTTGTTCTCCAGTCCATGCGATATTTCATTTAGCTATCCCCACCACCAACACTGCCCATAGCTTCTGATATTTTGACTATGATGCCTCTTCCGTCATTATCAAAAGCAGCCACTTGGCATCCATAGTGCTTTCCTGCAAGAGGACTTGGGGTAGCCTATCCGTGACCCCCTGCCTGTATCACTGGGCATTCCCAAAGAATATGAAAGAGAGTTACCTCCTGACCAAATCCGCAGAGGCACAATGGTGTGATTACCCTCTGTATCTTGTGGAGTAAGACCCTAGAGTGGTAAGATTGATGCAGGATTCTCAAGTGTACCAATCTAAATTGTTCTCAGATTTAGGCCCTCATTATGAACTTGGCGGCTATCACCGCCGACCGCCGTGCTGACGGTGAACAAAAGACCACCAGTGGTGGTGAACTGCACACCTCCGTATAATGATGCCTAAAAGTCAAACCTCCAAAAACCTTGCAACCACCACCCACCACCCGGGCCAACGACGGCGGAAAGCGAGTACACCCCACCCCGTCACCGCCATGTAGACAAATCCTCGCCCACTAAATAATGATGCACAAATCAGCTCGGTGGACACTGAATGTCGAACGACCATTGGCAGTACGGACCGCCACGGCCAGCAATGGGACCCGCAAACAACAATTGCACACATTGGCAAGTTTGAAAACCACACACCTGACACACATCCACAACACTTTAACACACACACATACACACCCCACAATCCTTTGCAATGCAAATTGCACAACAGATATTGACAACACAACACACATACACTGAAATAACCATCACACAAGTCATACACACAAAAACACCACCAAACCTCATACATAGCACAACCACCATCACAAGCCACACACCCAACCACACAACAGCACCCTCACCAACACATCTACAACACACCACCCACAACGCACAACATGGCACCCCCGCCTCACAGACAGGGAGCTAAGGACCATGGTGGACGAAATACTCAGGGTCGAGCCACACCTATTCGGGGCACAGGTACAGCAGACACCCATGGCCAGGAAGGTGGAGCTATGGCAGACGATTGTCAACAAAGTCAATGCAGTGGGAAACCATCCACGCACAAGGGAGGACATCAGAAAGAGATGGAACGACCTGCGGGGGAAGGTTCAGTCCATGGCATCCAGGCACAACATCGCTGTTCAGAAGACTGGAGGTGGTCCCTGACCTCCTCCCCCCAAATAAACCGAATGGGAGGAGAAAGTCGTGGCTATCCTGCACCCGGAGGGCCTCACTGGAGGACTGGACTCGGGTAAGTCAAATACAATACCTTAACAGTCACCACACCTCATCCCTCTCACTACCCCCAGGACCCCATCCCCTACCCAGTCCACAACACCCACACACTCACATCCAATTCACCTGCATGCCCACAATCCCCTAAAGAAATCATCATCCAGCCCCCGGTGCACAGTCACCAACCCCTGCATGGAATCAGTGGCACTACAACACCCACAATGCACCACCACCCTCTCAATAAATGCACCTAAATGTACACAAAGGGACCTTGCATGCCACTACATGGTAATCCAACCATCAATTAGTGCTGACCAGTGCTGCAATTGACAAAAAAGTACAGGACACCCACATCTCTATTCTCTCACACACAGGCACCACCACCCATGCCACCCAGACGGAGATGTCAAGGAGTGCCAGCCCACAACCTGAAGAAGGAGACCCCACTCAGGAAAGTGCAGAGGGATGTCTGGAGACAGAGGAAATCCCTGGCCCATCCCACACCCCTGGACAATCACCCTCCAGAAGCCCCACCCAGGACACCACTGACACCCCTACCACTCAGCCACCACCATCAGCCCTGGCCAAATGACCCCCACGCCAGTGGCACAAGGCCATGGACTGGCTACCCACATGTACAGAGACCAGAGTCTCCACCCACTAACAGGCAGGATGATGAAGAGCCACCTCCAAGTGGGACTGCCAGACCTGAGCAGCAGACACAGGCACAGGAGGCTAGGGCCAGTGGGAGGGATGCAGCAGCCCAGGAGGTGATATCTGAGGTCCTGGGAGCATACCACCATTCCCGGGACAGGATGGGCCAGATCCTGGCCACCTTGGAGCAGAATCAGAGGCTGCAGGTAGCACACCACCAGGAAGCAATGGAAACAGCTCAATGCCACCATGGCCTCCATTGCAGGGGTGCTGCAGTGCCAGTACCACAGCCATCCTGAGTCCTCCACCCACCTGCAGGCCCCTACCACTAGCGAGGACACTGCCCTCTACATCTGCAGCAGCTATTGGAGTGGTGACAATGCCAGAGGACTCACAGGACACCAGCACCCCTACCCATGCATCCCAGCTGCACCTTCGCAAACGTGCCCTCAGACCCAGAAATTACACTGAAACACCAGCCAAGACCAAGACCAGCACCAGGAAGTTTCTCTGCCCTGAACTGTCTCCCTTTTGTGCCACTGAGATACCTCGTTGACATGCCACTGCCACTTCACCATCTTCCAATTCCCCCGACGATACCAGTGTGCAGCCAACAGCTGAGCATATGTACCAGAGTATGTTGTTCCCCATGTGCCCACTCCCTTTCACTGTCCCAACACTCATGTATGTTTTGGCTTTAAATAAATACACCTATGCACTCAAAATATCTGTCCTTAATGAATAGGAGAGATCAATTGTTAATGTGAATGCATTAGCCAGTTACCATCATAATGCCACTTTTATTGCAAGAGGGGGATCCAGCTCACTGTTCTGTCTGAAGTATGTTGCAATGTGCATCCCATTGCGTGCACTGGCATCTGCCACTTCAGTCATGATTTTGCATTTTCACTGGTAAAGGACACCACAGTACTTATTACATGAGTCAGACTGAAACAATGCAGGGAAGCCATCAGCATCATAGAACAATCCCTGAGAGTCACTGGAAGTATAGGCGGATTAGCTGGGTCCTGGAGGTGATAAATTCCCCCTCCTTCTTTTTCACCATCGCTCTCATCCCTCCTCTGAGGTTGCTGGGCTGGTTGGACAGCACCCTCCTCTTCCAGATGGGGATAGCTTTTCTCACAGCCAAGTTGTGCAGCATTCGGCAGGCTATCACTATCTTAAACACCTTATCACGGACATAGCACAGGGATCCTCCAGAGATGGAGGCAACAAAATCTTGCTTTGAGGAGTCCTATGGTGCGCTCTATCACCCTCCTAGTACGACCATGGGACTCATAATTCCTCTCTGCATCTGTCCTGGGATTGCTGACAGGTGTCAGGAGCCATTGTATGTTGGGGTACCCAGAATCCCCTGCAAAAGTTGGTGAAAGCGGGTTAAAACACACAGATTTTACTTGCATACAGCCTGGCTGTCAGCTATGTAACTGATCCAGTGTCATACACACTCACCTATGAGCCAAGCTCTGTCACCATGTAGCTGTCCCATCATGTGTCGCACACTGCTGTTTCTCAGGACAAATGAATTATGGACTGATCCTGGCAACCTTGCATTGACATGTGAAATGTACTGATCAGCAGTGCACAGCAATTGGACATTCATGGAGTGATAGTTCTTACGATTCCGATACACCTGTTCATTCAGTCTTGGGGGTATGAGGGCTATGTGGGTTCCATCAATGGCACCTATGACATGGGGGATATTAGCAAAGGCATATAATCCTGGTTTGATGGCGGTGAGATCAGCCCTTTGGGGAAACTGCATATATGTTTGCAAGTGTTGAACTAATGCATCCAGGAAATGGGACATGGCTGAACATTGTCGGAGATACCCCTGCAGCCATGCCCACTGTCTTGAAATAAGCCTGTGGCCAAAAATTGGAGCACATATAGCACCTGCACAGTTGTAGGTATGGCATGCTGATTCTGATTGCCCAGCTTCAGAACAGGATCCATTACTGCACAGAGGTCAAGGATTGTAGCTCAATTAAGTCAGTAAATTATGATGATGTGACGTTCCTCCATGGTGGCCAGATCTACTTGGGGTCTGTAAACAGATGGGGCTCTGTACCTATGGGTGATGAAGGAACTCATTTTGAGTTTGGACATACACTTGCAACACATGGTGTCACACTACATTTCTACAATGCGACACATAGGTAACGCACACACAAACAAGGAATGAGGTAATATGTCAGGCTAATGTGTGGTGAGGTTTCTCAGTCATAATGGCATCACAATGTAGACACACTTCCAACCATGAGTACATGTGGGGAACCAGTACTCCTGTCGGTAATCAACAAAGGGGAGAGAGAATGGTGCAATGGATGAGGCCCTGTCTCCAAATCCCCTCCAACTGCACCTAAGAATCTTTTCCTCTCCCATGTTGACCTGTTTGAACCCACTGACCCACCCCGTCTTATCCCTAAACATTCCCCTGCCCTGTCCCAGTCCGCTCCTTCCTCATCTAAGTCGGCAGCAGTCTGCCCTTCCCATTCCCTTGCACCTATCCCAGGGAAGAAGAAGCCCTGGGTTGCCGCAGGTCCCTCTGCTACCCCCTGGCCCAGGCCCACTCCCCCTCCTTCCAAGGGCAAGCCCAAACCCTCTCCACTTCCACCTCCTAACCCTAAGACCAAAACTCCCCCTTCAAGACCTGAGTCCCCACCCCTGCAACCCCCTGCCCCTGTTCCCTGAGGTGCCTGGCTGCCCCATTCATGCCTCTTCTCAGTGGAGTTTCCTTTACCATCATAGGGGTCAAGTGTGGCCTATATTTTCCCTTCCCAAGCTTTGCAATGGACTGGCCAATGGCCTTATTTGGACATTCATGTTCTTTGTCCAAATTAAATTTGAGTGCCCAGCAGAGCTGTTGGCAGAATATAGAGACAATGTGCAGCGTTTCACTCTGGGGGTGTGGTGTGCACAGGTGTGTGCATTGATGCAGGTATTTGTTGGCTTGTGTCTGGTAAGTACATATTGTTATGGTATGTATGGCTTGGGATGGTTGGGAGTGCGCTGAGGTGTGGGTAGTGTGGGTGTGTGTAACTGTGCCCTTTCTTCTCATGTGTACTAGGCTGTGGTACTTACCGTTGTCGTCATCTGTCACGGTCCTGGAGGAATATTTCAAGTAGAAGCACTGGGATTATTTCCAACTCTTGCTCCATGTCTGCGTCGGTGTGTCTTGTCTGTCTCCGGTGAGTGTTTCCCTTTATATGGGTTGTTTCCGCCACGCTTTGCCTGGCAGTGGTTCTCACCCCGGAACTGATGGCGGTGTGGGGTTTCATTATTTGGTGTACGGGTAGGGCGTTTCCCCTGACCTGAGGGCAGCCTCCCCCGTCGTCGGCGGGACTACAAAAATGGCAGTGTGCATATGGCCCACTACTTGTTTCTCATTGGCTTCATTATTTGGCGGACCGGACCGCCAGCCTGTTCACTGTAGTTACCGCCACCGATGCGGTGTTTCCTGCCATGTTCATAATGACCACCTTATATTGGATTGGTAGGCTCTCTACCGAGTCCTCCTTGTCTATGTCTCCTAGGTCCTGGGCCCAGGCCTCCCTAAAGGTCACCATCTGGTCTGTGGAATTATTAATCAACTTCTTATAAATAGTGGAGATGGCCTTATCAAAGATAGGGTCTGCATGCAAGCTATTCTCCGGGGGGGGTGGGAGTCACCTCTTGCAATGGTTCACCTTCTATGATATACCTTCTGAGGGCATGCCCAAGCTGCAGATACCTATATCTTTCTGACTCTGACAGTTCGTATTCCTGACATGATGTTTCAAACTGCACCAGGACCTGCTCCCTCCAAACGCCCCCCAGGTGCTCAATGCCTATGAGTTCCCATTTCGAACAATCAGTCAGGCCTCTCGCAACAAGTCGCTGTCCCACGGGCGGGTCAAGTTGGTAAGCCTGTTTTTCGACCCTAAATAACCATTGGCTTCCCTCCATACCCTTACTACTGCCATAGTATGAAATGGTAATTCTCTTTCTTTATGCCTGCAGTATAGGGCTGTCACATGACCCCTGCATTCCATCAGCTCTCTGTCTACTCAGTACGCTAGCTCTTCCCAGTCTGCAAAAACCCAGTCATTTACCAACACCAGTTTCAAGGCCCAGTAATATTTAAGGATATTCGGACTGCTAGCCCACCATTCTATACCTTCCTTTGGAGTTTGCACAAGGCAGTGCATGAGCTGTCACCATTCCGAAGCAGGAGTCTGAGCTTGTGCTCAATCTTCAGAAAAATTCCGGTGGAATCTTGAAGTGAGTATTCCGAAGTATGTATAGGAGGCACGGGAGAGTCATAATATGGTATAGTGCCACCTGGCCCATTAAAGATAAGGGCAACGTCCTCCAGTGCGTTATATCTTCACGGAGTCACTCTAGCTGCGGAAATAGATTTCTGCTTAGCAGTTCTTGCGGGTCTTGATAGACAAATATAACCAGGTAGTGAAATCCTTCCAATGCCAATGGTGCTGTACAGTGAGGGGAAGTCTAGGTGTACCACCACAGAGTGGAAATCCAAGGGGTTAGCCCAAGTAATGAGATATCCTGAGTAATCCCCCAAAATAGAGAATATCTGAAGAACTCTGTCAATAGAGGGAGCTGTCTTCATGAGTTAAAGCATCACATCGTGAGCTCAAAGGGAGATATGCTCCTCCCAACCTATGCCAGCACTCACTTCCTGAATCAATGGGTCCTGTTGGATACAAGCTGTGAGTGACTCCAGGGCAAGTGCAAAAATCATGGGTGAAAGGGGTAGCCCTGCCCCATGCCCTTCGGAAAGGCAAAAATGCAGGACACCGCACCGTTGACTTTCACCCTTGCTAGCAGGCCCTGGTAGAGAAGTTTAACCCAACTGCAGAATTTAGGTCCAAAGCCCATCCTGATCAAAGTGGCAAATATATAATTCCATTCGATACTGTCAAATTACATTTTGGCATCTAAGGCTATCAAGACTGCCTTGTCCATGCAAGGGTTGATCCCTTTGAAGGGTGCCCTTCTCGCGTGCCACCTGAAACATGGCTAGCATGTGTGCAGCAATTTTGCCTACCATCGCCTTACTTAGCTCCATGGGCAGGCCGTTAGGCCCCACTGCCATCCCTGATTGAAGGTCCATCATTGTCAGTACAAGCTTGGCTGCCATCACGCCTGCCTCTAGGGTCTCTCTCTCCTCACTGGGTAATATCTGGGGGTTTATGTCCTTCAAAAAATCAGAGCAGTCTGTCTCCGTCATTGTAGTCTTGGATGCATAGAGGCCTTCATAGTATGTTGCAAAATATCCACTATGATGTCGCTAGTAGTTTGGAGGTTGCCATCCCTGTCAGCTACCTGCAGCACCCAAGATCGGTCCCAATCTCTTTTAATGAGCTAGTAGATTATTGGCTTTATCACCCATATCATATAGCCTGTGCTGCGTTGCCAGGGCAACACCCTGCGCTCTTTCCTCCACCTGGACAAGCAAGTTGTGCTGCTGAAGGCACAGCAAATGACAAGCGTTCCCTGTTCCTTCCAACAGTGCCCTGGTCTCTGGCACTTTGATGTCCCTTTCTATGTTTGCACACTTGAGCAGGTTATATTTCCTCTGTCTCCCTATCATGGCCTGTGCCTGGCCGCATATGGCTGTTTTGAACACCCCCCAAAGATCACTGGTGGAGTTGACAGTTCCCTTGTTTTCTTTAAAGTAGTTGTCCACCCCTTCTCTCACTTTGTCCTTGCTATTTCTGTCTCGGAGGTGCCATGGATCTATTTTAGGGGCCAGAACAAGGTTTTAGGTTGGACTACCTCATTGGACTCCAACGGGGGAACAATCAGAAATCCCTTACAGATGTTGTGTTGCGCCCTGAAATTTAGCTGCATGGATATGTTGGGTGAAAATATAAATGAGACAGGATAAACTTCTATGTGCTGCCCAGCACTGTGTGTATTGTCACTGCTGTGGATTATGCTCCCATCAGAGACCTGTCAGGCCCAAGGCTTCCAAAAAGGACCACAGCTGGCCTGCCTTCCTGCTGGGGGCCACACTGCTCTCCCTGTCCAGTTCCGGCTCTATCACTGCATTCATGACTCCCCCCTGTACAAGGATCCCCACTGGCATTTCTAGGAGTGTGGCTCTTATGTCAGTGTGTTTTCTCTGTGGTGCCAATCTCATATGCCCACTCCTCACAACATCTCTGTTGATGAACATACAAAATAACAAAGTAACATAACACAAAACAAACACAAATGTCTCCAACTTGTGAATTCCCCCCTACCTTCTACTCTGTATCGTGACTTTAGAATCACCCACCACCCCCAACTTACAGAGTGCTTGTCGGCCAAAAAGAAACATCAACTAGTGTGGGTTGGCCAAAGCCACCTAACAGAGTCAGTGCAGGATTCTGTTTTGCACAGTGTTCTCCACCCTGCTCCCCAGTCCTGAAATTATCATGTTGAAGTCCATTTCCTGTGCAGCAAGGTGTACAGTCAATAATCATTCTCCATGGCCCCCACCCCCAAGGGAATTGCTCGTGTGTCCGTAGAAGAATCATTCTGTCGATTGGATTCTGGGGAAAGCAGGCAACAATGCTTATGTCCACCTTGTAGCTACCCTCCCCTTGTTCACAAGAGTCCTTCCAGCGTGCAACTTACCATCCATTGAGCCAACTCCACACCTCCTCTTGGGAGATAAAGTGCCAAGACTTGCCCTCTCCCACCACTTGCAATCTTGCCGGATATAGCATCATATATTTCAGTTCTTTAGCCCAGAGAGCTTTTTTAACTTCCGCACAGTTTTGCCTCTGCCGTTGCACCTGTAGAAAAAAGTCAGGGAAAAAACAAATGGTAGCATTTTTTAATTGGAGTTCACCATGGGAGCGGGCTACCTGTAGTATACAATCTCGGTCTATCTAATTTAAGATCCTAGCTACAATTGTATGTGGGGGACTGGCCTGGAGCCCTATGTGACCTCTCCACAAAGAAGTTGGACAGTCTTTTGGGGCCCAGGATGTTTAAGATAAGATCTTCCGGGAAGAGATCGACACTGGGCCCCTCTGCGCCTTCAGGCACCCCCACTACGCAAATGTTATTGCGTCTGGCTCTCCCTTCTTGGTCTTATAGTTTGGCGGCAACTATTGCATGTTGTTTTGTTAGAGTTTGGACTTGCTCTTCCAGTCTCCTGGTTGTGTATTGTAGCCCAGTGATCTTCAATTCTGCCACATTAACCTTCTCTGATATTTTCCGAACACCTGATCTCAAAAAGTTAACATCCACTGTGACTGTGTCTAGTTTGGGTTCAGTAGTGCCCTGCATGTCTTGGACAGCTGTCATAATTTCTCGTAGGGAGGGTACCACTGGCTGGGTGCATTTCTAGTCCTTTGTCGGCTCTTTCCACCTTCCCAGAAGTAGTCATTCTCACTGTATGTTTATCCAGACTATTTGTTTGTATGATCTTGGGGCGCCGATTCCTGACCATATCCCCTGGTGCACTAACCTTTGATTGCTTTCCTGGGCCGTTGTGAGCCCACTAACTGTAGCTGCGCTTATGCCTGTTGGGACAGTTGCTCTAAATCTGTGTCTCCCCAGATAAGCAGCTCAAACCAGGTAGGGTGTTCTGCCCTTAGCGGGTGATGGCAAGGAGATGGCTAAAGTTCAGTGGCTGCTAGGGCATTTACAAAAAGATACTGTGGGCTCAAAGAAGGGAGGGAAAAGATCTTAGACTCTCCCCCAGTCTTGCACTGTTCAGATCATGCACCAATGTAAGGATGCAGCCAGGTCAATCTCGAGCACACTGGCCTCTCTGGCCCCCTATGTCAGTCCCACCAAGCAGGCCCCCTATGAGGGGAGAAGGAGGTAATCCAACAAGGCCACAGGCAGCACCAGAGAGAGAAGGGCGGATGGGGATGTTACCCCACTGGCAGCCAAAAGCAAAGCGAAGCCCATATTCCCAATAAAAGATAGGAGGAGGGGCACCGATGTAGTCCACTTCCCGCACTACAGTGTCCAACTCAAGTGGGAAATGGCACCCACACCTCACCTGTTTCCGCTGACTTCAAGGATGGGCCCTCTCGATGGTCAGGGCTTCCTCCCCTGGTGATGCTCCCATAAAAATGCCCAGGGCTGGTTGTGAACCTCTTTGGTGCACCTCATCACAGCAGCCTCAAAATGTCTCTCCCTGGGCTGTGACAGCAGTACACAGTCCGAGTGCTGCCTCACCTCGTGCCGTTGCTGAGCTATAACTCACAGCCCAAGATGCAGGCAGGTAGCTAGAGGTGGTATTTCCTTTCACTTAAGGTAGCTTGGGCCTGGCACTGCCTCAATGGCTTCCCCGCCTCAGGGAAGCTCCCGATGTTGTGGCGCACGTCCATTGTGCCGCCGCTTTCCTTCACTTGGTATGTTGCCGAAATGCTCTTGCAGCCTGCTGCAGGTGGGCTGCCGGCTGTCACCAATTTTTTTGAAAATATTCTCAAGTCACATCATGAAATCACGTCACCCCACTCTACTGTACCATTTGCCATTACACTTTATGCTACTCATCTCTATAACACTCTAATCCGCACTAAGCCACTGTACTCTTTGCCAGTCCACTCTGACACACCAGTCCACCCTGACATGCCACTCTACTGTACAATACGCTACTCCACTCTAAATCACTCCATGCCACTCCACTGTATGACACGCCACTCCTTTCTATGACACACCCCTCAACTCTATGCCGTTCCAAACACCTCCACTCTAAGACACTTTGACATGCCACTCCACTTACAACATGCCATCCCACTCTGACACGCCAGTCCACTGTATGACATGCCACTCCATGCCCTTCCACTCTAAGACATTGTACGACACAGCACTCTGACATGCCACTCCACTCCACCCTACTTTACGACATGCCATTCCACTCTACAACACTCTACGGCCCCCACTCTGACACTCTACAACATGCCAATCCACTTTGAAACACCAATCCACTTTGTAACATGCCACTCCACGCAACTCCACTGTATGACACCCCGCTCCATTCTACGCCACTGCAGTTCACACCATGCCACTCCACGACACACTACGCCACAACACAACACTGTTTGACTCTTCACTATATGCCACTCCACTCTTCTCCAAACCACTTCACTGTGTGACATGCCACTTAACTCCACTCTAAGACATGGCAATTCATTCCACTCTACAAAACTCCGTACCACTCCACTGAATGACACATCACTCCACTGAACAACACGCCACTCCACTGTATGACATGCCACCACACGCCACTCCACTCTGACATGCCACTACACTGTACGTCATGCAACTCCACTGTATGACATGCCACTCCATTCTATGCCACAATTGACACCCTCCCACTCTAAGACACCCATTCTATGACATGCCACTCTACTCTGACATGCCGCTACTCTGTACCTCACTCTACAACATGCCACTCCACTCCTCAGCACTGGGAGCCCTGACACTCCATGCCACAACTCTACTCACGACACCCTATGACACTCCACTCTATGCCACAACTATACTCATGACACCCTATGACACTTCACTCCATGTCAATCCACTCTACTCCACTCTGACGCTCTCCTCCACTGCACTCAACGACCCCCCATACTACGATTTGTAACATTTTTATAAAAGAAAAATACATTGAAATTCAACAAAAAAAAGGTTAAAGATTAGTTGTAGTTAGGAAACCTTGATTTATTATTTCTATACAAAACAAACTACACAAACATAAGAAATTCTAAAGTTATAGTTATAACATAATTTTTTCTCACCCTATGAAAAAAGGTCCTAATGATGGATTCAGAGGGTAAATTTGCAGGTCATCAACTACCTAACTGTACGTTTGCAAATCAGACTCGTCGTCCTTAGAGGTAGAAAACTGTCTGTGTTATTGCTTCCTGAAGAAGACGTCACACACAGCTAAAGAACCACAGTTGGAATTTTACAAACCTAAACCAATAGATTTAAGACCTTCCTACAGTGAAGGGGATGAAAAGTGGTGTACTCTACAGTGGTTCAAAATGAGGACATAGGGCACTACATTTTAGGGAGTAAAATACATAAATATTTATTATTTATTCAAACAGTCGGGCCCACAGACACCGTAAAAGAAGGGTGCATTTGTTTCTGTTGATGGATTCGCAGACTTTAGACATACAAAAAAGAGCTTTTCATTTATATTACCATATTGTACCAAAACGTGAGATTTTAAGAGCTGCCTATGTTCAACTTGGTGTTGAGGAAGTGCATGACCCATGAACTCTGTTTTAAAATAAAGCACGAGGTGTGTATACCCGGCAGCTGGGGCCATAGACCTTGTACACCTAAACCACGTGTCCTGCCCTCAAGTCTGTGAAACACACAAAAAGATGCACCAGGACTTCCTCTTTCCAGTTCAGAAACAGCTCATTGGACTTTAGACAACAAAAAGGGCTTTTAAAATACATCAACACCTTGTTTGGACCTTAAATAGTATTAAAGATATGTTTATGCAGAAATTACTAAATACACTGTGCATTTATTGTGCACTCAAGTTTTTAAAATGCATGAGCCCCCCGGAAACACAAAGTCCTGCCTCAAAAAGTATGAAAACACAGTGGCGACGTGAAGCCCTGCTTCCTGTGCTCTGATTTAGGAAAGTATTAAAATAAAGCCATGCTTTCATTGGAAGTCACACATCCCTTGCCCTAAAGCACTTAGGACTCGTCACTTCTCTGGGCATTGATATTCTGAGAAGAAGATCAGCAGAGTCTATGTTTCTGCAACTATGTCTCCACTGAGGAAGCCTGGATTCAAGCCCTGTCGAGAGTGCGAGGGCCAGATGTCGATCACAAACCCTTGTGATGACAGTCTTTGGTATCTCAGCTCTGCCCACGATTTCGATGTCTGTTCCTTGTGTTAGAAGATGAACTGAAGGCCTTGATAGAATGGGAGGCAAAACTCTTCATGGCCAAGGTGAGGAAAAAGAAGAGTCGTCAGAAGTCACAGCCTCTCTCGGAGTCGCCGTCTCCCCACTCCTCGAAGTCATAGAAGAGGAAGCACAAGAAGTGGCGTCACAGTTCCCAACTCTGGTCTTCAAGAGATGTTTCTTCAATTTCAGTATCTCCACGTTCAAGGTTAACTGAAGGCTCTCCTGCTCTATCCCCCATCGCTGGTCCGATGTCACCTTCAAGTCCATTAAGACCAGTGAGACCATCAACTTCACCTGTGCTTCCTGACCTGGAGCCAGAAGTGGTCCATCCGATTCCAGTTCTCCCTCAGCCTCATTGACAGGAGCAAGAGAAACCAATCTTTCCTGCTCCTGGAACTGATCCTTCCAGCTTCCTCAATGTTATGTAGAGCATTTTTACCATGGCTGTGACTCCATCTGGTGCGCCTGTGGGCCCCATGGGTCCAATGTCTTATTCCTTAGGAGGTTTCTAGGCGCTGTATAAGCAGGCTCAATTCCTGCTTTCATGTCAATGGCCCAGTTGCCCTGGCCTTCGTCGGCGCTGAGGAAGGTGACTCCTTCGCTGACTGATACTCGGCAGGAGTCATAGGTACCGGCTCCATGCCAAGCCCCATGCCAGCATTGCATCGATCGACTCCAGACCCAGTGGCCTTCAATCGCAGGCTAAGGATTACAGGCCATTTCGTAAGTTTCTGGGGTTTGGCCGGAATTATGGACGACAACAGTTCCAGCAGCAACAATCAACAAATCCTTTTTATAAGTCCTACAGAGAGCGTAGCAAAGGGAGACACTGAGGATCCACCACCAGCCTTCCTCCTCCTCTTCCTCTCCGGCCAACATTACAGGAAAGCAGCCCTGGTTCTGCCATCTTGGAGCATGCTTTACCAGTGGGAGGTTAGATAATTCATTTTGTATGACAGTGGAGGTCCATAACATCGGACCTGTGGGTACTGAGTATTGTAGAAAATGGATACACCCTACCCCTCCAGGAGTTTCCCCCTCCCTTCTCTCCTCAATAAAGTTTTTGTTCCGAAGAATATCTCCTGTTGTTTCAGCAGAAGGTCCAAACACTACTCTTGGAGGGTGCAGAGGTGTTAGTTCCAGAGCAGGAACAGGGTCGGGGATGTTACTTGCACTACTTCCTGATCCCCAAAAAAGGACCGTTATTTACATTCGATACTAGATCTCATGATTTTGAATTGGTTCCTCATTTCAAAAGGCTCCTAGAACAGGTGTTTTTTTGTGCTGGACAAGGAAGACTGGATGGTTTAAATCGATTTGTAGGATGCATATTTTCCCAATCTGCCCACACACAAAAGAAGTATCTCTGTTTCATGGTGGGTTGCAACATTATCAGTTTGCGGTCCTTCTGTGTGGTCTTACTTCTGCACCTTGTGTCTTCACGAAGGTGATGGCAGTGGTTGCAGCACAGCTTAGATGGTGGAGAATACTGGTAGCCTCTTACCTAGACGATTGGCTGATCAAAGCCAAGACTCCAGAGTTGGTGTTGCATCATTTGCAATTGACAACTCAGTTGTAGTACAACCTGGGCTTTTCCATAAACATGCCAAAACTCTCAACTGGTGCCCTCTCAGCACACACTGTTCAGAGGGGCGGTACTGGGCACTACAGTGAATCGTGCCTATCCTTCTCTGCAGAGGATTCAAGACATTCAGGCTATGATTCCAATGTTTCAGAATGGAGCGATGGGATGGTTCCAGTCCTGAAGGTCTTAATCCCTAGGGTGCCTTGGACAAGGTGGTCTCGTCCCAGCACACAGTTTCTGTGTGCCTGGGACGAGACCACCTGGTCCTGCACCGGGCCCACAGGGGAAGCGCTAGCGCTCCCCCTAAGAGCCCCCCACCCACACCCCCAAGTCAAGGATGGAAGGGGAATCCCTTCCACCCCCGACCACCCCTCGGCAATCTGATGACATCAGCGCACTCACAGCGCCAACGTCATCAGAAGCTGCCAAGGACGTGCTGGAAGCCATTTGCTTCCAGCGCGTCAGCAAGAGAGGGCTTACTGGTAAGTCTCTCTTTTTTCTTTTTTTTTGGGGGGCGGGAACAGACACAGGGGGAAAGGAAAGTGTTTTTCCTTTCCCACTGTGTCTGTTTTCAGTGGATTCCTGGCAAGGGTCGCCCCCTAAAGGGGACATAGAGCTGTTGGCCACTTCTGCCCCCCATGGGGGCAGATCGGCCAATTTTTTTTTTTTTTTACACCCATCTGCCCCCAAGGGAGGCAGAATCCACTTGGGGACCACGGATCCTGTGTGTGTGTTTTGTGTGTGGGGGGGCAGCACCTTTGGCAAGGATCACCCCTCAAAGGGGGCACATTACTGATGGCCATTTCTGCCGACCTTGGAGGCAGATCGGCCTATTTGTTTTAGGCCCATCTGCCCCCAAGGGGGGCAGAAGGCACCAAGATGTCGGAGATTTTTTTTTTTTGGTTCCCTTTGTTTTTTTGTGTGCTGGGGGGTGCCCCCTTTGACAAGGGTCGCCCCCCCGAAGGGGGCACAGAGCTGTTGGCCATTCGCCTATTTTGTTAGGCCCATCTGTCCCCAAGGGGGGCAGATTCCAATTAGGCACCAGGGATCTTGTGTGTGTGTGTTTTGTGTTGGTGGGGGGGCGGCCCCTTTGGCAAGCGTTGCTCCCCAAAGGGGGGCACATTACTGATGACCATTTCTGCTACCCTTGGGGGCAGATCGCGCTATTTTGTTTTTTAGGCCTATCTGCCCCAAAGGGGGGCAGAAGCCACTTAGGCACCAGGGACAATTTCTAAGTTCTTGGTGGCATGGTGTTTGCCAACTGGCAAAGTATTTGTATTTGTGATTATAACAGTTTATTTCTTCTTTTTGTTCTATTTCAAAACTTTTGCTTCCTTTGCTGTGGATTCTTGCGGTTTTGGCAGTAGTTGTCCTGCAGTTTGCATAGTTGCATGTTTTAGGTAAGTGAAAGCAATTTACTCCAAAGGAGTATTGTTGACATGCATGAATGACATGTTTGTAGGTGGTGTACTAAATGTAGTATTGTGAGTGACATTGTCCTTAGATTTGAGCACAATGATATTTGTATTGTCATATGTCTAATTTGCTTTTTTCTTTTTAGTGGGATATCATTGGTGAATGCTGTGTCTGTGCAGAGTAGTTGCTGGTGAGTAGCTTTTTCAAGCAAGTGAGTGGTATAGTTTTTTAGTACATAGCTCTTTGTGATAAAGCTACACTTTGTTTATTACTTATTTTAGTGCTGGTGGTTGTTGGCAATTCATTTGTTAGTGAGGATCATGGCTAGCCGCAGAGTGACCGCTCAGCAGGTTGTTGGCATGCTTTTTGAGTCGTCTTCAGACCATGATTACGAGCCTGACTCTGCATCTGAGGCAGAGGAGGAAGTGATAGATTCTGGCAGTGAGTTTTCTGTCCGAGAGGATTCTTCTGATGAGGAAGCCACTCTCAGTGCAGATGAAGGGCCTGTTTTAGAGGAGGACATTGATGTGCCAAGAGTGCAGCAGCCTGGGGCTGAAAGGTTTCCCATTAGAAGACCTGACACCTGGATTGCCCTAAACAGGGAGCAGCCACAGTTACCTGCATTTACTGGTCTCCCAGGGTGTAGAGTCAATACGGAAAACTTTTTGCCTGTCAATTCCTTTCACTTGTTTATGGACAAGGTATTTTTGGAAGAGATTGTGGAGCAGACTAATTTGTATGCAGAGCAATATTTGAGGGACAACGCTGCCAGACTTAGGCTTCAGTCTAGAGCTACGCAGTGGGTTCCCACATATCTGGAAGAGATTAAAATGTTTTTAGGGTTGACGTTTTTGATGGGGTTGATAAGGAAGCCGTCACTGGCTTCTTATTGGTCTACTAGTCCCTTGATGGCAACGGCTATATTTCGTGCAACTATGACTCGTAATCGCTATTTGCTTCTTCTTCGTATGCTGCATTTTGTAGACAAAGCTTTAGCCTTGCCACGAGATCACCCTGATTGTGACCGTCTTTTTAAGGTGTGGCCTGTCCTTGATCGTAGGTCGGTTTTCAGAGGTCTATGTTCCAGGCAAAGAGATAAGTGTGGACGAGTCTTTGGTCCTTTTCAAGGGGCATTTAGTTTTTAACCAGTACATTCCTAGTAAGAGGGCACGGTATGGGATTAAATTGTATATGCTGACAGAAAACAGTACAGGATATGTGTATAATTTCCGGGTCTACACTGGTAGGGATTGCAGTATTGACCCTCCTGGTTGTCCGGCCACTTTTGGAGTTAGCAAAAAAAGTGTGTGGGAACTTGGTAGATGACTGTTTAACAAAGGTCACCATTTGTACGTAGATAATTTCTTCACTGGAGTGCAGATGTTCAAGGAGTTGTTTAGAGTGGACACTGTTGCTTGTGGCACAATCCATTCTAACTGGAAAGGCTATCCAAGGGAGCTTGTCTGTAAAAAACTTGAGAGGGGACAGTGCAGTGCCTTGCGGAATAATGAGCTGCCAGCTCTGAAATTTTCAGACAGGAGGGATGTGTACATGCTATCTACCATCCATGATGAGAGTACTTCCCCTGTGACTGTTTGGGGTCAGGTTGCTGAAGTGCACAAACCTGCGTGCATTTTAGACTACAATAGGCACATGGGTAGTGTTGATAGAGTAGATCAGAGGTTGGAGTTTGCATAGTTGCATGTTTTAGGTAAGTGAAAGCAATTTACTCCAAAGGAGTATTGTTGACATGCATGAATGACATGTTTGTAGGTGGTGTACTAAATGTAGTATTGTATGTGAAATTGTCCTTAGATTTGAGCACAATGACATTTGTGTTGTCATATGTCTAATTTTCTTTTTTCCTTTTTTCTTTTTAGTGGGATATCATTGGTGATTGCTGTGTCTGTGCAGAGTAGTTGCTGGTGAGTAGCTTTTTCAGGTAAGTGAGTGGTATATTTTTTTAGTACATAGCTCTTTGTGATAAAGCTACACGTTCTTTATTACTTATTTTAGTGCTGGTGGTTGTTGGCAATCCATTTGTTGTTAATGAGGATCATGGCAAGCCGCAGAGTGACCGCTCAGCAGGTTGTTGACATGCTTTTTGAGTCGTCTTCAGACCATGATTACGAGTCTGACTCTGCATCTGAGGCAGAGGAGGAAGTGAGAGATTATTGCAGTGAGTTTTCTGTCCGAGAGGATTCTTCTGATGAGGAAGCCACTCTCAGTGCAGATGAAGGGCCTGTTTTAGAGGAGGACATTGATGGGCCAAGAGTGCAGCAGCCTGGGGCTGAAAGGTTTCCCATTAGAAGACCTGACACCTGGATTGCCCTAAACAGGGAACAGCCACAGTTACCTGCATTTACTGGTCTCCCAGGGTGTAGAGTCAATACAGAAAACTTTTTGCCTGTCAATTCCTTTCACTTGTTTATGGACAAGGTATTTTTGGAAGAGATTGTGGAGCAGACTAATTTGTATGCAGAGCAATATTTGAGGGACAACGCTGCCAGACTTAGGCTTCAGTCTAGAGCTACGCAGTGGGTTCCCACATATCTGGAAGAGATGAAAATGTTTTTAGGGTTGACGTTTTTGATGGGGTTGATAAGGAAGCTGTCACTGGCTTCTTATTGGTCTACTAGTCCCTTGATGGCAACGGCTATATTTCGTGCAACTATGACTCGTAATCGCTATTTGCTTCTTCTTCGTATGCTGCATTTTGTAGACAAAGCTTTAGCCTTGCCACGAGATCACCCTGATTGTGACCGTCTTTTTAAGGTGTGGCCTGTCCTTGATCGTAGGTCGGTTTTCAGAGGTCTATGTTCCAGGCAAAGAGATAAGTGTGGACGAGTCTTTGGTCCTTTTCAAGGGGCATTTAGTTTTTAACCAGTACATTCCTAGTAAGAGGGCATGGTATGGGATTAAATTGTATATGCTGACAGAAAACAGTACAGGATATGTGTATAATTTCCGGGTCTACACTGGTAGGGATTCCAGTATTGACCCTCCTGGTTGTCCGGCCACTTTTGGAGTTAGCAAAAAAAAATTGGAGGAACTTGGTAGATGACTGTTTAACAAAGGTCACCATTTGTACGTAGATAATTTCTACACTGGAGTGCAGTTGTTCAAGGAGTTGTTTAGGGTGGACACTGTTGCTTGTGGCACAATCCATTCTAACCGGAAAGGCTATCCAAGGGAGCTTGTCCCTAAAAAACTTGAGAGGGGACAGTGCAGTGCCTTGCGGAATAATGAGCTGCTAGCTCTGTAATTTTCAGACAGGAGGGATGTGTACATGCTATCTACCATGCATGATGAGAGTACTTCCCCTGTGACTGTTTGGGGTCAGGTTGCTGAAGTGCGCAAACCTGCGTGCGTGGTATAAAAAGTTGGTCCTACATTTATTTCATTTGGCAACTTTTAATGCCTTTATTGTGTTCAAGGATTGTTCACCTGAGTCAAGAATGATATTTGTTAAATTTCAGGAGTCGGTGATAGAGAACCTTATTATGGTGGAACAGGCAAGAGTTCCTAGAGTAGCAGTGGTGGAGGATGTGGCTAGATTGAAGGATCGCCACTTTCCAGATCACATTCCTCCCTCTCCCAAAAAAGACTTACCCACTAAGAAATATAGAATATGTGCCCGCAGAGGTATCCAGAGGGAGAGCCGGATGTACTGCCCCAATTGCCCTTCAAAGCCTGGGCTGTGTGTGCCCGGCTGTTTCAGAAATTACCACACAAAGAAAGATTTTGAGGAAATACTGTGAGCGTAAACTGCCTATTTTATATTTTCGTATGTTCAGTTTCACGTTTGGCATTACTGTCATGTATTTAGTTAGAGCTTTTTTGTTTGTAGTTTTGTACTTATTTTATAATTTGTTAGTGGTTTCTTTGTTGTTTATAAATGGAAAAAAGTGATGGCGGTGTGTGTGGGGTGGCGCTTGGCTGGCGGTGTGTGTGGGGTTGCGCTTGACTGGCGTTGTGCTTTGGGTGGCACTTGGCTGGTGGTGTGCTTGGGGTGGCGCTTGGCTGGCGGTGTGTATAGGGTGGTGCTTTGCTGGCGGTGTGAGTGGGGTGGCGCTTGGCTGGGGGTGTGCATGGGGTGGCGCTTGGCTGGTGGTGTGCATGGGGTGGCGCTTGGCTGGCGGTGTGGTTGGGGTGGCGCTTGGCTGGCGGTGAGCATGGGGTGGCACTTGGCTGGCGGTGCCAGCCAAACGTCAGTCCACACAATCCCACCAGCTAGTGTGACTGCTGTATCAGGTATGTGGGCGTATGTAAGTGATGGGCCCTTGAGTGGCGCTGTTTGTCGATGCGAGTGTTGTAATGTGCTGGGCCCGTGGCTGGCGGTGTGAATGGTCTTGTGCATGTCATGTATGAAAGGTGTGTGAATGGACTGTAAAACGGTTGGTGCCTTGACGCTGCTTTACAGCTCACAAGCTGTGAGTCATTGGTTCAGTTTTTTGGCCTTTCAGTTATTAACAGTGCATTTCACTTTTGTGAAATCTCTTGTTACTAAAATTTGATCTACTGAACCATCACTCACCCTCGTGCCAAATCCAACCAGTATGTGTGGTACAAATTACAAAACCTGCTCCGCTGTAATCAGGCGTCGCAGCACACTTGTGACACACTAGGTGTCTCAGGTGGGACCCCGATGATGAAGCATGCCACCTACTTGGTTGGTGGGTGAGGAGTCTTTTTCACATAACCTAAGTGCGTTTCTTTTCACAATTTTATTGTTTGGCACATCACGGACGTAGGTGGACACATCAAAATGATATATTGCAAAACTACCTGTGTTTGGGGGCAGGGGGCACCTATATTTTTGGTCTTGAGTGCGGCCTTCATCTAGGAAAACCTACCAAACCCAGACATTTGTTAAAACAAGACACCCCAAGGAGTCCAGGGAGGTGTGACTTGCGTGGATCCCCCAACATTTTCTTACCCAGACTCCTCTGCAAACCTCAAAATGTGCTTAAAAAAGCATATTTTCCTGACTTTTCTTAGTAGGATCACCGCTCCAGCACAAAATTCCTACTCCCCAGCGTTCCCCTCAGTCTCCCAAGTAAAATGACACCTCACTTGTGTGGGTCCCCAAAGCAGAGTCAGCCTAAAGATGTATAAAATAAGAATATATCCCTATTAACTTGCTGTGCTATCCCCTCTATCTCTACAAGTTTTTGGCCTTATTCTGTTGCAGGCACCTGGCCCACCCATGCAAGTGAGGTATAATTTTTATCGGGAGACTTGGGGAAATGCTGGGTGGAAGGAAATTTGTGGCTCCATTTCAGATTCCGGAACGTTCTGTCACCGAAATGTGAGGAAAAAGTGTTTTTTTAGAAAATGTTGAGGTTTGAAAAGGATTCTGGATAACAGAACCTGGTGAGAGCCCCACAAGTCACCCTGTCTTGGATTCCCCTAGGTCTCTAGTTCTCAGAAATGCACAGGTTTGGTAGGTTTCCCTAGGTGCCAGCTGAGCTAGAGGCCAAAATCCACAGGTAGGCATTTAGCGAAAAACACCTCTGTTTTCTTGGATTAAATGTGATGTGTCCACTTTGTGTTGTGGGGCATTTCCTGTTGAGGGCACTATGCCTACCCACACAAGTGAGGTACCATTTTTATCAGGAGACGTGGGGAAACGCTGGATGGAAGGAAATTTGTGGCTCCTCTCAGATTCCAGAACTTTCTGTCACCGAAATGTGAGGAAAAATGTTTTTTTAGCCAAATGTTGAGGTTTGCAAAGGATTCTGGGTGACAGAACCTGGTGAGAGCCCCACAAGTCACCCAGTCTTGGATTCCCCTAGGTCTCTAGTTTAAAAAAAATGCACAGGTTTGGTAGGTTTCCCTAGATGCCGGCTGAGCAAGAGGCCAAAATCCACAGATAGGCACCTTGGAAAAAACACCTCTGTTTTCTTTGAGAAAATGGGATGTGTCCACTTTGTGTTTTGGGGCATTTCCCTGTCGCAGGCACTAGGCCTACCCACACAAGTGAGGTACCATTTTTATCTGGAGACTTGGGGGCACACTGAATGGAAGGAAATTTGTGGCTCTTCTGAGATTCCAGAACGTTCTGTCACCGAAATGTGAGGAAAAAGTTTTTTTTTTTTATCCACATTTTGAGGTTTGCAAATGATTTTGGGTAACAGAACCTGGTGAGAGCCCCACAAGTCACCCCGTTTTGGGTTCCCCTAGATCTCTAGTTTTCAAAAATGCACTGGTTTGGTAGGTTTCCCTAGGTCCCGGCTGAGCTAGAGGCCAAAATCCACAGATAGGCACTTTGCGAAAAACACCTGTTTTCTGTGGAAAAATGTGATGTGTCCACGTTGTGTTTTGGGGCATTTCCTGTCGCAGGCGCTAGGCCTACCCACACAAGTGAGGTACCATTTTTATCGGGAGACTTGAGGGAACATAGAATAGCAACACAATTGTTATTGCCCCTTGTCTTTCTCTACATTTATTCCTTCCAAATATAAGACAGTGTGTAAAAAGTACATCTATTTGAGAAATGCCCTGTAATTCACATGCTAGTATGGGCACCCCAGAATTCAGAGATGTGGAAATAACCACTGCTCCTCAACACCTTTTCTTATGCCCATTTTGGAAATACAAAGGTTTTCTTGATACCTATTTTTGACTCTTTATATTTCAGCAAATGAATTGCTGTTTACCCGTTATAGAATGAAAACCCACTGCAAGGTGCAGCTCATTTATTGGCTCTTGGTACCTAGGGTTCTTGATGAACCTACAAGCCCTATATATTCCCGCAACCAGAAAAGTCCAGCGGACATAACAGTATATTGCTTTCAAAAATCTGACATTGCAGGAAAAAGTTACAGTGTAAAACGTAGAGAAAAATTGCTGTTTTTTTACCTCAATTTCAATATTTTTTATTTCAGTTGTTATTTTCTGCAGGAAGCCCTTGTAGGATCTACACAAATTACTCATTGTTGAATTCAGAATTTTATCTACTTTTTAGAAATGTTTAGGTTTCTGGGATCCAGAATTGGTTTCACACCCATTTCTGTCACTGACTGGAAGGAGGCTAAAAGCACAAAAAATCGTAAAAATGGGGTATGTCCCAGTAAAATGCCACAATTGTGTTGAAAAATTGGGTTTTCTGATTCAAGTCTGCCTGTTCCTGAAAACTGTGAAGCTGGTAATTTTAGCACCGTAAACCCTTTGTTGATACCATTCTCAGGGAAAAAAAACACAAGCCTTCTTCTGCAGTCCTTTTTTCCCATTTAAAAAAACAAAACAAAATTTTCACTGTATTTTGGCTAATTTCTTGGCCTCCTTCAGGGAAACCCACAAAGTTTGGGTACCTCTAGAATCCCTAGGATGTTGGAAAAAAAGGACGCAAATTTGGCGTGGGTAGCTTATGTGGACAAAAGGTTATGAGGGCCTAAGCGCTCCCTGCCCCAAATAGCCAAAAAAGGCCTAGCACCTGAGGGGGAAAAGGCCTGGCAGCAAAGGGGTTAAACCTGCTCAGTCTGACTGCTTCCTGCATTCTATTGGTCACCGTTGCACCCTGGTACATGAGGGCCCTTCAGTGGTGCCTCTGTAAGTAGTGATTTCAGCACAATGTAGATCTCAGAGAGCCAGTCATAATCGCCAGAGACACTGACGCAAATATTCAGTGGTGGAGCATGGATGCTAATCAATCTCAGGGAAAGTCGTTTTGTCCTCCATCGCCATCGGCCAAAGTAATAACTGATGTCTCCACTCTAGGGTGGGGAGCAAATATGGGGGATCTGGAGATCAAGGGGACTTGGGCTTCAGAGGAACAGTTGTTACATATCAATCTGTTGGAGCTGTGGGCAATACGTCTGGCCTCAAGGTCGTTCTCCCTTACCTTTGTGGTCAGTCAGAGTAGGTCTTGACAGACAATACTAACGCAATGTGGTACACAAACAGGGAGGTGTAGGGTTGAATCTTCTCTGCAGAAAGGCTCTACGGCTCTGGTGTTGGGCTCAGGTCAATCATATTTGCATTGTAGCAAATCACTTGGCAGGAGTCCTGAACGTACTTGCAAACAGTCTAAGCCGGGAGTTTCCAGCCGATGACAAGTGGAGTCTCCTTCTGGAGGTTGTGTTACACATCTTCTAGCTAAGGAGGACTCCTCAGATAGACCTGTTTGTCACTCATGAGAATGCACACTGCCCATCGTTCTGCAGCCTCCAGTATCTGATTCAGGGAGCACTGGGGGATGCGTCTCAATTTGACTAGGGCTTCTAGCTGCTCTACGGGTTTCCACCCTTACTCTTGATTCCTCAGGTTCTGAGGAAGATTTGCAAAGACCGGGCCCATATTATATTAATAGTCCTGGGTTGGCCAAGAAGGGTGTGGTACACAGACCTCCTTCAACTCTCAATGTGCCCCCCTTTCCATCTCCCTAAGAGGGAAGACCTCCTCTCGCAGGAGCAGGTTCTACACCCCCATCTCCAGAGCCTACCTACATGCCTGGAGATTGAATGGGGCAACCTGAGTTTTTTCCTCCCCCCTGACGTGGTGGATGTTATCTTGTCAGCCAGATGACACTCCACCAAGTCAGTGTACACTGGCAGATGGGCTAAATTTGTAAAGTGGTGCCAAGAAAAATCTATTGACCCATTAAAAGCCCACTTATCTGATATTTCACGTTTTGTGCTTTCCCTATTACAGCAAGGTTGTGCAATTGCAACAGTTGAGGGATATTTGTCTGCCCTTTGAGCTTTCGTATGTTTGCCCGGCCAACCCTCCTTGTTTAAGTCCCCTATAGTGTTAACGTTTATCAAGGGACTTACTAATAGATATCGTCCCACTCGGTTTATAATGCTTCAGTAGGATCTTGTAGGAAGCTGGCCTGGTGGGTGGTGGGTACCCATGGTACTTACACCTTATACCAGGTCTAGTGTTCCCCTATCAGTGAAATGTAGGCAGTGTCTAGAAGTCAGGCTCTCTAGAGGTGGCTGTGGATGAGCAGCCAAGGCTTATCTAGGAGACATGCAAAGCTCACACAGCACTTGCACACATGAAAGAAAACACTCAGGCCCTCATTATGACATTGGTGGTAAATCCCACTTACCGCCATGCTGACTGCCACCAATATACCGTTGCTGTGGCAGATATCCGTTCACCATATTATGACACACACACACCAATCCGTCACTATTCAGCCACACACACAAGTCCACCACACCAAAGGTCAGTGATAAACTGGCGGTAGCAAAACCCACACCGTCATACCAGCAGAACAATGCCCACATATTATGACCCACGAATCACCATGGTGTACATTCAATGGCGGTAAACCATTGGCGGTACATACCACTGCACTCAAAATACTCACACTTGAACAAAACAGCACCGTATTGGACAATTCATACTACACACACCTGACACACATACACACACCACACCCAAACACCCACCCACATTACTCACAACCCCTTACTACTACAAACTATTGGCACGAGACAGACACAATGACCACAGACAAAACCAGAGCCACACACTACCTACACCTATACCCCACCCACACACCCCACATCACACACCCCAACACACCCTCACCTACACAACACCCGTACACCACAAAGGCACCCCAGATTCTCAGAGGAAGAGCTAAGGGTCATGGTGAAGGAAATCATCAGGGTAGAGCCACAGCTATTTGGAGCACAGGTGCAGCAGATATCCATTGCAAGGAAGATGGAGCTATGGCGGAGTATCGTGGACAGGGTCTTTGCCGTGGGACAGCACCCAAGAACTAGGGATGACATCAGGAAGAGGTGGAACGACCTATGGCGGGAGGTGCGTTCCATAGCAGCAAGACACCAGCTGGCTATACAGAGGACTGGCGATGGACCCCCATCTCCTCCCCACAACTAACAACATGGGAGGGGCAAGTCTTGGCAATCACGCATCCTGAGGGCCTGGCCGGAGTAGGAGGCGGACTGGACTCTGGTAAGTCAACTCTATACTACTATCACCCCCCTACCTGCATGCCATCACATACCCCTACCCTCACCCTCACTCCTATCACTCCACCACCTCCCACACACCCCACCATCACAATCCACCCATCCCAATGCCAAGCCCTGCATGCACCACCAATGCATGGACATCACTCACAGCCCTGCATGGACACCTATCACCAAAGCATGCACACCAGAGAGAATCAGCTAGCCTACCACATACCATCTTATACAAGTTAAAACTGGCAGGGCAAATACAACCAAAGAGTGCAACCCACTGATGCACAATATGTCACACACAGAAACAATAACACATCATTTACATCCCCACAGGTATCCCAGCCAATATCAGCGGAGAAAAGGTGTCAGCACTATCCAGTCCCCCAACTGAAGAGGCCCACAGTGATGACACGCTCCTCTGGTGGCCTAGATCTGGATGACCAACCTGGCCCATCAGTGACTGCTGGACAGTCGGTTACCCAGGCCCAATCACAGACAACCACAGAGCCTCCCCCATCTCGGAACACCACCACAGCACCTACCCAGCGTACCCATACCTCTGTCCTCAGGACACGTCAATCAGCAGTGTGTCCACCTCTACAGGGACTCCGGGGCACACACCTCATACCCAAGACAATCAGGGACCTGAGGTCAGTGGGCACATGGTTCAGGGAATAGAGGCCCAGGACAACAGGGAAACTGGGAGGACTGCTGTGCGCCAGGGGGAGGACAAGCCCAGGGAGATCTTGGGAGCATACCAACATTCCCAGGACACGATGGGCCAGATCCTGGACAATGTGCAGGAGAACAGGAGGCTGCAAGAGGGACCGTACCAGGGGATCAGGGAGGACTTGCAGGCCATCAACACCACCCTGGTCTCCATAGCAGGGGTGCTGGCAGACAGGTCCAATATTATGAGGGAGGCAGTCTCACAACAGCTGGCCCCTGCCACTAGCCAGACATCTGAACTGCCTTCCACCTCTGCTGCCGCTAGTGAACAGGAGGCCCCGCCACAGGACCAACAGGCCACCAGCACCCCTCCCCCTGCTGAAGGTGAACCACCCCGCAAATGTTCCCTGCAATCCAGGCAGAAGCCAGAGACTATTGCCAAGACCAATGCCAGGAAATGAGACTCCACTGATTGTCACCCTTGTGTTCCTCTCTGTCACCCAGTCCACCTTGAACTGCCATTGCTCCCCTTCCTATGTCCCCTTGGACTATGCACCTGTGCTACAAATAGACTAGAACAATACCCTGGACTTTCCTCCATCATACCCCCATCCCATTGCACATGCCCCTCTTCTTCTTAGCACTTCAATAAAGACCCTTTGAAAAAACCCACAAATATGGAGTATGTTACATTTTTATAGTATGTATTTGTTTAACCAGGTTCAAACATTGCAATTCAACTGTACAGTAATTGTTCACATAGGAAAGACCTGTAGTTTCCTGCACTGATCACACCAGGAGCGATAGTGGGGCACAAACATCTGCAAAATGAATTGCCATAGGGTACAGTAAGTGGGCATAGAAGTGGGAAATACCAGCATGCCAGTGCCAAAGTTATCCTAAATAATGACAATGAAACTTGAAGTAACACTGTCTTACCTGTGTGTCATTGGAAGAATTGTCATATCACTGCTGTTCTGTTGTCCTCATCCTTTACCTCCTCATGCTCACTGTCCACAGGGTCCACTGCCTCCACACGGCCATCTCCAGCCTCCTCCTCCTGCAGAAAAGGCACATGGAGTCTCAAGGCAAGGTGGTGCAACATGCAGCATGCCACGATTATCTGGCAGACCTTCTTGGGTGAGTAGCAAAGGGATCCATCTGTTAGATGGAGGCACCGAAACCTGGCCTTCAGGAGGCCAAAAGTTCTTTCGATTATCCTTCTGGTTCGGCCATGTGCCTCATTGTAACGTTCTTTTGCCGTTGTCCTGGCATTCCTCACAGGGGTCAGTAGCCATGATAGGTTGGGGTAACCTGAGTCACCTGCAAATATCAAGGGACAACATTTAGCCACACACTATCCCATATGGCCAACACCATACCCATACACAACACCTACTGGATGGGAACCAGGGCTCACATATTAGCCACACCCTGTGCCTCTGTAGTTGGCCCATCACATTTGGGATGCTGCTATTCCTCAGGATAAAGGCATCATGCACAGACCCGGGATACTTAACATTGACATGGGAGATGTACTGGTCCGCCAAATCTGGACATTTATGGAGTGGAAACACTTACAATTTCTGAACACCTGTTCATTCTGGCAGGGGGGGACAAATGCAATATGAGTTCCATCAATCGGCCCAATTATGTTGGGGATATGTCCCATTGCATAGAAGTCAGCCTTCACTGTGGCCAAATCCTCCACTTGGGGGAAAACAATGTAGCTGCACATGTGTTTAATCGGCGGAGACAAAACTGTGGTCAGCACTATTGAGAACATTGACTCTGACATTCCTGCTGCCAAGCCCACTGTCACTTGGAAAGAACCAGTTGCCAGGAAATGGAGCACAGATGGGACTTGCACAAGAGGGGGGGATCCCAGTGGGGTGACAGATAGCAGATATCAGGTCAGGCTCCAATTGGGCACACAGCTCTCTGATTGTGGCCTTGTCAAGTCTATAGGTGAGGAAAATATGCCTGTCCTCCATTGTTGCCAAGTCCAATAGGGGTCTGTACATGGGGTTATGTCCCTATGTCCTATTCATCCGCAGCGGTAGCAGTCTAAGGGACAAAAGAGTGAGGAGCCGGTCACAAACTGAACATTGGAGCCACAGCAGTACAATGCATGATGTTAATTTGTAATGGGTAAGTGGGATTTGTCCTGTATGTCCATATTTTAACTGTGAGTTGTTATCCAGGGCCTGCTACGCCCCGTAAAATCGAGTCCCCGTGTCCTGTGTGGAGGGACAGGTGGAAGTGAGGTAATTCCGCTGACTTTGTGCGCCGTTGCGGGAGGCGGTCGGGAACCGCTGTGCAACTCCTCATTGGTTAACAGTGGGCCCTATGATGTACAGTGGCCAATGGTGATGTACGCCGGCGGTGACACTATGCACTGCCACGGACGTGACTGCCATTTTATATCTGATCACTTACTTGCTACCTGACCTTTAACAGGAGAGGACCTACACTGCATGTGCTGCTGTGACCTGTGCCTGGAACCTACCATGGCCCCTGTGACTGGGGAAAGGGCCCCTGCCTTCATCTCGGCGGAGTTGGAGAGACTAGTAGATGTGGTCCTACCCCAGTACGGACTGCTGTATGGGGCTCCAGACCAACAGGTGGGTACACTGTGGGCACGATGCATGTGGCATGAATGCATGGAGTGTTGTGTATGAAGGGCTCATGTAAGGGGGGGTTGGTGGAAGTCCCCTGGGCGGCGTACAGATTGTGTGCTGGGCCATGTGTGTGTAAATGGTGATGTGAAGGGGTATGGTGGGCCAAAAGTGTAACAGGCAGGACTGTCTGACTGATACTATTCTCCTGTGTGTATTTCCTCTGCAGCTCAGCGCCCATCAAAAGAAAGGAATATGGCGTGCCATCGCCGAGGACGTGCAGACCCTAGGGTCTACGGCAGGTGGAGCACCCACTATTGGAAACGGTAGGAGGACCTGAGATGCTGGGTACGGAAGACAGCAGAGGCCCAGCTGGGATGGCCTCCCAACCAGGAAGGGGTGCCTATCGAACCCTGACCCCCCTGATGACCCGCATACTGGCGGTGGCCTATCCTGAGCTGGATGGGCGCTTGAGGGCATCACAGCAGCCACAAGGGGGGTGAGTACAGTGCCCATCATTACAACTTAGGCATGGTAGGGTGGTATCTGGTGGGGGATGTGTGTCAGTGGGTGCCCCTAGTCAAGGCCTGACATTGCAGAGTAGGTCACATGGTTCCCAGGGTTCTGAAGTGATCAACGTGCTACCTAGCTCGTAGGCATCCACCACTCGCCAGGGCTTTGTGTGTCCCAGGTGTGCTTCATTTGGCGGTGTGTGCCCCTCCCCATGGCTTGGTGGCTAGCAATATAACTGGTAGTGCAATGCATAGTTCGTAGGGCTGTTCCCTGTGTGTGGGAGTGGTGTGTACGCCAATGGTGGTGTTGGTGCAGGCATTGACACAGTGTATCCTTTGTCTCTCCCCCCCCTTTAATTTTGTCACCCTGTCCTTATGTGCATTAGCATCATCCAGCGGAGGAGCAGAGGCACCAGTGATGGAGGGAGCTGCATCCCACAGGAGCCAGAAGCCAGAGTCCACTGACGCTGAAGGCACCAGTGGGATGGAGGGCGAGGGGAGCACCACGGCGGAGACTGGAGGGGACAGTTCAGACACAGATACCTCCTCTGATGGAAGCTCCCTGGTGGTAGTGGACACCTCTGTGACCACCCCAGCTACAGGTACAGCTGCCACCCGCCATACCAGCGCTCCCTCATCCAGTTGCCCGTGCCCGCTCACCCAGGAGGGTGGGCATCTCCTTCTCCCCAGGCACCTCAGGCCCTGCCCCAGTGAGCCCTGCTGCCCTGAGTGAGGAGGCTATTGACCTCCTGAGATTAATCTCTGTAGGGCAGTCAACCATTGTGAATGTCATGCAGGGGCTGGCAGCCCAGATGCAACAGACTAATGCATTCCTGGAGGGCATTCACACTGGCTTGGCGCCCCACAGAGATCAATCCAGGCTCTGCCCTCCTCTCTGATGGCAGCCATTGTCCCTGTTTCCACCCACCCCCCTCCAACTTCGTCTTCCCTATCCCATTCCCATCAACTCCAAACTATCCCAAGCACACAGGCAGACAAGCATGCACACAAGACAACACACAAGAGTGTCACAGGCAAACACAAGCACCACACATCATCCTACAGGCACTCACACAAACATCATCCAGATGCAGACATACGAACATCCACAATTTCCATTGTGTCCCCACTCCTCCTCCTCTACCTCCACCTCCCTCCCAGTTCTGTCTGCATGCAGTACATCCTCATCCACTACCAACATCACCACCACACCTAGCAGAACACACACCTCACTGGCAGACACCTCCACAACAGCCATGCACACATCCCCTGTGCTCTCTCCCACTGTGTCTGTCCCCCCTCCTAAAGTACATAAACGCAAGCACTTAGACACCCAACAGCCATCCACCTCACAACAGCATCCAGCCCATGCACCTACACCCAAAGCAGCAGACAGAAACCTCCTACAACCACTCCCAAACCTTCTCCCTCTTCCCTCTTTAATGTCTCTAAGAAGTTTTTCCTCTCCACCATTGACCTCTTCCCTCCCCCTCCCCCCGTCCTTCACGTCTGGCCAGGGTGGCAAAAGCCCAGGCAAGCACCTCAGTCACCCAGTCCACTGGCCCAGTAGTCTCCACACCCACTCGTGGTGGGAAAGGATTCTAGGCACCTGTGCAGAGGGTGAAGGATCCTGCACCAGGCAGGGCAGCCTGAAGGAAAGGGTGCCAGCCCCAGCTGCTGCCAGGAAGGGCAAGGAGCTAGCCCCAGATGCTGCCTGGAAGGGCAAGGAGCCAGCCCCAGCTGCTGCCCGAAAGGGCAAGGAGCCAGCCCCAGCTGCTCCCCGGAAGTGCAAGGAGCCAGCCTCAGCTGCTCCCCGGAAGGTCAAGGAGCCAGCCTCAGCTGCTGCCAGGAAGTGCAAGGAGCCAGCCCCAGCTGCTGCCAGGACGGGCAAGGACAGAGCCCTCACCACCACCAATGGTTGTGCAGCCCTCCGAGGCTGCAGGGGATGGGAAGGAGCTTCCCCCCACCACCAGCAGCAGCACCACCACTACCACCACTGAGCTGCTGTCCGAGGCTGCAAGGGATGGGCCGGAGCCTCCACCCCCACCAGCAGCAGCACCACCACCAGTGGGCAGCCGTACGAGGCTGCAGAGAATGGTCTGGAACCCCCCCCCCCCCCCCCACCAGCAGCAGCAGCACCACCACCACCACCAGTGGGCAGCCGTCCGAGGCTGCAGGGGATGGGCTGGAGCCTTCCCCAGCAGCAGCAGCACCACCACCACCACCACTAGGCAGCCGTCCAAGGCTGCAGGAGATGGGCTGGAGCCTCCCCCCACCAGCAGCAGCAGCACCACCACTACCGCCACTGAGAAGCCGTCACCGCTGGCGGTCGGTATGTAGTCCTGTGTCCATGGGCTGCTGTGCGGCCTACCCCCTCCAGAACCAGTGGGTAAGACACCCACCAACCCCAGCCTCCCCAGGATCAGGTACACAGGGCACGATGCTCCCTCCAGAACCAGTGGGTAAGACACCCACCAACCCCAACCTCCACAGGATCAAGAGCACAAGGCACAATACCCCCTCCAGAACCAGTAGGTAAGACACCCACCAACCCCATCCTCCCCAGGATCAGGTACACAGGGCACGATGCTCCCTCCAGAACCAGTGGGCAAGACACCCACCAAACCCAGCCTCCCCAGATCAAGAGCACAGGGCACGATGCCCCCTCCATAACAAGTGGGTAAGATACCCACCAACCCCAGCCTCCCAGGATCAAGTGCACAGGGCACAATGCCCCCTCCAGAACCAGTGGGTAAGACACCCACCAACCCCAGCCTCCCCAGATCAAGAGCACAGGGCACAATGCCCCCTCCAGAACCAGTGGGTAAGATACCCACCAACCCCAGCCTCCCCAGGATCAGGAACACAGGGCACAATGCCCCCTCCAGAACCAGTGGGCAAGACACACACTTGAGAGACTGTGGCCTTGCACTCCCCTGGACCAAGCATAGGTCATGTTGCCCCCTCCAGAGCATGTGGGCAAGTCACCCACTTGATAGACTGTGGCCTTGCACTCCCCAGGAGCAAACAATGGACATGTTGCCCCCTCTAGATCCAGTGGTCTTGTTTCATCTGCTGGCTGAGGTGCCCCCCCCCCCGTTCCCCGTCCCCCGGAGGGGCCTGCCTATTTTCCAACTGATGTCCCTGCAGTGTTCTCTCCAGGTTGCTGCAGGTGACAAGTGGGGCCTTGGACTTTGGTTTGTGGCCCTGTGGCCCACCCACAATGAGGACTGGGAAGTGTACCTTTGTAAGGAAATGGTTCCCTGTTGCAGTTGTGGTACTGAAAATTCTGGACCCGTGTTATAAACGTCGTCGTATCACAACGATTTTGGTATCAGCAGACCGGGAATTATTAGAATAGTATGCACAAGCATTGTATTCATATTTGGGTGACAAAATCACCCGAATATCAGAGTTTCCGTCCTGAACCCTCGTGTTCCATTTAAACGACAGCCATTTTATGATTGCCCTCACATAGGCCAATGTCTAATGCTGAAAACGAGTCTGAAGGACACGTACATCTTTGCTGACTCCTCTGTGACCTGGGCAAGCTGACTCCACTGCCTGAAGCCAAACCTGTTCGGCCAGTTTCTTTCCCAGTGGCCGAATGAGATTAGTATCAAGGCACAACACATCATAAAACCTTTCATCACACACAAACCATGCCTAATCTTACACGCACCTGTCCCTGTTTCTTTCTTTATGACTTGCTTTACAAGGAGGAGGTGCCCGTTTATATTGGGGGTCCGTCGATATCTGATGAAAGTACTAAGCCTTGCCGGGTAATTGATTGAGGGCTGGACAAACTGGAATATGGGCTTGTCATCATAAACCTGCTATTTCTTTGTAGTGAAAATATGTGAATGGTCAACTGTAAAATAAGGAATGTTTGCCTAAAGCATAATATTTTGTATAAAAGAGAAGGTTAGCTTTGCAAGAGGAGCAGTCTCCTGAGAATATACACCGTGTTGTACTTCTAGGATACCTGTTACTGGCTGCAGCCAATAAACAAGATCTTTGACTTCACCAAGAAGACTCTGTGTTTCTGTAGTCTGAAACAGGAAGGACTCGAAGTCTTAGGGTGTGTTCCCTGGCACCACTGGGTTCTGAAAAACCCAGTACTTCAGTTACCCCCCACTTTTTGCCTGATACTGATGCTGACTTGACTGAGAAGTGTGCTGGGACCCTGCTAACCAGGCCCCAGCACCAATGTTCTTCTACCTAAAATGTACCATTGTTCCCACAATTGGCACACCCCAGGCACACAGATAAATCCCTTGTAAAAGGTACCAGTGGTACCAAGGACCCTGTGACCAGGGAAGGTCCCCAAGGGCTGCAGCATATGTTGTGCACCCTAAGGGACCCCTCACCTAACACATTGCCATTGCAGATTTTGTGTGTTGGTGGGGAGAAAAAGGCAAAGTCGACATGGCATCCCCCTCAGGATGCCATGCACACAAAATGCTGCCTGTGGCATAGGTAAGTCACCCCTCTAGCAGCCCTTACAGCCCTAAGGCAGGGTGCACCATACCACAGGTGAGGCCATAGCTGCATGAGCAATATGCCCCTACAGTGTCTAAGTCTATTCTTAGACATTGTAAGTACAGTGTGGCCATATTAAGTATATGGTCTGGGAGTTTGTCAAAAACAAACTCCACAGGCTACACTGAATACTGGGAAGTTTGGTATCAAACTTCTCAGACTAATAAAACCACACTGATGCCAGTGTTGGATTTATTAAAATGCACACAGAGGGTATCTTAGAGATGCCCCCTGTATTTTACCCAGTCCTTCAGTGCAGGACTGACTGGTCTGTGCCTGCCTGCTGCTGAGAGATGAGTTTCTGACCCCCTGGGGTGAGAGCCTTTGTGCTCTCTGAGGCCAGAAACAAAGCCTGCACTGGGTGGAGATGCTTAACACCTCCCCCATCCAGGAACTGCAACACCTAGCAGTGAGCCTCAAAGGCTCAAGCTTCGTGTTACAATGCCCCAGAGCTCTCCAGCTAGTGGAGATGCCCGCCCCCTGGACACAGCCCCCAATTTTGGCGGCAAGTTGAGGGGAGATAATGAGAAAAACAAGGAGGAGTCACCCACCAGGCAGGACAGCCCCTAAGGTGTCCTGAGCTGAGGTGACCCCTGCCTTTTGAAATCCTCCATCTTGACTTTGGAGAATTCCCCTAATAGGATTAGGGATGTGCCCCTCTCCCAACAGGGAGGAGGCACAAAGAGGGTGTAGCCACCCTCAAGGACAGTTGCCATTGGCTACTGCCCTCCCAGACCTAAACACACCCCTAAATTTAGTATTTAGGGGCACCCAAGAACCCAGGAAATCAGATTCCTGCAACCTGAAGAAAGAAGGACTACTGACCTACAAGCCTGCAGAGAAGGAGGAAGACAACTGGTTTGGCCCCAGCCCTACCGGCCTGTCTACAACTTCGAAAACCTGCTCCAGTGACGCATCCGACAGGGACCAGCGACCTCCGAAGCTTCAGAGGACTGCCCTGACCCCCAGGACTAAGAAACTCCTGTGAGCAGTGGCCCTGCTCAACAGTCTGCAACAAACTTGCCACTTTTCAACAACTTTAAAGACTTCATGTTTCCCCCCGGAAGCGTGAGACTTCACACTCTGCACCCGACGCCCCCGACTCGACCTTCAGAAAACCAACACCTCAGGGAGGACTCCCTGGCGACTGCGAGCCCGTGAGTAACCAGAGACGACCCCCCTGAACCCCCACAGCAACGCCTGCAGAGGGAATCCAGAGGCTCCCCCTGACCGCAACTGCCTGTGACAAGGGACCAGACGCCTGGAACCAACACTGTACCCACAGCCCCCAGGACCTAAAGAAACCAAACTTCAGTGCAAGAGTGACCCCCAGGTGACCCTCTGCCTAGCCCAAGTGGTGGCTGTTTCGAGAAGCGCCCCCGTGCCTGCCTGCAACGCTAGAGTGACCCCTGGGTCCCTCCATTGGTTTCAATCTAAAACCCGACGCCTGTTGGCACTCTGCACCCGGCCGCCCCTGTGCCGCTGAGGGTGTACTTTCTGTGCCTTCTTGTGTCCCCCCTGGTGCTCTACAAAACTCCCCTGGTCTGCCCCCGAGGACGCAAGTACTTACCTGCTGGCAGACTGGAACCGGCGCACCCCTGTTCCCCATAGGCGCCTATGTGTTTTGTGCACCTCTTTGACCTCTGCACCTGGCCGGCCATGAGCTGCGGGTGTGGTAACTTTGGGGTTGCCTTGAACCCTCAACAGTGGGCTGCCTATGCCCCAAACTTGAGATTTGTAAGTGTTTTACTTACCTTCAAAACTAACCTTTATTTACCTCCCCCAGGAACTGTTGATGTTTGCAGTGTCCACTTTGAAAATAGCTTAATACCATTTTTACAAAGTCTGTATGTGATATTGCTTTTATTCAAAGTTCCTAAAGTATCTAAGTGAAGTACCTTACATTTAAAGTATTAACTGTAAATCTTGAACCTGTGGTTCTTAAAATAAACTGAGAAAATATATTTTTCAATATACAAACCAATTGGCCTAGAGTAAGTCTTTGAGTTTGTGTTCCTCATTTATTGCCTGTGTGTGTACAACATATGCTTAATACTACCCTCTGATAAGCCTACTGCTCGACCACACTACCACAAAATAGAGCATTAGAATTATCTACTTTTGCCACTATCTTACCTCTAAGGGGAACCCTTGGACTCTGTGCACACTATTTCTTACTTTGAAATAGTATATACAGAGGCAACTTCCTACAACCTTGAACTGTACGTATGTCTATAACAGTTACATTGCATTTTCTTATTTCTACTGTGTTGATCTCATTACATTCACCTTTGCTAAATCGTTTTGTCCTTGCATTATTCATCAGGGGTATGGGGTAAATATGTTTTACTACTGCATCTGATTGTGTGTATGGTGTTGGGGGTGTGTGGTGAGTGTGTGTGTCATTCTCTCCCCCCCCCAGTGTACTAGGATGCTTTACTCACCATTGTTGTCTTCGCCATCGTTGGTGTTCGTGGTGCAGCAGGACGTAGAAGAGCATTGGGAAGACATGCAGCTTGGGCTCCATGGTGGCGTGGTTGTTCCCTGTGTCTCCAAAGGTGAGTCCTTTCTATTCTGTGCAGTGTTTTCACCAGGCTTTTGATGGGCGGTTTCCGGTGTCCTGATACAGTGGGCGGAACATTGTCTTACGCCTGGCTGTAGGCACCTACCTCCTTGGTGGGTGTTGTTTCCGCCCCAGCAGTCGGTGTGGTAAAGTGGCTGTCTATCTGAGATATCACCGCCATGGTCATAATTTGGCAGTAGTTACCGCCAGCCTGTTAGCGGTATTACCGCCACTTTATCACCGACTTTATTACAATAACACAGTACCAAAACACTAGATGGGCAACCCTCCAATAGGAGGTAAGTAAACACATTAGATATGTACACTAGTAATCAGTAATAGACATAAAAAGTGATAGAAAACAGTGAAAATGTAAGTAGAAAATAGTGACCCTAGGGAGAGCCCAAACCCTATACTAAAAAAATGGAATGCGAAGGCAGTGTTGTGTAGCCATTTTAGTTAAAGCTCCATGCACGTTATTTTAGCGAACTAGGACTTCCGCTGTGCACTTTACCCTAGATATATTTTATTCAGCTTTGTTTATTATTTTAACAGTCGCCACATTTGCAGTCTTGTTTTATTTATTTCTATCTAGCTAGGTCAGCACTGCATTCTTAAACAAGACATTTCTTTCACTCTGTGCTTTTCTCAAGGCTGCAGTAAGATAGGTTGCTGGTAAATGTGGTAACGCCTTTTCTCTTGTGTTCATAGAAACATACACATTCGTACGTAGGGAAATTTTACCAGAACATCAAATGTTTTATTATAAAAACACTTCTTTGTCCCATACAAGTTAGATGGAGATTCCAGCCAGATGACCACGACTGTATGCTAATTGCTGAACACTTTGCTACAGCTGCTTATGTAGGCTACAGGCCTCTTGCTCAGGTATGAGGGATGATGTCTTCCCAGGGGAACCTGAAGGGTAGAACTGGAGCTTAACATGCTATGCTCTAATATAGGCTAGGTAGGAATTATTTCAATGCTTCTAGTGACAATATGGTAGCGTTATTTTTAGGCTTTACTCTCCTCATCACTATTTTAATCCTGTCATGCTTCATCGTCCTGGTTATTGCAGTACATGCTTTATTATCTAAGATGCAGTTGCTTCATTAAAAACCTTATTGAAACATATACTGCCTCTGACTGTCCTTGTATATGTGGGACTAATGTAACTGAGAGAAACAGATGTGATCTGAGTGACCACGATTTCCCTGAGGAGTCAATTGTGTCATGTGCTCGACTGCCAAATCATCCCTGCTCTTTGGTGGAGATGAGACACTGCTAGTTAGCCGGAGCAAAACCCGGATTAGGCCGACCGGTGTCACCTGTAATGGGTTCAGACTCAGTCCCCCGCGCCGGAGGTGTTTCTGCCGCTCAAATCCACTAGTCTCATTAGAATAATGAGAGCCTAGGCGACAGCAGGACCCCCACCTAGGTAAGTGGAATGTGTAGAGGGGAGGTGAGGGAATTAGGAAACCCTAAAGGTAAGTACCACAGTGCCCCCCAGCGACCAGGAAGAAAGGAGTAAGTCACTGGATTTTCCCCAAACCACCCAAAAGAAAGAAAAAGAAGATATTGCAACACCCAGAAAAGACTGCAAGACACCAGTGGTAGATTCCTGAAGAGGAAGTCCTGTGGAAGAAGGGGACCAAGTCTAGATGTCACGGAAGAGTGCAGGAGCCACTTCCCACCCCGCTGGGGTTGCAGAAGGTGGTCGACAGTAGGATGAAGACAGTCAGGAATGCAGCCCTGGAGCAGGTGAAGAGTTCCTGGGGGATGTAGTTGCTGTCCCATGCAACATGGATGATTGCTGTTAGTCAGTGGCATGGAAGAGCCACCAACAAGCCTTGGTAAAGGCAGAAGTCATGGTGGAGCAAAAGTGGAGCTAAGAGGGACCGGCAAGGTCCAGGAGGACTCAGCCCACAGGGGGAATCCGAGGGGAACCCTCAGCAAGGCAGAGTGAGCACAGAGGAAAAGGCAGCCCCCACAGGAGACCCACTGGAAGAGGAACCAGGAGTCACAGAGGAACCCACACAGCACAATTGAAGGGTCGTACGCCGCAGGAGAAACATGCACAGGGCTGTGCGTCACAGTAAAAAGTGCTGGGGGCTTGGGCTATCCTGAGCCTGAAGATCCCTTGGAAGAGATGCCAACAAGCCTTTGTACCTGCAAGAGATGCAGTGCACGGGGTACTATCCTGCATGGGAAGGCAAGGGCTTACCTCCACCAAAGTTAGACAGACTACTCCAGACCACCACCCATGATTCAGGATCCTCGCAGCCGGTCGTCGTTGCAGTTCGCCCCTGCGGATGCAGAGGAGTGACTTCTGGAAGGAGCTGTGGAAACAATGTTGCACGCACAGTCTTGGTCATGGATGCAGATTATCGGTTCCTGGAGGGTCCTTTTGCGGTTCCAGTGGCTGGAAGTCAAAGTAGAGGTTGCAGAGGAGTCCTGCGGGAATCTTGAAAGCCGAATCTGAGGACCCACCCCAGAGAGAGACCCTAAATAGCCCCGAAAGGGGGACTGGTCACCTAGCCAGGTGACCACATATCAGGAGGGGGCTCTGACATCGCCTGCCTGACCTTGCCATGCAGATGCTCCCAGAGGTCCCTGCCAACCTTTGATTCAAGAAGACAGAACTCGGGGACCCTCTGGAGGAGCTCTGGGCACCGCTCCTGGGGTGGTGATGGACAGGGGAGTGGTCATTTCCCTTTCTATTGTCCAGTTTCACACCAGAGCAGGGACTGGAGGTCCCTGATCCGATATAAACTGGTTTATGCACAGATGGAAACTAATATGCCCTTCAAAGCATAACAGTGGCAAGGGGAGGCTACCCCTCCTAAGCTATCTAACACCTATTTCCAAAGGGAGAGTGTGTTACCCACCTCTCCCAAAGGAAATCCTTTGTTCTGCCTTCCTGAGCTTAAGGTGTTCAAGCAGCAGGAGGGCAAAAACCTGTCTGAGGGGTAGCACAGCTTGGGCTGCCTGGAAAACCCCAGAAGGCTGGTAGGAGCAATGCTGGGGGTCCTATAAGGAGACCCCACAGTGCATGGAATCATATCTCCAACCCTGGCAACAGTATTGATGTATGATTCCTACATGTTTGATACCAGAGATGCCTAGGTTCTGAGTTCCCATTATATAGCTGGACATAGGTGGTGACCAGTGTCCAGTGCACGCTTAAAATGGCATCCCTGAACTCACGAAGTCCAGGAAAATGGACCTGGAGTTTGTGGGGGCACCTCTGCTATTTCAGGGGTGCCCTCACACACAGGTACTTGCACTCTGCCCTCTGGGCTAGGAGGGCCTGCCATAGGGGTGACTTACAATGACCTGGTGCAGTGACCTGTAGTGAAAAGGGTGCATGCACCCTTTCACGCAAGCTGCAATGGCAGGCCTGCAGAGAGGTTTTGCATGGGCTCCCATGGGTGGCGTAATACATGCTGCAGCCCTTGGGAGGCCCCTGGTGCCACAATGCCCTGGGTACCATATACTAGGGGCTTACATGGGGGCACCAGGGTGCCAATTGTGGAGGGTACAGCCATAAACACAGAATTTGGAGGAGATATAGCATAACCACTGGGGTCCTGGTTGGCAGGATCCCAGTGGACTCAGTCAAACACACTGACATCAGGCAGAAAATGGGGTAACCCCGCCAAGAAAGAGGGTACTTTCCTACAGATCTTAATTTAGTTCTTATTTTTTTTAATGGGTTCACCATTTGAACCCTTATATAGTTGTCCTTTGAGGTTACTAACTTTTAAGACAGTTTTCCTAGTGGCAATAACGTCTGCTTGTGGGTCAGCAGATTTCAGGACCTTATTGTTAAGCCTCATCTCACAACTTCCTATGCGGATAAGTTGGTGTTAACAACCAGAGCTGCTTTCCTGTCAAAGGTAGTTACTCCCTTCCACTTGGGCCAGTCTATCACCCTTCCTACTTTTTATCCTCCTCCATATCCTTCTAAGGAGGAGGAAAAGCTTCATCGCTTGGACCCAAAAAGAGTGGTCAGCTTTTACATAGACAGAACACAAGAGTTCAGACTTGGTGATCTGCTCTTTGTGGGGTACGTTGGCAACATGAACACAAAAGGACACTGTCGAGATGGATCATCCTTTGCGTTTAGATCTGCTACGCAATGGCTAACAAGGGACTGCCGGAAAGTATCAGAGCTCATTCCACCAGACCTAAGTGTTCCACTTCTGTTGTGGCTAGGGATGTCCATTCGGAAGGCGGCCTCCCTCCATACCTTTGCAAAGCATTACTGCTCCAAGGTGAGGAGGGACGGTCACTTTGCCCATTCTGTCTAGCAAGATTTTTTGGTCTAGATAGACAGGCACTCACCTCCAAGTGTGAGACTGCTTGGGGATTCTATTCAAAAGCTGAGGAATCCACAGGTAGATGTATCCATCAGAAAAACAAGTTACTTACCTTTGGGAATGCTTTTTCTGGTGGGTACAGTATCTACCTGTGGATTTTTCACTGACCCATCCACATCCCCATTGACTGTTTGTGTAGACCAAAAAGTAATCTATATGTTTATTATGTATATATTTCTCAAGGCATATGCATATTGGTTTATTTTTGTATCTGGTTTGCGAGATGTAGTGACATCTGTTATGTTGGTTTCACCCTTTCACCTCGAAGGCATGTAAAAAGTGGGAAGAGACTGATGTCAGCATGCCAATAAGGACTTTTTAAGGCTCCAGTGACATCACACAGAGTTGTGTGCAGAGTCGTGCTATTGTGATGTCCTTGTCAATGTGGAAGAGCAATGGAGAAAAGTTTCCATGGAATGCTGGAGCATGGAGATATTCCAAAAGTGAGGAATCCACATTTAGATACTGTATCCAACAGAAAAGGCATTGCTGATGGTAAATAACTTGTTTTTTGCTATTCATGGATCCCTTAACTAAGAATGGTTAACATTCTAGATATAATCATATATCCATATCATGTGTATCTTTGTCTTGTCAACAGAATTCTTCCTCTTCTGTCACAGAATACAACCCTAAGTATAAATGCAACAATCTTTACAGTCTTTAGTTATGTTCACATTTCATTTTCAAAATAGTTCAAAGTGCACTTTCTCAACTCAACTTTTTTCAAAACGTGTCTTTATTGAATTTCTTCAAACAAAGACATAAAAGAAAAAAGCAGGCCACTGCTGGCACACCTCATCATAAATATGCATCACATCAACAGTTTCAGAATAATCCTAAGGCATCTCCCACTCCCAACCAGTTTTACAAGTTGTTGAGTAACATGAGCAGTCACCCAGTGCATCACAAGCAAGTAGTAGCACTCCAGTCCTTGTCACCGGGAGGGAAGGTGCGAATAACCGCCCTCACTGCAGGGAGACCCAAATAGAGACAACAAAGAAGAACAGAGGAGCACAAAAAAGAACTCAAAACCTAGACTCTACTTGTGACAGTCAGAATCATCAACCCACATGTGCACTAGTTTCAGTCTAAGGGGCAGATAAAGGGAAACAGACGTCCAGGTGGGCAGGAAGGAAAGTCTCAGTTGGGACTATCTAGGGGGATGCCTATGGCATGCCCCCCGGGGCTGTGACAGAAGAATGGTGGGTCCCAACCCCAGAACCCGCCTCCCCTCAGGTCTTTACATATTGTAATGGTTGAGGGTTAGAATCTCTCCCTTGTCATTAGTCAGATAGGCCCTCAGCACCTCCAACCACAGAACTGCCATAGGTTGTCTCCGCATGCGCTGCCTTTCTTTGTTCCTCAAGGCTGTGGCCTCTGCCTTGGCCCAGAGCTCCAGGGAAGAGTATGCAGGGGTCCCTCCCATAACCTCTAATGTGATGCAATATCCTGCTTTGCCAGGGCCGTTGTTAGGTCAAGAAAACTGCCCCCACCCTGTGCACCTTTTTCTGCAGGTAAACACCAAGACTGCCAACTTCCCTCTGGCCCAGGGCTCACTCTACGGCAGTAGCCACTGTGCTCCAGAATCGCCTGATCACAAGGCAGTTCCAGACCATATGTAGGAACCCAGCATCCACCAGGGCACTGCAAGTGTTCAGTTTGCTGCATAACATTTATTCTGTGGGGAGTCAGATAGGTGGTGTGTATGTAATTGAACTGTATGTATTTAAAACAAGTGTTATGTGAACCTTGTGAACCTGCTCCAGGGCCGTCCTCTACTCCCTCTACTGAAGCCTCCTACCCAGTGACACTTCCCACCATTTGCACCTATGAGGGAGGTTCATCCGTGGTCATTTCTAATGCTGATTTGTAGCACCATGAGACAAGCTTCCACCTATAGCCAGAGGTCAAAAGGACCTGCAGGAACTCATGAGTTTGGGGCTCTGTTTGACCCCCCAACCCACATACTCTTATAACGGCTTCCACTACCCCAGCAACTGAGCCCCAGGGAGGCCATCCTTCTACACCAGGCCCGGGATTCCAGCATGCTCATGGTCCCCTAAGCACAGTCGTCTCCTGCATATTCTATGCTTGTCTCTACCCATCTTTCCAGCTTGTGCTCTGTTAAGTATCCCACCCAACAGTTAAGAAGTCCCACCAGTGGGATTGCCTGGGTAAAAAGCACTGGGTGTTGCACTCTCACTACAAAAGCCCTCCAGCATCTCATTGCAAAGGTCAGAAGATGCAACTGTGAAGCCCTCCCTCGTAACATGTCCCAGCAAACAGGCCACAAGGGCACCCTTGCGCTGAGGTTCTGCAGATACTCCAAGATCCTGTGCATCTCTGCCCCTTAGCCCCCTTGCTATCCACTGCAGCTGTGTTGACAGAAAATACAGTTCCAAGTCAGGAACATCCAGTCCCTGGCTTCGAATAGGTTGATGCAATGTCTCAAAGGTTATTTGATTCTGTCTCCCGCCCCAGATTAGTTCCCAAATCACAGTGTTAAGGACCTAAAGGCAACTCCATGGTATCCAAATCTAGAGGTTAGTGAAATTGTACAAAACTTGTGCGAGATCACCATCTAAGTCAAAGCAACTCTCACCATAATGGGGAGGCTAAGAGACAGCAGGAACTTCACGTTACCTATGAGTTCCCAGAGCACAGCCCCCAGATTGCCCTCCCTTGTGTCCTCCTCCCTATAATAACACACACACTCCTAAATATTTCATCTGGGTCTGCCCCCATTGGAAGCGTTGATCTGTTACAGAACAGGGCACATCTATCCAACCAAGAACAAGGGAAAGTCTTATGTTTTCTAACAGTTGGTTGTAAGTCCTGGTGCTTCACCTAGGCCCTGCAACTCAGACATGCACCACTGCATACCCAGGTCAGGGTGTCTGAGGTAAATCAGCATGTTGTCGGCATACAAGGACACTATATGCACTTCATTGTGCAATGGGATCCTCCAAGGCACACCCTCAGCCCTCATTGTACTAGCAAAAGGGTCCGCTGCATTGCAAAAAGCATTGGAGAAATTAGGCATCCCTGACGCCTACCTAGGTACACCCCAAAGGACTCAGATGCCAGCTGCCACCCTGACTCAAGCCTATGCATCCACATACAGAAGCGTGACCCACCTGCACCATCACGGGCCCAAATCCATTCTACTTATCAACTCCTGTAAATAAAACCAGTCCAGTGTGTTGAAAGCCTTGCATATGTCAATTAAAAGGGCTAGAGCACCCCAGGTGTATTCCTCCAATGTCTCTTCCAGAAGATGAAGCAAATTTGTGGATATTCTGCAAGGTATTGCACCTTTAGAGTGAAGCCGTTCTGGTTTCTATGAACAAGAGTGAGCAGATGATCATGCAACTAGCTCACTAAGATTTTACTCAGTATCTTATAATCGATATTTAGCATCAATAATTGTCATTAAGCCCCTACCTCATCACCATCCCTCCAGTTTAGGCACCAAGATGACCAGAGCTTTCTGAGATGTAACCGGCAGGCGTCTCCTCCAGCACATGAACATAGAGTGCAGCAAGCCTGGGGGCCAGATCACTGGTGTAGGTTCAGTAAATCTCAGCAGGCAATCCATCAGTACCTGGTGCTGTCCTCCATGACAAGTCCCCTATGGCAGCCCTGATGATCACCTGCAGTATGGTGCCACCCAGAGCCTCCTGTTCCTCTGCTTCCAAATGCGGAAGCTGTGATCTGCCCTGGAACTGGTCCAAGACCTCAGCCAAGGGCTTTGGGTGAGCAACATACAGATCCTGGTAGTAGGAGATGAAGACAACCGGTATCTTGTCCTGGGAGTACACGAGACGGCCATGATTTAGTCTTATATGGGTGATGGCATGGCTGCGCTGGTGCTCTCTGATCAGCCCATCCATCAGCCTTCCTGCCCACCACCCTCTTCATGCGAGTTGTCCACACAATCCCTCCAATTAGGAGAGCGCAGCTGCTCGTAACTACAGCAATCTCTTCCCAGTTCTCCAGCAGTCAAGACCGTGCCGCCAGGTCAGCAGGGAGGGAGTGCTCAATGTCTGCCTGTTCATTTTCAACTGCTGTCAACCTGTTAGACAGCGACTTACACAGCCCAACTGCCTGGCCAATGCAAAATCTTCTAACTACTGCCTTAAATGCTTCCCATTCTGCGGCTATACTCCCTGCTGTGCCCTCATTGTCTGCAAAGTAGTTACTAATAAGGGATGCTAGTGGCTCCCTGAAGGTGGGCTTTAATGAGGATGTGGCCGCCAGACTCCAAAATGCACCACTGCCATGGCAGGCCAAGAAGTACTCACTGGCTTATGGCCAGAGAGTGTGTGCTAGGTGTTCTACTCTGGTGATTACCCTGTTTACAGCTGAGCTGCACAACCAACCATCTAGGCAGAAAAAGTAGATCATAGGTCAGTGAGAAGTATGTGTATTCCAACAAGTGGAGATGCTGCACGCGCCATGCATTCAATAATCCCCAATGGGAGTACCAACCTTGAATATCAGCAGCAATCCTAAAAGTTGGGGAATCTGGAAGGGGGAATGGGACAGTCCAGGCTCAGATCTGCTATAGTGTTAAAGTCTTCCTCCAGAAGCAAAGTAGGTGCAAACAAGCGGGCCATGGAGTCATACAATTGTGTTTGATTGGCATTCGGGGATGTATACGCAGCCCAGCACTAACTCAACACCATTGAGCCACATACCCGACCCCTCCATCTCTGTCGCAGCATTTCAGCCTCCCCACTCACCAGATGCATCTCCTGTAAGACAACCACATCCACGCCCTTCTATTGTATGTAGGTATGGATTTTGTGCCACCTTGCAGCTGAGCGCATGCCCTTTACATTCCAACTAATGAGAGTATAAGGTGTGCTTTGTGCCAGAAGAAGTGTACCTCACTTAATATAGATTGGCCTTTCGGGATCATGGAGTTTGCTCTGGGTTCTTGGCCCTGGGCATCTTGCATGGTGCTAGACCCGTAGAAGGCGTTTGATAAGTTTGATTGGACGTACCTTTTCCCACTGCTCGGTTAGTACGACTTTGACAAATGTATGATCTCTATGTTCAAAATTCTTTGTACTACCAGTGTCAAGGGATCGTACTGGGTAACTCTTCTCAGATGAGATAGCCATTCATAGAGGCACCAGGCAGGGCTGCCTATGGGGTCCCCTTCTCTTTGCCCTGGCAATGGAGCCAGTGCCTATCAGGTTGTGTGCAGACAGGGCCGGTTGGGGTATCCCCCTTGGCCATCTGACACATTCTATCGCTCTTTATGTAGATGACCTGTTACTATATGTCAAAGATACTGCAGAGGACCATACTGAAATTGCATTGACTCTTCGCTCCTTTGCCATAGTATCAGGCTTTTGGGTCAGTTGGCAAAAGTCATGCCTGTTGTGTCAGAGATAAGGCAGGGTTTTGCCAGAGAACCGCTCACCTGGCTGCCCCAGACATTCAGATATCAAGGAATCTAGGTTTTTTTTATGATGCAGACTTGCAACATGTTATGGGCCTGTCCGTTCCTGTAATAGTATTGGACAGCTGTCACAACACAGCTAGCCAAAGTAACTGAAGTGACCACTTTACACTGCTAGGAGGCCTTTGCTCTGGAGGCTTCCCCTAAAACAAGATAAAGATTTGCTTCCTAGACCTTGCTTTATTGCTGGCCAAGCACCTTGTAATTCACCATTGAAGGGATTCTCGTCCTCCTTCAGTGATGGCTCAGAGTCGGTGACTCCTAGTATGGACCAGGACGGAGAGCACTGTTCTAAGGACTGGGGCAGCAAGAGGCCTTCACAAAAACCCAATCTCTTAAAGCTGGGACGAGCTACTATTCACTTTCCAGTCGGAGATTGAAGATGGGTCACTCCCTCCTTCCACAGAGTGCCCCCTCACACCGCACCCATGCTGCTGATTGGCCTGACAGACTGATATTACCCTGCGGGCTCAGCTGAATCGACTCGTGCCCCCTCCTTCCACCTAATGGCAAGCACTGCTGGTAGACGTAGGCCCCGCAGCATCTCCCTGCATGCACATAATCACACACCCCACAAAACTGGCAACTATCTATCTGGTACAGTAATGAGCTACTAATATTGAAAAGACAATTTTCTCTTCCTGCCCTACAATGTATGACCTCCTAGAGTGAATCGACTGCCCAATTGTTATTGTTCTTAAAGTTTTTGTTTAATGATTTTTTTTTATTTTGTCCTCTCTCGCAGGCAAATGAACTCTCCTAAGTTGTTGCAATACTGGCAATATTATGTGGCGTAAGGTGAAGTTGGTATGACTGCACTGTTCAGCTATGATGTTATGTCTACAACAGAACTAATAAAGGAGTTTAAAAAATGACTGTCACTGCTGAACAAGTAGATTGTTACTCTCCTTCCATCAGCGTACCATAAAACTGTTGTCCAGAGTACCATCTCTACTCACCTTGACTCCTGTAACTCCGTTTATCTGGGTCTGCCTTAGTGCTTACTCTGACAGCTACAAGTTGTAGAGAGTGGTTCAACGTGTCTCACTTTGGGTCTAAGTAGGCGCGTGAATATGTAGTCCCCTTCAGCATCCTTCCACTGGCTCTCTAGAGCTACTCATGCCTCCTTGGCTGTGTGTGTTTCCGCTGTCACGCAGTTTTCAACAGAGGAAGCATATTGAATCCGCCTAAAATGACTAGAATCACTTCTGGTTGTGTCCTCCAATCCTTGGCATCCCGTCATTAAGCATTACCGATTTCAAGAAGGTCCATTTGGGAGATTAAACTTTCTGTTTTTCCCACCATAACATGGAGGTTCTTCCCTTACGTTAGTAACATTTTCTTAAGGCTCTCAAAATATGATTCCGTACTAGATTCTTAGAATAATCATTGTTGTCCTTTCCTCACCTTCAGTAGCAAGTCTAAGCGTCAGTTGTTGGACTGGTTGTCATCAAGATCAGCAAAGAACATCATCAAACCTACAACAAAGAGTTGCCATCAAGTGTACAGTCACAGGGAGATACACTACAAAATCCAAATGATCATAATCGTTGAGGGTCACATCTTCTTTAGTTGTTATGAACTGTGGTGTAGATTTTACCAACATTTCACGCAGCCCAGCAAAGTAAGGCTGTGCTGCCTTGTGTGAAAAGGAGACATCAGAAATGGGCATTACAGAAATGTTGGCCACCTTTGCTGAGGCCATATGTAGTTTACCACATTCATAATCAATGTTCAGAAATGTTTGGCTTTGTACCTATTTTAGTGCTTTTAAAGGGCTAAAACTGATAATCATCTTTCCTACTCAACAGCCTAGTTCAAATGGCCAGTACATCCAATGGATGCTGAGTTTTAAGATTGTTCTCACCAAATCATTACAGACCCTCAGCTCTTGCACGAGTTAGGAAGCACGATTTCTGGAATTTGAACCTCCATAAATCTAGTTCTCAACATGATATCCAGCAACGATCAGATCATTGGAGCTCTTTTTTTTTGCGGTTTAGGTCCGAGATGTTCGAAAACCTTTGAAAGACTTGTAAATGAAGCGTTTAATTAGCACATGACAGATACAAACATAATCTTACTGCCCTGCTCTGAATTTGAAGATAATACTTCATTAAATAAAAGTATGCCATGTAAAGAAACCATTTCCCTCTAAAGGAGCCTTTGCACGTCAGTAGTTGCCACTAAGAGTAAACGTATTAATTATAAACATCATCCATTAAGTAAGGTGTTTGGTATAAGCATAAAAGGATGCAACATCTAAAGTAATTAGATGCCGATGTGGTCACCGATGGGAACTACCCAAGTCTATATTGTGGTATCTTTCACATGCTGACCTCAACATTTTAGGTCCTATGAACCTTTTGCCATAAATGAACAATTTCTCACAACCACACCATGTACAATGTATCATTAGAGGGGCGTCACTACTAAAAAGTGAGTGAGAGTGGAAATTGTCCGCTAAACAACTTAGGCGCAACATCTCTCAGTAGCCCATTTTGATACTCAGTTTGAAATATGTTGTCCAAATATTTGTATTTCATTAGATGCGATGCGAGGCAAATTTAGATCTTTGGTCATGGGACGTACAACACAGCTAAGGTGATATGGATGGCTTCTGTTCAGCTTCATTCACAGGGCTCACAAATATGCTTGCCGCCTTTTAGCTCCAGCATTGGAGAGACAGTAGGTGCCATCCGACAAAAAAGATAGCACGGAGAGGCTTGTAGTACATATCTACAAATAAGCGTAAGCAGACTGAGGGCCTTATTACGACCTTTACAGAGGGGTTTCCTCCATCACAAATGTCGCGGCTATCTATTCCGCCACATTATGATTCCATTATATTAATTGGAGATCGTAATGCGGTGGACAGGAAATCCCTCACATTTGTGATGGAGGAAACCCCTCCATCAAGTTCTTAATAAGGCCTTGAGTATATTCCAACCATAGATCCTGCTGCTGATTGTCATCACAGACCAGTTCCAAGTGCTCCAGAGACCACCACCCAAATTCCCAACTGCTATGCAGACTCAAGACGAAAGGATCAGGGTCCATCTGTTGAGGAGCCGATATCGAAGTACTTGCACAACTTATCCACCCAAGTCTAACATGATTCCCTGGTCTCTGAAAAGCAACAAGGTTCGGGTCTGGGGCACATTTCCGATCCTGTCTTAGTGGAGGCTAGCAAAACTGGCTGCATGGCCACTTGCTGATTCCCTGTGGGTAGAAGCCAGTACTCCCAGAACCCCTCCCCCCCAACACTGAGCAATCAGAGCAGGAGAGCACAGCTGGGGTCGCACAGGAGTCAGAAGATAGTCAATATGAGATTCCCATGGGTAGGAAGGAGGACGGGATAGGGTGGAAACAGAGTAACTCGAGGGTAGGGAAGAGAAGGAGAAGGGCAGAGGAAGGAGAACTACAAAGAGGAAGTAGATTAACAGACTAGGCTACACTTGTCCACATATGAGGGATCATCAATGGACTACAATTGACAGGACACATTGGAGAGCAAAATGTACTCTCATGTAGTCAGATAGCCACAAAAAGTGAGATTTGAACAAAAAAAAGAGACCCCCTCCCTGTTATACAGAGAATAAGTCAGCTGTCAAACTCGAGGGGGTAAAGGTGACTAAAGGGTGTGATTGAACATTGAGTAAATGTAATAGAAACTGGTTAGTCGGCGCCTATTCTGAGTTATCTGGCATGTATCAGGCTCACTGAACCTACAACTGACACCCCTGTTTTATATACAAGATACAGGTTTCCTGGACAAACTCCGTGTCCACGTCAACAGTTCTAGGACCCGATCACATCATCATTAACTCTGTGATACTACTCTGTCATAGAGCCCTATTGTGACCCTGTTCTGCTTTGTGATATGTGACGTTTCAAAATCATCCTCAGTCTGGCTCTTCACTTGTTGGAGGACAAGCAGAGCTGGTGTAGCCCTCTGTGGTTATTCTGTTCTGGAACGTTTAAAGCTTCGTGCTCACGCTGACTTTTAGTGTCCGGAGTTGGAGGAGGAAGAGGTAAACTCAGGCTGGAGTGGGAGGGGAACATCCAACAAGAAAAAGCTTATCTTGACTGAAGGATAAACGGGAAAGCTGTCCCTATTTCGGAATGATACGTACCATTCTGCTCCTCAAAAGTATTTTAGCCCATCTCAACCTCTCCCCGCACCCCGCAAACAAACTGCAGCATTAGTGAGACTGATGGCTATAAGTAAATGCTTCTTTTTCATGAGAGTCCCTGTGCAAACATCCACCAGCATCTGTCCATCCATCCATGCATCCATCAGACAGGAATGTAGGTGGCAAGTGCTCTGAATGTTAGTAAAACATTATTGTGCGTAATAGAAGGGTGGCCCATTTTTACAAGAAAAAATCAAGAAGATCGCTTCACGTTTCTTAGTGTAATGCTTCCAATTGAGTGAATTCCTTGGGCCAATTGATCGCCTGTATTTTCAGTCTCAAAGCCCAACTCCAGCTTCCAGATTTTGTTCGTGTTTTTTTTAGCGGCTTCCATATTTTTGAGATCACAGCTACTGCCACCTTATTAAAAATGACCAACACGGGGCTTTCTACCTTTTCTGTGAGGCTTCTGCTCTGAAGGATGTAATTGATTAGGGTCTGATTCACAACTTAGTAAGTTTAAAGTTTTGAGTAAGTTTACTGCTTTTTTGTATTCACAATTCCAGGCCTTATTCACAAACTGTAATTAAATGACATTATTTTAAAATAATAAAAAATGTAAATACCTACAAATTAATGTTAACCGAATATGTAACCATATTACATATTTATTATAGAATTATAAAATATTTAACACCATATCTTAAATGAAAAATAAGATACAATACATTTTATTGGGATTGAACAATAATTATTGCAAGTGATGTGTAGAATGAATTAAAGTTCATGTAATTATTTTTATAACATGTATTGTTACATTTTTTTTTTGTTAATTCAAAATAGGCTCTTTATTTGATAATGAATAATTAAATAATAAATTGTACGTGTGAGTTACTTTATAAGTGTAAGTTACTACAAACGTGAAAGTTACTACAAATGTCTACAACCCAGAGTGCCATTAAAGTCAGAGTCCTTCCTTGCTGAGACTCTTTAACCATTACATGCTTCGACTCTGCTTCTAGTTTGCTCTTTGTCATTGAAAATGAAAGCTTTCTTTTGGCTACTGTGGCTGGTTCTGGTCTTGGTCCATAACACTTTTTCTGGGGCATGTCTTATATCTGAATCTGGTTACATGATAAAATTTTGGGTTGTTCGCCATATGCTGAAGCAGTTGATTATGGTTATAGGATTATTCACTGCAGTTTCTGTTGTCTCACATTGCAGCTATTCCTTGTGGGTTTTCTTTCATTTGTATTTGAGAAATAAACCCCAATAAAAACATATTGCTCTTATTTATCTTTTATAGTTTACAAGCAATAAGGGGAAACCCTTTTCTTCAGAAAAATCCAAGTCCACCACTAATGGGATCATGAAGAAAGAAATGAGCAGGAGTAGCTCAGATGAGAAAGTGGTCCATCACACCCCACTGCAGGATATCAAGAACAAGGTACATTTCTCCCACATTCTGAAATGTGTCTGAAAGGGTTGAGTTCTACTCATAAGTTGTTCAAGATTCTTTTTTTACGGGTCTTTTCATGTGCAGCCATATCATTAGCTGCCCATTGAAGACCAACACATTTTTCAAGTTTTACATCTTTCATTTGTGTTTGTTGTATTTTTCACTAAGTTATGGAACACTGGCAGGGCTACAATTGTGAAATATCTTGACTACTGAGTTGGAGGATGTGGTTACTTTGTTATACAAGTTGGAATGAATATGCAGGATTGGGATGAGGGGTGTGTTCAAGGGACTGAGGGAAACTGGCAATGCCGAAGTCGTCTTTGTTAGCGCGTCAGACCTTAATAAGTAAACTTACAAGGGGGTGTGAATAGGTCGATGAAACTTTTGACTCACATTTAAGATGTTCCCACCATAATTCCAGTACATGTAGATCAATAATCAATAACAGTAATAATCAATGATAATCAATAGCACTAGTAATCAATTGGCGTCAGTAACTGTCACACACCATGACTTTTCAGTCATGAATAACTACACCTTTAGTAAAAGTTAGAATATTTATTTCCCTATATTAACAATGCTAGTATCATGTAAAATAATCTCAAAATCAAATGATACACATACAGAAACACCACTGGCTGTCCAAAGAGGCGAAAGAAGTGTAATCTAATCAATGCTTGAGCCACTTCACATTCTAAAGTTACAGTGCAATTTAATAACAAGAACAATTGCGCAAATGACATCACGTACATTTAGGTTCAGCAAAGAAAAGACATCAAATGTTACTCCATATAGTGAACTTCATTAGTGAGGAATCCTATCTAACACCAGATTAGCATCAGAATTTTGGGCTTCATGCAAAATAATTTAGTAAACACAAATTTAGAAAACATCTAACTATGGCTCTATCAAAACAGTGTGGTTTGAACCTGAAAAGGAAAAGAAAATAGCCTAGAGAAACACATCAGTAATAATTTACCTCTCCTCAAATGGATTGGCAAACTAAGATACTGTAGGAGGCTGGCCTGGTTTGTAGTGGGTACCTAAGGTACTTACATCTTATACCAGGTCCAGTTGTCCTTTATAAGTGAAATATAGGCAGTGTTCTAGCAGCTTAGGTTGTCTAGAGGTAGCTGTAGCAGAGCAGCTTAGGCTGAACTAGGGAGACATGCAAAGCTACTGCAATACCACTATAGTCACACAGTACTTATACACAATAAAAGACAATACTCAGTGTTACCAAAAATAAAAGTACTTTATTTTAGTGACACAAGGCCAATAATATCTTAAAGGCAATACTCCTTCTGGAGGTAAGTATTATACAACATATATACTCTAGTAACCAAAATCAGGTAAGTAAACAGTCATAAACTAGTGCAAACAGTAGAAAATACAATAGATTGCAATGGGCCTATGGGCAGCACAAACCATATTCTAAAATAGTGGAATATAAATGCCAAATTCCCACCATAGGCAAGTGTAGTGTGTAGATGGGCGCTGGGAGTGTACGAAAACACCAAAAGTAAGTAAAGTACCCCACCCCAGAGCCCAGGAAAGCAGGAGTAAAGTACAGCAAGTTTCTTCAGGAAATACTACCAGCTGTGATAAATTATTTTACAAGAAACAAGCAAGACTGCAAGCAACAACCGATGGATTCCTGGACCTGAAGACCTGTGGAAAGTGGAGGCCAAGTCCAGAAGTCGAAGAAGAGTCCAGGAAGGACAGGGGCCCCTGCCAACCTAGAAGAAGGTGCAAAAGTGGAATCCCCGGTCAGAAGAAAATTACAGAGGAGAACCAAAGAAGATGGCGTCAGGTTCCTGCTTGGTGCAGGAGATGTCCCACATCGAGTTGTTGGATGTAGGCTTTTTGCGTCACTGGATTCTGCCAACAAGCCTTGGTTCAAGCAAGTACGCGGTTTGCGTCAAAAAGGAGCCGCTGGACCCAGGAGGTACCTGGGGTCTCAACTCAGACTGAGGAGACAGAGGGGACACTCAGCACTTTAGAGAGCCCCCAGAAGACCAGACAGCACCCACGGGAGTCCCAGAACACGGAAACAAAGAAGATGCAAAGTGCGGTCCTCGCAGCACTACACTGGAAGTTCCCACACCACCGGAGAACAACTGAGGGAGCTGTGCGTCGCAGGATGGAGTGCTGGGGACCTGGGCTACACTGTGCATGAAGGATTTGTGGAAGAATTGCGCAGAAGCCCAAGGAGCTGCAGAAGACCCAGTGCACAGGGTACTGTTGCAGCACAGGGAGGCAAGCTCTTACCTCCACCACATTTGGACAGCTGGATCTTTGGACAATCTGGGCCACTTCAGTCCACCATCTGTGTTCCAGGTAGCACGCTCGTCAGGTGAGGAGTCCTAGAGTACTGGTTGTCATCGCAGAAGGGTGCCTGCAGAAGTAGGGAAGTGATTCCGTCACTCCACTGGAGATTCCTTCAGTTCTTCTGGTGTAGGGTGAAGGCAGGCAGTCCTTAGAGCATGCACACCTTGGAAACTGTTGCAAATGCTGACTGGAATTGAAGTTGCAGGTCACAGGAGTCGTCCTGGATACTTTGTTGCAGTTACAGCGGTTGCTGGAGCAGTCTGCGGTTGATTCGACGGTCAGAAGCTGAAGCAGAGGAGGCAGAGGAGTCCTGGGTGAATCTTGCAAACCGAATCTGAGGAAACACCCAGAGGAGAGACCCTAAATAGCCCTGAGAGCTGGATTGCCTACCTACCCAGGTATGCACCTATTAGGAGGGGTCTCTGACATCACCTGCTGGCACTGGCCACTCAGAGGTCTCCAGAGGGCCCCCACACCTTGGAATCCATGATGGCTAATGCCAGGGACCCTCTGGAGGAGCTCTGGGCACCACCCCTGGGGTAGTGATGGACAGGGGAGTGGTCACTCCCCTTTCCTTTCTCCAGTTTCGTGCCAGAGCAGGGACTTGGGGTCCCTGTACTGGTGTAGACTGGATTGTGCAAGGAGGACACAGTTTGTTCCCTTCAAAGCATTTCCAGAGGCTCTGGGTGGCCACCCCTCCCATACCTGTAATGCCTATTTCCAATGGGAGAGGGTGTAACACCCCTCTTCTAAAGGAAATGCATTGTTCTGCCTTCCTGGGTTTGAGCTGCTCAATCCCCAGGAGGGCAGAAACCTGTCTTTGAGGTGGCAGCAGCTGGGGCTGCAGTGGAAACCTCAGAGAGCTGGTTTGGCAGTACTGGGTGTCCATGGTGGAGCCCCCAGGGTGCATGGGATTTGCCCCCCAATACCAGATTTGGATTGGGGGACAATTCCATGATTTTAGACACCTCACATGGCCATATTCAGAGTTACCATTGTGAAGCTACATAGATGTATTGACATATATGTAGTGCACACTTAATGGTATCCCTGCACTCACGCAGTCTGGGGAATTGGCCCTGGACGACATGGGGGCACCTTTGCTAGTACAAGGGTGCCCTCACACACAGTAACTTTGCAACTAGCCTTTAGTAAATGAAGGTTAGACATATAGGTGACTTATAAGTTACTTAGTGCAGTGTAAAATGGCTGTGAAATAGTGTGGGCACTCACGCTGCAGTGGCAGTCCTGATGAAAGGTGTGTATGGGCTCCTTATGGGTGGCAAAAGAAATGCTTCAGCCCATAAGGATCTCCTGGAACCCTAATGCTCTGGGTACCTAGGTGCCCTATACTAGGTACTTATAAGGAGGGGTCCAGTATGCCATTCAGAATTGGAATATGGAGTCACTAAACTATAGAGCATAAGCACTGGAGTTCTAGTTAGCAGAACTTCAGTGACACAGTCAGGCATCACTGACAACACACGTAGGCCACAAACTGAGCACTGGGGTCCTGGCTAGCAAGATCCCAGTGTGATAGGCAAAACACACTGATAAATAGGGTTTTAAACTATGAGCACTGGGCTGAGGTCCTGGCTAGCAGGATCCCAGTGAGACAGTAAAAACACACTCACAAACACTCACAAACACGCGAAAAATGGGGGTAACCATGCTAGAAAGAGGCCACTTTCTCACAGATAGTCTTCGTCATCAGGACATCAGTTCAGTCAGCATGGAATCAGGATTTAGAAAAGAAGTTCAGAAAACGCCAAGTCTTTAAGCAGTACAGTTAAACATATCTCTTGTCAAGACACTCAAAGTAATGGCGGTGGCAAAAGTGCAATGGCAACTGGCAAGTCACAATGAAATTCTTCAGGCAGTCCGGCTAAGTTAGACATCCTAAAACACTTCCCAAGTCCCTATTGGTCAAGGGCTCGCATTTTCACACTTTCTTCAATAAAACTAAAATATCAAATCTATAATTTCTACTCGTACTCAGTTCACATGTCGCTGATTGGCTCCTCTTGTAAAGTCTTCATCATCCGGCTCGTCAGGTAACAGTATTGTTGCAGCTTATACTCCAGTTAGTGTCTCCATTGTTCTTCTCCTGACAAAGTCAGTCTTACACATATTACACTTAAATTGTTACATTTAGCAAGTACAACATCTTCTAGCAAGCGGTTTTCTTGAGAGAGACTTTTAGCTACAAGCACATTTAGTCAGCATAGTGGAATATCACAATTTACTTTTCAAAGCAAACGTTTTATTAATCGGTTTGGTAATACAGCTTGACGTGAGGCCGTGCAACTAGGCCAAGACCTCTGCTAAGTTAAGGCCTACAATTAATAAAGCTTAATACATAATGCATAACCCTCAATATGATGTATTACTACATTAATCAAACAAAAGCTCCATGTTTCATATTAATAAGCCATTAAGTATACTTCGTGAACACTGGCAGCCACACACGTGGACACATTTTCAAATGCGTGCATCATTTTTCCCTATATTACATTTTCTACGCAAATCCATTACTCAGACTACATGAATATTCAGTAATATTTTATTAAAACACCTGCTTTAGCATCTTGCATTTTACAAAGTAAACCTTTAGCCAGATAGGTGATGACATAATTTACAGATTGGTGAAATTGTTGTTAGTCCTATAAATCCATATCTAATTAGCTGTTGGTCTTTGATAGTTTGTGTCTAGTTAGAAGATCATTGCCTCCTACCTTATTCTAGCTACACATGTGTTATGAAATTCTGACAACCCTCCCCTAGCCCATAGTATAAAATGCCCAATTTCGTCATTATCATTGATGGGATCAGGCAACAAATGTCCCCAAATATTGTAATATGCAAAATGCATGCAAATCAGGAGTTCCTACTCTATAGTCCTCTTTTGATGCGTAAGAGGCTTGAGAGGAATCTGGCTATCAGAATCCATCAATATGCATTTAGAAAGATTTATTGATATATATATATAGATATATATTCCCCTATTCAATAACAAGCACTATCTTCAAAAGTAAGGTACAGCGATGGGGGCATCTTTTGCTCCCACCTATGCAAATCTCTGTATGGGATGGTGAGAGAAAAAAGTAGCATGGTCAGATGCCCACAGTGCTCACATGGAGAAGGTAGTATTGTGGGTGTGATACATTGATGATCTTTTCCTCATATGGGATGGCCATAAAGATGCTTTGCAGGAATATATTAACATACTCAATAACAGTGATTTAATTATTCGACTTGAGTCAGTTTGGAGTAGGAATAAAATTGAGCTTTTGGATGTCCTGCTTGAAGTCAAGAATGACAAATTAGAGACTTCAGTATATCGCAAACGCACTGCATGCAATTCCATACTACATGGTAATAGTGGGCACCCGAAAGCACTAAAGTGGAGTATACCATACAGTAAATTCCTGCAGGCTCGCAGGATATGCTCGGATGATGCCAGCTTTAAAAAGGAAATCATGGCAATGACACAACGATTTTTGGAGAGGGGATATCCTTATAACATTTTGATTGGTGCACAGAATAAAGTAAAAAGCAAAACGAGAGAGGAATTGCTTTTTGAAAATCAATCTGTAATGACAATGTAACAACAAGCCAATCCCCTCCAAGACTCTTTTTAGAATACAATCATCAGCATTTAGCACTTAAGAATATTTTGCAATGTAATTTGCATGTTTTACAACAAGATCAACACATAAAAGGGGTAATTGGTCAACATCCAGAAATCACATATCATAAGACTTATTCAATAAGAGATCATTTGACTTAGAGTTTATTTGCCAAAATTGAGAACAAAAATAACATATTGTGGTTGATCAAAAAAAGTTTGGGATTTTGGAAATGTGGCCATTGCAAGGCTTGTAAATATGCTGAAAATGTGCAGTTTCTAAACATTTGAAGGCAGAAGGTGTGTGATTAGAAATTGAATCACTTGTGAAACTGAATATGCTATTTATGTCATTGAATGTAGCTGCCAGTAGAAATATGTAGGCAGCACTATTCATAAACTCAAAATCAGGTTCTTGCAACATCTTAGAGCTATCAAGAATCGGGCTAGATCCTATCCTCTGGCTAAACATTTTTGGGACATACATGGAGGAGACTGTAGTACTCTAACCTTCTATGGAATTAAATCAATCAAATTAGGTCCCAGATTGGGTGATAGGACATTGGAATTAAGACACATGGAATCCAAAATGATTTTATTGCTCAGTTCAGAGAATCCTTGGGGACACAATCTTGATGCTGAACTACATGTGCATTTATGAAGAAATATATTCTAAAATAAGCATTAGGAAAGGTTGAGTTGCTAGAAGTGTTCATATATACTCCCTTTATGTTGAGACTTGATGTACTGATCATACTTGGTAATGGACATTAAGGTTGTCACCATACATATTTGATATTTGAATGTGGTAGATGTTGAGAGTAGAAATCATGATTGCTAAAATTTGCTGTGATGTTTTTTAATTTTTTGAATATTTTCTTCACAATATTTTGATTCACCTCTTTCACATGGCACTTTATTCGATATGGATAAGGCTTCACAATACAGCTGGGACTCATTCATTAGGTCATGCAAATCTATTGGTGTGGACTATCTGATGTGGCCCACCAAAATTGTGGGGATGTTAATATGGCATGTTTACACAAGTTACACCATGAGCCAAATAAGGGATTTTATTTATTGGGATAAATATATTATGTCATCCTCAGTAAGGACAGTGAAATAGATACATTACGAACATTTTTTCCAAAATAGATATACTACCTACTCATCCCATTTGGGTGGATTAGCAAAGGGGAGTCATTATATTCCATCTGCGTCAGTGAGACATTTTGAAATGTAGTTTTACTGATATTGTAATAGAAACCAGAAATTATTTTGGCTTTATGGCAGACACTAGGTCACTTTAGTACTATACCATACACATTGAATGATGAGTTCAATTTCAAATCATAATATAAGATATTATACATATCCAAATATTGACATACACATCTCATATAGGCTTTATATGCCATATGATATATAAATGATTAATCAACATATTTTGAAGTCTTAGGATTTTACTATGCATATGTCACTTTATTGTTATCAACTTGATATTCAACATTCAAAATTAAGATTTGATATCTAGGAATGCATTTTTATTGACAGGTCGAATATTGGAGATTATGTATATATATGTTCTAATAGAATAACAGAATATTTATATATATTTGTGGGTATTTATACATTTCTTATTGATCTATTTTGAGTTTTTAGGATTATATTATGCATGTCACTTTATTTCTGATCAATTTGATATTTGACATATAAAATGAAGATCTGATATTTATGAATGCATTTTTATTAACAGATCGCATATCGAAGACAAAGTGAATGCATGTCTTAATAGAATAACTGCATGTTTCTATATATATTTGGGTATCTATATATTTCATATTGAGTAATATTTTGCTAATAATATGTGTATGACATGATTGATAAATTTGCCATTAAGTGACTATTGACAAGCAGTAATCAAACATGAGATATGATGATTAGCAACAAGACGATTTATACATTACAAGATGGCCGCCCCATTATTCTGCTCCAGTTAGTAGCCAAAATAGGTGAGGGACCATTATGTGTATTTGAAGATGCCTTTGTGTTGGGTGGAAATGTCCAGTAGATGGAGTCAGCCGAAATGCGTAGACATTTCAGTTTTGCTTGGAAGTAGCACCTAATTTGCACCTTATCTGGAATAAACAGATGAGCATCAACGAATGGGAGATTGACTTTTCTTCTTATGTGCCGGCAGTTGTGAAACTGTTTTTCGGTGCAGTCGTATGGTGAGCAAAATCTCATCTTTGTGGAAGATATATATATATTTCCCTAGAAAAAACAAAGGTTACAGGGACGATATAGTTAGGTTCAGAGTTTACCTGCCCAAAACCATAGAAATTCACCTGTTATAGATATTTCAAGTTACTATAACTCTTGGCCCAAGGTAACCATTGCTCACATCCTTGCCATGCACAGTTCTCTCATCAATAATTTTACTGCAAATGTTAGTGATATTATCAATGATGTCAAGAAGATGTCATGATTGATGTAATATCTTGGACATAACAATAACATCCCAGTGACCTTTGATTTTTTTAGTGAATTTCCAAGATTTTTTAAAATTCTATTTCCTAACTGTGATGTCCCTGTAACCTTTTGTAGATCAATGAATTACTAGTTTTTTTTTTTTAATGTTATGTAAGATGCCTATCGCAATGCATGGTCAGGGAGAGGGGTGGGGGGTGTTTCTGCTAGGACGCAGTGCCTGGCTCCCTAATTTCCTTATTTACTGCAGTATCCTCAGTAGAAAATCTTTTAATTTTTCCACTTCAATTCCATCAAGAAGACACACTTTTGGCATTCATTCAATATGTTAGCACTCTAGTTGCTAATTAGAACACTGTAAGCTGCTGATCATCAGGGAGTTACCCGGCAGTCTGCTGATAGTGTTGAAAGTGCATGTTTCAGTCTGCATGTCGGAATGTTTTAATGAAATAGAAGGGAAAGATATTTGAGAACTCACTTAAAAAATTTGCTAATTTTCCTTCCTAAAGCACAAACCATAATTCTAAGACAACATGAACCCCCTCCTTTTTTCCTTTCTAAATTACATGTTTTAAGTTTTACTAGTTTGATTTAATCGAGATGGCTTCAGGTGTGCCACACTTTTGTCATATGTTAGCGCCTCTAGTTGTTCTTTAGAACATTCTGGCAGGCTGCAGTAGAACAAAAGGGCATCAACTGACATGCTGCTTCGTTGAAAGTGCAACAGGAACATAGTTTGGAACTCACTTAAAAAGTGTCCTAATTTTTATTTCTACAGCACTAAGCATAATTTCTATGACAACATGAATCCCTTCAGTTTGTTCCTTTCTAAATTAAATGTTTTATGTTTTACCAGTTTGATTCAATCAGGATGGCTTCTGCCACACTTTTGTTATAAGTAAGACTTGTTAGCGCTCTAGTTGTTCTTTAGAACACTCTGGCAGGCTGCAGTAGAACACAGGGGAATCCACTGACAGCTGTTGCCATTGGAAGTACATGTTTTACTGAGAATGAGAAATTTGCTAGCTATTGAAAAGGAAAGTTTAAATTCTATTAAGGTCACAGAGGCAAGGATTATGCATTTCTTTCTTCACTATTTATTATGACAACCAGTTTCCAAGTTCAACAAGAAAAAACATAAACACTACATATCCCATGAGTCCAACACACATCCATGGTAACCACTATCCAATCCATGCAGTTCCGAGTGTCTATATATTCATATATATATATATATATATATATATATCATCTGTTGTCAGAGTCCCTCCTTGACTTCACTGCAGTCGGAAGTTAAGGCATCCTCAAGTCGTCGATGCATCAGTTCCTATAAGAATAATGTAATATATGTGATTAAAAACGAGCTACCGCCCCTATCCAATCTCAGCCAAAATAAAGACAAAACCCTTTGGCATTACATGTCCGGCAAAACACATCCCTGTATTGAATCGCACATTAGCAAAGCAAGCAGTATGCACATAATCAAATTACCACTTAAACAGAGTATTTTAAAATTTGAATACCCCCTCTGTAAATAATCCTTGTTCCGATAACCGGTCAGGCAGGAGACACGAGAACTGTGTCAGGTGATCTAATCCTCACCTCCGTGTCTTTAATAGAATTGAAACTTTCCTTCTCGGTAGCTTGGACATTTTTTATTCTATGTCAGGAGTGGAGGTGAGGATTATGCATGTTTAAAGCTTACTTGCAACCAGCGAGGCTGCCTCTTGAGTCTGTTTAAAATAGAACCTTTTGAAGGTAGATTCTGACGACCAAACAACCACATTCATGATGTCCTCCAATCTATCACCTACTTGGATGGCCTTGGAGGCCATGGCACCTCTAGTGGAGTGTGCCCCGAATATTCTCACATTGATACCTGCTTCCATCATAATCCATTTTACCCACCTTGCTATAGATGAGGAAGATACTGCTTAAAGGGGTTTCTGTTAGAAATGGGGTCTTTAGTTGGCAGAGGTATACACCCTTGTCCAAATAGGGACCACAATACTAGTCAGGGTAAGTCACACACAATCCAAACTATCCTGTGCCCACCCTTTGGTAGCTTGGCACTGAGCAGTCAGGCTTAACTTAGAAGGCAACGTGTAAAGTGTTTGTGCAATAAACCATATAATAACACAGTGAAAACACCACAAAAAGACACCACACAGGTTTAGAAAAACATAAGATATTTATCTGATTAAGTTAAAGTCAAAACTATCAAGATTTGATAATCACAAGTTGAAATACCACTTTTGTAATGTTAAGAGGAGTCATTAGTTCTTAAATGTGACAACTGTCTTTTGCAAGTACAAAGTACCTGGTTTGCGTCAAAATTACATGTACAACGACCTCAGAGGAGGAAATGCGTGGAAAAAGGTAGGTGGGAATTGGTTTTTCAGGCACACACAGACGATGCGTCAATTCTTTTCCACGTGGCAAGGGCTTTGTGTCGATTTCTGGAGTGTAGGCTTGAATCCTCTTTGTGATGCGGGGTCTTTTGACGCCCAGGGACGATGCGTGGAAGTCCTGGGCGTGCAGGACGAAGTCACAGCTGTTGCATTGATCCGGTAGGTGGTGTGGTGAAATTTCTGCTGCAATGATGGCGCTGCATTGATTCCTCTAACAGGAAATCAGGCTGCGTCGTTCCAGCTTGGTGATGCATCGATCCGGTAGGCTGTGCATCAAAGTTCCGTTCGCAACGTTGGTGCTGCGTCAATCTCCACTCGGGGAGCTGGGCTGCGTCGTTCTGGTTTGGCGATGCAGTGATTTTGTCACCCTTGGACAGGCTGTGCGTTGATTCCGGAAGACTGTGCGTCAGTTTTCGCTGCACAAGGAATTTCCTTGCAGAGATGAAGTCTTTTTGGCCATGAGACTTCAGAAACAGGAGGCAAGCTCAATCCAAGCCCTTGGAGAGCACTTCTCAGCAGAGCCAGAGGATAGCAAGGCAGCAGTCCTTTACAGCAAAGCAGTCCGGGTGAATCCTTTGGGCAGCCAGGCAGTTTCTCACAGCAGGTTGCAGGTTCTAGTGCAGAGCGTCTGTTTCAAGAAGTGTGTCTTGGTAGGGTCAAGGACCCAGTTTATATTCCCAAAAGTGCCTTTGAAGTGGGGGAGACTTCAAAGAGTGGTTTTGAAGTGCACAAGGTCCCCTTTCAGTACAACCCTGTCCGCCAGGGTGCCAGTAGGGGGTTTGGCAGGCCTCTCTGTGAGGGCAGGTCACTGTCCTTTGAAATGTAAGTGTCAGGCCCTCCTCCCTTCCAGCCCAGGAAGACCCATTGGGTATACAGATGTGTGCACGTGTAACTGAGCATCCTGTGTTTGTGGTTGTCTGGGTGAAATGCACAAGGGAGCGGTCAACCAGCCCAGCCCAGATGTGGATTGGAGACAGGCTGTAAGACACAGAAGGATTTAAATGCAGAGAAATGCTTACTTTCTAAAAGTAGCCTTTCTAAAATAGTAATATCAAATCCATCCTCACCAGTCAGCAGGAACTTGTATTGCCATTCTGGCCATATGAAATATGACCTGTTTACCCCTTTCTAATAAGAATCTACCACTCAAACAGTTTGAGGGTAGCCTTAATGTTAGCCTATGAAAGGAGCAAGCCTCACAGCAGTGGAAAAAGAATTTAGGAGTTTTCCACTACCAGGACATATAAAACACACAGATATATATCCGGCCTTTTACCAACACAGCACTCTGCCCTCTGGGCTATCTAGGGCCTACCTTAGGGATGACTTATATGTAGAAAAAGGGGAGTGCAGGGCTTGGCAAGTACTTTTAAATGGCAAGTCGAAGTGCCAGTGAAACTGCGCACACAGGCCATGCAATGGCAGGCCTGAGACATGGTTATGGGGCTACTTATATGGGTGGCACAACCAGTGCTGCAGGCCAACTAGTAGCATTCAATCCAAAGGCCCTGGCACTTTACTGGGGGCTTACAAGTAGATCAAATATGCCAATTGGGAATGAACCAATGTTACCATGTTTTAAGGGAGACAGCATATACACTTTAGCACTGGTTAGCGGTGGTAGAGTGTGCAGAGTCTGCAAAATAGTGTCAAAAAGTGGAGGAAGGCAGGCACAAAGTTGGGGGTGACCACTCTAAGGCTGTCAGGTCTAACAGTTCCTTTATAGAAATTACCAATTTTCTCTCCCTGGGGGCGATATTCTGCTGTAAGTTTCCTCGTACGCCTTTAGGCATCTGACAACACACGACTTATGAGTACTCTCAAAAGCAGGATAGGTTACTGACCTGGTATTGCATTTGGTTATCTGGGACACAATGAAGGTTACACCTTCGGGTGAGAAAGCCTGAGCCGAGATATCCTGGGCTCTCACATCAGATACTCTTTTACAAGATATTAGGCAAAACAACATAGCTAACGTCGCCGACAATTCTTTCCTCAAAAGGTACTGATTGTCTTGCGAATGAGAAAGGAGGTGTAACACATCATTCACATCCCAAGGTTCTGAGTATCAGGGCTCCGGGGGCTTACAGATCCTGATGCCCTTGAGGAAATTGCAAACCCAGGGATATTCCCCCACCAAGACATTGTGCAGTGGGGGATGCCCTGCCGAGATTGCCAATCTAAAGGAGTTAACAGAGCAGTAAGATAGCCCAGATTCAGCCAAATCTGTCAGGAAGTTTATGATATCTGTAATTTGGGGCCCTATGGGATCGAGAGGTCTCTCCACACACCAACAAACCCACCAGTTCCATGCTGATCTATATCTCTTTGGAAACCACACTTGTGACCTCCACAACGGGGTTACCGACACTACTGATGCCCCTTGACGATGTACTTGAGCTGACACTCTCTGTATCAAAGGAAGGGGGGAAACTCATAAACCTGATCCCTGCTGCAATCCTGCAGGAACACATCCGCTTCTGATGCCCCCAGGCCCGGTCACCAGCTGAAGTACCTTGGCAGTTAGGTGTTCAGTCTGGACGCAAAGAGATCCACTGAGCACGGTCCCCAGCGGTCCATGAGAGCTAAGAAGATGTTTCTGTCCAGTCGCCAGTCGCTGGTATCCTCCAGGTATCTGAAGTTCCAGTCCGCTAGATAATTCTGGGTGCCTGGAAGGTATTCCGCTGTCACAGAGATTTGATGTTGGAGGCAATAATGCCAGAAGTCCTTTGGTAGTTCCGCCAAGGCCCTCAATTGAGTGCCCCCAGATGGTTTATATATTGGACTGCGGACTCATTGTCCATTCTCAGGAGGATGCAACAGGAAACCTTGTCTCGCGTCAGAGACCTGATTGTGAAAGATCCTGCCAGGAGCTCCAAGCAATGGATATTGAGATTGAGCTCCTGCTTCGAAATCCCTCCACATCTGGCCCGCCAGCCCTGACGGATGGCATCTGACTCAATGATCAGATCCGGCGAGGACCCAAAGATGGCTCTGCCATTCCATGCCTCCATATGATCTAGCCTTCATTGGAGCTCCTCCCTTGCCTCCTGGGAGAGGGATATCAGTACGGAGAAAGTGACTCTGCATCTGAGATGCTGCGCCTTCAGGCACTGTAGTGCCCTGAAATGAAGGGGACCTGCGAATATGGCCTGTATTGAGGGCAATTCTGGCCACCTGCCTGACGGAAATCCCATCCCTTCTCAGAACCTTCCCCAGTTCCTTTTTGATCTTGGACGCCTTCGGGGCTGGATGACTGAGAGAGGCTGTATTGGAATCTATGAGAAAACCCAGAAAGGTCATAGTCTGTGATGGAAGAAGTTCTGATTTCTTCCGATTTACTATGAACCCTAACTCTTAGAGCAGAACAATAGTCATGTTTGCGTGATAAAGAAGTTGGGAGCGGGACTGATCCATCAGGAGGATATAGTTCAGATAAATTATCAGACGCATCCCTTGAGCCCTGAGGTGCTCCATCATTGGTTTGAGTAGTTTAGTGAATTACCAAGGTGCCGACTATAGCCCAAATGGGAGAGACTTAAACTCAAACACGTGTTGTCTCCACGTAAACTGCAGAATCCTGTGGTGCAGAGGAAAAATCGTGACCGTCAGGTAAGCGTCCAACCAAATTATCCAATCCCCTTGTAAGAGGAGGTCCCTGAGCATGTGGATGCCGTCCATCTTGAAATGTCTAAATACCACCCATTTGTTGAAGGCCCGGGCAGAAACCTTTGTCCTTCTTTTCTACCAAGAATATATTGCTCAGAAAACCCCTGGGATGGAGAACTGATCTGTGGATGGCCTCCTTTGCCAGAAGATCCTGAACCTCTAAGTCTATTAGTGTTATGTCTGCGTCCGAGAAGATTGGTTTCAGGGGTGACTCCTGTATTGGGGTTCCCCAGAATTCTATGTGGAAACCTTCCACTGTCTGCAAATCCAAGCGTCTGAGGTTATGTCTGCCCAACTGTGTGCAAACCTCTGTAACCTCCCTGAAGGGATCGAGGGGAAGAAGTGATAATGCTTACCGCTAGGTCCTCCTGGGGCATTCGCTCCAGCACAGGCACCTCTCCCAGGTCTGCTTTTCCCTCTTCCCCAGTTGGGGAAGAATGTGCCTTGTCTGCCATCCCGCCAGCCGTTGTTTTTTTTTTGGGGGGAGTATGTGGCACTGGGGCCTTGTTGGTTAAAGCGGACGGAAGAGTGACCCCTGCCTCTTTTCCGGCTCTGCCAAAAACCTTTCCTGGAAAAGTTTCTTGATGGAGGTTTGTGCTTTATCCAGCGCTGAAAACGTAGCTACAAATTTCCCCAGCTCCTTGACTAATGGATCACCAAACAGTTGGCCCTGGGCGACCGCCCCTGCTCCGAGCACGAGAGCTCCCCCAATTTGGGATCTATCTTTAGCAATACAGAGCGGCGCCTCTCAGCCGAGATGGCACAGTTGGCATTTCCCCGAAGACAAACTTCCTTCTGGGCCCAGCCTGCCAAGATGTCCATAGGCAGGGGTCTGCCTGTGTGCTTTTCTTGCTCTCCAATTGTATAATTTGTGTCAGGGGTCCCAACACATCCAGTAGTTTGTCCTGCCATGCCCTCCAGGAATGATCAATGCCCTTTTTTAGGTCTTTGGTGTACTTTCTGAAGGAAGTGCACAACTTTGGGTCAATGTCTGACATCGTCACTACTTTGCACGCAAGAGTACGGCGAGGGCATTCTGTCCTCAGTCTGGCCTGTCCCTCCTTGTCAAGGGGTTATCTAATTTTGGTGGCCATGTAGTCCGCTACATTCTGATCCGCCACTTTGAGGATCTGGGGTGGTATATACCCTCAGGATCAAACATGTCCGAAGTGGACGCATCCGCTTTCTCTGGGTCTGGCATGGCCGTAGCTGGGCGGCATGGCCAACCGGAGTCTTGATCCTTGTCTGTGGTTGTATCACCGTCTGTGTCAGTCTCTACCCGTATGGGTGACTCTTGTTCAGGGTCGAATATGGGTGAACCTCATCACCAGTCTCTCCGGGCCATATCTTCTCCCTGAAGGGTGCTTTCTTTAGCGTGCGCACACTCCTATGAAAGGCTTTGATGAGGCGTTTGAAGCCCTCCAGCTGCCCTGTCATGCTTGTGTGATCTCTTGGAGCTGCTGCCTTGTTATCCCCCTGGCCCACTCTCATCTCCCCAAACATGTCTGTCCCCTTTGAGACTTGCTCTGATAATCTGGCCACGCTCTCCTGTAGATGGGCCAGGGCCTTTGTAATGGCCTGTGACAAAATGGCATCCATCTCAGGCGGGAGTCAGCGCTGAGAGGGGCCTTCCCCCGAGGGCAGATTGGGGAACAATTTGTGGTCCTGAAGGGACTGATCATCGCCGGAGGGTAGGAAACACAGGGGTTAATCAGTACTGACAGAAACCACACCCTGAGAATATTAAGGGCAGTGTCCCTCACTCCTTCTGTCAGATTTGAAGGTGCTATCCTCTGCGCACGTTTGCCATGCTTTGCGCTATGGCCCTGTAAAGGGCTAACACAGACCGCAGTGTGGTGCTCAGCGGGGTTGGAGAGTATTTAAATGAGCCACATGCTCTAGCTCCTTAAGGAAGAGTGACAAAACGATTGAGCGCCTAAGGCGACTTAATCAGTTTCATCAGTGCAATCCGTGTCTCTGCAGAGGCGCGAAAGAGCACCCTCTGGTGGACCTGCCATGTCACCATGAGACAAATCTGCGCTCGAGCTGATTTTGCCTGCAGCACGATCATCATCTGATAACCAATAACAAATAACAATAACCCAGTCAGGCAAAAGCACACAAGTGGAATACAATTCAAGAAGAACAGTTTAGATTAGTCAGTAAGGGAAAAACAACTGAACTGACACTCGAACAGTGAAGAAAGAGGAGGGACTCTGGCAATGGATGATATAAAAATATATATGGACACTCAGAACGTGTATCGATTGTATAGTGGTTACCATGGAGATGTGTTGGGCTCATGGGATGTGTAGTGTTTATATTTTTTCTTGTTGAACTTTGAATTGGCTGTCATGACAAATAGAGAAGAAAGAAATGCATAATCCCCACCTCCGGTCCTAACATAGAATGTCTGACTTCATTCTCATATGGCTGAGAAAGATAGTGTGAATTTACAGAAAATATGCTCTCATTTTAGCTTCTGGAGCACTTTCCCTAACCTCTATGGGAAAATCATGAGAAAACTGTTTTCTCTCAAACATGATTTATGAAATCCCACCAGGGCAAAATCACCTTCGTACACACCACGATTACTAAAACTAGTATGGTATCATCAACAAATGATTTATATTGTAAGTAAAATTTGTTATCACCCTTTATACATTCTCCTTTTTGTGACCCTCAAAACTTGCCATTCACTAAAATGTATTTCAATGGCTGCTATCATGTATATTGGTCCCAAGATGGTTGCCATCACTTTCTGTTTGAAGTGCCAATTGTTAATCAGATCTCACCATGACACCTGTGCTTAGTCTCCACCCGGATATGCAATTATAATTTTCTGTTAATATCTCCAAACTGGAAAGCAAAATTCTTGGGCATATATATCTATCTATCTATCTATCTATCTATCTATATATATATATATATATATATATATATATATATATATATATATATATATATATATATATATATACATCACCCTGAGGGAAAGCCTTAGGAGCCCATAAGACAGGGTGCCAGATATTACGAAAAATTATGGTTCTTTTTATTTTTGGATGTCCTGACAGTGAAGCATTGCAGTTGTTGTTTTCAATGTAGCAAGGCTGGGAGTCCCATTAGCGAACATTGGGTATCACTAGCCCAACAGCTAAGTGCTATCTTCCATTTGAGACCATCAAATATGGTATATCTAGATGTCAAGTAGTCATTATATTAAGCCTGACTTAATGATGAAGTGGTATCTAAAGTAGCTTTTAATATAAAGGTTCCTTTAGAAAGTCACCACTTTCTTGCCCCAAAGTTCTAGTAACCTTTTCTGATTCACTACAGCAATTGTCACCGAAACAGCCTGCTGTCCTCCTGCCAGGAGGTGTGAATGGCTCTTAGGAAAGGGGATCAAATGGTCAGCTGAAGGGCACAGCTGTGACCCCCCTCGTGACAGAATGGTCAGAGGGCTGTGGCCACAGATGGCCCAGTGTCAAAGGGGCTACTGCTCCTGACAGGCAAATGCATGTCACGTTAGGTTGCCCTCTCTTTTGTGTAGCTAGACAAGCTGACAACTCCTCCAAAGGGGGAAAGCCCATTGCTGGACTGGTTTGCCCATAGCTCTGATCCAGGGAAGAAGCGCCATGACATTTTGGATTTGGAAAGAGAGATGCACTGTTGGATTGTTTAGTGTTAGTCCCACTAGAAGTGATGTAAGAGTGTGTGGGGTTGTCCCTTGAGAAATTTGCTCCCATTGGATAGGAACTCCTTTCCACCCACAACCTTGTAATTAGCATAAAAGTGGCACCCCCTAGATCCCAGCCCCCAAATACTGCCAGACTCCCACAGAACAGAGAACAGCACCTGCTGAATATGTGGACCTCAGAAGGAAAAGCTACACAAAGAAAAGCTCCACTTGCTGAACCAAGACAGGACTTCAGAAAGAGAAGGCCTGCTTCTGCTGTTCAACCTGTGGTGAGAATCCTCAAAAGCTGGGACAGCTTCCACTTATTCCAAGGACCAGTGAGTGGACTCCAAGGGTTCGTTGACTAATCTCATGTTAAACGTCAGGGTCACAAAAGCTAAAGAGGCTCTTCACCTGCACAGTGGCCTGCTGACCAATTACCACTGAATTTGCCCTGGTGTAGCCTGTGAGATTGGATCCTAACCCGCAACAGGTTAGCGCATGTCCTGGACCCTTGGTTGATGCTAGAGTGTACTCTTCATCCCCACAGAACTGCAACTTGAGGGCCTGAAGCAAAAGATAACATTTTTTGGGCACAGAGTTCGAGGCTAATAGACTACCACTACTTGGCGAGTCATAGGTAACCTTGAACTAACATTGAGAACCATGGCTCCCAATTGAACGTGGGACTTCACCTAAACACTGATGTCAAATCCAACACCGAGCTCAGGTTGCAGAGGACCCCACTGATGAACCTATTGTGGAGAAAAAGATTCAGAAAAGTTTCTAAGTGTGAAAGTAACATATTGAATGGGTCCAACCTGGCACCTGCTTTAAAGCCAGTGTTCCATCATAGGGGTGGGGGGCTGAAACTTTAACTTTGATCTATACCCTTGTATTTGAGACTTATAGACTACTGCTAAAATTGAGAAGCAGTGATTTACAAAACTTTTTGGGAGTTTACTGTAGTGATTTATAAAAATCACAACTCTAGGTGTCTGCATCAGATTTTGTTTTGTTTTGGTGTCTATTTATTGATACAAATATATTCTCTATTTATAAATTAGAGTGGGATTTGTGTTGTGTTGTGTTGTGTTTCTTGACTGTTTTACTACTGATAAAACCACCCTAAGTAATAATCTACTTTTTCACCTCTACCCTCTGCCATTTGCCACTCACTTACTCCACTTGGATGTGATGTAGACATCCTGGGTGTGCTATGTATACAGAGCATTTACTATAACACTGATCTGGACTGACTACTCAGTGCCCAAGAACCTGTGTGTGACTTGTTTGACACTGCCATGGATTAAGGCAAAGGCAACCACTGAACGCAAACTGACAAAGAGAAGTATGCTAGGACAAAAAATCTGTGATAGATGCTTGTATGCAGACAGGGTAGGGTTCGTTGAGGGTGTAGGTTATTGCTTAGAGTATTTCATAGTTTCGAACCAGGGGGTGACAATTACACTATTGATGTTACAGGCAATAGTTACAGCAGAGAAGTAGGATCAAGGGAGAAAGTAAGCAAAAAAGAATGGATTGCATGGCAAAAGGATGGACCTAACACAAGGGTAAAAGGATGGATGGAAGGGTAAAAGGAAGAATAGAGGAAAGTTGAACTGACAGATTGAAGAGTGAAAGGATTGATAAGTGAAATGATGAGTGGATGGAATTATGGAAATATAGGTGAAAAATAGACGAGAAAGAGAAAACACATTGCTGGGAGGAAAGAGAGATACATGGATAGACGAAAGGATGGATGTATATATGAAAGTGTGAAAGGATGGATGGATTGAAGTAGTATGATGGGTGAGGTGAATAAATCAAAATGTTAAATGAAAAACATGTTTAGATAAACAGATGGATGGAAGAGAACAAGAAAGGATGGGTAGATGATTGGAAAGAGGAAGAAACTGTTAATTGAACTCTTCTAAGGAAGATATGGTTCAGTGACTTGATTCAAAATGGGGATAAATCAAATTTTCTGGCTACTCCTTTGTATCAGAGCGTTTAGGGGGTTTTAGGTAATACTTCACAAAACCTTCCCACTAGTAGTATCTCGAGTACATTTGGCCGCTTCCTGCTGGAATCAGACTTCCTCAAAGACCACCATTGCATCTATACCCGACCGCTACTCACAAAGGAAAGATTAAGCACCCTTGGAACATTAGTAGGAATCATCTCTTTTGGAATTACGGTGCTAAGAAGGAATTTCAATTGTTCCATGGGGTCATAGAGACATATGCTGCATGCTCTCCAGATTCACCCAAAGAAGCTCAATGACTGTGAACTAGATAAGCTCCACAGGAGTATGCAATGTTTGAAGAAAATGGCACCCAGATGATACCCCCTGCATATTGTACTTTGATACACATAAATCTGTATCAAGCCTCTTCCAATTTATTACTGATTTGCATAGAGGTAAAGGGATAAGCATTCTACCTTGTGATTTTTCACAGTTATCTCCCGTAGTTTTGACCCTTGGACATGCCTTGGAGTTGGGGGGCTGGAGGATTTGGCACTCACAGAGAAGGCATTTTCAACATTTGTTAGAGAAAAACGCAAAGCTACTTTCAATTTAACATCAGTTCAGTGGCAGAACATAGTACACTAGGAGAGGCATGTAAAACGGCGATGCGAGGGAGAAATCATTTTTTTTAAAAGATAGAAAGTGTACTCAAGAGGTGACCAGGGTGGAATTGAAGGGTTGACCTTTAAAGTTAGAATCCTCATGGATCGAAACCAAAGACCCACAAGAACTTAGGCACCTGGATGCATTATTAAGTAGGCTGCGTGCCCTTGCACCTGTTGTTGCAGATGATCTATCGCTAACCTCACTGGACAGGACCTTATAATATGGGAGATAAATCTGACAACTTGCTGCACTGGCTGGCTAACGGGCAGAAAGTGTCAAGAGTTATTGTCCAGATCAGAGACTTGAATGAAGCAATAGTCACAGGATTGCCCAAGATTGCTGAGGCGTTGACTCTGATTTTCAGACAGTTATATGTAGCTCAGCTCCCCTTCCCACATCAGGGATTAGAGCACCCTTCAGCCAAGGAAATGACTGTCCCAAGATGGTCAAGCCTCCCTCAAGACCTCCCAGTGTCATCTTAAGAATTTTGGGAGCCTCTGGCAAGACATTCTGCAGGGACCCTTGTTCAGCCTAACTTTGCATTTCGTTGCCTGTTTTCTGCTAATTCAAGCCTGCAAATGCCAAACGATATTCAGTACAGTAATATGTTAAAGGTAGAGAAGAGAACAGATGTGAAACAGTGGTAAAGTAACTCTCTCAATAGCCACTTGGGAGGTGGGGGCCCTCGTCAGTTGCCCACTTTGCTCATGCCTTAAAACATCTCTGAGCCCTCCTTGATTGAAGAGGAGCTTGAGGATGCCCTCAGTAGTATACAGGCAGGGAAGATTCCACGCCCAGTGACTTTTCAGTAGACTTCTTAAAAAACACACCTCCTTGCTATTTCAGCACCTTTTGTGGTTTTTACTGAAACAACCCAAACAAGCATAGTACCCTATGACCTTAGCCATAGCGGTGCTACAATTGCAGCTACTCTGCAGCCAGGCAGACCGCCTTCTTGTAATTTAATATCAAGCTCAAAATCCCTGCAGAGGTCTTGGTGAACAGGCTACCCATGGTAGAGACCAACTTAATTCCGGAGCAAAGCAGCTTTATGTCAGGAAACAATACAAGATATTGTCTTAGATGCCTTCAGATACCTAGCTCGAGAGTATCCATCTTCAGCATTGCCGTCTTTGCCACCAAGTACGAGTTAATGGCTTCCTAACTGGTACTGTTCCTATTTAAAGTGGCACATGCCAAAGATGATAACTACCACCCTTATTATTTGCTATGGCAATTGAACCATTAGGTTGAGGGATTAGTGGTGCTGGCTTTTTCCAAGGCTTTCAATAGGAGGGTGGCCTGGAAGACCAAGTCTCTTTATATGGTCTTTTTTCACCGTCTGAATATTCCCCAAGTGCCAGTCTGGTTCCAGAAACTGTTCAGCACTTTTTCTGTGCACCAGTAGGTGGTGATGTGCAGCTCTGCACTGATGCCGTTCCACTTTGGAAAGGACGTGCAGAGCCTATATAGACACCACCACTGTGTGCCAAAATCAGTTCCTTTCTTTCTGTGCCTCCAGACGTGGATCTGGATCTCCCTCTTGTCTCTCAGAGATGATTACCTTCACATACCTTTCCAGTGTGCAAGGGATGTCACCCCAAAAGATGACAGGATTTAAACCCTGTAGGGACTGTCAGAAGCAAATGTCAGTGACGTATCTCCATCAGGTATATCTGTGTTGTCTGGTATTCGGACAACAACTCCAAGGTCTACAACAACGGCACTTTGATGAACCTGAAGGCCATCAGGGACCGTAAGGTAAAACAGTACATCTAAAAGCATAAGAAGACTCCTCATTGGGACCTCTCCAAATTGTGATCTGCATCGAAAGTTTGGGCCCACTCTCGAAGCTGATGTAGTTGTTCCAGAGGCCGTTCCTCTTTTTGATCTATGTCATCTGGTAAGTCTAAGAAAAATCACAGGAAAATAGGCGGGATTTCATCTCATTGCACGATTCATAATCACCTGAGTTGATGCGGGCGGCATATTTTTGTAATATTTCACTCTTTTTTTCACTCTTGATGTCAGCTGACTTTAAAGCCAACTCTGCAGCTGGTACTGGCACAGCTCAAGTTTCCATGCCGTGGGCTGTCTAAAGAGATTAAAGAGTTCCAGGAAGCTATGCTCCACTCTTTGGATCCCTTCCAACTCCCTCTGATGCACCTTCAGGGCCCAAGGAGCCAAGAGTCCCTCTACCTGAGATCTTTCTGGTGGGTTTGCTATCGGTGCCAGTTGGACCCTCTAAGCCTATCTCGCCTTCAGCTCTGCCACCACCTTGCTTTCGCAGCCAATGCCAGCATCAGCCCGGGCTACTTGAGGTCCATGCTGTCTCCACCGATGCGGAAGGATGAAGCCCCAATAGTGCTCTCCAACGCTGCATAAATGCCAGTCCGACTTCCACCAAAGTCAAGCCTGATGCTACTTGAGGTGCCACTTTCCCTACCTGCATTACTCCTCAAGGAAGGCAGCAAACTTTGCATTTGTGTTTTGGAACGGACTTCGATATTGACTATGATACAGGTGATGAATTCACACAATCCTACTAGTATGGTAATTGGTACAAAGACTTGCAGGATGCTAGAGGTCTCAATACCTCACAGAAATGAGTCTCCTCTCACCTCCTCAACCAGCCACAGAAGAATCTTCTTCCTATGCCATGGCCATGCCAAGGAAGGGAAGTCAAAGCACTTGATCTCCAGCTCCCCACCATGAAGATCAAACCCTACAGCCGGGACAAACATCTTCAGAGCCCCACCATCTGTTTAATAAGGCACTAGTGGATACCTTACTGGGAGTCTAGGTCATACCTTGTTGTGATTCCCCCGGTCAATCGACAGATTGCCAGGTACCATAACCTTCGCTGCTACTTTCTCTTCTAGTCACAGCACTCTTCCTTTGAAAGTTTAGTACTGTAAATCTCCAACAGTCAGTCTAATAAGAATATGTTTCCTACCACTCCCCCAGATGATAAACAATCTAAACAGGTTTACATATTTGGAAAGCACCTGTTTTATTTCACCAGTGTGGCACTCCAATCTGTCATTGCCAGCTGCTTGCTGGGATGATATTCCCATTCCCTTTGGGACTCGGCAGCATAAGTCCTCCCAGGAGGGCCTGACAATTTATAACCTGTTCTTGCTCAGATGATTCAAGATGGTTGTGATGCAAGCACGGTCACAATTCATTGTTGTTTAAACACTACCAATTCTATTGGACTGGCCATCAGCACCAGGTTTGCCATCCGCTGTCATGCATGTCTACGATCAGCAGGGTTCTCCAGCCATGTCCAGTCATCAATAATAGAAACACCCTCTGACAGGAATCATCTGTGTGGGGACAATGCTGATTCAGTGCTGGAATATATTAAAGAGAACAGCACTACGGCCTACTCTTTGGGCCTGTCTGTCAACCTCGCTAATAGCATCAGTTCAACTGCCCCGTTAGTGGCTTTAACAGAGGTACCCCACTGCCAGACTGTCCAGTCCCCACTGGGAACTCAGCAGTTTTAAGGTCTCTGCCTTGGCACCCACTGCTCCTGTAGCCAAGGCCATAGGGCCTTCAAGTCCATCCTTTCTCTTGCAGTCCCATCTGCCGGGTCTCTTTCTTGTGCCCTTCCAGGAGCACAGCATCAGGTCGGAGGCAGAATCTAAGAATTCAGACCCGGTTGGCAAAACATTACGTCTGCCAAGTCCAGAAGGAATATGCCCTAAACTTCCTTTCTAACCCGAAGCACCTTCCACCGTCCCCTCAATAACTGATGGAGGACCATCTCTCTGTTTTGTGGCAGGAAGTTTAAGCCCTTTTCTTCAAAGGGACAATTGAGAGGGTGCCCATGCCTGAAGTAGGCTGCGTGTTGTTACTCCCGCTACTTACTGGTGCCCAAAAAGGATGATGACTTTGGGCCTGATTTAGATCCCAGTGGATGGAAAAGAGATATCCGGTCCGCCATATTACAATCTCTATAGGATATAATGGGATCATAATACGGCAGACAGGATATTGAGTGTTCCCCTCTGCCAAGATCTAAATCTGGCCCTTTGTCTTATGTTAGATCTGTACCCTGTCAACATCTTCCTAAGGAAGGAGAAGTTCAAAATGCTCCCAAGCCCAGGTCACATCTGCCTTCACCCTGGAGGCCTGAGGGTGGACTTGGACCAGTAGGACGCCTTCTATGTACCCATTCTGTTGGCCCAGTGCCACTATCTGCGGTGGATTGTGGGGCAGAAGCATTTTCAGTTCACTGTGCTCCCCTTTAGTCTAACCAGTGCTCCTTGGGTGTTCACGTATATGATGGAGGCAGCACACCTTCAGAAGCCAGGGGTGCCAGTCTTTCCCTACCTCAGTGACTGACTTTTGAATGCGGCCTTGCCCCAGGCAGTCGTCAACCACCTTTAAACTATGGAAACCTCCTGTAATCTTTGGAATTCACTTTCAACGTGGCAAAGTTGCACGTGACTCCTTCTTAGAAGGTCCACTTCATTGGAGCACTTCTGGACTCAGTTTGATTTCATGCGTTTCCCACCAGGAAAGAGAGCCCAGGACCTTTAGGCTACGATCCAATCTTTCAGCTTTGGTCCTGAATTTTAGTGAGGTCAACTCTGGCTTTGTTGGGACTGGTGGCCTCCAGCATCCTGCTGGTTGAGCACACCAGGTGGCATTTGGGGGCTCTGCAGTGGGATTTGAAGTCTCAGTGAGGCCAACATCAAGGGAACCTCTCCGACCACACTGAGATTTCTGAGGCTATTGCAAAAGATCTGTAGTGGTGGCTACTGAATTAGCATTGGTTCAGTGCAGACCGCTTTCCTTTCCTCATTAGAGTTCACAGTGGTGACTGATGCATCTTTTCTGGGTTGCGGCGGCCATCTGGGAGAGGTGGAGATGAGAAGCCTCTGGTCTCTATTGGAGTCCCGGCTCCATATAAACCTCCTGAGGGCTACCTGTTTGGCTTCGAAAGCCTTCCTTCTGACTATCAAAGGGAGGATGCTACAGGTGCTCATGGAGAATCTGCAGAAAACAGTGTGGGCAGTCACAGACTTTGTGCCAGGAGGCACTATGCCCCTAGACATGGCTGGACCACCAAGGAATCTTCCTGGTGGTGAGCTGCCTGAAAGGTTCACTGAATGCAAGGGTAGATGAGGTCAGCCGTCGACACCTAGTGGATCACGAGTGCCAGTTACACCTGGAGGTGGCGTATGGTGTTTTCCGTGAGTGGGTAGAACCTTGGCTCAATCTATTTGCCACCACTGAGAATGTGCAGTGTCAGCAGTTCTGCATTTTGGAGTTTCTAAGGTGGCTCTCTTTCTAAGATGCGTTCCACCTCAAATTGAATTCAAGACCCCTCTATGCCTTTCCGCCCAGACCACTCCTACCAGAGTTGTCAAAAAGATAAGGGTCGACCAGGCCTAGGTCATCGTAGTGGCATCAGATTGGGCACAGAGAGTATGGTAACCAGAGCTCCTAAGATGAGCATCTGTCCTCTGATCAGGCTGCCTCTCTGGGAGAATCTGCTGTCACAGTTACAGGGTACGGTTTTGCATCCATGCCTTCACAATCTCCACCTTCATGCTAGGAGATTGAGTGGCAATAGCTAAACACCTTCGACCTTCTGAAGGAGGTGGTGGATGTCACCTTTGCAGCCAGATGCCCCTCGACGAAAACTGTATAAGCCTATTGTAGAGAAAAAATTGTGGCTTGGTGTGGCATCCCCAAGATTGACCCCTCCAAGCAAAGTTAGCCTATGTTCTATTGTTCATTTTGCCTTTTACCAGGCAAGGTCTTGCTTTGGTAATGTTTAAGGGTTACCTTTTGGTCCTGTTGGCTATCTTATGGTTGTCTGATCAGCCCTCCTTGTTTAAGTCACCAGTTGTGATGCGATTTTTGATACGTCTATCAAATGTATTTCCTCCCTCTCCCTTTGTCATATCACAGTAGCACCCTAACTCGATCCTCACTTTTCTGATATGCACTCCATTTGAGCTGCCTTACAGCTGCACTTTACAGCTTCTCACCCTTAAGACAGAGTACCTCATCACCATAACATTGGTGCTATGTGTTAGAAATCTTCAGGGTTTCTTCTGCCCATACACCACCTTCTTTCCAAACTAGCTGGTTCTTCAGACTTTGGGCATTCTTTCTGCCAAAAGTTGTGAGGCCATTCCACATTGGTCAAACCATAAACCTGCTAGCATCCAATGCTTCGCTTCATTCCTCTACAGAGGAGAGACTCCATCACTTGGAACTGCAGGAGAGCTCTGAGCTTTTACATAGATCATACTAAGAAACAGTGGGTGGATGATCAGCTCTTCGTAGGGTTCACTTGAGCCCAAAAAGGCAAGCAGGTGCACAGAGGAAGCATCTCCTGCTGGATCATGCTCTTCATTAAAATCTGCTATGGGTTGTATGACAGAACCACGCATGCCGGAACAAAGCATGCCTTAACAACGCAGTGGGAACCACAACTTTGTCGTTTCCATGCATGCCTTTACCACAAATGCCTTTACAATGAATTTTGTTGTAAAAGCATGCCTAATAAAGGCATATTTAGAAACAGCATGTGAAATGGCATGTGTGGTTCTGTCATACAATCCCCCCACCCGCCCTGAACCCTAAAATAAAAACTACCCTGACCCCACCACCCCAGCCCCATAAAACTAAACTACCCCGACACCCCATATGTCCTGTGCCCTAAAAAAAAAAATATATATCCCCACCCTCCCACCTCTTCCCCTAAAAACTAAATTACCCTGACTCCCCCCAACTGCCCTGAGCCCTTTAAAAAAAAAAAAAACTATCCGACCCACCCACCGCTGCCCCTAAAAATTAAACTACCGTGACACTCCCACCCATCCTAAGCCCTAAATCCACCCCACTGCTAAAAACTACCCACCAACCCTGCCCCAATCCCACGTACTCTCCCGATCCTTCCTCCTCTTCTCTCATTCCTCCTTCCTTTCACCCTTCCTTAAACCTTCCCCAACCCATTTAAAAATAAACTACCCCACCCTAAGCCCTAGGTAAAAAAAAAAAATACCCAAACCCCCCACTACGCCCCTAAAAAAAAATACCCAAACCCCTGCACCTTGAAAAAAAAATTGCCAGAACCCCCACCATCCCCAAGCCCATAATCCATCCCCACCCCTGCCACACAATTTACTGCACAATTTCCCAATCCTTCCTCCTCTTCTCTCCTGCCTTCTTCTGCCCTTCCTTAAACCTTCTCCCACCCCTTTAAAAATAAACTACCCCACCCTACGTTAAAAAACAAATACCCAAAACCCCCACTCCCACTTCTAAAAAAAACAAGCAAAAAAAAAAACAAGCCCCCGTCTCTTAAAAAACAAAAGAGGTCCGACCTTCCAACCCTCCCCAAGCCCTTAATCCACCCCTCACCCCTCCCCAGCCCCACTTACCTTACTGCGGACTCTCCCAAACCACTCTGGCTTTTTATGTGCCTTAACCACGCATATGCATAGTTTTCCACATGCATGGTTAAGGCACAGAAAAAAATGCATTGTTCCAGCAAGCCTGGTTACACTTACATGAGAAATGTCTGCATTGTTCGCAACGTGTTGTTAAGGATGTTTCCCTCTGCAATGCATTGGCTAAAAAGCAGCCTTTGGAGGGACTGCATGCTCATTCTATCAGGGCCAAAGCTGCTACCTTCATGAGCATGCGGAGTCCCTCTCTTAGACATTTGCCAGACAGTTAAGCGGTGTCCCCCATATGCTCATGAAGCAATTTTGGCTCAGTAGTCAGATTCACAGAGTGGGGCATATTGCCCACTCATCGTGAAGGACTTTCTAGTCAGAATACATCTACAGACCCATTTCCTAATAGATACTGCTTGGTGTCTTTTCACAAGATGAGGAATCTGAAGCTGGATGTCTCTATCAGATGAACAAGTTACTTACTTTCATTAACACTTGTTCTTGTAGACACTCTATCTAGCTGAAGATTTCTCATCGACCCTTCCATCCTCCACATTCTGTGATTGGACTCTCCTGTTAATAAGATACCAAGTCTGGTATCTGTACACTGGTCACACCAATTTGCTTTTAGGATGCTGCATCTGGAAGTGCAAATGCTCTAGAATGCAACTCGTGTCGGCGCACAGAGATCAACGGGGCTTGTGATGCGAAGTCCAGGTTCGGGGATGAAACATGTAGTTGGGGTGGTGCATCAGTTCTGAAGAGATGCGAGGCTGGGATGCGGAGTCCACATCGTTGTTGAGGTTGCCATCTATGAGAGATGCTAGGTACTTTGCCAGGGAAGAGTTACTCAGCAGTGTTTCTGAAGGCGATGTGGGTTGCAGTGGTGATGCAAGTCTGCCATGGCTCCAGTCACACGCAGCAGCAGTGATACAGCATTCTATTCAGTTTTGCTCCAGACAGCAGAGAAGATGCATCTGTTTCACTGGAGCCACTGGCTGACAGAGCGCCTGGCAGAGTATCCACAGGAGCAGAAGTGTTCTGAAGTGGTAGTGTCTGAGATCCAGTATTTATAGCCTGGTGCCCTGGTTCTGGAAGATGGGAGAATTTTCTGGACAGTGGCTTTGAAGTGCAAGGAATCCCCTTCCTCATCCGCCCTGGCTCCAAACTGGCTGGAATGACAATATAGGGTTGTTAGGCCCTTTGTGTGTTGACAAGACACAGACTATTCAGGCGTAAGCAAGGCTGTGTTCAGTTCCTCCTTCCTATCCTGCCCTAGATGGCCCATCAAATTACATCTAAGCTACCATTGTGTGTGGCTCTCTAGAAGGAATTCACAAAACCCAACTGCCAACTACACCTGGTCATGAGACCAGAGACAGGCTAGAGACGACACTAAATTGATGCAAGAGAAAGCCAACTTTCTAAAAGTGGCATTTTCAGAATTGTAATTGTAATTTCGGCTTCACCAGAGGTTAGGATTTTAAATTGTGATTCCAGAGATACCAAGCTTGAAGGAGTTATCTCTTCTCATTTGGAAATTACACTTGTAAAATGTAATAAGGCAACTCAAATTTATTATATGGGAGAGATAGGCCTTGCAGTAGTGAACACAAATTTTTCACTAACAGCACATGTAAAGCCTAAAAGTGCTTCTTACTTTTTAAATGGATTACACCCTGCCCCCGGGGCTGTCCGTGGCCTACCTTGGGGGCGACTTATATGTATTAAAAAGTGAAGGTTGTGACTGGATAAAAGGTTATTTTGCCAGGTCAAAATGGCAGTTAAAACTGCACACTCAGGCTCTGCAAGGCAGGGCTGAGACATGTTTTCAGGGCTACTGAAGTGGGTGGCACAATCAGTGCTGCAGGTCCACTAGTATAACTAAACTTACAGGCCCTGGGCACATGTAGTGCAATTTACCAGGGGCCTATAAGTAAATTAAATATGCCAATTGGGGGTAAACCAATATTACCATGATTAGATGAGAGACCTCATGCATTTTAACACTGGTTAGCAGTGGAAAAGTGCACAGAGTTCTAATACCATCAAAAACGAGGTCAGAAAAAGCAGAGGAGGACGGCAAAACGTTTGGAAGAAAACCACCCTAAGGCTGCCAGGACTAACAACAGGGGAAGGTTCATCTCTTCCGTTTGTGTCTAGGGATGCAATGTATCATGGGTACCATATTATTAGCATGGGCAGTGTCCTCTACATGGGTTAGGTGTATACCCAGATATATGATGCTAGTTGTGAAAGTCTGGGTCTCATAGTCTTTGATTCAGCTTACCAGGTTCTTATTTGGGCATAGAGCGTATAGTCGATATTTACTACAGTTGTTTCTTAGGTTTAAGAGCGAGCCAAATGTCTGCAGAATTTCCATTACCCTGGGCCAGATGTCTCGGGGTTGCCAAGGTAAATACTGAACCTCGTGACTCTGAGTGCCCTATCGTGCAAGCTAGAAATTCCATTGCACTAGCAAATAGCAAAGAAAGGGGGCATCCCTTTCGCATCCCCCTCTCCAAATCAAAGGGAGACAAGTGCCTCTCCCACTTTGACCCTGGCAGTCCACTGTACAGTGAGCGGGGAAAAAGCCATGAAGTGCGAGTCAAAACTCATATATTCTAACAGTCAGAATAAATAATCCTATCACTCATTATCAAGGGCCTTCTCTGTGTCTAGAAAAAGTCATGCAAATAGGGTATGCAACTCATGGCTTAAGGGGACCGCATTAAAGGCATGGCGTATATTGTCTGGTCACCCTGTGTAGTATAATGCTCTTTTGGTCTGGGTGACTCACTGTATGCATAATTAGGGAGATGCGATTTGCCAGCATTTTCACCAGAAGTTTGGCATCACCTTCCAACAAAGAAATCGGCCTTTGTGACTATCTTCTCTCTGGAGGGCATTCTGGATATTTCTTATATGAGTCTCAGAGGGTTCTGAAGGAACCTACTTTCTGACCTGGTGCTCTTTAAGAATTCCAACAGAGGTTGTTTCACTCTGATGCTGTTGCATGTAAAGAGCTCCACTGGCAATCCATTGGGGCCGAGAGATTTCCTAGAGGGCATCTTTGGAATGGCGTTCACAAACTATAGCTCCAGTATTTTATCAATGAACTACTTTGGCATTGTTGCAGAGGACAAATAAGAGATGATCTTGTCTAGGGGTCAGAGCACTATATTGTTTTATTTCAAAGGGCACTATAATATAGTGGAAACTCATGTGCAATTTCATTAGGAAAGGTATGTAGACACCCATGTTCCCCTAGTAGCCGATATTAATGTCTAGGTGTTCGCTTTTGTTATGCTAACCAGTGAATGAAACTATCCATCTTGTACCCCTGGTCATGCAATCTACTCCTTCCTCGAACTGTGTTTTGGCTAGGCTGAGTCTATGAAGGCTGTCTTTAGAGGGGGTAGCTCTGTATTTCCTCTCAAACTCAAGGACCCCCTCACTGCTAATTGCTGAAGTTCATTACACTTTTTTGGGGTATGTCATTGAACAAATGACTTTCCCCTTATCACTGCTTTATATGATTCTAAGAATATTGTCAGAGATTACACACAACCTTGATTGACTTCAAGATATTGTGTCTGTAATGAGGGAATCTCTAGCTTTCTAATTTTTAAGCCACCAAGAACTCGGTGTCCATACATATGGGGTGGCGGGCACAGGCCATAGATTCGCAGTTTGATGGAAGCATGATCTGAGAGGCCTCTAGCATGCAAGACTATGGATTTATTATGGTTATAGTTCACCTTGTGTGTCAAAATGTAACCTAAACCGGAGAATTATCTAGGTGCAGCCTCCCGGATGTGGGCTGTAATGTCTTGAAATATCACTGCATCCCATTGAACCTAAAAAGTCCGCTATTAACAACAATGACTGCAGGGTTCTTGCTGTTAGAGGACCGGAATGACTGAGTGTGTGATTTGCAAGGCCATCAAAATCACTGCCTATATTTGTTAACCAGGCGGGTACTCAAGTATGATTGATCCCAGTTGAAAGTGAGCGCTCCTAGAGAGTAGGAGGATGGAGGTAAATAAACTGAGCATAGAGTCAGGTCTTGGTTGTAGATCGTGTCCGATATCATCACATACCTCTCCAGTTGGTCTTTGCACCTATGTCATACTGAGTGGAAGTTATCTGCATATCAACACTGATACTCCATGTGACCCAAAATCCAAACCAGGCATGGGCGGGGGCAGTGAAGCCCCATGTGTGAAGGCGTTGAAAGTGGTCACCAAGTACATGTGTTTCTTGCAGTAGGAGTTTGTCTACCCCATATAGTTTGACAGTACCGAGGATTGCCCTTCCCTTAACTTTATTTTAAAAAAAATTGTATTATACGAGACATATTTCACCAGTTTTCAAGCTTCTATAGGGAGTTGGTTGCCTGTAATGTGATTTGAATATATATGTATTTGTGAACCAGTGGATGCATGTCTGCCCTCAGGGTTAAACTTCCCATCAACTATAAACCGTAAAACAACTATTCATTCTTCCCCATACATACTAGCACGAAGAATCCAACGATACGTGTTGGTTTGGCAATCGGAAGAGGTTAGCAGGACTCTAAAAGGGTGGTTACCCACTCTCTGTATCACGCACAAATTATACAACCTCAAGAGATTTATTTTACAATACAGTCCAGAGCGTGACAGAACTCTGGAAGTTGAAGGACTGTTGATATTCTTGGTCTAAGCACACCCATATTTCACATACAGGACAACAGAATGTTAGTCTCTGAATGCAATGAATGTCTCTGTGAGACCATTTATGCATTGCTTTGATCACACTTCAGTGATGTCTCTCTCGTCTGCGGGTGACATTCCAGTCATGTACTCCAAGTCCCGATTTCGTGGGAGGTCTCGCTGTCCAGGCTGGCTTCCATTTTCTGCCACTGGCTCGGAGGGAGCTCTGGTATCAGATCTTGTTGCGATGTGGCAAGTTTTTTCCCCATCTTAGTCAGTGCCTTTCTTTTAGAGGAAGGGAGTGACTCCCTATCCAGGTATCACTGACTCCATCAAAGGGTCTATTCTTCTCTAATCAGGCCTCCTGGGGGATTCAAATAAAAAAGCTGAGTTCTGAAAGATCACTTTCAGCTGGCAGGAAATACTAACATGTATCATAGGTCCATGGCCATCATCTTCCTTTTAACATCACTGAAGGTTTTTATAGAGTTTTTTTAGTAAAAACTGAAAAAACATGTATGCTGAGATTCATAAACTTGCCCCTGATATCCTGGCAGCACTCAGGCCCGCATCTCTGTCCTTACAGTTCAGGATTCAAGCAATGATAGGCCAAGGTGGCACCCCAGGAGGTGGTCTATTAGTGCCCAGTGAGCGCTCTCCACAATGAAACACTGGGATATCTTCCTCTCCGAGATCCATTCTCTAATCCATTGTTCTAGGAAGTCGGTTAGGCCTCCATTGTCAATGTTTTCAAGGAATCTGAAGCTGCAAGGATTGTTTTGTTGTGCTCTGCCCACAGCATCTTTTATTCTAAGTTGCAACACTTTTGGAAATGTTTTGTTTCATATCTGACATCGAATCTTCATCCTTTCTATGTCTAGTCTCTGTCACTCTAATCCTTTGGACGTAGGTGCCGACAGAAGAGGGAGAAGTCAGAGCACACCTCTCTGATTTTAATTTCCAGTGAGTCCTTGGATGTCCTGGAGAATTACGTCTGTTGAGCATGGATTTTCAGGCTCATCGTCCTTCGAGATGAATGCCCTCTCAGAGAGTATCCCCATTTGGGCAGTCAATTAATGGGGCTGAACCCTGGCAAATGTGTCCAATGTAGCCAGGCAGGACGCCTGTCACAGATTTATGGCAAATCTTATTTGCTTGTTTGACCTCAAAAAACACTTTGAGGCTGCACCCGTCCCACCAGCCCCCCCAAAGGACCCCGAAACAAGGCAAGCATATGGACATGCTGAATAGTCATCTGGTGGATCTTTGGACCCTGCCTGTCACCTGGCCTGGCGTGTCTCCTGGAGGGCCCAGAATGGCATGAGCAGCCCCCAATCACTTACACATCTGCCCAGTCACAGAGTTACAGAATGGCACTCTCCAATGACGACCGGTCGCCAACACTGCAGTTAACTGATGTTTTCTGTTGCAGGGCGAGGGGTTAAAGACGTGTAGTCCTGCTTTGTCACTCAGATGCTCTGTTTATGTTTGTAGTGGCAGTGTGTACCGCAGTGTTATAATTTAAAGGCAATATATGCGTGGGATTTGTAGTCCTAAATTCCCAAGCAGATGCCTGAGACTCACACCACATTCACAAGATCTCTGCAGTCAGTGTTGTCATGCAGCTGAGGGAGGTGGGGTGCAGGGAAAACAATCATGAGGCCATAAATAAACTAGGTCACGTCTAAGGCTTGACCTCAATGCCACCTGGATCTGATGTCGACATTTATGATAATCAGTGCATCTGCTCCTTGTTGTTCAGCCAACTCCAATTTACCCCCAACAGGGTCCTCGGTCCCACCACCTAACTCCACACTCTGTGAGTGCCGAGCAAACTGTGCCCTTGAGGCCTGTTGCAACCAGAATTGTGCCCACTCTCCCCATGGTACATGCAGTGCGATCGGTTGTGGGGCCTTGGAGTCACAGGTAGTGGCACAGTACTCAGTTAACTGCAGCTGTAGAACTCCAAGGCCTGCCAATGACATCTCTGTCTTATCAGGCCCAAGGACCCAGCAAGAATCCAAGGATGCCCACACTTAAGTGTCAGCTGTGCGGTTGCCGGCCACGCCACAGCCTCCGCCGCAGTCCTTAGGTCAGTCCTCAGCAAGAATGATGCAGGATTTTGTGGGCTTGATGCAGAGCTCTAAAACAGTGTCCGCTATCTTGGCCTTCTAGGTCACAGCCCCTTAATTAATGACAATTCTCGAACTATATGGTTATGTCTCCTTAAGTTTAATTGGGACAAATCATAATGATACTATTAGAGGGAAAGGCACAATGCTACAAGAGATGCCTAGTTTACTGGTACAAACCAAACCCTTTTAAATGTTAGGGGTAGAGTTTCTCCCCAGACCTGAAAACCTATGGGGAACTCAATTTAGCCCCCCGGACTCCCAAATTTAGATGAGGGCCTGAGGAACTTTGACACCCTCTCTATTTCCACATAACGTCAATTAATTCTCTTCAACTTGATTACAGTCAGCAGGCTTATAAATGTCCCCCAAAATGATCCATTGGAAATCCCAGATCACTTCTTTACAGCACTTAGGACTACCACATGTTCTTTCTGTGGTGCGGGAAAACACCCAGAATTTCATGAAACAAAAATACACAGTCACCATATGATTTAGCTGTAGCCTATATACACTTAGGCCCTCATTCTGACCTTGGCGGGCGGCGGAGGCCGCCCGCCAAAGTCCCGCCGTCAGGTTACCGTTCCGCGGTCGAAATTCTGACTTTCCCGCTGGGCTGGCGGGCGGTCGCCTTCAGACCGCCAGCCAGCCCAGCGGGAAAGAGGCTTCCACGATGAAGCCGGCTCGGAATCGGAGTGGAAGCTGTGCGACGGGTGCAGTTGCGCAGCAGACAGTGAAATACATGTAGGGGCCCTCTTACGGGGGCCCCTGCAATGCCCATGCCAGTGGCATGGGCACTGCAGGGGCCCCCAGGGGCCCCGCGACCCCCCCTACCGCCATCCGGATCTCGGCGGTCCGACCGCCGGGATCTGGATGGCGGTAGGGGGGGTCGGAATCCCCGCGGCGGTGCAGCAAGCTGCGCCGCCGCGGAGGATTCAATGGGGCGGCGGTACACTGGCGGGACCCCGCCAGTGGTGCCGGTCCGACCGCGGCTTTACCGCCGCGGTCGGAATCCCCATTGGAGCACCGCCGGCCTGTCGGCGGTGCTCCCGCGGTCCTCCGCCCTGGCGGTCAAAGACCGCCAGGGTCAGAATGACCACCTAATTCTTTTGGCCAGTGCTGTCTGTCATAGGTGGCAGCATTCCAGGGATTCCATTGGTGGGACCTCATTGGTGTCGCAAACCTGGGTAATGCAAAGGGACAATTAGTCTGAAACCATTTGATGCGCTGTTTGAGGAATTCGGTCTTCGTGAGCTGCACTCCTGGCATACTATCCAATGGAAGCAAAGATTACCTTAGAACCTAAGGGTAGATATGGGATCTCACAGATTTATTGCTCACAAATTTTAAACATCCATTTTCATTTACTAATACTGTGAGTTGAATGAGAAAATGGTGTAGGCACAATGGCAGAGGAAGAATGAGTGGAGGATAGAACGGCTGCACTTGTGACATAGTCAAGGCTCAGATTATTCAAGTTAAAAATTGTACATAGATATTACTGTCGCCTTACACAAAAACGAGTACAGATCAATCTCAAATTTGTCCTAGATGCAGGTAAAACAACTGTACTTTTTCATAATATATATTTTGATAGAGCACCACATGAAATAGAACAATAAAGTCCAATTAGTCCATATCATCACAAGAACATCTTCTCTTTATTTAGTTTTCCTTGCACATAAAAACAAAACAGCCAACGCGTTTCGTCCTTAACAAAGGACTTCTTCAGGGCTGAAATATGATAAAGAAAAAATATATAACCTAAATATGTACATACAAAGATACATAAAAAATACATATAAAAATATATGAAAACTACATACAAATATAAAAAGCACATTAAAAACATGACTAACACATTAAGTTAATATGCAGGCAAGGGACAAACACAACATAATATACTGAGTTGCTACATGCCTATGTAACATCCACATTAGAGAAAGAAGGGGGAGAACAGACAGAAATATCAAAGCAGACAAAGCCGGCAGCACTTAACAATACCAAAGAAAGGGTATAACGGAAAAAATGAATGCTAGATATTTACACCAGTGTTGATAATCCTAAATGATACCAAAAAAAGGGGGGGATAGCACCAAGTATGAAAATGAACCTTGCTAACGGCAAATGTTATTGGGACTTGATATAGTGAAAAGTTTTAAATATGATCCTATATCTGAATTATCCAGCAAGAATATAAATCAAGAAAGTCCTACCTTATGTGATAATTAATATCTCCTCACATGCTGGTAATTTAGGTCATAGATGTCAACAAGAATCAAACCAAATACGTCACAGAAAAAAGATAGTAAATATTAAGAAAAGACAAATAGATAGAGCACAGAAAATAAAATAAAAGCGCCTTGTAATACTAAGGCAATGGTCAAATATAGTGCCCCTAAAGCAGTGAAGTATTCAGCGTGTTCTATTAAAATAGGGTAGAGTGATTTTAGAAATGAAACCATAACAATAACACTGTATGGGCCAATAAACAAGGCAGATGGGAACTGAAAAGTGTAGAAAAATAGGAGTATGATAAAATTGCCAAGGTAGGTGCCGGAACGCGTTAAACAGCCGTATTGAAAAACCGAAGTATTTTGGTGAGTTTAAATACCCGTCCTCACCAAAGAAATAGTGGTTACAAGTAAAGCCATGGTTGTGCACCAAAACTGACATAGCCCGCATGTGTGGAAAGAAATCAGATAGTGAGCGTCAGGGCAATAGAGACGCTTACCAGGAATGTAACGCGGCGAAAGTGCCCAATGTGGCCGAAAGAACTGCCGGTCCCATACGAAATGTGTGAAAGACGAGCATGTAAAGTTGCTCGTATTTAAGGCCAACCGACTGAGCCATTTTCAAAGGAAACTTGGGAGAAAACGTTGCTAAGGCAACAGATCAGCCAAGGCAATGCCGATTGGAAAAAAAAAGAAAAAGGGGGAAAAGGAAGGTGGCCATCTTGAAATGGCCCACTGAATGTCAAAAAAGATGATGTAAAAATAAATATAAACAAAAGAAACAGAAAAACAAAGTTGAAACCAAAAACTAAGGGAAATAAATAAAAAACATGAAATTCAGAAATTAATAAAAGTATAGTATTAAGTAACGAAATACATGACACAAGAGGAGGAAAAAGGAGCAACAATGAGAGTATAAGGATTCCATGTAATAAGTAATATGTCTATGAGAGCATATGTGATGTCAGAGTAGTCACACCAGGGAGAGTGACTAGATATGGTACCTAGAGGAAATAATGAAATTCCTCATCAGAATTGTGGCCCATTTCAACAGCACGTAAGAAGCATATCCATGCTGCCTCCTTGCATCGTAGGGCCAGTTCTCTGTTACCTCCTCTGCGATTAGGTGATACCTGATCAACCCCATGGAACCAGATTTTATTGTCATTGGGATGTTGTTCCATCATATGGAGTGCCAGGGAATATTTCATATCTTTGTTTTTTATTGCACGGATGTGTTCCTGTATACAAAGTTTAAGAGGTCTGATGGTACTGCCTACATAGATTTTATCACAGCAAAATGTATACAACATATTTTGTTTTACAATTAATGAAATGTCTGATTTCATACCTTTTGCCAGTATTATAGCTGAAACTCCTTATCTGATCCTATCAACATCTAAACTACACATATTGTATTCATGGCAAGTGAAAAAACCTTTAGGGCCTGTGGGTAGCCACATGTGTGCCTTATTGGTGGTGATGTAGCTAGGACAAAGATAGTCCCTCAAAGTCTGACTCCTACGATAGGGCACCTGTGGTTTCCTGGGAATAGAACTACTGATTCCAGGTACTTCTAATAGTAGGTGCCAGTGCCTACGCTGAGGTACTGGGTTTTTCAGAACCGGTACTGATCCGGTAACCCAGCGGTGCCAGGGTACACCCAAAGACCTCGGGTACTTTCCTGATTCAGACTACAGAAACTCAGAGTCTTCTAGGTGATGTCAAAGATCGAATTTATTGGCTGCAACCAATTGACAAGTGTCCTAGAAGTACAACAGCACGATTTGTATGTTCTCAGGAGACTGTGTTTCAATGCAAAGTCAGGTTTCCTTATATACAGTTTTTTAAGCTTCAGGCAAACATTCTTGACATTTTGGTTGGTCATTCACATGTTTTCACTACAAAGGAAAAAACAGTGTCATGATGAAACCTCATATTTCATGTCATCCAACCCATAATAAATTACCCGGCAAGGCCTAGTATTTTACATCAGATAAGTGTGGACCCCCAATAAAAACGGGCACCTCCCCCTCGTAAAGTAAGAAGAAGAAAAGAGGTGCAGGTGTGAGCAAGATTAGGCAGGGTGTGTGAGCGATAATAAGGGTTTTATGGCATGGTGTGCCTTGATGCTATCTGATTCGGCCACTGGGAGAGGGACTGACCAAACAGGTTTGGCCTGAGGCAATGGTTCCAGCTTGCCCAGGTCAGAGAAAAGTCAATCAAGGTGTACGTGTCCTTGGAATCAAATCTGACTGTATTATAAGCCTATGTGAGGGCAACTTTTAAAATGGCTGCCGTGTATAAAATGGGAGCCACGAGTGCAGGACGAAAATGGCGATTTCGAGGTGAAAACGCTGCTGGAATTGAGCGAAAATGCTCATGCTTAGTGTACTAGTCATTATCGGTCTTTTGATACTAAAATCGTACTTCTGTGGCAAAGTAAATTACATGGGTCCAGAATTTTTAGAACCACAAACCCTCCTTTTGCCCTTACATAGGCAATAAACCTATTCTCATGCTAATCTGAGTCCAGGTCTCTGTTTATAGGGCCATGGAGATGTTGCTGGAGCAAAATTCTAGTACTTGGTAACTCTCTCTGGACAGGTCTCCTCGAACATGAAGTAGCACAAAAGGCCACATATGGCAGGACAAAATAAGGAATACCTCTATCTGCAGTAGGTGGCATAAGATCACACACCCAACAATTAGTGATGTTCACTACTAACTAGTGTTGATGCAGAAGCTGTACAAAAGAATTGCTTACAAATTCTGATCTTCTAACCTGCTCATGTTCAGGAAAAGGGTGAAAAGAGTGCAAAGAAACAATAGTAGGAAAAGACATAGGTTGGGAAGTGGGTGCAGAAGTCAATTGAGTAGAGAAAAACAATCCCACCCATAAATGACAACGTCATGTTTAAAAGACACTAGAAAACACGTTATTAAGAACATATAGACAACGGGAGAAAGTAGTGACCACTATTTACAAATGAAATAATAATTTTTCACAACCCTAACCAAAAAGCAAATCCTAAAATTATCTAGTAACATTTTTAGGGCTCCTCTGCATTTCAGTAATTTTTGTATGTTCAGGTGGAACAGTGGTGACTCTCATCAATGCTCTAAGGTGAAAAGGGGGTACTCTTTCCACAGAAAATGGACTTTATTCTGCTTTTACTAAACAGAATAGTACTTTAAAACAATGCCAGCAAAACAATCAGTCTCCTAACACCTAGTCTATACAATCACACGGAAACCTCTTGTGAAACCAACTATGCCCAGAGTCCGTTCAAAAAGCCTCTCTGGCAGGCTTCTATTGTCCATCAAATTTTCTTTTGTTGTTTTCTTTCGCATGGGCCTCTCAATTCAGGCCTCTTCGTGAGAAAAGTACTGCTTAGTTGGAGTGCCCTCCTGGCAAACACCCACAGCTCACTCGAAAGTCTCAATGTCTTAAAGCAATGCACCAGTGTCTCTCCTCTGTGGCAGATACTACAAACAATGTGCTCTTCATTGATCAAGAGCACAAATCATCTTGTGCAGACCCAAGCACCATTAATTGGGAAATAGCTCAAGCTCAGCAGCACTTTCAGACTCCAACACTCATTATTTAGTGTCAGAGGACGCTCAAGCTGCTCTTTCATCGGCACCAAAATATAGTGCCTTTTTCCAAACTTGAAATCTCCGGTGCACTGCCCTTCTTCCGTTGGAGCAAAGAAAAGGGGGGGTGTGGCCAAAACTCAGGCCAAGGGGCTCAAGGGATTGCACACTGTCAGAGGTTACCAGCACATGACAGGTAGAGAAATGAAACCTCAAAACAGGTCTGCCATCAACAACAGGAATCCTTCTCTTTAGCTCTTTTACACTGAAACTTTGGTTTTGTGATGTCCAACGCCGTCTGATGGAGCAAGTACGATACCATGCGCTGGCGATCGCTGTCCAGCTTTGCTACTTCCTGGGTGCTGAGACTGTAGGGCCAAGACGTCCGTCTTTCATCTGTAGCTGTCACTGATGGGAATTAGGCTTAAATCAATGTCCTGCAGGTTATTATGACTTGATACCTGCAGAATCTAGTGACGTAGGAAGTGTGCCACAGCTGTTAGTTTCCTTCAATTTAGTACAAAAACAGTTCATGGTTTTTAACAAGGGGACTGCAAGCAGGTGGTCTGCAATCTTCAAAGGAGTAGCCATACACCATGGGCATAAAATACAAAGACAAAGGCAGAAGGGCAAAACAGGGTCTGTAGCATCTTTAATTCAGTTCTCTCCATTATTCTCTGCCATCTATAGCTACATGAGAATTCTATCTGAATGGATTTCCCCACACAGTGGCATTGTCTAATGGGGTAAACACATATTTGCCTCAATGATTAAGTCTAGGTGTTCCTCCTTACCTTAGAACATCTCAATAGAGAAATCACATGATACCGATTATCAGGGACATGTAGAAACCTTCCTTTAAAAACTGTGCATCAGGTGCACTATGCAATACACAGGCTAATAGTCAAATGTGCAAACAAAAAGACAAGAACTAGAGGGTCCTGATATTTGCATGATTAGGACACATCTGATCCCACAAAAAATTAAAGTAGCAGGAACAGAAGGGAACCGAAAACCAAATTAAAATAGACATTGAAAATTCGTCATGTTCAAAAAGGTAAACATAAGATATCTCCTATTGAGATGGAAAACTTGTCTTACTATAATATTGAGTCAGTTAACCAGTCTATCGCTACCCTGACAGTCAGGCTGGAAAACATTGAAGCAGGCAAATTCTTGAAAACCAGTCTGGTCATACCAAAGGGAATTATACATAACATGGGGGTCCCTGGTACATCACTGCAGTCTGGAAATGTGAACCTGAACAATACGTCAATAATAATAAAAGGGCTGACTGGTGAAAGGAATTCGAAAAAGAGAAATGGGACTAGGACATAGCTAAAATCTCAATAACTAAGCATGGTGCGACATTGGTCAGGGGAAGTAACCAAAGAAAAAATCTATAGAAAGAACAAAAAAAATTATTTGGGTGATAGTCAGGCATGTGACACAACACCAAGAGTACGGGTGATACACAAAGGCCAAAGTTACACAAATTTTAACTCTACCGTTGGCGACTACACCATATACGGTACTCCTAGCTAATGTTTCAGTTCCTTCTTCAGGAAAAAATGAAAACCTGGTTTTCTTTTAAGGAACGAAAGCCATATGCTACTTAGGAAACAGAACATCATTAACTAATGTAATATAGAAATTAGGCCACCTTGAGTCACAGATCTATAATTTCATCCTTAGGTCCAATCAAGGATACATAAATGTAGGGCTGCCTGTTCCTTTAAGGGAAGGGGCAGTAACGTGACTAACTGCAGGTGACACACTTTGATCCTGTATATCTCTTTTTATTTTCCTTCAATACCATTATAGCCAAATAGACATTCACTGGTGAAGTGTTGTCTTTTATGTTCACAGCATGAAATATCATTATCTGTGGAATTTAGTAACCAGAACAAGTTCAACCAACTGTTGCGTAGCGATGGGCATCGTCATGACCATCCCCTCACAACACAGGGGAGCTTGTAATAGTATCAAAAGCAGCAACAAACATGCAAAAAACAAATAAAAATAATAATAAAAACGCACAAAACGTCAAGCCATCAGATATACTTGCTGTGTATCAAGCACAAAAAGCATAGACAAAACAATAGCATGTGTGAACAAGCGGTGACACACAACACCATGTCATGTACTTTATGCACTGTAAACCTGCAGCCCAAAACCCAATATTTGGGCCTGTTTAATTTGTCAGGTTTAAAATCCTTACCCTCCTTTTGACAGTAGATCACCAGGCAATGGAAATCTGCTGTCAAATATAACTTTACTGTTTCTCTTCTAACATACAGGACCAGCAAGAACAATTCATGATAGGACCAAATACATGAAAATAAATTTCCATTACTTAACTGTTACCCTCTTGTCAGTTACTTCGCAACATCAAGCCACCTTAGTTTTACCTTTCTAAAAGTAAAAATTGTTACACTGACACTCCATATTAATTTGGCACCTACAATTTCCACTGTGAAAAATAAGTCTTAATTGGCAAATCGTTCTCATTAAGGCATGTAGCCTTCAAAATTTTAGAAAAGGGCTGCATCTTATTTTCTGTCTAAGACTTAATGCAACACTTCGTTTTCTGTCAAATAAAAGCAACTAGCAGGCATATTTTAATTTTTTTAGAGCGGAGACGCAAATGTATCAGTTCTGCAGAGCATTTAACATGATGTTGGGACTTTCGAAGAAACCCCTTTTTTTATATTTTCCCTTTGGAATTAAGTTCTTTAATTGTATTGATGTTCTTCTGGAGAAACCAGAAATCCCACTTTTAGAGGCCCGGTAGGGTCATTCTGCATTTCACAGAGACAAGGCCCTAATTTAAAAGGTCACAAGTGTCAACATGACAGCCTCCTCCATTGTTTATGGGAAAACTAAAGATAGCATCTCAGCAGCATGACTTGAGCCAGCCTCTGTAGCTCTCCTAGCTTCTGCCACTCTGAATCTGTCAAAGACAGTAGGCCTTTCTATTTTCCTTCTACCCTGCAATAATTCACTCTATTTAAAAAAAAATTATTTTCCTTTTTAGGCGCTAAAAAAATGTATCTCTATTTCCAGATTATTAAACTACATTTACTGTGAATAATTCACAAACCTTAATAACACACATACCAGTTGTTAGAATAAATGCTTGTTGCAATCCCATGCAATGGTACATATTTCATCAACCTCGAATGAATGAACGTCTCAGTAGGCCCAGCTGAAGTTAGAACCTTCAACCTTGATATTAAAACAAGCCTTTGTACTGGCACATTGACTCATTGAATCATAAGAAGGCACAACCTGCAAATATATATATCAAACCTAAATGTATGCATTTACTGAAGCCTGAGACACTTTAAAAAGTACTCTGAATGAAAGAAAATGCAGTTTAAACAGTGCTTTTGCCCAAAATCGACTTTGATATTTTAGGCATTAAAAAATCAATATCCTACAATTTTCTTGCATAATATGCATTACCAGAATGTCTATTACACAATCCATGAGTCAGCCATTGCAAATATTAACTTATACTTTATAGAAATGAGCTTGTTTGCTCCTGCGCCAAGGGAAAATTGCACATACAAATGTCATTTTAGCGGTGCAACATAACTTAAATTAAATTTTAATGTTAGGAGGTCATAGTATAGGTATTAAGCTTTATAAATATTAAAAAACGATTTTGAAAGGCACTTATTTTTTTAATAATTTTTCCATAATTAATAATTTTCTTTTTTTTAAAAAAAAAAAACAAAAAAAAAAACAATTATTCTTTTTTTTGTGATAATTCCACATATAAAAGCAAGCTGCATCCCTTGACTATTATTTGGGATACATTAACTCACAAGCCTAAGCGCATAAGCCTAACTTGAAATGCGTCACATTTTTGCGCCACTTTCATTTAAAAGGAAGGTTATGCAAAATTCCACCCATGTTTAACTGGGAAAGTGCTGGCTGAATTGAAAATAGATAATTTCGGTTTTTTTTTGGGGGGCCCTATTTATATCTATTGAATGTGTTTTCTAATTTATTAAGCATTTAACGGCATTTTTGTATATGTGCACAATTGCTCATTCTATAAATTAAAGAGCAACATATAGCTATGTTAGCACATCACATGGTTCATTTCTAAGTTTCTACTTAATATTAATTAACCAACATTTTACTTAACAAACTGTAAACATCAAGAAGACCCACAAACACACATTGAGCTCATTTCAGATATAAACAGAAAACACTCAGTACACACAATACAGCGCGCTTTAGCCATTTTTCATAAATAGCGCCGTCGCAATTTACTTACAGAACCGTTTGCAGATCCTAGTTGTAAGTCATATTTACAAGAAAAAAAAAAAAAACTTTTCTCAATTATTTCCAAGAATAGCGGACCCATACTTTATTAAACGTGATGGGGCCCACTCTGTGCTTCACATATAGTTCATAGGTTGGAGTTCCAATCGGAGGAACCGGACATGAGTCCTCCAACCGGGAGTCCCTTTTACAACCAAGACAAAACAAATTTCCAAGTCTGCTAAGACCAGGCATCTTCGCTCACTAGTCTAGCTTCAAACTTCAAAGGATTATCGTTTACGATAGTCTCGTGAATACACGAGTCCTTCGGCTTTGGTACTTGCAAGTTCCAAATCAAAGTGATCCCAAAGGGATACCAAACCAAATGTCCAACTAAGGACCAAACCAAGTGTCCAACTAAGGACTGGGAGACGCTCCACTTATACTTAACTGAAAATATCAATGACGTCACCAGAAGACTCGTCTTATCGTTTCGCTCTACCAAAAATCAAGGGTCCAAATCAGGGCGATAGCCAGGGCAGCAGTCCTTCATAGCCGTCGGGAAGCCGGGAACCTCGCAACAAAGACTTTCGGACCACGTCGACATGCAGGGGTCGATGAAGTGGCGGCCTTCCTCCAGAATTTTCACACGAAGCTCCCCACGGACCTCAGGCTTGGACCGGTACCGCTGGTATCGCCCCACGTTTGGGCGCCACCTGAGGTACTGCGTTTTTCAGAACCGGTACTGATCCGGTAACCCAGCGGTGCCAGGGTACACCCAAAGACCTCGGGTACTTTCCTGATTCAGACTACAGAAACTCAGAGTCTTCTAGGTGAAGTCAAAGATCAAATTTATTGGCTGCAACCAATTGACAAGTGTCCTAGAAGTACAACAGCACGATTTGTATGTTCTCAGGAGACTGTGTTTCAATGCAAAGTCAGGTTTCCTTATATACAGTTTTTTAAGCTTCAGGCAAACATTCTTGACATTTTGGTTGGTCATTCACATGTTTTCACTACAAAGGAAAAAACAGTGTCATGATGAAACCTCATATTTCATGTCATCCAACCCATAATAAATTACCCGGCAAGGCCTAGTATTTTACATCAGATAAGTGTGGACCCCCAATAAAAACGGGCACCTCCCCCTCGTAAAGTAAGAAGAAGAAAAGAGCAGGTGCAGGTGTGAGCAAGATTAGGCAGGGTGTGTGAGCGATAATAAGGGTTTTATGGCATGGTGTGCCTTGATGCTATCTGATTCGGCCACTGGGAGAGGGACTGACCAAACAGGTTTGGCCTGAGGCAATGGTTCCAGCTTGCCCAGGTCAGAGAAAAGTCAATCAAGGTGTACGTGTCCTTGGAATCAAATCTGACTGTATTATAAGCCTATGTGAGGGCAACTTTTAAAATGGCTGCCGTGTATAAAATGGGAGCCACGAGTGCAGGACGAAAATGGCGATTTCGAGGTGAAAACGCTGCTGGAATTGAGCGAAAATGCTCATGCTTAGTGTACTAGTCATTATCGGTCTTTTGATACTAAAATCGTACTGCTGTGGCAAAGTAAATTACATGGGTCCAGAATTTTTAGAACCACAACGCAGAGTCTTGTATATGTCATTACTCAATGTAGAAAATTGAGTGATAAACGTCAAACAACTAGACCTGTCTTTTCTTTTTTTGGGGTCGGTTATAGGTGTTGTATGTCTTTTTACTGTACCAATGCGTTTATGTGCATTAGTGAGAACATCTTCACTATATCCTCGATTTTTAAATCTCTGTTTAGCTTCATCAATGTGGACGGTAAAAGTGTTGCTGGTACTGCAATTGCGCCTTATGCAAATCATTTCACCAAAAGGGATATTATTAATGACTGATTTAGGATGAGCACTGCTGGCATGAAGAACACTATTACACGAAGTGGGCTTCCTGAAGAGAGTACTTTGTATCCTATTATTTTCAACATAAAATCTTATATCAAGGAAATATATCTGTTCTTTACTGTACTGTAAGCTCATACATTGTATGGATTGTCATTAAGGAGCAGATGATATGCCAATAGTTGTTCCACAGACCCTTTCCACAGGAGAATAATATCATCAATGTATCTGCCCCCTAATAGGTCTGTCCATTGCGTGACATGTCTGCCTCAGGAATGCTCTCTCTCTCATACCAAACCATAAATAGGCAGGCATACAAGGGAACAAATCTGGAACCCATCGCAGTCCCTTGTATCTGCTGGAGCCACTGCCCATCATGCAGAAAAATGTTTTTGGAGAGAATAATGTCAATCATCTCCATCAACATGTTGTTATGCTGCCAGTGGTCAGCAGTTCTTGTACAGAGAAAAGATTTGACAGCTCTAGTCCCAAATTTTGTGTATGCAGGTATAAAGGCTGGTCACATCCATAGTTACAAACAAGAACTCAACCGACCATTCAAAGTCATCAAATTTATTAAGTATATCTTTACTGTCTTGTATGTAAGCCGGTAGGTTGTGTACAAAGGGTTGTAGGAACACATCAACATACTCTGACAGTCTCACAGTGTGAGAGGAATTACTGGAAATGATAGGTCTACCTGGAGGAATTTTGCCTTCTTTATGTATTTTGGGCAGTACATAAATACATGGAAAGTGTGGATCATGAACTGTACTTTTTCCATGTCATATGGAATTGCCCTCGTCTGAGTCAGTATTGGCAAGTGATCACATCCATCGTAACACAAGTACTAAGTCGCCCCATGGAGCTCACTCAAAAAGTGGATATTCTGAAAAAGCATCTGATACTTCCCTTAGGATGGTGGGAATGGTGTGCCCGATAGCCAGAAGAGCTATTGCCTGTCACAGCCTGACCAGTCATACTCCACCACACTCAAAATGTCCCTGTGGAATGGATAGGTATGCCTATCTGGAATGAGCATATATTAAACTAGAGAGTGCACAAATAAACATCAGAAGATATGAGGACCATGGCTGGAACACTTTTGACTGGGATTGGGAGGGATGGTGGAAGGGTCCATGTATGAGTTCTAATTTGAAAAACTGTTAAATCTTCCTTCCAGATTTCCTAAATATATATTAAGAATTATAATTTACACCATCTTCAACTCTTGTGTCTGGATATGGGAACTTTGCAACTTTAAGCTTGAAGTTCCTAAGCCCTAGTTGGTGGTACTGTTTTTTTCTGGGTCATGACCTTTCCCCATAGCTCCTACAGTGCCACAATTTTTCATCTCTTAGACCTGCCGCACTAAGATGAATAATGACATCTGTTGACCAAAGTCTATGGGTTCCTATTTATCTTGCATGTATTGCTGCAGCAATTAGGAGATGGCGAGGTCTTGTTGCTTAGTGGACTAGGTCAATTACTCCAGGGATGTATCAATGGTACCAAAACCCCCCTCTTTTGGGGGTGAATGTGCACTGTACAAACATGCTTCTCGTGATAAGGCAAGATATAAAGGTCTCGTCTGAAGTTAAATGATTGACGTTGCCCTCAGTGCAGAGACATAGAATTTGAATGAAGCAAAGGAAATCATTGATAAGGTCTTAGTTTTGGTTATTGCTTATTGATCCACAGCAAACCTGGCTTGGCTCCTCACTCCATTCTGCTTCACACTATGGTATATGTTTCCCATCCAGTGCTTGTGCTACCGGTCGTACCGAAACCATCCTGTCTTGGTGCTCTGTCTCTTCTTCAGCCTGCGCTCGAAGTCTTACCTCGAGTCTGCTTGATATTAGGTGGCCTAGCCTTCTAAAATAACTGAGAGCCTGATTACGACCTTGGTGGTTGGATCCTCCGCCACAAACGTGATGGATTTCCCACCCGCTGTTTTACAAGTTCCATAGGATATATATGGAACTTGTAATACGCCATACGTGGATATCCCTTGCATTTGTGACAGAGTATCCCATCCGCCACAGTCGTAATCAGGCCCGAGTGCCTTTTTTCAGGACTATTCTGGCACTTTACGCTTGTGGATGCATGGATCTTCGTTTTTGAACCCTGGCGTTACCAATTTGATCCTCGACAGCCCAGTTTGCTGAAACTGTAAGCCAGTAAAAGTGTAAGTAAGAAACCCTATTCTGGAACGCATTAGCTTGTGGTCTCGGCAGCAGCAGAAGAATCTTTGGAAGGAGGAGGAGCACTTTTTGTCTCAGCTTTGTCTTTTATAGTGATTTTCTAAGCTATATTGCTTTCTTTGCTTAGTAGCTCGCCTGAGTCGGCTTACTTGCTCGGAAGTCTGTTTTTCAACTAAAAAGAGGACTAAACATTTAGTTTCAAGGGTGCTAAACTCGAGGAAGGGCCTCACAAGTGCACCTTGTCAAACGATAAAAGGCAAATTGGGGAAAAATAATTCCCAAACAATAACATGAAAAAGGGAATATAAAGGTGAGCTCAGTAAGCAACCAGCCGAGAACTCAATGAATTCTGCAAGAATTCACCCCAGGCTTAAACCTAGCCAATTTAATAAAGGCGTTTGTGGGGAAAGCACTAAAAGCAAAAAAGCCTGAGTCTCTAATCCCCTGTAGTCTTCCAAATCAAGGTGATATTTCTGGCCAATGTGATGTTTCCACAAATGAATTGCTGATGGACCTCTCACCAGACCTTACCATGGAGTATCCGGAACCTAGTTTATCTTCTTCTCCTTTCTTGTTAGGAGTTTTATGTGCAGATCCAAACTTGTCACGTTGGCCATACTTATCATACTCCACATTTCAGGTTGGCAGTGTCACCACAAGGAAACTCTAGGCCACTGGGTGCAAAATTCCTCTAATGGCCATAAACCAAGGGCAGAGTGAAGGTCCTTCATCCATAGCAGAGGTGAGGTAAAAATGTAATTTATCAGTGCACTAAAAACACAGGGATTTGATGGTTACATGCTAGCAGGCGTAACATTATTTATATTATGTGAGGTTGATGCAAGTTCTACTGTAGTTGCAGGGGTAAGGTGGGCAAATGTTCCTTCTTGGCGCCTTGGTTAACTGTCACCCTTTTTTCTACTAATTCTAATTTGCTGTTGATAAGGCCCATGGCCTCTACCAGGTAACTTATTGTGCTGGTTTACCCCCATTCGCTACTTATAATTTCCATTTACAGTGGTTTTTCTTTTCCCCATTGCTTAATGTAGTCCAAATCCAGCAGCTGCCAGATTTTTCAAAAATAAGAGGGGTGGCCCAACTCATGCTTAGTCATGCTCAGACTGGCCTGTCTTGACCCAGTCTTCGCTTGGACTGTGCCCAATCGTGCCCCCCGCGTGGGAGAAAGTAGGCACTTTTAAGTGCTTCAGCTGCACGGAGTAGAGGCCCACCTCTTCCACCCACTCATGGTGAGGATTAAAGTGTTCTGGGACTCCAAGTCCTGCTCAAAGCCACATGCAAAAGCATCCCATGCAGCAAGAGAAAGTAGATACTTTTAAGCACTTCCGCTGCACGGAGGAGGAGCCTACCTCCTCCACCCCCTCACACTAGCTGGGAGGATGTAATTGTTTCTGGGACTCAAAGTCCCTCTGGAAGCCACAAACAAGAATACAATAAATCATCAATATACATTTACTGCCCCGTTCTCGTTTCCATTCTTGAATAAAATCAGTGCTCGTAGTAGAAAATCTGGATTTTTGTGGCAGTTGTTTAACTGATAAATGGAATGCAAGCTGTTAACGGAAATAAGTAATCACCAAAGACCTTGAGTTATTTGTGTTCCGGTTCAGGGAGGCCCAGGGCTGGAAGCTTGGGCTAGACTGTTCCTATTAAACCAGGTCCTAGACTGATTTGCATATTGCTGGGCTAAAAATGAGATGCATGGTGGATGAAAAAAACGATGGATTGGGATGTGGTCCAGAGAGATTGCCAGCGACTGAGATTAATTCAAGCATCCCATCCATCACCTAGCTGTTGTTACAGTTGATGTCCTAAGTGTGACAGGTATGCCCAACCTGGGTCCCATGCTCACTGTGCCACTGGAAGCAAGTATTACCCACATAATGAGCACTAGTCAGGGTGAAATTGGCCATCGATTGCTTGTGTTTCTATTCCTGGAGAACCAGTTCAGGCTGGACTGTTCTATTGGAGCAGGATAAAGACTAAGGGGGTCATTACGACCTTGGCGGGCGGCGGTAACCGCCGTGCGGCCGCCAATGCAACCGCACTCCTGCGGCCCCCATAATGACATTCCCGCTGGGCCGGCGGGCGCAAACCAAGTTTGTGCCCGCCGGCACAGCGGGGATGAGGCCGCAACATAGGAGCCGGTTCCTAATGGAGCCGGCGGTGGTGCGGCCGTGCGACGGGTGCAGTTGCATCCGTCGCGCTTTTCACTGTCTGCTATGCAGACAGTGAAAAGATGGCCGGGGCCCTGTTAGGGGGCCCCTGCACTGCCCATGCCAGTGCATGGGCAGTGCAGGGGCCCCCAGGGGCCCCAGGACACCCCTTACCGCCAGCCTTTTCCTGGTGGTGCAAACCGCCAGAAACAGGCTGGCGGTAGGGGTGCCATAATCCCTAGGGCAGCGCTGCCCTGGCAGATTATCACCGCTGGGGCTAAAACGGCGGGAAACCGTCAGCCCCGGCGGTGCGACCGCGGCGCTACCGCCGCAGTCGTAATGAGGGCCTCTGTACCGCCAGCCTGTTGGCTGTACGGACGCTACATTACCAATGACCACCTAAGTTGCATATGGCTGTGTCCAAACTGGTGGCACGGTGGGTGAAAAATGGTGGACTGGAATGGGGCAAAGAGCGACTGCAAGTGGCTGAGATTAATTCAGGTATTCCATCCATCATCTTGTTGTTGTTGTTACAAACAATTTTCTAATGGCACTGCTTCCCCAATTCACCATATTGTGTGATGGTTGGAAAATCACTTTGTGCCTTATTTAGAGTTGGCGGATCCGATTCTCTGTCATTAACATGGCAGATGTTTTGTCTGCTATCTTGCAAGTAGTACACGTGGTGAAACCAAGGTCGGACTGAGAACCCAAAGCAGCCCTGGTAATATTGTTGGACTAGCCCCCGGGAAGGGAAGTTGGGAGGGGAGGTGGGGGGGAAGTGGGGCTGCAAGTGTGAAGCACTTCTGCTTTTGTTACCGGGAGCCGATATTGCAAAATTGCTGCAAAATGGGCCCCACTCTTGCAGCCTCCCAAGGTAATGAAATGTTCGATGCCCGCTTCAGCCAGTCTGGCCCTGGGTGAAACTCATGTAGACTAGGATATCTCCATAAACAAACTTTGAAGACTGAAACACAGCTACATTGCAACAGCAAAAATTTAAAGAAAGAAGTTAAGAGTGATGAAAGTAAAATGTGGACAGCAGTTTTTAGACATTCGTTCCATTCATCAGCAATCAGAACCTGGAACATATTTGTTTGACAACATTATTAACTGTAAAGTATGTGTGTATATATATATATAATATATAATACATCAAAACGTTGTCAAAGTCAAAACCTCACGGGGACCGATGTCCCTTGAAGGAGAGCAACAAGCTGTGATTCCAAGTTGACAAGAACGTGTTTATTTCAACAAGATGCAATACTGACGCGTTTCAGAGCAGTAACCCCTTGCTCACAGGTCATATCCAGTGCAAAACACTACATGCATTTAAATCAGAAAACAACTAAACAACATCAAAAAAGGACTCACAGATACTTGTTGCAAATACGTCGGCCATTTTGAAGTGGAATCCATACACTGCAGCCTAATCACACTCCATTATTTATCAAAAATAGAGGCATCGAAACACTGGCTGCACACAATGCAAAATCGGTCTGATTGACAGAGACTAGTCACACTCCAATTGCTCTAGGAGTGTTGCTCCGAAGTACTGCATCATACATTCACGACACAGCTGCGCTGGTGGGGGTGCTTTCATTCCTCCTTGTAGCGGCGGGACAGCCATTGAGCAGAAAAAGTGCAATAGCAAAATGCCACCTATTATAGCCAACGTTATTGGAAATCTCCCGAACATACTGGAGAATATTGAATGGATGGCTGATGGTATTTAGCCGAATATAGAGGAGAAGGTGTGAACGAAACCAGAACCAACAGCCTTAAAGGAATTTGCGATTCCAGTAGTTCTGGATGCATTAAAATTAAATAGTCGTCCCACAAATTCACCAAAGTGTCTCCGAAAGTTAGTACTTAAAAGGGACTGTATTTCTGCTGATGACCTTGCCACCTGAAGTGCGTATGTCTTGCATGCAGATGTGAGCGCCACACGTTTCTGGAACAATAAAGCCTTGAGTCTGCTCAACTTGTCAAAATTCACATTTGACGTAGCAATATGGGGCCAAACCTCAGCTACTTCTCTTTGTCTTGTGGGAGGAAAAAGTACGTTCCCGCAGCATGTAGCAATCTCAGAGACCAAACCAACATAAACTATTCCGGCCCGCATCTCACAAACAGACAACAGTTTTCACTATTGAGGAGAACATAGCTGCCATTTGAAAGCATCTGGAATGCAGGTCTAATTAAGAGGACTGGAACTTCCTTCAGATAACAAGCCAAGTTCGCTGTCGAAGCGTTACACGCCCCATGCAAGAACAGCTGTTTACAAACCATTGAATGGCTGACAGAAATCTTGCATTCACTACCACTAAGAAAGACCTCTTTCATGCCACTGAGACATTTGTACGAGAAGGGAAGCTACTACACCTCATGGATGTAACTATCTCCCAGCCTTTCATATCTGCCTACTGGAATGTGTTTTAAACAGGACGACAATTGGAGTGTTGAAATAGGCAGATTAATGACCCCGTGTATTAACCACTCAGCAGATAGTATTTCAGCCACAGTAAAAGGCAACTTTTCTAACTTTTCGATGTTTAACATGACATAAGTCGCTTCTTTCTTAGCCATTAGTTGTTGTTTGTCGAGTTAAATTAAATGTGGAAAATATGTCCCTTGACCTAATGTGTTACCAGGGAACGTGACCTGCCTTCAATGTTTGAAGTGTCTAACCCAACAGCATAATGGACCTTAGTTGACTCTGTCCATGGTGTAACGAAGACATATCACTCTGTATTATGTCTATTGCAGAGGAAACAATGTTGTTTAAGGTGTATATCCTGTCGGACAGGGTATTAATCCCATTATCTACAACAGCTAATGCCTTCTGTAAGTTTTCCTGGTCTATTTGCCTTAACCGGTAAGCAGCTACTTGTTGGGAAAGCTTCCAAATTTAATTATATACTGCATATAAGAAGCACTTTCTGCGTTGTTTTCTGGGACCTAAGAGGAAGTCCTGTAAGTCAGTGTCATTACACAGGAGACTGAGGTGTTCTCTAACAGCATCTAGTGAGGAACTCTTCAACCATTGCTGGTAGGGTTTCCCTACACTGTATGTTGTTATTATACCCGCATGTTCGGCTGACACATAGCGAGGGTCTGGCCTACTAGTTCTAAAACCCCCCATGGAGTTTATAAAAACATTTATGACACCCATTGGTATCTATTGGCCACAATAACCACCCACCAGGACATGACAGTAAAGCATTAAACGTGCCATTCTGGACCCATTCATCGAGCTGTTCTTCTGTTGCTTTTATATACTTTTACCGTTTGTAAAAATAATTAGGAGCAGGAATACTGAGCACATTCAGTTCCTTAATCTTTGCTAAGCCTAAACAACTAGTTTGTTGTACAGTTCCATTTAAAAATATAATTTGAACAGGTATCAGGCATGCTCTGAATAAAGCTTCCTTCTCCCTTATTTGCCAGTTTCTAGTTCCCCACACACTTTTTAAGTCAATCGACTTCAGCCAATATTCATAGCCTTCTATAGCTAACCGGGAAACAAAGGAATCTGAATAAATGAATTTTGTATCTGTCAATAATATGTGTACATTTTCTACTGATGGCAATTTGAAATAATATGACTCAACATTTCTAACAAACTCCTTTTTCACAGCAACCTTTTCATGTACTAGATCCCCAACCTTAGGAATCCAGCCGGTAGGTGTTATTGGTACATCCTTAATTCCTGTGGAAACAGCATTGTCATCACGGAAATGTTGTAATTCCTGCAAGATAGTGACACATTCATTTATATCAAAAGGTGTTTCTGATAACTCCACAACAGGACCATCAAGATCTGGAACATACATTTGAGTTCCGAACAGGCACTCGTATGAAGTACGACCCCCCCAGTGACCTTCTAAGCAGATTGTTAAGTGCTCTCTGGACTTCATACAGGTGGTTAAGCCAACTACGATCCGTACCTAAGACTCTGGCTGTTGAGGACTACTTTACATCACGGTTTCGTCGCTCCACGACACTATTTCCCTCAGGATAAATAGAGACGAGTAATGGAGTTGGACCCCTAACAAAGCCATGGCGTCCCTGAATGCCCTTGAAGTGAAAGCAGGACCCTGGTCCGAGAGGAAACTCGCAACTGCACATGTACCGATAAAGACTTGCAAATCTTTAATAAGAGTCTGAGCGTCAGACGAGTATTGTGGCCACACCCATAGAAATCTGAATAAAGAGTCAACAGCGACTAAAATGTATTTGTATGCACTATCCAGTATTAGGGGGCCACAGTGGTCCAAGTACACACATTGTAATGGTTTGATGGAAATAAGGAGGGGTGTCTGCGGTGGGGGTTTGACGGTGGAACCCTTAATTTGTTGGCAGATGTCACAACAAAGGACATACTGCTTGGCCTGTTTATATAAACCTGGCTATCAATAACGTGCTTGCAACAATGATATTGTAGCTGCCACACCAGCATGGGCAGATTCTACCCCCACATCCACTGCTTTAATCAGCTATGATCTTATGTCTTTGTTGGGAATTACTCGAACCCCCACGCCTGGTGTCTTTACTTTGGCATCTAGGCAGCCTCCCATTCAGTAGGAATATTTAGCAGGTAATGCTTTTGGAAAGGGCGTGCCTTCAGCCGTGGCTTTCACGGCAGCCCATATGTCATCGTCCGGTTTTGTTACAGAACGGGTTACTGCAGTAACAGCAGCCATAGCTACTGCTGATTTTGCGGCTTAATCAGCCAGTGTATTTCCAGCAACGAAACGCTGGTGTCCAAGTGTATGTACAACATGGACATTTGGTAGCATTTCCTTCAGATCCGCTACTTTTCTCCATGGAAGTCTGTTTTTAATGGCGTTGACTTTGGAATCTCTGAATCCATTCTGGCGCCAGTAATGCAGGTATTCATTGAAGGACTGGACACAGTAGTACGAACCACAAACAATCAGTATTAGCTGTGCAGAATCCGTATGTCCCAGTGCCATCACCAGAGCCTTTAGCTCTGCTAATTGTGCTGTGCAATCCCCTAGGGTTTGCATGAATGTATGTTGGGGGCAAAATTTATTATCCTCCATGTAGCCACTTACGACTGCGCAATCAGCGGATTATTGATGTTTTGTGCCAATTGCAGGTTGTGCTGAGCCATCGGTGTACATGACTCTTTGATATTGATCAATAGGCAGTGTATTTGCTGTAACTGGGTATTCTAGTTCATATTGCAAATATTCTTGAGTTTGTAATTTCAGGTCAAAAATGTAGTCTACATCAGTGGCTGTAAAAGACGTTGCCCATTGAATCCAACATGGATGTAGTTTAGCGTTTGGAATGCTGCCATTGGTAACAGCCTCAAGGGCTGGGATTGGAGAGATGACAATAATGCGTTTCCCTTGGGTTAGAGGTCTTTCTTCAATGACGGCCATCTGATCAGCAGTGAGAATTTTCTCAGTGGAAGCAAAGCGTTGGTCTGATGCTGAATACAAATGTGATTTGTATGGAATCAGGACCGTCTCACCCTCATTGAAAGTTACATAGGTGAAACCAATGGCACCAGCAATTTTTCTGATGAACAGATGTTTTTTGTTGTCCCTTGTGTGTAAATGTTGTGCTGCAAGCATGTCTATTTGCAAAGCTCTGAGAATGTGTGTGTGTTCGACTGTCCAAAATTTACTTAAAAAGTCAGGACGTATTAAGTCATATAAAGGTTTTATGCATGACGCATAATCAGCAATGTAAGTTCTACCAAAATTTAGGAAACCCAATAGGGATTGGAGTTTTTTAATTTTATTTGGAGGTTGTAACTGTGCGCATTTTTCCAAGAATTGTGGCGCTAGGCTCTTTCCTTCATTTGATAGCTCTTATCCCAGAAACAGGATGCTAAGGAAGGTTATTTTTGTTTTTTTTAAATTGAACTTGTAACCGAATTCGGCAAATCCCACAACAATGCGGGCTACCCATCTTAAATGTTGCAGCAATTCATCATCTGTGAGATAAATATCATCTACATAGGACAATGCTTCAGGGTCAATGTTGGCCGATACTAAAGTCACACGAGCTGCGAACAGTCCTGGACTGTTCTTGTACCCCTGGGGTAAACAAAATAATTTTCTGGGAGCCTAGTGTGCTGAAACTTGTTAAGTTTCTACTCTCAGGTGCTATATTTTGGCAGAAGAGACCGTTGGAAATGTCCAGTGTTGTTTTGTATTTTTAACGCACTATGGGGGTTATTACAACTTTGGAGGAGGTGTTAATCTGTCCCAAAAGTGACGGTAAAGTGACGGATATACCACCAGCCGTATTACGAGTCCATTATATCCTATGGAACTCGTAATACGGCTGGTGGTATATCCGTACTTTTGGGACGGATTAACACCTCCAAGTTGTAATAACCCCCTATGTTGTTTATAAGTGCTGTGCTATGTGAGTTTTGTATAGCGTTTGTGCGTGTATGACTGTTTAAATGTCTGTAGTCTAAGACTATTCTGTACGAATGATCCAGATTAGCTACTGGGAATAGGGGTTTATTTATTGGTGAGATACAGGGTTCGATTACGCCCTGGTACTCCAGTTGTGTGAGAATTTCCCTCACAGGTGCTTTTTGCATCATGTTTTATTGGATGTTGGGGTCGAGGTTGGGGTTGATTTTTAATAGGGATTACATGATAGGGGGAATCTTTGTCCCATCCTTTGTCGGTGCGATATAACGCGGGTGCCTGTGCGAGTGCCCAATAAATGGCGTAGGATTCTGCGAGCTCTTTGGGAACAAGGGGCAAGAAAGAAGGTTTGATAACATCTTCCCCATATGGACAGGTACAGACAAATTCAGGTGGCCAATCCCTTACGGGCAATAGAATATCATATACGTTTAGAACGCGGTCCCAAAAATTGCATCGATTGTGCGCTCAATGTGTCCTTCTAACTGTAGCATTACTTTGTACACCCTATCAGGCATGGAGACACGCATGTCTGCAGTATCTACTTGTAGGAAGTCATCAGTTGCTTTCACCTCCAGATGCTGTAGAAGATTCCGGCGAACTATTGTGACCTCTGCCGCGCTGTCTAATAGCGCTAATGCCCACTTCTTATTCTTCAATAGAGCCCTCTTCTTGAGTGGCATGTCAAACTGCAATTGCTGCCACCTTTTTCTTTTTGAATTTGGGTTTTTGTTGGGGAAGTTTCTCTTCTTTTGTAACAGAAACGTCTGTTGAACGTTGTGATTCCTGTCTCGGTTAAATGTACTCAGTTCTTCGCTCTGACCGCCCACCTCTCACTGCGTTTTTCCAGCAAGTCCTGAAAGGAACGAGATTGGTGTGTATCAGTATATTGATATCTTTCAGGCGTTTTTATATTAGCTCTATTTCTGAGATTATATCTATTCTGTGTTGTCTCCGTATGCAGAGATTATCCCCTTTCTTTTTTAGGAGTTTGTTGTTTTTTATCCCAGCGTTTCTTAGTACCCTCAGGCGCTTGCTTGGTAGAATCTTTACTAGATTTACCTTGGAATTGTGGTTTTGTTGTTCTGGCCCCCAGACTATCTCGACCAATACTAGAGTAGGTCTCCGCGATAATCTTTGGAAGCTCACGTTCTTGATCCTGTGGAGGAACATCCCTGAGCTGCATGCGCACTGCTAGTTCGACTGCTTCCCCTTTAAGGTTACTTAATATAATTGAGGATACTGTGGCAAAGTTGCCCATTGGTTGCATCCCCAAGTCCAGGGCCGGGGCAGCCCCATATTCATCTTGAATTTGTTTCAACACTTTAGGTAAATTGGCAAGTGTTGGCGTACCGTGTGCTGTAGTATACAGTGTGGCAAATAATGTGCTCCATGTATTACAATTATCTATAGTGGGAACAATCCCAAATGGCAAGCACATGGGTAATATTCTGTGTTTGTCCTGAGGTCCTGTATGGGGAAACACTGCCTCCAGCGCATTTATTTTTTGAGCTAACCAAAAAATAATTTCTTCTTGTTTGGCGGGTACTCTGCCCATGACCGAATGTACAGTTGCAGGATTAAACCTGGTGTTACTGCATGTGGTTGCGCTGGTGCAGCATGTGCTGGGTTTGTGTTTAATGTTCGCATTACAAACTGTACTAATCATCTGTATATTGCCGTCAGATCAGCATATAAACGATGGACTTCAGCTACTGTTAACGTTCGCTGCAGGAGGGTGAGGTGTATAAGTGGCCAGGTAGCACCATTATTACTTAGAGGACCTAACACAACGTGCAAAATTGTGTGGGGTAGGGCTCCATCAATCCAATAATTATGTTCTTGATAAGATAGAGGTATTTCTACATATGCATATGCTCTGTAATTGTGCAGGTACATTTGCTGGTGTATAGATATGAAATGTATTGGAGTTACCATCAACTGCTGGAAATGTGACTGAAGAATACAAAAGTTCTGTTCTATAGGCTGGGTGAGCCTCAACAACAAATGTGACTAGACCCCCCGGGCCGTTAGGCCATGTGCCAGTAAATGTGCAGTAAGGGGTGGTCGCATATTGACTGCAATTGCTACCTATTGTAGATTTGCCATAATAAATGGTAAATTCCTTCAACGATAAGCACACCAAATGGGGATTATCCTTTTATTGGTTCAAGCTTGAACAACCTACAGTGTTAGTTAGGTACTCCCTACTTAGCTGAGGGGAGATCCTCAAACCCACGGACATCTCCGTATATAGTACTGAGGTGTCTTTGTATGTAGTGAGACAGAGGTACTCCGGAAGACGCGAAAATTAGAGCCGGACCAAACGTTGGCGGCACCATGTCACGTAGGCTCTCATTATTCTAATGAGACTACTGGATTTGTACTGCAGGTTCACCTGCGGTGTGGGGGACTGAGTCTGAACCCACTACAGGTGACACCTGTCAGTGTTATCCGGGTTTTCCCTCCAGCTAACTATCAGTGCCTCATCTCTACCCAAGAGCAGGGATGATTGGGCAGCCGAGCGTATGACACAATTGACTCCTCAGGGAAATCGTGGTCACTCAGATCGCATCCCTTTCCTAGAGAAACAGATGTGATCTGAGTGACCACGATTAGTCTCACATAAACAAGGACAAGCAGAGGCAGTATATGTTTCAATAAGATTTTAATGAAGCAACTGCATTTTAGATAATAAAGCATGTACTGCAATAACCAGGATGATAAAGCACGACGGGATTAAAATTGTGACAAGGAGAGTGAAACATAAAAATACCACTACCATATTGTCACTAGAGTCAATAGACTACTTCCTACCTAGGCTATTTTAGAGCACAGCATGTTAAGCTCTAGTTCTGCCCTTCAGGTTTCCCTGGGAAGACATCCTCCCTCATGCCTGAACAAGAGGCCTGAAGTCTGCATAACCAGCTGTAGTGAAGCATTCAGCTATCAGCATACACTCATGGTCATCTGGCTGGAATCTCCCTCTAACGCGCAAGGGACAGAAAAGGGGTTTTATAATAAAACAGCTGATGTTCTGAGAAAATGTCCCTACGTAAGGATGCGTATGTTTCTATGAATACCAGAGACAAATCGTTACCACGTTTACCGGCAACCTATCTAACCGCAGCCTTGAGAGAAGCACTGAGTGAACGAAATGTCTTGTTTAAGAACGCAGTGCTGCCCTAGGCAAACAACAGCTAGATAGAGAGAAATAAAAGAAGACCACAAGTGTGGCTATTGTTAAAATAATAAACAAAGATGAATATAATATATCTGGGTTAAAGTGCACAGCAGCAGACCTAGTATGCTAAAATAACGTGCATGGAGCTATAACTAAAATGGCTACACAACAAGTTCACTACTGGCCCTGCGGAAGGACTCTCAGAGGACTGCCTGCTGCTGGGACCTGCTGTCCATTCTGCCAGACTGCTGCTGTACCTAGAAGGACTGCTTCGCTGCCTGGAGCCTGCCTGGAACCTTTGGAGACCAGCCCTGCAGCTTCACCTGCATCCAGGACTCCAAAGGCTACATTTGCTGGCTTCCTGTTCAGAGCCACAGGGACATAACAGGCTCCCACCATCTTGAACCCACACCTGGACCCAGTCTGAGGGAGTCCTGAATCCCCAAAAGGTCTCCATCTACTCCTGTACCCTTGGTTGTGGTGCTAAAGGTTCCCTGATGGCAAATTTCCAAAACTGAGGACTTAAATAAAATTTTCCAAAAAAGTGTTCTGAGAACCAGGAGATTGGGACCCACCTGCTCACCTATCCGCCCTAGGTGCATTGCTGGTCTAGTTGACTTTGTGGCTTCTCCCGGTACATTCTTCTCTGCAGCAGCAAATCCTTTTCAGCTGTCCTTCGCAAAAGACGTATCTGAACTTGTGGAACTGTCTTATGCTACAGCCTTCTGCTTCATCCTGATGGAGATTTTTCACTTCCATCTTGATCAATAAGTCCGAAGTTAAAAACCTTCACTGCTGCTTCTCTCCACAGGTATCTGATAACAACGCTCTCTCCTCGGACACTCCTGCAGTCTTGCCCAGCTGAACGTCTACTTTCTCAGAGACTTTTTCTTCAAACATTTTCGAAGTCCTGAGGTGAGCACTGACAGGGCCCAGTACACTTTGTGTATCTGAAAGGTGCTCTATCGCCATCAGCCTTAACTTTTGACTTTGTCCCGGTCCAGCCCAACCAGATGTCTGCTGTTGGCGCTTTTAGTTTTTAAGCGCTATTTTACACTTAAAATGTTAAAACTTCATAATTCCAGTTCTACTAATTTGATTTGTATGATTCTAGTGTCAAATAATGTATTACAGTTTTCTCTATTTTTCTAAACTGGTTGTATTATGTTGTGTTTTCGCGTTGTTACTGTTTTTGTAATGCATAAATACTTTGCACATTGCCTCTAAGTTTAGCCTCACTGCTTTTTGTGCCAAGTTACCCAGGGGTAAGCACAGGTTACATTAGTGAACTTCTGTGGTTCACACAACAAGTGATTATGGTTGTTGCTTGACCAGGGCTCATACCACAGTCAACCAACAACCCAATTTCTCACAAAGAGGAAAATACCTTAGGGGATCATTGTTGTGCAGGAAGGCATCCTTTCCCCTCAGTGCTCGTCACAGTCCATGGCCCACCCCTTTAAATAAAAAACAATAATAAATAAATAAAAGGTTTGCAGCTGCTGCTGCTGGCGGGTGGGCAATCCTACTCCGCCATAGTGCCATGCACTTTGGTATGTATGAATTCCAATTTGCAATTCAGTAACATGTTACCGAACTGCACTATGGAATTGGGAATACATACCGATTCTGTATTAGGAAGGGGCGTGTCAAGTGTGTCCCTTCTTAATACCTAACAGCAGTGGTATGTAGGAATGTTTTGTGACCCAAATGTGGGTGAAAAACATTTGCATTTTACCACCTATTTGAAGTAGGTGGTAACCCATTCGCAAACAGGAAGGGGGTCCCCGAGAGACCTCTTCCCCTTTGTGAATGCATGCAAAAATGTTTCGCAAAGTGTTCCACGACCACTGCCTACTCTTAAAATTAAAAAAGAAAACTTTATATTTTTCTTTTTTAAATGCGTCCCATTTTCCTTTAAGGAAAACAAGCTGCATATAAAAAATAAAAAAAAATGGAAAAAAAAGACTGCTTTATTTAAATCAATCACAGACATGGGGGTCTGCTGATCCCAGCAGGCCACCATCCCTTTGATTTTAGCGTTTCCCTCTGGGTCGCAATTGCAACCTACCTCATGAATATTAATGAGGTAGGTCGATTTGCGAGCCATTAGAAAATGCTAAATGAAACTCCTGGAGTTTCATACATAGTGATTACCTAATTGCGATTGGCGGAAAATTGCAATTAGGTAATCGCTTTTCAAAATAATTATACATCTGGCTTCGATCCTTAAAATAAGTAGCCCATATATCGCTGAATTCTGGTGAAGGATTGGTAAAACCAGGAGTAAGTGGCTGCGACAATTCTCTGACTATTCTAAAAAGCTCCTTAGAGGCGTTACCTGCTGCTTTTATTTGTTCTGCATAAAAAGTAGATTTAGCCTGATGAATGGCAAGTTGATATTGATGTAGGAGCGGTTTGTGCCCCTCTTTATCAGTGGGATCCCGATTCAGGTGCCATTTTCGTTCTTGTTTGCAACATGACTGCCACAGTTTGTCAGTAAACCATGGTGCACAGTGTTTAGACCTGACACAGTGTTAGATACTCCGAGGACCGACAACAACTGTGGCAGCCCATATCCAATTCTTAAAACCTTCAGCTGAGAGGTCAGGTGGGGGGCGTGTGTTAGTAGGAATCTTATTAAGTGCCTGTTCCAAGCCATTGAGGTGACTTTATTCCAATTCCTCCCACCAATTACCTTAGGCCCAAAGGCTGCCACGCCCCTCACCTTCGCCCTCAAAGATGGGCAGCTCACTTTAAAAGTGATAACATGATGATCAGCCCAGTTAAGCAGGATGGCTTTAATAAATGTAAGATCACTCGAATTAGACAATACCATCCAGAGTGTGCACTGCTATGTGACTGGGGGCTTTAACCACCTGGGTGAAGCCGAAATTCAGCATGGATTCTATTAAGGCTGCAATGTCCCTATTAGAAGGGTCTTCCAGGTATAAATTAAAATAACCAAGAATGGCAAAGGGTTGATAAGCCAGAAAGCCTCTAGAAAATCAAAGTGTGGGTCCATAAGTCTGGAGAATACAGGGTTAGCTGCGAGCTTCAATCTAAAAAAGGCTACCTCTTTTGTCCTTGAAGCATGGAACATCATAATTTCTAAAGTGTAGTTCAGCAAGACGTGTAAATGACCGCTCGGCCTCCTCTTCTGTGACCACAATAATCCTGCCATGAATTTGTGCAGCCTGCAGGAATCGCTGCTACCAAATCAGGGCCTGAATCTTCAGATGCCCAAGATTCAGTGATGAAAAGACAATCAAGATGGCGTGAGATAACGAGTTCATGAATTTCAATGTTATGTTTGATGAGAAAATGCGCATTTAGTAACGCACAACTAATTTGGGGACAAATAATGGCACCAGCGTCTAAATATTTAATAATACCCATTGTGATGGACAAATAGGTGGTTTCCACTAGCTGACTGAACTTGTACTTACAGCAGGGACAACTGAAAATCCTCTCAGTAGTCAGGTCCACCCTAACACAATTTCTGAAGTTCCCTAGTTGAAGAAGCTTCAAAGGCTGCATACGGGAGTAACTTTTTTTTCCATATCTTTTATTATTATGAACATTAGGAAGCAGTTCCAATTGCAAATCTGTACAGTACAACGTTCTTTCATCTTTTACATCGCAATACAGTGCATAGTTATTATCATGCAATATAATACGATTGCTAATTGTAGTATTATAGCTATGCATATCAGTTGGACATCGGTGCTCTTGCTGAATTTTTCACCAGTATTACAGTCTTAATACCACTGTGTGATGTATATATCTGATGTATCTAACAGAAAACAGAGTTAACAATATGACTAATATGAACTAGGTGCACATTCCTGGTATGTTGGCAGGAGCAGGGACTGGGATTCCGGTCTTCGGATGGGGCGGGACACTATTCAGTGGATGAGTGATTTGGTTATCCCTTATTTACGGGAGTTTCACATGCCTGTAGTCGGCCAAGGATTCTCTCGATTCCCTCTATAACTGTTGCCCAATCTGGGGGTCGGGATAGGAGGCCATCAAGTGCGTGTGCCATCTGTAGTATTCGCTGTTCTGCGAGTACTCCTGTGCGTAGGTCTGTTAACCATCCCGTAATTGATGGGGTTGTACTAGATTTCCAGCACATTGCTAGGTGTCTTTTTGCTAGAATTAGCGCTGTGTCTAAGATCTTGTTAGTGGCCTTGTTCTTTGGGTATCTATGTGTTACTCCGAGAATATAATGTGCTATGTAAAGGCGTGTTCCCCATCACGTGATCCTATTCAGTGTCTCAGTTATGGATTCCCAGAACTCGTTTACATGGGTGCATGTCCATACCATGAGTATGAAGTTGGCGTTACTGGTGTGGCATCTCAGGCATTTACCTTTAATGGTCGGGTAAATTTTCACCAGCCTTGCGGGGGTAATGTAAGTGTGGTGTAGATAATTAAATTGTAGGTATTTATAACTAGCATTCATTGAAATAATCTTTGGGACTAAAAAGAGCTTGTTCCCATTGTGTGTCTGAGCGCTCCTTGGAGCTCTTTTTCCCAATATACCCATAGCGTCCATGGGGACGTTTATTGTCTACGTGTAGTGCTTTGTATATGTTTGTGATTGCTTTTCTCTCCCCCCCATGTGTTAATAATGTCTGCAGCAATAATAGAGTTCGACGTAGCAAGTTAGCGCCGCATAAGCGAGGAAGGTACCTAGTGGTATGTCATAGTCATTTACTAAGCTATCAAATTGAACCAGCATATGGTCTTCGACAATGTCTCCCCCGCAATTTCCCAGGCGGACGCCGTCCATTTGTAGCGATTATTAGTACATCCCGGCAGGGCCCAGAGTGGTAGTTGTGGTGCATATGGTATTTTTGCAGTGTTTTGTGTACGTACTTGATCCAGCACTTCTTGGCATTTCGCATTAGTAGATTGCTATCGCCTACTGGTGCATCTGATCCTGGCTTCATGATCAAGCTTAAGAGCCTGTTTGTGTCACCGTTTCGATATGTGTTGCTCAGTTCGTGTAGATTTTGTCCTGCTAGCCAGCGCATAGACCACTGGAGTTGGGCCGCCACAAAATATTATTCGTAATTTGGTGCTCCCAGTCTGCCCTCTGATATAGGTGCATGAAGTTTTCCCAAAGCTATCCGGCTTCTTCCATTACCCCATATCAATGCTGTAAGAAGGGAACGCATATCGGCAAACCATTTATTCAGAAGGGAAACCGGCAGAACCGAAAGCGGGAGCATCAGCATCTTTGAGATGGCCAGCCTACCCATTGGGGACAGAGAAAGGAACATCCAGAATTGCAAAGAAGATCTAGCTCCCGTCAGTGCTCTGCCGATATTTGCGTCTATAAGATCTTTTTCTTCATGGTATATTCTGACCCCTAGGTATTTAAAAGTATTGTATGCCCACGACAATTAGGTGGTAGGTAATTTTTCTCATTGGGCCGTGTTCAAGGGTGTGATGGGGAACAAACAGGAGTCCTCCCAATTCACTTTGAGGTCAGACGCCCTGCCGAACTCCTGCAACAATGCCATCAGTTGGGGCACTACCCCAGAGGAGTTGCGGAGGTATACCAGCGCATCGTCCGCGTATAGTGAGACGATGTGCCAAGTATCTGCGATGTATAATCCCCAATCGGGTGCATGCGCCCGAGGGCGTGCTCCAAGGGCTCCAACGCCAGCACAGAGAGTAGTGGTGATAGTTGACAGCCCTGCCGCATCCCTCACCCATTAATAAAGGATTTTGAGATCAGAGTGCCCGTCCTCACCCGAGCCAACAGCGCTTGATGTAATAGGGTTATCCATTTCAAGAAATTAGGCCTGATGCCCATTTTTTTTAGCACCATAATCAGGTAGGACCCCCAGTGTATCAAATTATTTTCTATATCTAGCGATGTCACCCATGAGCCCATCTCCCCCATTCGTGCCCAGTTCATGAGAGAAAACAGTCCCCGGAGTTTTAGGAAAGTGCTTATGCCCAGAATTAATCCATTCTGGGCAGTGTGAATTAACCCAGTGAGTATGGGTGTGAGTCTGTTTGCTAACATGCGGCCTTGGATCTTGTAACTGGAGTTAAGAAGTGATAACGACCTGTATGACCCCATCAATGAGGGGTCTCTGCCCGGTTTCGGGAGGACCACCAGTGTCGCCTCCTTCATAGACGCCGGGAGGATCCCCTTGGCATAGCATTGTACGTTGATATCAGTTTAGGGGCTAAAATTGTCTGGTATGTGGCATATAATTTGATCGGCCACCCATTTGTACCTGGGATCTTCCCCGTGCCATCTTTAATTACTTCCTCTATCTCTGATAGGTGCAGCGGTAATTCCAGTATTTCCCTGTCTGTAGGGGTTTGGGCATTCTCCGACCACAAAAGCCAAGCAGGAGTCTGCCCGCCTTGTCTCCTTCTGCATGTTTACGTGCTTGGTAGTCCCTATAATTCAACTGGGCTAATCTATCGAGCGCTTGTTTGTGATCTATACGTATGTTCTCTAGTTGTTTGGCCACAACGCTATCCATGGGTAGGAGCTGCTCATAGAATCACAGCTTGGTTTCCAGGTCTTGGAGCTCCCTGCACAGAAGCAGCTCAGCCCCGAAGTTCGTTTTTATTGCATGACCCCTCAGTACCACCTTGAAGGTGTCCCACTCTGTCCCTACATCTGTTTCCGTGCCCTCATTTCTCTCGAAGTAGGTATTGATATTCCCTCTAAGGGCGTTCCTATATGCTGCGTCTCGCAACTCCATTACGGGAAGTTTCCAAGTGGGTATGCTCGGGGGAGTACGGTTCCAACGTATCCATATCCGCAGGGACGAATGGTCTGATAATGCCCGTCCAAGATACTCTGCATTGGTACCCTTGAGCAATGCTTCAGAGTTGCAGTAAATAAGGTCAATCCTAGTGTGCAGAACATGAAAACCCAATTAATATGAGTATACGCGCTCAGTGGGATGCAAGCTTTGCCACATGTTGTGTAGTTGATTGTGTATTGCCCACTGGCATAACTGCTACACTAACGCAACAGATTGGGCACCCAGCACCGGTGGGCAAGATCTGTCCAACTCTATGCTCGGGGTACCAGTAAAATCCCCACCCCAGTAGCATAGTGCTATCGGATTATGGAGTAGAGATGCAATAAGTGTCTGCAGAAATGTATTCTGATTTGTATCAGGGGCATATAGTGAAATAAGGGAAATTGGTGCTCCATCTAGGTTCCCTTCCAATATTGCATATCGTCCTTCTGGGTCTGTCCTAGTGTGTAATGTCTCAAATGGTACCCCTGGTGCCACCCATATCAGTGCCTCCCTGGCGTACCTGGAGTATGTGGTCCCTACTGTAGTCCCCTGCCATCTTTTTCGCATTTTTCCCAGATCTGGAGCCGTGAGATGTGTCTCTTGTAGCAAGGCCACATGTACTTTGTAGCGACGTAGGAACTGGTAGACCTTGTATCATTTACTAAAGGCAGCTAGACCTCTTACGTTCCATGTTGTAAAAGAGTATTGTGCCATTTATCTGAAAGTGTATGGTGTTAACCGTGTCTTGGATGGCCTTTGAGCAGAGGCATCTTGGGAATCCAATATTATATGTACTGCTCCCCCCCACTACAACAGCGACCTCCCTCCATTGAGGAACCCGACATTCACACCCTTTCAAAACCATTGGTAACCCATGTAACAAACCTGCTAGCAAAACATAAGTACAACATTAAACTCCCAAACCCAGGCTGAGGCGCCAACTGGTGATCAGCCAACAGCACTGTAATGTTGATACAAAATGTAACCATTGTTGTTCATCTATGAATACACCAAGGTGTATTGGGGTTTTTGTGGCAGGGCTATCAGGAGCTAGTAACATAGTATCCTATATGATAATCCTGCTCAGCCCATAAGGTGGATTTCATTGACATGCCTTCTATTTATGCTGTAATTCTTCTGATTTTGGAGCCCCTTGCAGTTAGCCTGGAGCTTGACTTATAGCACGTCCTCAGCGGTTTGTGGTGTCACCAGTGGGCCGTTGCCTAAAATTACATGCATCTGTTCCTTGTCTAGGGCTGGGGGATCCACATCCTGCTGCTCCTCTCTCAACTCGGGGGAAGGAGGGGGTCCAGCTCGCAGTTCCATCTCAGCCAGCACCTGCACTCTCTTTGGACGCTTGTTCTCTAGAAGGGCCTGCCCGTGAGTGCCGTTTACTGCCAGTAGGAATCCCTCTTGTCTTGTGCTTTGTGAAGATGATTTCCGTTCCACTTGGTTTATGCCTCTGTTCTCTAACCATGCCCAGGCCTCCTCCGGTGTGGTGCGAAAGGTGGTATTGTTATCCGTTATGATCCGGAGGGTCGCCGGGAATTGTAGTGCGTATTTAACATCATGCTTAAGAAAGATGCTCTCGTCTGTTGTATTTCCAGGATAAAATTGGGATTGATGTGTACCTGCTCGTTTGATATTCTCCAGGGCCTCTGGCGCAGGCCAGTTGTAGGATGTGGTATCTGTCTCTATAAATAAAGATGCAAACCACCACCGGTCACGGAGGAGCCCCAGGGCGAAGGGGCCTGCCAGGTACCCTGTGGGCTCTTTCTACTGAGAAGAAGGATGAATGTTTGCCTTGTATTACTGTTTGGGATGGCCAGTCTTCCATGCAGAGATCCATGCTGCGGCCCTCTTCTTGTTCTGGTAGCCCCACCACGCATTTATTGTTGCGACGGGACCTCCCTTCCTGGTCTTAATCTGCTGTCATAGTTGCAGTACCTCTTTTTGCAAGTCGTTGATGTGAGTGGTAGCGTCCGCAACCTTGGGGCGCATCTCAGTTACTGTTTTCAGTGGTTTCTACACGGTCCTTCAGTTTCTTATGATCTTCACGCAGATGGCCTATGTCAATCCGCAAGGAATTAATTTTGGATTCCAATGTGGACTTAATATCCAGCACTGTGTTTAGTATGTCATTAAACTTTTGTGTGTGTTCAGCTAGTGTTGTCGCCAACGAGGCGCCCGGGGAGCCCCCTTGCTCCCCCAGCTCCATCTTCTCCTGCGTTCCTGGTGAAGTCATCCCTGGCCTGTCTGGTTTGGTTTGTCCCATCTTTTGTTGTTGCAAGTTCGGACCGGGGGAGTATATTTATGACTGTTGTACCAGTAGGGGGTGAGTGGCGGGCATGTGGCACGTCTGCGTTATTACAGATATCTGGTACTAGTTATTCGAACTCCCATCAACTTGCAAAGCTATGGCACTGCGGTCTACTCACAGGATGTCCGGTGTGGGGTGGGTTCATTTCACGCGTGCCCGGGCAGAAGCTCCGTGTTCTCCCCCCCCCCGGTCTCGCCCTGCCGTTCTGTTCAGGTGGGGGGTCTCTGTTGGGAATGCAGCCCTCTGGTGGAGCGGTTATCGAAGGGCTCCTCCACTGCTCCTCCCGACAGGGCTTAGCCTGCCGGCACACCCTGTCTCGTCAACGGTATTTACGCGGGTGGGGGGAAGAATGTAGGGTCCCCCTCTTTTACACTTCTGCCGCTAGGACATACCACCCGACGGGCAGCCTCTGAGCCCGGGCCCCCCACCGAGGCCTCAGCAGCCCCTCCGCTGGTCTCCGTCTCCTCGCAACCACGTTCCATGTCGAGGCACTGCTTCCATTCACTGGGCCATACGCCGCTATCCCTCCGCAGCACGTCTCGGGTGAAGGCTCTTACGAGCACTCCTCCTGCATCCAGAGTCCTCTGTGTTTCCTTCCCTGGCGGCGGATCCCTGTACTCAGGGATCCCCATACTAGGGCTCATCCACGTCCGCCCTCAGGCCTGTCGAAGTGTGCCGCGTGGCTCCTCGCTGGCAGACAGGCCCAGGTCCGTCCACACAGCTGTTCTTTCTTCCGCGGGGGCCCCACACTAGACGGATTGTGGCGTGGTGTTAGCAAGCCTCAAGCCTCTTGTGCCATTTGAGTATTTGATCCGGCTGTCGCATTTATCTCATGATCTTTATCGGGCCTGGAGTGGAGATGGATTTAGGCCTCCGCTCTGGCCACCATCTTGGCCTGCAGATGGGCACAGATGGGCTTGCTTTTGGCATGCCAGCGGGGCTTGAACCGCTAACCTTCCCCCAAAATGGGCACCGAAAAAAAATCAACCAGGAAGTGTGGCAGTAAAGAAAACTCTCGCTACACAAACAGTGAAACTGCAGTGGACTGGTGTGAGGGGGAGAGGGAAGAGGGAAGAGGGGCATAAAAGAATTCAAAATGCCCAAATACTCAGAGAAAAATATCAGCCAAAGATAAAGCACCTAAAAACAGTAAGACACATAAGAACAGTAAAATCAATAAAACATGCTCCCTTTAATTGAATGCCCAAGAGTTCAAAATCTTGCCTTTTATTGGCAAAACAATACAATACAAAATGCACAAAATGGAGTTATCAGTTACATGCAGAAGAATAAGAGTCACAATCAGTTTTGCATATCTCTAGCGGACCCCGGATATTGATAGTTCAACACAACAGCTCAAAGTAAAAGTTGTTTATCCCACATATTGCATCTCATGATCTGGCTAGTTGTACTTTATACCTCACAAGTTCGCAGCACCCTTGTGGAGAAAATTTGCACTCTCCAAAAACAGTGCAGCTCCACAAGCCATTCTCTACCACCTAGTTAATTCAGGGTAGAATTATGCCTTCAGTTAGCAGGTATGATTACAGGGGGCCCCAAATGTCCTAGGAATGATTTACCTCTGGGATGATAGAATATTAAGGTTCCAGGTGATCTTTTCAGTAGGTCAAGTCGTTCTGCCATTTTTTGCAGCTGGAATACAATGTCTACCCCAAACACAGGTCACTCGCCCCTTCGACAGCAAGAGGACTATGGAGGCAAACAGCTATGGACTACAGGGTGTGTTATTAGTACGTCCCAATATGGCCAGCTTAGGGGATGGCACCATGTCATGTGACTCCGGTCATTTCTGAGAGGGTTCAGAGCCCCCAACACCGATATCAAGTCATCTACAGGTAGTACCATGCCATGTGACTAAAGTACCATCTGGCGCAATACATCTTGCTTTGTAAGAGTTTGCCAGCAATTTTTTCTTGAACAGTTTGAATAGGGTGTGGTGGACCCGATGCAGGAACTTAAAATGTAGGAGGCCTAATCAGACAATAGGGGCCAGGTCCCCGATTTATATAACCACGCCCTGTCTGGGACCACAACCCAAGTCCGTTTACCATTGCATCTTTGCATTATGCACTAGAACTGGGTCATTGGTTTGCATTGTGGAGTAAAGCCTAGTCACCAAATGTTTACTAGATTGAGTAGCTTAAACAAATCCAAGACATGGGAGTTCAACTTCAATGTCGAAAGTATCTTCTCTTCATTAAATGACGCTTCATCCATAAGTCAAATATTGATGGTCAGGGGTCATTCCATAATAACTTCCTTGAAATGAGCGAGTTATTCGAACCAGAAAGTGTTCAACTTTTTTATTAATTCATCTTGAAATTGTTTCATAATGTGGCTCTAGTTCTGATACATTTCACCACTCCACGCGTTCTGGTCTTGCCTCGGTACGTCATTAGGGGCTATACAAATATACATTTACACATAAAGCTGTTTTTAACAATTCATAAAATAAAACATTTAATAACAGTATTATACATCGAAAACTATTAATCTGATCTGTATTTTGTTCAATAGTTTTACACCACCATTTCATATGTACACCCTCCAGCCATCTCTATCAACCTTAATTCTCATATCATTACTTTTCTAGTAAATTACATTTACTTATGTCTTTAAGATCACTGTAGTTACATAATTAAAACCACCCAATTATACATATCTTATTATTGTAGACGTATTGTCGTCAATTGTATTAAACTGTTATTGACATTATTGTTCAATGTTAATCACAATCATCATCATCACAAACCTTTATTCGGCCAGATGCTGACCATAAAAGAACTATAAAAACAATGTTATCACACAACTACATAATAAAATTCATGGAAAAATCAGCTATGGTTCATGGCTAGACACAATAGCAGCATTGATTGTCACTTCCATATTAACGCCAAATCCGGCAACTGCACAAAACATACATATAAATCCAAATAATAAGCTAAAAAAGAAAATACATAAAATTGGACAATGCACCCAACATTTCATAAGAATACCTGTCATTGTCCTCGATATGAACTAAAAATAAATAACTTTAAGGAAAGCTGTGCCCCAACCTACCCCTCCATAGACTTTCTGCATCTTACCACAGCACAGAGGAAGAAGCTTACTCTCGGGCATATTTCCTGGCTGATCAACAATTGGACGTGGAAAAACACTTCTCTGCATTTAGGGTGCCCCAACTTATTCAACAGCAGTTTAAGAAAAGTTCTGAACTGAAGATTAAAACATTTACAAAAGAACATAAAATGTAGCGGTGACTGCTCCCCCAGATCATCACAAGGGCAAGGCAGGACTGGATCTCCGAACGGGCTGCTATCGCCCTAGAAGTACAGTAACCTCCACACTGTTCCTGCTCTACAACGAAGCAAAAGGGACCGCTCCCAGTTAGTGAGGGGTAAGGACATATATAAGGCAGGTTCACAGGTTTCAAAGGATCTATAGAAATTTTAAACAGACACTTTAGCTAGTTCAGAATTCAACATATTTGCGGTACAGTGCTCAAGGGAACAGAGCTTTATTTGCAACTTATTGTTACTTTTAATAACCGCCGGGAACGTAAATAGTCTAGTTCCAATGAAAAAAAGGTTCTAAAAACATAATTAATCCAGGGGATGGATCGACCCTTGTCTAAGCTAAGGCAGTCCGTTAATATGTCCCAACATGGAGACGCCACAGGAATCAACCATACCGTGACCAGATGCGATTTTCTTCAGTTTGAAGGACCCGGGTGTTACAAAAACTCCAAATCACAGCCCCATATGTGGCAGGGGGAATACACTGGACATATTGATATTTTAAGGAGGGAGAGAAGAGCCCTTCCTCTCCTTTAGGTAAATTAAACAGTGCACCAGGCACTCTACTACTCACATGAGGCTGTTAAGAACCCTTAGAATTAAAGATAACACCTAAATAAATCAAAGTCACACTGCATAATGACTGGCCCTTAATTGTGCGCTTGGCGATGTTATTTTAGCCTGGCTCACACGCCATTATATGTGACTTTCCATAATTAGTAGTCCTGTCCAAACTGCTCATAAAAGAAACAAAATGGTCAACAAATGTCCGCAACACGTTAGGGGTGCATACCAGAAGCACTGTATCGTCCACATATAAAAGCACAGGGTCCTGAGTGTGATGTTTATGTAGATGGAAAAAAGCAAAGGGGCCATTATGCCTCCCTGTTGGACCCATCGTTTAAGGGGCAATTTCATGGCCAAATCTCTGTGGGCATTCAGACGGACATTAGCTGCAAGATCTACATGCAGCATATGCAGGAAATTAACTACAGGTGGTTCCATCCCCAAATCCAGTAACATCATCCACAGTTTGGTTTGGTTCTCATGGTTGAAAGCTGTGGAGAGGTCCACAAAGGCCAGGTACAGAGGGCCATGCCCAATCAATGTGTATTTGCTGAGTAACAAACTCAAATTTCGGCATTGCTCCACAGTACCCACCCCCTACCGAAAAACAAACTAGAATGGACAAAGGACATTGTTTTCTTGGGCCCGAGTGGAAAGGTGGTTAAATACCACCCTACCTATGATTTTATCTGCACTATCAATTAGGGAAAACGGTCTGTAACATTTGAGTGAAGCTCAGTCTCCCTTCTGAAATATGGGGACAATGAGGGACATAACCCAAGAGCGGGGAATCTTTATGTTCAGGGATTGATGAAAATGTTGGTAATCAATGGGCCCCACAAGTCCACTTCACATTTTATAAGGTCTGTTGGTACCCCATTGGGTCCTGGTGCTTTCCCACCTGAGCGTTGCCATATTGGCTGTTCAACTTTTGATGGGAAAGCACAGAGGGGCTGGGAGTTACTTAGCCTGAATTTGAAGGAGCTGACTATTCCCAGATCCTCCTCCATGTAACATATGGCACTAAAAGAAGAGATCCAGTCTGATCCCAAGACATTACTTTGCAAAAGCGAGCTTTCCTGGGCGTTTGTGCATCTGATTTTTTTCCACAGTGTTCCAGAAGATCTTACTATTTCTCTCCGCCGCAGCATACCCTATACGTTCCCCATCCTGTTTCAACAGGACCTTCTTTCTAGAATTGAGAGTATTCTTATAAACCAAGCGGGCTGTGATTAGTGCCTTCCTCAGCCTATGATTGGCTAATGAGCACTGAGCGTCAAACCATCGCAGGCCGCCCTCACCGGGCTGAATGGGTTTGAGGCGAAAGTTTCTGATACCCTGATTTAGTCATATTGTTCAAACGTACCTACCCCACTAGCACTTTCTAAGCAATTTGAAAATAGGCCTTTCATTGCCTTAACCCCTTCGCTGCCAGGCCTTTCCCCCCTCCTGTGCCAGGCCTTCTTTTGCCTATTTGGGGCAGTTCACGCTTAGGCCCTCATAACTTTTTGTCCACATAAGCTAACCAAGCCAAATTTGCGTCCTTTTTTTCCAACATCCTAGGGTTTCTAGAGGTACCCAGACTTTGTGGGTTCTCCTGAAGGAGGCCAAGAAATTGGCCAAAATAAAATGAAAATTTCGTTTTTTTCAAAAAAATTGGAAAAAGTGGCTGCAGAAGAAGGCTTGTGGTTTTTCCCCTGAAAATGGCATTAACAAAGGGTTTGCAGTGCTAAACTCAGCAGCTTCCCAGCTTTCAGGAACAGGCAGACTTGAATCAGAAAACCCAATTTTTCAACACAATTTTGGCATTTTACTGGGGCATACCCCATTTTTGCAATTTTTTGTGCTTTCAGCCTCCTTCCAGTCAGTGACAGAAATGGGCATAAAACCAATGCTGGATCCCAGAAACCTAAACATTTCTGAAAAGTAGACAAAATTCTGAATTCAGCAAGGGGTCATTTGTGTAGATCCTACAAGGGTTTCCTATAGAAAATAACAGCTGAAAAAGAACAATATTGAAATTGAGGTGAAAAAAACATCAAATTTTCTCTACGTTTTACTCTGTAACTTTTCCCTGCAATGTTAGATTATCGAAAGCAATATACCCTTACGTCTGCTGGACTCCTCTGGCTGCGGGGATATACAGGGCTTGTAGGTTCATCAAGAACCCGAGGAACCCAGAGCCAATAAATGAGCTGCACCCTGCAGTGCGTTTTCATTCTATACCGGGTATACAGCAATTGATTTGCTGAAATATAAAGAATAAAAAATTGCTATCAAGAAAACCTTTGTATTTCCAAAAAGGGCACAAGATAAGGTGTTGAGGAGCAGTGGTTATTTGCACATCTCTGAATTCCGGGGTGACCATACTAGCATGTGAATTACAGGGCATTTCTCAAATAGATGTCTTTTTTACGCACTCTCCTATATTTGGAAGGAAAAAATGTAGAGAAAGACAAGGGGCAATAGCACTTGTTTTGCTAATCTATGTTCCCCCAAGTCTCCCGATAAAAATGATACCACACTTGTGTGGGTAGGCCTAGCGCCTGCGACAGGAAACGCCCCAAAACGCAACGTGGACACATCTAGAGACCTAGGGGAATCCAAGGAGGGGTGACTTGCGGGGCTCGGACCAGGTTCTGTTACCCAGAATCCTTTGCAAACCTCAAAATTTGGCTAAAAAAACACATGGTCCTCACATTTCTGTAGCAGAAAGTTCTGGAATCTGAGAGGAGCCACAAATTTCCTTCCACCCAGCGTTCCCCCAAGTCTCCCGATAAAAATGATACCTCACTTGTGTGGGTAGGCCTAGCGCCCGCGACAGGAAACGCCCCAAAGCGCAACGTGGACACATCCACATTTTTGGAAGAAAACAGAGGTGTTTTTTGCGAAGTGCCTACCTGTAGATTTTGGCCTCTAGCTCAGCCGGCACCTAGGGAAACCTACCAAACCTGTGCATTTCTGAAAACTAGAGACCTAGGGGAATCCAAGGAGGGGTGACTTGCGGGGCTCGGACCAGGTTCTGTTACCCAGAATCCTTTGCAAACCTCAAAATTTGGCTAAAAAAACACATGGTCCTCACATTTCTGTGGCAGAAAGTTCTGGAATCTGAGAGGAGCCACAAATTTCCTTCCACCCAGCGTTCCCCCAAGTCTCCCGATAAAAATGATACCTCACTTGTGTGGGTAGGCCTAGCGCCCGCGACAGGAAACGCCCCAAAGCGCAACGTGGACACATCCAAAATTTTGGAAGAAAACAGAGGTGTTTTTTGTGAAGTGCCTACCTGTAGATTTTGGCCTCTAGCTCAGCCGGCACCTAGGGAAACCTACCTAACCTGTGAATTTCTGAAAACTAGAGACCTAGGGGAATCCAAGGAGGGGTGACTTGCGGGGCTCGGACCAGGTTCTGTTACCCAAAATCCTTTGCAAACCTCAAAATTTGGCTAAAAAAACACATGGTCCTCACATTTCTGTGGCAGAAAGTTCTGGAATCTGAGAGGAGCCACAAATTTCCTTCCACCCAGCGTTCCCCCAAGTCTCCCGATAGAAATGATACCTCACTTGTGTTGGTAGGCCTAGCGCCCGCGACAAGAAAGGCCCCAAAGCGCAACGTGGACACATCCAAATTTTTGGAAGAAAACAGAGGTGTTTTTTGCGAAGTGCCTACCTGTAGATTTTGGCCTCTAGCTCAGCCGGCACCTAGGGAAACCTACCAAACCTGTGTATTTCTGAAAACTAGAGACCTAGGGGAATCCAAGGAGGGGTGACTTGCAGGGCTCGAACCAGGTTCTGTTACCCAGAATCCTTTGCAAACCTCAAAATTTGGCTAAAAAAACACATGGTCCTCACATTTCTGTGGCAGAAAGTTCTGGATTCTGAGAGGAGCCACAAATTTCCTTCCACCCAGCGTTCCCCCAAGTCTCCCGATAAAAATGATACCTCACTTGTGTGGGTAGGCCTAGCGCCCGCGACAGGAAACGCCCCAAAGCGCAATGTGGACACATCCAAACTTTTGGAAGAAAACAGAGGTGTTTTTTGCGAAGTGCCTACCTGTAGATTTTGGCCTCTAGCTCAGCTGGCACCTAGGGAAACCTACCAAACCTGTGCATTTCTGAAAACTAGAGACCTAGGGGAATCCAAGGAGGGGTGACTTGCGGGGCTCGGACCAGGTTCTGTTACCCAGAATCCTTTGCAAACCTCAAAATTTGGCTAAAAGAACACATGGTCCTCACATTTCTGTGGCAGAAAGTTCTGGAATCTGAGAGGAGCCACAAATTTCCTTCCACTCAGCGTTCCCCCAAGTCTCCCGATAAAAATGATACCTCACTTGTGTGGGTAGGCCTAGCGCCCGCGACAGGAAACGCCCCAAAGCGCAACGTGGACACATCCAAAATTTTTGAAGAAAACAGAGGTGTTTTTTGCGAAGTGCCTACCTGTAGATTTTGGCCTCTAGCTCAGCCGGCACCTAGGGAAACCTACCAAACCTGTGAATTTCTGAAAACTAGAGACCTAGGGGAATCCAAGGAGGGGTGACTTGCGGGGCTCGGACCAGGTTCTGTTACCCAGAATCCTTTGCAAACCTCAAAATTTGGCTAAAAAAACACATGGTCCTCACATTTCTGTGGCAGAAAGTTCTGGAATCTGAGAGGAGCCACAAATTTCCTTCCACCCAGCGTTCCCCCAAGTCTCCCGATAAAAATGATACCTCACTTGTGTGGGTAGGCCTAGCGCCCGCGACAAGAAAGGCCCCAAAGCGCAACGTGGACACATCCAAATTTTTGGAAGAAAACAGAGGTGTTTTTTGCGAAGTGCCTACCTGTAGATTTTGGCCTCTAGCTCAGCCGGCACCTAGGGAAACCTACCAAACCTGTGCATTTCTGAAAACTAGAGACCTAGGGGAATCCAAGGAGGGGTGACTTGCGGGGCTCGGACCAGGTTCTGTTACCCAGAATCCTTTGCAAACCTCAAAATTTGGCTAAAAAAACACATGGTCCTCACATTTCTGTGGCAGAAAGTTCTGGAATCTGAGAGGAGCCACAAATTTCCTTCCACCCAGCGTTCCCCCAAGTCTCCCGATAAAAATGATACCTCACTTGTGTGGGTAGGCCTAGCGCCCGCGACAGGAAACGCCCCAAAGCGCAACGTGGACACATCCAAAATTTTGGAAGAAAACAGAGGTGTTTTTTGCGAAGTGCCTACCTGTAGATTTTGGCCTCTAGCTCAGCCGGCACCTAGGGAAACCTACCAAACCTGTGCATTTCTGAAAACTAGAGATCTAGGGGAATCCAAGATGGGGTGACTTGCGGGGCTCGGACCAGGTTCTGTTACCCAGAATCCTTTGCAAACCTCAAAATTTGGCTAAAAAAACACATGTTCCTCACATTTCTGTGGCAGAAAGTTCTGGATTCTGAGAGGAGCCACAAATTTCCTTCCACCCAGCGTTCCCCCAAGTCTCCCGATAAAAATGATACCTCACTTGTGTGGGTAGGCCTAGCGCCCGCGACAGGAAACGCCCCAAAGCGCAACGTGGACACATCCAAACTTTTGGAAGAAAACAGAGGTGTTTTTTGCGAAGTGCCTACCTGTAGATTTTGGCCTCTAGCTCAGCCGGAACCTAGGGAAACCTACCAAACCTGTGCATTTCTGAAAACTAGAGACCTTGGGGAATCCAAGGAGGGGTGACTTGCGGGGCTCGGAAAAGGTTCTGTTACCCAGAATCCTTTGCAAACCTCAAAATTTGGCTAAAAAACACATGTTCCTCACATTTCTGTGGCAGAAAGTTCTGGAATCTGAGAGGAGCCACAAATTTCCTTCCACCCAGCGTTCCCCCAAGTCTCCCGATAAAAATGATACCTCACTTGTGTGGGTAGGCCTAGCGCCCGAGACAGGAAACGCCCCAAAGCGCAACGTGGACACATCCAAAATTTTGGAAGAAAACAGAGGTGTTTTTTGCGAAGTGCCTACCTGTAGATTTTGGCCTCTAGCTCAGCCGGCACCTAGGGAAACCTACCAAACCTGTGCATTTCTGAAAACTAGAGACCTAGGGGAATCCAAGATGGGGTGACTTGCGGGGCTCGGACCAGGTTCTGTTACCCAGAATCCTTTGCAAACCTCAAAATTTGGCTAAAAAAACACATGTTCCTCACATTTCTGTGGCAGAAAGTTCTGGAATCTGAGAGGAGCCACAAATTTCCTTCCACCCAGCGTTCCCCCAAGTCTCCCGATAAAAATGATACCTCACTTGTGTGGGTAGGCCTAGCGCCCGCGACAGGAAACGCCCCAAAGCGCAATGTGGACACATCCAAAATTTTGGAAGAAAACAGAGGTGTTTTTTGCGAAGTGCCTACCTGTAGATTTTGGCCTCTAGCTCAGCCGGCACCTAGGGAAACCTACCTAACCTGTGCATTTATGAAAACTAGAGACCTAGGGGAATCCAAGGAGGGGTGACTTGCGGGGCTCGGACCAGGTTCTGTTACCCAGAATCCTTTGCAAACCTAAAAATTTGGCTAAAAAAACACATGTTCCTCACATTTCTGTGGCAGAAAGTTCTGGAATCCGAGAGGAGCCACAAATTTCCTTCCACCCAGCGTTCCTCCAAGTCTCCCAATAAAAATGATACCTCACTTGTGTGGGTAGGCCTAGCCCCCGCGTCAGGAAATGCCCCAAAACGCAACGTGGACACATCCCATTTTTTGCAAGAAAACAGTGCCTACCTGTGGATTTTGGCCTGTAGCTCAGCCGGCACCTAGGGAAACCTACCAACCCTGTGCATTTTTTAAAACTAAAGACCTTGGGGAATCCAAGATGGGGTGACTTGTGGGGCTCGGACCAGGTTCTGTTACCCAGAATCCTTTGCAAACATCAAAATTTGGCTAAAAAAACACATGTTCCTCACATTTCTGTGGCAGAAAGTTCTGGAATCTGAGAGGAGCCACAAATTTCCTTCCACCCAGCATTCCCCCAAGTCTCCCGATAAAAATGATACCTCACTTGTGTGGGTGGGCCAGGTGCCTGCAACAGAATAAGGCCCAAAACTTGAAGAGATAGCACAGCGAGTGTATAAGGGCATATTCTTTTATACATCTTTAGACGGACTCTGCTTTGGGGACCCACATAAGTGAGGTGTCATTTTACTCGGGAGACTGAGGGGAAAACTGGGGAGTAGGAATTTTGTGCTGGATCGGTGATCCTACTAAGAAAAGTCAGGAAAATATGCTTTTTTATGCAAATTTTGAGGTTTACAGAGGAGTCTGGGTAAGAAAATGTTGGGGGAGCCACGCAAGCCACACCTCCCTGGACTCCTTGGGGTGTCTAGTTTTAAAAGGTTTCTGGGTTTTGTAGATTTCCCTAGATGAAGGCCGCACCCAGGACAAAAAACATAGGTGGGCCCTCCCCCCCAAACACAGGTATTTTTGCAATATATCATTTTGATATGTGCACATACGTCCGTGATGTGCCAAACACTAAAATTGTGAAAAGAAACACACTTAGGTTATGTGAAGAAGACCCCTCACCCACCAACCAAGTTGGTGGCATGCTTCATCATCGGGGTCCCACCCGAGGCACCTAGCGTGTCAAAGGTGTGCTGCGACACCTGATTACAGCGGAGCAGGTTTTGTCATTTTTTACAACACATACTGGTTGGATTTGGCACGAGGGTGAGTGATGGTTCAGTGGATAAAATTTTATTAACAAGAGATTTCACAAAAATGAAATGCACTGCTAATAACTGAAAGGCAAAAAAGTGAACCAATGACTCATAGCTCGTGAGCTGTAAAGCCGCGACAAGGCACCAACCGCTTTACAGTCTATTCACACACCTTTCATACATGACACGCACAAGACCATTCACACCGCCAGCCACGGGCCCAGCACATTACAACACTCACATCGACAGACCGCGCCACTCCAGGGCCCATCACTTACATACGCCCACATGCCTGATACAAGAATCACACCAGCTGATGGGAGTGTGGACTGCCGTTTGGCTGGCACCGCCAGCCAAGCGCCACCCCACGCACACCGCCAGCCAAGCGCCACCCCAAGCACACCGCCAGCCAAGCGCCACCCCAAGCACACCGCCAGCCAAGCGCCACCCCACGCACACCGCCAGCCATGCGCCACCCCAAGCACACCGCCAGCCAAGCGCCACCCCAAGCACACCGCCAGCCAAGCGCCACCCCAAGCACACCGCCAGCCAAGCGCCACACCGCCAGCCAAGCGCCACCCCAAGCACACCGCCAGCCAAGCGCCACCCCACGCACACCGCCAGCCAAGCGCCACCCCACGCACACCGCCAGCCAAGCGCCACCCCACGCACACCGCCAGCCAAGCGCCACCCCACGCACACCGCAATCACTTTTTTTTATTTATAAACAACAAAGAAACTACTAATTATAAAATAAGCACAAAACTACAAACACAAAAGCTCTAACTAAATACACGACAGATGCATATGAAAATATAAAACAGACAGCTTACGCTCACGGTATTTCCCAAAAGTTTTTCCTTGTGTGGTAACTTCTAAAACAGCTGGGCACACACAGCCCAGGCTTTGATGGGCATTCGGGCAGTACATCCGGCTCTTCCTCCGGATTGATCTCCGGGCACATACTCTACATTTCTTTGTGGGCATGTCTTTTTTGGGAGTGGGAGGAATGTGATCTGGAAAGTGCCGATCTTTCAATCTAGCCACATCCTCCACCACTTCTACTCTAGGAACTCTTGCCGTTTCCACCACAATAAGGCTTTCTATCACCGTCTCCTGAAATTTAACAAATGTCATCCTTGACTCAGGTGAACAATTCTTGTATACAATAAAGGCATTAAAAGTTGCCAAATGAAATAAATGTAAGGCCAACTTTTTATACCACACATAAGACTTACGTAGAGCAGTGTAAGGTTCCAACCTCTGATCTACTCTATCAACACCACCCATGTGCCTATTGTAGTCCAAAATGCACGCAGGTTTGCACACTTCCGCAACCTGACCCCAAACGGCCACAGGGGAAGTACTCTCATCATGGATGGTCGATAGCATGTACACATCCCTCCTGTCTGAAAATTTCAGAGCTAGCAGCTCATTATTCCGCAAGGCACTGCACTGTCCCCTCTCAAGTTTTTTTCAGACAAGCTCCCTTGGATAGCCTTTCCGGTTAGAACGGATTGTGCCACAAGCAACAGTGTCCACCCTAAACAACTCCTTGAACAACTGCACTCCAGTGTAGAAATTATCTACCTACAAATGGTGACCTTTGTTAAACAGCCGTCTAGCAAGTTCCCACACAATTTTTTCGCTAACTCCAAAAGTGGCCGGACAACCAGGAGGGTCAATACTGGAATCCCTACCAGTGTAGACCCGGAAATTATACACATATCCTGTACTGCTTTCTGACAGCAGATACAATTTAATCCCATACCGTGCCCTCTTACTAGGAATGTACTGCTTAAAAACTAAACGCCCCTTGAAAAGGACCAAAGACTCGTCCACACTTATCTCTTTGCCTGGAACATAGACCTCTGAAAACCGATCCACAAAATGATCAAGGACAGGCCTAATCTTAAAAAGGCGGTCACAATCAGGGTGATCTCGTGGCAAGGCTAAAGCATTGTCTACAAAATGCAGCATACGAAGAAGAAGCAAATACTGATTACGTGTCATAGTTGCAGGAAATATAGCAGTTGCCATCAAGGGACTAGTAGACCAATAAGAAGCCAGTGACGGCTTCCTGATCAACCCCATCAAAAAAGACAAACCTAAAAACCTTTTAATCTCTTCCAGATATGTGGGAACCCAATGATTAGCTCTAGACTGAGGCTTAAGTCTGGCAGCGTTGTCCCGCAAATATTGCTCTGGATACACATTTGTCTGCTCCACAATCTCTTCCAAAAATACATCGTCCATAAACAAGTGAAAGAAATGGACAGGCAGAAAGTTTTCCGTATTAACTCTACACCCTGGGAGACCAGTAAATGCAGGTAACTGTGGCTGCTCCATGTTTGGGGCAATCCAGGTGTCAGGTCTTCCAATGCGAAACCCTTCAGCCCCAGGCTGCTGCACTCTTGGCACATCAATGTCCTCCTCTAACACAGGCCCTTCATCTGCACTGAGAGTAGCTTCCTCATCAGAAGAATACTCTCGGACAGAAAACTCACTTCCAGAATCTCCTGCTTCCTCCTCTGCCTCAGATGCAGAGTCAGTGTCGTAATCATGGTCTGAAGACGACTCAAAGAGCATGCGAACAACCTGCTGAGCGGTCACTTTGCAGCTAGCCATGATCCTAACAACAAATGGATTGCCAACAACAACTAGCACTAAAATGAGTAATAAACAAAGTGTAGCTTTATCACAAAGAGTTATGTACTACAAAAAACTATACCACTCAGTTGCCTGAAATAGCTACTCACCAAGCAACTACTCTGCACAGACACAGCAATCACCAATGATATCCCACTAAAAAGAAAAAAGAAAAAAGCTAATTAGACATATGACAACACAAACATCACTGTGCTCAAATCTAAGGACAATGTCAAACACACAATACTGCATTTAGTACACCACCTATAAACATGTCATTCATGCATGTCAACAATACTCCTTTGGAGTAAATTGCTTTCACTTACCTAAAACATGCAACTATGCAAACCACAGGACAACTACTGCCAAAACCACAAAGATCCACAGCAAAGGAAGCAAAAGCGTTGAACTAGAAGAAAAAGAAGAAATAAATTGTTATAATCACAAATACAAATACTTTGCCAGTTGACAAACACCCCACCACCAAGAACTTAGAAGTTGTCCCTGGTACGTAAGTGGATCCTGCCCCCCTCGGGGGTAGATGGGCGTAAAAAAATTGGCCAATCTGCCCCCAAGGGGGGCAGAAATGGGCAACACCTCTGTGCCCCCTTTCAGGGAATCTGCCCCCAGAGGGAGGCGAAATACAAAAAAAAATTGCCCCCGGGGGGGGCAACCCTTGCCCAAGGGGTCGCCCCCAAAATACACATAAATAACAATATCCCTGGTGTCTAGTGGTTTTCGCCCCCCCCCCCTGGGGGCAGATCCGCTGAAAAATCGGCGGATCTGCCCCCAGGGGGGGGCGAAATACAAAAAAAAATTGCCCCGGGGGGGGGGGGGCGACCCTTGCCCAAGGGGTCGCCCCCAAAATAAACAACAAAGAAAATCCCTGGTGGCTAGTGGAGATTCCTGCTCCACGATCGCGGGCCCTGCCCACGATCGTGGAGCAGGAATCTTGTGAAAACAGGCACAGGGGAAAAGGAAAAACCCTTTCCTTTCCCCCGTGTCTGTTTTCACCACCCCCCGCCCCCCAAAAACGGAGAGGACTCACCTTAGGCGTCCTTCTCCGAAGACGCGCTGGAAGCAAATGGCTTCCAGCGCGCCCGGCAACACTAGATGACGTCAGCGCGCTGTGCGCGCGCTGACGTCATCGGATTGCCGTGGGGGGTGCGGGGGTGGAAGGGGAAGGTCTTCCCCTTCCATCCCCGCCTGGGGGGGAGAGAGGTGCACGGGGGGGCGCGCTAGCACTCCCCCAAGTTCCCCTGTGCCTAGGACGAGATGATCTCGTCCAAGGCACAGGGGAACTGTAACCTTGGACGAGATCATCTCGTCCAAGGAATAGAACAGGCTAAGCACAAGATTCAGGGTGCAGTTTGCATTTTTAAGGTGCCAAATACGCCTTAAGCCATCTGAAGAATGTTGGGCAATACCAATAGGTTTAACAGAGCAAATGTGCCTATTTCACGGGAATAACCCCCTAGCTAAGAGGGCATTGTGATCCCCCCACTGAGTCTGAACAACTTTCCCTTCAGAGAACCAGGTCACAAAGTTTTGAATTACAAACGTAGCCTATGACCGAGTCCCTCCTCCAACCTCTAAAGAACAGCATGCTGGGATTGTTTACACTGTGACTGCTACTGAGGTCAACTAAGTTCAATGCTGCAACGTGTTCTGCTAGCTCTACCCCCCTTCCATCTTCACCCGACTGAATTAGCTTGTCATTCGGGCCTCCTATGTCTAAATTACAATCTCCCAATTTAGCATTAAAATCCCCACACAAAAAGAGGAATGGCTGAGCTTTGACAACATCCCCTACAGACTGTAGTGTGGCGAGAAAATTAAACAAGAAGGTAAAATGGGTGCTGTGCTGCTTGCAAAATCTTTATTATAGAAATTGACAATTATCCAAGAGAACTGTGACAGCTTATCCTGTATGCCCAGGAGTAACAGGGCCAGGCTTCCAGAGTCAATTGAAGGCTCAGACTAATCCAAATACCAAGTCCTCCCTTAGCTCTACCCTCGAAGAGGGTGAGGCTGGGCTAAAATAACACACAAAGCCCTCACAAGATATTGGATCAATAGCCCAGGTTTCCTGCAGGGCAAGAATGTCATACCTGGAAATGAAGGCTAGCTAGTCCTTGTTTTTAACTTTCGCCTTCAACCCTGCAACATTCCAGCTGAGTATGACTAGTCCCACAAAAACTATTAATTCCACCCTTAGGGACGATCTTGAAGGTGGAACCTTCGAAGGTTGAGCTAGAATCTGCTCTGCTGCTGGGCTCCTATGGGCGTCAGTCTATGTCTGAAAGTGCTTCAAATCTATTAAATGTTGGGATGGCAGGAGAGAAGGCTGTTCTTGCAGATAAGCCTTATGGCCTATGGCTAATTGCGTTATTTGGAGTGACTGTAGAGGAATATAAAGAAGACCATTGCTGAGCCCCTAGAACGGGACCCATTGTTACAGATTGTGGCTGCTGAGGATGAAGGGGCCTGGAGGAGCAAAGAGCAGAAGGTTTATAAAAATTAGTCTAAGGGCACCAGTGAGATCTTACTTCTCCCTGTAATGAAAACACTCGGACTGAAAAAGAGATTGAGCATCAGGAATGGGAATCTGAAATTTACAATGATGCAGTCCCCGGGGGTATCACTGGGGTCAGGGCCTACCCACCCACATCTCCGAACCATGAGATCATCACTAGCATGGTGTGGAGGCAACCCTCCGTAGTGTACAAGCCAATCTAAGGTCTCGTTAAAAAGCTCGCTATCAGACTCATACGTCCCGTGCCGAAGGGGAGATACCCCTATCAAAATTACCACATAAGGGCATGCTGCAGGGGGTAGGTTTACAACAGCCTGGTCAGATATGGCAGGTATGGGATCTTTTCCAAAACCCGCCCTGCTTTGCTCCCTTGGGATGCAGCCTTCACCACCAATGCCAACTCTAAGAAGAGTCCTTGCAATAGAGCAGAATACATGGGGCTTAACAGCCTACTTGCCATTAGTATGGGCCTTTGAAAGTCCCCCTGCCCCAGCTGTGGGGCTATTCTGTTCTATGGCCTGATGTGCAGCTTGACTTCCTAAAATGGGCCTCATTGGTGCTTGGCCAAACAGTACTGCCGCACCTCTGCTCACCCCTCGGACCTAAAGCTGTCGAAGAGACTGACCCCGGGGAAAGAATTGCTAACTTTTTCTCAATGGTGTTTAAACAGGAAACTAAATGTGACAGTTCCACCTTAAAAAATGCCCTGCCAAAAGGCTGGCCACGCTACTTTCTACCACCCAAGCTAAATCCTCTTTGATTAGTGGAGGTTGCAAAATCGGAGGGGGAGCAGTCAGCTGAGCAATGGCCCGTGGAGTGACTGTTCTGATGCCTGGAATCTTTGGCCGTTTGTCAGGTTTAGCGTTCTTCGGAGGAGCTGGGGATAAAACACGCCCAGTTGACAATAGGGGATTAGCTGCCTTAGGTTGATAGCCTCATTGACAGGAGACAATGTGATGGAGATAGAGTTCAATTAAAGTCTTCTCTCTGCTTGGGCAATTTCGATATTTATGAAACTTATGGTCAGTTGTAGCTGGTTTTGCTGGATTTGCGGAGTCATTCCCAATTATTTTCTTCTTCACCATCCTGTGATCTCTACGGTTCAGGCAATTTTGGGGCAAACAAGTCATTTCAGTAAGCAGGCTAGTTATTGTTAAGGTCAAGACAGCAAGACCTCACCCTCCACCCAAAAACTGATGAACAGTACCCTTAGAATGTTTGGCGGCAGAAGCCAAAGGGGGTAGCCCAGCCCTGCCTCATGCAGTCAAAGACAGGCGTAGATGGGCCAGGGCACGTCCCGCACTGCGGAAGACACTAGGGGCCAGATGTAGCAAAGGATTTGCGCCTCGCAAACGGCGAAAATCACCGTTTGCGAGGCGCAAATGCCTCTTTGCTATGCAGAAATGCATATTGCGAGTCGAGACCGACTCGCAATATGCATTTCAGAATCGCAAATAGGAAGGGGTGTTCCTATTTGCGATTCGGAGTGGTATGCAATACCATTTGCGACCGCATATGCGGTCGCAAAGGGTATCGCAGTTACCATCTACTTCAAGTGGATGGTAACCCACTCGCAAATTGGAAGGGGTCCCCACGGGACCCCTTCCAGTTTGTGAATGGACCCAAAACATTTTTTTCAGGGCAGGTAGTGGTCCAAGGGACCACTGCCTGCCCTGAAAAAAAAAACGAAACTAAAGGTTTCGTTTTTTTTTTTTTTTAAGTGCATCTCGTTTTCCTTGAAGGAAAACGGGCTACACTTAAAAAAAAAAAAAAAACTGCTTTATTGAAAGCAGTCACGAACATGGAGGTCTGCTGACGACAGCAGGCCTCCATGTTTGCGAGTGCCTAGACTCGCTATGGGGCCGCAATTAGCGACCCACCTCATGAATATTCATGAGGTGGGTCATTGCGACCCCATAGCGAGTTGCAGACGGTGTCTGAGACACCGTTCTGCATACCAATTTGCAAGTTGCAAATTGCGAGTCGGAATGACTCGCAATTTGCAACTCGCAAATTGGTTTTTTCCTACATCTGGCCCTAGGCGCTTAAGAGCACAGATGACAGAGGCTCTGCCTTTCCTTACACCGAAGGTGGGTGGGGGACATAATCCCACCCCAGCCTGGATCACCAACACACCCTCACGTTGCACAAGTCCACCATAAGCACACACCATGCTGCGAAAGACACCAGGTGCTTAAGAGCATGCGTGACAGGGGTTCCTCCTCTGCTTACACCGCAGGTGGCTTGGGGACATAATCCTACCCCACCCTGGATCACCAACAGTCCCTCACATTGCACAAGTCCACCATACGCGCACCACGCGCTGTGGAAAACACCAGGCGCTTAAGATCACGTATGACTGGGGCTACGCCTCTCCTTACACCAAAGGTGGCTGGGGGATGTAGGCCACCCCAACCTCGATCACCAACAGCCCCTCGAGTTGCACAAGTCCACCATAAGTGTGTCCCACAATCATTGTTGAAGTTTCAATGGCATACCGGAACTTCAAACAATCCTGCGGTGTCCATTTAAATTCAAACTGTTAATAAAAATACACTATTACCATATTGGGTACAGTCCCATTTCTGGTCTAGTATCCTACTAAATTGGAGCAGCGTAAACTAGATTGCAAGATTCATATTGATACATGAAGACTTTTATAGATCTTATCATTCGATCTCTCATAACTTCTAATGATTATTTCATAGGTATCATAGTTGCCTATCCTATATACCATAAAGCACAGTTTTATGTCACAGAAAGGCTTTCTTGAGCCAGATATCACCATTGTTTTATTTTATGCCTTAATATTCCAAGATTTCCCCATCCACAAAGCAGCCAGTCTAACCTCCTCATGTACATCTATAAAGCCCTACACAACATTGTACCTGCATACCTCAACAGCCTCATATACTTTCACAAACCATCCAGACACCTAGGTTTAGCCTCACTCTCACTAGCACATACACCCCACATCCACAAAAGCAAACCGGGGGTTGGCACCTTCTCCTACATTGCACCCAAAACAGGGAACAACCCCCCAACAACCCATTAGAACAAACCTCTTCCTCTTTACTTGACTTCCTCAAGAAGCTGTAGACCTGGCTCTTTGAATAACTTTGGGAGGCCCTCACAGCCATACACCTGCCCATACCTGGATGCACCCTACAAAATGATTTAACATAACATAGCCCAAAACCTTTGAAGAACTGTTGATTCAGTCGGATGGGACTGTTGCAGAACATGTTTAGCAGCCTGGGCAAAATGACAATTTTTCATCAGGGCAATTCTGTCTATCAGAGATAGTGGGAGATGGTTCCATCTACAGACCTGTTCTTCTGTTTGTCATTTCTACCCCCACCACAGATTTGTCATGACTGATCCACACCCCTAGGTATTTGACTGAGGATGAACTTCAAGTAATAGGGAATTCTAGTGCTCAGGCCTCCATGGTAGGTGTTAGCAAAAACATTTGGATTTATTTCAATTAATCTTAATGATTGACATTCTTTTAAAATAATATAAATTCCTCACTAACAGGGTTGAGATTGTGGTCCAGGTTGTGCAGTTATAGGGTACTATCAGCTGCATAGAGAGATACTACAAGATTCCGGGGAGAAAAGCCAAGGCCTCTATGGCTGTGCAGCCATCGAATTAGACATGCTAGGGGTCTGATGCCAGGGCATCAATAGGGGGGCAGTGCGTACCCTTCTTGGGTGCCTCTCTCTACAAGAAATAGGTCAGAAAGTAAGCTGTTTAATCGGACCCTAGTGGTGGGGCTGTGTATAACAATCAGAACCAGTTCATAAAACTTATGGGTAGTCAGTACCGCAAGTAGAAAGTTCCACTTCAGGGAATCAAAAGCCTTTTTTCAATCTAGAAACACTGCAGCTGCCTCCAGGTCCAGATTTAGTTGGTGTATTAAGGCAAATACTGATCTGCGATTATGTGCAGCGTATCTACCTGATATGAAGCCCCCCGGTCCAGAAGGACCAGATCAGGAAGGAGCAAGACTAACCGGTACGCCAACACTTTTACAAGGATCTTGAGGGAAAGTGACATGTGTAGGAAAGTGCCACTGTTGGCATGCTTACCCCCCCACGTTTTGCCTAGTGTTGATACCAACAGTGATTGAAAGTGTGCTGGGAATCTGCTAACCAGACCCCAGCACCAGTGTTATTTCCCTAAAACTGTACCTTTGTTTCCACAATTGGCACAGCCCTGCCACACAGTTAAGTCCCTTGTAAAAGGTACCCATGGTACCAAGGGCCCTGTGGCCAAGGAAGGTCTCTAGGGGCTGCAGCCTGTATTATGCCACAATAGGGCACCCCTCACTCATCACATGCACACTGCCTTGAAGCTTGTGTGTGCTGGTGGGGAGGAAAAAAACAAGTTGACATGGCACCCCTCTCAGGATGCCATCCCCACAAAACCACTTCATGTGGCATAGGCAAGTCAACCCTCTAGCAGGCCTTACAGCCCTGAGGCAGGGTCAATATACCACAGGTGAGGGCAGAGCTGCATGAGCAATATGCCCCTGTAGTGTCTAGGTCTATTCTTAAACACTGTACGTGCAATGTAGCCGTATTGAGTATGTGGTCTGGGAGTTTGTCATTACAAAAGACACAGCACCATAATGAATACTGTGAAGTTTGGTATCAAACGTCTCAGCACAATAAACCCACACTGATGCCAGTGTGGGATTTATTGAAAAATGCACACAGAGGACATCTTATAGATGCCCCCTGTATGTTAGCTAAACTACTAGTGTAAGACAGACCGGTCTGTGCCAGCCTGCCTTTGTGCACTCTGTGCTCAGAAACAAAGCATGTACTGGGTGGAGGTGCTTCTCACCAACCCCTGCAGGAACTGTAACACCTGGAGGTGAGCCTCAAAGGCTCAAGCCTCGTGTTACAGTGCCCCAGGGCACTCCAGCTATTGGAGATACCTGCCCCCTGGACAAAGCACCACTTTGGCGGCAAGTTTGGCCGGACAATTAGGGAAAGTAGGGAGGAGTGACCACCCCAGCCAGGATCACCCCTAAGGTGTCCAGAGCTGAGGTGTCCCCCTCACTGCTGAATCCTCCATTTTGGTTTCGAGGATAGGGACCAATAGGGATAGGAATGTGCTCTTCTCCCCAAAGGGAGTGTGCACAAGGAAGGTGTAGCCACCCTCAGGGACAGTAGCCATTGGCAACTGCCTTCTGACACCTAACAGGCCCCTAAATTGAGGATTTAAGGGCTTCCCTGAACCCAGATCACCAGATTCCTGGTGAACTACAAGAAGAAGAAGGACTGCTAAGCTGAAACCCCCAGCAGAGAAGAAGGAAGACAACAACTGCTTTGGCTCCAGCCCTACTGGCCTTTCTCCTGCTTCAAAGAACCTGCTAAAAGACCAGCGATGTGTCTAGAGGGCCCAGCGACATCTGCCAACTCCAGAGGACGGCTCTGCACCCAAAAGGACCAAGAACTCCCCAGGACAGCGGCTCTGTCTGAAGAAACCTACAACTAAGGACTCCCACCTCACTCCGGATGCATGAGTCCTGACTTCTGTGTACCTGACGCCTACAGCCTGTGTCAAGGTGGTCCACCCAGCAAGAGAGGGTCCCCAGGTGATTGCGAGCAAGTGCCCCTGGGTCGACCTCTCTACCTCTCCACCCCTCCACGATGACATCTGCAGAGAGAATCCCGAGGACCCCCCTGAAAGCGAGCTCCGTACGAAGATATCCGAGGCCTAGAGAACATACTGAACCTGCAGCCCCCAGCCCATGGGGAAACCGACCCCCGTTGCCTCATCCTTGAGCAGGCAGCCCTCCTCCCTGTACGACCAGTGGTGTGCCTGAGACCCCCCCTCCAACTTCTGACCTCGCCTGCAGCTTCTGAGTGACCACTGGGCTCTCCTTGTTATACCATCATTGGTAACCCGATGTCCTGCATGCACCCTGCACCCAGCCTACCCTGTGCCACTGAGTGTGTGTGTTTGGTGCCTACTTGAGGCCCCTCCTGTGCTCTTCTAATCCCCCCCCCCCCCCCCGGGTCTGCCCTCCAAGTCGCGTGTACTTACCTGCTGGCTGACCGGATTCTGATTACCCCCTGTCTCCATAGGAGCACACATAAAGTTTGCTTAACTTTGACCTCTGCACCCGGCCAGCCCGTGTAGCTGGTGGTGAGTGTTTTGGGTTAACTTGAACCCCAACCGGTGAACTTCCTAAAACCCAGAGACTGAGACTGTAAGTGTTGTACTTAATTTTCTTCCCCCCAGGAACTGTTGAAAACTGCAGTGTTGACTTTTAAAATAGCTTTTTGCCATTTTAAGAAAAACTGTATGTATTGTCGATTCAATTCAAAGTCCTGATCTTATATATGCAAAGTATCTTTCATTTGTTGTACTTACCTGCAAACTGAATCTTGTGGTTCTAAAAATAAATTAACAAAATATATTTTTATATACAGAATCCTATTGGTCTGGAGTTGCCATTGAGTGTGTGTTTCTTCTATTGCTTGTGTGTGGATAACAAATGTTTAACACTACACTCTGACAAACCTAACTGCTCGACCACACTACCACAAAGAGAGCATTAGTATTATCTATTTTTGCCTCTGTCAAGCCTCTGGGAAATCCTTGGACTCTGTGCACACTATGGTGGTCATTACAACCCTGGCGGTCGGTGTTAAAGCGGCGGTAAGACCGGCAACAGGTCGGCGGAAAAAAAATTGAATCACGACCGTGGCGGAAACCGCCAAGAAAGAGAGCCACTTTAACACTCCGACCACCATGGCGGTACAAACAAACAGCTTGGCAGTCACCGCCAACAGACAGGCGGAAGACAATTGTCCGCCCACAGTATCACAACCTACGAATCCGCCACCTTTTCCGGGGCGGATTCACCGCGAACAAAAACACGGCGGAAACAGGACTTTGAAGGGAAAACACTCACCTCAACACACCCCACGAGGAATCCGGACGCCATGGAACCCGAACTCCAGATCCTGCCAGCCCTTATCTTCTTGCTCCTCTACCAGGAGCACAAACACCGGCGGTAAAGACCACGGTGAGTACTGCACCTACGACACAGGGGAGGGGGGAGGGAAAAAACAGGGACACACACACGCAACATGCAACACCCCCACCCTCACCCATGACAACACACACTCTAATACAGCATGATACATAACAGTTACACCCCCAACCCCCCTGGTAAGAATGCAATGACAAAGGAAGTGAGTGTAACCATTGTAATATATTAAAATCCAGTACGCAAAAAAAAAATATATACACTATAAACAAAATATACACCAAGAATAGTAGTCAAGGTAGTGCTCCATTGAAGTCCGTGGAACACTGGGCCCACACAGTATAGGCGAGGCCCACACTCAATCCCCGAAATGACGGAGAGAACACTGCAGGGGCATCAGATAGCAATAAAACAGGCACCTCAGGGAAAGGGGGGGCACCTCAGCCGGTTGAGTGCACGACGCCAATTCCACGAGGGGGCCACATGCCCACTGTTCCATCCCGGGGAGTGCAAAGCCACAGTCTCTCAAGTCTCTACAGTGGGTGGTTTGCCCACTGTTCCATCCTGGGGAGTGCAAAGCCACAGTCTCTCAAGTCTCTACAGTGGGTGGTTTGCCCACTGTTCCATCCTGGGGAGTGCAAAGCCACAGTCTCTCAACTCTCTACAGTGGGTGGTTTGCCCACTGTTCAATCCTGGGGAGTGCAAAGCCACAGTCTCAAGTCTCTACAGTGGGTGGTTTGCCCACTGTTCAATCCTGGGGAGTGCAAAGCCACAGTCTCTCAAGTGGATAACAGTCTCCACTGGTTCTGGAGGGGGCATTGTGCCCAGAGTGCTTCATCCTGCCAAGGACAGAGGTAGTGGATGTTTTTCTCCGCTGGTTCTGGAGGGGGCTTTGTGCCCAGAGTGCTTCATCCTGCCAAGGACTGAGGTAGTGGATGTGATACTTCACTGGTTCTGGAGGGGGCTTTGTGTCCAGAGTGCTTCATCCTGCCAAGGACAGAGGTAGTGGATGTTTTTCTCCACTGGTTCTTGGGGGGGGGCTTTGCACCCAGAGTGCTTCATCCTGCCAAGGACTGAGGTAGTGGATGCCTTTCTCCACTGGTTCTGGAGGGGGCTTTGTGCCCAGAGTGCTTCATCCTGCTAAGGACTGAGGTAGTGGATGTGATACTCCACTGGTTCTGGAGGGGGCTTTGTGCCCAGAGTGCTTCATCCTGCCAAGGACTGAGGTAGTGGATGCCTTTCTCCACTGGTTCTGGAGGGGGCTTTGTGCCCAGAGTGCTTCATCCTGCCAAGGACAGAGGTAGTGGATGTACTACCCCACTGGTTCTGGAGGGGGCTTTGTGCCCAGAGTGCTTCATCCTGCTCGTGACGGACTCAGTAGCGTCAGTGCCCTTGGCGCTCATGGGCCAGTGGGCTTGTTGCGGCGGCGTCATTGGCAGCGGTGCTTGTTGCAGCGGTGCCCTGTTCAGCAGTGCTTGTGGCGGCGGTGCCCTTTTTAGTGGTGCTTGTTGCAGCGGTGTCATTGGCAGCGGTGCTTGTTGCGGCGGTGCCCTGTTCAGCGGTGCTTGTGGCAGCGGTGCCCTGTTCAGCGGTGCTTGTGGCGGTGGTGCCCTGTTCAACGGTGCTTGTGACGGTGGTGCCCTGTTCAGCTGTGCTTGTGGCGGCGGTGCCCTGTTCAGCGGTGCTTCTGGCGGAGGGGTCCTTTGCAGTGACTCAGCTGCTGGCAGCCCTGTCTGGCCCAGCGGGGCTGGTGCTGGCGGTGGCCTCCTGGGCAGCTGGGCTGGTGCTGGCGGTGGCCTCCTGGGCAGCGGGGATGCTGGCGGTGGCCTCCTGGGCAGCAGGGATGCTGGCGGTGGCCTCCTGGGCAGCAGGGCTGGTGCTGGCGGTGGCCTCCTGGGCAGCAGGGCTGGTGCTGGCGGTGGCCTCCTGGGCAGCTGGGCATGATGACGGTGGCCTCCTGGGCAGTGTGGATGATGGCGGTGGCCTCCTGGGCAGCGGGGAGGCTGGCGGTGGCCTCCTGGGCAGCAGGGCTGGTTCTGGCGTTGGCCTCCTGGGCATCTGGGCTGGTGGCCTCCTGGGCAGCGGGGATGATGACGGTGGCCTCCTGGGCAGCGGGGATGATGGCGGTCTTCTCCGCTGTGCTGCTCTTCCCAGACTTGCTGACTTTCTTGTGGCCCTTCCCCACCTTGGAAGGTGTCGCAGCTGACTCCACAGTCCCACCTGTACCCCTGGGAGTGGCTTTGGTGGCTGGAGTCTTCCCCCTCTCCCGCCGGGCACTGGCCAACTTTTGATGCTTGACAGGTGGGGGACTGTCCGTGCTGTGGCTCCGTGACACACTGGCTGCCCTGGTGGCCGGTGCACTCCAGATTCCGGTGACTACAGGCACCACTGGTCCCGGAGATGTTGTGGCTGAGGTGCTAGGTTGGGACCTGGAGAGTCAGGCCCTTGGAGACGGACGGGGTGGGGGAGGTGAGGGAAAAAGGTCAAGGTTGGACAGGAAAAGTTTCTTGGGAACACTGTGACGGGTAGCTGTAGGGGGTTTGGGAGTGGAGGAAGAGGTTGTGGTTGTAGGAGGTGTTCGTTTGGTGACTTTGGGTGAAGGTGCATGTGCTGGAAGCTGTCGTGAGGTGGATGGCTGTTGGGTGGGTGTGTGCCTGCATTTGTGTACCTTGGGAGGTGGCGTCCCCGACACACTGGGAAAGGACACAGGGGACGTGTGAATGGCAGTGGGGGTGGTGACTGCACGTGAGCGGGGTGTGGTGGTGTGTGTGCTGGTGATGGAAGTAGTGGCTGTAGATGTAGTGCATGCAGGTGTGAGTGTAGATGAGACTGGGAGGGTGGAGGGAGATGAGGAGGAGGGGGACACAGTGGAGGCAGTGGATGTTGGTGTGTCTGCATTTGTGTGATGCTTGCGTGAATGCCTGTGGGATGTGTGGTGCTTATGTTTGCCTGAGCTTCCCTTGTGTGTTGAGGTGTGTGCATGCTGGTCTGAAGGTGTGCTTGGGATAGGCTGAGGTAGAGAGGATTGGGTCTGGGTGGAGGAAGTTGGAGGGGGAGCTAGAGACAGGGGCAATGGCTGCCATCAGTGCTGAGGCCAGAGTCTGGAAAGCTCACTGAAGGGCCCCCTGACCAGAATGAATGCCCTCCAGGAATGCATTTGTTTGTTGCAACTGCCTTTCTACACCCTGGATGGCATTCAAAATGGTAGACTGCCCAACAGTGAGGGACCTGAGGAGGTCAATGGCCTCCTCACTGAGGGCAGCAGGGGTGACTGGGGCAGGGCCTGAGGTGCCTGGGGCAAAGGTGATGCCCACCCTCCTGGGTGAGCGGGCACGGGGCAAAGGTTGAGGGGCTGCTGGGAGGGCGATGCTGGTAGGCGGGTGGTGGCTGTACCTGTAGATGCAGGGGGCACAGATGTGGCCGCCACCACACGGGAGCTCCCATCAGAGGACGAGTCTGTGTCACTTTTGTCAGCGCCTGTCCCCGCTGTGGAGCTCCCCTCGCCCTCCGTCCCACTGGTGAACTCCGAGTCAGTTGTCTCGCCCTCCAGGGCCATGTGGGATGCAGCTCCCTCCTGCTCCGGTGCCACTGCTCCTCCGCCTGATGATGCTAATGCACACAAGAACAGGGAGACCACAAAAAGGGGGGGGGAACGACAGAAGAAAGACCTGTTGAGTGTATGCATTACTGCTACCGTTGGCGGACACGACAGACACAGAAGCCCCCTGGACTACGCCGCGCACTTGGGCTCCACTGTTCAATCCCTGGGACATGGCCCACAAGGCTATGGCTGACATCTGCACACATGGATGACACAGGAGCCTGACTAGGTGTACTTGCCACTGTACACAGGTGGGGTGGGGTGGGGTGCCACAGGGTCTGCCAGAACAAGGGGACCTAACTAGCACACTCACCCTGGCCTAGGGAAACCCACAGCCCACCTCCCCCACCCAGACACCATCACTGCGCGCAAAATCAGCAGAATGAGAGTGTACTCACCCCCTTGTGGCTGCTGTGATGCCCTCAAGCGCCCATCTAACTCCGGGTACGCCACCGCCAGGATCCTGTACATCGGGGGGGTCATGGTGCGACGGGCACCCCTCCCACGTTGGGAGGCCATCCCCAGCTGGGCCTCCGCCGTCTTCTTGCTCCAGCGGCGAATGTCCTCCCATCTCTTACAGCAGTGGGTGCTCCGCCTGTGGTAGACCTGCAAGGTCCGGACGTCCTTGGCGATGGCACGCCAAAGATCCTTTTTCTGGTGGGCGCTGACCTACATGAATTGTACAGGGGGAAAAGATAAGTTATTACCAACTGCACCGTCACAGTCATTGGCCCCCATCCCTACCCTTGCCATGTGGCACATGCAATCACCGTCGTTTCATGCACAGCTCAATCTCCCCCCCCATCTTTCATCCACCCAACTCCACACAGGCATAGCCCATACAGCATGCTCCCAGTGTACTTACCTGTTTGTCTGGAGGACCGTAGAGTAGCGTGTACTGGGGGAGGACCACATCCACAAGTTTCTCCAACTTCTCCGATGTGAAGGCAGGGGCCCTTTCCCCAGACGCACAAGCCATTGTCTCTTCCAGACCGAGGTCACAGCAGCACTTGCAGTGTAGGTCCTCTCCTGTCTAAGATCAGGTATCGAGTGATTGAACAGATAGAAAATGGCGGTCACGTCCGCGGCGGTGCGTACCATCACCGCCGGCGTACATCTTCATTGGCTCCTGGGACCCAAAGAGTCCAATGTTAACCAATGCAGAACTGCGTCGCGGTCTTTGACCGCCTACCGCGACGGTGTACAACGCCAGCGCAGTTACCTCACATCCCATTGTCCCACTTTACAGGTCAGGCAGCCGCCATTTCAGGGGCCCACATGGCTTAATTTTTAACTCCGTCACACATACCTAGGCCTTGCCTCAACACTCATACAGGCCAAATTTCGGATTAGGATTCGTGTTCTGTGTAAGCTGTGGGTACGTACCTCTGAGTTGGTTGACTCTGTGCTCGCTGTTGTCCTTCATGGGCACCGTCCGCTGGGACATGTGAGGCGATGGCGGCATCCTCCGGTGTACAGACCGCTGGTGGACCTGTCGACAATGGAGGAAAGACATGTGATCATCACCTACAGGCTTGATCGTGCCACAATCCTAGAACTGTGTGTCCAGCTGGAGCCACACCTGATGTCAGCTATCCGCCATCCCACAGGAATCCCCCCTCAAGTGCAGGTGCTGTCAGTACTCCATTTCCTTGCAAGTGGGTCATTTCAAACAACAGTGGCCATAGCATCAGGGATGTCCCAGCCTATGTTTTGCAACTTGTTGTCCAGAGTGTTGTCTGCCCTGCTGAAACACATGCGGAGCTACATCGTTTTCCCTCAGGTGGAGGATTTGCCTACAGTGAAAGCTGACTTTTATGCCCTGGGACATATCCCCAACATCATAGGTGCCATTGATGGGACACATGTGGCTTTGGTACCCCCCGCAGGAGTGAACAGGTGTACAGAAACCGGAAGAGTTATCATTCCATGAATGTGCAGATGCTGTGTTTGGCAGACCAGTACATCTCCCATGTGAATGCCAAATTCCTTGGCACAGTGCATGACGCTTACATCCTGCGGAATAGCAGCATCCCTTATGTGATGGGTCAACTCCAGAGGCACTGTGTGTGGCTATTAGGTGAGCACCTGGAAGCAAGTCAGTGGGAATGGTTGTCTGGGTCTGGGGATATCCCTACAGGTTAATGTGTGTCTAACAGTTGTCCCTCGCCATTTGCAGGTGACTCTGGTTACCCCAACCTGTCATTGCTACTGACCCCAGTGAGGAATCCCAGGACAAGGGCAGAGGAACGCTACAATGAGGCCCATGGGCGAACTTGGTTGATAATAGAGTGGACCTTCGGCCTCCTGAAGGGCAGGTTCAGGTGCCTCCATATGACAGGTGGATCCCTATTCTACTCACCAAAGATGTGCCAGATCATCATGGCCTGCTGTATGCAGTATGCTTCACAACTTAGCTTTGCGACAACAGGTGCCTTTTCTGCAGGAGGATGGTCCAGATGGCGGTGTTGTTGCAGCTGTGGAGCCTACGGGCAGAGAAGACAAGGAAGCAGAAGAAGAGGACATCGACAACAGGAACTCGTGATCCTGCAATATTTCCAGTGAGACACAGGTAAGAATACAGACCTGCCTATTACATGTACTTTAACACTACTACCTCACTACTGTCTGTCGTTTTCACCCAGAGTATGGTCACTGAGTTGTCACTTTCCCTTACGATTTCACAGATCTGGGTCCCACTGTGTGACATCTGCTTTGTTTCCTCATGGACTAGAGCTGTGTGATATAGGTATGTTGACATTACATTTGAAAGAGCATTTTGACACTGTAATTGCTAATACACTATTTCGAAATCACAGACTGACTCCAGATTGATTTGTGCCTCAAGGGTGTTTATTGAAGTGCTCAATATTGGAGGGGGTTGTAAAATGGTGAGGGGTGATGGTGGAGGAATGTCCATGGCAGAGTCCAGTCTATAAGTCTCACAGGTGAATTGCCCAAATGGCCATAGGAAGTGGAGCTGGGGCAGTTTGAGGATGGACAGGGTGACAAAGTGGGACAGAAAGATGACATTCAGGGTGGTCTCATTTCTTGGCGGGGGTCTTGGCATCGTTCTCTGACTTTGTCCTGGATCTCAGGGACAGTTTGCGGGGTGGCTCTCCCTCTGCAGGGGGTGGGGTGCTGGTGTGGTGGTCCTGTGGCAGGGCGTCCTGTCCACTAGCGCCGGCAGAGGTGGTGGGCAGTTCATCGTCCAGGCTAGTGTCAGGGGCCCCTTGTTGTGCCACAGTGTCCCTCCTGCTGTTGAGTACTTCCTTCAGCACCCCTGCGATGGTGCCCAGGGTGGAATTGATGAATCTGAGTTCCTCCCTGAAGCCCAAATACTGTTACTCCTGCAGCCGCTCGGTCTCCTGAAACTTGGCCAGTACCGTTGCCATTGTCTCCTGGGAGTGGTGGTAGGCTCCCATGATGTTGGAGAGGGCCTCGTGGAGAGTGGGTTGCCTTGGCCTGACCTCCCCCTGTCGCACATCAGCCCTCCAAGTTCCCCTGTGTTCCTGGGCCTCCGTCCCCTGGACTGTGTGCCCACTACCACTGCCCCCAGGTCCCTGTTGTTGGGGTGGTGGGTTAGCCTGGGTTCCCCGTAGTGGTGGACACACTGCTGATTGATGTGTCCTGGGGACAGAGGTATGGGCCCACTGGGTGGGTGCTGTGCTGGTGTTTCCAGAGGGGGGAAGCTCTGTGGTGGCCTGTGACTGTGTGAGGGGAACCGACTGTCCCAAGGTCCCCGACGGGCCGGGCTGGTCATCTAGATCCAGTTGGACAGAGCTGCTGTCATCACTGTGGGCCTCTTCTGTTGGTGGTGTGGACATGTGTGGACCCTCCTGTCCGGTGACTTTGGGTAGGGGTCCTGCAGGGGTGTAAAAGGATGTTTATTACATCTGTGTGTGCTATGGTGTGCAATAGGTGGGTGACCGTGTACCCCAGTGCTTGCATTCCTGTGTGGGACCTTGTGTGATGGTGGTTTAGGGGGGTGTATGGGTATGTGCAGTGGCCATGCTTTGGTGATGGGTGTCCATGCTTTGTTGTTGCATGCAGGGCTTGGTGTTAGGATGTGTGGTTTGTGATGTTGGGACATTTGTGAGGAGTTGGAGTGATGGGGTGAGGGTGAGGGTGGGGGTATGTGATAGCATGCAAGTAGGGTGGGGGATGTAATAGTTAAGAGTTGACTTACTAGAGTCCATTCCTCCATCTACTCCTGGGAGGCCCTCAGGATGCAGAATCGCCAAGACTTGCTCCTCCCATGTTATTTGTGGGGGAGGACGTGGGGGTCCGCCGCCAGTCCGCTGAACCGCAAGGTGGTATCTTGAGACCACGGAACGCACTTTCCCCCGTAGGCCGTTCCACCTCTTCCTGATGTCATCCCTATTTCTTGGGTGCTGTCCCTCTGCGTTGACCCTGTCCACTATTCTTCGCCATAGCTCCATCTTCCTGGCTATGGAGGTGTGCTGCACCTGTGCTCCGAATAGCTGTGGCTCTACCCGGATGATTTCCTCCACCATGACCCTGAGCTCCTCCTCAGAGAACCTGGGGTGTCTTTGCCGTGCCATGGGGTGGTGTGGGTGATGTGTGGGGTGGTGTGTGTAGTGATAAGTGGGGTGATATTTAGTGGTGTGTTGTGTGAGGTGCATGGAAGTTCTGTGGGTGATGGTATTTTGTGCCTGTGGATGCTTGGTAGTTGTTTGTTGTGTCTCTCTCTGACCTTTTCTCTGTAATTTTGTTGTAGGGGTTTGTGGGTGATGTGGTTGTGTGTTTTATATTGTAATGGGTGTGTGGGAGTGGTGTGTGTATGTGTATCAGGTGTGTGTATTTTGAATTGTCCAATGTGGCTGTGTTTTGTACATGTGTGTGTATTTTGAGCGCAGCGGTGTGTACCGCCAATGGAATACCGCGGTTGAAAGACCGCCACGTGGATTCGTGGGTCGTGATAGTGTGGGCGTATTTCTGTAGGCGTGACGGTGGAGGATTCGTTTTCGCCAGTTTATCACTGACCTTTGGTGTGGCGGACTTGTGTGGGTGTCTGAATTTTGGCAGATTCCGAGCTGTAGGTCATAATAGCTGTGGTGGATTTCCGCAGCCGCGGCGGTGTGTTGGCGGTCTTCTGCACGGCGGTAAGTAGCTTTTACCGCCAATGTTGTAATGACCGCCTATATCTCCCATTGATATATTATATACAGAGCCAGCTTCCTACAGCCTGTAAGCATCACTGTGCATAGAAGACATGGGTTCTAGGAGTGTTATGAGTATAGTTTTGCTGAGTGAGTTGGGGAGGCTACCCTCCTCTATTGGCTCATTATACACCTGCAGGAGTCAAGGAGATTTGACAGTAGACTTTATAGAAGTCCACTGGGAACACATCATTTCCCAGAGTTTTAAATGTGTTTAATCCTGATATAACTATTGTGAACTCCTCACGAGTGAAAGGTGCATCAAGAAATTGCTTACAGGGCCTCTCCACCTTTCCGGCTACATGGGCAAACTAAATTGAGTAGTGTACAGGGGCTCTGGAGACATGGGATGTGTCTCACCTGTTTAAGTTGTGTTTAATTTTGCTCTAATATTTTCAAATTCATACATGAAGTTACCATTGTCTCTAGCCAGTTGTATTAGGTTGTGAGTTGTCTGACTGCTTTGTTAGTAAGGGGAGGATCCTTACTCATCTGCTTCTCCATGCACCCTGGATTTGGCATGTTTATACAGGTATTTCACCTCTTGATCCATGGCCTGAGTGAAATCTGTAATTGTAGTTTTAATCTCCATCAGTGTGGGTGCTTGTAGCGTATTTTAAGCAATCCAGTCTCGCACTTCAGTTCATCTAATCTATCTCAGGGGGCGCCTGTGAACGTTATATTGCTTAGCAATTCAGATCGCATGTATATATACCATTTCCATCTTAACATTTTCTTTAAAGCTAGGGGGGAGATGTAACAGGAGAATGTGCAGTGTGTAGTTGCAGGTGTTTCTATCACCAGCCTAACAGGTGAGTGATCCAGTGACATATATCAATCATGCCTCCCCAGAATTGGAGTCAAACTCGTGACCCGTGTGGTAGTTGGGAATCAATGCCTCCCTCAATCTACCAGCCCACTGGGATCGATGATGCTTGCCAGGGCTTCGGCGGCTGAGTGGTGTGTGCACAGTGCGGGTCGTACCATTAGAGCAACCACCCGCCAACCCTCCACCATGGTTGAGGTGCTCACACAATGAATTTGTTCCATATCTGTTTTGGTGCAATATGAATTAATCAGCATAATGTGCTTCCCACATAATATAGCTTGGATTATGTTAAAATAACCTTGTGTGATGTTAACCTCATGGAGGAGTTTGAATAGGATACCACGTCTGACCAAAGGGGCTGTCCCCTGGACATATGAGGAATACCTCACCAGTGCAGCTCCATTTCAAAGCAAAGGCAGATACGGTGGGAGTACAAAGATGTGTTTCTTTGCCACATCTATTTTGTGTCAATCAAGGTATCTGATTATGAGTTGGACTTTACTTAGGTTGTTTAAACCATGCACCTTCCATCTCAAAAAGCGGATGGGTATCGGGCCGTTACTACTCTAGCTCATAGGGGATGACATGAGCATATTATGTACATGAAAACGTGGTGCTGCGTAGAGCACTTTGTCATGCTTGTCAAGTGAACTGTGACCACAATCTCAGACATCAATCAATCAATCAGGATTTATAGAGCACGGATAATATCCTGCAAGGGTATCCATACAACTAAACTGAAAGAACCTCAGCATATAGCTAGTACTACCTTATCCACAGCTCTGCCTCCCACTCAGACTAGTCAATTCAATTCATAAAGCTTTATTCGGCACATATAAATGACCATAAAAGCATGAACAAAGAAGAGAAAAAAAAAAAGACAACAGTACATATTTACAAAGACATTGCAATTAAAACATACAGTTATTAATTATAGTTAATGGCTCATTGAGTAATACATATGGTCATTCATAAATATATAAAAAGAATAATAAAATACATTAAAAACTCATACTTTTCCTGGAATTGATGCACTGATTTAAAAAGGTGGCAGTATAAAAACAAATATCTGCCGATTGCAGATTAAAAATTAAAGCCATGGCATGTTTAACTGTACGTGTTCCGTATTTAACAAAAGGTTTCAAAAATACTATACGAAAACATGTATACAGTTTACAGAACAGCAGAAGGTGCACAGTGCTCTGTGTAGATACATTATCGCACCTACATGGCCCAATCGGGTGTTTCTTAATGTTTGGATGGGCTACTAAACAATGTGCCATCCCAAATCTTAGTCTGGTTAGCACGAATTTATGTGAATTCCTAGTCACCATAGTTAGGTAAGATGGAAAACCCTCCATTAGATTGTATCTATTATAAAAAATGACGGCGGACAATGATCCGGCTATAGTTGCTCGTTTCCTTTCTGCATAAGTTAGAAATATACTTTTCATTTCTGATTTGGAGATCGTGGTTGCTGCACTAGGATTATTTAAAATATTCAGATTAAAAATGTCTGAAAAACAGACAACAACATATTTAACCCAGGGAATATCTCGATATTTATCCAAACGTAGGCAATCCTTAACAATAGTTCTGTTAAGTAGCTTCTCATCGCCAAGCCAAAAAGACCGCCAGACCATCAATGGTTTAAGTGATATCAGATCAGTTAAATAATTAATGGCTAATTCGCGATGGCTTAATTCAGTTGAGGCAGAGATGGGCAAAAACAGGAGCTTTTTTAAAAACATATTTTCCTCCAACTGTAAGTTGTAGGTACAGCTATAACCCCATACTCCTGCCCCATACAGAGCAATAGTCACACATCTAGCTTGTTAAATCTTGAGCATATCCCTGGTTCGACGATCCCCAACTTTTGCAGCAAATCTATAAATACCATAAGCATTTTTTGCCATTTTATTCCGGATGTTATTAAATTCATTGTTCCATTTCCTGTCGTTAGAGAAGGTAATACCTAGGTAACAAAATGTATCCACCTGTTGCACCTTTTCGCCGTCTATAAAGAAGGCATTTAACGTTTTGGCTTTAGCTCCGCAGGTCATGGTATGCGTTTTTCCCTTATTAATTACTAGTTTTCTATCTTTAATAAAGGAGGAAAAACTATCCATTAGTCGTTGTAATCCGACAGGGGTTCAAGAGAGTAAAACAGCGTCGTCGGCATATAGTAACACCGGCACCGGAACACCGTTGATCTGAGGAGCATCAGCATTAACCTTTTTTAAAATATCATCAATTCCATTAATAAATAAAATAAATAAGAGAGGTGCCAAAACACAACTCTGTCTAATTCCTCGTGTAACACAGATTTTTGGAGTACATTCTCCTCTGGTTCCAAAACGTACGTTGGTTTTCAATTTATCGTATAACCTAGCGAGGAAAAAGATTATGCCTTCTGGGGCTCCTAAATTTAACAGAGTTGGCCATAAAATGGAATGATCTACCATATCGAATGCGCTGCTCAGGTCAGCAAAACAAAGATACAGGGAACCAGGTTTCGCTTCAGTATACTTCCCGATCAGTAGATCAAGATTGATGCACTGGTCGAGCGTACCTCGCCCCTTCCTAAAACCATACTGGCTATCAGCCAGTATGCTATCCTGCTCAGCCCATTCCTCTAATCTTACTAACATCACTCTACTCATAACCTTGACTGAAGAGTCAAGGAGAGAGATCGGGCGGTAATTCTTAGCATCAGATCTACTTCCCTTTTTATGAATTGGCACAATGATTGATTCACCCCAAGTTACAGGGGCCTCGGCACACACGGCAACATTAAAAACAATGGTTAAAAGGGGGCCCCAGACATCTGGCGCAGCTTTATAAACGTCTATAGGTACCCCGTCCGGGCCCTGAGCTTTCCCTCCTTTGCTAGCCCGTATACCATATTTGACCTCACTAACGGATATATCCAAAGGCAGAGTAGGCCACTTATTGGGACTAGGATCATTGTCTTTATCAGAGTCAAAAATGCTGGAGAAATGTGCAATCCAACCCTCGCTAGAAACATTAGAAGTCAACTGTGGTGTTTTTTCATCCATTAGAAAAGGCGAGTTGACCGTGGCCCAAAATGATGTACAATTTGATAATTCAGCAGCTTGGTTGAGGGAATCCCAAGCCTGTTGCTGCAGTTCACCCTTCCTCTGTTTGAGCGCACATTTATATTCCATTCTTAATTTATTTACCAGTTTTTTGTCCCTGGGCCTCGCTGCTAAAGCCTGCTTGAGGCCAGTTAGTGCGGAAGTGCAAAGGTGATTAAACCATCTCGGTCCGTTCCTACTTTGCCTACTATTGCGACTGGTAAACTTGGCATCAATAGCTTTATTAATTTGGTTAAAACAATATAAAACCCTCTCAGAGTCAGAACTATTTTTTAAAATAGAAGCAATGTCCAGCAGGCTCTCATTAATTATGGAGCTAGTTAAATCATCGGCTCTTTCACCAATCCATCTTAGCCTTACACCGTTAGTCCTATGTGGTTCTACATTAGAAATAATAATTCCCACATCCACCGAACTACCGGCCCAAAGGGTAGTGTCCAGAATAATACAGTTGTGGTCACTTAGGGTAGTTACTTCAATTCTTGGTGGATCACAGTAAGAACTAATATTAGAAGATGTGATCACATGGTCAATGACCGAGCTGGTGTGCCAATTTTTAAAAGTGGGAATGGGTAAACCATTAACATCTTTACAGCACTCCACTATTTCCAGGTCATAGCAGCCCATGAACTTATGCAGTGCTTCCCCATAACTATTATGTCCAAAATGCGGGACATCCCAGCCGGCACTGTTAGTAACCCCACAAACCCTTTGTGTAGACAAATCGCACAAAGTAGTATTGAAGTCCCCTACCCAGATGAAGTCAAATACAACATTCTGTTCCAGACATAGATTTTCGACAGCGCCGGCTAAGTCTGTTACTACTTTGACCCGGGTAACATCAAAAATGTTATTATAACAGTTAATCAATAAAACATTATGGTCTTTGTCATCCACAAGCCAGAAGATCTGCACAAGGTCCCCTACAGGTATATACTTTTTAACCACAATAGGACGACAGATCGTTACAAGTATAAGGAGACCGCCTTTCGCTCTACCTATACCACCTCCCAACGCCGGTAAATTGTAAGAAACGAATCCCTCATAGTTAACTTCATCTTTACACCATGTTTCTTGAAGACATAAAATGTCATGGGCATTAACAAACGTTAACCATCCCGGATCCCTCTCCTTCGATTTCAGCCCTGCACATTCCAACAAACAATAGGAATAGTATCCTTACCCCTAACACAATTACTATCAGGCACCATACCATTGTTTCGTCCCCAATTCGCATTCTGGTTTGAATTGCTTATGTCCCCACAGTCGGGCGGTGCCCTTATATCCACCGCCAATTCAATTTCTGTGTTGTTGGGCATCTCTTGGGCCATGGTATTGTCTATACCGATATCCACACAGGGAATAATAATCCCCTGGGGTAAGAACTGCCCTCCCTCATTAAGTCAATCATTTGCATCCAGAGAACTTAGGGGTTGAAACCGGTTTTGCATTGAAATATCAGGGTATAGCCTGTGTGTAGCAGGGCATAATCTACTTCCTCTACTCCCATAAGGGGCATTATTATGATGGCTGTAAAAGAAAGCAAGCGAGCGGGCACACACATTATTATCAGTAATTGGTAATAAGGCAGCTCTTAATAATACAGTGGCAGCATGTTGAGGGTGTTTAAAGTTTATAATGACACAGTCACCACTAAAACTTTTCTTAGAGCTCCCTATCCAATTTACCCTTCTGGTAGTCAGAACTTGATCTGAAAGTTCAGTTGGGAATCCACAATACCTGTGCATCCAGGAAACGGTTTTATTTTTTAAAGACTCGTGGGTTTCCTGATGATTCCCCTTTGCAACAGGGGGAACATTAGCTAAAACTACCACATATGGTGCGCAGTCAGGAGGGAGATTAATGGCGCGCCTTACCTCAGTCCAATCCTCTTTTCTATCAGGTATTAAAACAACCTTGCTATCATTACAGGCTAAGGACTGTGCTGTCGGGTAGTTCAGTACAACACTCCTACTAATATCTAAACCTGTAACATCACCGGGAGGAGCAACCTGAGTATCATGATTGCTTATTGTTATTGGGGCTGACACACTATCTGCTTCCACCAGTGTTTTTTTGAGGAGATCTCCTAATCTATTAACCTCCGCGGTTAGCTGATCAATTTTTACCATAAGAGGTTTGACAATACCCTTAATCTTTAAGTCAATAATACTTACTAAGTTTTTTGTTTTTTCTACATCTAGTTTAACGTCGTCGATATTTGCCGTATTATCCTCATCCTTATCTGGATTCTTGAGGGGGCTAACCAATCTTTTTTTTGCGGGCCGAGCACCCCCACGTTTAGTCTGGGTCTTTCTACATGCTCTAACCACTCTAGGTAGTGGGGTAGGTGGATGTTGCACTATGGGATCAGTAGAAACCTCTAGATCGGCTAAGGTAGAAGTATTCTGCATAATCATTTCCCTATCAGGAACACCGGAATTAGTGCAGACACTACTACTGTCATCCAGAGCCAATGGAGCAGGTGAAAGTTGCACACTAGATAATGGGGGGGGGGGCCGCTAAGCCCTAGGGATTGTCTCCTCTCGCAGTTAATTTTACTAACAATCTTCACTAAATAATTATCCAATGTCTGGGGTATAGAGGGGACTTTTTGCTTTGACATGCTTAACAGTCACAAATTATCACTTTAAAATCGAATAAGGCTTTTCCAAATGACACACGAATAATAAGATAATAAGGGCTGCTTGAAAACAAAATGTGATATACACAACCTACATACAGTCCCAAAAAAAAAAAATACACTTAATGAACTCTCACAGTGTACAGGTATACAGGTCACAAAAGTCAGCAGCCTGTATAAACCAGAACCTCGTCACAAACTGTCCGCCCTTTATCCGGGCTTTGTCCTGGGCGCAGCTGTAGGCTACCTGCAATATAGGGAGTCAACAACCAATGGGCAGATGGACATACACGGCTGAGACTCCCCATGCGCTCCCCATGCGCTCCTGGGAGCTGTAGTCCCGTGTAGCGCTTCAACAGCTCCTTCACAGCAGTCTCCAACAATCGCACCCCCTCTAGGGACTACGGCGACACAGGTATCGAGATGCCTCCAAAGCGCTCTGTCCTTTGCCGCCCACCTCGGCTGCTTCCTCACTCTATGCGGCTGTCTCGACGGTACACAGACACCGACAGAGCCCGCTCTCGACGGCACACAAACACCGACTGAGCCCGCCGCACAGACACCGAAAGAGCCTGGTCTCGGCAGTATACAAACACCGACAGAGCCCCTTGCTCTGCTCCGTCTTTGCTCCGTCTTTGCCTCCACACCTCGTCACTGTCTCGCTTCCCCTGCTCGGAGCCCGCGATCCTCGCAGCCGGCGTCGTCACTTCCTGAGGCCTCAGACTAGTCATTCCAACCTGCTAGTGAACTGTTTTACACAACAAAAATGGACCCATACTACTTTAAGGTCAAAAGGACATCAAACATTACAGGTGTAAATAAATGCCTCTTTTTGCATGACCACTCCCAATGTTTTGGACTAATGCTGCTGATTGTTCGTGGTTGGTGCACTCGCAATTGACATAAATTAACCTACTTATAAGTCCCCAGTATATGGAACAAAGGGTACTCAAGGCCTGTAAAGTACAGTGTCCCTTGGGAACTGCAGCACTTATTGTACCTCCACAAGTGTGATAAAGTAAAACATGACTCCTAGTCTGCCACAGCTGGCTGGCAGAGCAGTTTTCAAACTGCTAACTCGAGCTTGCCATTGGGTTGTTACAGTAGGGATCTAGTTTATATTGCTGAAGTATTTTTTGTTTTGCTAATAGCTTTGGCGCCGTTTGACGAATCTTCACCAAATTTTCAAATCTAGTTTGCCACTCACTTCAGCTGCTGTCTTGAACGTTTTGGGGTAAATCATTAAGGGGGGCCGTGAAAAAGGGGGGGGTCCCAAAACACAATTTCCCCATTCACTTTCCCATAGGGATTTTGAACACACTACAGCCTGGGCCGCTGAACAGAACTTCACCAAATTTGGCAGGATGATAGATCTTGGTCCAGAAATAGTGCTTTTTGTACTTTATTGTAAATCTGTTAAGTAGTTTTTTTGAGTTATTAAAGAAAAAAGATTTATTGATATCTAGGGATACGGAGGGTCCGCAGATCCCAGCGATTTCTAAATGAGATCTTATTGGCTACCACCACTTCAACCTGGAAGTGGTGGTAGTCATCTTGGGACTCAGACTCATCCAAGTCCGAAAGAAAAAGCTGAAAAAAAGAAGGGTTCAGGGTTGGAATACCCTGATACTGGGGTCCCACAGAAACCCCACTGGGGGCCAAAAATATATTTTTTTGGATAGGAAAGGAAGGGGGGGGGGCGCGCTGGCCATGCACTATTAATTACCCCACATATTACATCACTGATGACATCTTCTATGAAATAATTAATAATATCACTGCAACTTTTGCAGTAAAAGGATTGATGAGAAAACTGTGCATCACGGGAGCTGAGGTATTAATGCACAAGTTATAGTTTCTTGAGATAACTCTAATGATAACTGCTGAATTTCTGTGGTTTTGTGTATGTAAATTCCAAACAGAATTTTTCCCTCAGGCACCCCCAGCAACCGCCGCCCCGAGAAGAAAAGAAACAAAATGCCCGTCAGGCATTTCAACTTTAAAATCACCATAAGAAAGACTCTGAACTATGCTTTATAGCGCCCCCTTCTCGGAATCGACAGGGAGCAGAGCCTGCCTTCACAGCAAACAGTCGGCTCCAACAACAGAAGAACCCTTCGGATTTACCTAAGTCTCTCCCCAGACTTCTGCCGCCTGCCTGCCGCCCAGCCGTGGTTTTAAACTCCTGGTTCTGGAGCCCCGTTGACGAGGTGAGGGCCTCCACTCCCTCGCCTCCCTCTGGGCTGGAGGGCAGCCATTCTCGTTAGATTCCAGCGGCTGCCTCCCTCCTGCCACCAGCTTCCAGGGCGCTTGAGGGGCCCCCTCTTCCGCACGTTCTTGGTTGGGGGCCCCCTCCCCTGGCAAGCGGAGCACGGACGGATGCCATGGTAGCTGCTCCCCGCTCCCCCATCGAGCAGAGTGCGGACGGACGGCGAGGCAGCTTGGGGAGGCACTCGTTTTGGCCTTGCCCTTTCCGCGCCACACACTTTGCTCTTCGGGGGCCTTCCTGACGGTCTTGGGGAAGCGCGTCCCTCTCTGTGCTCCTTCACTGGAGGTCACCCTCCCCTAGGGGGCATCCTTCTGCCACAAGCTCACAACGGAGTGGCTGGAGGGCAGTCAATTTTGTCCGGCCCGGCCCACCACTCGTAGCCTACAAGTCACTTTCTAGGAGCGCACCCTCCTCCGCACACCATTACCGGAGGACGCCCTCCCACACGGGACGGACCGTGTCGCCACACAAGTCAGCACCCGACCCCCTCACCCCCCCTCACCTAGCAGTTCTCCCCAACCTCATGCCCTTATGTGATTCCTCCTGAGGGATAATAGGCCCTTAAGCACCTGCCCCCTGGACTAAAACTTACTTGCACGTATTTCTCTACCCCCCCCCCTCTCCCCAGGGTCCACCATTTTGGCCCCTCTATGATCCTATGCTGGCGCGCATTTTTAACCTAAAAAGAGAACTGACACTATAGTAGGACTTACAATCAATCGCCAACTGGCAATCAACACAATAGTAAGACCACCCAATCCTAATCTAGTAGTAACACCAAGGTAGGACTAACATAACCAGGAGCACCCCGCTCACCCCCTCGATTACTAAAAACTAACAGAGGACTATCCTACCCTAAAAACACCCCCACCTTGACCCTATAATCAACACCATACTAAGACCAATCTCTGACTGAGCATCACCCCAACTATAAAAAAATAAAATAATTTTTTTTTTTTTAACTCTTTTGAAGCTCCTTACATTCTATTCAAGCATCCACTAACCTGGACCCTCACATTCCTTTCTCCCCCCCCCACCTTCTTATTCCGCCTACTCAGCTCTCAGATAAACACTACAAAAGCCTCCAACCCCCAACCTGCCCTACCAATAACCCCCAACTACAAAAGCCCAAGATGTTGATCCCCGCGGAACCCGCTCACTTACTCATTTCCCCCACTCTTTCTCCATATCCCCCCCCAACAACCTCTCCCCCACTGTGCTTAAAAACTTTAAGCACAAACTAATCCGGCAACACCCTGAGTTGCTAATTGCTGACACCTACTTCAATGACCATAAAGGCCCTAAAAGGACAGATCTTATCTTCTTCACTAAACGCCCAGCTAGATGGAACACTTTCCTTACCAGCTACCTCCTCACCTCCAAAACCACCAACATCCCATATGGCTGCAAACTCACTATCTCCAGCTCGCCCACATTCCAGGGTAATGCCATTATCTCCATCTTCAGAAATGGAACCATCATGATTCAAGCCAATGACACTAACCTCTGAGCCAATCACCCGCAACACACGACCCCCCTAAGATCCCCAACCTTATAGAATTACACTCTACCCCCCCTACCAACCCCCTCTCCAATACAACCCTCAGCACCCCCACCTCTCCAATAGGTAATCTCTACAACCTGAGCGGCCCACTCATCGCCACAAACCCCTTTCCCCCGACCCAGCCTCCTACTCCCTATACCCAACGACCATCAATACCAACATCCTAAAAGGCTTACAAGTCTACACCACCACAATTCACTCGCACAAAACCACCTCTCTGCCTGAACCTACCCAAGATTCCCCCAGAACAGCTCCCTCTACCAATCCCCCTCTCCTGCCTCCCATAAACAGACTAGACTCAAATAATCGAAGAGACACTCATGTTCTGCCCACTTCCTATTTCACCTCTAACGTACCCCCGATACCAATCCCAACTACTCTATTACTGTCTCCTCCCACATATCACCCAAGGTTTTAGAGAACCATCAGGCCCAATCGCAACAGACCCCACACAGTAAGAAGCACATCACCCACACCCCCCCTCCAACTTCACTCTCACATCTAAAATTAACGAGCGGCTCACCAACCTAGAATCCCAACTTGAAATCATCATACAGGGAATCAACATGATAGCGAGAAGCCTTAACCCGCTGCTGCACCCCCCTCTGATCCAGGCACACACTCCACTCCCTGATATAACCACCCCCCAGAGTCTTAACTGGCCCTCCAGGCCCCACTACCTCAACGGCCTAAGGCCAAAAAGAACAAATGCTCCATTGTCACACAATGAAGCAGTAAAACTCGCCCAATCTTACAACACACCCTTGCCCATACCTAACCCCCCATCCAATATTCAGGTCATCACAGGTCTAGGCCGAAATCTTATACCTCCAACCTCACCCAGCCCTCCAGCTCACCTTGTCAACATCCCCCTGATCCCTTCCACTCTACACCCCAAGGTCTATCAGCATACAAACTGTATGCTCATTAACTGCTGATCGGCAGTCAAACATGCTGTGGATCTAGCTGATGCCATCCTAAATCACAACATTGACATTGCCTTCATCACAGAAACTAGGTTGACTAAACACTCTCAGACGATCATGGATACCCTCATCCCACCAGGTTTCTCAATTACCAACAAAGATAGAAAAGACCGCCATGGGGGAGGCATTGCCATCATTCATAATAATAAAGATAAGACACATTCAGCTACAACTCATGTGAACAGCTCAATGCCTTCATCAGGATGAGTGACAATGTGACCTTGCACCTACTTTACCATCCCCCAGGTAAAACCCTACCTTTTGGGGATACCTAGCTGACCTAATAACACACTGCTCCCTCTCATGCCCCAACTTCATCATCTTGGGTGACCTCAACCTCCAATTGAATGACGATAATAATGCTCTTGTCCAATCCTCAAATGACCTTCTACACAGCAAAGACCTTACCCAGCACTGCAAGGGCCGAACCCACATCAAAGGAGCTACACTAGATGCGATTATAGCTCATAAAGACTCACTCACAATCAACGATATTCTTCCTGTCGACTGGTCAGACCATCACATTATTCTATTCCATCTTAACAAAACTCCCCAACACACTAACCACCCACAAAAGACACTCAAATGGAAAAGAAACATTGACCAAATCCCATTAATAACCCTCAAAGAAAAAATCAGCTCCCTACTACCGCCCTCATTGGCCAACCTCTCAACTACTGAGTTAACCACCCAGTAAAACACAACTATTACTACCATACTCGACCAATTAGCCCCCATGAAACTGAAAAGAGTGAGAAACACACCTTTCAGAGCCTGGTTTAACAATGATCTCAATTCAGAAAGAATAAAACTGAGAGCAGCCGAAAGACTCTGGAGATCCGACCCTTCCTCTACACACCTTGAACAACTTAGAAGGGAACGGAGAAACTACAAAAAATACATAACCAATGGAAAAAACACCTTCTTCCGCAAAGCTCTAGACAGAGCCAAAAACCGCCCAAAGGAGTTTTCAACATCATCAAACAACAAACTACCAACCCCCCAACCCTTCACTTGCAACCAAAGACAGTTGTGTCATTTTTGCAGACTTCTTCAACGATAAAATCACAGAGATTGAGCTTTCCCTTGAACCAGATACTCCACCAAACACAGAGTCTCCCCGCCTAGCATAAACAATAATATCCACTACCTATCCTCCTCTAACAACCCGCCTTTTAGAACTGAAGTCTATCTCCCTATCCACAATCAAAAGTATACTCCCACTAGCTGGGTAGTCTTTCGCCCACTCCGGGCGACGGATATCTCCAAACATTTGTCCACCTCTAAAACATCCTCTCACCTAGCAGACCACCTCCCATCCTCCCTGACAAAAAAACTCCACCAGTCCCTCACCCCTATCCGCACCAAGATCATCAACAGCTCCCTAAAAATTGGCGTGATTCCTGACTGCCTCAAACTGGGTCAAAACACACTGATACTAAAGAAACCAGGAGCTGACCCGAACAACCTTCATAACTATCAACCAGTCTCCAACCTACCCTTCCTTGCCAAAACTCTAGAGAGATGTGTTCTTCATCAACTAACCCAACACACAGATAACAACAACCTTCTTAACCCTCTACAATCAGGTTTCAGAAAAGGCTGTAGCACAGAAACAGCCATTCTCAACATAGTAGATGACCTTCGCAACTCCCTCGACTCTGACCGATGCTGCCTTCTGATTCTCCTCGACCTAACAGTGGCCTTTGACACTGTTGAGCACAAGCTCCTTCTGGACTCCCTCCAAAAGAGAGTTGGCATAGAAGGTACAGTCCTCTGCTGGTTTTCTTCCTTCCTACAAAACCGAACACAAGTAAAAATACATAACATGACTTCACCCATGTCAATAATCACCAGAGGAGTCCCCTAAGGATCCGTCCTCTCACCCACACTCTTCAACATCTACATGGACCCACTCACTACCATCCTCAACTGAGCCAACATCCTCTTCCATCTCTATGCTGACGACACTCAACTGAAATATGCTCTATAGAAGACATTCACCGCCTGAACAACACCCTTAAAGAAACTCAGTGTTGGCTATCCCACAACCACCTGAAACTCAACCAGGATAAGACGGAAATACTCCTCCTTTCAAAAATGAATCAGCTCCCCCAGATGCAAGAATGGCTGAAATCCATCAACGCTCTCAAAAGCAATCTTGCCCCTATGAACACGGTCAAGTCACTGGGAATTACTCTGGACACCAACCTGACTTTGCAGGACCATAGCAAAGAAGAACGCCAACAATGCTTTCAACAGCCTAAAACTGCTGAACAAAATCAATTCTTTCATTCCCCAAGACGATCTCAAGCAGGCCACACAAGCACTGGTGCTCTCCAGACTAGACTATGGGATCTCCATCCTTACTGGCACGGACAAATCCCAACTTGCCCCCATGAGGTCCACCCTTCATGCAGCCGCCAGACTGGTGACTGGAATAAAAAAATATGACCACATCTCCCCTGCCCTGAAGAGTCTAAAATGGCTCCCAATTGAAGCCCGCTGCAAATTCAGAACTGCCTGCCTAACCCACAAAGCCCTTCACACCGAGAAACCAGACTACCTCGCCAATAAACTCCTGAAAGCTGGTCAAACAAGATCACTAAAAAGCTCAAACACTTTCCTCCTCATCCTGCCCAAAACCCAGAAGCAAAAAACTCAGACATGCACCTTCTCAAGCACCGCCCCTAAAATCTGGAACTCCATACCAGTTCACATCAGATCCAATCCTTCCCACCTGATCTTCAAGAAGCAACAAAAAAAATTCCTCCTCAACCAACCTTCACTTCACAAAGAATCTCTCACCCTCCCACCCCACCACTGCCGGCACTTTATCTTCTTGACCCTGTGAAACCTACATGTATAACTGTCTCTTTGAACTTGTTAGTTTATTACCTATACTGTTGTAAAGCGCTCTGATACTCTCGGGCCTTGCCAGCGCTGTTGAAAACTATCTAAATAAATAAATAAAACCTAACTATAACGCTCCTGTATTGTTTTTGGTAAATTTCTAAGGTTTTTTTTTTATAATCTATTTCCTAACTATAACGTACCTGTAACCCTTGATTTTTTTCAGTGAATTTATATATATCTATATAGTGCCACCTGTACTGGGACTTCTCCTGACCTAGCGAGAGCAAATCGGCCCCCCCTGGAAGAGCAGGGCTAACCTAACCTAAAGCCCCTGTGGGCATAAAAAAGCCCAGACTCTATGCGGACCATGAATATGGGTGTGTCATGGTGGATGAAAATATGGATGAAAATGATTCTACTTACCAACCCAGGTAATTCCTGACAGAAATGTACAGGATGCTCATCATTATATTCCAATGCATTTGTCTCCTCAGAGGTTTCTATATTTCACAACACCAGTTCAAAAGTACCAGTTTTTTCCTCTTTCTATGTTTTCTGCAGAATGCAGCACACATAGAAAGAGGTGAAAATGAAGAGAAATAAAAATATTTCTCCTTGTTACATATGCCCTGGGAAGGCATAGTATTCTGACGCGTTCCCAGGTCTGCCAGTATTGGTATATCTGAGAATGCTTCATAATCCATAGGTGGCTGGCTGCATGATAATACCCACACTCCATCCATGGAACGCATTCCTGGGCGGAGTAACTCAACGCAGCGACTTGTGCTGCCTAGAATTATTCGAGATTTATGAAGCCATGCAGGGCCATGCAAGGTAGCCTTGTGTGGCTTGGTGAATCTCACTATATGTTTTACGTGGTCCTGCGCCCCTTACATGACACAAGGGTGATGCAAAACCAGTGATAAATAAGACCCCAATTTAACGTCCTCAAATTGATTCGTATGAGCAGTTCATGTACATCAAAAAGTATATAGTTTGCACAGTGGGTGGCCTCAACTGAAATTAGAAAAGCTCTTCCCTTCCTAATAAAGTGTAGATTTTTTAAAAAATTTGTTTGTGAATTGAATAAAATATTATATCATTTGTATAGTTGATTGATGAGTGCTTGTATCCCTATTTTTTTGTATTGTTTTGTAGTTCAAATCATCGAAAATCTTAGACTGGGGTCCCTGGCTTCCAATAACAATTCAGTAGGGGTCCCTGTGTTCCTGTAATTATTAAGTGGAGGTCCACAGAAGTCAACAGGTTAAGATCCACTCATCTTGTACAGACCCGAGATACAACATCTCAAGCATTGAAGCCTGCAATGGTTATGAAATCTTTCCACACTTCAACGAGGGGGCGTTTTTAAATTACCTGCCCATGGGTTGTAATGACATAATTTAGAAATCTGGGTGAAGGAGCACCTTGAAGGTCAGGAAGACATAGGCCCTCATTATAACATTGGTGGTAAAAACCACCTACCGCCACAGCAACAGCCGCCAAAAGACCATCGCCGCGGCTACCTGCCATCCACCATATTATGACCGTGTCTGGAATTCCACCAGAAGGATGGCGGAATTCCGGCTGCGGCCATGGCGGCGGATGGTGGTAAGGTGGCGCTGCTGCCAGCATCAGGGCCAAGCCAGTAGACCGCCGCACACCGTATCATGACACATGATACGGCCTGGCGGTGTTCTGCTGGTCGCTGCTGCTGGAAGCAGCGCCCTGTCCCGTCTCCTGACAGAGGACCCACTGAAATCAGGTAAGTCGGGTGCTCTAACAGGGGAGTGGGTGTTTTTTTTGTGTGTGTGTGTGGATGTGTGTGTATGTGCATGCGTGAATGCGGGTGCGTGTTGCGTGTTGCGTGTTGAATGTGTGTGCATGTGTGGATGTGTGAGTGCGTGTATGTTGTGTGAATGCATTTGTGCTTGTATGTATGTCAGTGTGTTTGGATGTGTGTGTGAATTGATGTATGCATGCGTGGGTGCATGTGGGTATGAGTGTGTGTATGTGTGTGTATGATGGTGCCTGAAGGTGCTGGTATGTTGGGGGGTGGGTCTGGAATGGGAGGGGGGACTTGGGGAGGGGGGCAGGGAAGACCCCTCTCAGTGACAGGGAAGGGATTCCCTGTCACTGATAGTGCCTACCACCATGGTTTTCGTGGCAGTAAGGAAGCCACGAAAACCACGGCGGTAGGCGGGGTCATAATCCCACGGGCGGGCTAGTGACAGTCACCTGGCTGGAGACTGAAGTCTCCAGCCTGGCAGCTGTTACACCGTTGTGGACGGAGTGGTACATTAGCGGTTTGCCTTGAGCCAAACCGCCAATGTCATATTATGGGGAAAAGTACCGCCAGCCTGTTGGCAGTACTTTCCTTCATTATACTGCCGTCCACCAGCGTTGTAATGAGGGCCATGTGTCTGTCGAAGGAACATGTAAAAATACTACAATCCAATAGCAGTGGTGTTGGAAATGGGGTCTTTGGTTGGCAGTCAGGTTACCTCCTGTCCAAGCAAGAACCCTCACTCTAGTCATGGTAAGTCACAAACAGTCCAAATTATCCTGTGCCCACCCTCTGGTAGCTTGCCACTGAGCAGTCAGGCTTAACTTAGAAGGCAATGTATAAAGTATTTGTGCAATAAATCATACAATAACACCATATGGCACAACACAAATACACCACACAGTGTTTAGAAAAATATATAATATTTATCTGATAAGATGCAGGTCAAAACGATTAAAATGCAATAAGTATATGTTCAGATATCACTGTAAAAGTGATATAAAGTGTCTTAAGTCTTTTAAAAGCAAACAAAGTCGCTTTCAAGCACAAAGTACCTGGTTCACATGCAAAATCTCCTCGAAGAACCGCAGAGATGCGTGGAAACAAAGGGGGTGTGCGTCGATTTCTCTGGCCGCACACGGCAATGTGTTGTTTAGTTTTCACGCAAGGACGGCTGTGCGTTGATTTCCGGGGCTCGGTCGTGGATCCTCTTCGGTTTGCGGGGATTTCTGATACCCTCGGGACGATGCTTAGATTTCTTACACTGGCAGCACGAAGTCACAGGTGAAGTTGGGCTGTGTCATTCCGGTTCAGCATGCAGTAAAATTTGCATGGCGGTGCAGGCTGTGCGGCGAATTTAGCCGCACAAGGAGTCCTTCTTGTAGAGAAGTCTTTTTTGTCCTGAGACTTCAGGGAACAGGAGGCAAGCTCTATCCAAGCCCTTGGAGAACACTTCTTCACCTCAGCCAGAGAGCAGCAAGGCAGCAGGGCAACAGCAAGGCAGCAGTCCTTCACAGAAAGCAGTCAGGTGAGTCCTCTGGGCAGCCAGGCAGTTCTTCTGGGCAGGATGCAGGTTCTGGTTCAAGTTTCTTTTCCAGGAAGTGTCTGTGAGGTAGAGTGTCTACCCCAAATAGTGTCTAAGTTGTTAGGGTCAGAGACCCTGCTTAAATACCCAGATGTGCCTTTGAAGTGGAGGAGACTTCAAAGAGTGGCTTAGAAGTGCACAAGGTCCCCTTTCAGTTCCATCCTGTCTGCCATGGTCCCAGTAAGGGGTGTGGCAGTCATTTGTGTGAGGGCAGGCTACTGTCCTTTGACATGTACGTGTCAGGCCCTCCACCCTCCCAGCCCAGTAAGACCCATTCAAAATGCATCTATGTGCAAGTGAGGCTGAGTATACTGTGTTTGGGTTGTGTCTGAGTGAATGCACAAGGGAGGTGTCAATTAAACCTAGCCAGATGTGGATTGGAAGGCACAGAAGGATTTAAGTGTAGAGAAATGCTCACTTTCTAAAAGTAGCATTTCTAAAATAGTAATATAAAATCCAACTTCACTAGTCAGTATGATTTTGTATCACCCTTCTGGCCATTCTAAATATGACCTTCTTACTCCTTTCAGATAAGCAGCTACCACTTAAACAATGTTAGCCTATGAAAAGAGCAGCCCTCAAAGCAGTGTAAAAATGGTTTTAGGAGTTCTACACTAACAGGACATGTAAACTACACAGGTCCATGTCCTGCCTTTTGACTACACAGCACCCTGCCCTATGGGTTACCTGGGGCATACCTTAGAGGGGTGTCTTATGTGTATAAAAGGGGGAGTTTTGGGCTTGGCAAGTACTTTTAAATGCCAAGTTGAATTGGCAGTGAAATTGCACAGACAGGCCTTGCAATGACAAGCCTGAGACAAGGTTAAGGAGCTACTTAAGTGGGTGGCATAACCAGTGCTGCAGGCCCACAAGTAGCATTTAATCTACAGGCCCTGGGCACATATAGTGCACTCTACTAGGGTATTATAAGTAAATTAAATAGTCCAATTGGGTATGAGCCAATGTCATCATGTTTTAAGGAGCATGAATATGCACTTTAGCACTGATTAGCAGTGGTAAAGTGTGCAGAATCCTAAAGCCAGCAAAAATTAGGTCAAAAAAAGAGAAGGAGGAAGGCAAAACGTTTGGGGTTGACCCTGCAGAAAGGCCATTTCCAACAAGTGGTAACAGAAGCAAGTTAGTACAATAGTGTCAAAGTTGTGAAAGTGATCTCAACGTCTCTGCAGAAGTTAAAACAGGGAAGCTGGGATGGACAGAGGTGGCTCATCTTCTTTGTAAGTGAATCATAACACAGGTTGACATCCAGGAAGTAGAGAGATTAAGAAACTCCTTACAATTATATTACTTCAAGCCACTCAAGACCAGCAAGAATGCATTCCCAAAACAATGCAGGAATTTTGAAACTCTAGGGTGGACCTGTTTGCTTGGTACTCAAATGGACAGATGTGGTTAGGAACACCACTAAATGCATATTTTCAAATACCTCTTCTGCAGTTTCTCAAGCGTTACCTGTGGTTCAGGGTAAACCAGGAGCATTTTCTGCTACTGTCTCACCACTGTCCTTCAGGTGTTCACAAAAGTGGTTGTGGTGTTTGCTGCTCTTCTTCTGAGATTAGAAGTTCCTATATTCCTGTATCTCAGGAAGTGGCTGGTAAAGACATGCTCACCACAATCAGTCATGAACCACCTCTGGACGACGGGGAAACATTTAACATCATTGTGTTTCACCATAAATGAGCCAAAGTCCCAGACAATTCCCTCACAGACGCTATCCTTATTTAGGTGATCATGGACACAGTGGATTTCCGGGCTTTTCTTCTATGGTAACAAGTCCAGGACATTCAGGTTATTATCCAGATGTTTCCGACTCAATTCTGGATCCAAGTGAGGGTTGATCAGAAGCTTCTTGGCCTCTTTGATTCATACAACCTCCTTGAAAACTATGCCAGTTAACACATGCAAGCCCTGACTTCTCAGTCGGCCCAGCATCAAGGCCATCTTTCTGACACCAGTTCTCAGAGGAGAAAGCTCAAGATTTGCAATGATGGCAGACTGATAACATTGTGTACTGCCGCAGGCAACTTTCCTTGCTAACCTAGAGTGGATGACAGACTCATGACTACTGGGTTGGGAGATATTATCTGGCGGCAGGGTGAGATTATAGGACTCTGGTCCCCAGTGGAGGGCCAACTCCACATCAAACTACTGGAGCTATGGGCCTTTTGTTTAACCCTTAAGGCATTCCTGGGGTCCATCAAGGAGAAATGTGGGCAGATTTGCAAGGACAAGGTCAACCCCATGTTGTAAAGCAGCAAGCAGGGCAGCTTGGGGACCTGGGTCCTATTGCAGGAGATTATGGGGGTCATTACAACATTGGCGGTAAATGCTGCTTACCGCCGTGCAGAAGACCGCCAACACACTGCCGGACTTCTGCCACAGCTACTACGACCCATACCTCGGAATCCGCCAAAATCCAGACACCCACACAAGTCCGCCACACCAAAGGTCAGTGATAAACTGGCGATAACAAAACCTCCACAGTCACGCCAACAGGAATACGCCCACACTATCACGACCCACGAATCCTTGAAGCGGTCTTTCAACTGCGGTATTCCATTGGCGGTACACACCGATGCGCTCAAAATACACACACATTTACAAAACACTACCACATTGGACAATTCTGAATACACACACCTGATACACATACACACACCGCACCCACACACCCAATCCAATATAAAACACACACCCACATTACCCACAAACCCTTACGACCAGAAATTTGGATGAAGGCCAGAGAGACAGCAGACCAAAGACAACCCCACCATGCAGAGGCACACAACACCATCACACATACACATTCACGCACAAAACACCACACACCCATAAACATCACCCCACACATCACCACACACACCACCTCACACATCACCCACACCACCCCATGGCACCGCGAAGACACCCCAGGTTTTCTGCGGAGGAGCTCAGGGTCATGGTGGAGGAAATCATCCGGGTAGAGCCACAGCTATTCAGATCACAGGTGCAGCACACCACCATAGCTAGGAAGATGGAGCTATGGCGCAGAATCGTGGACAGGGTCAACACAGGGGGACAGCACCCAAGAACATGGGATGACATCAGGAAGAGTCGGAACGACCTACAGGGGAAGGTACATTCCCTGGTCTCAAGACACCACATCGCTGTTCAGTGGATTGGCGGCGGACCCCCATCTCCTCCCCCACAACTAACAACATGGGAGGAGTAGGTCTTGGCTATACTGCATCCTGAGGGCCTCGCAGGAGTAGCTGGAGGAATGGACTCTGGTAAGTCAAATCTTTAACTACTTCATCCCCCACCCTACCTGCATGCTATCACATACCCCCATCCTCGCCCTCACCCCCATCACTCCAACTCCTCACATATGTCCCACTATCACAAACCACCCATCCCAAACCCAAGCCCTGCATGCAACACCAAAGCATGGACACCCATCACCAATGCAAGGCCACTGCACATACCCACACACACCCCTAAACAATTAGCACACAAGGTCCTACACAAGAATGCAAGCACTGGGATACAGGGTCTCCCACCCATTGCACACCATGGTGCACACAGATGCAATAATTCTGCCTTTACACCCCTGCAGGACCCCTACCCAATGTCACTGGACAGGAGGATCCAGACATGTCCACTCCACCCGCAGAAGAGGCCCACAGTGATGACAGCAGCTCTGTCCAACTGGATCTAGATGACCATCCCGGCCCATCTTGGACCTCGGGACAGTTGGTTCCCCTCACACTGGCACAAGCCACAGCAGAGCCTCCCCCCTCAGGAAACACCAGCACAACACCCACCCAGCGGGCCCATACCTCTGTCCCCAGGACACGTCAAGCAGCAGTGTGTCCACCACTACAGGGAACCTAGGCTAACCCACCACCCCAACAACAGCAGGGACCTGGGGGCAGTGGCAGTGGGCACACGGTTCAGGGGACAGAGGCCCAGGAACACAGGGGAACTGGGAGAGCTGCTCTGCGACAGGGGGAGGACAGGCCCAGGGAACCCATTTCCACTCTCCACAAGACCCTCTCCAACATCATGGGAGCCTACCATCATTCCCAGGAGACGATGACAACAGTACTGGCCAAGTTTCAGGAGACCCAGCGGCTGCAGGAGGAACAGTATTTGGGGTCAGGGAGGAACTCAAAGCCATCAATACCACCCTGGGCACCATTGTAGGGGTGCTGAAGGAACTTGTGAACACCAGGAGGGACACTGTTGCACAACAAGGGGCCCCTGACACTAGCCTGGACGATGAACTGCCCACCACCTCCGCCGGTGCTAGTGGACAGGAGGCACCGCCACAGGACCACAACACCAGCACCCAACACCTACAGATGGAGAACCACCCTGCAAGCGGTCCCTGAGATCCAGGACAAAGACAGAGCTCAATGCCAAGACCCGCGCCAAGAAATGAGACCACCCTGATTGTCATCCTTTTGTCCCACTTTGTCACCCTGTCCATCCATCAACTGCCCCAGCTCCACTTCCTATGCCCCTTAGGACAATGCACCTGTTATACTAATAGACTGGATTCTGCCATGGACATTCCATCACCCCTGACCATTTTACAACCCCCTCCACTATTTAGCACTTAAATAAACACCCTTAAATCACAAAACTATCTGAAGTCAGTCTGTGCTTTTGAAAATGTGTATTTGCAATAACAGAGGCAAAATGCAATATCCATTGTATTGTCAACATACATATGTCACACAGCTCTAGTCCATGAGGAAACAAAGCAGATGTCACACAGTGGGACCCACATCTGTGAAATCGAAAGGGAAAGTGACAACTCAGGGTCCATACACTGGGTGAAAGTGACAGACAGATGAGAGGTAGAACAAGTGTATCAGATGTAGCAGGCAGTGATGTCTTCTTACCTGTGTCTCACTGGAAGTATTGATGAATCACCGTGTTTCTGTTGTCAATATCCTCTTCTTCTGCTTCCTCGTCTTCACTGTCCACAGCTGCCACAAGACCTCCATCTGGACCATCCTCCTGCAGAAAAGGCACCTGTCATCGCAAAGCCAAGTTGTGAAGCATACAGCAGGCCACGATGATCTGGCACACCTTCTTTGGTGAGTAGAATAGGGAACCACCTGTCATATGGAGGCACCTGAACGTGGCCTTCAGGAGGCCGAAGGTCCTCTCTATAACCCTCCTAGTTCGCAATGGGCCTCAATGTAGCGTTCCTCTGCCCTTGTCCTGGGATTTCTCACTGGGATCAGTAGCCATGACAGGTTGGGGTAGCCAGAGTCACCTGCAAATGTCGAGGGACAACTGTTAGACACACACTAACCCTTAGGGACAACCCCAGACCCAAACACCTAGTCACACTGTATAGGGTCCATGTCCTCACCTAATAGCCACTCACAGTGCCTCTAGAGTTGCCCCATCACATAAGGGATGCTGCTATTCCCCAGAATGTAAGCGGCATGCACTGAGCCAGGAAACTTGGCATTCACATGGGAGATGTACTGGTCGGCCAAACACACCATCTGCACATTCATAGAATGGTAACTCTTCTGGTTTCTGTACACCTGTTCACTCCTGCGGGGGGAGGACCAAGGCCACATGTGCCCCATCAATGGCACCTATGATGTTGGGGATATGTCCCAGGGCATAGAAGTCACCTTTCACTGTAGGCAAATCCTCCACCTGAGGGAAAACGATGTAGTTGTGCATGTGTTTCAGCAGGGCAGACAACACTCTGGACAACATGTTGGAGACATAGGCTGGATCATCCCTGATGCTATGACCACTGTCGTCTGAAAAGACCCACTTGCCAGGAAACGGAGTACTGACAGTACCTGCACTAGAGGGGGGATACCTGTGGGATGGCGGATAGTCCGGCTCTAGCTGGGCACACAGTTCCTGGATTGTGGCACGGTCCAGTCTGTGAGTGACAATTACATGTCATTCTTCCATTGTCGACAGGTCCACCAGCAGTCTGTACACCAGAGGATGCCGCCATCTCCTCACCTGCCCCAGCGGACGTGCTCTATGGAGGAGAACAGAGAGCAGAGGGTCAGCCAACACTAAGGTATGAAAACACAACTTTATTGCACATATTTTTCAATCCGCTATGTCCCTGTCTTAATGTGGATGCAAGGCCTAGATATGTGTGATGCATTTAAAAATAATGCCATGTGGCCCCCTGAAATGGCGGCTGCCTGACCTGTAATGTGGGACAAGGGGGTATGAGGTAACTGCGCTGGCGTTGTACACTGTCGCGGTAGGCAGTCGAAGACCGCGGCGCAATCCTGCATTGGTTAACATTGGACCCTATGGGTCCCAGGAGCAAATGGCGATTTACGCTGGCGGTGACAGTACACACCGCCGCGGACATGGCTGTCATTTTCTGTTCACTCACTTGATACCTGATCTTCGACAGGAGAGGACCTACACTGCAAGTGCTGCTGTGACCTGATTCTGGAGGAGATAATGGCTCATGTGTCTGGGGAAAGAGCCCCTGCCTTCACCAGGGAGGAGTTGGAGAAACTAGTGGATAGGGTCCTCCCCCAGTACACGCTACTCTATGATCCTCCAGACAAACAGGTAAGTACACTGTGAGCATGCTGTATGGGCAATTCCTGTGTGGAGTGGTGTGGATGGAAGATAGGGGGCAGAATGAGGCGTGCATGAAACAACGGTGAGTGCATGTGCGTCATGGCAAGGGTAGGTACGCGGGCCAATGACTGTGATGGTCTGGATAGTTATATCTTCTCCTTTTCCCCTGTACTATTCCTGTAGGTCAGCGCCCACCAGAAGAAAGATATTTGGCGTGCCATCGCCAAGGACGTCCGGACCCTGGGGGTCCACCATAGACGGAGCACCCACTGCTGGAAAAGATGGGAAAACATTCGCCACTGGAGCAAGAAGACGGCAGAGGCCCAGCTGGGGATGGCCTCCCAACGTGGGGGGGCGCCCATCACACCATGACCCCCCTGATGTTCCGGATCCTGGAGGTGGCGTATCCGGAGTTGGATGGGCACTTGAGAGCATCACAGCAGCCACAAGGAGGTGAGTACACTCTCATTCAGCTGAATCAGCGTGCATTACGAGGTGTCTGGGTGGGGGAGGTGGGCTGTGGGTTCCCCTAGGCCAGGGTGAGTTTAGTAGGTAAGGTCCCTTCGTAAGGCAGGCCATGTGGCACCCCACCCCACCAGTGTTCAGAGCCAACTACACCTAGTCAGGCTTGTGTGACTTCCATGTGTGCAGCAATTGGGCATAGGCCTTGTACCCCATGTCCCTGTGATTAATTAGGGAACTCTAAGTGCACAGCGTAGTGCAGAGGTCTTCTGTGCCTGTAGTATCCCCCAACGGTAGCGGTATTGCATGCACTCAACATGTCTTTCTTCTGTCTCCCCCCCTCTTTTTTTTGGTCTCCCTGTTCTTGTGTGCAATAGCATCATCAGGCGGAGGACCAGTGGCACCGGAGGAGGAGGGTGCTGCATCACACATGGCCATGGAGGGCGAGACAACAGAGTCTGAAGCCACCAGTGGGATGGAGGGCGAGAGGAGCTCCACGGCGGGGACAGGAGCTGAGACCAGCGACACGGACTCCTCCTCTGATAGGAGCTCCCTTGCGGTGGAGGGCCCCTCTGTGCCCCCTGCATCTAGAGGTACAGCTGCCACCCCCCCTACCAGCACCGCCCTCCCAGCAGCCCCTCAGTGTGTGCCCCGTGGCCGCTCACCCAGGAGGGTGGGCATCTCCTTTGCCCCAGGCACCTCTGCCCTTGCCCCTGTCAGCCCTGCTGCCCTCAGTGAGGAGGCCATTGACCTCCTCAGATCCCACACTGTTGGGCAGTCTACCATTCTGAATGCCATCCAGGGTGTAGAGAGGCAGTTGCAACAAACCAATGCATACCTGTAGGGCATTAATTCTGGTCAGGCAGCCCAACAGCGAGCTTTTCAGACTCTGGCCTCAGCACTGATGGCAGCCATTGTCCCTGTGTCAGCCTCCCCCCTCCAACTTCCTCCACCCAGACCCAAACCGCTGTACCTCAGCCTATCCCAAGCACACCATCAGGCCAGCATGCACACACCTCAACACACAAGGGAAGCTCGGGCAAACATAAGCACCACACATCCCACAGTCACTCACACAAGCATCACACCCATGCAGACATGCCAACAGCCACTGCCTCCACTGTGTCCCCCTCCTCCTCGTCTCCCTCTTCCCTCCCTGTCACGTCTCCACTCACACCTGCATGCACTACATCTTCAGCCACCAGGTCCATCACCAGCACACCCATCACCACACACCGCTCACGTGCACTCACCACCCCCACTACCATTCACACATCCCCTGTGTCCTCTCCCAATGCGTCTGTGAGCCCACCTCCCAAGGTACACAAACGCAGCCACACACCCACCCAACAGCCATCCACCTCACGACAGCCTCTAGCCCATGCACCTTCACCCAAAGTCTGCAAACGTACACCTCCTACAATCACTACCTCTTCCTCCACTCCCAAACCCCCTCCAGCTACCCGTTCCAGTGTGTCTAAAAAACTTTTCCTGTCCAACCTTGACCTCTTTCCCTCACCTCCCCCACCCCTTCAGTCCCCTAGGGCATGCCTTTCCAGGTCCCAACCCAGCACCTCAGCCACCACATCAGCGGGAACAGTGGTGCCAGCAGTAACCGGCTTCTGGAGTGTGCCAAGCAGCAGGGCAGCCAGTGTGCCAAAGAGCCACACCACGGACAGTCCCCCACCTCAGAAGCATAAGAAGTTAGCCACTGCCCGTAGGGAGAAGGGCAAAACACCTGCCATCAAGGACTCTCCCAGGACTACAGTTGGGAGTGGGAAGACAGCTGCGCCACCATCCAAGGTGGGGAAGGGCACAGAAAGAAAGGGAAGTCGCCGCCAACCTGCATGGTGGACAAGACCGCCACCAGCACCGCTGCCAAGGACACTGCCAGCACCGTTGCCAAAGACACTGCCGCCACCAGCACCACTGCCCAGGACACTGCCGCCACCAGCACCGCTGTCAAGGACACTGCCGCCAACAGCACTGCTGTCAAGGACACTGCTGCCACCAGCACCGCTGCCCAGGACACCGCCGCCACCAGCACCACTGCCTAGGACACCGCCGCCACCAGCACCGCTGCCGAGGACACCGCCGCCAGCAGCACACCCACTGAGCCAACCACCATCACCGCAGGCCAATGAGCGCCGCAAGCAACGCCGCTACTGAGGCCGCCACGAGCTGGATGAAGCACTCTGGGCACAAAGCTCCTTCCAGAACCAGTGGAGAAAGGCATCCACTACCTCTATCCTTGGCAGGATGAAGCACTCTGGGCACAAAGCCCCCTCCAGAACCAGTGGAGAAAGGCATCCACTACCTCTGTCCTTGGCAGGATGAAGCACTCTGGGCACAAAGCCTCCTCGAGAACCAGTGGTGAAAGGCATCCACTACCTCTGTCCTTGGCAGGATGAGCACTCTGGGCACAAAGCCCCCTCCAGAACCAGTGGAGAAAGGCATCCACTACCTCTGCCCTTGGCAGGATGAAGCACTCTGGGCACAAAGCCCCCTCCAGAACCAGTGGAGGCTGTTATCCACTACCTCTGTCCTTGGCAGGATGAAGCACTCTGGGCATAAAGGCCCCTCCAGAACCAGTGGAGACTGTTATCCACTACCTCTGTCCTTGGAAGGATGAAGCACTCTGGGCACAAAGCCCCCTCCAGAACCAGTGGAGACTGTTATCCACTTGTGAGACTGTGGCTTTGCACTCCCCAGGATAAAGCAGTGGGAAAACCACCCACTGGAGAGACTTGAGAGACTGTGGCTTTGCACTCCCCAGGATAAAGCAGTGGGCAAACCACCCACTGGAGAGACTTGAGAGACTGTGGCTTTGCACTCCCCAGGATACAGCAGTGGGCATTGAGCCCCCTTGTGGATCTGGCGTCGTGCACTCATCCAGCTGAGGTGCCCCCCTTTTCCTTCCCCCTGAGGTGCCTGTTGTGTTTCTATCTGATGCCCCTGCAGTGTACTCTCTGTTTTGATCGGGCATCTTGTGTGGGCTTCGCCCATGCTATTTGGGCCCAGTGGTCCACAGACTGTCAATGGTGCAGTACCTGGACTTGTATTCTTGGTGTATGTAATTGTTAATAGTGTATATATATTTTTGAGTACTGGATTTTAATTGATTACAATCGTTACAATCATTTCCTTTTGTCTTTGCATTCTTCCGGGGGACTTGGGGGTGTAACTGTAATGTATCAACATGGATTAGTGTGTGTGTTGTAGTGGGTGAGGGTGGGGGTGGGGGTGTTGCGTGTGTGTGTCACTCTCTTTTCCCTCCCCCCTCCCCTGTGTCGTAGGTGCAGTACTCACCATGGTCTCCACTGCCAACGTTCGTGCTTCTGGTAGAGGAGCAGGAAGACATAGGCAGGTAGAATATGGAGTTCTGGCCCCATGGTGTCCTGGTTCCTCGTGGGGTGTGTGGAGGTGAGCGTTTTCCCTTCCAAGTCCTGTTTCCGACGTGTTTTTGTTCACGTTGAATCCGCCCCGGAAAAGGTGGCGGATTGGGCTGTTGTAATACTGTGGGCGGTACATTGTCTTCCGCCTGTCTGTTGGCGGTTACCACCGCAGTGTTTGTTTGTACCGCCGTGGCGGTCGGAGTGTTAAAGTGGCTGTCTATGTTGGTGGTTTCCGCGATGGTCGTGATTCAATTTTTTTGACCGCCGACCTGTTGGCAGTCTTACCACCGCTTTAACACCGTTCGCCAGGGTGATAATGAGGGCCTATGTGTCTCTGGAGGTGTTTTGATGGTTAGGGCCTCTTTCTGGTCACTAACTACCTGATTGAATCTGTCAGTGCTACAGCAGACGATCTGAGTAAACATCATCTGGCAGATCATGAGTAGCATTTACATTTCAAGGTAGTGAAGCTCGTCCTCCATCAGCTAGGGAGACCTTGGCTATGTCTTTATGTCACTTTTAAGAACGCACAATGTCAACAACTTTTCACTTTGCAGTTTCTGCAAGAATACTCATTATGGGACACATTCTGGCTTGGATGCAATAAAGGACTCCTGTATGCCTTCCCACCACTAACTCTCTTGCCTCGAGTTCTAAAGAAGTTCAGGAACAACTAGGCCCAAGCCATTTTAGTGGCTTCATATTGGTCTGTAAGAGTAAGTTACCTGGAACTCTTGATCATCTATCCTCTGATCAGTTTACCACATCTGAAAGACCTACTATCTCAGAAGCAGGGCAGGGTCCCCACCTCAATTTACACAACTTATGTAAACTTAACCTTTATGCGTGGAGACTGAATGATGGCAATTAATTGGTTTCAAACTGATGCCTGTGATGGCGGATGTCGTGTCAACGCAAGTGCAAGCACAAATGTGTTTTCAGGCTCAAAAGAGTTCCAGAGTGCTTTTGATGTTTCAACCAACCCAGGAGGAGATTGAGACAACTTTGGATACTTTTATCAGAAGTGGAGTTCAGAAATAGTTTCAAAATTGACACACATAGCAACTCTCTGAATCAGTTACCAGGAGATGTCTGAGGTTTGTCACAGAGAATAAAATGCGACAGAATATGGTCATACCACACCATTGTTGCATATGCATGTGCTTGGTGTTCAGTATAGCCAAAACCTTATTTCTAGGTGCATTAAGGAGGCCAGGACCATATGTAGAAAATGGATTTCATGGTGGCATATAGTTGGTGTGTAGCATAGGTGTAGAAAAGTGCAGCTGTTGGCATGGTTACCTCCCTCCACTTTTGCCTAGAGTTGATGCCAGCTAACCAGGCTCCAGCCCCAGTGTTCTTTCCCTAAAACAGTACCTTTGTTTCCACAATTGACACAACCCTGGCACCCAGTTAGGTCCCTTATAAAGGGTACCCATGGTACCAAGGGCCCTGTGGCCAGGTAAGGTCTATCAGGAATGTAGCATGTATTATGCCACCCTAGGGGACCCCTCACCAAGCACTTACAGACTGTCTTGCAGCTTGTGTGTGCTGGTGAAGAGAAAAATACAAAGTCAACATGGCACCCCTCTCAGGGTGCCATGCCCACCAATCACTGCCTGTGGCATAGGTAAGTCATCCCAATTTTTAGAAACATAATGAGCAGCTCAGAGGACATGGTTGTGGAACTCAACCTCGCCCCTTACCTCCATCTACTGTTACGACTCTGTCGTCCCATTTCCAGGGGGTGCTGTAAGGGGACTGTCAGAAGCCTGGGAATCACCTTGAACACCTATCTAGAGTCCCTTGCTGACTCCTGTTTGTTTCTCTTTTCTCCATGGTACACTTGTGTAGGACTACATTTGCTTCTTGGGACTGCAAATCCATGCACAGCTTGGTAGTCAGGAAAACCCGGATTCTGTTTCCCATTGTCTTCTTTGGGAGAAGTCCAGTTGCTTCTTTTCACTGGATCCTCTCCTCCAGGACTTGCAAGTGTCCGAAACTACACACACCTGTGACCTCTCCTGTGCAGCCCAGCTTGGAACTGCTTATAAGCAGCCATTTCCTCAAGCTCCCCATCGTGCATTGGACTTCGATTCCTTTGTGTTACAGAACCTTTGTCAGATGGTGTTCCAGTTTTGTTCCTGTTCTGTTCCAGCTTGATCCTGTTTCCTGTTTCTCTGCCATGCTCCTGATTGCTCCAGCCAGAGTCTGCTCCCTATCTCTTAGGCTTGTACCTGTTTGTTTCTTCCAGAGCCTACTCCCTGTTTCTCTGCCCTGCTCCTGCCTTGTTTCAGCCTGAACCTGCTCTCTGTTTCCCAGTCCTGTTTACTACTCATTCCTACTCCCTGTATTCCAGTCCTGTCCTTGCCTGTTCCAGCCAGAGACTGCTCTCAGTTTCCCAGTCCTATCTCTGTTCCAGCCAGAAGTTTGCACCCTGTTTTCAAGTCCTAGTCCTGCCTTTACTTCAGCCTGAGCCTGTTTGCAGTTCTTGCCTCTGCCTCTTTGTTTGTTCCCTTCTGTTTCTGTTTCTTCTTGGTTCTTTGTGTCTGGTAAGTGTTCTATCAGTCTTCACCAGTGTATAAGTGTCCTCCTTTGTACTGGGGTTGGCTCCTGGTTTCCAGGAGGCAATTCCAGCCCCCATCCTTGTCTAGTGTTATACGTTGTCTTTCGTGCCTAACAGTGACAGTGTGCTATTGCTGTTTTCTCAGGAATCGCCACTGTGTTTTCAGATGGACCCACAAGAGCGTGTCCTGTGTATGTAAGTACTATCCTTGTTTGTGCTCTAGGGTCCAGAGACAGAATCACTTCTGCTGCCTCCTTTCTATGGGGCTTGCGGGGTGACTATCTGTAAGAGCAAACTGCACAGAGGCATTGAGATTCCCTGTCACTGTTGGAGGTTCTGCGCCTTACTCTGTGTACAACCCCAGCGTGTTTGTCCACTAGTAATCCGTTTCTATTTGTTCACACACAGGTTGCTCTGCTTTTACTTTCCTGTTTCCTGTGTCTGTCCATAGCTGTCCTTTCCGTGTATGCCTTTAGCTGCTCTTCTGCCCCAGTACACTACCTCTTTAGGGTATTCGGTGACCTCAAGGGGTGTCCCAACCAGAGTCCTGCTCAGACCCGCCCGAAACCGTGACATCTACGGATGGCAGAGTTAAGGTCCCTCTGTAAGCTGAAAAAGATTAGAACAGGTTCCAACCCTATCAAGGTCAAGCTCCAGGAGTTCTTGGCAGAGTACACCAGGGACCACCATGCTGAGAAGGAAGAACTCCACTCAGAGAGGGAAGATGTTAGAGATGAGGAGGATGACCTTACCCCTCCTCCCCTAACTAGAGAGACTGGGGTCCCCAGACCCCTGCTCCAAGGACAGAACTGACTGGATCTTCCAAAGAGGTGACCAGCTCCTCTAAGAACATTGAGGGGAGCCTCAATGAAGAGGACATCCTTTTAGCAAGGATTGCCAAAAGGTTAACTTTAGAGCAACAACTCCTCGCTACAGAAAGGGAAGGAGCAGAAATGGGCTTAGCACCCATTAATGATGGCAGCAAAATAAATGGGGTCAGAGAAAATACTGATATCCTAAAAATCCGCAAAGGGATTGTCTCAAAATATGAAGAGGGTGATGATATCACTAAATGGTTCACAGCTTTTGAAAGGGCTTGTGCAACCAGAAAGTTAAACAGATCTCACTGGGGAGCTCTCCTTTGGGAACTGTTCACTGGTAAGTGTAGGCATAGACTTCTCACACTTTCTGGTAAAGAATCGGAATCCTATGACCACATGAAGGCTATCCTGATTGGGCGCTTAGGATTCTCCACTGAGTAAAGAATTAGGCTCAGGGGGCTCGCAAAACCTCGAGCCAGACTTTGGTTGATTATGTTGACTACTCAATGAAAACACTCTATGGTTGGATAACTGGCAGTGGAGTGCATAACTATGATGGGCTTTATAATTTGTTTATGAAGGAACACCTGTTAAGTAACTGCTTCAATGACAAGTTGGATCGACATCTGGTAGACCTAGATCCAATTTCTCCCCAAGAATTGGGAAAGAAGGCAGACCATTGGGTCAAGACTAGGGTGACCAAGACTTCCACAGGGGGTGACCAAAAGAAAGGGGTCACAAAGCCTCCACAGGGGAAGGGTGGTGAGACACCTAAGGACAAAAACAAAGATTCTTCTCAAGGGCCCCAAAGACCTGCGCATGAGTGTGGGACGGGCCTCTTCACAGTCCACCAATGGGTACAAGGGTAAAAACATAGATCCCAAGAAGGCCTGGTGTCATAACTGTAAACAGCATGGGCACCAAACTGGAGACATGGCCTGTGCCAAGAAAAATTCCACTAGAACAACTCCAGTTAGTATTGTAATAGCCAGTCTCCAGGTGGGATCAACAGTGTTCCCAGAGCACACTGAAGCTACTCTAGTCTCTGATGGTGGGGTGGATTTAGCCACACTGGTTGCCTGGCTGCCTAACTTGCAAAAATACGGGCAGCAGCTCTTACTCAATGAGACAAAGGTAGAAGCCCTGAGGGATACAGGAGCCAGTGTCACCATGGTGAAAGAGAAACTGGTTTCCCCATGATAGTATTTGGCTGGAAAAACATCCTGTTACTAATGCTGACAATGTGACTAAAGTCCATCACATGCTTATGGTGACTTTAGAATGTGGAGGGGTTACTGGCCTGAAACAGGTAGTGGACTCTTCATGCAATCCCAGTGGAATGTTTGCTAGGGAATGATTTGGAGTCCTCAGCATGGGAAGCGCGGTAGAGCTCAAAACCCATGCAGCCATGCTGGGAATTCCTGAATTGGTATGTGTGAAAAACAGAGCATATAGTAGAGCACAGGATGAAAAAGAAGTGTTAGAGCCTGGAATAATGGGCCAACCTTCCAAGAGGAAAGGTAAGAGGACTGGGGGACCAGCTTCTGAACAGCAAAAGAAACAAGACCTCTCTTCCCTTGAAGATGTCTTATCCCCTGAGGGAACTGAGTCCATGTAGCTGACGCCTTATCAGGTAGAGCTCTTGGGCCCAGGCGGACCCACCAGGGAACAGCTGTGCCAAGGACAAAACACTTATCCCACTCTTGAAGACCTGAGACATCAAACTGCTGAACAGGAGAATGGAGATGTCACTGGTCCCACAGGGTCTACTGGGAGGATGGACTCCTTTACACTGAGGCCATAGACCCCAAACGTGGTGCCACTAGGAGAGTGGTAGTGCCTCAGGAGTTTAGAGAGCTTATCCTCACTTTGGTCCATGACATCTCCTTAGCTGGCCATTTGGAAAAGACCAAAACATGGAGCAGACTTATAAACCACTTTTAATGGCCCAATATGTCCCAGAAAGTAAGGGAGTTTTGTATCTCCTGTGTCATCTGTCAAGCCAGTGGCAAGAGAGGTGGCCATCCAAAGGCCTCCCTCATTCCACTTCCAGTGGTGGGGGTACCCTTTGAGAGGGTTGGTGTGGACATTGTGGGTCCACTTGAACCACCTCAGGGAATAAGTACATACTGGTAGTAGTGGATCGTGCTATCAGATACCCTGAAGCAATTTCCCTTAAGTCAACTACTGCCCCTGCAGTAGCCAAAGCCCTAATTGGTATTTTTACCAGAGTGGGTTTCCCTAAGGAGGTGGATTCTGGCAGAGGTACAAGCTTCATGTCACCTTACTTAATACATATGTGGAATGACGTACACATTCACCACACCATACCATCCACAAACCAATGGACATGTTGAGAGATTCAACAAGTAATTGAAGGGCATGATCATGGGGCTCCTTGAGAAACTCCAAAGGAGATGGGATGGCTTCCTGCCATGCCAGCTTTTCGCCTACAGAGATGCCTCAGAAGGGAGTAGGGTTTTCCCCCTTTGAGCTTCTGATTAGCCATCCTGTAAGGGGACCACTGGCACGTGTCAAAGAAGACTGGGAGAGACCACTCCATGAACCTACACAAGATGTTGTGGACTATGTGCTTGGCCTCCACTCTAGGGTGGCTGAGTACATGGAAAAGGCATTCAAAAAACCTTTAGGCCAGCCAACAACTCCAGAAGTTGTGGTATGGCCAAATGGCTGTAATGGTTGAATTCCAACCAGGGCAGAAAGTCTGGGTTCTGGGGCCTGTGGCTCCCAGGGCACTTCAGGATGAATGGAGTGGTCCTTACCACGTTCTGGAAAAGAAGAGTCAGGTCACTTACTTAGTGGACCTGGGCACTAGCAGGACACCCGAAAGGGTTATCCATGTTAACCACCTGAAGCTCTATAATGACAGGGCAGACATAACCATGCTGATTGTTACTGATGAGGATCAGGATGTAGAGAGTGTAGGAAGTTGACTCTGTATATACTATCTCAAAGTGAGAGATAGTGTGCACAGAGTCCAAGGGTTCCCCTTAGAGGTTGATAGTGGCAAAATTCTAATGCTCTATTTTGTGGTAGTGTGGTCGAGCAGTAGGCTTATCAGAGGGTAGTGTTAAGCATTTGTTTTACACACACAGGCAACAAATAAGGAACACACACTCAAAGACTTAACTCCAGGCCAATAGTTTTTATATAGAAAAATATATTTTAGTAAATACATCAAATGCAAAGTACTCCACACAGGTAAGTAAGGAACTTTGAATTAAAGCTGTAGTACACACAGTATAGGTAAACATGGCAACAAGCTATTTTAAAAGTGGACAGAGTGCAAAAATCAACAGTCCCTGGGGGAGGTAGATAAGGTTATGTTTCCGAGGTAAGTAAGGCACTTACAAGTTCAGTTTCCTGGGCTTAGGCAGCCCACCATTGGGGGTTCAAGGCAACCCCAAAGTCACTGCACCAGCAACACAGGGCCGGTCAGGTTTAGAGGTCAAAGGAGGGCCCAAAACACATAGGAGCCTATGGAGAACATAGGTGCTCCGGTTCCAGTCTGCCGACAGATAAGTACCTGCGTCTTCGGAGGGGGTTTTTGTAGAGCACTGGGCGGGGACACAAACGGGCACACAGGGGCGGCCGGATGCAGTGTGTGCATAGTAGGCATAGAGTTTTCTGTAGAAATCAATGGAGGGACCCAGGGGTCACTCTAGCAATGGAGGCAATGCCCAGGGGGGGGCTTCTCGGGCCAGCCACCAACTGGGCTAGGCAGAGGGTCGCCTGATGGTCACTCCTGTACTGGAGTTCGGTTCCTTTCGGTCCTGGGGGCTGCGGTGCAGTGCTTGGTCCAGGTGTCGGGGTATTTTAAAAGTGGACACAGTGCAAAAATCAACAGTTCCTGGTTAAGTTTCTGAGGTAAGTAAGGCACTTACAAGTTCAGTTCCTGGGCATAGGCAGCCCCCTGTTGGGGTTTCCAGGCAACCTCAAAGTCACTGCACCAGCAACACAGGGCATGGTCAGGTGTAGAGGTCAAAGAAGGGCCCAAAACACATAGGCGCCTATGGAGAACAGGGGTGCTCCGGTTCCAGTCTGACAACAGTTAAGTACCTGAATCTTTGGAAGGCAGACTAGGGGGGTTTTGTAGGGCACTGGGGGGGGCACAAACAGACACACAAATTACACCCTCAGCTGCACAGGGGCGGCCTGGTGCAGTGTGCTTAGTAGGCTTCGGGTTTTCTGTTAAAATCAATGGAGGGACCCGGGGGTCACTCTAGCGATGCACGCACGGCACAGGGGGGCTTCTTGGCCCAGCCACTGGCTAGGCAGAGGGTCGCCTGACGGTCACTCCTGCACTGGAGTTCGGTTCCTTTTGGTCCTGGGGGTCTACGGGTGCAGTGCTTGGTCCAGGCATCGGGTTCTTTGTTCCAGGCAGTCGCGGTCAGGGGAAGCCTCTGGATCCTCGCTGCAGGTGTCGCTGTAGGGGTGCAGGGTGGTCGTCTCAGGTTACATGGTCGCAGTCGCCTGGGAGTCCTCTGTGCAGTGTTGGTTCTCTGGAGCTCGAGCCAGGGGCGTCGGGTGCAGAGGGTGAAGTCTCACTCTTCTGGCGGGAAGAGGGAGTTCTTTAAAAGTTGCTTCTTTGTTGCAAAGATGTTGCTGTTGTTGAACAGTGCAGCTGTTCTCGGGAGTTTCTTGGTCCTTCGGGTTCAGGGCAGTCCTCTGAGTCTTCAAAGGTTGCTGGTCCCTGTCGGATGCGTCGCTGTGCAGGTTCTTTGCATCTGGAGACAGGCCGGTAGGGCTGGGGCCAAGGCAGTTGTTGTCTCCATCGTCTCTGCAGGGCTTTCAGGTCAGCAGTCCTTCTTCTTTGTGTAGGTTGCAGGAATCTGATTTCCTGGGTGGCTCCTAAATACTGAATTTAGGGGTGTGTTTAGGTCAGGAGGGCAGTAGCCAATGGCTATTGTCCTGGAGGGTGGCTACACCCCTTTTTGTGCCTCCGCCCTGAGGGGGGGGGGGGCTTCTCTAATCCTATTGGGGGAATCCTCCAATCTCAAGATGAAGGATTTCTAAAGGCAGGGGTCACCTCAGCTCAGGGCACATTAGGGGCAGTCCTAATTGGTGGGTGACTCTTCCTTGTTTTTCTCATTATCTCCTCCAGCCTTGCTGCCAAAAGTGGGGGCAGTGGCCAGAAGGGCAGGCATCTTTACTAGCTGGGATGCCCTGGGGTGCTGTAACAAAAGGCCTGAGCCTTTGAGGCTCACCGCCAGGTGTTACAGTTCCTGCAGGGGGAGGTGAGAAGCACCTCCACCCAGTACAGGCTTTGTTCCTGGCCACAAAGTGACAAAGGCACTCTCCCCATGTGGCCAGAAACTCATCTGGTTGTGGCAGACTGGCAGAAACTAGTCAGCTTAGCACTAGGAGTCAGACTGGTATTTAGGGGCATCTCTCAGATGCTCTCTGGGTGCATTTTACAATATATTCCACACTGGCATCAGTGTGCACTTATTGTGCTTAGAAGTTTGATACCAAACTTCCCAGATTTCAGTGTAGCCATTATGGAACTGTGGAGTTTGTGTTTGACAAGCTCTCAGACCATATACTCTTTATGGCTACCCTGCACTTATAATGTCTAAGGCTTTGCTTAGACACTGTAGGGGCATAGTGCTCCTGCACACATGCCCTCACCTGTGGTATAGTGCACCCTGCCTTAGGGCTGTAAGGCCTGCTAGAGGGGTGACTTACCTATGCCACAGGCAGTGTGAGGTGGGCATGGCACTCTGAGGGACGTGCCATGTCGACTTAGTCATTTTCTCCCCACCAGCACACACAAGCTGTGAGGCAGTGTGCATGTGCTCAGTGAGGGGTCCCCAGGGTGGCATAAGACATGCTGCAGCCCTTAGAGACCTTCCCTGGCATCAGGGCTCTTGGTACTAGGGGTACCATTTACAAGGGACTTATCTGTGTGCCAGGGCTGTGCCAAATGTGGTTACAGAGGTAGAGATTAGGGAAATAACACTGGTGCCAGGGCCTGGTTAGCAAGGTCCCAACACACTTTCAATCATAACTGGCATCAACAAAAGGCAAAAAGTCAGGGGGTAACCATGCCAAGGAGGCATTTCCTTACAGAGAGTGAACATCTCTGATCTCCTCTCAACTGACTCTAAGGATGAGTCAGTAGATGGAATAGTCTATTCAGACACCCTCTCTGCCCAACAGCAAGCTGATTTCAGGCAAGTCCTACAGCAGTGTGCAGAGCTCTTCTCTTTGACCTCTGGTCAGACACACCTGTGTACCCATGATGTGGACACAGGAGACAGTGTACCTGTCAAAAACACAATTTATAGACAGTCTGACCAAGTTAAAGAGAGCATCAAAGAGGAAGACCACAAGATGCTGGAGTTAGGGGTAATAGAGCACTCTGACAGTCCCTGGGCTAGCTCACTGGTCTTGGTACCCAAATCTCACACCAAAGATGGCAAGAGAGAGATGAGGTTCTGTGTGGCCTACAGAGGACTCAGCTCTGTCACTAAGGCAGATACACACCCCATACCCAGAGCAGATGAATTGATTGACAAGTTAGGTGCAGCCAAAATTCTGAGTACCCTTGACTTAACTGCAGAGTACTGACAAATTAGGATGGCACCTGGAGCCAAAGAAAAGACAGTATTCTGTAATCCTGAAGGGCATTATCAGTTTACTGTTATGCCCTTTGGATTAAAGAATGCCCCGGCCACCTTCCATAGGTTGGTGAATCAAGCCCTTGCTGATTTGTAGTCCTTTAGTGCAGCATATCTAGATGATATTGCTGTCTTTAGCTCCAGCTGGCAGGATCACCTGGTCCACCTGGGGAAGGTTTTGCAGGCCTTGCAAACAGCAGGACTCTCTATTAAAACATCTACCAAATAGGGCAGGGCACACTTGTATACTTGGGTCACCTTGTAGGTGGAGGCCAAGTGCAACCCTTACAACCCAAGATCCAGACAAGTCTGGACTGGGAAGCTCCAAAAACGCAGGCTCAAGTCAGGGCATTCTTTTGCTTGATTGGGTACTACAGGAGGTTTGTGAAGGGATATGGGTCCATTGTGACTCACCTCACTGAACTGACCTCAAAGAAAATGCCAAAGAAGGTAAACTGGACTCTTGTCTGGCAAAAGGCCTTTGACACCCTGAAAGAAGCAATGTGCTCAGCGCAAGTTCTTAAAGCTCTGGATTATTATAGGCAGTTCATTGTGCACACAGATGCCTCTGAACATGGGCTAGGAGCAGTCCTGTCCCAAACCAATGATGATGGCCTTGACCAGCCTGTTGCTTTTATTAGCAGGAGGTTACTCCCCAGGGGCCAGCATTGGAGTGCCATTAAGAGGGAGGCCTTTGCTGTGGTTTGGTCCTGAGAAAGCTGAGGTCATACTTGTTTAGCACTCACTTTGTTCTTCAAATTGACCACAGAACTCTCAGATGGCTAATGCAAATGAAAGGTGAGAACCCAAAACTTTTGAGGTGGTCCATATCCCTACAGGGAATGGACTTTGTAGTGGAACACAGATATGGGACGGCCCATGCCAATGCATATGGCTTTTCCAGGTTCTTCCACTTAGACAGTGAAGACTCTCTTGGGAAAGGTTAGTCTCATCCTCTTCCAATGGCATGGTTACCTCCCCACTTTTTGCCTAGTGTTGATGCCAACTTTGATTGAAAGTGGGCTGGGACTGTGCTAGCCAGGCCCGTGCCCCAGTGTTCTTTCCCTAAAACTGTACCTTTGTTTCCACAATTGGCACAGCCCTGGCATCCAGTTAAGTCCCTGTAAAGGCTACCCATGGTACCAAGGGCCCTGTGGCCAGGGAAGGTCTCTAAGGGCTGTAGCATGTATTATGTCACCCTAGGGGACCCCTCACCAAGCATTTACAGACTGCCTTGCAGCTTGTGTGTGTTGGTGAGGAGAAAAAGACAGTCGACATGGCACCCCTCTCAGGGTGCCATGCCCACCAATCACTGCCTGTGGCATAGGTAAGTCACCCCTCTAGCAGACCTTACCGCCCTAAGGCAGGGTGCACTATACCACAGGTGAGGGTATAGCTGCATGGGCAATATGCCCCTACAGTGTCTAAGTCCATTATTAGACATTGCAAGTGCAGTGCTGCCCTATTGAGTACATGGTCTGGGAGCTTGTCATTAGGAACTCCACAGCTCCATAATGGCTTCACTGATTATTGGGAAGTTTGGTATCAGACATCTCTGCACAATAAACTCACACTGATGCCATTGTGGGATTTATTGAAAAATGCCCACAGAGGGCATCTTAGAGATGCCCACTGTATGTTAGCCAAACTGCTAGTGTAGGACTGACCGGTCTATGCCAGCCTGCCACTTTCAGATAAGTTTCTGACCACATGGGCTGAGTGCCTTTGTGCACTCTGTGGTCAGAACCAAAGCCTGCCCTGGGTGGAGGTGCTACACACCTACCCCCTACAGCAACTGTAACACCTGGCGGTGAGGCTCAAAGGCTCAAGCCGCGGATTACAGTGCCCTAGGACACTCCAGCTAGTGGAGATGCCTGCATCCCCTGACAAAGCCCCACTTTTGGCGGCAAGTACGGCGGGAAAATTAGGGAAAACAGGGAGGAGTAACCATTCCAGCCAGGACCACCCCTTAGGTGTCCAGAGCTGAGGTGACCCACCCTCCCTGCAGAATCCTCCATCTTGGTTTAGAGGACAAGGACCAATAGGATTAGGTTGGTGCTCCCCTCCCCAAAAGGAGTGGGCACAAGGAGGGTGTAGCCACCCTCAGGGACATTAGCCATTGACCCCTAAAACGCCACTAAATCTAGGATTTAAGGGCCTCCCTAAACCCAGATTCCTGGTGACCTACAAGAAGAAAAAGGACTACTTAACTGAAACCCCCAACAGCGAAGAAGGAAGATGACAACTGCTTTGGCCCCAAGCCTACCGGCCTGTCTCCTGCTTCAAAGAACCTGCAAAAGACAGGGAAGCACCCAGCGAGGCCAGCAACCTCTGCTCAACTCCAGAGGACTGCCCAGCACCCAAAAGGACCAAGAACTCCTGAGAACAGCGTCTTTTTCTAAGACCCTCCACAACGACACCTGAAGAGGGGATCCCGAGGAAACCCCTGACCGCGAAGCTTCAGACGAAGATATCTGACGCCTAAAGACACACTGCACCTGCAGCCCCCAGGCCTTGGAGAAACCGACCACTGGTGCCTCTATGTTCAGCAGGCACCCCTCCTCCCTGTCCGACTGGTGGTATGCCCGAGACACCCCCGTGGATATCACCTGCAGGCTCTGACTGAGGCCCCGGGGTCTCCTCATAGACCAGCATTGAAAACCTGACATCCAGTTTGCACCCAGAACTCGGCCACCCCTGTGCCGCTGAGGGTGTTGTGTTTGGTGTCTACTTCTGGCCCCTTCAGTGCTCTTCTAATCTCCCCCGGGTCTGCCCCCTGAGCCACAGGTACTTACCTGCAGGCAGGCCTGATTCCGAGTACCCCCTGTCTCCTTAGGAGCCGATGTTAAAATTGCTCAACTTTGACCTCTGCACCCTGTGGGCCCCGTGGTGGTGCTGTTGGGTATTTGGGGTTAAATTGAACCCCAACTGGTGGAGTTCCTAAAACCTGGCGACTGAAACTGTAAGTGTTGTACTTACCTGTAAAACAATCTAACACTTCTTACCCCTAGAAACTGTTTCTGAAAATTTTATTTTTAAAACAGATTATTGCCAATAATTCAAAAGCTGTACTACTTACGTGTTTCAAACAAAGTACTATTGATATCTATGTGAAATACGAAACTTTTAAGGTACTTACCTGCAATTTGAATCTTGTGATTCTAAAAACGGCATGAAAACCATGGTGGTAGGTCCTACTGATGACAGGGAATACCTTCCCTGTCACCGGTAGGCGGCTCCCCCACCCCATCACTCAACTGACACCCCGCTCCATCCAAACACCCCCCCACTCACCGATTCAAACACCCCCACCCGATACACTCATTCACCCTCACCCCGCCATAAACGCACCTCCCTCCCCCACTACATTCACAGCACCCCTCACCCCCCATCCCCGCATACACACACCCACATGCACCACGCAGACATGCATTCACTCATTCCCTGGCATACACGCATTCACATACACATTCGTCCAGACATACTTACACACATTCTTACACACAGACACACTGACATGAAGACACGCACTCACTTCACCATTCTTACACGCACTCCCTTCACCATTCTTACATGCACTCACACACTCAGAAACACACACACACCACCCTCCACCCCCCCTCCCCTGTTGGATGCCCGACTTACCTTGTCCATCTAGGAGGTTGTCTGGCAGGGAAGGGGCACTGCTACCGCCAGCAGCGCCCCGCCAGCAGAACACCGCCAGGCAGTATTTCTGCTCAAAATACAGCTGGCGGCTTTCTACTGGCGGGTGGTGCTGCTGTTAGCAGCGCCAGATCACCACCGTCTGCCTGTATGAACACTGCCGTATTTCCCCCCTTATTGTGGTGGAAGTCAGTCAGTGCTCATAATTTGCCAGACGGATGGTTGTTGCCGCGGTGGTATGTTGGAGGTCATCACCGCGGCGGTAGGCGGTTATTACTGCCAAAGTTATAATTAGGGCCTATATCATACTTTGATATGGTATATACAGATGCAGCTTCCTACAATAGGGAAATGGATTTTGGTATGGTGTGTGTAGGAGCAGTGAGCAGTGAGTGGTGTGGATACAAATGCATGAATTTCCACTGTGTGGGTGCTGGAAGAATGGTGCTACTGATGGAAGGCCTTGTAAGGGCATAGCTGGAGATGCAGATTGGTTTCTGTTTGTGGAGAATGGTCCCCAGGTGATGAGTGGGTACAGGGATAAATGGGTGTGGGCAGTGTATTGGGACATGTGCCATGATGGCATTCAAAGAGGGGAAGATGGGACAGGAGTAGTTTGGACTAGATCTGGACCTCCATTCTTGTCTTCCAGTCAGCTACCTCTCGTTTTTGGTTGTATTGAAAGCCAGTGTATTTTCATTGATCTACATGGTTCATTTGGATACAGATTGACCATTTTTCTGCCCCATCATTAACGCAAAGGCCTTTTGAGAAGCTTTAGAGTCAAGATATATATCGACAGATAAGTGAATGGTATGAATGAACCCATAGGCTAAATTCTTTACACCTTACTTTTCTGCAGGTGGCTGGCAGTGAATTCCCCATCGAGACCAACAGGAGATTTGTTAGGAGGCTGCCAAAACTCAATCTTCCTCATCCTCCGCCTTCCACAAGCCCCTCATTAGTGTATGATAGCCAAGAGGTATTGCCCTTTGATATTTCCTTGATGTGCCTACGCATTTAATAATGTGTATGAGAAACCCATAAGCTGTAGAAATATAGTAGTATTTACTTGAATAATTGTTATGCCAAGTAGTAAAAGGTGAAATGTAATGTAAATAACATGCAAACTCTATATTTGTTTCTGATTAATGAAAGTTAACAGTCAATTTATTAATTAAGCCCTCATTTGGAGTTAAGAGATCATTTTTTTTATATAACTCTGTTTATATTGAGTTTGAAAAACATTATCAACAATAAACATGCAGTGCAGTGCTGGTTGTTGCAAGACCTGGCTGTATCATTATATCACAGTACCAGAGGGCCTCATTCACATAAATCCAAGCCAAGAGGCAATAGAAACCAATGATGCAGGATTTCCCTCAGACCCCCACCCCCTCCCTTGCTGAAGATCCGCATGAGACCAGTCATTAAACATATTGTATAAAGCAGAAACATGACTTCACCATAGTTGGTCATCACCTACCCAATTGGTTCAAGACGTACTCTCACACCCCTCATCCTCCGTGCTTCCTGCAGAACTTAATTCCTCCACACCAGTGAACTGTTCCAACAATACACACCAAGCCACCACATCTGTTAAAGCCCCTTCATCCCTGCATCTCAGGCGTATGTGCTGTTCCTCAGCCACGCCCCATTCCATTAAATCTCAAATCCAACAGGGGATTGAAGGACTCTGGGCACGCATCCAGCAAATAGCTACCTTGCGTCAGGCCAGCACCAGCGCCAGCTGCGCAATCTTATATGGGATACTCTGGCCCTGTGGTCTCCGCACTACTCCCGAAAGACATGTCAGTGGCATTGCTTCCAGCCCCAATCCCATGACCTCCTCAGCTCTCCCTACCACTTCCTGCCAGAAGTTATATACCACCCTACATGTCCAAGCTAAATGCAGGAAGAAAGCCCCAAAAGCACCACACCTGGGGCAGCCCACTCTGCGTCCCAGGTCGATTTATTTAGTCAGTTAGGTGTGAGGTATGTCCTGTTCATGAAGTTGAAGTGTAACAGCTTAAACCTGTTGTTGCGTGACACCGTGCGCACCAGCGAGAATTTCATTTCCCAATCAGCTTCTTCTATGTGTTCCCCCAATTCATGCTCCCACACCCTACGCACCACACTTATCGCATCCAGCGGATCATCCGGAAGGGCTTTGTAAAACCGGGTGATCAAGTGAGTCCCCTCGCCCCAATTAATCAGTCCATTCAGCACCGCTGAGGCCTGCGGGGCCAGCAGGAAACAACACCAAATCTCACAAGCCACACTCTCCATTTTTGCATATTGCTAAAACTGCCCAAGGCCCAGACCAAACGAATCCTGAGCTGCATCAAAGGAAATGAACTCTCCATTAGGGTATGAATCTCCAACCACCTCGCAGCCTCCCAGCCTCCAACCCTCCATGGACATCAGATTTTCCATGTCCCTAAAGGGTGCTAAGTCCCATATCCTCAACTATCTGTCAAATGGGGCCTGTCGGAGCACAGTCTCAATGGCCTGCACCCAGATCCAGGCAGTGGTCTTGACCAAATACTGGACGATTGACTCGGAACGACTACTCAACATCAATAAATGTACCAACATTCGTCCATCCAGCATTTCTGCAAACAATCTCTTCTCCCAGCTGTGAGACTCCGTCATCCACTTTGCAGCGTGTTGCAGGTGCGCCGTGTAATAATAATGTCTAATATTGGGAATCGTCAGCCCTCCCCCATCAAGATCCCTCTGTGACACAGGCAGCGCCACCCTACTATGTCAACCGGCACACACCAATAAGATCTGCAAGCTATCCAGACTGCGGAAGAGCCGAGTGGACAGCGGAAACAAGGAGTTATAAACCAAGGAAAGGCATTGCGGCAGAAACACAATTTTTGCTACAACTGCCCTGCCCATGACAGAAAGAGGTAATCTGTTCCAAAACGAGACCGAACGTTCCAGGCCAGTAACTACTCGATCTACGTTATGTTATTCATGCGCCACTTCAGTGTGAGTGACCCATATACCAAGATACCGGAAACTCTCAATCTTCCACCTGAGTTGTACCCTTGGCAAATCATCCTAGGAGACTGTAAAGGGATCCCAAGGGAAACAGGAGTGACTTCTTCCTATTTACCTTAAGACCAGAGTCAACTCCGAAGGTTCCCAACATCTGCAGCAACAAAGGCACTGAAACACTCGGTTACCGAAGATGCACCAATGCATAATCTGCATATAGGGAAATAATGTGCGTGGTCTGCCCCACCCGAATACCCCACGGTCCTAGCACCTCGCGGAGCCATATCACCAGCGGCCAGGGCAAAGAGGAGTGGAGAGAGAGGGCATCCCTGTCTAGTACCCTTGCCAATCTCCCAGGAGTCCGATAGCTCTCCACCTACCCTAACGCATGCAGAGGGGGCAGTTAACAACAACCTCACCCATGTGCAAAAACCTGGGCCAAACCCCATGCCCTGCAGCACCTCTAAGAGATAGCCCCACTCAACCGTGTCCAACGCCTTCTCCAGGTACAATGATACTAGCGCCAACTCATTCTCCTCACCCTCGGTTTCATGCAGAACATATGCCAAGCGATGCAAGTTATAGGTCTTGCTGCGACCAGGGATAAACTTGCACTGATCTTCGTGCACCAAGCTCCGAATCACCTCACGAAGCTGAGTAGCCAGAATCTTACACAGTATTTTTATATCACGATCCAGCATGGTAAGCGGGCGATAGGAAGAAGGGTCATCATGATCCCCTCCAGGCTTAAGCATCAGGCACACAATGCCCTGACGCATGTTTTCTGGCAACATGCCTCAGACTCGGGCCTCCTCAAACACCGCCAGGAGCTTTTCCCACAGAAGCAGAGAGAACGGTTGGTACAACTCAACCGGAAAACCATCACCACCCGGAGGCTTAGATATCAATCATAACATCACATGTGACAGCAATTTTGTCATCTATATGATTACTTGTGAATGTGGCCTTTACTATGTAGGCAGCACTATTAGGTCACTTAGGGTAAGGGCAGGTGAACACTTCAGGGCCTTAAGACAGGATGCTGAACGATACCCTATAGTGAGTCACATGAGACAGTGTTCTAAACAGGGTCCCACACGAGGTTTTGAATTCTTTGGATTTGATCGTATTGTTAAGGATCCCAGAGGGGGCAATAGAGAGTTAGCCCTCAGAAAAAAGGAATGCTACTGGATCCTAAAACTTAGAGCGGTGGAGGAGGGTCTCAATACCTAATTTTGAAATGGAGTATTATTTAGGAGACTAGTGTGACAATTGTATAACATGAGATATTATAGATTTATGTAGTTATGTATTATGTGTTTTATAGGGACATACTTAGATATTCTGTTTCACTTTAAGAATCTTTGTTTCTTTGGTATTATGATATTACTTATCTTGACGTATGGATTTTGTCTTTATACTCTCACTTTAGATATATGAACTATGTATGCCTTGATGTCCCACACTTTGTAATTCATGTTATCTTCATTTTACTTTGTTTTACTGTATGTGAAATTTTTGCCTTTATATATTACATTGGTTCTGTGATTTACGCTTATGTAGATAAGAGCTGTGCATGGCATAAATGTAGCATGTCTTCTTTCAATTATGTTTAATGTAAAATAGATTTGATTTTGTTTCCCTTTTATTGTTGTTCGGTTTGTTCTCTTTGTTGATAGACTTAGGGGGTGATTCTGACCCCGGCGGTCTTAGACCGCCGGGGCCAGGGTCGGCGGGAGCACCGCCGACAGGCCGGCGGTGCCCCGCAGGGCATTCTGACCGCGGCGGTAAAGCCGCGGTCAGACCGGCAACACTGGCGGGCTCCCGCCAGTGTACCGCTGCCCTGTTGAATCCTCCAAGGCGGCGCAGCTAGCTGCGCCGCCGAGGGGATTCCGACCCCCCCTACCGCCATCCAGTTCCCGGCGGTCCGCCCGCCGGGAACCGGATGGCGGTAGGGGGGGTCGCGGGGCCCCTGGGGGCCCCTGCAGTGCCCATGCCACTGGCATGGGCACTGCAGGGGCCCCCGTAAGAGGGCCCCTACAAGTATTTCACTGTCTGCTTGGCAGACAGTGAAATACGCGACGGGTGCAAATGCACCCGTCGCACCTTCCCACTCCGCCGGCTCGATTACGAGCCGGCATCCTCGTGGGAAGGTCGTTTTCCCCTGGGCTGGCGGGCGGCCTTTTGGCGGCCGCCCGCCAGCCCAGGGGAAAACTTGAAATACCCGCCGCGGTCTTTTGACCGCAGCGCGGTATTTTGGGGGCGGAATTCAGGCGGGCGGCCTCTGCCGCCCGCCAGAATCAGAATCACCCCCTTAGTTGGGTCTTAATTTTTCAAGCACAGGATTTTTATTCATGACTTTCTGCTCAGCCCGTTATTGGGCACAGCTTATATTTAGTACACTAAGGGGGTCATTCTGACCCTGGCGGCCGGTGGCCGCCAGGGCCACCGACCACGGGAGCACCGCCAACAGGCTGGCGGTGCTCCAACGAGCATTCTGACCGCGGCGGTTCAGCCGCGGTCAGAAGCGGAAAGTCAGCGGTCTCCCGCTGACTTTCCGCTGCTCGTTTGAATCCTCCATGGCTGCTGAGCGCGCTCCGCAGCCATGAGGATTCTGACCCCCCCTACCGCCATCCTGTTCATGGCGGGAAAGCCGCCATGAACAGGATGGCGGTAGGGGGGGTCGCGGGGCCCCCGTAAGAGGGCCCCGCAAAGTATTTCAGTGTCTGCCTTGCAGACACTGAAATACGCGACCGGTGCCACTGCACCCGTCGCACCTTCCCACTCCGCTGGCTCGATTACGAGCCGGCATCCTCGTGGGAAGGGAGTTTTTCCCTGGGCTGGCGGGCGGTCTTTTGGAGACCGCCCGCCAGCCCAGGGAAAAACTCATAATACCCTCCGCGGTCTTCTGACCGCGGAGCGGTATAATGGGGGCGGAATTCTGGCGGGCGGCCTCCGCCGCCCGCCAGAATCAGAATCACCCCCTAAGTTGTGGTTAACATTTCAAAGATGGCGCCCGCGCTGGCTTTAAGTTTGTTTTCACTTCCATTGGAGTAGCATCTGAGTGGACGCTATTAGTAGAGTTCCCCTCGGGCTGCCGATTTAGTTTTGTTCTAACTGGTTACAGAAACGCAAGTTCTGAAGGTAGGCTTTTTGTCGGCCCGTGTTTAGGCTAAATTTATTTTATCTATATAAGGTTGTAGGTTGACGATTTAAAGATGGTGCCCGCACGTGCGTCTAGTCCGTTTTCAGTTTCATTTGAGGAGCGTCCGAGAGGACGCTCTAAGTATAGCTTCCTCCGGGTTGCCGGTTTCGATTTGATTAACTTAATACAGAAGCCCCGCACGATGATTTGAACGCGGCCTTCTGAGAATTTTGTGAATTACTCATTGCTAGGTAAGTGTTTGTTTTTGTATATTGGCTATTGTTATTAGCCCTTAGTACAGCAAGAAGCTTTTTACTTTGTAGCTGTGCATTTTAATTGCAGCTTATCACTTTATTGACTTCATTTTACTTATTTTATTTTAGTTGCTCCACATGCTACGGTTTCTGAGCTAGCAGTATACTTTTGTTATGACATATTAAGGGTATGTTGGGCCATATAACTCTTTTCAGAATTTAGTCATTACTCACTGATTCTCATATTTGGTTGTGACAATTAATTTGGTTTACATAGTGGGTTATTAATATTTTTTCCAGATATCCAGAGCAACTCTGATGTGTTGGATTTACTAGCTTTTTGATAATATATGAAAGGTATGTAATGTTGTTACCTCAGGTAATTTTTAAAGGCAGTTTATTTGATAGGCACTTAGGGTATATTTGGCATTATTTTGTGTGCTTTTCACATTTCACTTTTCAATTATAAATCACTTGGGACGGTTTTAGTATTCTCTATTTTGAGGACATGCACATTTATGTCATGACACTCGTTTGATCACGTATTACTCCCCATTGTGAATTTGACTCACAAGTCATCTTGGTGATAATAATTTTTTGATTTATGTTATGGTTTATAAGCTTTGTAATCGTGGCCTTCTGACTTTTTCTAAGAATTATTATTTTCATGTCACACAAAGTCACAAATTGTAATAGCCATGTTTTCACGAATTTCACGGTGATAGGGGTATAAGTTCTACATTGAGATGAGTGCGTATTATAATTGTAGTCATTGTTTACATTTCTTACAGCCCTGATGAAGTCTTTGAGAGTGATTATCTCATAGAACGAAACACGTGTTGGCTGTTGTTGTAATAAGGATATTGGTTACAAGGACGGCTGTTGTAGCTCTGATGGACTTCCTATCTCAAGATTAAATTGTGTTATTTTTCTCACGAATCTCGGTCCGACTGATAATTTGATGCTGTTTGCACGGAACAATACGTTTGGAATATAAAAGCTTTAATTCATGAGTGCCCTGACACCTGCTTAGCACCACCCGGAGACTTAGGCCCTCATTCTGACCTTGGCGGGCGGCGGAGGCCGCCCGCCAAAGTCCCGCCGTCAGGTTACCGTTCCGCGGTCGAAAGACCGCGGCGGTAATTCTGACTTTCCCGCTGGGCTGGCGGGCGGTCGCCTTCAGACCGCCAGCCAGCCCAGCGGGAAAGAGGCTTCCACGATGAAGCCGGCTCGGAATCGAGCCGGCGGAGTGGAAGCTGTGCGACGGGTGCAGTTGCACCCGTCGCGTATTTCACTGTCTGCGCAGCAGACAGTGAAATACATGTAGGGGCCCTCTTACGGGGGCCCCTGCAATGCCCATGCCAGTGGCATGGGCACTGCAGGGGCCCCGCGACCCCCCCTACCGCCATCCGGATCTCGGCGGTCCGACCGCCGGGATCTGGATGGCGGTAGGGGGGGTCGGAATCCCCGCGGCGGTGCAGCAAGCTGCGCCGCCGCGGAGGATTCAATGGGGCCGCGGTACACTGGCGGGACCCCGCCAGTGGTGCCGGTCCGACCGCGGCTTTACCGCCGCGGTCGGAATCCCCATTGGAGCACCGCCGGCCTGTCGGCGGTGCTCCCGCGGTCCTCCGCCCTGGCGGTCAAAGACCGCCAGGGTCAGAATGACCACCTTAGACTTGGTCATCACATTGACTGCCTCACTCACTTCCTCCACAGTAATCACAGCCTCCAAAACATCCCTACTCTCTGGTTTCAAACGCGGGAGCCGCCTCTGCCGCAGAAACCTCTCCCCCCCGCACCATCCTCTGGGAGTGGCGCACCAGCCCTTGATACCCTTGTGTTCCAGTTCAAGTCCATTTAACCTTTAATGGCCTCCCCCACCTTGTCCCAACACCTCGCATCAGTCAGGAAGTCCGCAGGCATACACAAACTACGTACTAAGCCAGTAGTATCAGGCCCCCACTGCAGTTGCATCAGCACTGGTGCATGATCAAATAAGAACCTACCCAAATGTGTGACATCCAGGACCTGCGAGCTGCTCAATCCGCCCAGGAGAAACCGATCCAGACGACTATATGTGTTATGTGTTTTTGAGTGACAAGTGGACACTCTGGCCTCCGGGTGCAGCTCCCTCCATCCATCCCATAATTCTAGATTACTCATAACTTCCGTGAGAGATTTCACCATCCACAGTTTAGTTCCCTGCCGCAGTGGGAGACAGTCTATTTCCCCATTCAATATACAATTATAGTCCTCAGCCCACACAATAGGCCCATCCACGCCCTCCCCCAACATCTTTGGTATTCTGGCATAGAAGGAGTGTTCATCTGTGTTGGGTGCATAAGTGTTAAGGATAATGATGGGTGATCCATCTAACATGCCCTCTACGAGGACGTATCTACCCTCAACATCTACTTCACTGTAGACATGGGTGAATGGGATCCCCGGAGCCACCCATATGGTCACGCCCCTTGCATAAGAAGAGAAGGAGGATGAGAACATCTGGCCCGCCATTTCTTGGATAGTTTTTGTGCTTCCTCCTTACTCATGTGCGTTTCCTGAAGACAGGCGATATGAACCTTATGTCTCCTCAGAAAGGAGTGTACCCTGCAGCGTGTGGTGTACCTCTTCAACCCCCTGAGATTCCACATCAACATATTAATCTGTCGACCCATACCGATACGTAGTGTCCATCCCTCCCTCTGGATTTCCACCCCTTACCACCCCCCAACCATGGGAAGTCAAGGAGAGTACACATGGCCCATCTTGCCTATATGCCTGCACTGCTGAAGCGAACTTCAAATATTGATAAACTTCACCAACCAAAAACCCCAGACCCCCAACCCCCACCCTGGATAAACAGTAAAACAAGCACAACAAGCCATACTGTAGATCCATACTGTGGATGCTGCCCATACTACCCAGTTATGAAGTCCTACGACAGCTGTGAAGTGACCACCCCCACCCCAGCGTCAACATACAAATGCCTAAATACTACCCCAGCATATCTCGATATTAAACATAGGCCCCCCGATATCCAATACATTCCTGAGTTCAAATGGCGCCCCATTGGGACCTTGATCGTAGTCTAGCCGCACTCCTCCTAACAGAGAAAGTGCTCTCACTTAGACACAAGCCCCCAGATAGAGGGCACAACAGGAATTCCCAGATATTAGTAACATAGTCAGACCTGTGCGGAGACCCTCTCCACTTCCCGCTCCCCATTCATACCCTCCGCTGATCCAGCAGTCACAACCGTCATTGTCCCATCCTGTTGTATCACAATTCTATGGGCAGGGTCCGTGGCCGCCACTTGAGCCACTGTATCCTCAAACTGGCCCTCGTCACAAGTCCTCCAGTCCGGACCGTCCGCTCCAGAGGACCGAGGAGCCACCCCACCTGTCCTCACCGTTCCGCCCGGAGTCACTTTGTCCCACATTTCCAGCCATCTCCATACCTCCTCCGGACGCTCAAAGAAGTGGGACCTGCCATCGGAAAGCACCTTTAAACGTGCCGGATACAGGAGCATATATCTGATGTTCATGGCACGGAACTTTGCTTTCACCTCTAGGAACCCCTATCGGGAGCTCTGAACCTTGTTCGTCTAATTAGGATAAATGGAGATTTTGCAGTTCTCGAATACCGCCCTGTCAGATTCGCAGGCCGCCCGCAGGAACACAGTCTCGGCCTTTGTAGTTCAAAAGAGGGGCAATGATAGCCCTCGGCGGTGCACAGGGCCGAGGAGGTGCAATGAGGGCCCTATGAGCACTCTCCACCACAAACACCCTTGACAGCCCGGCCGGCTGCAGTACGTCTCTGATCCAACTCTCCACAAAAGTTTCAGCTGCGGACCCCTCCGCACGCTCGGAGAATCCCAGCAGTCGGATGTTATGCCACCAGGGCCTGCCCTTTGTGTCCTCCAGCCTTCCAACTGTGGAATTGGCCTGCACCATCTGTTTTCGCAGGACCCCCATGTATGAGGATGGCCTGGTTTGTAGTGGGTGCCTTGGGTGCTTACACCTTATACCAGGTCCAGTTATCCCTTATTAGTGAAATGTAGTAGTGTTCTAGCAGCTTAGGCTGATAGAGGTAGCTATAGCAGAGCAGCTTTGGCTGAACTAGGAGACATGCAAAGCTCCTGCAATACCATTTATAGTTACACATTACTTATACACAAGTAAAGACAATACTCAGTGTCACCAAAAATAAAGGTATTTATTTGGGTGACACAGTACCAAAAATATCTTAGAGACAATACTCCTCCTGGTGGTAAGTATTATACACATGTATCCGCTAGACACCAAAATTAGAAAAATAAATAGTCATAGAGCAATGCAAGCAATAGGAAATGCTATAGATTGCAATGGGAGAAAATAGGTCTAGGGGCAACACAAACCATATACTAAGAAAGTGGAATGCGAATCATGAATTTCCCCCTAGACAAGTGTAGTGTGTGCAGAATTGCTGGGAGAGTAAGAATACAGTAAAGGTAAGTAAATTACCCCACGCCAGAGCCCAGAAAAGCAGGAGTAAAGTACTGCAAGTTTCCTTAGGACACACTACACCTCATAATTGAGATTTTGCAGCAACCAGCCAAGTCTGCAAAGAACAACTGCTGGATTCCTGGACCTGAAGACCTGCAAAGGAAGGGGACCAAGTCCAGAAGTCGAAAGAAGTTCCAGGAAGGACAGGAGCCCCTGCCAATACAGAAGAGGGTACAAAAGAAGAGTCCACGGTTAGTCGAAGACTACAGAAATGCACCCTAGTAAGACGCCAGCGGGTTCCTGCTTGATGCAAAGGATGTCCCACGATGTGAAGATCGTTGCAGATGTGATTTTGTGTTGGAAGTCGCCAACAAGCCTTTTCTATGGCACAAGTGAGTTTTGCTTGAAAATGGTGCTGGATGGACCCAGGAGGGACCTGGGGGCCTCAACTCTGTGTGAGGAGGAAGAGGGGGCTCTCAGCACTTTAGAGAGCCCTCAGGATGCCAGCCAGCACCTCCGGAGGTCCCAGGTCACGGGGACAAAGGTGGTGCAAAACACAGTTGATGCAGCACAACAAAGGAAGGTCCCATGCCACCGGAGAACAACTCAGCGAGTTGAGCGTCACAGGATGGAGTGCTGGGGACCTGGGCCAGGCTATACACAAAGGAATTTTGCAAATAGTGCACAGAAGCCTCAGGAGGTGAAGAAGATGCAGTCCACAGGGATACTGTCACTCTGTGGAAGGCAAGGTCTTACCTCATCCAAATTGCGTCAGCAGGACTTCAGGACAGTCTATGTCGATGATGTCCACCCTCTGTGTCCTTAGGAGCACGCTCGTCGCTGTGAGAGGAGTCCAAGGGTACCAGTCGTTGTCTTGGAAGGTGCCTGCTGGAGCAGGGGAGTGACTCCCACCATAGGCTGCTGCCAGCACCGAGGCCACGCAGGAGTAGGACACGACCCCCAACCTGGAGCACAAAGCCAGGAACGGGCCGCCGGCACGCAGCAGCGCCCACCTCCGAAGTCCATCAGCCACGTCACGCGTGGCCCAGGGAGGTACGCTGACACGGTCTCGATCCTCGAGGTCAGAGCCTCAAAAATGGGGCTGTGTCGTACTGACACACTCGGGGCGCCGTCCCGTAACAAGAGGGGGGCGCCAATTGCCTCAAGTGGCCCAGGATTGATGGAGGATTAAGCCGGGATGCAGTAGCTCACTAGGAACGCGTCCCTCTGGCCATTTTTTTTGGCCACGCCCCAAGAGATCAATTTTAATTAATGCGCATTCTGGAATTTGCGCAGGGATTGGAATTCTGAGTTGTGCAATAATTGTCACACCACTGCTGTTTCCCTCTATCTGATTTTTGCCACCTAAATACCTGACAACATTTAATTACAAAAATCTGAGGTTAAGTGTTATGGATGTGAGAATCAATGCACTAAACATTAATTCCACAAATAATTCTCCATGCTTGCATGAAAGAGTCAGAATAGGAGGTCTGTGCTGCAGCCTCCTAACACCCCAAACCCACAGCTATGGTATTTACTGGGAGTTGTAGATAGCCCTAAAAACCCAACTCCCTCACTTTTGCAGTCTGAAAGTTGGGGCCTTAGAATAAACTAACAAACACTTTGGTGCTTGCTTTTCCAATTTGGAAATCCTAGTTGAAACAAAGGCAGTGTAAAAATGTCCCCGTTGTTAATTATAATCAATTGGCTCAATTCCAGAACAGATCGATTTTGAAAATGTGTGCCACTTTTTAGAATCCATAAATTACAGAAATGGTGGGAACCACCTCTAAAATGACCTTGATAGCGTATAATTAATCTGGCAGCTTCACACCTGAGGTCCAAAATCCACCTTTAATTGGAGAGGTTGCAGGACATTCTCCTACATTAACACTTCTGTAGTGCTGCACCCGATTGCTTTGTTAAAATCTGAGACACTAACCTCTCTGCCAGTGCACTCCATGAGCAGATTGCCCCTGTGGCATTGCAGACAGCCCGCTGAGATCGGTGCTGCCATTTTCTTGGTCCCCACCGGTTCAGATCCATTCAACAAATACATTACTCCATTCCCCTCTAGCCAGACAGCATGACATCCTATAAATAAGTGAGCTACTGGTGTTCCGGTGCTCTGAGCCAGCTGTCCCACCTGCCGTACCCCAGGAAAGGATGCTTTAGAACCTGACGGCCCAGTGAGACCTCAGGTGAGCAGGTCATTGCTGCCACTGAGAGGGCTCCACACCCACCGCTGAATCGGTGCACCCTACCCAACAGTGGAAAGAGGTATTGGGCAGGCTACTGCAGAGCACAGCACCGTCATGGCTAACTGGCTCCTGAGACCATTACTTCTCTGTCCATATGGTGGCCCCCATACCAGTGGGAGGCAGCAGAATGCCACTGAGGCCTCACTGATCTAGGCAGCAGAGGCGGACCTCTCTCAAACTGTCAGAGCGTAAGCAAACTTTCCTTCCACATTTGAAAAAAAAAACATTGCTCACTCTGGGCAATTACACACAAACCCTAACTTCAGGAAACGAACATAGATAAGACCCCTGACCTCCCCATCCAGCCCTATCCCACTTCGCAAAATATCGAGAACACCCCCACCCAACACTACATGCCTACTGAGTCAGTCTGCCTGGACTCACTGGTAGTAGGTGGTGGGCCTCTTGTCAACACCGAGGAGAGTAATTTGCAGGCATGAAAACTACTGCAGTGGTATTCCACTCAGTGCTATCACAGTTGAGATGGGGGACTGATTGCTAATACCACAACAAGCTGACACATTGACACCCTTGCAATTCGGCAGATGCTTTCGTTTTAAGAAGGTGCTTCAAATCACCATGCCACAGTTGCTGGCCATGTGTGTTCCTTGCATTCTGCTGCCCTTGACATGCCTCTACTGTGTCAATAAATGCTTTTCACCTCAGCTACCTAAAACTAGAACATTTAGAACTTTAATGCCCCTATGCTGGTATACACAGGCATGCAAGAGACTATCAACTGTAGCCTGGGGTTACTACACAGCCTGGTTGCCTTGTCTTCCCAGCAAATAAGACTGTTGCAGTGTTTGTAAGTTAACACCACCCAATGAGGAAACCGAGCACTAGTGTGGCCCTTCAACCTGTGGCATCCGCAACTGACCTTGTAGACATCGAGGTAACCACCGCAGGTTGACCAACAGGGTGTCTTCCTCAAAAGTACACTTCAAAAAATGCAACATAACTGACAGACACACGCAGCACTACTGTGGACCTTGCAGACTGTGTGCATTGTTTGAGGGTAGGTCAGAGGATAAAGAGGGAAGGGCCTGCAGAAGCAACCTAAGAATAGTAGGCCTTCCTGAAGGTGCAGAAAGTCTAAATTCAGTTAGTTACTTGGACTTCAAAAAATGCCACCATAAATTACAGACACACACAGCACTCCTGTGGATTTTGTAGACCATTCATGTTTTTCAAGGGCAGGGCAGAGGATAAAGAAGGCAGGGCCTGGAAAAGCAACTTAGGAATAGCAGGCCAACCTGAAGACATGGAAAGTCTTGATCCAGTTGGCTACTTAGAAACTTGGATCAAAAGATTCATGCCCCCCACCATCTCAATACCTTTTTTTCCACTGAAAGAACCCACAGGGTCCTCACATGCTACCTGAATCCACACCATGCCCTATGGTTGTTACATTTCTTTATTTTAAGGGCCGTGATAAAATACTAGGTAGAACCAGAAAACAGACAGTAAGCACATAATGCTTTTCTCTGACTACACATAAGGTTTCTGCACCAACAGTCCTTCTTTCTTAGGGTAAAAAGTAAACTCTGTGAAATGGGCCTGCAGGATTACCTACTGTTCCTGCAAAACTCAAAATCCTTGCAAAACAGCTTCAACTTGGGTGGAAGGGAGGTCACACAATGGCGTACTAAGAGTGCTCAGACTAGGATCAGTCCCCTTCTGCATGACTTCTCCCTACTGGGTCATTTTGCCTCAATGCCCTCACAACATAACGTAGCAACAGGTAGTGCCAAGCTCCTTGCCAATCTTAACATTATCGCATGAAACATCAGGGGCTTACGCACTGCTTCCAAGTGCCACGTAGTCTTTCCTTAAGCTCAATTATGTCACATATATGCGCACACATGCAAATTCGTCAAGGTATATGAATAAATCACCGTACTAACTGCATACCCACTCTGCTATGTAGCTCCAACCCAGCATACAACACTTGCCATTGGTGGCAATGGTATATATTGAAAATTTCAGTGACCTAGCCCCTGTGCATAGCTAGTCAACATAATGTGGTAAGAAAAATAAAAAAAAAAGGGTGCCATTTTGCCTCAATGCTAGGGTGGGACAGGAAAGTTGAAACTTTCTGCATGTGCAACAGTGTATGCTGTCTATGCATATTCTACAATGGAGATGTATTCTACATACACAGAACCAGATCGGGAGGACAGGCATTTTCATACATCGCTCCTAAAGTGTGGAACTGCCTCCCACTCCATATGAAAGTCTCCTCTTCTTGAATTCCAATGGAAGTTGCAGGCTTAGCTTTTCAATTAATCAACCTACCATAAGCAGGGCTAGGTACACACACTGGCTCAGCACTAGATTACCTGTGGGTGATGGTGTGCGTTACAAATACATATGACAACTGATACAATGGGCAGACATACCCTACATTCGACGTTGAATATGTTCTAGATGTCTCTTTAGACTGATCCTGTCCCCTTGACTCCAAATGCTAACAACATCAAATCTAAGCACTTAATATACTGGCTGCATCATTGGTGCCATAGCAATCCTCAAACCAAGACCTACTCCTTTTACTAGTTGCCACATGACCTACATGTTAGACTTGATCACATCCTGTGTACCACTCACATAGATCTCCCTTCATCCACATCCAATACATGGGCCGCACAGCATTGGACCATATCCCTTTCCTTTCTGGGTTCAGCTGAGGCAGGCCACTTCCCCTAGTCACTACCTGGCAAATGCAACACCCTCCTCCCCCAGTCTTGAATGAAGATGCATTCCACGATAATTTCTGTAAAAATATAAGGGATCACTTTGAAATTCATGCTAACAGCACTTCTTCTAGCATCATAAAAAGAAAGGTCTTCAAAGTCACACTGTGAGTACACTGTATTAATGTTATAGTGGATGCCAGAAAAACAGTAGAGGTAGAGCTTCATGAGGTGGAAAGCTCCTTGTTTCATCTCAAACAAGAGACCATTTCTCAACTGGCAAACGTTTAACCCCTTGCCTCTTCTTGCACCAGACTGGCTGCACTACTCGAATGGCTACGCTGCATAAACTACACGGCACATACCCACACCAGCCGTGACAAATCAGGCACGATGTTGGCCTTGCTAATAAAACAATCAGATGCCCATAGCCCTATTACTTGCATTCGAAATGACCTAAACATTCTGGTACAGTCAGCAAGAAATTCACCATGCTTCCCTGCAACACTACCGGCCCCTTTATGCCCCATCTCAGCACTCCTCTTTAACAGACATTTTGGCCCTGCTAGATGACATACCACTGAAACGGATTTCCTCTGACCAGTGTCATGAGTTGGATGCCCCGCCAACCCAGGCACAGATTAGGGAACCTATCTAATCCCTGAGCATAGGCAAGACATCCTGGGCCGGAAAATACATCGGAACAACGCATTCTGAAACCACGCATGCCTGAACAATGTAGTCGGAACAACAACCGCGTTGATACCACTAACACCTTTACCACAAATGCCTTAACAGCCATTTTTCATTGTAAAGGCATGCCTGGTAAAGGCATGCGTGGAACAGCATGCATGGTTCCAGCAAGCGACCCCCCTGATCACACACCTCACCCTTAAAACAACCGCGACCCCCCCAACCCACCCCTAAAACCACCCCAACCCCTGCCCCTAAGAACTATAACAACCCCAACCTCCTGCCCCTAAACTACCCCGACCTGACCCCTAAAAACTAAAATTGCCCGGACCCCCCACACCGCCCCTAAAATTACAGTGACCCCCCATCCCGCCCCTAAAACCTAAACTACCTCAACCCCACACCCCGCCCCTAAAACTGCCATGACCCCCCACCTTGCCCCTAAAACCTAAAACTACTGTGACCCCCTACCCCACCTCTAAAACCTAAACTACGCCAACTACCCTGAGCCACAACCCCACCCTTAAAACCTAAACCTAACCCCCCACCCCGCCCCTAAAAACTAAAATGACCCCAACCCCCACCCCTAAAACCTAAAACTACCCTGACTCTCCACCCCGCCCCTAAAAACTAAAATTACCCTGCACCTAAAACTACTGTGACCCCTCCACCTCTGCCCATAAAACCTAAACTACCCCACCCCACCCCTAAAACTAACCCAACCCCCCCACCCCTAGAAGTACTGTGGCCCCCCACCCCTAAAACCTAAAACAACCCTGCCTCCCCACCCAGCCCCTAAAAACTAAAATTACCCCGATCCCCGCTACTAAAACATCCGCGACCCCCCCCCCCCCACCTCTGGCCCTAAAACCTAAAACTGCCCGACCCCTGCCACTAAAACCTAAAGCACCCCAACCCCCCTTCCCTAAAACTACTGCGACCCCCACCTCTGCCCTTAAACCTAAAACTTCCCCCAACCCCGCCCCTAAAACCTAAACTGCCCCCACCCCTAAAACTACTACAACCCCCACCGTGCCCCTAAAACCTAAAACTACCCCGACCCTCCACCCCACCCCTAAAACTACTGTGACCCCACCCCAAAACCTAAAACTACCTCAACTTCCCACCACGCCCCTAAAAACTAAAATTACCCGACTCCGCCATGAAAACTACCACGACTCCCCACCACCACCCCTAAAGACTAAAACTACCCCTGCCCCTAAACCGCAAACTACCCCAACCCCCCACCCCACCCCTAAAACTACCGTGGCCCCCCACCCTACCCCTGAAACCTAGAGCTACCCCGACCCCCACCCGGCCCCTAAAACTACTGTGACCCCCGACCCCACCCCAAAACAAAACTACCCTGACCTCTGGCCCTAAAACTTAAAGCACCCCACCCCAAAACCTAAAATTACCCAAACCCTCCACCCTGCCCCTAAAAACTAAAATTGCCCCAACCACCCACCCCATTCCTAAAAAACTAAAACTACCCCCACCCGCCCTAAAACTACCCCCAACCCTACCCCAGCCTCACTTTTCTGACCACGTCATGTCCGATCCTGAGTCTGTTTTCCTCTGCCTTAACCACACATGTTCGTTGTTCAGGACATGCATGGTTAAGGCAGAGAAAAACAGGGTTGTTTTTCATGAAAGCATTGTTCCGCTTTCGTGGATAGCGCACGTCGCTTTTCAGCTGTCGTTGCTGAGGCTGTTTCCCCCTGGGCCGTGATCCTGTAGGGCATACCCGGATCTCTTGGTACAGTGACTGGAACAATTGTGTGTGGCGGTTGCAGCTGAAGCCACGCTAGTGCTGTTCCTTCAAGAGGCCCAGTTTGAGGAAATGGACAGTATTATATGGTGTGGTTGTGCGACTCCACTGTGTAATGCACTTACCAACCCCTTTAGATCCAGTAAGTTTTATCTGTCAAACCCTCATCTCAAACCTGGGTAGTCGTGGTACTGAGCAGCAAGGTTTACACAGTTGAACAAGTTTAAATTGAAACCGCACCAACGCAATTGAAGAAGAAATCAACATGACACTCAAGAAATTCAACACCAAGTTTTAAAAACAGACTGTATTTTTATACGAATTTAGACACATCAAAAAGATCCACTAGAAGGTTCCAGAGATATGGATTTTACAAGTAATAACAGATCAAACCATTTTCACCCAGCCACAAGCAAGCCTTGGCAAATTCACCAAATTTTACACTAGAAAATATTTCAAGGACAACTTGGGTAAGTGTCAAGATGATCGAGGAGAAGTATTTAGGACAACCATCTCTGGCAGGCAGGTAGCTAGTCACGGGGACCAGCAAGGACTTTAGAAACAGTTATCTCCACAGAATAGGTAGTGTTCAATCAGTTCCAGGCCTTTTATCCATGTTACATTGCATCAGGATTGAGTGATCCTGAGGCAAGGGATGAAGGATGCTCCACGGATGCTGTGAATGTGACGCAGTTGACTGGGGTTCCTGCAAGGATTCGTAAGTCCATGAAGGTAGTGAGGGGGTCCTGGTTGCAGGGTTGTTGTCCCACAAAATCCTCTCTGGTCTGACTAAAGTCTTATCACCACTGGAATACCAGTCGCACGGTGTCAGGGTCACAAGCCATTCCTTTCTGAGTCAATAATCCTCTTTCTGAGGGTCCTAACAGCACTCCAGCAGCATTCCCGGGCTAAGCGAACTTGGATGCAGCTCTGCATCGTGTCTTGGCCCTTGGAGCTGCACGGTGATGGTGGTACCGGTTTGTTGATTTTGGGGCTTCCAACTTGCCCAGCAGGGTTTTTCAGCTGTTGTGTCCCTCTCCTGCAAACAAGAGGCCAGTCAGCTGACCCTTGGAGTCTTTTGTGTTGCCTGGTTCTCTGGAGACAGTTTCTCCTTTGAGCAGCACAGCAGGTGCAGTCCCTTCCTTTATTAGCCACCCGGTGAAGGAGGTGTGGTCCTCTTCAGTGCTGCTTCTATTTGCCTGTACCTCAATGTAGCAGGCCAGTCCTCCTTCATTCCTTCTTCCATTCGGTAGAAATGTGAGTTCTACCTGCCAGGGGTGCCCTATATATATTCAAAAAATGCCCTCAAAATAGGATGCGGTTGGTATCCAAAGGGCTACCAGGTTCCCTCCCTCCAGATGACCACTTCCTATGAAGTGTGGCATCTGGCTATCCCAGATGCACCATTCTCCCCACTCTCAACATGGAGAGACCTCTCGCTCAACACTCAGAGCTCCTTAGTCAACCCTCAGAAGTGTGGCTCCCAAGGGGGCTTCACACACCTGGAAAAACAGGTTTGACAACTATCTTCCCCTTTCCTGCTCCTAGTGCAAGGCTGTTGACTTAAACAACAGAACGCCTCTATCCTAAGTGCTATCCACCTGCCCTTCAAAGGTGGCTTCTTCATTGAAGTTTGCCTTTTAGGGTAACTCCTGTATGGCTTTCTGCAGAAGGGAGGTAACTCCTCTCTCCCATGCAGCCCCCTTTTGTGTTCTTTCCTGGAAGTCATTAGCATGATTCCCCATAAAGGCAAAAAGCTGCCTGCAGGACAAGCCCCGTGAGCATCTGTGAATGGGCACTGGAAACCTTTGGAAACTAAAGTGGCAACTTCTAAGGTTGTACTTTGCCCACCAGTGATATTAAATTTGATGTAACCATTTAATTGGATTTAATGCACTGATTCTTTTGATACCAATACCAACCTTAGTAGCCCCATTCAGAATTTAGCAGGGCTGGGGTGCCAGCCTGTAACTTTGAATTTGCCAAAGGGGGTACTAGCCTTTCCACAGTAATACCTGCAATTTAGTGTTTTTACCCCTGGACATGTAAAAGTACAGGTTTAACTTTTTAAGATACAGCATCCTGCTTTAGGGTCTGTTAGGACTGCGATAGGGTTGACATACGTACTTTAAAAAAGGAGTTTTGGACTTTACCATTACTTTAAATGGCAAATTAGAGATAGCAGTTTTAAACTGCAGTGGCAGACTGGGAACCATGTTTTACTTTGTCGTACTTATGGGGGCAGAACTAGTGCTGCGGTCCATGAAAGACACCTAAACCTACAATCCATAGGTACCCCTGGCACCCTATATCATGGGCTTATAAGTAAGTCGGGTTATGCCAAGTGGGGACAATCCAATTGAACATACACCATTTAAGGGTCAGAACACATGCACTGAGTCTTGCTTAGCAGCGCTCAGAGCATTTCAGAGCAATCTCACACCAGTACCTAGTAGTCAAAATGGGGACACAAAATGAGGAGATAAATGTGCAAAAAGGTTGTTTTCTTTCACACAGTGGCCATCTACAAACTGGCCAAAGATGTGGCTGACCTCTCTTCCTATTGACCACTCACTATACTTAACACAGATCACAAGCTTCCAGGCAAGATCCTGGCAGACCACCTATTGCCTTTACTACCCTGTTTGGTACACCCCAACAAGAGCAGGTTTGTGCCGGGGAGGCACTGAAAATTCGCAGGCTGTACAGGATTATTGAATTTCCCCCCAGGTCTTTCTCTAGAGCAACATGTCTGGTCTTGGAGCTAAAAAAGCCATTCAACTTCCTAGACTGTGATCACCTATTTGCATATCTCAGAAGAACTGGCCTAGAAACCAACTTGCTACACATGAGCAAGGTTGTAGGAAGTTAAGATACTGTGCACAGAGTCCAAGGGTTCCCCTTAGAGGTTGATAGTGGCAATAAAATATAATACTAATGCTCTATTTTGTGGTAGTGTGGTCGAGCATTAGGCTTATCAGAGAGTAGTGTTAAGCATTTGTTGTACACACACAGACAATAAATGAGAACACACACTCAAAGACAACTCCAGGTCAATAGGTTTTTGTATGGAAAAATATTATTTTCTCATTTTATTTTAGAACCACAAGATTCAGAATTTAGGTAAGTACATAAATTGTAAGGTACTTGACACAGGTAAGTATGGAACTTTGAATTAAAACAGTAATGTTCACAAGTTTGGCAAAAATGGCAATAAGCTTTTTTAAAAGTGGACACCGCAAAACAAATCAACAGTTCCTGGGGGAGGTAAGTATTGGTTAGTTTCTCAGGTAAGTAACGCACTTTCAAGTTCAGTCTCCTGGGCATAGGCAGCCCACCGTTGGGGGTTCAAGTCAACTCGAAACACCCAGCACCAGCAACACAGGGTCAGTCAGGTGCAGAGGTCAAAGTAGGGCCCAAATAACATACTGTAGGTGCCTACGGAGAACAGGGGTGCTCTGGTTCCAGTCTGCTAGCAGGTAAGTACCTGCGTCCTTGGGGAGCAGACCAAGGGGGTTTTGTAGGGTCTCAGGGGGGGGGGGTGCCAAACAGGCACACAAAATACACCCTCAGCGGCACAGGGGCAGCCAGGTGCAGTGTGCAAAGTAGGTATTGGTTTGTAGATAGGAATCAATGGAGAGAACTGGGGGTCACTCTGGCGATGCAGGCAGGCCACAGGGGGGCTTCTCGGTCCCAGCCACTAACTGGGCTAGGATGAGGGCCACCTGCTGGTCACTCCTGCACTGGTAGTTGGTTCCTCTCAGTCCTGGGGGCTGCAGGTGCAGTGCTTCTTCCAGGTGTCGGGTTCCTTTGTTACTGGGCAGTCGCGTCAGGGGGAGCCTCTAGATCCTCTCTGCAGGCGTCGCTGTGGAGGTGCAGGGAGGTCGACTCAGGGTGCCCACGTTGTTGGAGTCACCTGGGGGTACTCTCTGCAGTGTTGGTTCTTCTGGACATGAGCCAGGGGCGTCGGGTGCAGTGTGTGAAGACTCACGCTTCTGGAGTGAGGCTGGAGTCTCTTTAAAGATGGTTACTTTGTTGCAGTTTTGGACAGAGATGCTGTCCTCTGGAGTTTCTTGGTGCTTTAGGTGCAGGTCAGTCTTCTGAGTCCTCAGAGGTCACTGGTCCCGCTGGATGCGTAGCTGTGTAGGTTCTCTGAGTCTGGAGACAGGCCGGTAGGGCTGGGACCAAGTCAGTGGTCGTCTCTGCAGGTCATTTAGGTCAGCAGTCCTTCTTCTTGTTTCAGGTTGCAGAAATCTAATTTCGTGGGTTCGGGGTCACCCCTAAATACTCAATTTAGGGGTGTGTTTAGGTATGGGGGGTTGTGCCTCCTTCCTGTGGGGAGGGGAGGCACATCCCTAATACTATTGGGGAATCCTCCAAAACAAGATGGAGGATTTCTTGAGGCAGGGGTCACCTCAGCTCATGACACCTTAGGGGCTGTCCTGACTGGTGGGTGACTCCTTGTTTTTTTCATTATCTCCTCCGGACTTGCCGCCAAAAGTGGGGGCTGTTTCTGGGAGGTGGACATCTCCACTAGCTGGAGTGCCCTGGTGTGAGAAGGTAGCCTCTTTCTAGCCTTGTTACCCCCACTTTTGGCCTGTTTGTGAGTGTATGTCAGGGTGTTTGTCACTGTTTTCACTGTCTCACTGGGATCCTGATAGCCAGGCCTCAGTGCTCATAGTGAAAACACCATGTTTTCAGTATGGTTGTTATGTGTCACTGGGATCCTGCTAGTCAGGACCCCAGTGCTCATAGGTTTGTGGCCTATATGTATGTGTCACTGGGACCCTGTCACACAGGGCCCCAGTGCTCATAGGTGTGCATGTATATGTTCCCTGTGTGGTGCCTAACTGTCTCACTGAGGCTCTGCTAATCAGAACCTCAGTGGTTATGCTCTCTCATTTCTTTCCAAATTGTCACTGACAGGCTAGTGACCATTTTTACCAATTTACATTGGCTTACTGGAACACCCTTATAATTCCCTAGTATATGGTACTGAGGTACCCAGGGTATTGGGGTTCCAGGAGATCCCTATGGGCTGCAGCATTTCTTTTGCCACCCATAGGGAGCTCTGACAAATCTTACACAGGCCTGCCACTGCAGCCTGAGTGAAATAACGTCCACGTTATTTCACAGCCATTTTACACTGCACTTAAGTAACTTATAAGTCACCTATATGTCTAACCTTTACCTGGTAAAGGTTAGGTGCAAAGTTACTTAGTGTGAGGGCACCCTGGCACTAGCCAAGGTGCCCCCACATTGTTCAGAGCCAATTCACTGAACTTTGTGAGTGCGGGGACACCATTACACGCGTGCACTACATATAGGTCACTACCTATATGTAGCTTCACCATGGTAACTCCGAATATGGCCATGTAACATGTCTATGATCATGGAATTGCCCCCTCTATGCCATCCTGGCATTGTTGGTACAATTCCATGATCCCAGTGGTCTGTAGCACAGACCCTGGTACTGCCAGACTGCCCTTCCTGGGGTTTCTCTGCAGCTGCTGCTGCTGCCAACCCCTCAGACAGGCAGCTGCCCTCCTGGGGTCCAGCCAGGCCTGGCCCAGGATGGCAGAACAAAGAACTTCCTCTGAGAGAGGGTGTGACACCCTCTCCCTTTGGAAAATGGTGTGAAGGCAGGGGAGGAGTAGCCTCCCCCAGCCTCTGGAAATGCTTTGTTGGGCACAGATGTGCCCAATTCTGCATAAGCCAGTCTACACCGGTTCAGGGACCCCTTAGCCCCTGCTCTGGCGCGAAACTGGACAAAGGAAAGGGGAGTGACCACTCCCCTGACCTGCACCTCCCCTGGGAGGTGTCCAGAGCTCCTCCAGTGTGCTCCAGACCTCTGCCATCTTGGAAACAGAGGTGCTGCTGGCACACTGGACTGCTCTGAGTGGCCAGTGCCACCAGGTGACGTCAGAGACTCCTGCTGATAGGCTCCTTCAGGTGTTAGTAGCCTTTCCTCTCTCCTAGGTAGCCAAACCCTCTTTTCTGGCTATTTAGGGTCTCTGTCTCTGGGGAAACTTCAGATAACGAATGCATGAGCTCAGCCGAGTTCCTCTGCATCTCCCTCTTCACCTTCTGATAAGGAATCGACCGCTGACCGCGCTGGAAGCCTGCAAACCTGCAACATAGTAGCAAAGACGACTACTGCAACTCTGTAACGCTGATCCTGCCGCCTTCTCGACTGTTTTCCTGCTTGTGCATGCTGTGGGGGTAGCCTGCCTCCTCTCTGCACCAGAAGCTCCGACGAAATCTCCCGTGGGTCGACGGAATCTTCCCCCTGCAACCGCAGGCACCAAAAAGCTGCATTACCGGTCCCTTGGGTCTCCTCTCAGCACGACGAGCGAGGTCCCTCGAATCCAGTGACACCGTCCAAGTGACCCCCACAGTCCAGTGACTCTTCAGCCCAAGTTTGGTGGAGGTAAGTCCTTGCCTCACCTCGCTGGGCTGCATTGCTGGGAACCGCGACTTTGCAAGCTACTCCGGCCCCTGTGCACTTCCGGCGGAAATCCTTCGTGCACAGCCAAGCCTGGGTCCACGGCACTCTAACCTGCATTGCACGACTTTCTAAGTTGGTCTCCGGCGACGTGGGACTCCTTTGTGCAACTTCGGCGAGCACCGTTTCACGCATCCTCGTAGTGCCTGTTTCTGGCACTTCTCCGGGTGCTACCTGCTTCAGTGAGGGCTCCTTGTCTTGCTCGACGTCCCCTCTCTCTGCAGGTCCAATTTGCGACCTCCTGGGCCCCAGCAGCGTCCAAAAACGCCAAACGCACGATTTGCGTGTAGCAAGGCTTGTTGGCGTCCATCCGGCGGGAAAACACTTCTGCACGACTCTCCAAGGCGTGGGGGCTCCATCCTCCAAAGGGGAAGTCTCTAGCCCTTGTCGTTCCTGCAGTATTCACAGTTCTTCAGCCTAGTAAGAGCTTCTTTGCACCAACCGCTGGCATTTCTTGGGCATCTGGCCATCTCCGAGTTGCTTGTGACTTTTGGACGTGGTCCACTTGTTCCACAGGTACCCTCAGTCAGGAATCCATCGTTGTTGCATTGCTGATTTGTGTTTTCCTTGCATTTTCCCTCTAACACGACTATTTTGTCCTTAGGGGAACTTTGGTGCACTTTGCACTCACTTTTCAGGGTCTTGGGGAGGGTTATTTTGCTAACTCTCACTATTTTCTAATAGTCCCAGCGACCCTCTACAAGGTCACATAGGTTTGGGGTCCATTCGTGGTTCGCATTCCACTTTTGGAGTATATGGTTTGTGTTGCCCCTATCCCTATGTTTCCCCATTGCATCCTATTGTAACTATACATTGTTTGCACTGTTTTCTAAGACTATACTGCATATTTTTGCTATTGTGTGTATATATATCTTGTGTATATTTCCTATCCTCTCACTGAGGGTACACTCTAAGATACTTTGGCATATTGTCATAAAAATAAAGTACCTTTATTTTTAGTATAACTGTGTATTGTGTTTTCTTATGATATTGTGCACATGACACTAAGTGGTACTGTAGTAGCTTCACACGTCTCCTAGTTCAGCCTAAGCTGCTCTGCTAAGCTACCATTATCTATCAGCCTAAGCTGCTAGACACCCTATACACTAATAAGGGATAACTGGGCCTGGTGCAAGGTGCAAGTACCCCTTGGTACTCACTACAAGCCAGTCCAGCCTCCTACACCTGGTGCATTGTAACACGAAGCCTGAGCCTTTGACGCTCACTGCTAGGTGTTATAGTTCCTGCAGGGGGAGGTGTGAAGCACCTCCACCCAGTGCAGGCTTTGTTTCTGGCTCCAGAGAGGACAAAGGCTCTCAACCCAGGGGGTCAGAAAGTAGTCTCAGTGGCAGGCTGGCACAGACCAGTGAATCCTGCACTGAAGGAATGGGTAAAATATAGGGGGGCATCTCTAAGATGCCCTCTGTGTGCATTTTTTTAATAAATCCAGCACTGGCATCAGTATCGGTTTGTTATTCTGAGAAGTTTGATACCAAACTTCCCAGTGTTCAGTGTAGCCATTGTGGAACTATGGATTTCGTTTTGACAAACTCCCAGACCATATACTTAATATGGCCACACTGTACTTACAATGTCTAAGAATAGACTTAGACACTGTAGAGGCATATTGCTCATGCAGCTATGCTCTCACCTGTGGTATAGTGCACCCTGCCTTAGAGCTTTAAGGCCTGCTAGAGGGGTGACTTACCTATGCCACAGGCAATATTTTGTGTGCATGGCATCCTGAGGGGGATGCCATGTCGACTTTGCCTTTTTGTCCCCACCAACACACAATCTCCAATGGCAGAGTGCATGTGTTAGGTGAGGGGTCCCTTAGGGTGGCACAACACATTCTGCAGCCCTTAAGGACTTCCCCTGGTCACAGGGCCCTTGGTACCACTGGTACCTTTTACACAGGACTTATCTGTGTGCAGGGGTGTGCCAATTGTGGAAACAATCGTACATTTTTAGTGAAAGAACACTGGTGCCGGGGTCTGTTTAGCAGGGTCCCAGCACACTTCTTAATCAAGTCAGCATCAATATCAGGGAAAAAGTGGGTGGGTAACTGCCATAGGGAGCCATTTTCCTACAAAGGTGTTTTTTAAAGATCCTCTTGTGAGGGTCAAAATAGGGGACCTAATATCCTGTTCAACTGGAGTACACAGTGGCACTACGAAGGGCTGACCCTTGTTCCCTCTTATTTTGTCTCAAGCAATTGAGTCCGTTGCCATTTAGTTATGCCTTTGGGGAGCAACCTGGGGTTTTCCATTAAGCAATAAAACCATCACAGTTCTTGCTTTATGCCAATGACATGTTACTGTAACTGCTGGAAGTGGCGGCAGATGACTCAGACATTGCTAACACCCTGCATGCCATTCACTGCACTTCCAGTGTAAACATCTTGCATTTTTCCCTTTTTGCCTTCTAGCCAGGAAATACACTATGGAGGTAACCTCATTCGATAGCAACCTAAAATGTTCTGGCATCTAAGGATATACATCTATGACAATGAATGAAATATAATCAAAGGCAACATAACCAGTGCAGTAACAGCAATTAGAAACCAGGTGGCCTTTTGGAAGACCTACCCCTATTGAATATTAGAGAGGGTAGCTCTGTCGAAAATGGTCATGATGCCCAGGTTCTTATATTATTTCGCCAGTCTCCCAAGTAGCCTTCCTGGCAAGGATTTTCATCCGTTGAACACATTGCTGGGAGATCTGATTTTGGGAAGTGTAGGATGATGGCCTGGTTTGTAGTGGGTACCTAACGTACCTACACCTTTTAACATACGGTACCTACACCTTATAACAGGTCCAGTTATCCCTTATTAGTGAAATGTAGGCAGTGTCTAGAAGCCAGGATCTCTAGAGGTAGCTGTAGATGAGCAGCCAAGGCTTATCCAGGAGTCATGCTCATGCAATACCACTGTAGTCACACAGTACTCACACACATGAAAGAAAATACTAGGTGTTACAAAAATAAAGGTACTTTATTTTGGGGAGTATAGGAAAGTACCATCTTTCTTGGCATGTTACCCCCAATTTTACCTGTATGTCAGTATGTTTTTGCCTGTCTCACTGGGATCCTGCTGGTCAGGACACCAGTGCTCATAGTGTATGTCCTAATGTCTGTGTCTGTATAGTGCTTAACTGTGTCACTGAGGCTCTGCTAATCAGAACCTCAGTGCTTATGCTCTCTCTGCTTTTAAATTTGTCACTGTGGGCTAGTGACTTCATTTACCAATTTCAATTGGCACACTGGACCCCCACCTTATAAGCCCCTAGTATATAGTACCTAGGTACCCAGGGCATTGGGGTTCCAGGAGATTCTTATGGGCTGCAGCATTTCTTTTGCCCTCCATCAGGAGCTCAGACAAACTCTTCCACAGGCCTGTCATTGCAGCCTGTGTGCAATAGTCCACACACTATTTTACAGCCATTTTCACTGCACGTAAGTAACTTATAAGTCACCTCTATGTCTAACCTTCACTTGCTGAAGGTTAGGTGCAAAGTTACTAAGTGTGAGGGCACCCTTGCCCTAGCAAAGCTGCCCCCATATAGTTCAGGGCCATTTCCCGGGACTTTGTGAGTGTGGGGACGCCATTACACGAGTGCACTACATATAGGTCAATACCTATATGTAGCTTCACAATGGTAACTCCGAATATGGTCATGTAAGGTGTCTAAAATTATGGAATTGTCCCCCATTCCAAATCTGGTATTGGGGAGCCAATTCCATGCATCCTGGGGGCTCCACTATGGACCCCCAGAACTGCCAAACCAGCTCTCTGAGGCTTGCACTGCAGCTACAGCAGCTGCCACCTCACAGACAGGGTTCTGCCCTCCTGGGGTCTGAGCAGCTCAGTCCCAAGAAGGCAGAACAAAGCATTTCCTCCAAGAGCAGGGTGTTACACCCTCTCTCTTTGGAAATAGGTGTTACAGGCTGGGGATGGGTAGCCTCCCCCAGCCTCTGGAAATGCTTTGAAGGGCACAGATGGTGCTCTCCTTACATAAGCCAGTCTACACCGGTTCAGGGACCCCTTGTCCCCTGCTCTGGTGCGAAACTGGACAAAAGAAAGGGAAGTAACCATTCCCCTGTCCATCACAACCCTAGGGGTGGTGCCCAGAGCTCCTCCATTGTGTTCCAGACTTCAGCCATCTTGCTTCGCAAGGTGTGGGGGCACTCTGGGGGCCTCTGAGTGGCCAGTGCCAGCAAGTGACGTCAAGAGACCCCTCCTGGTAGGTCCTTACCTGATAAGGTAGTCAATACCCCTCTCATGGCTATTTAGAGTCTCTCCTGTTGGTTCTCCTCAGGTTCTACTTGCAAGTTTCCAGCAGGAATCCTTTGCACTTACCACTTCATCCTCTGACCTCAGAGCAACCGCCGCCAGCTCCAGGAACCGCTGTAACAGCAACAAAGTAAACTCAAAGGGATACTTTTCATCTGCAAATTCATGTCCAACCAGCAACTGCAACAGTTTCCATGGTGTGCCCGCTCTGGGTACTCCCGGTCTTCACCCTGCATTAGAAGGACCCAAGAAATCTCCCGTGGGGTGACAGAGTCACTCCCCTATTCACAGAGGCACCTTCCAAGTCGACGACTGGTACTCCTGGACTCCTCTCACAGCGAAAAGCGTGCTCCTAGAAACACAGAGGGTGGACTCCATCGACATAGACTGTCCTGAGGTCCTGCCGACGCAATTTGGAGGAGGTGTAAGACCTTGCCTTTCCTGAGAGCGACAGTACCCCTGTGCACCGCGTCGTCCTCACCTCCTGAGGCATCTGTGCACTATTTGCAAAATTCCTCTGTGCACAGCCTGGCCCCTGTCCCCAGCACTCTATCCTGCAACGCTCAACTTGCAGAGTTGGCCTCTGGTGGCGTGGGACCCTTCTTTGTAGTGCTGCACCAACCGCACTTTGTACCTCCTTTGTCCCCGTGTCCAGGGACTCCCGTGGGTGCTGCCTGGCATCCTGAGGGCTCTCTAAAGTGCTGAGAGCCCCCTCTTCCTTCTCACATAGAGTTGAAGCCCCCAGGGCCCTCCTGGGTCCAGCCAGCGTCATTTTGACACAAAACGCACATTTGTTGTGACCAAGGTTTGTTGGCCACTTCCAACGCGAAATCACATCTGCATCCATCTTCACGTCGCAGGACATCTTTTGCATCACGCAGGAACCCGCTGGCATCTTCCTAGGGTTCATTTCTGTAGTCTTCGACCAACTGAGGACTCTTCTTTTGCACCCTCTTCTGGGTTGGCACTGTCACCCAAATAAACTACCTTTATTTTTGGTAACACTGACTGTTGTCTTTACTTTTGTATAAGTACTGTGTAACTATAAGTGGTATTGCATGAGCTTTGCATTTCTCCTAGTTCAGCCTAAGCTGCTCTGCATAGCTACCTCTATCAGCCTAAGCTGCTAGAACACTACTACTTCACTAATAAGGGATAACTAGACCTGGTATAAAGTGTGTGTACCCAAGGTACCCACTACAAACCAGGCCAGCCTCCTACAGTGACACGAATGCCAAAAGTACCACAGAGACTACCATAGAGACTATACTCCCTTAGGGGGTAAGTAATACACAAATTATATACACTATTATGCAGAAATGTGGATAAAACAGTTAGAAAACAGTGCAATTAGTGAAAATCACAAGAGTTAGAAATGGGCCTGGGGGAATACAATCCATATACTAAGAAGGTGGAATGCAAATGAGGGTTTCCCACCTAGGCAAGGGTAGTGTATAGAGGGGTGCTGGGAGTACTAGAAAACACCAAAGGTAAGTACTAGAACCTACCCCAGAGCCCAGGAAAGCAGGAGTAAAACACAGTATCTTTCTCAGAACACACAAACACGAGAAAGAACATTATGCAAGAAGCAGGAGAGACTGCAAGACACCAACAGTGGATTCCTGGACCTGAAGACCTGTAGAAGAAGGGGGCCAAGTCCAGGAAGCACAGAAGAGTCCAAGGAGAACAGAACCCCTGCTAACATGGATGAAGGTGCAAAAGAAGAACCACTGGTGAAGAACAACAGTCAGTACTGACCCCAAGAAGACGGATTCGAGTTCCTGGTTGGTGCAGATGATGTCTTTAGGAAGCTGGCTCTATATATACTATATCAAAGAGAGATATAGGCCCTCATTACAACCTTGGCGGGTGGCCAAGGCCGCCCGCCAAGGTTGAACCGCCGGGCAACCGCCAATGCAGCCGCACTCCAGCGGGGTCTATTATGAGGTTTCTGCCCCCCCGGCCCAGCGGGGATCTCGGCCACAACACGGGAGCCGGCTCCAAATGGTGCCACCGGTGTTGCGGCTGTGCGACGGGTGCAGTTGCACCCGTCGCGCTTTTCACTGTCTGCATAACACAGGGGGACGCGCTGCCCTGGGGGATTTAAACCGCCGGGACCAATGTGCTGGGAAACCACTGGTCCCAGCGGCACTTCCGCCGCGGTCGTAATTCCCCTGGAAGCACCGCCAGCCTGTTGGCGGTGCTTCCTCCAAAACAGCCCTGGCGGTCCAAGACCGCCAGGGTTGTAATGACCTGCATAGTGTGCACAGAGTCCAGGGGTTCCCCAGAGGCTTGATAGATAATATTAATGCTCTATTTCTGGTATTGTGGTCGAGCAGTTAGGCTCATCAGAGGGTAGCGTTAAACATTTGTTGTATACACACAAGCAATAGAAAAAACACACACTCAATGACCTAACTCCAGACAATAGGATTTTATATAGAAAAATATCTTTTGTTAATTTATTTTTAGAACCACAAGATTTAGTTTGCAGGTAAGTACATAAAATGAAAAGTACTTTGCATATACATGATCAGGACTTTGAATGGAATCGACAATGTATACAGTTTTTCTTAAAATGGCAAAAAGCTATTCTAAAAGTGGACACTATTTTTGTACAGTTCCTGGGGGGAAGAAAAGTTAGATCGGTTTACAGGTAAGTACAACACTCACAGTCTCAAACTCTGGGTTTTAGGAAGTCCACTGGTAGGGGTTCAAGTTATCCCCAAACACCCATCACGAGCCACAGGGGGCCGGCCGGGTGCAGATGTCAAAGTTGAGCAATTTTAACGTGGGCTCCTCTGGAGACAGGGGGTACTCGGAATCTAGTCAGACAGCAGGTAAGTACCCGCGTCTCAGAGGGCAGACCATGGGGGGATTAGAGGAGCACTGGAGGGGCCACAAGTAGGCACCAAACACACACCCTCAGCGGCACAGGGGCATCCGGGTGCAGCGTGGAAACAGGACTTCGGGTTTCCAATGCTGGTCTATGAGGAGTCCCCGGGGGTCACTCAGAGGCTGCAGGTGAGGTCCAGGGGGGAGGGTCACCTGATGAATGATGAGGCACCGTGGGTTGGTTTATCCAAGGCCTGGGGGCTGCAGGTGCAGGCGTCAGATATCTTCGTCTGGAGCTCACTTTCGGGGGGGGGGGGGGGTCCTCGGGATTCTCTCTGCAGACATCATTGTGGAAGGGTGGTGTGGTCAATCCAGGGTGGGCACTTGCTTGCAATCACCTGGGGACCATCTCTTGCTGGGTGGACCACCTGGACATGGGCTGTGGTCTGGACTCACACATCCGGAGTGGGGTGGGAGTACTTCCTTGTAACTTTCTTCAAACAGAGCCGCTGTCCTCTGGAGTTCTTGGTCCTTTTGGATGCAGGGCAGTCCTCTGGAGTTGTCAGAGGTCGCTGGGTCCGATGGACGCATCGCTGGTCTTTTTGCAGGTTCTCTGAAGCAGGAGACAGGCCGATATGGCTGGGGCCTAAGCAGTTGTAGTCTTCCTTCTTCTCTTAAGCTTAGCAGTCCTTCTTCTTGTAGGTCGCCAGAAATCTGGTGAGCTGGGTTCAGTGAGACCCTTAAGTCCTAGATTTAGGGGCATGTTAGGAGTCAGAGGGCAGTAGCCAATGGCTACTGTACCTGAGGGTGGCTACACCCTCCTTGTGCCCACTCCCTTTGGGGAGGGGGCACAGTCCGATCCCTATTGGTCCCTGTCCTCCAAACCAAGATGGAGGATTCTGCAGGGAGGGGGTCACCTCAGCTCTGGACACCTTAGGGGTAGTCCTGGCTGGGGTGGTCACTCCTCCCTATTTTCCCTAATTTTCCCGCCGGACTTGCCTTCTAAAGTGGGCCTTTGTCCAGGGGACGGGCATCTCCACTAGCTGGAGTGCCCTGGGGCACTGTAACCTGACGCTTGAACTTTTGAGGCTCACCACCAGCTGTTACAGCTCCTGAAGGGAGAGGTGTGAAGCACCTCCATCCAGGACAGGCTTTGTTTCTGACCACAAAGTGTACAAAAGCACTCACTCCATGTGGTCAGAAACTTGTCTGAAAGTGGAAGGCTGGTGCAGACTGGTCAGTCCTGTACTAGCAGTTGGGCTAACATACATTTTTCAATAAATCCCACACTGGTATCAGTGTGGGTTTATTGTGCTGAGAAGTTTGATACCAAACTTCCCAGTATTCAGTGAAGCTTTTATGGTGATGTGGAGCTTCTCAAGCAACAGGAGGGCAGAAACCTGTCTGAGAGGTGGCAGCAGCTAGGGCTGCCTGGAAAACCTCAGCAGGCTGGAATGGCAACACTGGGGGGTCCTCTAAGGAGCCCCCAGAGTGCATGGAATCATACTACCAATGCTTGTAAACACCTTGGGGTATGATTCCAACATGTTTGATACCAAAATACCTATGTTCGGAGTTACCATTATGTAGCTGGGCATAGGTAGTTACCTATGTCCAGTACACGCGTAAAATGGCATCCCCGCATTCACAAAGTCCGGGAAAATTGTCCTGGAGGTTGTAGGGGCACCTCTGCTGGTGCAGGGGTGCCCTCACACACAGGTACTCTGCACCCTCCTCTCAGGGCTAGAGGGCCTGCAATAGGGGTGACTTATAAGTGACCTGGTGCAGTGTAAATGGCAGTGAAAGGGTGCATGCACCTTTTCACGCAGGCTGCAATAGCAGTCCTGCAGAAGCCTTTGGATGGGTTCCCTATGGGTTGCAAAAGATAGGCTGCAGCCCATAGGGATCCCCTGGAACCCCAATGCCCTGGGTACCTAAGTACCATACTAGGGACTTTTAAGGGGGCACCTGTATGCCAATTGTGGGCGAAATACTGGGTTTACCAGTATGCAGCAACCAAATCTAGAGGAGAGAGAGCATAATCACTGGGGTCCTGGTTAGCAGGATCCCAGTGAACACAGTCAAGCACACTAACAGGCAGAAAATGGGGGTAACCATGGCAGAAAGAGGGTACTTTCCTACAGGAAGTGGCCATCGGAGAGTGTCTGACTGTTGCAAAAATGTAGGTCCCATTGCTTAAGGGAGGGTGGGAGTACCCAGTTTTGAGCACTATTACCTGGCTTCCAAAATACAATGGTTTATTCACTGGCTGTTTGAAATATACTTGGATGATATTATCCACCTTACAAGCTCCAGTGCTGAAGAAGGCAGTGTCACTTCTATTTTTGTCCTCTGTAAAGATTCAGAAAGATCTGCCCACACCTGCTGAAAGTCTCTTGTGATTGCTTACGTCTTACTTCCCACACAACATCTTCTTATGCAGCAGCAGCTCCTCTCACCAACCTTTTAGGGAAGTGAGTGTGCCATCACAAGGACTCAATTAAAATGATGGAGATTAACTGGGCTCAAAACCATTGGCGAAAGTTTCAGGACGTTCTACTACCATTCGAAGAGATTGCTGAACAATATATAATTTAAGAATACGTAATTCCCAAAGGCCAGTTTATAGCAAAAATGTAATCTCCTGCGTGCTCCATCAGGGCTGCCACATTGCTCTGGAAGATTCCCCACCATATGTGGTGCTCCAAGCCCTTCACACCTTGGGGGCTAGAAGAACTCTTCAGCTGGCTAGCTAGGGGATTCAGTGAGCCCTGTCAGGTCCCCCCAACACTGGTATGAGTAAAATGGGAGAGACCTTGGCAAGGCCGTCAACAACAGAGAGTGGGATTCCACCCATCCACAGCCCTCTGCGACAAGCTATCGGACTACTTCCACTGCAGGATCTTCGACATCTACAGCAACTTTAATCCCCAGGCCACCAACCTCAACCTTCCCAACCCTCTAACACACACCCCCACTGGATCACTGAATGGAAGCAGCTCTCTACCGAAGATACCATCACTGTAGGAAGTTGACTCTGTATATATTATTTCAAAGTAAGAAATAGTGTGCACAGAGTCCAAGGGTTCCCCTTGGAGGTAAGATAGTGGCAAAAGTAGATAATTCTAATGCTCTATTTTGTGGTAGTGTGGTCGAGCAGTAGGCTTATCAGAGGGTAGTGTTAAGCATTTGTTGCACACACGCCAGGCAATAAATGAGTAACACACACTAAAAGACTCACTCCAGGCCAATAGGTTTTTATATTGAAAAATATATTTTCTTAGTTTATTTTAAGAACCACCGGTTCAAGATTTACAGTTAATACTTTAAATGTAAGGTACTTCACTTAGCTACTTTAGGAACTTTGAATGAAAACAATATCATGTACAGTCTTTGTAAAAAAAAATGGCAATAAGCTATTTTCAAAGTGGACACAGTACCAAAATCGCCAGTTCCTGGGGGAGGTAAGTAAAGGTTAGATTAGGACGTAAGTAAAACACTTACAAGGCTCAGTGCTGGGGCATTGGCAGCCCACCGTTGGGGGTTCAAGGCAACCCCAACGTTACCACACCAGCAGCTCAGGGCCAGTCAGGTGCAGAGGTCAAAGAGGTGCCCAAAACACATATGCGCCTATGGAGAACAGGGGTGCTCCGGTTCCAGTCTGCCAGCAGGTAAGTACCTGCGTACTCGGGGGGCAGACCAGGGGGGTTTTGTATTGCACTGGGGGGACACAAGTAGGCACACAAAACACAGCCTCAGCGGCACAGGGGCGGTCGGGTGCAGTGTGCAAAGCAGGCGTCTGGTTTTGTATAGGTTTCAATGGAGGGACCCTGGAGTCACTCCAGCTGTGCAGGCAGGCACAGGGAGGGCTTCTCGGGACAGCCACCACCTGGGCAAGACAGAGGGTCGCCTGGGGGTCACTCTTGCATCGAAGTTCGGTTCCTTCAGGTCCTGGGGGCTGCAGGTGCAGTGTTGGTTCCAGGCTTCGGGTCCCTTGTTACAGGCAGTTGCGGTCAGAGGGACCCTCTGGATTCTCTCTGCAGTCGTCGCTGTGGGTGCTCAGGGGGGTGGTCTCTGGTTTCTCACGGGCTCGCAGTCACCACGGAGTCCTCCCTGAGGTGTTGGTTTTCTGCAGGTCGAGCCGGGGGCTTCGGGTGCAGAGTGTGGAGTCTCACGTCACCGCAGCTCAGGACACCTTAGGGGCTGTACTCACTGGTGGGTGACTCCTCCTTGTTTTTCTCATTATCTCCTTCAGCCTTGCCGCCAAAAGTGGGGGCAGTGGCCGGAGGGGCAGGCATCTCCACTAGCTGGGATGCCCTGGGGTGCTGTAACAAAAGGGGTGAGCCTTTGAGGCTCACCATGAGGTGTTACAGTTCCTGCAGGGGGAGGTGAGAAGCACCTCCACCCTATACAAGCTTTGTTCCTGGCCACAAATTGACAAAGGCAGTCTCCCCATGTGGCCAGCAACATGTCTGGTGTGTGGCAGGCTGGTAGGAACTGGTCAGCCTACACTAGAAGTCGGTTAGGTATTCAGGGGTCATCTCTAAGATGGCCTCTGGATGTATGTTACAATAAATTGCACACTGGCATCGGTGTGCATTTATTGTGCTGAGAAGTTTGATACCAAACTTCCCAGTTTTCAGTGTAGCCATTATGGAACTGTGGAGTGTTTGACAAACTCCCAGACCATATACTCTTATGGCTACCCTGCACTTACAATGTCTAAGGTTTTGCTTACACTGTAGGGGCATAGTGCTCATGCACATATGCCCTCACCTGTGGTATAGTGGACCCTGCCTTAGGGCTGTAAGGCCTGCTAGAGGGGTGACTTACCTATGCCACAGGCAGTGTGAGGTTGGCATGGCACTCTGAGGGGAGTGCCATGTCGACTTAGTCATGTGGAGAAGTGTGGCTCAATGGTTAGAGCGCAGACCCTGATGCAGAATTCTGGCCCGGGACCAGGGTTCAATTCCCACCTCAGCGTGTCTTGGGCTCAATTTCCTCAGACCTGATAATTCTCGCATCGGTGCCTAATCTAATTCATGGGTCCCATCTGTAACTCTGGGCAATAGCTTGCTTAGTCTCCACAATGGCCCCAACAGCGCTGGGATGCCTGGCTTCACCTTGGAGGTTGCCCAGGAGTGGACAACTCACAGGGAAAAGCCAGGAGGGGTTCCTCAGCGGTATGCGTACAGTGCCTTGAGACTCTAACGGGTGAGTAGTGCGCTATACAAGTACGAAGTTTATATTCTCCCCACCAGCACACACAAGCTGTGAGGAAGTGTGCCTGTGCTGATTGAGGGGTCCCCAGGGTGGCATAAGACATGCTGCAGACCTTAGAGACCTTCCCTGGCATCAGGGCCCTTGTTACCAGGGGTACCAGTTACAAGGGACTACCTGAGTGCCAGGGTTGTGCCAATTGTGGAGACAAAGGTACAGTTTAGGGAAAGAACACTGGTGCTGGGGCCTGCTTAGCAGGGTCCCAGAACACTTTCAAATCATAACTTAGCATCAGCAAAGGCAAAATATTGGGGGTAACCATGCCAGGGAGGCATTTCCTTACAATCGCCAACATGACTTCCATGCACTTTGGGTCCCCTGCAGACCCCTGCCTGCACCACTTTTACAACCAAAGAAAAGAAGTAATCAGAGCCTGTCGTAGTTTGGACTCTTGTTCTGGGCAAGACTGTTGGTTTAAGATGACAGTACTTATGTTTGTAGGTGACTATGCCTATCCTACAACAAGTCGCAACTGTCGTCCCAACCCTTCCAGCTCACTAGCAGCACCTCACCAAAAACAATAGTAAAAGGTGATTTGTGGCAGCCTTTACGCATGGACTCGAGAACAAGACATCTCAGGGAGTGTCGTGGTTAAACGGAGATTACCCCTTTCTCACAGATACATTATGTCTCAACCAAACACAGGCAATAACGAAGATGCAGTAAAGTTTCAATAGTTTTTATTTAACAAAACTGCAATTTGCGATATGTTGCATGGGTTGCAATGATAAGGATAATGAACAGTGCAAGAAACAGAACTGTGCAGACGAGAGTCATTATTACAAATACCCCCACCATCCTGCAATAGCATGTAAAAGACATGAGAGGTGTGATTTGCCCTAATACCCTAACACGATAGGCCTAACCTCATACCTAAAGGAGAGCTGGGTTTGTTAAACCTAATATGCCAATGCCATGTCCATGAGAGGAGCCCCTAACCCTTGTTACCTTGGAATGAGGTCTCTATCTCAGACTCCGCAGGGACACGAAGACTGGGTCAGCGTCAAGATCACGTGCAGCATCGATATCAGCGATGGTGGCGATGCCCTCTGGTCGGAATCCCTCTGATTATCTGTCTAAAGTGCGATGTATTAATACAGATCTACCAGGACCCTTGACGTAGGTGTGTTCCCAAACAATAGATAACAGACATGCTTGGGGCGGCAATTATTATAAACAAATCCCTCAAAAGTATAGAGAGGGAAAGTCCCTAAGTGTGAACACCTACTGTTTGTTTGTCTTTGTCACTTGATCTTGACGCCTTAGCGCGGTGGCACTTATAATGCAAAGCATAACAAGTGGCCTAACTATAAACAAGGCAGCCATCTTAGATTAATTAAATAATGAAATGGGCTAAGACAGAGCAAGCTAAGTAGGTTAAAAGTCACTAAGTGACGGGGGCACGAGTCTGCAAGCCAAAGGCTAAGCTAACTCCTGTTATCCCATTAAAACAATCTAGGATTCACTACATTCTCCCCATTGCCGTAACAGGTATGACGAAGGTACAGGTACTAAATTGCTCTTAACTAAAAAGCTAAGAGCATAAAAACTAACTAAAAAACTCTTTAAAATGTGTCAAAAAGGAGTAAAAACAGTTCAGCTAAAATACATACAGAGATGTTAATGTCAACCATGACAAGTACAGCGTGCCAAAGCAAAGTCAGTCAGTCAGTCAGTCACAAAACTTTATTCGGCAAATGCCATAAAAGTACAGACAAAAACACAAATACCACACAATAATTACGTTACAGTAAATAGATAGAAGAATAAAATAGTACCATATCTAAAACATTACGTAAACATCCGGTCTAAAATCCCATAAAATAAACAAATAAAACTCATAACATAAGGAAAATCACAATAACAGAATACAAAAATTAACTTACAATATTAAACTATACATACATAAACATTTAAAATGAAATGAGCCTTTTCCTAATACTTAAAGAAGCTGTAACAAAATCTAATACAAAATGACAAATTTGCCTATCTGGCAATCTCTGAAAATATATTAAAGCTTCCTTGTAATGGATGGGTCTAACAAAACGTAAAGTGGGTAAAATGCAAACCCCTCTAGGAGCAGCATTAAAAGGGCAAAAGAGAAAAAAGTGCAAAGTACTCTGGGTTGATCTAGAATCACAGGGACAAAGAGGTAAATCCCTTTTCCAAAAACATGGTTCAGGAAACGCTACCTTAAAATGAATTAAATTAAGTCTAAAAAGTGTTAAAAAAGAAAGTATCTTAAAACTGGAAAACCAGGTCAGATAAGGTTCAAGGCATGGGGCTGTCACAACCTGAGAATAGGAATCAAAGGATTTTAATTTCAGAGAACTGCAAAATCTCAGGTCTGATATGTACTCGGAGTAAGTAGCCTTCAGAACGGACCTAGAATTTATAGTTAATAGGTGAGGTTCATCAAACATATATCTAAGACCTAAATTCTCAAAAGAGTTTCGTAAAAACATAAGCCAGGGGATCCTATTTGAATTTTCCAATTGTAAGCATTCAGAACAAGTACAGCGTGCCAAAGCAAAGTCAATTTGAATGCATAATTTTAATCGGGAAATAGCAAGCCAATTCATCAAATTATTTGCTGTAATCATTATCTCGAAGAGTGTCATCGAAGTCACCAATCAAGGACCTCAAAAATTAGTCCACATCATCTGATGTTAAGTAGAGTGCTGGGCGGACAAACTGTTCCACAGAGCAGTAGTGAGCAGTAGTCTCTAGTGTAAAGTCATCCGCTGCAGTGCAGTCGTCCATGGTAGACATCAAAACGGAAGGCTCATAGGTGGCCTCGCGGAGCAACCTCAGTCTCAAGGGGCATGACCATGTATGAACCCTCATCGGGGACATCAGCATTTCGTGGTCCACAGGAGATGTCGGTGCAAAAGCAAGGCAGACCATAGGCAGATGTTCAAAGAGGCACCACATGCAGCGAAAACTGGTTGCACGCACCAGAGAAGGGGACGAAATGACAACGACCAATCATGCTCCAATTCCACCAGCAAGGGTGCACCGAAGATCCGAACCATGGGTTCACGGCACGGCGGAGTTGGTGGGAGCGGCTCCATTGCTCTGCGTAGCTGGAAAGAAACAACCACTGCGAATCAGAAGAAATAGCAGTAGTAGTCCACCAATTAAAACCAAAATAATTGGAAAGCCACCAAACAAACTTGAAAAGAGCGAATGAATGGCCAACGGGATGACTCCGAAGACAGTCTGGAAGATGGACATGAAACCAGACCCAACAGCCTTAAAGAAATGGACAATCCCAGTAGTGCTCAAAGCATTGAATATTCTGGATATCAGTTCACCAAAGTGCTTGGGGAAGTTGGTATTTAATAGGGATTGTATCTCGGCTGATGATCTCGCAATCTGGAGAGCATACGTCTCTCTGGCGGATGTCAAGGCAACCTGTTTTTTAAACAATAGCACCTTTAGCCTGCTCAGCTTGTCATAGTTCACAATAATAGTATCTATGTGGAGCCACATGTCAGATACTTTTATCTCTCGTGTGGGAAGGAATAAAACATGTCCGCAACACGTAACGACCTTTGAGACCGAGATTGCGTAGGCAATTCCTGGTCTCATGCTGCAACAACTTTGATCGTTCAGTACCACATAACTTCCATTGGAAAGTACATGCAATACCGGTCGAATCAAAGGGACGGGAGTACCCTTCAGAAAACAGGCCAAGTTTGTGACACCCACATTGCAAAGGCCGTGAAGGGACACCTGCTTACATATCATCGAATGACTAACAGTAGTCTCACATTCGCTTCCGCTAAGAAAGACCTCTGTTTCGCCATTCAGACATTTATAATCAAAGGGCAGCTCCCACTCTTCCTTAATATAGCTATCGCCTAGTTGCTCGTACCTTCCCACTGCAAGATATTTCAGGCAGCTTGAGAAACGAAAGGTCGAAATGGGTAAATTAATTATGTCATGTAAGAGCCAAATAGTTGAAGGACTCTCTGCTACCGTGAACGGCAACTTGTCTAACTTCTCTACGTGAAGCATGGTGAAACTAGCTTCCCTTTTAGCCTTTGTCTGTTGTTCCCCGGAAAAGTTAAAAGCAGTGAATAATTCACTCCCATTAATATATGTCCATGGAATGCGGCCATTTTTCAGCATCTGTAATGTCCAACCCAGCTGCATGATGGAACGTAGCTGTGTTTGTCCATGATATAACCGGGACAAGTCTGTCTGAGTGACATCAATAGCAGACGACACTATGTTTGATAAGGAATATATCCTGTTGGACAGAGTGTTCATGCCGTTGTCGACAACTGCTAAAGCCTTCGCTAAGTTTTCTTTATACAATTGCCTTAAACTTGCAGCAGCTTCAATCTGTGAAAGTTTCAAGATGTAATTACACATAGCATATAGGAACCTTTTCGTGCACTGTTTTCTAGGACCTAGCAGAGAGTCCTGCAAGTCTACATCTTCAGAAAGAGTGTTCAGATGTTTCTTAACTGTGGCTAACGTGCTAGTCTATACCCATTGTTGGCACAGTTTACCCACATGTTGACCTGTTGACAAAGCGAGGGTCTGGCCTGTTAATTGAAAAAAACCCTGAAGAGTTCCAAAAATGCGCTTGACACTCATTAGTGTCAGTTGGCCATATTAACCACCCGCCGGGACTGGAAAGTGAAGAATTATAGGTACCAGTCCTAACCATTCCATCTAGTCTTTCCCCGATGATATTAAGGAAATATTGCCTATCTTTAAACCTTGCCGGAGTGGAGATACTGGGCGTATTCATGTCTTTAATTTTTGCTAACCCCAGACAGGATGTCTGCTGAATAGTGTCATTTAAGAAAATAATTTGCACTGGAATCAGGCATGCTCGAAATAAATCCTCTCTACCCAGTATCTGCCAATCTTGTGTTCCCCATACACTTTTCAAGTCAATAGTGCTCTTCCAGTATTTGTAACCTTCAACTGCGAGCCGGGAAACAAAGGGATCTGAATAAATTAGTTTTGTGTCAGTTAGCAACATTTTCCTAATTTGTGCTGGAGGTAATTTAAAATAATACGACTCCGCATTTTTCGTGTCATGCCCAGAAAAGTATGTACATTTATCAGTATAGTATTTTGGGCTCCCCACTGGTGGTGTTGAACAGTGTTCCCACTGTGTGTAGTTTAATACTGGTCTGTGTCTAGTGGCACGGTGTAGGTAGGGATGTCCCCAATTGTTATAACAGAACATTTCCCCATAATTCATTGTATGTTCATATACATCATCACTTTCAAATACGGAATAGTCCTTCATTTCAGTTAGCATGGAATCAACTGTTTGGACATACCAATCATCAGATACAACATCAGGTGTAATTACATCTGTCATTGATATTTTGAACACACATGGTATTTGAATAATCTCTTTAGGCCTGTATATATCAAAAGGAACTTTGTCCCACACAATCCCATCAGAAATCGGTAATGCTGTAATATTTACAAGGGACAAGTCTCTTCGGACCTTATGTGAGGAATGATATGGAGTTAAGACCTCATCCACAGGCTCAACAGAGGAGCGTTCAGGAATATAGTTACCATTTATGAGCAGAAAGAAAACAGTCACAAAACCAACCCCAAAAAATAATGCTGATAATGGCAAACAGAACCAGAAATAGTTCCACAGGTAGATTAAATAGTTCTTTTTAAGCCATTGATACAGCTTACTTCCTGTTGAAACATTGTGAATCACAGTAGTGGACGAATCTGAAGAAAAGTCATCAATGTCTATGCAATAGCCAGAGGCAGTCTCTGCAAACACGGGAGCCGGTGCATTATTTGTACTTCGGTCCACATTGCGTGGAGGCTCTTGGTAGACAGTGTCATCATTCTGTGATGTGTTGGTGTAAAAAACAGCCAAATCATGGACAGGAGTTGTCATTGAAGTGGTGAATGGAACTAGCAAAAGTTCATTTTCCGCCCTCCCCATGGTCGAGGAGGTGTCTGGAACAGCGTTGGACATTGTTGCATAGTCCGTAGTAGTGTTGTTCATCCTACTATGTAGATGTATGTCCTGTTGGGTAGTGAGAGGGGATCGGGAACCACCCAAGGGATCTCTTAGTCTACTGTGAAGGATCGGCCACATGGTGTAATTTGATGTCATCAATGGAAATAATCTGTTTGTTCGAGAGCCAGACAGTGGTGGTAAGATGACAGTCCTGGTACCTTGAATTCCCAAGACCGGTACAGGTGCTCTGTATGATGGACCGAATTCCTTCTTCACAGCGATCTTTTCATGAACCAGATCCCCAACTTTAGAAATCCAGCTAGTCGAAGTTTTTTCTAAATCCCTTATTCCCGAGGTGGCAGCACTGGTAGATGATTTATCATCACAAAATTGCTGAAGCTCCTGTAAGACAGTGAGATGTTCATTTATGTCAAATGGTGTTTCTGCTGCCACCAAACCAGGGGCATCAAGATCTGGGACATACATAGGTATCCCAAAGAGAACCTCATAAGGAGTGCATCCCCCCAAGGACCGTCTTGGTAGATTATTCAGTGCTCTCTGGACCCCATATAGGTGATGTAACCAACTGCTGCCTGAACCTAATACTCGAGCTGTTAAAGAATGCTTTAGATCACGATTCCGCCTCTCCACTACCGAATTTCCCTCGGGATGGTATGGTGAGGAGAAATGGAGTTCAACACCCATCGTCCCCATGGTGTCTCTGAGTGCCTTAGATGCAAATGCAGGGCTCTGGTCCGAATGGAATGCTGCAACCGCATATGTACCGATAAAGATCAGCAAGCCTTTTATAACAGTTTGAGCCACAGCCGACCACTTTGGCCTTACCCAGGAATCTAGGACAAGAATCTACAGCGACTAGAATATATTTGTATGCACCATCAGGCTGTAAGGGACCACAATGGTCCAGGTGCACACACTGTAGTGGCCTGTTGGACACTAAGAGGGATGTCTGCGGTGGGCATTTCGATATTAGAACCCTTTATCTGCTGGCAAATGTCACAACGAAGGACATATTTTTTTGTCCATCTGCATAGACCAGGCCACCAGAAGCGTTTCTGTAAGAGTGTTATCGTCGCCGATATACCAGCACGTGCAGAAGTGGCACCCTCATGCGCTGCTTTTACTCGATCTAATCTCTGGCCTTCATTGAGGATCCCTCGATCTCCAACCCCAGGAATTGTTGCATAGGCAATATTCTGTGCACTGATATGGTAAGAATAGCTTGTAGGGTATCCCTTTGGAAGGGGCTTGCCTGCAGCCAAAGCTTTCACAGCAGTAAAATTTTCATTATCCAATCTTGTTTGTGAATTAGTCACTGCAGCCACAGAAGCTGTAGCTACTGCTGCTTTGGCTGCTTCATCAGCCAATGTGTTGCCGGTAATGTGTACTCCTACACGTTGGTGGCCCAATGTATGTACTACATGGACACACAGTAGTTTATCCTTAAGATCAGCCACCCTCCCTCACAATGTCTTGTGTTTAATGGTGTTCCCTTTCGAATCTCTAAACCCGTTCAGCTTCCAATGATTAAGGTAATCATTGTATGATTGGACGCAGTAGTATGAGTCGCAGACTATTAAAGTCAGGCTTCCTGGCTCTGTGTGTTCTAGCGCTAGTATGAGAGCTTTAAGTCTAGCCAAATGAGTTGTGCAGTCCCCTAGGGTCTGCGTGTAGGTATTGTGAGGGTGGAAGACTCCATCTTCCATCACTCTGCTCACGGTTGGCAAGCGGCTGAGTATTGATGTTTAGTACCTACAGCCGGTTGTGCTAAACCATCAGTGAATTTGGCAGTATGGTATCTGTCTAGTGGTGAGATATTTAGAGAAGTGGGGTACTCCTGTTCATACTGGAGAAACTCTTGTGTCTGAATTTTTGGATCAAAAATATATTCGTCATCAGTGGAGGTCAGAGACGTTGCCCATTGTATCCAACATGGATGTAATGCTTTAGCGTTAGGAACGCTTGCTTTGGTGACAGCCTTTAAGGCCGACACCGGGGAAACAACAATAATATGTTTCCCCTGGGCAAGTGGCCTCTCTTTTCTGATGGCTACTCAGCTGCCGTCAGAATCTTTTCTGTAGGTGCAAAACGCTGTTCTGCATTAGAGTATAAATGTGATTTATATGCAATGGGTACTGTGTCACCTTTGTTGAAGGTGACAGAAGTAAATCCAATGGCACCAGCAACTATTCTGATGATCAAATTTATTTTATTGTCACGTGTGTGCAAGTGTTAAGCTTCTAGCATGTCCTGTTGCATTTCCCTAAGGATGCATGTGTGTTCAACTGTCCAGTGTCTGCTAGAAAAATTGGGCTGAACCAAGTCATAAAGTGGCTTGATACGTTGTGCATAGTCTGGAATGTATGTTCTACCAAAGTTAAAGAAACCCAGTAATGACTGTAATTTCTTAAGGGTGTTAGGAGGGTGCAATTGAGCACATTTCTCTAGAAAGTGTGGGGCCAGGGTCTTCCCCTTGTTCGAAAGCTCATATCCCAGGAACAGTACACTGAACAAGGCAATCTTACTTTTCCTAAAGTTGAATTTATAACCGAGGTCTGCAAATCCCAAAATGATCCGATCGACCTTTACAAGATGAATGTTGAGGTCGTCGTCTGTGAGATATATGTCATCCACATAGGATAAAGCCTCTGAATCAATATCATGTAACATTGATGTTACACGGGCTGAGAATAGCCCTGGGCTGTTTTTATAGCCTTGAGGTAAACGACAAAAGCGTTTCTGAGAGCCAAATGAGAATGCACTCAGGTCCCGAGTTCCATGTGCTAAGTTCTGGCAGAAAAAGCCATTAGATATGTCTAATGTTGTTTTATATTTTTTACGCACTATGTTGTTTATTAGTGCCGTGCTATGTGAGTTTTGTATAGCATACGTGCGTGTATGACTATTTAAATGTCTATAATCAATGACTATTCTGTAGGAATGGTCTGGCTTTGCAACAGGGAATAACAGGTTATTAATTGCAGATGTACAGAGCTCAATTACTCCCTGGTACTCAAGTTGGGTGAGGATTTCCCTCACCGGAGCTTTCGCTTCATGTTTAACAGGATATTGTGGCTGCGGTTGGGGTGTGGACCTAACGGTAATAACATGACAAGGAGACTCCTTGTCCAACCTGCATGATTGTGGTATAACGCAGGTGCCTGCGCTAAAGCCCATTCAGCAGCATAGGCTTATTTTTCTGCTTCCGGAACAAGATCAGAGAAAGAAGGCAAAATTACATCTTCCCCATGCGGGATCTTACAGACATGTTCAGGTGGCCAGTCTCTTTTGGCCAATAGGATGTCACTAGAGAGTTCATCCCAAAATATCACACCAATAGTGCGCCCCACGTCCCCTCTATCTGAATTTTCAATTCATAAACCCTGTTGGGTGGGAGAACGCAGCCGTCCGCAGTTTCAACTGCAATAAAATAGCTAGTTGCTGTTGCATCCAAATGATGTTTCAGACTTTTGCGACATATCGTGACCCCCTCTGCTCTGTCTAGGGGTCACTGCCCACGTCTTGTTCCTCAACAGTGTTCTCAAGTGTACTAGCATTTTTAGCTGTCAGTGCTGCCACCTTTTTCTTTTTAAACTGTGGCTTTTGCTGAGGAGTTTCTTCTTCTTTTTTAATGGTAGACTGCGGCGAGTCTTTCTTTTGTTTCACGTATTCAGGACGTCGATCAGGATGGCCCCCTCTCCCGCTACGTCTATCCGGTGCATCCTGAAAGGAACGAGAGGGACGTGAATCAGTATATCTGTCAGGAGTTTTGATATTCTCCCTATTTCTGAGATTGTATCTCCTTTTGGTGTTCTCCGGGTGTGGAGAATCAGCTCTTATTTCTTCTATCTTTGAAATCTTTTTGTTTTTCCCAGCGCTTTTTAGAGCCCTCTTGTGCCTGCTTCGTACCTTCCTTAAGGGGAGTACCTTGAATCTCCAATTTCTTTGGTTTGGCTCCCAAACTATCCCGCCCTATACTAGTATAGGTGTTGGAAATTATTTTTGGTAGCTGTCTCTCTTGTTCCAAGTGTGGAGTTTCCCAAAGACGCTGGCGTATTGCCAGTGCTATCACTTCCCCTTTATTATTACTTAATTTCATCCCCAAATCCAAGGCTGGTGCAGCCCCATGCTCATTCTGTATTTGTTTTAACACTTCCGGTAAATTGGCAAGTGTCGGGGTACCTTGTGTGGTAGTGTATATGGCAGCGAAGACTTTACCCCATGTGGCACAGTCATCCACCGAGGGAACCATCCCAAAGGGCAAGCACATAGTGAGCAGTCTGTTTTTCCTGTGGTTCCCGTATGGGGAAACACAGCTTCCTGCTGATTTGTTTTCTGGGAAATCCAGAACGGTATTTTTCCCCGTTCTGTGGGTACTTTACCCATTATAGTATGCACTGTTTGTGGATTCATCCCAGTAGCCAATTGGTAACCACCAGGTGCTGGCGGTGCTGGACGCGCTGGTGTAGTGTTCAGTGTTCGCATTATGAACTGAACCAATCGTCTATATAATGTCACTAATTCATTATATAAATCTCGCAGATCTGCTATTGGCATATTTGGTATGCCTGGGTGAGGTGTGTATGTGGCAAACATAGGCCACGTTGGTCCATCATTACTTAAGGGACCTAGCCTCACTCTTTGTAATACATGTGGTAGGGCGCCTTCAAACCAGTTCTGGTGCTCTTGGTATGTGAGTGATATTTCATGATACTGGTATGCTCGGTACCGTTGAGGTACGTTTGCAATTTCATATGTGTGGAATGTATGTGTTCTTTTGTCTACCTCAGGAAAGGTGACACAACAGTAAAATGTTTCTGTTTGATATGCTTCATTAGCTTCTATTAAAAGAGTAACATCCCCACCATCCTCTGTAAGGCCATGCGCTAATAAGTGTTGTGTTAGTGCTTGTCTAGCATTCTCAGGAATGTCTATGGCATTAGCCATATTTGTTTAGAAAAACGGAACACCAAATGGGGAGTAAAGTCCTTTTATGAGTTCGAACTCAAACAACCTACAGCTTAATCAGGTGTTACCTTTTCAGCTGAGGAGGAATTTCCCTAAGGCCATGGACGTTTCCATATAATGGTACCAATGGTACCTGTTGTCTGTGAGACAGTGATAGTTGGGGTATCTGTAAATTAGTGCCTAAACACCATCGTTGGTGGTGCCATGTCGTAGTTTGGACTCTTGCTCTGGGCAAGACTGCTGGTTAAAGGATGACAGTACTTATGTTTGTAGGCGACTATGCCTATCCTACAACAAGTCGCAACTGTCGTCCCAACCCTTCCGTTTCACTAGCAGCACCTCACCAAAAACAATAGTAAAAGGTGATTTGCGACAGCCTTTAAGCATGGACTCGAGAACAAGACATCTCGGGGAGTGTTGTGATTAAACGGAGATTACCCCTTTCTCACAGATACATTATGTCTCAACCAAACACAGGCAATGATGAAGATGCAGTAAAGTTTCAATAGTTTCTATTTAACACAACTGCAATTTGTGATATGTTGCATGGGCTCCAATGATAAGGATAATGAACAGTGCAAGAAACAGAATTGTGCAGACGAGAGTCATTATTACAAAGTCCCCCACCATCTTGCAATAGCATGTAAAAGACATAAGAGGTATGATATGCCCTAATACCCTAACATGATAGGCCTAACCTTCTACTTAAAGGAGAGCTGGGTTTGTTAAACCTAATCTGCCATGTCCATGAGAGGAGCCCCCAACCCTCGTTACCTTGGAATGAGGTCTCTATCTCAGACTCCGCAGGGACACGAAGACTGGGTCAGCATCAAGACGACGTGCAGCATCGTTATCAGTTATGGTGGCGATGCCCTCTGGTCGGAATCCCTCTGATTATCTGTCTAAAGTGCGATGTATTTATACAGATCTACCAGGACCCCTGACGTAGGTGTGTTCCCAAACAACAGATAACAGACATGCTTGGGGCGGCAATTATTATAAACAAATCCATTGAAAGTATAGAGAGGGAAAGTCGCTAAGTGTGAACACCTACTGTTTGTTTGTCTTTGACACTTGATCTTGACGCCTTAGCGCGGTGGCACTGATAATACAAAGCTTAACAAGTGGCCTAACTATAAACAAGGCAGCCATCTTAGATGAATTAAATAATTAAATGGGCTAAGACAGAGCAAGATAAGTAGGTTAAAAGTCACTAGGTGACGGGGGCACGAGTCTGCAAGCCAAAGGCTAAGCTAACTCCTGTTATCCCATTAAAACAAACTAGGATTCACTACAAGCCTTCCTCACAGAAATCCTCAACACCTCTATCACAGCTGCCACCGTCAATGATGCCTGGGAACACACTGAAGTCAAGCCCCTCCTAAAGAAACCCTCATTCCTCCCATTTCCCACAAAGTCTTGGAAAAGACCATCAACTGGCAGATCACGGACTATCTCGACCACAATAACTTGCTCGACACATCCCGATTCAGTTTCCGGCCAAATCACAGCACCGAGACTGCCCAGAACGCAGCAATCGACGACATCAGATGCCTCCTCCACCTTGGGGGAACAGCGGCCCTCATCCTCCTTGACCTATCTGCACCTTTCGACACTGTCTCCCATCACACTCTCATCACTAGACTCCACAGCTTCGGCATCCAAAACAATGCACTCAACTGGATCTCCTCCTTTCTCTCCACACAGAGGATCCTCCTCCCACCCTTCATCTCTGCCCCCAACAACATCATCTGTTGCATGCCCCAGGACTCCTCCCACAGCTCCACTCTCCTCAACACCTACATGATTCCTCTAGCCGATGTCACATGCACCTCTGGCCTCAACGTCGTCTCCTGCATGAACAGCGCCCAACTCGTCCTCTCCTTCACAGACGTCGCCACCACCACACGCACCAACTTCCAAAACACCTTGACCGATATTGCTGGATGGGATAGAAACAACTATCTCAAGTTAACCTTAGAGAAAACAGAGATCAACATCTTCAGAAACAAGCCATTTTACTGGGATGACTCGTGGTGGCCATCCACCCTCGGTCCCCCACCCACACCCTCCAGCCACACACGCAACCTCAGAATCATCCTGGACACCCAGCTGACCATGAAGCAAGAGATCAACGCCATCTCCTCTGCCTGCTTCCTCATCCTCCAAAAGCACTACAAGGTCTTACAATGGATACCCATGTCCAGCCACCTCGACTTCGGCAATGCACTCTATGCTGGAACTACAAAGCAGCTCCTGATCTGTCTCCAGACCACCCAAAACACTGCAGCAAGACTCATCCTCGACCTCCACAGATGAACCAGCATCACTCCCCACCTCAGGGCAGTCAACTGGCTCCTTGTACAGCAAAGATGCCTCTTCAAGCTTCTCACACTTGCCTACAAGGCCCTCTACAATGCCGGACCCGCCTACATCAACAATCGCCTCAAACTTCACCAACTAACCAGAGAACTCTACTCAGCCACACTTGCCCAAACCCACACCCCACACATTGGCTGCTTATGCTTCGGAGGGCACTCCTCCCACCTCACCGCCAAGTCCTAGAACAACCTCACCCTTCATCTGCGCACAGTCCCTTCTCTGAAGGACTTCCGAATGCAGCTCAAGAGCTGGCTCTTTGATCATCACCAGACAAGCAAGAACCGCAGCAGCATACCAGCACACCAGCACCTGGAGACCCTCAGGGTTGATAGGTTTGCGCTATACAAGAACCCTCTGATTGATTGATTCATCTGCTCATCTCACCCTCTAGGTATTAGAAGCATGTATCCAGTTTGGCAGTCCGACACACTTTACACCAGTACTGGTGATCAATATGATCTTGTAGCATCCTCTCCAACGCTTTTCCAAGAACAACTTGTAGATGTGCTTTATCCCATGAATTCAGTCACCAGAGCTCAGATCATGGCATTGTAGGAGGCTGGGCTGGTTAGTAGTGGGTACCAAAGGTTCTTTCACCTTGCACCAGGTCCAGTTATCCCTTATTAGTGAAATGTAGTCAGTGTCCAGAAGCCAGGCTGTCTAGGGGTAGCTGTAGCTGGGCAGCCAAGGCTGAACTAGGAGACATGCAAAGCTCTTGCAATGCCACTGTAATTACACAGTACTCAAACACATGAAAGAAAATACTCAGTGTTTGCCAAAAATACCTTACAGACTATACTCCCTTAGGAGGTAAGTAATATATACAATATATACACTAGTATCTAAAAACAGGAAAGAAAACAGTCAGAAAACTGCACTTAGTGAAAATCACAATAAGGTGCAATGGGCCTGGGGGAACACAAACCATACACTAAAATAGAGGAATGCAAAAGTCGGTTTCCCACCTAGGCAAGTGTAGTGTGTAGAGGGGTGCTGTGAGTATAAGAAAACACCAGAGGTAAGTAATAGACCCCACCCCACAGGAAGAAACAGGAGAAAATCAAAGTAAGTTTCCTGAAACACACAAGAAGTCATGATAGAAGATTATGCAAGGACCAGAAGAGACTGCAAGACACCAATGATGGATTCCTAAACCTGAAGACCTGTGGAAGAAGGGGACCAAGTCCAAGAAGCACAGAAGAATCCAGGGAGAACAGGAGCCCCTACTAACTCGGATGAAGGTGCAAAAAGAGAACTACAGATGAGAAGGCAAAGTCAGTTATGCACCCAAGAAGACAGATGCGGGTTCCTAGTTGGTGCAGAAGAGGTCTCACGCTGGATGAATTATTACAGTCTGATTTGCGTCACTGTATTCCGCCAATAAGCCTTGGCACATGTAAAGCTTGCGGTTAGCAGAAAATGGGGCTGCCCAGGACCAGGAGGAACCTGGTGGCCTCTATCCAGGAAAGGGAGACACAGGAGGCTCTCAACAACTCAGAGAACCCTAAGAAGACTAGGCAGCATGCACAGGAGTCCCACAGCATAGGGACAAAGAAGGTGCAAATGGAGGCCCACGCAGCACAACACAAAGAGATCCCACGCTGCCGGAGAACCACTCAGGAAGCTGTGCGTCGCAGGATGGAGTGCAGGGGGCCTAAGCTGTGATGTGCATGAAGAACTTCTTGGAAGGTCGTACACAAGCCTTGGCAACTGCAAGTCACGCGGTGCAAGGGGGTACTATCTTGCTTGGGGAGGCAAGCTCTTACCTCTACCAAAGTTGGACAGCTGGACCCTGGGAGTGTTGAGGTCACTTTAGTTCACCACCCCTGTTGCTGGATCCACGCTCGTCATCTGGAGAGGGGACCCACGGAAGTGACTCCATCACTCTAGGGGAGATTCCTTTGGTTCTTCTGGTGCAGGCTGAAGACAGGCAGTCCTCGGAGGATGTACGACTTAGAAACTGTTGCAGTTGCTGGCAAGAGCTGAAGATACAATGTTGCAGAAGTCATCTTTGCTTCTTTGTTGCACTATGTTGAGTTCCTGGAGGGTTCAGCTGTGGTTCAGTCGGTAGAAGATGAACTAAAGCGTGCAGAGGATTCCTGCTGGAGATTGCTATCCGAAACTGAAGAAACACCCAGAGGAGAGACCCTAAATAGGCCTGAAAGGGGAATTGGTCACATAATCAGGTAAGTACCTATAAGGGGAGGGCTTTGACGTCACCTGCTGGCACTGGCCACTCAGATGCTCCCAGAGTGTCCCACCACCTTGGAATCCAAGATGGCAAAACCCAGGGACACTCTGGAGGAGCTCTGGGCACCACCTCTAGGGTGGCGATTGACAGGGAAGAAGTCACTGGATTATGCAAGGAGGGCACGATTTGTGCCCTTCAAAGTATTTCCAGAGGCTCTGGGAGGCTACCCCTCCCATGCCTATAGCACTTATTTCCAAAGGGACAGGGTGTAACACCCCTCTCCCAAAGGAAATCCTTTGTTCTGCCTTCCTGGGCTTGAGCTGCTCAGGCAGCAGGAGGGCAGAAAACCTGTCTGTGAGGTGGCAGCAACTGGGGCTGCCTGGAAAACCTCAAAAGGCTGGTACGGCAGAACTGGGGGTCCACTGTGGAGCCCCCAGAGTGCATGGGATTGTGCAACCAATACTGGAATCGGTATTGGGGTACAATTCCCAGTTGTTAGACAGCTTACATAGCCATATTCAGGGTTACCATTGTGAAGCTGGACATAGGTATTGACCTATGTCCAGTGCATGCGTTAAATAGCATCCCGCACTCACGAAGTCCGGGAAAATGGTCCTGGGCGATGTGGGGGCACCTCTGCTAGTACAGGGGTGCCCTCACACAGGTACTTTGCACCCAGCCTTCAGGGTTAGAAGGCCTGACATATAGGTGACTTATAAGTGACCAGGCGCAGTGAAAATGGCTGGGAAAGGGCGCATGCCCCATTTCACACAAGCTGCAATGGCCGTCCTGCAGAAGCCTTTGAAAGGGCTCCCTGTGGGTGGCAAAAGTAATGCTACAGCCCATAGGGATCCCCTGGAACCCCAATGTCCTGTGTACCGAGGTACTATATATTAGGGACTCCTAAAGGGTGATCAGTATGCCAATTTGGGGTGAAATACTGGGTTACCAGTATGTAGTGACAAATTTGGGAACAGAGAGAGCATAAGCACTGGGGTCCTGGTTAGCGGGATCCCAGTGACACAGTCAAGCATACTGACAAAAATAATTAAACATACTGACAAGTAGGTCACAAACCATAAGCACTGGGGTCCTGGCTAGCAGGATTCCAGTGACAGTCAAACACACTGACAAACATGGTTGGTAACCATGCTAGAAAGAGGCTACTTTCTCACAGGCATGTAGTCTTTCTCACAGACGTAGTTGCAACATTGACTTGGTGGGAGATAGAACTTACCACATCAGCCAGTTCTATGCATTAAGAACCGAGTCATCTGTGATATTCGCAAAAGGGATTGTTGGAACTGAAGGGATTCTTGTGGCTCTCCCGATCAATACTTTGTGGGGGTAAGAATCTCTTTCTCCTGCATTAAGTGTTTCAAATGCTTACTAGTGGAAGTATTTTGAGGGATATGGAGGCAGAGGCTTTAGCTAGTTTGGCTTCAATAGTGCCATTCATCCTCTCCACTACCCCCAAAGCAGTGAAATCTTTGGTTAATCCCTAGCATAGTACATAAAAAGTTGCATCACTTCATTCTTGAAGTGACTTCCTTGATTTGAATTGAGATGAAGTGGATCCCAACTCACGAGATCAATTTCCACAGAAGTAGCTTGGAAAATGTCACATTTCCTAGGGGGATAAGCCTTAACCCATAAGAGAATAAACACACAATAACTAATACGTACCTCAACTGATTACACTGGTGCATCTCCACAAATCTGGAGATGGTTGAAAGGGCCATCTGATTTCTCTTTGTGACTAACAGTCACAACATTCTTGCCTACATTTTACTTCTGACAAGAGATGCAACACTGGCCATAACTCGAAAATGAGGATTTTACCAGTATCGGTTAAAAAGTCATCAACATTCCTTTCCGACCAACTTACGTTGAGCCATGCATATGTCTTACTATTGCAAGCACTATGGAATAGGTGGAAAAAGTGTCTTCCATCACTGCAAACCCATCTATTGCATCCAGTATGTTTCATACAGCCTGTTTTTTTCCTCTCCTCATGCTGTAGCTCCCTCAACTCATTTAATGTTTGCACTGTACTTAACAACATGCTCGAAATTGGCCCTCTTTTCCCACTACATGGCTCATTTAAGTGGAACGTGCTGGACTCAAGAGCATAACAGTGGGCAATTTGACTGCATTGCTGTTGTCTCTTGTAACATAATCGTCACCACTCAAGTATGCAGCACATTTCACTACTGCAATTTACCTAGACTGCTGGAGTACATTTAGTAGGTTCAGGGTGTACAAGCTGTTCTCAACTTGCGAGCCAGATAAAGTCAATAATCCTCTCTGCAACCGCAACTGCCCAAAGTTGTGGACAACACCAAATCCATAGTGACTGTCAGTATATATAGTCCCTCTAACCCCAGTGAATGTGCAACAGGGACAGGTGAGGTCAATCAATTCAGCTACTTGTGCAGGAGTTACATGGCATAGGTAGGATGCTTCCACCACCCTACTTAGGGTACAAACGGCGTAAGCTGGCCATAAAATGCCACATCTGTCTCTCAGACAAGAACCATCAACAAACAGGGTAGGGCCAGATTCAACAAGGGGCACATTCATTATATTTGGTCTCGGTTTTGTGTACAATGCAGTAACATCAACACAATTGTGGTCAAATTCATACTCGTCATCCTCCTCTGGACTGGACAACAGGGCTGCAGGAGTGAGGGTGTTGCACCTTTTTAGTGTCACATTTTCTGTAGCCAAAATGAATCTCTCATTGCGGGGTAAGAGGCTATTGGTCAAGTGCTACAAGCATGTACAGGTCATGAGAATTTCAAAGGAGTCTGGCCCCATGACAATGAGAGGATGGCCGATCACAATACCTTTGGTTTGTTTCATACTCAGACTAACTCCTGCAACCACTTTGAGACAGCAAGGTGATGCCGTGGCTCCTGGAACAAGGGTAGCTGATAAGTAGCCAACAGGATGCTTTAATCTGCCATGGGTCTGTGTCAAAACAGATAGGCCCTCATTCTGACCCTGGCGGTCGGTGATAAAGCGGCGGCCAAGCCGCCAACAGGCCGGTGGTCTAAAATATGCAATTCTGACCCTGGCGGGAACCGCCAACACAGCCCGCCAACTTAACACTCCGACCGCCACAGCGGTACAAACAAACAGCGCGGCGGTTCCCGCCAACAGCCCGGCGGCAGACAATGTACCGCCCACCCTATTACGACCCACCAATCTGCCACCTTTTCCGGGGCGGGAGCACCGCCGATAAGAACACGGCGGAAACAGACTACGAACGGGAAAACGCTCACCTCTACGCACTCCACGCGAGATTCCGGCAGTATGGAGCCAGAGTTGCAGGTCATCCCCGCACTCCTATTCCTGCTCATATACCAGGAGCACGCCCGGCGGCGCGGAAGACATCGGTGAGTACTGCACCTACGACACAGGGGAGGGAAAAGATTACCGGCACACACCCACCCACCCACACCCACTACAACACACACATCAATGCATTCCCACAGATCACTGTCACAACCCACAAACCACCCCCCTCCGAAATAATGCAAAGACCAAAAGAAGAGATCATAAACGGGCAGATATATTGAAATATGTACACCAGTAATCCCAATTAATAAATAAACTATGTACAAAATATATACAGCTACTAAATGTAGTCCAACCACTGTCCGTGGATCACAGGGGTCCTGTGCAAAGGGGCAAGGCCCAGTCCCACGACAAGAACTCCACGGAGAGAACACTGCAGGGGCATCAGAAAGAAAATAGGACAGGCACCTCAGGGGGAAGGGAAGGGGGGCACCTCAGCCACTTGAGTACACGACGCCAGATCCACGAGGGGACTCCATGACCACTGGCCCATCCTGGGGAGAGCAAAGCCACAGTCCAAACAGTCCATACAGTGGGTGGCCTGCCCACTGGGCCATCCTGGGGAGAGCAAAGCCACAGTCCATACAGTCCATACAGTGGGTGGCCTGCCCACTGGGCCATCCTGGGGAGAGCAAAGCCACAGTCCATACAGTCCATACAGTCCATACAGTGGGTGGCCTGCCCACTGGGCCATCCTGGGGAGAGCAAAGCCACAGTCCATACAGTCCATAACAGACCCCACTGCCACTGGAGGAGGCAAGTTGGCCAGAGGACATCCTGCAGCCCTGCCCGAGATAGATCCTGCCCTGCCACGTCTGCCAAAGGGCCAGCGGTTCTTGCCCTGAAGGGCCCAGTTCAGCGGTTCTTGAGACGGCGGGGCCCAGTTCAGCGCTCCTTGCCTTGAAGGGCCCAGTTCAGCGGTTCTTGAGACGGCGGGGCCCAGCGGAGCGGTGCGTGAGACGGTGGGGCCCAGCGGAGCGGTGCTTGAGACGGCGGGGCCCAGTTCAGCGGTTCTTGCCCTGAAGGGCCCAGTTCAGCGGTTCTTGAGACGGCGGGGCCCAGTTCAGCAGTTCTTGAGACGGCGGACGGTCTATGGCCAACTGCTAATTGCCTGGTGGTGCCCTCCTGGGCAGCGGGGATGGTGCTCCTTCACTGCCCACCTGGGCTGTGGGTGGTGGGGCCCTCCTGGCCAGCTGGGCTGGGTCCTCCCTGGGCAGCGGCTATGGGGGTGGTGGGCTCTCCCGGGGCAGCTGTGCCGGTTCCTCCCGGGGCAGCGGCTATGGGGGTTGTGGGCTCCTCCTGGGCAGCAGGCCTGCTGCCTGACCTCTCTGACTTGCTGCCCTTGCCCTCCTTAGTCGTGGGCCTGTGGCCCTTTCCTCCCTTTGGAGCTGTGGCTGGTGACTGTCTCTGGGTGGTGTCCGGGGGGGATGTAGAAGGCGGGCTCCTGCGGCGACCCTTCCGCCTTCTGCTCCTCTTCCCAGGGGGTGGGCTGGCTGTCCCCTTGCTGCTGGGCGAAGATCCAGACATGCGGGCTGGCGGGCTCCAATACCCCTGCACCCTTGTCAAGGGGGCTGCAGGGCTGGTGGTGGCTGAGGTGCTCTTCTTACCCCGACGAGAAGGAGGGGGGGGCTCAGGGTCAGGAAAGAAGTTAGTAGTGGCGAGGAAGAGCTTCTTGGGACAATGGAGAGTGGTAGGTACAGTGGGAATGGGAGTGGAGGGAGAGGATGTGGTTGTAGGTGAGTCACGTTTGCTGTCTTTGGGTGCAGGTGCAGGAGGGATAGGCTGTCGTGAGGTGGATGGCTGTTGGGTGGGTGGGTGGCTGCGTTTGTGTGGTGTGGAAGAGGGGGTGACAGACACAGTGGGAGAGGACACAGGGGACGTGTAAATGGCAGTGGGGGTGGTGACTGCACGTGTGCGGACTGGAGTGGAGGGTGTGCTGGTGATGGAAACACTGGCTGATGGTGAGGTGAATGGAGGTGTGAGTGTAGACGTCACAGGGAGGGAGGAGGGAGACGAGGAGGTGGGGGTCACAGAGGTGGTAGTGACTGTTGGCATGTCTGCATCGGAATGTTGCGTGTGTGAATGTCTGCGTGATCTGTGGTGCTTATGTTTGGATGAGCTTCTCTTGGGTGTTGAGGTGTGTGCAGGCTGGTCTGATGGTGTGGGTGGGACAGGCAGAGGAACAGGAGACTGGGAGGAGGGAGTTAGTAGAGGCAGGCAGGAGACAGGGACAATGGCTGCCGTCAGTGCTGAGGCCAGAGCCTGGAACGATCGCTGATGGGCAGCCTGACCCGAATGAATGCCCTCCAGGTACGCATTGCTGCGATGAACCTCCCTCTCCACCCCCTGGATGGCATTCAAAAGGGTAGTCTGCCCAACAATGAGCGTTCGGAGGAGGTCAATGACCTCCTCACTGAGGGCAGCGGGGGTAACAGGGGCAGGGCCTGAGGTGCCTGGGGCGAAGGAGATGCCCGGCTTCCTGGCAGAGCGGGCACGGGGCGAACGCTGAGGGGCTGCTGGGAGGGCGGAGATGGTGCGCTGGGTGGCGGCTGTACCTGTAATGGCGGGGGGCACGGATGGTGCCACCCCCGCAAGGGAGCCCCCTTCCGAGGACGTGTCCGTGTCGCTGCAGGCTCCAGTCGTCCCCGTCGTGGAGCTTCCCTCGCCCTCCGTCTCACTGGTCCAGTCTGACTCTGTGGCATGGCCCTCCTGGGCCATGTGAGATGCAGCTCCCTCCTGCCCCGATGCCACTTCTCCTCCGCCTGATGATGCTGATGCACACAAGCACAGAAAGACAAACAAAAAGGGGGGGGGAGAGAGAAATAAAGGGATATTGAGTACATGGATCTCCGGTACAGTTAGCGGACATGACAGACACAGATGCCCCCTGCACTAAGTTGCGCACTTGGGGTACGCTACGCATTCCGTGGAACATGCTCTACACGCCTAGAGTTGACAACTGCACCCATGGATGACACGGCCCAGGGATGGCTGTACTGACAAACTACTGAGGGTGGTGGCTGGGGACACAGGGGCTTACGGGGGTGCCCAGCCTACAGATATCGCCCTGGCCTAGGGGGACCCCCAGCCCTCCTCCCCCACCCAGACACCTCCACTGCGCGACAACAGAGTAGATAATGCTTGTACTCACCCCCTTGTGTCTGCTGTGCTGCCCTCACGCGCCCATCCAATTCAGGGTAGGCCACCGCCAGGATCCGGAACATCAGGGGGCTCAGTTGACGGCAGGCACCCCGCCTACGTTGGGAGGCCATCCCCAGCAGAGACTCGGCGGTCTTCTTGGTCCCGCGGCGGATGTCCTCCCACCTCTTGCGGCAGTGGGTGCCCCGTCTATGGTGGACCCCCAGGGCCCGGACTTCCTTGGCGATGGCACGCCAAATCCCGATCTTCTCATGGGCGCGGACCTATGTGACACGTACAGGGAGGGAGAAATACCACGTTCAAGTTTCTCAGCATTTTCCTTTCCAGTGGCCCAACGCCCCCCATCCCCGCCAGGCCCCCCGCCATGCACCCCGCCAGGCCCAACATGCCCCCCATCCCCGCCAGGCCCCCCGCCAGGCCCAACATGCCCCCCATCCCCGCCAGGCCCCCCGCCATGCCCCCCGCCAGGCCCAACATGCCCCCCATCCCCGCCAGGCCCCCCGCCATGCCCCCGCCAGGCCCAACATGCCCCCCATCCCCGCCAGGCCCCCCGCCAGGCCCCCAAGCCAGCCAGTGGCCCCAAATCCATATTGAATTAAACTCACTTGTTGGTCTGGAGGACCGTAGAGTAGCGCATACTGGGGGAGGACCCCATCCACAAGTTTCTCCAACTCCTCTCCAGTGAAGGCAGGGGCCCTTTCCCCAGGCGCAGCAGCCATTGTCCCTTCCAGACCGAGGTCACAGCAACACTTGCAGTATAGGTCCTCTCCTGTGAAAGTTCAAGTCGCAAGTGGATAAGTAGATAGAAAATGGCGGTCACGTCCGCGGCGGTGCGTACCGCGGCGGTGCGTCCCGCCACCGCCGGCGCCCTTCGCCATTGGCTCCTGAAACCCATAGGCTTCAATGTTAACCAATGCGGCTTCGCGCCGCGGTCTTCGCCCGCCGCGGTGTGCCACGCCAGCGCATTGACCTCACATCCCATTGTCACACTTCACAGGTCAGGCAGCCGCCATTTCCAGGGCCCACATGGCTCAATTTCAACTGCGTCACACAGGCCTAGGCCTTGCATAGCCACTCAGACACGCCATTCACTGCATAGAGAATCGTATACTGTGCTAGCTGTGAGTACGTACCTGTGGGTTGCTTGACTCTGTGCTCCATGTTGTCCTTCCTAGGCACCGTCCGCTGGGTTGGGCGAGGAGACGGATGAATCCTCCCGTGTACCGACCGCTGGTGGACCTGTCGACAATGGAAGAACGCCACATTATCCTGACCTACCGTCTTAACCGTGCCACTATCCATGAACTGTGTGCCCAGCTGGAGCCCGACCTGATGTCCCCCATCCGCCAACCCACAGGGATTCCCCCTCTGGTGCAGGTCATGTCAGTACTACATTTCTTGGCAAGTGGGTCATTTCAGACAACCGTGGGAATTGCTTCTGGGATGTCTCAGCCCATGTTTTCGAAGGTGTTATCCAGAGTGTTGTCTGCCCTGATGAAATCCGTGAGGAACTACATCATTTTCCCTGAGGTGGGCGAATTGGCTACAGTGAAGGGTGATTTCTACGCCCTTGGACATATTCCCAACGTAATTGGTGCCATTGATGGGACCCATGTGGCTTTGGTTCCCCCAAGAGACAGGGAGCAGGTGTACAGGAACAGAAAAAATTACCATTCAATGAACATCCAGGTGGTGTGTTTGGCTGACCAGTACATCTCGCATGTAAATGCCAAATTCCCAGGGTCAGTGCATGACGCCTACATCCTCAGGAATAGCAGCATCCCTTACGTGATGGAACAGCTAGAGAGACACCGTGTATGGCTATTGGGGGACTCTGGGTACCCCAACCTGTCGTGGCTACTGACCCCAGTAAGGAATCCCCGGACCAGGGCAGAGGAACGGTACAATGAGGCCCATGGGCGTACTAGGAGGGTGATCGAACGCACCTTTGGCCTCCTAAAGGCCAGGTTTCGGTGCCTGCATATGACAGGTGGATCCCTAATGTACTCACCTAAGAAGGTGTGTCACATCATCGTGGCCTGCTGCATGCTTCACAACCTGGCTTTGCGCCGCCAGGTGCCTTTCCTGCAGGAGGATGGTCGAGACGGTGGTGTTGTGGCAGCGGTGGAACCTGAGGAGAGTGACGAGGAGGAAGACGACGGGGCTGAAACAGACAACAGGGACAGAATCATTGAACAGTACTTCCAATAGGACACAGGTAACATTTCAAAGATAATTTAGTAAAAGTTAACTACTCTCCAGCATCTCTGCTGCCTGTCTATTTGCCCCAGTGTATGATGACTGAGTTTTGGCTTTTCCCTCCCTATTTCAGATCTGGGGTCCCCACTACGAGTCCTGTGCTTCGTTTCCCCATGGACTACAGCTTTGTGGCAGCTGTTTGTTGACTTCACCATGTACAAGGACATATTTGCACTGTCATGTCAATTACAATCTATTGAAATCACAGCCAGACTCCAGATATTTTGGTGCAAAATAGGTGTTTATTTAAGTGCTCAAAATGGGATGGGTGGTTTCAAGTGGGTGGGGGCTATGGTGAAGGAATGTCCATGGCAGAGTCCAGAGTAACAGTCACACAGGTGCATTGTCCAGAGGCCTGTGGAGAGATGGAGCATGGGCAGTTCAAGGATGGACAGGGTGACTATGTGGGACAGTGAGATGACATCAGGTGGTATCCATTGCTGGCGGGGGTCTTGACATCCTACTCTGTCTTCTTGCGAGATCTCAGGGCCCTCTTGCGGGGTGGTTCTTCTCCTGCAGGAGGTGGGGGTCTGGTGGGCTGCTGCTGTGCGGGGGCCTCCTGTCCACTAGTGCCGGCGGAGGTGGTTGGCTGTTCTTGGTCCAGGCTAGTGGCAGGGGCCCTTGGGTGTTGTTCAGTGTCCGCCCTGTTGTTGACGAGGTCCTGCAGCAGCCCTACCATGGTAACCAGGGTGGTGTTGATGGCTCTGATGTCCTCCCTGTACCCCCGATAGTGTTCCTCCTGCAGCACCTGGATCTCCTGGAACCGGGCCAGTACCGTCGCCATCGTCTCCTGGGAGCGGTTGTATGCTCCCATGATGGTGGTGAGGACCTCGTGGAGAGTGGGTTCCCTGGGCCTCTCCTCCCCCCCCTGTCGCACAGCTGCCCTCCGAGTTCCCCTGTTTCCCTGGGCCTCTGCCCCCTGGCCGGTGTGCCCACTACCACTGCCCCCAGGTCCCTGTTGTTGTTGGGGTGGTGGGTTATCCTGGGTGCCCTGTAGTGGTAGACACACCGCAGATTGACGCGCCCTGGAGACAGAGGCATGGGCCCGCTGGGTGGGAGCTGTGCTGGTGTTCCCAGAGGGGTTTGGGTCTGTAGTGGCCTGGGCCTGTGTGAGGGGAACCGACTGTCCAGAGGTCCCCGATGGTCCGGGCTGGTCATCGGTGTCCAGGTCGACAGAGCTGCTGTCATTGCTGACGGCCTCTTGGGTGGGGGGTGTGGAGAATTCTGGCCCCTCCGCCGCGGTGTGTTGACGGTCGGGTCCTGCAGGGGTATAGAGGTATGGTTATAGTTTCAATGTGTGGCATATGGGTGTATCTGTGGGTTCTCGTGTCCCCAAGTGCTGGCATTCGTGTGTGGGGGCTTTGGTGAGGGTGGCTTGTGGGGGGGATGTGTATATGCATTGGGCATGCTTTGGTGATGGGTGTCCATGCTTAGTGGACGCATGCAGGCCTAGGTTTTGGGATGTGTGGGTTGTGATGGTGAGACATTGGCGGGGAATAGGTGTGCTGGGGGTGGGGGTGAGGATGGTGGTGGGGGTGAGGATGGTGGTGGGGGTGAGGATGGGGGTGGGGGTGAGGGTGGGGTTCGAGGATGGGGGTGAGGGTTGGGGTCTGATTTGGCATGCAGGTGGGGGGGAAGCAGTATTGAAGCTTCAACTTACCAGTATCCATTCCTCCGCCGACTCCTGCGAGGCCGTCAGGATGCAGGATGTTCAAGACTTCCTCCTCCCATGATGTGAATTGTGGGGGTTGAGGTGGGGGTCCTCCGCCAGTCTTCTGCACGGCGATGTTGTGCCTGGATACCATGGAACGCACCTTCCCCCGTAGGTCGTTCCATCGCTTCCTGATGTCTTCCCGATTTCTGGGGTGCTGTCCCACTGCGTTCACCCTGTCGACAATCCTCTGCCATAGCTCCGTCCTCCGGGCAATGCTGGTGTATTGTATCTGTGTGCCGAACAGCTGGGGCTCTACCCGAACGATTTCCTCCACCATGACCCTGAGTTCTTCGTCTGTGAAGCGGGGTTGTCTTTGGGGTGCCATGGGGTGGTGTGTATGATGTGTGGGGTGGAGTATGTGTATTTAAGTGAGTTGAGTGTGGTGGTGTGTGTTGTTTTGTGTGTGGATAGTGTGTGGGTGATGGTGTTGAGTGGCTGTGGCTGTTATTTTTTGGATGCTGGTGTCTCGCTCTTGCCTTCTTGACGAATTTTTTAGCGTAGGGGTTTGTGGGTGATGTGGGTGTGTGTTTTATATTGTATTGTGTGTGTGGGAGTGGTGTGTGTATGTGTATCAGGTGTGTGGGATTCAAATCGGCCAATGTGGCTGAGTTTTGTTCGTTTGTGGGTATTCTGACCGCGGCGGTGTGTCCCGCCAATGGAATACCGCGTTTGAATGACCGCCGCGTGGATTCGTGGGTCGTAATGGGATGGGCGTATTTCTGTTGGCGTGGCGGTGGAGGTTTGGTCACCTCCACCTTTCCGCCGACCGCTGGTCTGGCGGTCTGTTGTGGCGGTCGGATTTTCGGAGGTTTGCCTTCTGCGGGTCAGAATGACCGTGGCGGGTTTCCGCGACCGCGGCGGGATTATGGAGGATTTCTGACCGGCGGTAGGCGCCTTTTACCGCCGAGGTCAGAATGACCCCCATAGTGTGTATCCATGTCTTTTGTGGTAAAGAGTGTGCATCCATGTTTTTTGTGGCAAAATAGCACAAATTCTTAGGTATAGTATGGCATTCCAGGAGCGGATGCATTGCAGGGTACATTTCTGAGCTATTGGAAGGCATTCATGCTCTTGTCATCCTTTCGTACTAAGTCCTTGACATCAGTGTGAGTGAGCATCTGCAAGGGCTTCACCACAAGGAAAAAATATGGGATCCATTGTCGGAAATAGCCAATGATACCCAAAAACATTTGACCTTCTCTCTGGTTGGTTGAGAATTTCATTTTCAGAACAGTTTCAATTTGCTCATGGGACATTCGCTTGGCTCCCTTCTCATTCTAATAACCCAGCCACTTGACCTCTTTTGACAGTACAGAAACTTCTCAAGGGAAACCCTATCCCCATTCTCAGCAAGTTGGTTGAGCAGGGTGATGGTGTCTTTCCTAAAATCCTCTTTTATTATTGATGCCACAATTAGGTCATCCATGCACAACACTAGTCTAGAACTGCATGGCAGCTGTAGAGTCTCTAAGTATTTTTCCGATAATTGATTGAAATATGAGCGTCTCTCAGTATACCCCTCAAGAGTGTGACACCACACAAGAGTTTTCTCTTGGAATTAGAATACTAAGAGATACTGGGTCTCTTCGTGGAGGGGAATGGAAAAGAATGCCTGACATAGGTCAATATTGTAAACTACTCTGCTCCTGGGGGAATTTAGAACAGGATTACAGCCGCGTTCGGTCCCACAGGATTGTATGGCTCAACTGTTTGGCTTATCTTTCTGAGGTCCTGTAGTATTCTCTGCTTTTTATTTGCTTTTAGCAAGGCCAGAATCAGAGCGTTGCATGGACTCCCAATGTCCTCTTTAAGGATGTGCAGTTCTCTTATGTTCTCAATGATGAGAGTTACCCCTGCCCTGGCTTTGGGTGTCAATTTGTAAGGTTGTGTTTGAGGAAAAACTGCCTTGCATGTGCGGGTAATCTCTAACACTTTAGTACTTGAATCAGGCCAGTTTCCTTTCCAGTAAAATTCCATACCTCCTCTCTAATTGATTCCTTCAAATCAAGGTGTAGGTCTTCTTTGGTGGAGACAGGGTACAGCCTAACTACAGACTCTTGGGACTGAAGCTTGAACTTGGTGTGGACTGCCTTTGTATCTTGCTCGTCTTCTTCTGGCTTGCAATAAATCACACAGTTTATTTTACAGAGCAGGCCCCTTCCTAGAGGTTTCACAGGACTCAAATCACAAATGACAAACTGGTGATGGTTTTTGACAGTCTATTTTTACTGGTTCAGGGGTTGAATTTTTTTTTGTGCGCCACTCATTTGCTGTACCAATGACATGGATCTCCTTTCCAGAGAGGCCCAGGTTTGGGACTTCAACTGTCTTAACAGTTGAACGACTGGCTGTGGTGTCTATTAAAAAGGACACTGCAAGCCTGTTGACTTCGCGCTCCACATAAGGACCCCTCTGTTCCTCTTCCAGAACTGAGCCATGTATGCAGTCCTCCTCCCTTCTCAGGCACCATCATTGAGCCTGTCTAATTCTATTTGACTTCCAAGAATGATTTATGAATGAATTCTGTTGGGCTCTAGTTCTGGGTTGGAAATGGGGATTTCGCCTCTGCATCTGTGTCGGATCAAAAGGGGTCTGGGGTAGTCCTGGCCTTGTTCAATTAGTCACTTGAGGAATAAGCATAGACAGACTCTTTCGGTTCTAGGCTCAATCTGAACATTTTGAGCCAATTCATCTCATTCTGGGCATTGTTTTTGGTCTTAATTAATGGTGATGGGGCGTAGGAGTTTGCTACTCTTGGAGGTTCCTGAGTTGGCCAATTTATGGCTCACTTGCATTCTTCCCACAAACCCTTTGGAACCACTGCCTCAAAACTAGGGCTGGGCAGTAAACTTCATTCCTCCAGCAGAGTTTGAGGCGTTTTGTCACACTGAGCTCTGCTTGAGGCGCAGAATTTGGCGAAAAGCCCTCCAACCTGGACGGGGTGTAGTTTACCAGCAGCCACTATCAGCTACTGAGCAATAAATCAATGATATCCAATCAGACAGTGCTTCTGAGAACAAATGAGCAGCTGCTTTCAGCAGCCAATGAAGCGCAAGTTAACATATACACCTGACCACCGGCTTACATGCAGAGCCTTTACTGGTTTCATGGTAGGGCAGCAGGTCAGGGACAAACCTTTCCATTGGCGATACTGCAGTATTTGGGTTCCTGACTGTTGTGGAGATGGTGCAGTGTGCACATGCAGAAGAAGCCGTGCTCCCGACCCCTGCAGCTCACCGCCTTTTCACCATGCTAAAGACGTTGCACCTATCCGACATGACGAGCTGCCACAGCAAGATGACAGCCTGGCTGAAGTAGCAGATGGAGCAGCGAGCGGCTGCTGCTTATGGACTGCCAGCCACAGGAGCTATACGAGGTGGCACTCAGCGTGGCCCTTCCAGGCCTCATGCTGCAGCGCCTGGGTGTGGGAAGCTACTGCTGCGGGCTCTTTTTACTCCTGCGATGAGGACTGCAAGCACTTCTTTGTCCAGGCCTGCCGCACAGACATTATGCTGCTCTACGACAAAGGGGCTACTGGGTCTACAACTAGAATGTGGCAGTACCATCGGGGACAGTGTGCTGGTACTGCTGATGGAGTGGCTGAAGGATGAGAGCTGCAGGGCCTTCTACATAGAAAATAAGAGCGCACACTACTAGCATGGACCTTGGGAAGAAGTGTGGATTCTACAACATTTAGATGGGTGATTCTGGCCCCTCAGGTTTACATATGTTTACCATGTGTGCTCACTGGATATTCACTATGTGCAGTCGTAATGTTTAAATGCAAGCTGAGCTGCTGCGGCAGTATCTGTTGGTATAGCAGCAATCATGCTTTCTTGTGCTCGATCGTTGCTTTTTTTCTGCTTTGCCTGGTGCTCTACCAGTCTGGACCTGTTGTCTCCATGGTGGGAAACTACTGAATGGTGAACACCAACAATGCCAAGGTGCAGAAAAATAGCTGTCAATCTTCGCCACTGCTAATTTAAACAAGCGTAGCAAAGGGTGGGCGAATTAGACCAAATAACTCCGTGAAATCACGCGTAGTTTTTATGTAACTCAACGGGATTCTGCTGAGTAGAACTCCCTGTGTTCTGCCCACCCCTGCTCAAAACGTAGGTCCCAATACCTCAGAAATGGTTACAATTTAAACTTTCTGGGTATACCACTTGTGAAGGTTTTCCCTCAATTTCAGGAGAGTACTTGTGAAATGGAAGAGATCTGTCTGAGACCTCAGAATATGGGCATATACTCCTGCCTGTACTTCGCCCAAAAGATATAAATTTGTCAATTTAAGCATACTCTTCCCTTGCTACTCTTGCAGCCTATTTGCTCAAGTAAACCAATTCACTCTCGGTGTAGTGGCCTAGAAAGTCTAATCCTACACTACCCTTCAGCCTAATCCTACATTTCCCTGTACAATTTCTTAAAGTTTAGTCTTTAGCTGGGCAATATTTATTCTTTGTGAGACTATACTTCACTTGGTGAGGGGGCTAACCTTGGAGGTGCAGACTGTACCATGCAGTAGGTAATGGGGTCTCACTAAGCTCATCTATTTGACTTGTAGAGTAAATAATGAATGATGTGTCTTCAGCAGTTGGGGACTGCTCGAGGGTGTCTGAGCTTGGGGTGGGCTGGTACTCATTGGGGTGGAAGGAATGCTCATTTTGGTGACTGTCAGGGAGGTGGTTAGAGTTACTGAAGTTGGTGGGGCACTTTGGGTTGGTATCGTTGACAGGATGCCAGCTTTGGCATAACTTGGTGGGGCATTTGCTTTTGTGGAGGGTGTGGTGGATTAGTTTCCTGCCAGAGTTTGAGGCAAGCTCTCTATTATCAGTGCTGCATTATACAGGGGCGGTCTTGTCCTTAAGAATTTTTTTATGAAAACATCCTCCTCCTCCTCATTCTCTGCCTCTGTCTCTCCTTTGGGTTACTTTTTTGCACTGGGGTTCTCCTCTCTAAAGCCTCACTATCTAATGAGGGGTATATGCACACTGTCTCTATTATATCCTCCCACCATCTTCTTTGCCTCTCATCACCTTATGCGCTTATCCAACAATAAGCCTTATTTCAGAATTCAGGTGGAAACCTTTTGTATACTTCTCATTCGAGGTCTGTTCTCACAGATACAGGGCCTCCATTTGGGTGGGTCGAAGCTGGGGCTTTAAGTCATACATTCTCCTACTCAGATTCTCAAGTCTAGCTATGTTAAATGTCTCACACAGTGGGAACTGCAAATAGGCATGCGTGCAACACTTTCTTGATCGCCATTTCTCTAGCTGGTGTTCCCTCAGGCTGGAATTTCACTTATTGATCTAAAGTCTTCTGCATTTTTGAAAAAAAGGATTCCCCATTTTTCTTTCTAACTTCGTATATGATTATCACACTTTTCTCACGCACAAGCCTTTCTCACTCCTTCTTGGCTAGTCACCCAATATCAGCCTGACAAAGGTCATTCAGTCGCAACACGGCTTACTGCATTTGCCAGCCGATCCCTGCTCACCACCCTATGACTTCAGCAGCCTGAGTATTGCCGATGTCCCCTAAGCTCTTTCCACAACGCTCTTAAATTTAACATTGTCTGCTTCTTCTATGCAAGAAGGTTTCTAAAAGAAGGAGAATGCTATCTACATCCACTCGCCGACAGGCTTTAGGCTCCCAAGCACTGAAGAATGAGCAAATCCTTACCTTGTTTAGTACAATCCAACCATAGCAATGTTGCATCCCTATCTTGGTGTCACTGATAGCTTCACAGTACACCTCATCTTTGCAGACAAAACATCAACTTATTAAATCTCAAACTGCAACTGAGGTACCTCTCTGCAATCTTGTACATCAAAGGTCTTAAACCAAAAGCAATTTATATGTCACTGTTCTCAAAATTCAAAGACAAGTATACAAAATACAGTCATCCTTGTCACTTTAAATACAATAGCCAATACTACATATTAGTTAAATTCAAGCTCTGTCCACTGCATCTCATTTTCCACCTCTCAACTACTAGTCCCAATATGCATCGTCTTGCTTCTCCCTTACCCAAGTCTCATTTCACAAACATAGGTGGTCATTATGACATTGGCAGTGAGTGATAAAGTGGCAGTAATACCGCCAACATGCTGGCGGTAATTACCGCCAAATTATGACCATGGCGCTGATAGCTCCCATAGACAGCCAATGTGCCACACCAACCGCCAGGGTGTAAACACTACGATGATGGTGAGTACAGCCGCCTAGCACACAAGGGAGGGAGGGAGCAAAAGGAGAGTGACACACGCACAACTCACACCATTCAAACACATCATACACACAGCTGCAGAGAAAAACAATGTCACTGGACACACGTCATAATAATGCAAGGACAACAGTAATGCAGAATTGAAAATATATTTGCATGACAACAACAACCACCATTAGTACCGAAGTGACAAATATTATACATGAACCATTGTCCAGAAAGGGCCAATGTCTAGTCCAAAGTACAAAAGGCCCACATGGCCACAGGGCAGTGTCCAAGCCCCAACTTGATCCTGACATCCACCGCACCAAACTGTGCAGGGGCAACATGTTGGAAGTGGGCAGGCACCTCAGGTGGAAGGGTGAGGGGGGGCACCTTAGCTGTGGTGGGGAACTCGCCCACTGCTTCTGGAGGGGGCTCCAAGCCCATTTCCCAATAATGGGGAGTGCAAGGTCACAGTCTCTGAATTGGGGGACTCTCCCACTGCTTCTGGAGAGGGCTCCATGCCCATCCCCCAGTCTCTGAAGTGGGGAACCCGCCCACTTCTTCTGGAGGGGGCTTCATGCCCATTTCCCAGTGCAAGGTCACAGTCTCTGAAGTGGGGAACTTGCCCACTGCTTCTGGAGGGGCCTCCTTGTACAACAGTCCCTGGAGGGTGGTCTACATACCCTCTGCTGGAGATTAAGGCTGCAGTGTCACTGCTGGGGGAGGTGTCTCCTGGGCAGCCTTTTCTGGAGGTCAGGACTGCATTGTCTCTGCTGGGGGCAGTGTCTCCTGGGCAGCCTCTGCTGGAGGTGAGGGCTGCATTGTCTCTGCTGTGTCTCAGCTGGAAGTGAGGGCTTCTTGCCTTTCATTGGTGGTTGAGTGGGAACCGCTACTGTCACTGGTGATTCAGTGGGAAGCGCGGCTGTCATTGATGGTTGATTGGGAAACTTACCCTTCCTAGCTGGTGAAGTGGGATCCTTCCCTTTCCTGGCTGGTGGAGTGGGATCCCTCACTTACTTGCCTCCACAACTAGGAGGTGCCTCCACTGTCCCCGTGGACTGTTTGGCTGAGGTGCTGGGCTAGATCGCTGGGACTCTGCTCTTACGGGCAGGATGGGTGGGTGGAGGGGGAGGGAAGAGGTCAAGTTGGGCAAGAAAAAGCTTCTTAGGGACGGTGGGGTGGGATGAGGGAGGAGGGATGGGAGTAGTTGTTGGAGGAGTACATCAGTGTGCTGATGTAAGGTGGATGGCTGTTGGGTGTCTGAGTGCATGTGTTTGTGTCCCTTGGGAGGGGGAGGAAAGGCAGGGTGGGAGAGGACACAGGGGGTGCATGGATGGATGTTGTGGAGGTGTGTGTGCTGCTCGGTGTGGTGATAGTGGTGCTGGCTGTTGAACAAGTGCAAGCAGCTGTGAGTGTGGATGTGACTGTGAGGGAGAAGGAGGAGGGGGAGACAGTGGAGGCAGTGGATGTTGTTGTGTGTGAAACTGTCTGTTGTTTGTATGAGTGTTTGTGGCTTGAAGTGCGCTCCCTGTGTTTGACTGTGCTACTCTTGTCTGATGTTTTGTGTACCTGCTTGTCTCTATGTGTGCATGGGATGGGTTGGGGTTGTGGAGACTGGGACTGTGAAGTGGTAGTTGGAGGGGGGGCGGTAGAAACAGGGACAATGGCTGCCATCAGAGAGGAGGCCAGAGCCTGGAACAATCTCTGTTGGTCTGCCAACACTCCGTGGTTGCCCTACAGGAATGCATTGCTGCATCTTGGATGCCAGTCCCTGGATGGCATTCACTATGGTTGACTGCCCTACAGAGATGGTTCTCAGGAGGTCAATAGCCTTCTCACTCAGGGCAGCAGGGCTCACTGGGCAGGGCCTGAGGTGCCTGGGGCAAAGTAGATGTCCACCCTTCTGGGTGAGCGGGCACAGGCAACTCAGTGAGGGGCTATTGGGAGGGCAGCGCTGGTACGGGTCTGTTGGTGGCTGTACCTGGAGCTGGGGTGGTCCCAGAGGTGTCCACCACCACCACCAGGGAGCTCCCACCGGAAGAGGAATCAGAGTCAGTGTTGTCACCTCCTGTCTCCGCCGTGGTGTTCCCACTGGTTCCCTTGGCTTCGGTGGACTCTGCCTCCTGGTTCCTGTGGGATGCAGCTCCCTCAATCGCCTGAGCCCCTACTCCTCCGCCAAATGATGCTAATGCATACATGGACAGGATGACAGAAGAAAAAAGGGGGGGAGAGAGAGAAAGGGAACACTGGGTCAATTACAGCACCAGCACCACAGTTGCCATACACCTTACCATCACACACAGGGTTCAATATTGATCACTATGCACCACACTGGAAATCAATTGTCTAGGTGCCACAGCAAGATGAGGGCCAAACACTGCCAACTGCAGCCATCCTGGGACCCACTAAGCCCTGTCTGACATGGAATACAACCTAGCTAGATTTCCTGAATTTGCTATACACCCATTACCCTTGAGCTGGGTCACGCTGCAATGTTTGACCTGGCATTAAGGGGCACCCACTGACTCATAACCACCACCCATGCCACCTACCAATGATTGTAGTAGCGCCCACTGTACTCACCCCCTTGTGGCTGCCCATCCAGTTTTGGGTAGGCCACTGCCAGTATGCGGGCCATCAGGGAGGTCAGGTTCCGATGGGCACCCCTTCCTCATTGGAAGGCCATCCCCAGCTGGACTTCCACTGTCTTCCGTGCCCAGCGTCTCAGGTCCTCCCACCTTTTCCAACAGTGGGTGCTCTGCCTGCTGTAGACCCCCAGGGTCCACACGTCCTTGGCAATGGCACGCCATTATCCCTTCTTCTGATGGGTGCTGACCTGCAGAGGTAATACAGACAGAAGGACACCATTACACATACAATCTAGCCTGTCACACTTATGGGCCACAAATCCCATTTCCATCTCTATTGGCACACACATCACCTGGCGCCCACCATGTACACTGCCAACAGACATACCACCCCCCAAATTACAGGATGCTTGCACACACATCTACATGCAGCCTTGACACATGCATCGTGCCCAAGGTGTACTCACCTGTTGGTCAAGAGGCCCACACAGCAGTCCATACTGGGGTAGTACTCGTTCCACTTAACGCTCCAATTCCTCTGAAGAGAATGCAGGGGCCCTTTCCCTGGTCACACGGGCCATGATAGGTTCCAGACACAGTTCACATCAGCACACGCAGAGTAGGTGTTGTCCTGTGAAAAGTCAGGAATCAAGTTAGGAATTAGATAAAAAATGGTGGTCACGTCCACGGCAGTGTACACCTCACCGCTGCCGCTGATCCCCATGGGCCACTGTACTCCATAGAGCCCCATATTAACCAATAAGGAATTGCACAGCTGTGCAAGACCGCCTTCCGCCACAATGCCTAACATCTGTGGAGTTACCTCACTTCCACCTGTCCCTACATAAAGGACAGGCGGTTGCCATTTAATGATGGTGGAAAACATTCACATAATCCACAACTGTGTCATTGTTCATGATTGCACGCACATTACCATTCCCACTATCCCATCACATTAATGCTCTATGTACACTGTGGTGGTGGTTCCCATGTTCAAATTGTGACAGCCTACTCACTCTTGAGTCCCTTAGATACCTACCAATGTGGATGAATAGGAGGAGGAGGAGGAGGAGGCAAGCCCCCATGTACAGACCCCTTGTGGACTTGGCTACACTGGAGGAGAGGAACATAAAACTCACCTATGGACAGGACAGGGCCGCAATCACAGAGCTATGTGCCCAATTGGAGCCTGATCTGATATCAGCTATCCGTCATCCCACTGGGATCCCCCCCTTTTGTGCAAGTCGTAACAGTGTTCCATTTCCTGGCAACTGGTTTTTTTCAATTGACAGTGGGCTTGGCAGCAGGAATATCACAGCTAATGTTCTCAATCGTGCTGGCAAGGGTTCTGTCTGTCATAGTCAAACACATGTGCAGCTATATTGCTTTCCCCCAGGTGGGAGATTTGGCCACTGTGAAGGCAGGATTCTATGGAATGGAACATATACCAAATATTGTTGGGGCGATTGACGGAACACATATTGCGTTTGTCCTCCCCGCCAGAATGAACAGGTGTTCAGGAATCGGAAGAGTTTCCACTCACTCAGTGTGCAAATGGTGTGCCTGGCGGACCAGTACATCTCCCATGTCACTGCCAAGTATCCTTGGTCAGTGCATGACGCCTTTGTTCTGAGGAATAGCAGCTTCCCACAGCTGATGGCACAACTACAGAGGCACAGAATGTGGCTAATAGGTGAGCCTGAGTGCCCCCCCCCCAATGTATGTCAGTGTATGCCTTCTGGTGTTAACCCCATACCATTATGTAAGGCTAATGTTTGTCCCTCAATACTTGCAGGTGACTCAGGCTGCCCAAACCTATCGTGGCTCCTGACCCCTGTAAAGAATGCCAGGACATTGGCTGAGAATCGTTACAATGATGCACATAGGCGAACCAAGAGAATTATCGAAAGGACCTGCAGCCTCATGAAGGCCAGGTTCAGTTGCCTGAATCTGACAGGTAGATCCGTGTGCTACTCACCTGAGATCGTCTGCCAGATAGTAGTGGCATGCTGCATGTTGCACAACCTGGCCCTCAGACGACATGTGCCTTATCTGAAGGAGGAGGAGACTGGAAATGCCCCTGTGGCAGCAGTGGACCCTGAGGACAGTGAGGATGAGAAGGCAGACGATGAGGATGTGGACTACAGACCATCAGTTATACATCAATACGTCCAATTGCACACTGGTGAGACACTGTAACTGACCATTCCTCTGACTATTGTTTTATCTGTGTGGATGTAGAAGGATGACATTCATGTCCTTTGAATCTCTTTTTACTGTCACCAATGGCTTCTCATCTTGTAGATGTTGGTAATATTACAACAGTGTACTGATGTGATGACTACAGACAGCTGCAGGTCATTAATTGTAGGCTATCACAGTTTTCAGATAATTTGCACATGATGTGACTACTTCCATAAATGCACATTTTCATCACATTAAACACTATCAGTCAAGTCGTGTTCAAGGGTATTTATTGTAGTGCAAATAATTGACAGGAAAGTGCAATGGAATGGAGTGATGGTAGTGGAAAGTCCAGGATATGGTTCCATTCTGTTTGTAGCACAGGTCTAGTGTCTAATGGCCATAGGAAGGGGAGCAAAGGCAGTGTAAAGAGGACAAGGTGACAGGGTGGGACACAAGGGGAACATTCAGGCGGGTCTTATTTCCTGGGGGTGGTCTTGGCCAGTGTCTCTGGCTTCTGTCTGGGTCGCAGGGAACATTTGTGGGGTTGTTCACATTCTGCAGGGGGAAGGGTGCTGGTTGCCTGTGGATCCTGTGGCAGGGCTTCCTGCCCACTAGCTGTAGTGGAAGTGGAGGGCTGGTCAGTAGGCTGGCTAGTGGTAGGGGCCCGCTGGTGTGCTGTCCATTCTCTCGTGATGTTGGCTATGTCTGCCAGCACCCCAACTATCGAGATCATGGTGGTGTTGAGGGCCTTCAAATCCTGCCTGATCTCCTAATGGTGTTCCTCCTGCAGCCGCTTGTTCTCCTCCATGCTGATAAGGATCTGGCCCATCTTGTCCTGGGATTGTTGGTAAGACCCCAGGACATTAGTGAGTGCCTCCTGGAGAGTCGGTTTCCTGGGCCTGCTACCCCCTGGCGCACAGCGGTCCTCCCACTGTCCCTGTACCCCTGTGCCTCTGTCCCCTGAACGATGTGCCCACTGCCACCGACCCCAGGACCCTGATTGTCTTGTGGGGGAGTTGTGGACTGGGGTCCCTGTACAGGTGGGCACACTGCTTATTGACGTTTCCTGGGGACAGAGGTGTGGGGACGTTGGGTGGGGGCTGTGGTGTTGGATGCTGATGGGGGAGGCTCTGTGGTGGACTGTGAACGGGCTGGGGTGTCCGACTGACCAGTGGTCTCTGATGGGCCAGGTAGTTCATCCAGATCATGAAGTCCATAGTTACTATCATCACTGGGGGCATCTTCTGTTGGGGGACTGGTAAGATGTGGCATGTCCTCTCCGCTGAAATTGGCTGGTGCACCTGTGGGGATGTAAGTGATGTTTTATGCTTCATGTCTGTGACAAATTGTACATCCATGGCTTCCCCTCTATCATTGCTGTTGCCCTGCCACCTTTGTTTGTGTATGGTGATGTATTGTGGGCTTGTTAGTTCTCCATGCTGTGCATGCTTTTGTGATGTGTGTCCACACAGGGCTGGGACGGCAGTCCATGCATTGGTATAGCATTCAGGGTTAGGCATTGGGGTTAGTCATATGTGTAGGTGCAGTGTGGGGGATGTAGTAGAGTGATGGGAGTGAGGGTGAGGGGGTGTGATGGCATGCAGGTATGGGGGTGATAAGTAGTAAATATTGACTCACCAGAGTCCAGTCCTCCGGTAATTCCAGTGAGTCCCTCAGGATGCAGTATTGCCAAAACTTGCTCCTCCCATGCTGTGAGGTGTGAGGGAGGAGGTGGGGGTCTACCATCAGTCCTCTGTATGGCGAGCTAGTACCTTGCTGCCACGGAACGTACCTTCCCCTGTAGGTCGTTCTACCTCTTCCTGATGTCATCCCTTGTTCTTGGATGCTGTCCTACGGTGTTCACCCTGTCCACGATTCTCCGCCTTAGCTCCATCTACCTGGCAATGGATATTTGCTGTACCTGTGCTCCAAACAGCTGTGGCTCTGCCCTGACTATTTCCTCCACCATGACCCGCAACTCTTCATAAGTGAAATGGGGGTGTCCATGTGGGGACATTGGTGTTGTGTGGCGTGTGTTGGTGGGAGGGTGTTCAGTAATGTGGTGGGGTGTGGGATGCATGCGGATGCTTGGGTGTTTGTGGTGTGTGTGTAGTTGTCTCAGTGGTCTTGGGTTCAGTCTGGTGGCAATAATTGGTGTTTGTAAAGGGTTGTGGGTAATGTGGGTGTGTGTTTTATGGTGCTGAGGGCGGGTGGGTGACTGTGGTGTGTCAGGTGTGTGATTTCGGTTTTGGCCAATGTAGTGTTGTTTTTGTATTTGGGTGTCCATTCTGAGCGTGTCGGTGTATACATGCCAATGGTTTACCAACGTTGAATGTCCGCATTAGTGATTCGTGGGCCATAATGTGGTGGGCGTCATTTTGTTGGCATAATGGTATGGGTGTTGGTAGCAAGACTTCACCGCTGACCTTTGGGCTGACAGATTTGTGTATGTGGCAGTATTCTGTCAGATTGGTGTGTGTGTCATAATATGGTGAACGGATATCTGTCACCGCGGCGGTATGTTGGTGGACGTCACAGCAGCGGTAAGTGGCATTTACCGCCAATGTCATGATGAGGGCCATAGTGTTTCCTGTTGACACTCACGCTGTTATCTTTGGGGTTACCAAGTCAGCCACCTCCTCTCTCCTTGGTCTCCGGAAATCAGGGCTGTAGGCTGGATCATTTGAATCCCAGGGCAAACCAGCCTGAACCATGAAGGTGCAGTCTTGCGTTTGTGGGCAATTTACCTCCTTGGCAGGCCCAATCAATATCTAACGGATCCAGTCGGAACCTTCATCTGCTATCAGATCTGTCAGCATGCCAACCCACCTCTAATTTAACTTCCCTAGCGTGCTGGCAATTCGCACCAGGAGGAGTGTAGTCCATACCCGACCTTGGTGCTCCCCGTTGGACCTGTCTTTCTGGTATGGTGAGCTCAAATTATAGCACAAAGAAAGTGAAATGTTCTGCTCAAATAACAATAGACATGGGGCTAAAGTTTAAAGATTTACACAGCAAAAAATAGTTACAGCAATGCATACGGTAGGCATTCAATTAGAAATATGAAAACATATAGGTTCAATAAAGCAGTGGAAAGTTAAAACTAATTAGAAGTCTAACAATGGCAAATCTGGTGCACCTTCACAGAATGGGGAAAAGTCTCCTCCTTACATGGAGAAATCTTCCTGGTTTATAGGACTTTAGAAAGGATTTCATACATTTACTACATTAGTCCATGGTTCAGAGGCTCTTAACCAATGAGAAGAAAGCTAAAAGAGACATTTAATACAGAATACTTTTGGTGATTCATCATTCTACTATTTGGTTCAGGTGTTTCACAGCTTCTACACATAAAACATGAAATGTTACATGGTATGTTATATAGGCTGGGCTGGTTAGCTTGCCCTTAGAAAGGTACAGTTCATCCAACCCAGCTGAGAAAGCCTTCTTCATGTTATAACAAAGCCTGAAAGTTAGTAATTATAATAGAGATTAAACAGCAGAAAAATTCACATGGTGTACGGAAATGTCACATCCAAGATGGATGACAGAAGTTAAGCTGTCCTAAGTTAGCTAAAATTCCTTTTTGCATCCTACAGAGTTTTATCAATCACAATCCATTTTCACACTGGCAGGCTGTTGATTCATAGTGATGTAGGATCAGTGGATTGGTGCAAAGGCGGAGCATAGTCCTAAGGTGCTTCCTTCGATGTGTTGCTAGAAAGAACCATGTGTGTGAAGGGGCGTGTTTGTGGGATGCTGAAGCTCTACACTATTGAAGAAACGTACCACCTATTCTGTGATTAGGGCAAGTAAGAACGGTCTATACCATGTAGCAAAACATACAATCACAATAATGAGCACTTTTTATGTGTAATGAGGGATCATGATCAGAGTGAAAAATGGGGTGCCTGGGGAGTGTCAGAGAATAACATGCAAATAATTATAGTCCTAACTCTGCAATGTTGCATTCACACATGCTTGGTGGTCAGTGTAGCTGGTGTAAAAAACCTGTTTGATTTCTTAGGTACATTAGTATGGCCAGGGTTCTATGTGGATAGTAGATATCATGGTGGCATGTAGTTGATATGTTGTGTAGGTGAGATGGATGCTGGTATGGTGTGTGTAGGTAGGGGCAGTGAGTAGTGTGGGTGCAAAAGTATGGATCTCAGCAATGTAGGCGGGATTGTGCAAGGGATGAAAGGACTGGTAAAGGCATAGGCAGTGATGTGGATTGCTTCCTGTGGGGAGAGAGAGATTAATTATGATGAGTGGCTACAGGAATAAATGAATGTGCTAATGTGAATGGGTTGGGACATGAGACATGAGACATGATGGCAGTCAAGGTGGGCGGATGGACCGGGAGAGGTTTTGACTGGATCTGAGCCCCCATTCTTTTCTTCCGTTCAGCAACCTCTTGGTTTTGGTTGTGCTGAAAGCCAGTGTGTTCTGATTGGGCTGCATGTTTTATTTGAGAAAGCTTGACACTTAAATTGCTTCATCATTAATACAAAGGCCTTTGTGAGATGCTATAGAGTCAAGATGTACATTGAGGGGGAAGTGCATGGTATGAAACTATAAGCTAAGTACTTTGCACCTTGCTGTTCTGCAGGTGGCTGGGAGTGCAAGCCCCTTTGAGACCAACAGAAGATTTGTGAGGAGGCTTCCCAAGCTTGAACATTCTGAGGCTCCACCTGCCATAAGCCCCATAACAATGGATCTGAATAAAGAGGTATTGCCATTTAATATTTCTTTACTGTGCTTGTACATTTACTAATGCATCTGAGGAACTCTCAAGCTGGAGAAATGCAATATTTTGCACATTAGTAATTGTAATTCCACATATTTTGATTGATTTTGATTCCATTAAAACTCCATATTTATTTCTGTTTAACTAACGTTTTGAATCAATTTATTAATCAGGCTCCCATTTAGAGTAAACAGATCAATTTCAATTAATGTGCAAACAGAATTTTGCACACAGATCAGAATTCCCAGTAGTGCAATAATTATTGCACCCCTGTGGTTTCCCTCTATTTGATTCTGCCAGCAAAGAACCTGGCCAAATTTTAAGGGTAAACATGTATGGTAAAAAGTGATAGACTTGGGGATCAGTGCGCCAAGCATAAAATCCACTAATAATCTGTATGTTTGAATTTAAAACTCAGAATAAGAGGATTATACTGTAACTGGTCAATACCCCAACACATCATTACTATATTTACTGGGTGTGGTAGATAGCCCCAACCTCCAAAACACTCACCTTTGAAGGCTGAAAATCAGGGCCTTAGAAGAAACTGTAAGTTGAACACATACTGAGCTGTTCGCTTTACCTATTTAATAACCTTTGTGGAAGCAAAGGCAGTGTAAGAAAGTGCCTCTTTTGACATGTTCACCCCTACACACACACACACACACACACACACACACACACACACACACACACACACACACACACACACACACACACACACACACACACACACACACACACACACACACACACACACACACACACACACACACACACACACACACACACTCTCTTACTTTTTGCCTGGTTGCTGGTGCAATTTCGACTGAAAGTGCACTGTGTCCCTGCTAAACAGGTCCCCAGTGCCAGATCTCTTCCCGTAAAACTGCACAGTCATTTTTCCCAATTGCCAAACCTTTAGCTATAAGACCCTAGTAACTAGGGCATGGGCTACTAAATGAAAGCCCCTGAGGGCTGCAGCATGAATTGTGGCACCCTCAGGGACCCACTCACTAAGTGCACACAGTGCCACTTTAGCAGGTTGCGTGTCTTGGTGCAGAACTAAAATGAGAACACGACATGGCACACAGTCTGTGTGCGCAGTACCCTTTACACTGCATGCAATATATGTAAGTCATCCCTTTAGCAGGCCTTCCTGCACTATAGGCAGGGTTTATTATATTTCATGTGAGGGCATACCTGCTTGAGCAGATATATCCCTGCTATGTTCTTATTGATTCTCAGACATAGTAAGTCAGGGAAGCCATTTTAAGTACATGTGCTGGACTCTGTTCATTACAAGTTTTCCAGCAACATGATGACTTCACTGAAGAGAGACATGTTTGGTATCAAACATCTTGTATTAATAAACCCTCAATAAATCCATTGATTAATTTATTAATGCATGCACTCAGAGGGCACCTTAGAGGTGCCCCCTGAAACCTTGCCAACTCCTAAAGTGGACACTGACTGGTCAAAGCCATTGAAGCCACCTTAGACAGAGTTCTGACCCCCTGAGGTGAGAGGACTCAGAACAAAGGCTTGCTCTGGGCAGAGGCGCTAACACCTCATCCAGAAAGGATGGACATTCCAGGGTGGGGAGCTTCACTGGCCTTACCGCCTTTGCAAAGGGACCCTAGCCTCTCCAGATGGTAGAGAATGCCACCCCCCAGTTCCTGGCCCCACTTTAGGTCTGCAGGACTAGCAGAAAAGTTAAGCACGTTAAGAGGTGTGCCCACTTCTTGCCAGACCCACCCATGTGGTGGACGAGCTGAAGAAGACACTGTCTTTTAAATTCCTCCATCTTGTTTGGAAGAAATTTAGGCCATTAGAGTTAGGGTTATGCCTACTTCCCAATGGAAGTGGTCATAAAAAGGGTGTAGTCGACCTAAAGGTAAGTAGCCCATTGGCTACCACCAGGACCTTCCTGTACCGCCCCTAAATTCAGTAGTTAGGTGGCAACCCGGAACCGAGAACTCAGATTCCTGATGAGCTACGTGTTGTGCCGCGAGCCGCTGCAGCGCAACCCAGTGAAACCGCAGCGGCCCGGGTCAAGGGTCGCGGCACCCGCGGCGGCCCTTTTCTCCGGCCGCGCGCTGTATTTAGAGCGCGGCAGGGCCGGAGACCCAGAATCGGGTCGCGGTCCTCGCTGCGCTCAGCGCGCGAGGTTAATTCTGTCCTAGGGTGCCCGGCCCCCCCTCCATAGTACCACTCACCTGTCACACGCTCGAGATCTTTCTGAATAAACATGCCTAGTTTATAAAGCATGCCTTTCTCCTTCCCAGCATGCTGTGCACTTCCCTTCTTCCCTGCATGCATTATTTCTCTTACACAGGAGCATGTTTTCTATTTTTAGTTATGGCTTCTTCCCAAACCAAGATGGTGGTGTTACTTCTTCCTGTTTATCACTTCCTGTCTAGGGGTATATAAGGGGAACCTTTCTTTCATCTCATTGCGTTGCAACACTTCAGTGGTGGTGGTCACGCTCCGGCTGGTTTTCTTTTGAGACGCCAGTCGTTCTTGTTCTTTCTTCAGTCTTCCAGACTTCCAGGATCTTGAGTTCTAATCCTTGTGTCCTCCATCTGTTTCAGGGAGTTCCTGTTGGAGGTTTTTTCCCCCTTGAGGTTTTTCCTCTGGGACTCCTTCTGGAGGGCATGGACTGTAGTGGCTTACTATTGTCAAACAGCACCGTGGCTACCAGAAGGGGTCACCCCTACCTCGGCCAGAGCAGGACTTGCAGGTACCGGGCCGCTCACCATCCCTCTCCAGTATCGACGGTAAGCCCAGGTGAATTGTGACAGATTGCAACGCCCAAAACTCCAGTCGCCGCCCGGAACCATGGAGAATCCCGTGATGAGTACAGAACCAACAAGTCAAACCTTGCTCCTGATGATCCAACAACAGGCTCAAGAACTCCAACAGCTACGTACCGAAAATACAGCCTTCCGACAAGCCTTCGCCTCTAGAGCCACCGATGTTCCTACTGTCTCCGCAACCACGCCTCGCTTCTCTGGGTACCCTAACAAATTGCGAGAGTTCCTGGATGCCTTGACAGTCTACTTCGCATTCCGTCCTTCACAGTTCATGCAAGAAAAGACCAAGGTTGGGTATTTGATCAGTGCCCTATCTGGACCAGCCTTGGCATGGGTAACCCCTTTGGTGACAAGCAACGACCCTAGCCTGTCTAATTATTCAAGCTTTGTCACTGCCTTTAAACAGATGTTTGAGCGTCCTGGACTGGAGTCTTCAGCAGAGGAAGCTCTATGCGATATTCAACAAGGAAATCAGGACGTCTTACAATACATCACACAATTCAGACAGTTGGCAGACGAAACTTCCTGGGTGGAGCGTACTTTGGTGACCCTGTTTCGCAGGGGTCTCAGGGATGACATTAAGGACGAACTAGTGCACTCTGCCAGAGTGGAGAATCTTAAGGGTTTAATGGATCAGACCCTAGCAATAGAATATCGTTTAAATGAGCGAAGGGAGGAGAAGAAGAGGAGTCGTATACCATCACACTCGATGACGTCCCGCACCCTTCCTCATCGTTCCGAGGAGACTCGTTCTGAACCTAAGGGTGCTACTGATGAAGAGCCTATGTAAATTGACATGGCACGAGGGCCATTACCATCTAGTGAACGGTAAAACAGACGAAGAAAAGGACTTTGCCTTTATTGTGGTGATGCTGGTCATCTAATTCGTACCTGTCCCGTCCGTCCAGCCAGGCCCTTGGGAAACCCCAACTCCTGTCCTCAGTGAGAAGGGTGAGGACGTGATATTTCGAAATACCTTCCATCTGTTCCTCACGGAAAGAAGGAACTGCTCTTTTCCTCTTACCTGTTACCCTCCACTTAACAGACGGATGTGAAGAAAGAGCACTGGCCTTGCTGGATTGTGGAGCCAGTGGTATCTACCTAGACGAGACCTGGGCCAGGGAAAGACAGATTCTGCAAATACCTAAGGAAGTACCAGAACAAGTCCACACGGTGGATGGTTCACTCTTGGCCTCGGGACCTGTTCAGTATACCACTCCTACCCTATGTCTACAATTCGGGAAACATCAAGAAAACATTTCTTTCGATTTAATCTCCTCGCTACATCACGTTATGATGCTGGGGATTCCATGGCTAACTCAACATAATCGCTACATTAATTGGGAAACAAGAACCATTTCTCTATCCTCTCACTTTTGCCAACACCACTGTTATTTAGCAGGAAACTATTGGTAGCCGAAGAGTCTCTTACTTACACCACCTAAGGTGGGATGTTCCATTAACGTTCTACAAGGAGTACCCAGACATTATCTAGAATATGCCGATGTATTCCAGAAACCAGAAAGACCTGAACTGCCACCCCATAGAGAATACGATTGCGCCATTCCTTTGGAACCAGATGCTATGGTTCCTTTTGGGCGAATGTACTCTCTAACAGAGCCTGAGAAGAAGAACCTCAAGGAATACCTAGAGGAAAATGTACAGAGTGGTTTGATTGCCCCTTCCTCCTCACCTGCAGGGGCTCCTCTCTTTTTCGTACCAAAAAAGACGAAAGACTTGCGTCCCTGTATAGACTTTAGAGGATTAAATAAGATTACTACTAAGGATCGATACCCTCTACCTCTTATTAAGGACATCTTAGAAGCCGTCAGAGGGGCAAAGAAATTCACCAAGTTAGATCTAAGAGGAGCATACCATCTTTTAAGGATAAAGGAAGGTGATGAATGGAAGACCGCCTTCAGAACACCTTTCGGCCATTATGAATACCGGGTGATGCCTTTTGGACTAACCAATGTCCCCTCCATCTTTCAAAGATTCATGGATGCTATTTTTTCTGATCTTCTACACCAAACGGTGGTCGTTTATCTGGACGGCATTCTAATATTCTCTGTCCACCCAGAACAACACACTAAACATGTACTCCAAGTATTAGATAGACTTAGACAACATCATCTATTCTGCAAGCCAGAAAAATGCGAATTTGACCAAACTGAGGTAAAATACCTGGGATATTGCATTAACCAAGTAGGTGTTGCCATGGATTCAGATAAGATTCAAGCCATTCTGGATTGGCCATCCCCCTCTTTCATCAAAGAAACTCAGTGCTTTTTGGGATTGGCCAATTTCTATCGACAATGTATAGCTGACTTTGCCCAGAGAACCAGTTGTATTACACAAACCCTTAAGAAAGACAATCTAAGGAAAGGTTTTTGTTGGACACAAGACGCTGAGTTTTCCTTTCAAGAATTAAAAAAGGCCTTCATTCAAGCACCCATTCTACGGCACCCAGACACCACCAAACAGTTCATCGTTGTCGCAGATGCCTCAGAAAGAGCTATAGGGGCTGCCTTGCTACAAAAACAAGATGATGATGGGTTAGAGCATCCTGTATTCTATCATTCACACATATTATCCAACTCCGAACTGAACTATTCGGTGTTAGAACGAGAACTACTCGCCTTGAAGACAGCTTGCACGGAATGGAGGCACTTCCTTATGGGCTCGAAAGAACCCTTTGAGGCACGGACAGATCACAGAAATGTACAATGCTTGAGAAACTTTCAGTGTCAAAATAGCCGGCAGGCTCGATGGGCTTTCTTTTTTAGTCAGTATGATTTTTACATCACATATATCCCTGGTTCTCAGAATATCTTGGCAGATGCCCTGTCCCGTCGTTACCCTGAGTGTAGCGTTTCTCCTGTACAAAACCTATTTGAAAATAATAAGATCATTGGCCTAGTGCAGACATTCCTAGACAAGGTTAAATCCGAATATTCCAACCTTGAAACAACGGAGATTAACAATTTACGCCCGCAGCTTCATAAAGACCAGGAATACTATTACCACAACAAAGCCCTGTTCCTACCTACTAAAATAGTCCAGACAGAAGCCCTACGTATGTGCCAAGACTCCCCCATCGCAGGTCATCGCGGAATGAAAGCCACCCAAGAGCTCCTGCTTCGCTCTTTCTGGTGGCCCACTATCAAGGCTGATACTGAGGACTATGGGGGTGATTCTGACCCCGGCGGTCTTAGACCGCCGGGGCCAGGGTCGGCGGGAGCACCGCCGACAGGCCGGCGGTGCCCCGCAGGGCATTCTGACCGCGGCGGTAAAGCCGCGGTCAGACCGGCAACACTGGCGGCTCCCGCCAGTGTACCGCTGCCCTGTTGAATCCTCCAAGGCGGCGCAGCTAGCTGCGCCGCCGAGGGGATTCCGACCCCCCCTACCGCCATCCAGTTCCCGGCGGTCCGCCCGCCGGGAACCGGATGGCGGTAGGGGGGGTCGCGGGGCCCCTGGGGGCCCCTGCAGTGCCCATGCCACTGGCATGGGCACTGCAGGGGCCCCCGTAAGAGGGCCCCTACAAGTATTTCACTGTCTGCTTGGCAGACAGTGAAATACGCGACGGGTGCAAATGCACCCGTCGCACCTTCCCACTCCGCCGGCTCGATTACGAGCCGGCATCCTCGTGGGAAGGGAGTTTTTCCCTGGGCTGGCGGGCGGTCTTTTGGAGACCGCCCGCCAGCCCAGGGATAAACTCATAATACCCTCCGCGGTCTTCTGACCGCGGAGCGGTATAATGGGGGTGGAATTCTGGCGGGCGGCCTCCGCCGCCCGCCAGAATCAGAATCACCCCCTATGTGTCTTCCTGTCCCATATGTGCACAAGCCAAGACACCTCGTACTAAACCAGTAGGATTACTCCATCCATTATCTGTTCCACCAGGTCCATGGCATACTATCTCCACTGATTTTATGTGCTCTTTGCCCTCTTCAGTTGGATATCGAGTGATAATGGTAACCATTGATTCCTTCACAAAGATGGCACATTTCACGGCATTAAGAAAACTACCTACGGCCAAGGAACTAAGCCAAATCTTTATTCAGGAGATCTTTCGGCTTCATGGACTACCACAAGTCATTATCTCAGATCGGGTTCCTCAATATATCTCCCGGTTTTGGAGACAATTCTGTAAGACACTAGTAATGGAGGTGACCTTATCATCAGGGTTCCATCCTCAAACTAATGGACAGACAGAACGGCTGAATCAAGGCCTCAAACAATATTTATGCAGCTTCTGTAATGCTACGCAGAGTAATTGCTCTACGTATTTACCACTTGCAGAATTCTCCTACAACAACTCAATACACAGTGCCTCGAAAGTCTCCCCTTTCTATTGTTCTTATGGCTTCCATCCAAGGGCCTTTCCTATTCCTCTGAAAGAAACTTCCAATCTTCCTGCCATTACCTCATATGTCCGGCAACTACGGGGTATCCAACGTGTCATCCATTCAAATCTTGTAGCCACTAAAACACGCATGAAAAGGATGGCTGATAAGAAACGTTGTGAGGCCTTGCGTTATCAGGTCTACGATAAGGTCTGGCTTTCCTATAAATTCTTACCTCTCCGACTAACCCAAAATAAATGTAAACCTCGATATTATGGTCCATTCCTGATTCTCCAAAAGATCAACCCTGTGTCTGTTCGTCTTCGCCTGCCTCTGACTAGGAAAATACATCCTGTATTCCATGTCTCACAACTCAAACCTTACATCCCTGATCCTTTCCACAGACAGTTCACCTGCCCTCCTCCTCTGTTGATTGATAACGTGCTTGAATACGAGGTTCAGGAAATCTGTGACTCTCGGGTATTCCATGGTCGTCTCCAATACCTCATTCATTGGAAGGGCTACCCTATGAGTGAATGCTCCTGGGAAGATGCACTTTCGGTTCATGCCCTTCTTTTGATCCGTCTTTTCTTCCGTCTTTTTCCTCACAAACCTGGGGCCTCGGGGGGGGCCTACTGTTGTCCCGCGAGCCGCTGCGACGCAACCCAGTGAAACTGCGGCAGCCCGCGAGTGGGCCGCGGGGGAAGCCGTGGCCCGGGTCAAGAGTCGCGGCACCTGCGGCGGCATCTTCTCAAACCGCGCGCTGTAATTAGAGCGCGGCAGGGCCGGAGACCCAGAATCGGGTCGCGGTCCTCGCTGCGCTCAGCGCGTGAGGTTAATTCTGTCCTAGGGTGCCCGGGCCCCCCTCCATAGTACCACTCACCTGTCACATGCTCGAGATCTTTCTGAATATACATGCCTTGTTTATAAAGCATGCCTTTCTCCTTCCCAGCATGCTGTGCACTTCCCTTCTTCCCTGGATGCATTGTTTCTCTTACACAGGAGCATGTTTTCTATTTTTAGTTATGGCTTCTTCCCAAACCAAGATGGTGGTGTTACTTCTTCCTGTTTATCACTTCCTGTCTAGGAGTATATAAGGGGAACCTTTCTTTCTTCTCATTGCGTTGCAACACTTCAGCGGTGGTGGTCACGCTCCGGCTGGTTTTCTTTTGAGACGCCAGTCATTCTTGTTCTGTCTTCAGTCTTCCAGACTTCCAGGATCTTGAGTTCTAATCCGTGTGTCCTCCATCTGTTTCAGGGAGTTCCTGTTGGAGGTTTTTTCCCCCTTGGGGTTTTTCCTCTGGGACGCCTTCTGGAGGGCACGGACTGTAGTGGCTTACTATTGTCAAACAGCACCGTGGCTACCGGAAGGGGTCGCCCCTACCTCGGCCAGAGCAGGACTTGCAGGAACCGGGCCACTGACCATCCCTCTCCAGTATCGACGGTAAGCCCAGGGTGAATCGTGACACTAAGAAGAGCTGGACACTACAGAGCCACATCAGCAGAGAAGACTACAGACGCCAACAGACTTGGCCCCAGTCCAACCGGCCTGTCTGCAGCCCTCGATGATCCTGCAATAAAAGACAACCTGTCCTTCAGCCCAGCAATCTCCAAAGCTTTGGGAGGACTGCCTGCCTTTGACAAAGATCAAGATCTCCTGGAAACACCGTGGGTTGACCACTGCTGGACTCTGCCTCAAAGCCTGCAGCCTCAAAACGAAGACACCTCCTGACAATGACCTGCTCGGTAAGCTGTTCCTGACGCCAAAGGACATCTCTGCACCCGGAGCCCCTGAACCTTGGGGAGCTGGACCATCAGTGTCCCTACATCCCCTAGCATCAGATCTTACTTGGGCAGCTGTGGGTTTTCTTTGTTCAGCCTTCTTGCCCAAGCCTGCAGCCTTTTTCCAAAACTAAGTTAACCCATTGATTTGCACTGAACGCTCAACTGTGAGTTGGTACTTTGCACCCAGCCACCCCTGTGCCACTGAGGTCAAAAGTTTGGTGCTGCCTTATGCCCCCCCCCCCCCCCCTGTGCTTACCTCAACCCCAGGAGATCGACCCCTGACATTACTTTACTGACATGTGAGCGACACATCTTTGGTTACCCCCAGTCTCCTTGGGTTAACATTGGGCACCCGATGTTGTGTTGGCACTCTGTGCCACTGAGGGTGTAAGTTTGGTACTTCCTTGTGGCCCCACCTTATGCTTACCTTAACCCCAGGACATCGCCCCCTAACACTGCTTTATTCACCTGTGAGCAGCGCATCTTCGTTGTCCCCCAGTCTCCTTTGGTTAATAAAGGGCACCCCCACTCTGAATTTGACCTCTGCAGAGGGCTGCCCCTGTGTCACTGTTGGTGCACTCTTGGTACTGATTTGAACTTTGCCTGCGGTTGACCTAAAATCCTGAAGACTGGAATTGTAAGTCTTGTATTTACCTGGTCTCAGATTTATTCTTTGAGTGTGTGTCTCATTTATTGCCTCTGTGAGAACAACAAATGTTTACCACTACCCTCTGATATGCCTAACTGGTCACCCACGATACCACAAAATAGAGCATTAGCAATACCGATTAGGGATCGACTGAACTCTCTGCACAGTGTACTCCATGTTATTTCACTATATAGAGAGTCAGCTTCCTACATTGGTGGAACAGCGGTGGAGTCTGCAACTTTGCATTTACTGATACCACTTGGTCAGTAAGTGACTACATGAGTAAATCCAAAGATTGCCTTTAGTTAAATTACATTTTGTGAATTAAGTATTTTTCCAAATTCCTAAAAGTAACTTTTAGGGCCACTGAGGGTGTAACTTTGGTGCTTCCTTGTGGCCCCCCCTTATGCTTACCTGAACCCCAGGACATCGCCCCCTAACGCCACTTTATTCACCTGTGAGCAGCGCATCTTCGTTGTCCCCCAGTCTCCTTTGGTTAATAAAGAGCACTCCCACTTTGAATTTGACCTCTGCAGCGGGTTGCCCCCGTGTCACTGTTGGTGCACTCTTGGTACTGATTTGAACTTTGCCTGGGGTTGACCTAAAATCCTGAAGACTGGAATTGTAAGTCATGTATTTACCTGGTCTCAGATTTATTCTTTGAGTGTGTGTCTCATTTATTGCCTCTGTGAGAACAACAAATGTTTACCACTACCCTCTGATAAGCCTAACTGGTCGCCCACACTACCACAAAATAGAGCATTAGCAATTCCGATTGGGGATCCACTGAACTCTCTGCGCAGTGTACTCCATTTTATTTCACTATATAGAGAGACAGTTTCCTACATTGGTTGAACAGCGGTAGAGTCTGCAACTTTGCATTTACTGACACCACTTGGTCAATAAGTGACTACATGAGTACATCCAAAGATTGCCTTTGGTTAAATTACATTTTGTGAATTAAGTATTTTTCCAAATTCCTAAAAGTAACTTTTAGGGCCCTGGTTAGGTCCCTGTAGCTTAACTGTAAAATGTAAAAACTTACTATAGTTAAGACTGGAAAAACTGTGTTAGGTATTTTTGTCTAACTCAAAAAGGTTGCGACTTTAGTAAAATAATGAGTCTCTCAGAGGACAGAATTGTGGAGCTCGACCACATCCCTTACCTTCATCTCAAACACAGAGAACTGAGGGGCCTCTGTAAATTGTACAACATAAAACTGGCTTAAACCCTACCAGTGCAAAGCTCCAGGCGTTACTGGCAGAGAAATGGTCCATCCTTCTGATGGAGCCCCTGGTAATGAAAATCAGGACAACTCAAGTGAGGAGGAGGAAAGGGACTCTCTTCAACTTGAAATAGAGGAATCTGTATCCCAAGTGTCTAGGATACCTCCCGCTAGTGAGGATGGTCCAGGTACCTCAAAGTCCAGAGATAGTCTCTCTAAGAGAGCATCTTCTTCAGAGATTCTATCTGAGAGAGTGGACCTGGAAAACAAGATCTTAGGTATAGAAAGGGAAAGAACAGAAACGAGTTTAGCGTCAATGAATGGTGGCAGCAATTTCATAACTAGGGACAGACTAGATCACTGTGACCTTAAAATCCCCAAAGGGATCGTCCCCAAATATTAGGAAGGTGATGAGATCACTAAGTGGTTCACAGCCCATGAGAGGGCCTGTGTTTCCAGAAGATGTGTCAAACAGCACTGGGGAACTCTCCTTTGGGAACTGTTCTCAGTAAATTGTAGGGCTAGACTAATCACACTGAATGAGGCAGATGCAACATCCTATGATCGCATGAAGGCTACCCTGATTGAAGGATTTGGGTTGACTCCTGAGGAGTACAGACTCAAATTCAGTGACACAGTCAAATACACTGACATCAGGCAGAAATTGGGGGTAACACACCAAAAAGAGGGTACTTTCCTACAGGAGTACAGAATCAAATTCAAGGAGACTCAAAAAAAACAGAGTCAATCCCAGGTTGATTTTGTGGACGTCTCAGTGAAAACTGTAGGTGGCTGGTTAAAAGGTAACAATGTGCATGATTATGAAGGGCTTTACAATCAAATACTGAAAGAGTATCTGTTGAGTAATTGTGTTTAAGTAAAGTTGCACCAGTACCTGGTAGACCTAGTCTCACTTTCTCCTCAGTAGTTTAGGAAGAAGGAAGACCACTGGGTCAAAACAAGTGTGACGAAGACTTCCAGGAGGGATCAGAAAAAGATTCCAAAAAGCTCCCACAATGAAAATAGGGTAACCAAAACAAAGACAAAAAAAGAGCCTCCAAAAGGCCCCCAAAAACCTTCACAGGAGGGTGGTCCACAAGACTCTTCCCAGCCAGCCCAAGGGTGGATACTGGGGGAAAAATTGGGATCCCAGCCAGGCTTGGCGCCACACTTGTAAAAGTAATGGGCACCTAACTGGAGATCTTAACTGTCCTCACAAGAAGAATGCCTCTAGTGCACCTGCAGTACCAGTTGGGATTCCAGTGAGCCTTCTGAGGCAACTTTAGTCTCAAGTGTGGGGTAGATGTAGCTGCCCTGGCTGTCTGGCCCAGTAATCTGGAGGAGTACAGACAACAGCCTCATATAAATGGGATTCAAGTTGAAGCACTGAGACACACTGAGAGACACTGGTGCCAGTGTCACCATTCTGACTGAGCAACTGGTGTCCTCAGACCAGTATCTTCCTGGAGAGACATATACTCCCCTCAGCGCTGACAATCGGGCTAAAGTCCAACCCATGGCAATGATGTCCTTAGAATCGGGAGGAGTTACTGGCCAAAAGAAGGTGGTGGTATCTCCTGCTATACCTGTCCAATGTCTGCTAGGGAACAGTCTGGAGTCCTCAGCCTAGGCCGAGGTAGGAAGAAGGACATCCTGAACCTGCTAAATGAAGTCGAGAAGGACCTATGCAGCTATGTTGGGTGTGTAGCAAAACCAGGGCACGGAGCAAAGCACAGGGTGAAAAAGTAGAGTTGGAGCCTGGAATAATGACCCACCCACCACGACACCATCTTCCAAACAGATCACAGAGCAGGATCTTGCTCCTCAGGGAGAAAACCTAATAGCTTTAGAGGGAATTGAGCCTCTGAAGCTTGGGCCTTACAAGGCAGAGCTCCTATGATCTGGGGGACCCTCTACAGAAGATGTGAGCCAGGGACAACAAACCTGTCCCACTCTAGTAGGCCTGAGGCAGCGGGCTGCTGCACAGGGAAAAGGTGATGTCAGTGGTCCCACTAACCTATTGGGAGGAGGGGCTCCTATATACTCAGGCCAGATACCTCAAACATGGTGCCACCAGGCAATTCGTAGTGCCTCAAAAATGCACAGAGTTTCTCCTAACTATGGCCCATGACATCCTCTTAGCTGGGCATCTTGGCCAGACAAAAACATGGAGTGGGTTGGTCCACCACCTCTACTGGCAAGGCATGTCCTAGAAAGTAAAGGAATTTTGTAACTCTTATGCCACCTGCCAGGCCAGTGGCAGGACAGGTGGACACCCAAAGTCCCCCTTAATTCCACTTACAGTGGTTGGGGTTCCCTTTGAAAGGGTTGGGATCAACATTGTTGGCCCCCTTGACACTCCAACAGCACAGGGGAACAGATTTATACTAGTGGTAGTGGATCATGCCACGAGGTTCCCTGAAGCAATCTCCCTAAAGACTACTACTGCCCCTGGAGTAGGTAGGGCCCTCATTGGTATTTTTACCAGAGAGGGCTTTCTTAAGGAGGTAGTGTCAGACAGAAGTACCATCTTCATGTCTGGCTACCTGAAGCAGATGTGGGCTGAATGTGGTGTGACCTATAAGTTCACAACCCCATTTCTCCCCCAGTCCAATGGTCTTGTTGAGAGATTTAAAAAGACTCTAAAAGGCATGATTGGTGGGCTCTCAGAAAAACTCAGAAGGAGATGGGATGTCCTACTTCCATTCCTGCTTTTTGCCTGCAGAGAAGTGCCACAGAAGGGAGTGGGTTTCTCCCCATTTGAACTTTTGTTTGGGCATCCTGTTAGGGGACCACTTTGTATTGTAAAGGAAGGATGGGAGAGACCTCCCAGAGAGTCCAAGCAGGACAAACTGGTTTATGTGCTTCGCCTTCGTTCAGGATGGGATGGTTGGTTACGTCAAAAAAGCAAACAAAAACCTTGAGGCCAGCCAAGATGTCCAGAAGCTCTGGTTTAACCACAAAGCTGCACTGGTTGTATACCAACCCGAGCGGAAGGTATGGGTGTTGGAGCTTGTGGTCCCTAGGGCCCTCCAAGACAAGGAGAATAAACCCTACCCCATCCTAGAGAAGAAAGGGGAAGTCGCCTATCTGGTGGACTTTGGCAGTTGCAGGAATCTGAGGAGGGTAATCCTTGTAAACCGCCTTAAACTCTACCATGAATGACCAAGCTGAGATGACCATGCTCAAGGTCACAGATGAGGGACAGGAAACTGAGAGTGTCTCTCCCCCTGATCTCCTCCCCAGCAATCCCAAGGATGGCTCAGTTGAGTAAGTGGTCTTTTTTAGACACCCTCTCTGACCAGCAGCAGACTGGCTGCAGGCAGGTTTTGCACCAGTTTTCTGAACTCCTCGACCCCTGGCAGAACTACCTGATGTACCCATGATATGGACACTGGAGACAGTATGCCTGTCTAAGCAAAATCTACAGACAATCTGACCATGTCAAAGAGAGCATCAAAACTGAGGCCAGCAAGATGCTGGAACTGGGAGTCACTGAGGACTCAGAGAGCTCCTGGGCCACGCTAGTCGTTATAGTCCCCAAACTTCATTCCCAGGCTAGAAAGAAAGAGAGGAGGTTCTATGTGAACTTCAGGGGTCTCAATGCAATGACCAAGACAGTACCCACCCAATTCCAAGAGCAGATTAACTCATTAACAGATTGGGAGGGACCAAATATCTGAGTACTTTTGATTTTACATCAATGTATTGGCAGATAGGCCTGACTCAGGAGCAAAAGAAAGGTCTGCATTCTCCACTCCTGATTGGTATTATCAGTTCACTGTTATGCCCTTTGGTCTGAAGAATGCCCTTGCCACCTTCCAGAGGTTGGTGAATAAAGTCCTTGCTGGGTTATAAGGCTTTAGTGCAGTGGTATTGCTGTCTTCAGCTCTACCTGACAGGATCACCTGATCCACCTCAGAAAGGTCCTTGAAGCTCTCAAATCTGCAGGCCTCACTATCAAGGCAAGCAAGTGGCAGATAGGGCAGGGTCAGGTTGTATACTTGGGACACCTGATAGGTGGGGGCCTAGTTTAATCACTCCAACCCAAGATTCAGACTGTTCTGGACTGGGAAGCTCCAACAACCCAGACCCAAGGCAGGGCATTGACTTGACTGGGAATTACAGACGATTTGTGAAGGGCTATAGCACCATTGTGGCACCCCTAAAGAATTCACATCCAAAAAGATGCCCAAAAAGGTAAACTGGACAGTCAGCTATCAAAAGGCCTTTGACACCCTGAAGAAGCAATGTGCTCAGCACCTGTTCTAAAAGCTCAAGTTTACTCTAAACAGTTACTTTGGCAGACAAATGCTTCTGAACATGAGATAGGAGCAGTCCTGTCGCAAATCAGTGATGATGGCTGTGGCCACCTTGTTGCTTTTATTAGCAGGAGGTTAACTCCCCAAGAGCAGCTTTGGAGTGCCATTGAGAGGGAAGCCTTCATTGTGGTTTGGTTCCTGAACAAGCTGAGACCATACCTGTATGGTCCACTTCCTAGATAAAACTGACCACAGGCCTCTCAGACGGCTGATGCAAATGAAAGGTGAAAACTTCAAACTGTTAAGGTGGTCTATCCCCCTACAGGGAATATTCTTTACAGTGGAACACAGACCTGAGACTGGCCATGCCAATGCAGATGGCCGTTCCAGGTTCTTTCACTTAAAAGATGAAGACTCTCCTGGGAAGGGTTAGTTTCATCCTCTTTTGTTTGGGAGGGGGTCATGGAGGAAAGCTCTTTTTTTACATGTTCACTCCTCACACTTTTTGGCTGGTTTCTGGTGCAATTTGAACTGAAAGTGCACTGGGTCCCTGCTAAACTGGTCCCCAGTGCCAGATCTCTTTCTCCCAAAACTGTGCAGTCATTTTTCCAAATTGGCAAGACTTTAGCTTCCACTATATGTCCCTAGTACCCTGGTACCTAGGGTATGTGGTAGTAGAAGGTGACCCCTGAGGGCTGCAGCATTAATTGTGCCACCCTTTGTGACCTTTTCAGTTAGTGCACACAACACTGCTTTTGCAGGCTGTGAGTCTTGGTGCCAAACTAAAATGAAAACACGGTGTGGCACACAGCCTGCGTGCCCTGTCCCCCTTACACTGCATGCAATATATGTAAGTCACTCCTCTAGTAGGCCTTCCAGCCTTCAAGGCAGGGTGCACGTTATTTTAATACACTAGGCCGCTGTGCACTTTAACCTAGATATATTTTATTAAGCTTCGCATTATTATTATTACAATAACAATTTTTACGGTGTTGTTTTATTTTCACCTGTTTTTGCCTAGGCCAGCACTCTGTTCTCAAACAAGACATTCTTGATCACTCTGTGCTTCATTCAAGGCTACAGTTCAGTAGAAAATACACATCCTTACGTAGGGACATTATCTCTGAACATCTGCTGTGTTATTATATAAACACTTCCTTGTCCCTTACACGTTAGAGGGAGATTCCAGCCAGGAAACCACAACAGTATGCTGATTGCTGAATGCTTCGCTACAGATGCTAATGCCCACCACAGGCCTTTGCTCAGGTATGGGGGTTGATGTCTTCCCAGGGGAACCTGAAAGGAAGAATTAGAGCTTAACATGTTGTGCTCAAACTATACCTAGATAGGAAATAGTCCATTGATTATAGTGACAATATGATAGTGTTGTTTTTATGCTTCACTCTTCTTGTCACAATTCTAATATTGTCATGTTGTGTCGTACTGGTTATTGCAGCTCATGTCTTGCTATCTAAGGTGCAGTCGTTTTATTTCTCTTCATTGAAACATGTACTGCTTCTGTTCGTCATTTAAATATGGGACCTGAGTGACCACGACTTCCCTGAGAAGCCTAGTATGTCATGCGCTCGGCTGCCCAATCATCACTATCCTGTGGTAGGGATGAGGCACTGCTAGTTTGCTGGAGCAAAAACCCGGATTAGAGCGACAGGTGTCACCCGCAGTGGGTTAGACTCAGTCTCCACCACCGCAGACGATTCTGCTGCTCAAAATCCAGTAGTCTCATTAGAATAATGAGAGCCTACGCAACAATATTACATGCTAGGACATGCCTGCAATAGCAATACCTCATCCAGGCAGGATAGACATTCCAGGGCGAGGAGCTTCAAAGGTTTTGCCGCCTTTGTAATGTGACCAAGGCCTCTCCAAATGGTAGAGAAGGCCAACCCCCAATTCCTGACCCCACTTGTGGCAGAATGACTGGTGGGAAAGTAAGCAGATTAGGAGGTGTGCCCACTTCATGCCAGACCCATTGTGGACAAGCTGAAGTCAACACTACCTTTTAAATCCCCCATCTTCTTTGGAAGGAATGTAAGCCCCTAGGGTTAGGGTTATGCCACTTCCCAACAGAAGTGGTCATAAAAAGGGTCTTTCGAACATCACCAGCCAAGCAAGACCCACAGCAGCACACCAGCACCTGGAGACCCTCCGGGGTGACAAGTTTGCGCTATACAAGACCCCTCTGATTGATTGATTTGTCTGCTCATATCCTTCTCTAGGTATAGGAAGCATGTATCCAGTTTGGCAGTTCGACACACTTTACGCCAGTATTGGTGATCAATATGATCTGGTAGCATCCTCTCCAACGCTTTTCCAAGAACGACTTGCAGATGTGCTTTATCACATGAATCCACTCCACAGAGCTTAGATCATGGCATGTAGTATTTCTCACAGATGTAGTTGCACCATTGACTTGGTGGGAGATAGAACTTTACCACATCAGCCAGGTCTATGCATTAAAAGAACCAAGTCATCTGTGATATTCACAAAAGGGGCTGTTGTAACTGAAGGGATTCTCGTGACTCTCCCCATCAATACTTTGTGGGGGTAAGAATCTCTTTCTCCTGCATTAGGTGTTTTTAAATGCTCCTGAGTACTAGTGGAAGTATTGGTGCATCTCCACAAAGTAAATCTGAGTATGGCTGAAAGTGCCATCTGATTTCTCTATGTGGCTACTAGTCACAAAAACATTCTTGCCTACATTTTACCTCTGACGAGATGCAACACTGGCACAAGATCTCGGCCATAACTCGAAAATGAGGATTTTACCAGTATCGCTTGAAAGTCATAAACATTCCATCCCGACCAACATATGTTGAGCCATGCATATGTCTTACCATTGCAAGCAGTATGGAATTGGTGGAAAATGTGTCTTCCATCGCTGCACACCCATCTATCGCTAGTATCTTTCATACAGCATGTGTTTTCCTATCTTCATGCTGTAGCTCCCTCAGCTCATTTAATTTTTGCACTGTACTTAAAGGCATGCTCGAAATTGGCCCTCTTTTCTCACTACATGGCTCATTTAAGTGGAATGTGCTGGACTAAAGAGCATATAGTGGGTAATTTGACTGTATTGCTGATGCCGCTTATAACGTAATGGTCGCCACTCTACTGTGCAGCACATTTCACTACTACAAATTACCTAGGCAGCTCGACTACATTTAGCAGGTTCAGGATGTACAAGCTTTTTCGTGACACATTTTCTGTAGCCAACATGAATCTCTCATAGCGGGTTACGAGGCTATTGGTCAAGTGCTGAAAGCATGTACAAGTCATGAGAATTTCTAAGGAGTCTGGCACCATGAAAATAAGAGGATGGCCAATCACAATACCTTTGGTTTGTTTTATACTCACACTAACTCCTGCAACCACTTCGAGATAGCAAGGTAATATTGTGGCTACTGAAACAAGGGTAGCTAATAAGTAGCCAACGGGATGCTTTAATTTGCCATGGATCTCTGTCAAAACAGATAGTGTGCATCCATCTTTTTTGCGGCAAAATAGCACAAATTCTTAGGTATAATATGGCATTGCAGGGTACATTTCTGGGAACTTGGAAGGCATTCATGCTCTTGTCATCCTTTTGTACTGAGTCAGTTTGAGTGAGCATCTGCAAGGGCTTCACCACAAGAGAAAAATATGGGATCCATTGTCGGATACACCAAACATACCCAAAGATATTTGACCTTCTCACTGGTTGGTTGGGAATTTCATTTGGGAACAGTTTAAATTTGCTCATGGGACACTCGCTTGGCTCCCTTCTCATTCTGATATCCCAGCTACTTGACCTCTTTAAAAAGTACTGACAATTCTCAAGGGAAAACTTATCCCCATTCTCAGCAAGTTGGCATTCTCAGCAAGTTGGGTGAGCAGGGTGATGGTGTTTTTCCTAAAAGCCTCTTTTGTTATTGATGCCACAATTAGGGCATCCATGCACTACACTAGTCAAGAACTGCATGACAGCTGTAGAGTTTCTAAGCATTTTTCCAATAATTCATTGAATTATGAGCATCTCTCAGTATACCCCTCAAGAGTGTGACACCACACAAGAGTTTTCTCTTGGAAATGGAATGCGAAGAGATACTGGCTCTCTTCATGGGGGGAATGGAAAGGAATGCCTGACATAGGTCATTATCGTGAACTACTCTGCTTCTGGGGGAATTTAGAACAGGATAGTATGGCTCAACTGTTTGGCTTATCTTTCTGAGGTCCTGTTATATTCTCTGCTTTTTATTTGCTTTTTGCAAGGCCGGAATCGGAGAGTTGCAGGGACTCCCAATGACCTCTTTAAGGATGTGCAGTTCTATCATGTTATCAATGACGAGAGTTACTCGTGCCATGGCTTTGGGTGCCAATTGTAAGGTTATGTTTGAGGAAAAACAGCATTGCATGTGAGGGTAATCTCTAATAGCTTAGTACTTTGATTAGGCCAATTTCCTTTCCAGTAAAATTCCATACCTCCTCTCTAAATGATTCCTTCAAATCAAGCTGTAGGTCTTCTTTGGTGGAGACAGGGTACAGCCTAACTACAGACTCTTGGGACTTAAGCTTGAACTCCGCGTCGACTGCCTTGGTACCTAGGTCATCATCTTCTGGCTTGCAATAAATCACACAGTTTAGCCTACAGAGCAGGCCCCTTCCCAGCAGTTTCATAGGACTCAAATCACAAATGACAAGCTGGTGATGGTTTTTGAAGGTCTCTATTTTTACTGGTTATGGGGTTGAAATGTTGTTTGTGCGCCGCTGATTTGTTGTACCAATGACATGTATCTCCTTTCGAGAGAGGGCCAGATGTGGGACTTCAACTGTCTTAACAGTTGAACAACTGGCTGTGGTGTCTATTAAAAAGGACACTGCGCACCTGTTGACTTCTCTCTCCAGATAAGGACCGCTCTGTTACCCTTCCAGAACTGAGCCATGTATGCAGACCTCCTCCCTCCTCAGGCACCATCATTGGGCCTGCTCTAATTAAACTTGACTTCCAAGCATGATTTATTAATTAATTCTGTTGGGGTCTAGTTTTGGGTTGGAAATGGGACTTTCCAACCTGCATCTGTGTAGGCACAAAAGGAGTCTGGGGGTAGACCGGGGCTCTGGGCTCATCAAAGGAGCGTTTGGCATAGGACGAATTTCCTGCAGACTTGTTCGATTAGTCTCTTGAGAAATAAGCATAGAGACTCTTTCGGTTCTTAACTCAATCTGAACATTTTGAGCCCGTTCATCTCATTCTGGGGGTTTTGGTTTTGAGATGTGCAACAACTGCATGACGCGCTGCCACAGCAAGATGACAGCCTGGCTGAAGAGGCAGATGGAGCAGCGAGCGGCTGCTGCTTATGGACTGCCAGCCACAGGAGCTGTACGAGCTGGCACTCAGTGTGGCCCTGCCGGGCCTCATGCTGCAGCGCCTGGGGGTGGGAAGCCACTGTTGCGGGCTCTTTTTACTCCTTCGCTGAGGACCGCAAGCACTTCTTTGTCCGGGCCTACCGCACAGACATCATGCCGCTCTACGAGGAAGGGGCTACTGGGTCTGCAACTAGAACGCGGCAGTACCATCAGAGACAGTGTGCTGGGACTGCTTATGCAGTGGCTGAACGATGAGGGCTGCAGGGCCTTCTACATTAAAGATAAGACCGCACACCACTAGCCTGGACTTTGGGGAGAAATATGGATTCTACAACATTTAAATGGTTGATTCTGGTCTCTCAAATTTCATATGTTTACCATGTGTGCTCACTGGATATTCACTATGTGCAGTAGTAATGTTTAAATGCAAACTGAGCTGTTGCGGGCAATATCCATCGGTATCGCAGCACTCGTGCTTTCTTGTGCTCAATTGTTGGTTGTTTTCTGCTTTGCCTGGTGCTCTACCTGTCTGGAACCATTGTCTCCATGGAGAAAAACTACTGAATGGTGAACACAACAATGCCAAGGTGCTGACAAATAGATAGCAATCTTCGCTACTGCTAATTTATACAAGCATAGCACATGCTGGGAGAATTACACCGAAGAACTCTGTGGAATCACGGGGAGTTTTTATGTATTATTATGGATATATATTATGGATTCTGCCGAGTAGAACTTCGTGAGTTCCACCCACCCCTGCTCAAAACGTAGGTCCCAATACCTCAGGAATGGTTATAATTTGAATTATCTGGATATACCACTTGTCAGGGTTTTCCCTCAATTTCAGGACGGTATTTGTGAAATGGAAGAGATCAGTTTGAGACCATGGAACATGCACATATATTCCTGCCTGTACTTCTCCCAAAAGATATCAGTTTGTCAGTGTTCGCATACTCTTCCCTTGCTACTCTTGCAGCCTCTTTGCTCAAGTAAACCAATTCACTCTCGGTGTAGTGGCCTAGAAAGTCTAATCCTACACTTCCCTTTAGTCTAATCTTACATTACCCTGTACAATTTCTTAAAGTTTAGTCTTTAGTTGGGCATTATTTATTCTCTCTGAGAATATACTTCACTTGGTGGTGGGGCTAACCCGGGAGGTGCAGACTGTACCAGTCTTAGGTAACGGGGTCTCACTAAGCCTGTCAATTTGATTTGTAGAGGAAATCATGCATGATGTGTCTTCAGCAGTTGGGAGCTGATCGAAGGTTTCTGAGCTTGGGGTGGGATGGTATGGTACTGTAGGAAAGTACCATCTTGCCTGGCATGTTACCCCCATTTTTCACTGTATATATGTTGTTTTAGTTGTATGTGTCACTGGGACCCTGGTAACCCAGGGCCCCAGTGCTCATAAGTGTGCCTGAATGTGTTACCTGTGTAGTGACTAACTGTCTCACTGAGGCTCTGCTAATCAGAACCTCAGTGGTTATGCTCTCTCATTTCTTTCCAAATTGTCACTAACAGGCTAGTGACCATTTTTACCAATTTACATTGGCTTACTGGAACACCCTTATAATTCCCTAGTATATGGTACTGAGGTACCCAGGGTATTGGGGTTCCAGGAGATCCATATGGGCTGCAGCATTTCTTTTGCCACCCATAGGGAGCTCTGACAATTCTTACACAGGCCTGCCACTGCAGCCTGAGTGAAATAACGTCCACGTTATTTCACAGCCATTTTTCACTGCACTTAAGTAACTTATAAGTCACCTATATGTCTAACCTTTACCTGGTAAAGGTTAGGTGCAAAGTTACTTAGTGTGAGGGCACCCTGGCACTAGCCAAGGTGCCCCCACATTGTTCAGAGCCAATTCCCTGAACTTTGTGAGTGCGGGGACACCATTACACGCGTGCACTACATATAGGTCACTACCTATATGTAGCTTCACAATGGTAACTCCGAATATGGCCATGTAACATGTCTATGATCATGGAATTGCCCCCTCTATGCCATCCTGGCATAGTTGGCACAATCCCATGATCCCAGTGGTCTGTAGCACAGACCCTGGTACTGCCAAACTGCCCTTCCTGGGGTTTCACTGCAGCTGCTGCTGCTGCCAACCCCTCAGACAGGCATCTGCCCTCCTGGGGTCCAGCCAGGCCTGGCCCAGGATGGCAGAACAAAGAACTTCCTCTGAGAAAGGGTGTGACACCCTCTCCCTTTGGAAAATGGTGTGAAGGCAGGGGAGGAGTAGCCTCCCCCAGCCTCTGGAAATGCTTTCTTGGGCACAGATGTGCCCAATTCTGCATAAGCCAGTCTATACCGGTTCAGGGACCCCTTAGCCCCTGCTCTGGCGCGAAACTGGACAAAGGAAAGGGGAGTGACCACTCCCCTGACCTGCACCTCCCCTGGGAGGTGTCCAGAGCTCCTCCAGTGGGCTCCAGACCTCTGCCATCTTGGAAACAGAGGTGCTGCTGGCACACTGGACTGCTCTGAGTGGCCAGTGCCACCAGGTGACGTCAGAGACTCCTGCTGATAGGCTCCTTCAGGTGTTAGTAGCCTATCCTCTCTCCTAGGTAGCCAAACCCTCTTTTCTGGCTATTTAGGGTCTCTGTCTCTGGGGAAACTTTAGATAACGAATGCAAGAGCTCATCCGAGTTCCTCTGCATCTCTCTCTTCACCTTCTGATAAGGAAACGACTGCTGACCGCGCTGGAAGCCTGCAAACCTGCAACATAGTAGCAAAGACGACTACTGCAACTCTGTAACGCTGATCCTGCCGCCTTCTCGACTGTTTTCCTGCTTGTGCATGCTGTGGGGGTAGCCTGCCTCCTCTCTGCACCAGAAGCTCCGAAGAAATCTCCCGTGGGTCGACGGAATCTTCCCCCTGCAACCGCAGGCACCAAAAAGCTGCATTACCGGTCTCTTGGGTCTCCTCTCAGCATGACGAGCGAGGTCCCTCGAATCCAGCAACTCTGTCCAAGTGGCCCCCCACAGTCCAGTGACTCTTCAGCCCAAGTTTGGTGGAGGTAAGTCCTTGCCTCACCTCGCTGGGCTGCATTGCTGGGAACCGCGACTTTGCAGCTACTCCGGCCCCTGTGCACTTCCGGCGGAAATCCTTTGTGCACAGCCAAGCCTGGGTCCACGGCACTCTAACCTGCATTGCACGACTTTCTAAGTTGGTCTCCGGCGACGTGGGACTCCTTTGTGCAACTTCGGCGAGCACCATTTCACACATCCTCGTAGTGCCTGTTTCTGGCACTTCTCCGGGTGCTACCTGCTTCAGTGAGGGCTCTTTGTCTTGCTCGACGTCCCCTCTCTCTTCAGGTCCAATTTGCGACCTCCTGGTCCCTCCAGGGCCCCGGCAGCGTCCAAAAACGCCAAACGCACGATTTGCGACTAGCAAGGCTTGTTGGCGTCCTTCCGGCGGGAAAACACTTCTGCACGACTCTCCAAGGCGAGAGGGATCCGTCCACCAAAGGGGAAGTCTCTAGCCCTTTTCGTTCCTGCAGAAACCTCAGCTTCTTCTGTCCAGTCGAAGCTTCTTTGCACCCGCAGCTGGCATTTCCTGGGCATCTGCCCATCTCCGACTTGCTTGTGACTTTTGGACTTGGTCCCCTTGTTCCACAGGTACCCTAGATTGGAAATCCACAGTTGTTGCATTGCTGGTTTGTGTCTTTCCTGCATTATTCCTCTAACACGACTACTTTGTCCTTAGGGGAACTTTAGTGCACTTTGCACTCACTTTTTCAGGGTCTTGGGGAGGGTTATTTTTCTAACTCTCACTATTTTCTAATAGTCCCAGCGACCCTCTACAAGGTCACATAGGTTTGGGGTCCATTCGTGGTTCGCATTCCACTTTTGGAGTATATGGTTTGTGTTGCCCCTATCCCTATGTTTCCCCATTGCATCCTATTGTAACTATACATTGTTTGCACTGTTTTCTAAGACTATACTGCATATTTTTGCTATTGTGTATATATATCTTGTGTATATTTCCTATCCTCTCACTGAGGGTACACTCTAAGATACTTTGGCATATTGTCATAAAAATAAAGTACCTTTATTTTTAGTATAACTGTGTATTGTGTTTTCTTATGATATTGTGCATATGACACTAAGTGGTACTGTAGTAGCTTCACACGTCTCCTAGTTCAGCCTAAGCTGCTCTGCTAAGCTACCATTATCTATCAGCCTAAGCTGCTAGACACCCTATACACTAATAAGGGATAACTGGGCCTGGTGCAAGGTGCAAGTACCCCTTGGTACTCACTACAAGCCAGTCCAGCCTCCTACAGGTACTCATTGGGGTGGAAGGAATGCCCATGCTGGTCAGCATCAGGGAGGTGGTCAGAGTTACTGAAGTTGGTGGGGCACTTTGGGTTGGGATCGTTGACAGGATGGCAAATTTGGCATAATTAGGCGGAGCATTTGCTTTTGTGGAGGGTGTGGTGGATTAGTTTCCTGCCAGAGCTTGGGGCAAGCTCTCTATTATCAGTGTTGCATTATACAGGGGTGGTCTTGTCCTTAAGATTTTATTTATGAAAACATCCTCATTCTCTGCCTCTGTCTCTCCTTTGGGTTACTTTTTGCACTGGGGTTTTCCTCTCAAAAGCCTCACTTTCTGATGAGGGGTATATGCCCACTGTCTCCATTATATCCTCCCACCATCTCCTTTGTCTCTCATCGCCTTATGCGTTTATCCAGAAATAAGCCTTATTTCAGAATTCAGGTGGAAACCTTTCCAATACGTCCCATTCGAGGCCTGTTCCCAAATAGTCAGGGCCTCCAATTGGGTGGGTCTAGGCTGGGGCTTTAAGTCAAACATTCTCCTACTCAGATTCTCAAGTCTAGTTATGTGAAATGTCTTGCACAGTAGGAACCGCAATTCCTCATCTTTTGCAGTGTATTAATGCAATGGTTTGAGTCATAGGTATGCGTGCAACACTTTCTTGGCCGCCATTTCTCTAGCTGGTGTTCCCTCAGGCAGGAATTTCACTTCTTGATTTAAAGTCTAATGCGTTTTTTAAAAATAGATTACCCATTTTTCTTTCTAACTGCGTATATGATTCTCACTTTTCTCACACACAAGCCTTTCTCACTCGTTCTTGGCTAGTCACCCAATATCAGCCTGACAAAGGTCAATCAGTCGCAACATGGCTTCATGCAATTGCCAGCCAATCCCTGCGCACCACCCTATGATGTCAGCAGCCTGAGTTTTGTCGATGTCCCCTAAGCTCTTTCCACAATGCTCTTAAACTTAATATTGTCTGCTTCTTCTATGGAAGAACGTTTTTAAAAGATGGAGAATGCTATCCACATTCACTCACCGACAGGCTCTAGGCTCCCAAGCACTGAAGAATGAAGAAATACTGACCTTGTTTAGTACAATCCAACAATAGCAATGTTACATCCCCATCTTGGTGTCACTGATAGAGCTTCACAGTACACCTCATCCTTGCAGATAAAACATCAACTTATTAAATCTCAAACTACAACTGAGGTACCTCTCTGCAGTCTTGTATATCAAAGGTCTTACACCAAAAGCAATTTATATGTCACTGTCTTTCAAAATTCAAAGACAAACATAAAAAATACAGTCATTACTGTCCCTTTAAATACAAGAATCAATACTACAAAATAGTTAAATTCAAGCTCTGTCCACTGCATCTCATTTCTCCCTCTTAACTATTAGTCCCAATATGCACTGTCATGCTTCTCCCTCATCCAAGTCTCATTTTACACACATGGTGTTTCCTGTTGATACTCAGACGCTGTTAGCTTTGGGGTTACTGAGTCAGCCACCTCATTTCCCCTTGGTCTCCGGAAATCAGAATCAGTCCTGTGGTCTGGATTAATTTGAATACCAGGACAAACCAGCATGGACCATGATGGTGCAGTCTGTTGGTTTTGTGGGAAATTTACCTCCTTGGCAGGCCCAATCAATATCTAATGGATACAATCCGAACTATCATCTGCTATCAGATCTGTCAGCATGCCAACCTGCCTCTAATTTAACTTCCCTAGCACTCTGGCAATTCGCACCGGGTCAGCGTAGTCCCTATCAGACTTTGGTGCTCCCCGTTGGACCTGTCTTTCTGGTATGGTGAGCTCAAATTACAGCACAAAGAAAGTGAATAAATGGTCTGCTCAAAGACTGATAGACAAGGGGCTAAAGTTTTTTAACATTTACACAGAAAAAAATAGTTACAGCAATGCATGTGTTAGGCATTCAATTAGAAATATCAAAACATATAGGTTCCATAAAGCAGTGGAAAGTAAAAACTCAGTAGAAGTCTAACAATGGCAAATCTGGTGCACCTTCACAGAATGGGGAAAGTCTCCTCCTTACATGGAGAAATCTTCCTATTTTATGGGACTCCAGACAAAGGATTTCATACCTTTACTACATTAGTCAATGGTTCGGAGGGTCTTAACCAATGAGAAGAAAGCTAAGAGAGACATTTAATACAGAATACATTTGGTGATTCATCATTGTACTACCTTGGTTCAGGTGTTTCACAGCTTCTACACATAGAACATGAAATGTTACATAGTATGTTATACAGTCTGGGCTGGTTAGCTTGTCCTTAGAAAGGTACATTTCATCCGACCCAGCTGGGAAAGTCTTCTTCATGCTATAGCAAAGCCTCAAAGTTAGTAATTATAGTAGAAATTAAACAGCAGAACCATTCATATGGTGTACGGAAATGTCACATCCAAGATGGGTGACAGAAGTTAAGTTAAGTTAGCAAAAACTCCTTTTTGCATTCTACACACTAGAATTTTATCAATCACAATCTATTTTCACACTGGCAGGCTGTTGATTGATAGTGATGTAGGACCAGTGGATTGGTGGTGCAAAGGCGGAGCATAGACCAAAGGTGCTTCCTTCGATGTGTTGCTAGAAAGAACTGTGTGTGTGTGAGGGGGCGCGTCTGTGGGGTATGATGAAGCTCTACACTATTGAAGAATCGTCCCACCTATTCTGTGATTAGGGCAAGTAAGAATGGTCTACACCATGTAGCAAAACATATAATAATGAGCACTTTTTATGTGTAGTGAGGGATCATAGTGAAAAGGGGGTGCCCGGAGGTAGTCAGAGAGAATAACATCTAAATAAACTATAGTTCTAGCCCTGAATTGTTGTATACACATATGCTTGGTCGGCAGTGCAGCTGATGCAAATAACCTGTTAGATTTTTTAGGTACATTAGTGAGGCCAGGATTATATGTGGATAGTAGATATCATGGTGGCATGTAGTTGGTGTGTTGTGTAGGTGAGTTGGATGCTGGTATGGTGTGTGTAGGTATGGGCAGTGAGTAGTGTGGGTGCAATAGCATGGATCTCAGCAATCTAGGTGGGATTGTGCAAGGGATGGACTGGTAATGGCATAGGCAGTGATGTGATTGCTTCCTGTGGGGAGAGAGAGATTAATTATGATGAGTGGCTACAGGAATAAATGAATGTGCTAATGTGAACACGTTTGGACATGAGACATGATGGCAGTCAAGGTGGGCAGATGGACCGGGAGTGGTTTTGACTGGATCTGAGCCCCCATTCTTGTCTTCCATTCAGCAACCTCTTGGTTTTGATTGTGCTGAAAGCCAGTGTGTTCTGAATGAGCTGCATGTTTTATTAGGACAGCTTGACATTTACATTGCTTCATCATTAACACAAAGGCCTTTGTGAGATGCTATAGAGTCAAGATGTACATTGACAGGAAAGTGCATGGCATGAAACTATAAGCTAAGTACTTTGCACCTTGCTGTTCTGCAGGTGGCTGGGAGTGCAAGCCCTTTTGAGACCAACAGGAGATTTGTGAGGAGGCTTCCCAAGCTTGAGCATTCTGAGGCTCCACCTGCTATAAGCCCCATAACAGTGGATCTGAAGAAAGAGGTATTGCCCTTTGATATTTCTTTACTGTGCTTGTACATGTATTAATGCATCTGAGGAACTAACAAGCTGGAGAAATGCAATAATTTGCACATTAGTAATTGCAGTTCCACATAGCAAAGGGAGGAATTCGATTTTGATTGCATGCAAACTCTATATTTGTTTCTGTTTAACTAACGTTTTCAATCAATTTATTAATCAGGCTCCCATTTAGAGTAAAAAGATCAATTTCAATGAATGTGCAAACAGTAGTTTGCACACAGATCAGAATTCCGAGTAGAGCAATAATTATCGCACCGCTGTGGTTTCCCTCTATTTGATTTTGCCAGCAAAAAACCTGGCCTAATCTTAGGGGTAAAAACGTACAGTAAAATGTGATAGACATGGGACTCAGTGCACCAAGCATAAAATCCACTAATATTCTGTTTGTATGAATTAAAAACTCTGAATAAGGGGATTATTCTGTAACTGGTCAGCACCCCAACAAATCTTTACTATGTTTAGTGGGTGTGGTAGATAGCCCCCACCTCAAAAATACTCACTTTTGAAGGCTGAAACTCAGGCTTGAGAAACTGTAAGTTGAACACATACTGAGCTGTTCGCTTTACTTATTTCCTAACCTTTGTGGAAGCAAAGGCAGTATAAGAAAGTGCCTCTTTTGACCTGGTCCCCCGTCCCCTCCTCCCCTCCACACACACACACTTTTTGCCTGGTTTCTGGTTCAATTTCGACTGAAAGCGCACTGGGTCCCTGCTAAACAGGTCCCCAGTACCAGATCTCTTCCCCCCCAAAACTGTACAGTAATTTTTTCCAACTGGCAAACCTTTCGCTAGATCCCCCTAGTAAATGGTACCCCTGGTAACTAGGGCCTAGTGTACTAAAGGAAAGCCCCGGAGGGCTGCAACACGAATTGTGGCTCCCTCAGGCACCCTCTCACTAAGTGCACACAGTGCCACTTTAGCAGGTTGCGTGTCTTGGTGCAGAACCAAAATGGAAACACGACATGGCACACAGGTGGTCATTCTGACCCTGGCGGTCTTTGACCGCCAGGGCGGAGGACCGCGGGAGCACCGCCGACAGGCCGGCGGTGCTCCAATGGGGATTCCGACCGCCGCGGTAAAGCCGCGGTCGGACCGGCACCACTGGCGGGGTCCCGCCAGTGTACCGCGGCCCCATTGAATCCTCCGCGGCGGCGCAGCTTGCTGCACCGCCGCGGGGATTCCGACCCCCCCTACCGCCATCCAGATCCCGGCGGTCGGACCGCCGAGATCCGGATGGCGGTAGGGGGGGTCGCGGGGCCCCTGGGGGCCCCTGCAGTGCCCATGCCACTGGCATGGGCATTGCAGGGGCCCCCGTAAGAGGGCCCCTACATGTATTTCACTGTCTGCTGCGCAGACAGTGAAATACGCGACGGGTGCAACTGCACCCGTCGCACAGCTTCCACTCCGCCGGCTCGATTCCGAGCCGGCTTCATCGTGGAAGCCTCTTTCCCGCTGGGCTGGCTGGCGGTCTGAAGGCGACCGCCCGCCAGCCCAGCGGGAAAGTCAGAATTACCGCCGCGGTCTTTCGACCGCGGAACGGTAACCTGACGGCGGGACTTTGGCGGGCGGCCTCCGCCGCCCGCCAAGGTCAGAATGAGGGCCACAGTCTGTGTGCCCTGTACCCTTTACACTGCATGCAATATATGTAAGTCATCCCATTAGCAAGCCTTCCTGCCCTAAAGGCAGGATTTATTATATTTCATGTGAGGGCATACCTACTTGAGCAGATATATCCCTGCTATATTTTGTATTGATTCTCAGACATAGTAAGTGAACAGGGAAGCCGTTTTAAGTACATGTGCTGGACACTGGTCATTACCAGTTTTCCAACTATCTGATGGCTTTACTGAAGAGAGATATGTTTGATATCAACAATCTTGTATTAATAAACCCTCAATAAATCCAGTGATGAATTTATTATTGCATGCACTCAGAAGGCACCTTAGAGTTGCCCCCTGAAAACCTACCAAATCCTAGAGTGGACACTGACTGATCAAAGCCAGTGCAGCCACCTTAGACAGTGTTCTGGCCCCCTGAGGTGAGAGGACTCAGAACAAAGGCCTGTTCTGGGCAGAGGTGCTAGCACCTCATCCAGACAGGAAGGACATTCCAGGATGGGGAGCTTCACAGGCCTTACCACCTTTGTAATGGGACCCTAGCCTCTCTAAATGGTAGAGAATGCTGACCCCCAGTTTCTGGCTCCACCTTTGGTCTGCAGGACTGGCAGGAACGTTAGGCAAATTAAGAGGTGTGCCCACTTCTTGACAGACCCACCGTTGAGGTGAACAAGCTGAAGTCGATACTATCTTTTAAATTCCTCCATCTTGCTTGGAAGGCATGTAGGCCACCAGAGTAAGGGGGTATGCCCACTTCCCAGTGGAAGTGGTCATAAAAAGGGAGTAGTCCACCTAAAGGTGAGTAGTCCATTGGCTAGCACCTGGAATTCCCTGTAATGCCCCTAAATTCAGTAGTTAGGTGGCACCCCTGAACCCTAGAACTCAGATTCCTATTGACCTAAGAAGAGCTGGACACTACAGAGCCGCACCAGCAGAGAAGACTACAGACACCAACTGTCTTGGCCCCAGCCCTACCAGCCTATCTGCAGCCCTCGATGATCCTGCACCAAAAGACAACCTGTCCTTCAGCCCAGCAACCACCAAAGCTTTGGGAGGACTGCCTGCCTTTGAGAAAGATCAAGATCTCCCGGAAACACCATGGGTTGACCACTGCCAGACTCTACCTCAAAGCCTGCAGCTTCAAACCGAACACACCTAACCTTGACCTGCCCGGTAAGCTGTTCCTGACGCCAAAGGACATCTCTGCACTCAGAGCCCCTGGGCCTTGGGGATCTGGATCGTCGGTGTCCCTCTTTGTTCAGCCTCCTGGCCTGAGCCTGCAGCCCTTTTCCAAAACAAATCTACCCCATTTATTTGCATTGAGCTTCCGACGGTGAGTTGGTACTTTGCACCCAGCCATCCCTCTGCCGCCGAGGGTGTAAATTTGGTGCTGCCTAGTGCCCCCGTGCTTACCTCAATTCCAGGAGATTGACCCCTGACACCACTTTACTCGCCTGGGAGCAGCACATCTTTGGTTACCCCCAGTCTCCATGAGTTAACATTGGGCACCCGATGCTGTGTTGGCACTTTGTGCCACTGAGGGTGTAAGTTTGGTGCTTTCTTGTGCCCCCCGCCCATGCTTACCTGAACCCCAGGAGATAAACCCGGCTTTATTCACCTGTGAGCAGCGCATCTTCGTTTTCCCTCAGTCTCCTTTGGTTAACAAAGGGCAGTCCGACTCTGAATTTGACCTCTGCAGCGGGATGCCTCTGTGTCACTGTGAGTGCACTCTTGGTACTGATTTGAACCTTGCCTGGGTTTGACCTAAAACCATGAAGACTGGATTTGTAAGTCATGTATTTACCTGGTCTCAGATTTATTCTTTGAGTGTGTCTCATTTATTGCCTCTGAGAACAACAAATGCTTAGCACTACCCTCTGATAAGCCTAGCTGCTCGCCCACTGTATCACAAAATAGAACATTGGTCCTATCTACTTTTGCCTCTGCAATACCGATTGGGGATCCACTGAACTTTCTGCAAAGTGTACTCCATTTTATTGCACCATATAGAGAGCCAGCTTCCTACATTGGTGGAACAGTGCTGGGGTCTGCGACTTTGCATTTATACAACTTGTCAATAAGTGACTACATGAGTAAATTCAAAGATTGCCTTCAGTTAAATTACAATTTGTGAATAGTTTTTTTTTTCCAAATTCCTAAAAGTAACTGTTAGGGCCCTGGTTAGGTCCCCGTAGCTTAACTGTAAAATGTAAAAACTTACTGTAGTTAAGACTAGGAAAACGGTGTTAGGTATTTTTGTCTAACTCAAAAGGTCCTAACTCTAGTAAAATATTGAGTCCCTCAGAGCACAGGATTGTTGAGCTCGACTACACCCCTTACCTTCATCTCAAACACAGAGAACAGAGGGGCTTCTGTAAATTGTATAACATAAAACTGGCTCAAACCCTACCAGTGCAAAGCTCCAGGAGTTACTGTCAGAGTATGAGAAGACCCATCCTTCTGATGGAGCCCTTGATAATGAACATCAGGACAACTCAAGTGATGAGGAGTAAAGGGACCCTCTTCAACTTGAAATAGAGGAATCTGTATCCCAAGTGTACCCTAGGATACCCCCCGCTACTGAGGATGGCTCTGGTATCTCAAGGTCCAGAGATAGAATCTCTGAAGAAGATGCTCCCTTAGAGAGACTATCGAAGAGAGTGGATCTGGAAAACAGGATCTTAGGTATAGAAAGGGAAATAATAGAAATTAGTTTAGCACTGATGAATGATGGCAGCAATTTCATAACTAGGGACAGACTAGATCACTGTGACCTTACAATCCCCAAAGTGATTGTCCCCAAATATGAGGAAGGTGATGAGATCACTAAGTGGTTCACACCCTATGATAGGGCCTGTGTTTTCAGAAGACGGGTCAAATAGCACTGAGGAACTCTCCTTTGGGAACTGTTCTCAGGAAATTGTAGGGTTAGACTACTCACACTGAATGAGGCAGATGCAACATCCTATGATCTAATGAAGGCTACCCTGATTTGAAGGATTTGGGTTGACTCCTGAGGAGTTGTAGGAGGCTGGCCTAGTTTGTAGTGGGTACCAAAGGTACTTACACCTTATACCAGGTCCAGGTATGCCTTATTAGTGAAATGTAGTCATTGTCTAGAAGCCAGGCTGTCTAGGGGTAGATGTAGCTTAGCAGCCAAGGCTTATCTTGGAAACATGCAAAGCTCATGCAATACCACTGTAGTCCCACAGTACTTACACACATGAAAGAAAATACTCAGTGTTACAAAAATAAAGGTACTTTATTTTGGTGACACAAATGCCAAAAATATCTTAGAGACTATACTCCCTTAGGAGGTAAGTAATATACACAGTATATACACTAGATTGCAGTAATAGCTGTAAAAACAGTTAGAAAACAGTGCAAATAGTGAAAATTACATTAGTTAGAAATGGGCTAAAAATAAACTAAAATAGTGGAATGCGAAAGTCCGTTTCCCACCTAGGCAAGCGTAGTGTGTAGAGGGGTGCTGGGAGTGTAAGAAAACGCATAGGACCCACCCAGAGCCCGGGAAAGCAGAAGTAAATCACAGCAAGTTTCCTAGAAAACACAAGAGCACATGATAGATGATAATGCAAGAACCAAAAGAGACTGCAAGACACCAATGATTGATTCTTGGACCTGAAGGCCTGTGGAAGAAGGGGACCAAGTCCAAGAAGCACTGAAGAGTCCAGGGAGAACAGGATCCCCTGCTAACCCAGATGAAGGTGCAAAAGAAGAACCACCGGTGAAGAAGAACAGTCAGTACTGCACCCAAGAAGACTGATGCAGGTTCCTGGTTGGTGGAGATGGTATCTCACGCCGGATGGATGATTGCAGTCCAGTCTGCATCGCTGGATTCTGTCAACAAGCCTTGGCGCACACAAAGTACGCGGTTAGCGGAAAATGGTGCTGGCCTGGACCAGGAGGGACCTGGTGGCCTCTACCCAGGAGGCGGAGACAGAGGGGGATCTCAGCAACTCAGAGAGCCCTCAGAAGACCAGGCTGCATGCACAGGAGTCCCACAGCACGGGGACAAAGAAGGTGCAAATGGAGGCTCACGCAGCACTACACAAATGGAACCCACGCCGCCGGAGAACCACTCAAGAAGCATCGCAGGTAAGAGTGCTGGGGACCGGAGCTGTGCTGTGCACGAAGAACTTTGTGGAAGGTCGCACACAAGCCTTGGCAACTGCAAAACATGCGGTGTATGGGGGTACTGTCTTGCGTGGAAGGCAAGGTCTTACCTACACCAAAGTTGGACAGCTGGACCTTAGTACCATCAGGACCACTTCAGTGCACCACCTGTGTTGCTAGATCCACGCACCTCATCAGGACAGGGGACCCACGCTACCAGTAGTCGCTGCAGAGGGGTGCCTGCTGAAGCAGGGAAGTGACTCCTTCACTTCAACGGAGATTCCTTCGTTCTTCTGGTGAAGGCTGAAGACTGGCTGCCCTTTGAGGATGCCCGAAACAGTTGAAGTTGCTGGCAGGAGCTGAAGATACAATGTTGCAGAAGTCGTCTTTGCTTCTTTGTTGCAGTTTGTAGAGCTCCCAGAGGGTCCAGATGCAGTTTCGTCAGTAGAGGGTGAAGTAAAGGATGCAGAGGATTCATGCTGGAGTCTTGCAATTCGAATCTAAGGAAACACCCAGAGGAGCAGGCGAGGCCAGTCCTTTAGGGCAGAGGGGCCACTCCCCTCCACCTTTTGCCCTCATGAAGAGTGTCTGTCAGGCTGCACAAAGGTCAGCCTGGCCGACGCTCTTCATGTTCAGGTCAGGCAGCCAGGAGCAGACATGCACGATTTGCGCAGACTCCTGGCTGCTTGAGCTGAACTTTGCTGGGCTGAGGAGGTCACAGCTGCTATGGGCGTGACCCCCTCGTCTCAGCAAAGGTGTCTCAAGGCCCTCCCCTGCGTGATGAGGAAAGCATCACCCATTGACTTCGATCTGGGCGCTTCAGGTTTAAGCCCTGAAGCGCCCAGGGTAAGTGTCAATCAGTGACACTTTGTCAGAGAGTGGGGTGGGGTCAGCAGTCTCACTGACCCCATCCCACTCTGTGACGAGGCTGGGACTGCTGCCTTCCCTCATTGGCTGACCAAGGGCTGGCCAGTAAGGGAAGGCAGCAATCCCAACCCTCCTGGAACCTCCAAGGCTGAAGGTAAGTGTACGTGTGATCCTTTAAAATGAATGTTTGGTGCGTGCGTCCATGTTTGAATGTAATGAGTGTTGTTAATGGATGTGCGTGCATGTGTGTGTAAGAATGAGTGTGTGTGTGTGAGATCTTTTAAAATGAATTTGGTGCGTGCGTGCATGTTTGAATGTTTTGAGTGTTGTTAATAGATGTGCGTGTGTGTATGATCTTTTAAAACAAATGTTTGGTGTGTGCGTGCATGTTTTAATGTTATGAGTGTTGTTAATGGATGTGCATGCGTGTCTACGTGTGTGTGTGAAAGAGTCAGTGTGTGTGTGCTTCCTGCCTCCCCCTTCCCTCCTAAAGCTGATAGCCGCCACTCCAGAGGAGAGACCCTAAATAGCCCTGAAAGGGGGATTGGTCAGCTACATAGGTAAGCACCTATCAGGGGAGGGCTCTGACGTCACCTGCTGGCAATGCCCACTCAGATGCTCCCAGAGTGCCCCACCAACTAGAAATCCAAGATGGTAAAACCCAGGCTCACTCTGGAGGAGCTCTGGGCACCACCCCTAGGATAGTGATGGACAGGGGAGTGGTCACTCCCATTTCCTTTGTCCAGTTTCGTGCCAGAGCAGGGACTGTGGGTCCCTGAACTGGCGTAGACTGGATTATGCAAGGAGGGCACCATCTGTGCCCTTCAAAGCATTTCCAGAGGCTCTGGGAGGCTACCCCTCCCATGCCTGTAACACCTATTTCTAAAGGGAGAGTGTGTAACGCCCCTCTCCCAAAAGGATATGCTTTGTTCTGCCTTCCTGGGCTCGATTTGCTTGAGCAACAGGAGGACAGAAACCTGTCTATGAGGTGGCAGCAGCTGGGGCTGCCTGGAAAACCTCAGAAGGCTGGTATGGCAGTACTGGGAGTCCACAGTGGAGCCCCCCAGAGTGCATGGGATTGTAAAACCAATACTAGAATCAGTATTGGGGTACAATTCCCAGTTGTTAGACACCTTACATGGCCATATTCAGAGTGACCATTGTGCAGCTGTACATAGGTATTGGCATATGTTCAGTGCACGCGTAAAATGGCGTCCCCACACTCACGAAGTCCGGGAAAATGGTCCTGCATGACGTGGGGGCACCTCTGCTAGTGCAGGGGTGCCCTCACACACAGGTACTTTGCATCTAGCCTTCAGGATTGAAAGGCCTGACATATAGGTGACTTATAAGGGACCTGGTGCAGTGAAAATGGCAGTGCATTCACCATTTCACGCAGGCTGCTATGGCAGTCCTGCAGAAGCCTTTGCATGGGCTCCCTATGGGTGGCAAAAGTAATGCTGCAGCCTATAGGGATCCCCTGGAACCTCAACGCCCTGGGTACCTAAGTACCATATAATAGGGACTTATAAGGGGTGACCTGTATGCCAATGTGGGATGAAACACTGGGCTACCAGTACGCAGTGACACAATTGAGAGGAGAGAGAGCATAAGCACTGGGGTCCTGGTTAGCAGGATCCCAGTGACACAGTCAAACACACTGACATCAGGCAGAAAGTGAGGGTAACATGCTAAAAAGAGGGTACTTTCCTACAGGAGTACAGAATCAAATTCAAGGAGACTCTAAAAACTCAGTCAATGCCAGGTTGATTTTGTGGACGTCTCAGTGAAACCTGTAGAAGGCTAGTTAAACGGTAACAATGTGCATGATTATGAAGGGCTTTACAATCTAATAGTCAAAGAGCATCTGTTGAGTAATTGTGTTCAAGAAAAGTTGCACCAGTACCTGTTAGACCTAGGCCCAATTTCTGCTCAATAGTAGGGGAAGAAGGCAGACTACTGGGTCAAAACAAGGGTGACCAAGACTTCCACTGGTGGGAGGGACCACAAACAGAGTCCAAAAAGCTCCCACAATGGAAAGAGGGTAATCAAACAAAGACAAAAACAAAGAGCCTTCAAAAGGCCCCAAAAAACCTTCACAGGAGGTTGAGCCCCAAGGTGGGTACTGGGGGAAAATTGGGATCCCAGCCAGGCTTGGTGCCACACTTGAAAAACCAATGGGCACCTAACTGGAGATCTTAACTGTCCTAATAAGAAGAACGCCTCTAGTGCACCTGCAGTACCTGTAGGGGCAAGTCTCCAAATGAGATTCCAAGTAGGCCTTCACCATGTCAGTGAGCCTTCTGAGGCAACTTTAGTTTTAGAGGGTGGGGTAGATGGAGCTGCCCTGGCTATCTGGCCCAGTAGTCTGGATGAGTACAGACAACAGCCTCATTTAAATGGGATTCAAGTTGAAGCACTGAGAGACACTGGTGCCAGTGTGTAGGAAGTTGGCTCTGCATATACTATTTCAAAGTAAGAAATAGTGTCCACAGAGTCTAAGGGTTCCCCTTAGAGGTAAGATAGTGGCAAAAAGAGATAATTCTAATGCTCTATTTTGTGGTAGTGTGGTCGAGCAGTTGGCTTATCAGAGGGTAGTGTTAAGCATCTGTTGTACACACACAGGCAATAAATGAGGAACACACACTCAAAGACTGATTCCAGGCCAATAGGTTTTTATATAGAAAAAAATATTCTCTTAGTTTATTTTAAGAACCACAGGTTCAAGATTTACAAGTAATACTTTAAATGAAAGGTATTTCACTCAGGTATTCTAGGAACTTTGAATATTCACAATAGCATGTACAGTTTTGACAAAAATGGCAAAAAGCTATTTTAAAAGTGGACACAGTGCAAAATTCAACAGTTCCTGGGGGAGGTAAGTAAATGTTAAGTTCACAGGTAAGTAAAACACTTACAGGGTTCAAAGTTGGGTCCAAGGTAGCCCACCGTTGGGGGATCTAGGCAACCCCAAAGTTACCACACCAGCAGCTCAGGGCCGATCAGGTGCAGAGGTCAAAGAGGTGCCCAAAACACATAGGCTTCAATGGAAACATGGGTGCCCTGGTTCCAGCCTGCCAGCAGGTAAGTACCTGCATCCTCGGAGGGCAGACCAGGGGGGTTTTGTAAGGCACCGGGGGGGGACACAAGCAGGCACAGAAAGTACACCCTCAGCAGCACAGGGGCGGCCGGGTGCAGAGTGCAAACAGGCGTCGGGTTTTGTTTTGAAAGCAATGGGGGGACCCGGGGGTCTCTTCAACGATGCAGGCAGGCACGGGGGGCTTCTCGGGGTAGCCACCACCTGGGCTAGGCAGAGAGTGCCTCCTGCACTGGAGTTCGGTTCCTTCAGGTCCTAGGGGCTGCGGGTGCAGGGCTGGTTCCAGGCGTCGGGTTCCTTGTTACAGGCAGTCACGGTCAGGGGGAGCCTCTGGATTTCCTCTGCAGGAGTCGCTGTGGGGGCTCAGGGGGGTCAACTCTGGCTACTCAGGGGCTCGCAGTCACCGGGGAGTTCTCCCTGTAGTGTTAGTTTTCCGCAGGTCGAGCCGGGGGCATCGGGTGCAGAGTGGAAAGTTTCACGCTTCCGGCGGGAAACGCGAAGTCTTTAAAGTTGCTTCTTTGTTGCAGAAAGTTGCAGTTTGTTCAACAGGACTGCTGTTCTCAGGAGCTTCTTGGTCCTTTGGATGCAGGGCAGTCCTCTGAGTCCGCTGGTCCCTGTTGGATGCGTCGCTGTTGCAGTTTTTCGTAGAAGTAGGGAGACAGGCCAGTGGGGCTGGGGCCAAATCAGTTGTCGTCTCCGTCTTCACTGCAGGCCTTCGGGTCAGCAGTCCTTCTTCTTTAGGTTGCAGTAATCTATCTTTCTCGGTTCTGGGGGGCCCTAAATACTGAATTTAGGGGTGTGTTTAGGTCTGGGAGGGCAGTAGCCAATGGCTACTCTCCTTGAGGGTGGCTAGACCCTCTTTGTGCCTCCTCCCTGTAGGGAGGGGGGCAGATCCCTAATCCTATTGGGGGAATCCTCCATCCACAAGATGAAGGATTTCTAAAAGTAACAGTCACCTCAGCTCAGGGCACCTTAGGGGCTGTCCAGACTGGTGGGTGACTCCTCCTTGTTTTTCTAATTATCTCCTCCAGCCTTGCCGCCAAAAGTGGGAGCAGTGGCCGGAGGGGCAGGCATCTCAACTAGCTGGGATGCCCTGTGGCGCTGTAACAAAAGGGGTGAGCCTTTGAGGCTCACCACCAGGTGTTACAGTTCCTGCAGGGGGAGATGAGAAGCACCTCCACCCAGTACAGGCTTTGTTCCTGGCCACAGAGTGTCAAAGGCACTCTTCCCATGTGGCCAGCAACATGTCTGGTTTGTGGCAGGCTGGCAGAAACTAGTCAGCCCACACTGGAAGTCTGGTATGTTTTCAGAGGGCATCTCTAAGATGCCCTCTGGGTGTATTTTACAATAAATTGCACACTGGCATCAGTGTGCATTTATTGTGCTGAGAAGTTTGATACCAAACTTCCCAGTTTTCAGTGTAGCCATATGGTGCTGTGGAGTTCGTGTTTGACAAACTCCCAGACCATATACTCTTATGGCTACATTGCACTTACAATGTCTAAGGTTTTGCTTAGACACTGTAGGGGCATAGTGCTCATTCACCTATGCCCTCACCTGTGGTATAGTGTACCGTGCCTTAGGGCTGTAAGGCCTGCTAGAGGGGTGACTTACCTATGCCACAGGCAGTGTCAGGTTGGCATGGCACTCTGAGGGGACTGCCATGTCGACTTTGTCATTGTCTCCCCACCAGCACACACAAGCTGTGAAGCAGTGTGCCTGTGCTGAGTGAGGGGTCCCCAGGGTGGCATAAGATATGCTGCAGCCCTTAGAGACCTTCCCTGGCATCAGGGCCCCTGGTACCAGGGATACCAGTTACAAGGGACTTACCTGAGTGCCAGGGTTGTGCCAATTGTGGAGACAAAGGTACCATTTAGGGAAAGAACACTGGTGCTTGGGCCTGGTTAGCAGGGTCCCAGCACACTTCAAATCATAACTTAGCATCAGCAAAGGCAAAAAGGCAGGGGGTAACCATGCCAAGGAGGCATTTCCTTACACAGTGTCACAATGGTGACTAAGCAACTGGTGTCCCCCGACCAGTATCTTCCTGGAGAGACATATACTGTCCTCAGCGCTGACAATCAGGCTAAGGTCCAACCCATGGCAATGGTGTCCTTAGAATCAGGAGGGGTTACTGGCCAAAAGAAGGTGGTGATATCTCCTGCTATACCTGTCCAGTATCTGCTAGGGAACAGTTTGGAGTCCTCAGCCTGTGCTGAGGTATGAAGAAGGACCTATGCAGCTATGCTGGATGTGTAGCAAACGCAGAGCACATAGCAAGGCACAGGGTGTAAAAGTGGAGTTAGAGCCTGTAATAATGGCGCAACTCACCAAAAGACCAGCTTCCAAACAGATCACAGAGCAAGATCTCTCTCCTCAGGGAGAATAATGGCCTTAGAGGGAACTGAACCTCAGGAACTTGGGCCTTACAAGGCAGAGTTCCTAGGACCTGGGGGACTCTGTACGGAAGATGTGAGCCAGGGGCAACAAATCTCTCCACTCTAGAAGGCCTGAGGTCTGTGCCTCCTGTCAGGCCAGTGACAAGATAGGTGGACAACCAAAGGCCCCCTTAATTCTACTTCCAGTGGTTGGGGTTCCCTTTGAAGGGTTGTGATCAACATTGTTAGTCTCCTTGACCCTCCAGTAGCACCAGGGAACAGATTTATACTGTTGGTAGTGGATCATGCTGCCAGGTTCCCTGAACCAATCCCCCTAAGGACTACTATTGCCCCTGCAGTAGTTAGGGCCCTCATTGGTATTTTGACCAGAGTGGGCTTTCTTAATGAGGTGGTGTCAGACAGAATTACCAACATCATGGCTATCTGAAGCACATATGGGCTGAATGTAGTATGACCTATAAGTTTACACTCCATATCACCCCCAGTCCAATGGTCTTGTTGAGAGATTTAACAAGACTCTCAATGGCATGATTGGTGGGCTCTCTGAAAGACTCAGAAGGAGACAGGATGTCCTACTTAAATGCCTGCTTTTTGACTACAGAGAAGTGCCACAGAAGGGAGTGGGTTTCTCTCCATTTGAACTTTTGTTTGGGCATCCTGTTAGGGGACCACTTTGTATTGTAAAGGAAGGATGGAAGAGACCTTCAAGAGAGCCTAAGCAGGACAAACTGGATTATATGCTTGGCCTCTATTCAAGGATGGTTGATTACATCAAAAAAGCAAACAAAAACATTGAGGCCAGCCAAGAGCTCCAGAAGCTCTGGTTTGACCACAACGCTGCACTGGTTGTATACCAATGAGGGCAGAAGGTATGGGTGTTGGAGGATGTGGTCCCTAGGGCCCTCAAAGTAGAGAGAACCCTACCCCATCCTAGAGAAGAAAGGGGAAGACACTTGTCTGGTAGACTTTGGCAGTTGCAGGAAACCCAAGAGGGTAATCCATATAAACCGCCTGAATCCCTACCATGACCAAGCTCAGATGATCATACTTATGGTCACAGATGTGGGACAGGAAACTGAGAGTGAGTCCTCCCCAGCAATCTCAAGGATGGCTTAGTTGAGGAAGTGGTGTTTTTAGACACCCTCTCTGACCACCAGCAGACTGACTGCAGGGCGGTCTTGCACCAGTTTGCTGAACCCTTCTCCTTGACCCATGGCAGAACCACCTGATGTGCCCATGATGTGGACACTGGAGATAGTTTGTCTGTCTAAACAAAATCTACAGACAATCTGACCATGTCAAGGAGAGCATCAAAACTGAGGTCAGAAAGATTCTGGAACTGGGAGTCATTGAGGACTCAGAAAGCCCCCGGGCCACCCTAGTCATCACAGTCCCAAACTTCATTCCCAGGTTAGAAAGAAAGAGAGAAGGCTCTCTGTGGACTTCAGGGGTCTCAATGCAATGACCAAGAAAGATGCCCACCCAATTCCAGGAGCAGATGAACTCACCAACAGATTAGGAACAACCAAATATCTGAGTACTTTTGATCTTACATCAGGGTATTCGTGGAGGAAAAGAAAGGTCTGCATTCTCCACTCCTGGTGGGCATTGGCAGTTCACTGTTATGCCCTTTGGTCTGAAGAATGCCCCTGTCACCTTCCAGAGGTTGATGAATAAAGTCCTTGCTGGGTTCGGAGGCTTTAGTGCAGTGGTATTGCTGTCTTCAGCTCTACCTGACAGGATAACCTGATCCACCTCAGAAAGGTCCTTGAGGTTCTCAAATCTGCAGGCCGCACTATCAAGGCAAGCAAGTGCCAGATAGAGGAGGGTCAGGTTGTATACTTGGGACACCTGATAGGTGGGGCCAAGTTTAACCACTCCAACCCAAGAGTCAGAATGTTTTGGACTGGGAAGCTCCAACAACCCAGACCCTAGTCAGAGGATTGACCTGACTAGGTATGACAGAAGATTTGTGCAGGGCCATGGCACCATTGTGGCACCCCTCATAGAATTCACATCGAAAAAGATGCCCAAAAAAGGTAAACTGGGCAGCCAGCTGTCAGAAGGCCTTTGACACTCTGAAGAAGCAATGTGCTCAGCACCTGTTCTAAATGCTCCAGGTTACTCTAAACAGTTTATTGTGCAGACAAATGCCTCTGAAAATGACATAGGAGCAGTCCTGTCCCAGCTCAGTAATGGTGGCTGTGACCAACTTGTTGCTTCTATTAGCAGGAGGTTAACTCCCGAAGAGCAGCTTTGGAGTGCCATTGAGAGGGAAGCCTGCGTTGTGATTTCGTCCCTGAACAAGCTGAGACCATACTTGTCTGGTTCTCACTTCTTAGTTCAAATTGACCACAGGCCTCTCTGACGGCTGATGCAAATGAAAGGTTAAAACTTCAAACTGTTAAGGTGGTCCAGCTCCCTACAGGGGAATATACTTTACAGTGGAACACAGACCCGGGACTGACCATGCCAATGTAGATGGCCGTTCCAGGTTCTTTCACTTAAAGGATGAAGACTCTCCTGGAAAGGTTTAGTTTAATCCTCTTTCATTTGGGAGGGGATCATGTAGAAAGCTCTTATTTTGACATGGTCACCCCCACACTTTCTGCCTGGTTTCTGGTGCAATTTCAACTGAAAGTGCACTAGGTCCCTCCTAAACTGGTCCCCAATGCCAGATCTCTTTCCCCCAAAATTGCTCAGTCATTTTTCCAAATTGGCAAGACTTTAGCTACCACTATGAGTCCCTAGTAAATGGTACTCCTGGTACCTAGGGTATGTTGTAGTAAAAGAAGGCCTCTGAGGGCTGCAGCATGAATTGTGCCACCCTTAGTGACCCTCTCACTTAGTGCACACAACGCCTCTTTTTCAGGATATGAGTCTTGACGCTGAACTAAAATGAAAACACGGTATGGCACACAGCCTGTGTGCCCTTTCCACTGCATGCAATATATGTAAATCACTCCTCTAGCAGGCTTTCCAGCCTTAAAGGCAGGGTGCATCATATAACATGTGAGGGCATGCCTTCATGTGCAATACCTTGTCTAGGCACGATAGGCATTCCAGGGCGAGGAGCTTCAAAGGCCTTGCTGCCTTTGTAATGTGACCCAGGCCTCTCCAAATGGTAGAGAAGGCCGACCCCCAGTTCCTGGCTCCACTTGTGGCAGAAGGACTGGTGGGAAAGTAAGCAGATTGGGAGGTGTGCCCACTTCATGCCAGATCCATGGCTAAGGTGGACGAGCTGAAGTCAACACTACCTTTTAAATCCTCAATCTTCTATAGAAGGAATGTAGGCCACTAGGGTTAGAGTTAAGGTTATGCCCACTTTCAAACGGAAGTGGTCATTTAAAAGGTGTAGTCTCCCTAAAGGTGACTAGCCCATTGGCTACCACCTGGCACTCCCTCTAACACACCTAAATCCAGTATTTAGGTGGCACCCCTGAACCCTAGAACTCAGATTCCTGAGAACCTAAGAAGAGCTGGACATTACAGAGTCGCACCAGCAGAAAAGACTACAGACAGCAACTGACATGGCCCCAGCCCTACCTGCCTGTCTGCAGCCCTCAACGATTCAGCACCAAAAGATTACCTGTCCTGCAGCCTAGTGACCTCCAAATCTTTTGGAGGACTGTCTGCCTTCGACAAAGATCAGGGTCTCCCAAGAACAGTGTTCCTGTTAAAGGATAAACCAACTTAAAAAAAACAGAGCTCTGCCTTGAGGAACTGCGAACCCACCTCCGGATCCACCTATGCACCCATCCCCCTTGACCCAAGTGCAAGTGGCCCACCGGTCCTGTGAAGGTTTCCCAGTGATTCTAAGTCCACTGTGAGCTGATCCCTGCTGGACTCTGCTTCAGAGCCTGCAGCCTCAAACCAAAGACTTCCCCTGACCGCACCTGCCCAGTAAGCTGTTCCCAGTGCCAAAAGACAACCCTGCACCGGAGCCCCTGAGCCTTGTAGAGCTTGACCGGCAGTGTCTCTGCATCCCCTAGCATCAGAACTTACCTGTGCAGCTGTGGGTTTTCTTTGTTCAGCCTCCAGTACTGAGCCTGCAGTATTTTTCCAAAACTGGTCTACCACATTGATTTGCATTGGGCACCCAACGCTGTGTTGGCACTCTGCACCCGGCCGCCCAATTGCCGCTGAGGGTGTAAGTTTGGTGCGTCCTTGTGGCCCCCTCTTGTGCCAACTTCAGCCCTAGGAGATTGAACTTTGACACCAATTTACTCACCCAGCAGCAGCACATCTTTGTTCACCCCCAGTCTCCATTGGTTAACATTGGGCACCCAATTCGGATTTTGAACTCTGCACCCGGCCGCACCTGTGCCGCTGGGGTTGTGCTTTTGGTACTGATTTAAACCTTTTCTGGTATTCATCTAAAACCCCAAAGACTGAATTTGTAAGTCGTGTACTTACCTGCAAAACTGTACGCTTGTTTTCCTCCTATAGGTTAACATTGCTGAACTGAAAAATTGCACTGTGTTGATTTTTGAAACTGCAAAGTATCTATGCTTGTAAATCTACTTACCTGGTTATGAAGTTCCTGGGTTTGAAACGTATATAAAAAGAAATGTTATTTTTCTAAAGTGGTCTTGGATTTATTCTTTGAGTGTATGTCTCATTTATTGCCTTTGTGAGTACAACGAATGCTTAGCACTAACTAGCCTCTGATGAGCCTGACTGCTCGCCCACACTACCACAAACTAGAGCCTTAGTCCTATCTACTTTTGCCTCTGCAATACCAATTGGGGGTTCACTGGACTCCCTGCACAGTGTACTCCATTTTCATGCACTATATAGAGAGCCAGCTTCCTACGGGCAGTGTCTATAATCATTTGGCTCAGTTCCAGAACAGATTAAATACAAAATCGTGCCATTTTTTAAAAGCCATAATTTATCAACAATATTCATGATGTCTGGTAAATAAGCAACAAAAATCAAACTGGTTGAAATTTTGGTGGACATTCTAGAAATGATAGAAGATATTCAAGCAACAAATCTTGTTTTTGCATTTGATCCTTGGATCTAGTTAAGCGCAGACGTTTACTGTGTAGTAACATTATAGCTACATCATTTATCAAACATTTGATAAGCAAAGGAGTGCAAGAGACAAGAGGATGTGTGTGCCTTCCGCTTCTTTTCAGTAGGCTTCTCCTATTCTAGACCACAATCATGTTCATAGCTGAGCTGGTTGTAAAACACACTGGCAGGAATGATGTCAGAAGAACTGGTGAAAAAGAATAGTCTCTCCAGTTGAGGGTTCTCTCAACTTTCAAGCTGGAGTGAGTCCTGCCATCAGGAAAGGCCCTATCCCCACACTCTAAAGGAGGGTTATATGAGAGCTGCTTGATGGACAGCCATCATATTTCGTGACAGTCCCCTTACCGACCACCAGTAAACCCAGCTAAGTTTGGAATTCATGGGGGAGTAAGTCATTTTCATAAAAGAGGTGCATTGTGCATCTAGAGGAGATGTGAGTGTAGGAAAGTACCCTCTTTTTGGCATGTTACCCCCAATTTCTGCATGGTGTCAGTGTGTTTGATTGTGTCACTGGAGTCCTGCTAACCAGGACCCCAGTGCTTATGCTCTCTCTACTCTCAAATTTGTCATTACATACTGACAACCCAGTATTTAATCCCAAATTGGCATCCTGGTGCCCCCTTATAAGGTACATGGTACATTAGGGTTCCTGGGGATCCCCATGGGTTGCAGCATTACTTTTGCCACCCATAGGGAGCCCATGCAAAGGCTTCTACCGGACTGCTATTGCAGCCTGTGTGAAATGGTGCATGCACCATTTCACAGCCATTTACACTGCAGCAGGTCACTTATAAGTCACCTATATGTCAGGCCCTCCAACCCTGAAGGCTGGGTGCAAAGTATCTGTGAGTGAGGGCACCCCTGCACTAGCAGAGGTGCCCCCACGTCGTCCAAGACCATTTTCTCAGGCTTCGTGAGTGTGGGGATGCCACTTTACACGTGCATTGGAGATAGGTCAATACCTATGTCCAGTTTCACAATGGTAACTCTGAATATGGCCATGTAAGGTGTCTAACAACTGGGAATTGTAGCCCAAAACTGATTCTAGAATTGGTTTTACAATCCCATACACTCTGGGGGCTCCACAGTGGACCAGCCCTGTGAGGTTTTCTAGGCAGCCCCAGTTGCTGCCCACCTGTTGGTCAAGCAGCTTGAGCCCAGGAAGGCAGAACAAAGCATTTCCTTTGGGAGAGGGGTGTTACACCCTCTCCCTTTGGAAATAGGTGTTACAGGCATGGGAGGGGTAGCCTCCCAGAACCTCTGGAAATACTCTGAAGGGCATGGTGCACTCCTTGCATAATCCAGTCTACACCGTTTCAGGGACCCCAAGTCCCTGCTCTGGCACAAAACTGGACAAAGGAAAGTCAAGTGACCCTCTCCTGTCCCCCAGGGGTGGTGCCCAGAGCTCCTCCAGAGTGTTCCTGGGTTTTGCCATCTTGGATTCCTAGGTGGTGGGGCACCTTGGGAGCATCTGAGTGGCCAGTGCCAGCAGGTGACATCAGAGCCCTCCCCTAATAGGTGCTTACCTGTGTAGCTGACCAATCCCCCTTTCAGGGCTATTTAGGGTCTCTCTCCAGGGTGTTTCCTCAGATTCAGATTGCAAGACTCCAGCAGGAATCCTCTGCATTCTTTACTTCACCCTCTACTGACGAAACTGTATCTGGACCCTCTGGGAACTCTACAAACTGCAACAAAGAAGCAAAGACAACTTCTGCAACATTGTATCTTCAGCTCCTGCCAGCAACTGCAACTGTTTCCAGGTCTTGCATCCTCCAAGGACTGCCTGTCTTCAGCCTGCACCAGAAGCACCTAAGGAATCTCCCTTGAAGTGAAGGAGTCACTTCCCTGCTTCAGCAGGCACCCCCTCTGCAGCCATGACTGGTGGCGTGGTTACCCTGTCCTGACCAAGTGCGTGGATCCAGCAACGCAGGTGGTGGACTGAAGCTGTCCCAACAGTCCTAAGGTCCAGATGTCCAACTTTGGTGGAGGTAAGAGCTTACCTTCCAACCAAGACAGTACCCCCATGCACTGCGTGATTTGCAGTTGCCAAGACCTTCTACAAGGTGCACATCACAGCTCTGGCCCCCAGCACTCCTTTCTGCAATGCACAGCTTCCTGAGTTGTTCTCCGGCAGTGTGGGATCTCTTTGTTGTTGTGCTGCGTGGGCCTCCATTTGCACCTTCTTTATCCTCGTGCTGTGGGACTCCTGTGCATATTGCCAAATCTTCTGAGGGCTCTCTGAGTTGCTGAGAGCCCCCTCTGTCTCCCTCTTCTGGGTAGAATCCACCAGGTTCCTCCTGGTCCCGGGCAGCACCATTTTCCGCTAACCACAAGCTTTGCATGTGCCAAGGCTTGTTGGCAGAATCCAGTGACGCAAACTAGACTGCAAACTGACTTCTTGTGTGTTCTAGGAAACTTATTGTGATTTACTCCTGTTTTCCTGGGCTCTGGGGTTGGGTTCTAGTACTCACCTTTGGTGTTTTCTTACACTTCCAGCACCCCTCTACACAGTACACTTGCCTAGGTGGGAAACCAACTTTCGCATTCCACTATTTTAGTATATGGTTTGCGTTCCCATTGCAACCTATTGTGATTTTCACAATTTGCACTTTTTTCTGTTTGTACAGCTATTTCTGCATTCTAATGTATATATTGTGTTTAATCCTCACCTCCTAAGGGAGTATAGTCTCCAAGGTTTTTTTGGCATTGTGTCACTAAAAATAACGTACCTTTATTTTTGTAAGCCTGAGTATTTTCTTTCATGTGTGTGAGTACTGTGTGACTACAGTGGTACTGAACGAGCTTTGCATGTCTCCTAGATAAGCCTTAGCTACTCAGCTACAGCTACCCCTAGACAGTCTGGCTTCTAGACACTGACTGCATTTCACTAATAAGGGATAACTAGACCTGGTAAAAGGTGTAAGTACCTTTGGTCCCCACTACAAACCAGGCCAGCTTCCTACAGTGAGCACCTGTAGCAGACAGAAATGACCATCTGTAGAAATATAAATTTCCCTGTGATACAATTATTATTAGTCAGGGGCTGAGCATTAAGTGTTCCCTTTTAATAACCTTTCATCAGTTTTCTACCTTAGATGCAAAAAATTCAGATTTTTGGCAGAGGAGGTATCCAGTTCCCTTATTCTCTTTTTTCTAAATGGCAGAGGACCTGCAGTGTCTACTTCACAGATCCCGTGCTTCCCATGCCACTGGATTCAAGCTAGCCTGGCTGATGAGGGGTGAAACCCCAAAACCGGTCCCAGGATGCTTGTTTCCGGTCCAGTGAGGACCTGGCTTGGCAGTTCGGTCTGGACTGTTCCCATGAGGAACAGGGTCAAGACTGATTTGCATATGGCTGGGTCCAAACTGGGGTGGCATGGTGAGCAAAAGAACAATGGATTAAACCCAGATCTATGACTGGGGGTGAGTGTTTGACAATGTTCAGCATTCCGTCCATCACTTGTTGTTTTTGCTTTGTCGCCCTAAGTGGGAAGGGTATGCCCAGACGTGGGTCCCGTGCTTCCCATGCCACTGGATTCAAGCTAGCCTGGCTGATGAGGGGTGAAACCCCGAAACCGGTCCCAGGATGCTTGTTTCCGGTCCAGTGAGGACCTGGCTTGGCAGTTCGGTCTGGACTGTTCCCATGAGGAACAGGGTCAAGACTGATTTGCATATGGCTGGGTCCAAACTGGGGTGGCATGGTGAGCAAAAGAACGATGGATTAAACCCAGATCTATGACTGGGGGTGAGTGTTTGACAATGTTCAGCATTCCGTCCATCACTTGTTGTTTTTGCTTTGTCGCCCTAAGTGGGAAGGGTATGCCCAGACGTGGGTCCCGTGCTTCCCATGCCACTGGATTCAAGCTAGCCTGGCTGATGAGGGGTGAAACCCCGAAACCGGTCCCAGGATGCTTGTTTCCGGTCCAGTGAGGACCTGGCTTGGCAGTTCGGTCTGGACTGTTCCCATGAGGAACAGGGTCAAGACTGATTTGCATATGGCTGGGTCCAAACTGGGGTGGCATGGAGAGCAAACAAACGATGGATTAAACCCAGATCTATGACTGGGGGTGAGTGTTTGACAATGTTCAGCATTCCGTCCATCACTTGTTGTTTTTGCTTTGTCGCCCTAAGTGGGAAGGGTATGCCCAGACGTGGGTCCCGTGCTTCCCATGCCACTGGATTCAAGCTAGCCTGGCTGATGAGGGGTGAAACCCCGAAACCGGTCCCAGGATGCTTGTTTCCGGTCCAGTGAGGACCTGGCTTGGCAGTTCGGTCTGGACTGTTCCCATGAGGAACAGGGTCAAGACTGATTTGCATATGGCTGGGTCCAAACTGGGGTGGCATGGTGAGCAAAAGAACGATGGATTAAACCCAGATCTATGACTGGGGGTGAGTGTTTGACAATGTTCAGCATTCCGTCCATCACTTGTTGTTTTTACTTCACAGACCTTTCATTTACTTTGCTTTGTAGAATGGTATTGTTCCCTTTACTCTAGCTACCTTTACCATTTCACCTTTTTATGTACTTCTTCTACATTAGCTTTTGAAATGAACAATTTCTCTGCACGGTATAGGACATGTACCCCTGCCCTGATTGGCCAACTGTATTGTGTCGGACTCCATAATGCAAATTTATGTTGTCATGTGCAAACATGGAAGATGCGCGTGCGCCATGACATCAGCCTGTCTCAATGATTGTGGGCTTGTTGGACCAGGAGGGGGCCGCTAAAGTGGGGAAGGGCGTGGTACAGGAAAGACCAGTGCTGTGCAGTGAATATTTGGTGAGTGTGGGTGCTGGGTATATGTATACCTATGGGGGATACATTGTATGAGAGATGTAATACTGTGCAGTGCATGTACAAGAGAAACATTTGAAGGGGGCGTATGTGTGCTTGCAAGAAAAGCAGTACATAAACGGTGAAGTGTGGTGCAGTGCACACAGAATTAATGTGTGTGCTGAGCATATGTGCTTCTGTGATGGCACAATGCATGGAGTTAACAGTAATGGATAGTATACCTGCCATTTCCATGCAATTAGTGCAGGGTTGTCTGTATTGGTACATTACATGGAGGATTCTGGGTTCCATTTTGGGAAGCACAGGCCTGCCTGGTGAAGACATGAGTAGCGGAATCCCCACAGACAGATTTGTGTGTTCCTCAAATCCTGTGAGCTAAATGGGACACACTGAAGGAAGGAAGAGAGAGACTCCCCCCTGTATAATTTAAAAGGATGCTCTTTGATTCTCTGATGGGTTACAAGGAAAGGGCTGGACACATCCCAGGAAGGAGATGGGGCCGATAAAGGAATAAAAAAGAGTTGGGCTGGGAACCTGGGATTAACCTTTTGATGCACAGATCACTGTGGCTGACAACCAGATGTGAACTCGAATCACTCCCACGGCCTGTGTTGTGGGACTATCAACTTCAGAGTATCTACTGCTGTAACGGACAAACCTTTCATGAGGAAGAAAAGAGAGAAAAGTATACATTTGAAAAGAAGCAGAACCCAATTAGAAAACTTCAAAGACCCAGACTCCAGATCACATTTGGCAACTGGATATGGAAGATAAAAAGAGGAGGTTGAGGCCCTAAAACTGGTTATTTGCCAAGCAGTCAGATAGGCTGTGTGAGGAGGGGAAGCTCTGCAAAACATCTGTCTTTGACCATAACTGGTGGCCAAGGCCTGCTAGTCTCCGTGCTGGTTATGGGAACATCACCTACGGAAACCAAGACTACCTGCCCTGGAGCCTGGAACTTCAGCATCTGTCTGCTTGCCAAGAGCCCTGTGTGGAAGAAGAGAGCATTGGAGGGAGCGAGGTCCAGTGCGTCGTCCTGCAGAGAGGACTCTCAGTCAGGAGATTGCTGTACGCTAAATACATCATTGCCTTTGTGCAGGATTGAATCAGAGGCCCAGCTATACCAGGAGAGTGCTGCTGGGGACTGAGCCATGAATTGAGTGCCCTGTAGAGGATGAAAAGCTCGTACTACATCATTGTGGTGACCATGTATGCTAGAGAGGGCCACCATTGAAATGACTGTGCAGACAAAGCACCAAAACTTGTGTGCACCTTAGCAGTGACCTCCTATGCCAAGAAGGGCCTCGGTGATATAGGTGGCTGCACCAGAGAAGTTGACACCTTTCAAGTCTTGCTAACGGGTCTTGTGGCAACCCCGTATGCCAGGAGAGGCTGACGGTACTGAATAATGCCAAGTTTGGGCCGGCACTCAGGAACACTGAATCTGCGGCCTAATGGTTGAAATGAGCACTGAGATCTGCCTCCTGACCTGCCCCATGGACTTCAGAGGACACAAAGAGGACTTTGCTCCATTGTTGGTAACCGGTCGGGAGCAAATAGATCCACCCCCTCCCCCAAACTGAATTCACCATACCAATGGAAGCCTAGAACACCTCCTATCACTGTTGAGGCTACTGCACCATTCAGGAAAGAACCTGTGTCTACAAGGTAATGCCACGTGTCCCATATGCATCCTAATTTGACTGAGTAGATCTGGAAAAGAGCAAGTGCCTGTTGTCGGGGAACCTGCTGAAATGCTAAATGCTTCTATGCTACTGGAGCAGGTAAGACTTGATATTGGCCAGTCGGGCCTGAGGGACTCACAGATGGTGCTAGACACGCAGACAATTTTGACTATTTCCTAAGAGTCAGAGTCGACTCATGAGTAAGGCCTACTAGTGAGCATTCCCTGGATGCGTCCACCAGTGAATTGGGAATAACTCCAACTACATCACCAGGAAGAGGGTGGGAGAGGGATTTGCCAGAGAAACACTAAAGCCTCAACCTCAAGAGGATTGTTTTACTTGCGTACGAATGTTGTAAAACCTCTTTGAATGCATAGAGTTAGAAATCAAATACTTCTAATCAGTATAAAAAAAAAAGTATTTGACTGGACATTGTTAGACCTGATAGCTTAGGGGTGGCCATCCCCCAACATTTTGCCTGCCTCCCTCCACATTTCTGACAATGTTTTTGCTGGTTTTAAGACTCTGTCGACTTTACCACTGCTAACTAGTGCTAAAGTGCATGTGCTCTCTCCCCTAAACATGGTAACACTGGTTCCTACCCAATTGACACACTTAATTTACTTGTGCGTCCCTAATAAAGTGCACTGCATGTGCCCAGGGCCTGTAAATTAAAAGCTACTAGTGGGCCTGCAGCACTGATTGTGCCACCCACATAAGTAACCCCTTAACCATGTCTCAGTCCTGCCATTGCAAGACCTGTGTGTGCAGTTTCACTGCCACTTCGACGTGGCATTTAAAACTACTTGCCAAGCCGTAAACTTCCCTTTTTCTACATATGTCACCCATAAGGTAGGCCCTAGGTAACCCCTAGAGCAGGGTGCTATGTAAGTAAAAGGCAGGGCATGCATCTGTGTGTTTTACATGTCTTGGTAGTGGAAAACTCACAAAGTCGTTTTCCACTATTGTGAGGCCTGCTCCTCTCATAGACTAGCATTAGAACTGCCCTCATATACATTTGAGTGGTAGATTCTGATCTGGAAGGAGTAGCCAGGTCATATTTCGTACGGCCAGAATGGTAATAGAATATCCTGCTTACCGGCGAGGTTGGATTTAATAATACTATTTTAGAAATGTCACTTTTAGAATGTGGGCATTTCTCTGAACATACTGCTATCTGTGCCTTACAACCTGTCTCCAATCCAAGTCTGGCCTGTGCATGCCATCCAGACAACCACCAACACAAGACAGTCACTCATATCTGCATTCATCTGCATACAGAATGGGTCTTCCTGGGCAGGAAGGGTGGAGGGGCTCACACTTACATTTCAGAGGCCAGTGGCCTGTCCTCACACAAAGAAATGATAACCCCCCCACAGGTACCCTGGCAGACAGGACTGGGCTGAAAGGGCAACTTGCGCACTTCAAATACTCAAAAATGCGTTTGAAGTTTCCCCCACTTCAAAGGCATTTTTGAGTATATAAACTGGGTCTCCGACTCCACCAGATCAGACTATTCTGGATCTACACCTGAACTCTGTCAGAGGAGCTGCCTGGCTTCCCAAAGGACTCGTCTGGACTGCTTTGCCGAGAAGGACTTCTGCCCTGCGGTTACCCTGCTGCCTGTTGGCCTCTGACTGTGCTGGAGGGGCTCTCCCTTCCCCAAAAGTGCTCTCCAAGAGCTTTGTTTGCTCTTTCCTCCTGTTCTGAAGTCTCAGGGACAGCAAAGACGTCATCTACTGGCTTTTAGCTAGTTTTCCGATGTCAGCGATGCATGGAACAACTTTAGCGATGCCAGCCCTGATGCCGCAGCCTGCTCCCGGTCCGTGGATATTGCTGAATGCAACACATGTGGTTATGAGGACATAGAAGTTGATAGAAGATCTTTGATAAGGCGATCTATAGTGGATTTGAATCTTTTGCAACAAATCTGCAGATGGTGCTAAAACTTTGGACTTGATGTCAATTTTGTGTTGGACAATAATGATCAATATGGGGTGGGAGTCATTGATCCAGGTGACAAAAATAGTGTCAGTGATCTCTTGATTAATGTCTTTGCAAATGTCAAGGCAGTAAAATATTTTAGAGGGGGTATATGACAGAAGAGACATGCTGTGTGACAGGGTAACAACAAGGATATAGAAGGAAAGTTTGGGATATCTGAGGAGACGTAAGGAGCCAAATTTCAGGTCCCAGGAAGCAAGGGAGTTACTAAATCTGCCCATAAATCCTAGTGGATTCTAGTTGGCCGTGAAACATGTGTTTTTGGCCGTCAAACGTGTTTTTATGCAGGGAGTAGGGTTGGGTGTACAATGAGGTTTGCACATGTGCCTAATTAATGTTAGTGCTGACAGGGTGTTGGTTGATAATGATGTAGAATCAGCGAATTGATGCAAAGGTGCTACATAACCCAAAGGTGCTTCCTTCAATATGTTGCTGGAAGGAACTATATATGGGGGGGTGTCAGTGGGGTATGCTGAAGCTCTCCACTCTTGAAGAAAAGGCCCATCAATTAGTCTGTGATCAGAGCATGTAAGAATGGTCTACACCATATAGTAAATTATGCAGCTTTAGGGCTTTTTATGAGTAATGAGTGATCTTGATTAGAGTGAAAGAGGTTTCCTGGGGTTTGCCACAAAAAATACTATGTAACAGATTATAGTACTAGCACTGTAATGTTGCTTACACATATGCTTGGTCATCCGTGTAGCAGGGCCAAATCCTAAATGATTTCTTGCGTGCACTAGTGGGGATAGTGGATATCATGGTGGCATGTAGTCAATGTGTTACGTGGGTGAGTTGACTGCCAGTATGCTGTGTGTAGGAAGGATCAGTGAGTGATGTGGGTGCAGATGCATGGAATGTAGCTATGTTGGAGGGATGGTGTAAGGGATAGAGTGTCTGATAAGGGCATAGGTGGTGATGTGGATTAAAGTCTGTTGGGAATGAGTGGTTAAATATGAGTGGATACAGGGATGAGTCGGTGTACACAATGTTTTGGGACATGTAACATGATGGCAGTCAACTGTGGCAGATGGACCGAGAGTGGAGTCTCTATTTTTGTTTTCCATTCAGCGAACTCTTGGTTGTGCTGAAGGCCAATTTGTGTTCATTGAGCTGCATGTGTCCTTTGGAACAGTTTCTCATTTATTCTGCTTTATCACTAACATAAAAGGCCTTTGTGAGATGATTTAGAATCAAGATGAACATTGACAGGAAAGTAGATGGTATGAACTTATAATCTAAATACTTTGCACCCTGCTCTTCTTCAGGTGGCTTGCAACACAATAGCCCTGGAGGCTAACAGAAGATTTGTTAGAAGGCTTCCCCCCCTTGAACATCCTGTGGCCCCACCTGCCATAAGCCCCCCAATAATGGATCATAAAAAAAAGGTATTGCCTTTTGATATTCCTTTATTGTGCATGTAAATGTACTGATGTATATGAGGAACCCACTGGTTGGGCAAATACAGCAATATGCACATTAATTATTGTTATTCCAAACAGTAAAGGATGAAAAATGATTTCAGTTGCAAACAAACTCCTTAATTATTTCTTATTAACTAAAGTTGACAATTAATTTATTAATCAGGCACTCACTTGGAGTTAAGGGATCAATATCAATCAATGGGCAAACAGGAGTTTGAGCAGGGATTGGAATTTTGTGTAGTGCTGTTTTCCTTTATTTGATTTTGCAAACAAAAAACCCTGGCAAAATCTTATGGAGAAAAATGTATGGTAAAATGTAATAGATGTGGGGATCAGTCCACTAAACATCAACTCCTCAAATAACTGTCTATGTTTGCTTGAAAAACTCAGAATAAAATGTTTGTATTGCAGCTGGTTTATACCCAGAGGGTTACTTTATTTACCGGGTGTGGTAGATAGCCCACACCACCCAGCCCTCACTTTGGAATTCTTAAAATCAGGGCCTTAGAAAGCAAAATGTTTGCCAGTTTGGTGAGAGTTCTAGAAATTACGGAAGATAGTAAAAAAAAAAATTGTGTTTTTTTACATTTGGCCCTTTTGTCTGGATAAGCACAACAGTTTCTTGTGTAGTAAAGCTACACCATCTGACAAGCATTTGACAACCAAAGGGGTGCAAAAGACAGGAGGATGTGGTTCTCTGCCACTTCTTTTCAGTAGGGATCCTGTGGTCTGGTGCTAGGTGGTAGGAAGTACTTCAGTGAAAAAGGTAGCTGCAGGACTTCTTAGCCATAGCTTCAATATGAACCTCTCAGCACATATTTATTTAACTTATATTTTCAGGAGGAAAGAATCCCCAAAGTGGTAATCTTTCACTGGGAACAAATAGCTAATGTCCCTAAAGTTCTACGACTTTTCTCTGGGTGTGTGAAATTGTAATTTCTTTTAGCGCAATCATGCTATATTATGTGAAATTCGGATCAGGCATTTAGCACTTTGGGCCTGATTTAGAGTTTGGTGGAGGGGGTTACTCCATTACAAACGTGTTGGATATCTTGTCTGCCTTATTATTTTCCCGTAATATCCTATGGAAACTGTAATATGGCAGAAGGGATATCCATTACGTTTGTGATGGAGTAACCGGTCTGCCAAACTCTAAATCAGGCCCCATGTTTTAGCTCAAAATGCGCCCTCATATCCATTTGGGGCTTGAGTACACATTTATGTGTTAAAAAATATAGCACAAAAAACACAAGTATTGCAAACAATCTCCTCTCACATTCTATTAATTTACACTGTTGCTATACAGGATGGAAGTCCCCGCCCTTACTAGGCCCAAGGCAGACGAACCTTGGCCATAAGTAAGAAATAATCAGGAACTGTAAATCAACATCAATTCATTCATCACAGTTTCAATTTCAATCAATGATAATGATGAGAATTGGTATGAGTTTCAAAGCTTTATTTAAACTCTTTTAGTAAGTACATCTTTATTGATAATCATCAGAGAAAATCAGTCAATTAATCAATAAAAATCATTAATATCAGAACAAATGCATAAAGCGTGTTCCATAAAGAAAACAACCCTATTCTAAGCTTTGGAGAATGAGAAAAATGTATCAGTCAGAACCCTTAAAGAACTCAAAATTCGGGTGGTGAAAGCATGAAGCTCTTAGCTTTAAATCTCAAATCATAAAGCGGAATTTCCCATAAAGAGAGGTTCAAGAAACTCAGTAGAGTCTCAAAGAAGCATAGTTTAGGCAAGGGAAATAAAGGGTCCTCAGAATGAATCTGAGAAGCTTCTGCAAAGGGCTCTTCGGAGAGTCTGGAATCGGCAAACCAGATATGCAGGATCTCCTAGCCTACACTTGAAACACACATTTTTATAATATTTTTTCTCAACAAATAGTAGCAGATCTCAGTTGTCTCTTCCAGTCAGCACACAGTGTCATCATGGGAACAGGAAAGCTTCCATCATCTAAGCAGTCTAAAGACAGTGACTAACAGAAAATAAGCTTTTACAAACAAACATTTTATGTACATTTAGCAAGTCGGGGTATGATTCCCAACATTCACTTACTAAAATACAAAAACCGATTCATTGTTAGGATTCTACATCATTACATGAGGTAATGAGTTTATCACCCATCTAAACGAACAAATCTTATTGTTCATTTGAAACGTAAATTAAACTAAACATTTTAATACATTAGTATATTTTATGAAACTATGCATATGATAAGGTGAAGTATAACAATTTTCTATTAAATCATTCTAGCCCACCACATTTGTGTCATTAAACGTTTAACATCTCAGAGTCCCGACCTAGGTCAGAGTTTTATAAAAAGAAGAGAAAATGCATTCTACAGTTTTTAAACTTAGCACTGATAGCTATGAAATCCGACTGCTCTCACTTGCATTTAAAAAAAATATTTTAGTCTGAGGACTACATGTTTATTTTAAAATATTAATTACATTACTTTTCATTATTATAAACACTCCTGCTCGGTAGGAAGCTGGCCTGATGGTACTTACACCTTGTGCTAGGTCCAGTTATCCCTTATTAGTAGTGTTCTAGCAGCTTAGGCTGATAGAGGTAGCTATAGCAGAGCAGCTTAGGCTGAACTAGGAGACATGAAAAGCTCCTACCATACCACTTATATCATATAGCACCATATCATAAGAAACACAATAAACAGAGTTACTAAAAATAAAGGTACTTTATTTTAGTGACAATGTGCCAAAAATATCTCAGAGGATATACTCCCTTAGGAGGTACATAAAATTCACAAAATATACACACAAACCAAAACCAGGTAAATAAACAGTTAGACAAGTAGTGCAAACACTGTAGAATACAATAGGATGCAATAGGAGACAATAGGCCTAGGGGCAACACAAACCATATACTCCAAAAGTGGAATGCGAACCACAAATGGACCCCAGGCCTAAAGTAGTGTGTCGAGGGTCGCTGGGAGTGTAAGGAAACACTAAGGGTGTCCAAGATACCCCACCCCAAGACCCTGAAAAGTAGGAGTAAAGTTACCCTACTACCCCAGAAACACAGTAAAGTCGTGAGGGGATTCTGCAAGGACAACTGACTGTAAAGCACTGAAGACGGATTCCTGGATCTGAGGACCTGCAAATGAATCCAATGCACCACCTCCGGCGGCAGATCCTTCTCCCACCTCGCCAGGAACTCCTTCCCCACCAACCTACGCAAGAACCAGGACCTCCTAACTTTCAGAAAGCACCTCAAGACATGGCTTTTTGAGCAGTAAACGGCAACCCTTTCCCCCTTCCCTCCCCCCAGCACCTTGAGACCCTAACGGGTGAGTGGTGCGCTTAATACATTTTTTGATTGATTGTTTGATTGAAAGGAAGGGGACCAAGTCCAAGTGTCACACAAGTGTCCGGGGGGGGGGGGAGGGGCAGGCAGGAGCCCACTAAACCCCGGCTGAAGGTGCAAAAGGGCTGCCTCCGGGTGGAAGAAGCTGAAGATTCTGCAACAACGGAAGGTGCCAGGAACTTCTCCTTTGCACAGAAGATGTCCCTTGGCGGGCTGGAGGATGCAGATTTGTTTCCATGCAGAAAGACCACGAACAAGCCTTGCTAGCTGCAAGAGTCACGGTTGAAGAAAATGGGTGCTGCCCGGGCCCAGGAAGGACCAAGAGATCGCCCCTTGGAGGAGGAGACAGAGGGGGCACACAGCAGCACAGAGAGCCCACACAAAAGCAGACAGCACCCGCAGAAGCACTTGAACAGGCATTCAAGAAATCTGAGCACAGCGGTCGTCTCAACACTGCAAAGGAGGGCCCCACGAAGCCGGTGGTCAACTCAGCAAGTTGACAAATGCAGGACAGAGTGCTGGGGACCTGGGCTATGCTGTGCACAAAGGATTCCTTGCAAGAGTGCCCAGAAGCCATAGCAGCTGCAGTTCACGCAGTACTGTCTGGCGTGGGGCGGCAAGGACTTACCTCCACCAAATTTGGACAGAAGGACCACAGGACTGTTGGGTCACTTGGATCCAGCTCCTGTGTTCCAGGGACCAAGCTCGTCGAGATGAGGGCACCCAGAGGACTGGTGATGCAGAAGTTTGGTGCCTGCGTTAGCAAGGGGAAGATTCTGTCGATCCACAGGAGATTTCTTCTTGGCTTCCAGTGCAGGTTAAAGGCAGACAGCCCTCAGAGCATGCACCACCAGGAAACAGTCGAGAAAGCCGGCAGGATTAGGCGCTACAATGTTGCTGGTAGTTGTCTTGCTACTTTGTTGCAGTTTTGCGGGGATCCTGGAGCAGTCAGCGGTCGATCCTTGGCAGAAGTCAAAGAGGGAGATGCAGAGGAACTCTGGTGAGCTCTTGCATTCATTATCTGAAGAGAAACCCACAGGAGAGACCCTAAATAGCCCTCAGAGAAGGATTGGCCACCTAACCAGGTAAGCACCTATCAGGAGGGGTCTCTGACGTCACCTACTGGCACTGGCCACTCAGAGGCCTTCACTGTGCCCTCACACCTCTGCATTCAAGATGGCAGAGGTCTGGGACACACTCGAGGAGCTCTGGGCACCACCCCTGGGGTGGTAATGGACAGGGGAGTGGTCACTCCCCTTTCCTTTGTCCAGTTTCGTGCCAGAGCAGGGGCTGCGGGATCCCTGAACCGGTGTAGACTGGCTCCTCCTCCCCAGCCCTTAACACCTATTTCCAAAGGGAGAGGGTGTAACACCCTCTCTCGGAGGAAATCCTTTGTTCTGCCTTCCACGAACTGGCCCGCCCAGACCCCAGGAGGGCAGAAGCCTGTCTTTGGGTTGGCAGCAGCGTAGCTGCAGTGAAAACCCCAGAGAGCTAGTTTGGCAGTACCCGGGGTCCATGCTGGAGCCCCGGGGATGCATGGGATTGGCACCCCTATCCTAGATTTGCCATGGGGGAACAATTCCACGATCTTAGACATGTTACATGGCCATATTCGGAGTTACCAATGTGAAGCTACATATAGGTATTGACCTATATGTATTGTACACGTGTAATGGTGTCCCCGCACTCACAAAGTCCGGGGAAATTGCCCTGATCAATGTGGGGGCACTTTGGCTAGTGCCATGGTGCCCTTACACTTAGTAACTTTGCACCTAACCTTCACCAAGTGAGGGTTAGACATATAGGTGACTTATAAGTTACTTAGATGCAGTGTAAAATGGCTGTGAAATAACGTGGATGTTATTTCACTAAGGCTGCAGTGGCAGTCCTGTGTAAGAATTGCCTGAGCTCCCTATGGGTGGCAAAAGAGATGCTGCAGCCCATATGGATCTCCTGGAACCCCAATACCCTGTATACCTAGGTACCATATACTAGGGAATTATAAGGGCGTTCCAGTGTGCCAATTAGAAATGGTAAAAATGGTCACTAGACTGCAGTGACAATTTAAAAGCAGAGAGAGCATAAACACTGAGGTTCTGGTTAGCAGAGCCTCACTGATACAGTTAGGCACCACACAGGGAACACATATAGGCCACAAACTATGAGCACTGGGGTCCTGGCTAGCAAAATCCCAGTGACACAGGCAAAAACAAACTGACACACAAGTAAAAATGGGAGTAACATGCCAGGCAAAGTGGTACTTTCCTACATGCACTTCCACAATATGGGGTTTACCCGAATGGGCTTGAAATTGCATGAATAATTTTAAAATTTTGTATAGCAAGTGTAACACAAAATTCTGGACATTACAGAAGGTTAAGTCAACAAAATGAAAATGTCATCCTGGCCAACTTTTCCACCAGTGCTTGTGGAACTTTTATAGATGTCTCCTGTTCGGGACCACAGTCATTTACATAGCTGATCTGGGCAGGAAAAATACTGACAAAAATCGCATAAGAGGGACTGGCCCTGAAAGAATGGGTCCATTCAATTGCATTCTCAGCAGCATCACTTTTGCGGACAGGTTGTTCCCAGCGTTCAAGCCAGAACAGGCTCAGCCACCAGGAAAGCTACCATCCCCGCACTCTAAAGGGGGGGGTATGCGAGAGCTGGATTGATGGACAGCCACCATTTTTGTGAATGTCTCCTTACCAACCACAGATAAAATCAGCTGTAAGTTTGGAATTCATGGGATCCCAGTGATTTTCATAGACTAGGTGTGGTGTGCATATAAATGCAAGCACATTTAGCAAACAGAAATGACCATCTGTAGAAATATAAATTCTCCTGTGATACAATTATTAGTGGCTAGGTGCTGAGCATTTGGTATTCCCTTTTATTCACTTCCCATCAGTTTTCTACCTCATATGCAAAATATATATATATTTTTTGGCAAAATAGATTTCAAGTTCTCCTATTCTCTATTTTTTCTGAATGGCAGAGGACCTGCAATATCAACTCTACAGACTGTGCTTTTATTTTGCCTTGTAGAAAGGTAAATTTACCACTTCACTTTTTTGTACTTCTTCTACAACTTCCACTCCTCATTCACTATTTCTCAGGAACCAAATGACATTACATATTTGCCGCTAAACACAATAATGTTTGCACCACCATAAATATGGAATTGAAAACTGGAACCTCCGCCATGGCACAGAAAAGACTGCAATGCATCCAGAACGCCTTCACCCGTCTCATTAAGAACGTCCCCAGACACAGCCACACCTCCGCCCTGCTGAGTGACCTGCACTGGCTCCCAATAGACAAGAGAATAACATTCAAGCTTCTCACACACGCCTACAAAGCCCTTCTCAACGTCGGACCAGAATACCTCAACCGCAGACTCCACTTCTACATGCCTCCCAGGCAACTCCGCTCCGCCGACCTCGGCCTCGCTGCCATCCCCACATCCAGAAGACCACAGCCAGAGGAAGATCCTTCTCATACCTTGCCGCCAAGACCTGGAACTCCCTCCCCATCCACCTCAGAAGATCTCCCACCCTATCGCAATTCAGAAAGGACCTCAAAACCTGGCTCTTCGACTCATCCCCAACTGATCGTTGATGACTGTTCCCTTGCTGCCCCCAGTGCCTTGAGACCCTAGCGGGTGACTAATCGTACTTTACATATCTGTTGATTGATTGATTGAAAACTGTTAAATGGAAGGTTACTTGTCATAGAAACACATGTGGTTACAAGGACACAGAAGCTGAGAGAAGATCTTTGAAAAGGTCATTTATGGTAGATTTGATTTTATGTCAAGACAGGAGGCTAGCATTATGCATTACCCTTTATCCACTTCTTCTAAGCAGCAAACCAATTAAAAGTATCCAATAGAACCTTAACAACGTCATATTAGAAAATTAGAAAAAACACAATGTTCCGCTCCATATAAACTGTGTGACCTCCATTTTCATGCTCTTTTGTTTGCTGCTTCTGAGCAGATAAGTATATTCAAATTAAGGTTATATTTGTTTCTGATGGTATTACTGTATGTGTTAATTTGTTTATGTTGTTACCCTATTTATGGGTAGAATTGTTCTTAGAAGTATTTATGATTTAAGGAAGAAAAAATAATAAGAAGAAGTAGTAGTGTTTTTTTATTTATTTTGTGTGTTTCTGTTATGTTGTCAGTTCAGGCGAGGTATCGGTAATTGATTCATTTAAAAAAACAAAAAGGGAAAGGTAAGTGGCACTGACTTTATTTATTTTTGAGCAGAAGCTCTGTAAGCAAAAGGCAAGACTTGTTTTGTCAGGGGAGCAGCTACTTTAGAGAAATGAACGTTTCTACGTTTGTTTTTCCTCTGCTGCATGTCGCGAAGAGGTCAGCGCGTCGCATCTAAATCCAGAAGCGCGTGACAATTACGGTTCAGCCGCGTTGGATTTTTGTTCAGGAAGCCAGGTTTTCCCTTCGCTTGGAGAGCGGGTAGGGCATATTGTTAAGCAATTCAGCTTATTTCTGAAGCTGATTGTAGGTGTGAGTTTCCATAGTAACTAATCACTGTTGGTGCTTTGTTACGAGAGAAACGTAGCGTTTTACAGAGATTATCATTATTCAGTGAAAATTACTTTTTAATAAATTATTTTTATTTTAAAAAAAAGATATATATATATATATATGTATATATATATTTATACTTTTTGAAAGTATGTCTGAAGTTAACATGGAGAAGGAAGGTTCTCAAGAGGATTTAATTAGAAAGATTCTTTCTGAGGAAGTAAAGGCAGTGGTCCTGGAGTCTGTGAAGCAAGCCTTGGACAAGAGAAAAGGTATTGAATAGGAAGAATGTTATTCTTCATCAGAGGATGAGGACCGTTTGAGAGGTCCAGGAGGTAAATGTTTAAATAAAAGAAGGCATATCATTGAAATGCACGATAAGCTTGGAGTCCAAAGCGGCTCAAAAAATGAAGGTACCCTAATTGGTACAATGGAGAGTCAGCTTGATGCTGAAAAAGATTATTTTAATGAGGAATATGATAATGAGGATGCTGACGAATATGTTTTGGATCTGGAATATAAGGATAAACTTGAGGACGAACTGGGAAGTAATTTTAGAATTAAAAATAGCGAGGATTTAATAGATCCGTTAGGTAAGAAGTTGTTTGAGCCCAAGGATATTAGGCATCCTCGAGGAAAAGAGTGGTGGCCTATGGACCATGTTGCCAGTTTGCCAGTTACATAAAAGCTAAGCTACGCAAACCTCTAGAGAGAGATGAGCGAACTATAATGAGGGAAGAGTGTTCTAGACCCGTCATTGATAAAAAGGTGTGTTTAACACCAAACTTAGATCCAGAGATGATAACTTATTTATTTAAGTTAGGTAGAGATACAAGAAAGTTATTGGAGAAGTCTTTGAAACAGGTTCAGGACAAATTACTTGATGTGTTGGGTCCTCTGGGTAGGATATTTGACACAGTGGAGGATGCATACTTAAAAGGGAAAATATTGGATGTGCATCTCTTACGAGGTTGGTATCAGAGAGCAATTTGTTTTACCGGAAATGCAAATGCAGGAGTTTTGGCTGAGAGAAGAAAAACAGTTTTAATGCGTATGAACCCCAAATTATCAGATTTGGCTTACAAAGAATCTTCTGAGGAGGCTTGGGCCTCTTATTCGGGGACAGCATGGTAAAGGCTTTGTCAAAGTATGTACGCACGTTTACTAGTTTAGATAAGGCTCATTTCTCAATGAAGAGAATTTTTACTAACAATAATTTATATGGGAGGGCTGGTAGGAGAGGGCAGCTTACCAGCCAAGGAAATTGTAGAGCCCAATATCAAGGATCAGGCTTCTTCAGAGGGAACCATGGAGGTTTGCAGTTTTATCCCCAGAGAGAGAGAGGGTGTGCTTGGTTTACAAGAATGAGAGTTGGTAACCTTGGACATGCACAAAGTCAGGGTGAGTATGAAGACTATTTCTACTTCTATCCCTATAGGTGTAGGAGGAAGATTGAAGTATTTCAAATAAAATTGGGAAATAATCACTCAGGATGTGTGGGTTTTGCAGACGATTCAGGGTTATGTAATAGAGTTCGAACAAGACCCGGTGCAGGAGATAGAACCAAGAGAAGTAGTGTTTCAAAACGATTTGGAACAGATTGTTCATATGGAAATAACTCAGATGTTGCCAAAGAATGTGATTGTGAAGTTGGAAGAGCAAGAGAAAGGATTCATAAGCACTTTGTTTTTGGTGGAAAAGAAAGACAAGGGTTGGAGACCGGTGATCAATCTGAGGCAATTGAATCAGTTTGTGTCTTACAATCATTTCAAGATGAAGGGATTTCATCTATTACAAGACCTTTTACAAGAGCAGGATTGGATGGTGAAGTTGGATCTCAAGGATGCTTACTTTACAATTCTGATAGCTCAATGCAGTCAGAGGTTTTTGCAGTTCAGCAGGAAGAACCAGTTATTTCAGCTTCAAAGCCTACCTTTTGGTTTAGCCTCGGGGCCTTGGTGTTTCATGAAAGTATTGAGACCAGTGGTTGGGTTTCTCAGAGGAATAGGTGTGAGAATGACAATTTATTTGGACGATATATTGATTTTGAATCAGGAATTAGGAGTCTTCAAGGAGCATTTGTGTCTTGTAAAGGATTTGTTGGAAAATTTAGGTTTTATTACATATCTGAAGAAATCTGTGTTGATCCGTATGAGGAGAATGGAATTATTTGGGTTCATAGTGGATACAGAGTTATGTCAGTGAGAGCTGCTAGTAAGGAAGTGAAGAAGATAAAACAAAAAGTACAGTCTTTGGTGAGGAAGCAAGAAGCAACTTTGAGAGATTTGGCATGCGTGATTGGGCTTCTGTCTTCATCTATTCAGGCAATTTTTCCAGACCCATTACATTACAGAATTGCAACGCTTAAAGATGACTGGTTTAAGGAAAGGTTTGTGGTACGGAGATCGGGTACCCATATCTCTAGAGGCACCAGAGGAGTTAATTTGGTGGAAAGAGAATTTGGACGCATGGAATGGTTGAGCAATTTTTGGAATAAAACCTGATTTCGTATTAGAAATAGATGCGAGCAAGTTTGGATGGGGTGCTCATTGTCTGGGATTGGAGGCAGGTGGAATGTGGACTTTTTTGGGAAAAAGAGAAACATATCAATTGTTTGGAGCTACAGGCAGGAGTGTTTGCTTTTCAGAGTTTTAGGGAGGTTCTGAAGGGGAAATCTGTACTTTTGAAGAGGGAAAATGTCACTGCAGTGACATACATAAACAAATTGGGAGGAGCACACTCAAGAAATTTGGCGGAGTTGGCGAAGGAATTGTGGGGTTTTTGTCTGGGCACAAAATAAGTTTAAGAGCAGAATATTGACCAGGTGTACAAAATATTATAGCAGATTGGAATTCTCGTCAAATGAGGGACTTCAGCGATTGCAAATTAAGAGAAGATTTATTCAAGAAAATAAATCAGGCTATGGGTCCTTTGGAGGTAGATCTTTTTGATTCCAGCATAACTTTTCAGTTGCCAAGACATGTCAGTTGGAGGCACGATCTGGGGGCTATAGCAGTGGATGTGTTTATGCAGGATTGGAGCAGAATGAGGGGTTATGCTTTTCCTCCTTTTTCAATGATATAGAGGGTGTTGTTGCTAGTGAGGCGTCAACGATGTCAGTTAGTCCTAGTAACTCCTTTTTGGACAACGCAGCTTTGGTATCCAGCGGTAATGGAGATGACTGTTGATTATCTGATTTTAATAAGGTGTTGCAAGGGTCTCTTGTCAGGGGCAGATGGCAAAGAGCATCCCTTTGTGATGTCGGGTTCTCTGAACCTTCTAGTTTGGACGCTATCAGGCAGTCAAGAGAATTTACAAATCTTTCAAAATCAGCTGCAGGGTTATTGGATGAGTCATGGGCTCCAGGGACAAAAAAGAGATATAGAAGTATTTGGAAAATCTTGGTCTCGTTGGTGCTTACAAAGGAGTTTGGATCTTGTGGAGGCGGATGATGTTCAAGTAGCAAACATTTCAGCGGAAATGTCTGACAAGGGTATGTCTTACAGAACAGTTAATTGTTACAGGTTGGCTATTGCTGCAGGTCATGGTGTTATTCAGGAAGTATCTGTTGGTAAGAGTCCTTTGATTTGTGGGGTAATGAAAGGAATTTGTTTGAAATGTCCACCTACTTCGAAAAATCATGTACTTTGGAATGTCAGTTTGGTTCTTGATTTATTTCAAAGGTGGCCAACTAATAAATATTTGGGAGAAAGAGAGCTTTCTTGGAAGTTAGCTAATTTACTTTGTCTGATATCTTTTAGAAGGATTTCAGATGTAAGGGCTTTGGAAGTATCTCATAGATTTTATCAACCAACTGGTGTGTTGTTTGAAGTGGGTTAGCGTACAAAGACAATGTCTGGTACAATATTGTATCCGTATTTTGATGAATGTCCTAAAATGTGTGTAGTTCGTTGTTTGATAGAGTATGAATCCAGAATGCTGGAAAGAAGAGGAGCAGGGGTTGAGCAACTCTTGATTTCTTATGTAAAACCTTTCAAAGGAGTATCAATCAATCAATCAATCACTGCATTTGTAAAGCGCGCTACATACCCGCAATGGTCTCAAGGCGCTGGGGAGGGGGGGTGCTACTGGTCGAAGAGCCAGGTCTTGAGGAGTCTTCTGAAGGCCAGCAGGTCCTGGGTCTGTCGTAGGATGGTGGGGAGAGTGTTCCAGGTCTTGGCGGCGAGGTAGGAGAAGGATCTGCCGCCGGCTGTGGTTTTTCGGATGCAGGGGACTGTGGCGAGGGCGAGGTTGGCTGAGCGGAGGCTTCGGGTGGGGGTGTGGAAGCTGAGTCGGTTGTTGAGGTAGGTGGGTCCGGTGTTGTGCAGTGCTTTGTGTGCGTGGATCAGGAGCTTGAAGGTGATCCTTTTGTTGATGGGGAGCCAGTGCAGGCCTCTTAGGTGGAGTGTGATGTGGCTGCGGCGGGGGACATCGAGGATGAGTCGGGCCGAGGCGTTCTGGATGCGTTGGAGTCGTCTCAGGAGCTTGTTTGTAGTTCCTGAGTAGAGAGGGCGTTCCCGTAGTCGAGTCTGTTGGTGATGAGGGCCTGGGTAACGGTTTTTCTCGTGTCAAGGGGGATCCATTTGAAGATCCTGCGGAGCATACGGAGGGTGTTGAAGTAGGACGCGGAGATGTCGTTGACTTACCTGGTCATCGAGAGAGTGGAGTCGAGGATGACCCCCAGGTTGCGTGCGTGGTCCGTGGGTTCCGGGGCTGTGCCTAGTGACGTGGGCCTCCAAGAGTCGTTCCAGGCTGATGGGGTGGGTCCGAGAATGAGGACCTCCGTCTTGTCTGAGTTCAGCTTCAGTCTGCTGTCCTTCATCCAGTCGGCTATGGCCTTCATTCCTCGGTGGAGGTTAGCTTTGGCGGTGTCGGGATCTTCGGTGAGGGATATGATCAGCTGGGTGTCGTCGGCGTAGGAGATGATGTTGAGGTTGTGTTGTCGTGCGACGTGGGCGAGGGGGGCCATGTAGATATTGAACAGTGTCGGGCTGAGGGAGGATCCCTGTGGGACGCCGCAGATGATCTCAGTGGTTTTGGAGCGGAAGGGTGGGAGGCGGACGCTCTGGGTTCTGCCGGAGAGGAAGGATGTGGTCCAGGCCAGGGCCTTCTCTTGGATACCGGCGTCATGGAGGCGTGCTGATAGGGTGCGGTGGCAGACCGTGTCAAAGGCTGCTGATAGGTCCAGGAGGATGAGGGCAGCTGTTTCTCCTTTGTCCATCAGGGTCCGGATGTCGTCAGTGGCGGCGATGAGGGGGGTCTCGGTGCTGTGGTTACTGCGAAAACCAGATTGGGACGGGTCCAGGATGTTGTTGACTTCGAGGTAGCGGGTCAGCTGTTTGTTGACAATCTTCTCGGTCACTTTTGCCGGGAAAGGGAGCAGGGAGCAGGGAGATGGGACGGAAGTTCTTGAGGTCCTTGGGGTCCGCCTTGGGCTTCTTCAGAAGGGCGTTGATCTCGGCGTGCTTCCAGCTTTCTGGGAAGGTTGCTGTCTCGAAGGAACAGTTGATTGTTTTCCGGAGGTGGGGCGCGATGGCTGCGCTGGCTTTGTTGAAGACGTGGTGAGGGCAGGGGTCCGATGGGGATCCGGAGTGGATGGAGTTCATGGTTTTGATGGTGTCTTCGTCGCTGACGCTGGAACAGGCGGTCAGGCGACTGGTGCGAGTGGTAGTCGCAGGGGTGGTGGACTCGGTGGTGGGTGAGGGGGGGTCGGGGTTGAAGCTGTCGTGGATGTCGGTGATCTTGCGGTGGAAGAAGGTGGCCAGGGAGTCACACAGGTCTTGAGATGGCGGGATGTCGTTGGTGATGGAGCTGGGGTTGGAGAGTTCTTTCACGATGCTGAAGAGCTCTTTGGTGTTGTGTGCGTTGTTGTCTAGGCGGTCCTTGAAGGCGGTCTTCTTGGCGGTCCTGATGAGTTGGTGATGTCTGCGGGTGGCACTCTTGAGGGCTGTGTGGTTGTCTGGTGTTCGGTCGTGGAGCCATTTCTTCTCCAGCTTCCGACAGGTGTGCTTGGAGATACGGAGGTCCTCGGTGAACCAGGCGGCTTTCTTGTTGGTGTGGTTGGTTGTAAACCTCTTGAGAGGGGCGAGGGTGTTGGCGCAGTCGTTGATCCACTGTGTGAGGTTGGTCGCGGCAGTGTCTGGGTCGGTGGGGTTGGTGGGTGGTCTCAGGGAGAGGGCGGTAGTCAGTTGGTCCCCGGTGACCTTGCCCCAGCAGCGGCGTGGTAGCTGTTGGGTGCGGTGGTGTGTGGTGGGTTTTCTGAAGGTGAAGTGGACGCATCTGTGGTCGGTCCAGTGTGGTTCGCTGGTGTGGTTGAAGGAGACGTGGGGGCTTGCGGAGAAGATGGGGTCAAGCGTGTGTCCAGCGGCGTGAGTGGGTGTCGTTACTAGCTGTTTGAGTCCGAGGTTGGCGAGGTTGTCGATCAGGGCGGTGGAGTTGGCATTGTTGTTGTTCTCGAGGTGGAAGTTCAGGTCCCTGAGGAGGATGTAGTCCATGAAAGCGAGGGCATGGGTGCTGATGAGGTCAGCGATGGTGTCACTGAACTGTGGGCGGGGTCCGGGAGGTCTGTAGATGAGAGTTCCTCTGAGGGTGGTGTTGGGGTCGGTGTGGATCTGGAAGTGCATGTGCTCGGCGGTGGTGAGGGTGTCATCGGTGTTCGTTGAGATTTTGATGGAGTCTTTGTGGATGATGGCGATTCCTCCTCCCACTCCGTTGGTGCGGTCTCTGCTGGAGATCTTGTAGCCCTGTGGGATGGCTATGGCAATGTCTGGTGCTGAGGTGGCGTTCAGCCAGGTCTCCGTCAGGAAGGCAACGTCAGGGGCAGTGGAGTCTAGGAGGTCCCTAATTTCGATGGCGTGCTTGCGAGCAGAGCGGGTGTTGAGGAGGATGCAGCGGAGGTGGTTGGGTTCTCTGGCTGGTGGTGTGGAGGGTTGGATGCTGGAGAATCTGCAGTTCTGGCAGGTGAAAGGCCCCTGGGTGCGTTTCGGGGTGGCCCGGTAGCAGGGCTGGTCTCGTCTGGTGTTAAGTGCGTGGAGGGTGCTTGCGTCGTAGTGCAGTCTGGCGTTGCGGGAGGTGCGGGTTCCAGGGGTTCTGGTGCTGGGTGCGGTCCAGGCGCGGACGGGCGCAGACGGGCTTGCCTTAGGCGCGCCCGCTTCGCGGCCTCCATATGAGGGCAGAGGGAGGGAGGAGCAGCTGGGAGGTGGGAGCGGGGCGGCCAATGGGAGTGAAGGGGGCGGGGCAGCAGGGGCTCAACAGCAAGGGAAAAACCCGGGGAAAAACCCAGGGGAAAACCCGGGGAAAAAACGGCGGGAAAAGACGGCGGGAGAGGGACAACAGAGCACAGGGGTACAGAAGCAAAACACAGGGGCACAGAATGGAAAAAACAAGTGGCACAGAAGCACAAGCTCAGGGGAATAGAAAAAAGGGAGCGAGTAGTCAGGCGGCAAAAGTGGCAACGGAGGTTCAACCCACAGGGGGCTGCGTGGCAGATGGGGGGAGCGACCTGCCTGGTGACAAACGCTACTATTGCAAGATGGGTGAAAGGTGCAATGAAGGAGGCTGGTGTGGATATCTCCAAATTCACAGCACATTCGGTCAGAGGAGCTGCGGCAAGTAAAATTTGTATGTTGGGAGGAAATTTGGATCTTATTCTGAAGGCTGCACATTGGTCTTCAGCAGAAACGTTAAGGACATTCTATTTTGAATCTATAGATCGTGTTTCAAAATGTGTGTTGCATGGCTTTAAACATGCATAATGCTAGCCTCCTGTCTTGACATAAAATGGCGATTCTTGAAGGTTTACTGTACAAAGAATTGTGATTTTATTAAAGACAAGGAGGCTAGCATTATCCCACCCTCATTTCCCTAGGAGTGGTGGAAGAGTGAATTCTGTGTATTTTATGTAAAAAAAAAAAGAAGAAGAAAGAAGGGAAAAGAGTATATAGAGAAACGTTTATGTTTTGAGAGTTATTTATTCATACTTTTTTTGCAGAATCATAGGAAAGGATAATTTCAACTTAAGTGGATTTTGGAGAAGAAGAATATTTCAAACAAAAGAGGAAGAAAATGGAGGTCACAGTTAATATGGAGCTGAACATTCTGTTTTTTTTCTATTATGATGTTAAGGTTCTATTGGATATTTTTAATGGCTTTGCTGCTCACTCAGAAGAAGTGAATAAAAGGTAATGCATCATGCTAGCCTCCTTGTCTTTAATAGAATCATGATTCTTTGTACATTAAACCTTTAAGAATCGCCATTCTCTTAGTTGAAAACCTGCATATGGTGGTTAGCTTTGTATTTGATGTTGGCTTTGTAGTGGGTTAGTGATGATGAAGATGGGGTGGGAGCGATTGATCCGGGGGAAAAGAATAGTGTCAGTGATCTCTAGGTTAATGCCCTTGCCAATGTTAAGGCAGTGAAACATATTTTACAGGGGATGCAGGACAGAAGAGATATGCTGTGTGATCGATTTAAGCCAGCGAGGTAGAAGGGAGGTGCTTAAGTTGAACATTAAGAGGCTCAGATATCTGAAGAAGAGTAAGGTGCCAAATTTGAGTTCCCAGGAGGCAAGGGAGTCACTAAATAAGCTCATAAAATCCTAGTGGATTTCAGTTAGCCGTCAAACGTGTTTATGTTGGCATATAATGAAGGTTTACATATAAGCCTCAATAATGATGGTGCTGACAGCCTGTTGACTGTTAGTAATTTAGGATCAGTGGAATGGCATAAATGTGCAGTTTAGTCCAAAGGTGCTTCCTTCAATGTGTTGCTTGAAGGAACGATATGTGTGAGGGGATGTGTCTGTGAGGTATGCTGAAGCTCCCACCCATTAGTCTGTGATCAGGGCACATATGAATGTTCAACACTATACAATAAACTATACATTAATGAAGGCTCGTTATGTGTAATGAGTGATCTGAATCAGAGTGAAAGGGGGTGCCTGGTATCTGTTACAGAGAATACCATACAACAGATTTTAGTCCTAGCACTGCAGTGGTGCATACACATATGCTTGGTCATTGGTCTAGCTGAGGAGGCAAAAACCTGTCTGATTTCTTAGGTGTATTAGTATGGCCTGAATCATATGTGGATAGCGGATACCATTGTGGCATGTAGTTGCTGGGTTGCAAAGGTGAGTTGGCTTCCAGTATGGTGTGTGTAGGTAGGATCAGTGAGTGGGGGGGGTGCAAATGCATGTAATTCAGCTACGTAGGAGGGATGCTGGAAGATATTTTGGTACTGGCAAAGGCATAGTTGGTGATGTGAATTGGGGTCTGTTGGCAGAGAGTAGTTAAATATGATGAGTGGGTACAGGGATGAATGGGTGTGTGCAGGATTTTGGGACTTATGACATGGCAGTCAAGATGGGCAGATTGACCGGGAGTGGTGTGGACTGAATCTGAGACCCCATTCTTGTTTTCCATTCAGAGACTTCTTGGTTTAGGTCGCCTTGAAAGTTAGTGTTTGTTCATTGAACTGCATATTTTCTTTAGAATAGTTTGACATTTATTCTGCTTTATCATTAATGTAACTCCGTTTGTACGATGATTTAGAAACAAGATCAACATTGGCAGGATAATGGATGGTATGAATTTATAAGCTAAATACTTTGTACTTTGCTCTTCTGCAGGTGGATGGCAGTATAATGTCCATGGAGGCCAACAGATTTGTTAGAAGGCTTCCCAAACTTGAACATTATGTGGCCCCACCTGCCAAAAGCCCCTCAACAATGGATCATAGAAAAGAGGTATTGCGTTTTGATATTTCTTTTGTGCCTGTAAATTTACTGATGTACACGAGTAACCCATAAGCTGGAGAAATAGTTATATGCACACGAATAATTGTTATTCCAAATAGTAAAGGATGAAAACATATTTCAATTGCACACAAACTCCTTAATTGTTTCTAGTTAACAAACATTTTGAATTAATTTATTAATCAGGCCCTCATTTGGAGGTAAGGGATCAATTTCAATCAATGGACAAACAAGAGTTTGAGCAGGGACTGGAAGTTTGTGTAGTGCAATAATTATCGCACTCCTGCTGTTTTCCTCTATTTGATTTTGCATGGAAAAAAGCCTGGCAAAATCTTATGGAGAAAACGTGCAGTAAAATGTGATAGGTGTGGTATTCAGTTCACTGATTATCAAATCCACAAATAATTATCTATGTTTGCATGAAAAACCCAGAATAAGAGGTTTGTCTTGAAGCTGATCGATACCTAAAGTTAAGGTTGCTGTATTTACCGGCCCTGGTAGATAGAACCCACTACCCAAACCCTCATTTTGAAGTCTTGAAATCAGGGCCTTAGAAAGCAAAATGGTTGCACGTTTGGTAGGAATTCTAGTCATTGTAGCAGATATTTGAAAGGCAAATTATGTTTTTACATTTGATCCTTAAGTCTAGTTAAGCGCAACAGCTTATTGTGTAGTAAAGCTACAGATACAGTGCCTGACAAGCATTTGACAACCAAAGGGGTGCAAGAAATAGGACGTTGTAGGTGTCTCTGGTTTCTTTTCAGCAGCCTTCCAGCTATGACTTCATTATGTACTTCCCAGTACTTATTTAAGATATTTTTTTCAAGAAGAAAGAAGCCCTAAAGTGGGAAATATTTTTGTGAACAAATAACTAATGCCTCAAGAGTTCTCTGAGTTTTCTCTAATGGTGGGTGTGTCAAATTTGTGTAATTTCCTTTTGCAAAATTATACTAAATTATATGAAATGTAAACCAGGCATTTAGCGCTATGTTTGAGCTGGAAATGTTCCCTCACAGCTGCTTTGGCCATGAGTACACATTTTGTGTTAAAAAATAGAGCACGAAAAACACAAATACTGTAAACAACAGCCGCTCACGTTCTGTTTATTTGCTCTGTTCTCATGCTCCCACGATAAGGTTTTTACCAGAACGGACTTGAAATTACGTGACATTGGATAATGGCATCATTTTAGGAATTTCGCATAGCAAGTGTAAAATGAAATTCTGGAAATTACACAAGATTATGCAGGCATAACAAAACGTTTGACCTGTTTGGGACCACAATCATTTACATAGGTGACTAGGCCAGAAAAAAACAGTAGCAGAAATGGCATCAGCAGGACTGGCCTGAAGGAATCTGGCCTGGTATTTTGAGTACATAAGGGTACTTACACCTTATACCAGGTCCAGGTATCCTCGATTAGTGTAGTGTAGGCAGTGTCTAGAAGCCACGCTCTCTATAGGTAGCTGTGGATGGGCTGCCCAGGCTTATCTAGGGGACATGCAAAGCTCAGGCAGTACTGCTGTAGACACACAACACTTACACATAAGAAAGAAAACACTCAGGCCGTCATTACAACCCTGGCGGTTGGTGTTAAAGTGGCAGTAATACTGCTAACAGGCTGGCGGTAACTACTGCCAAATTATGACCATGGCGGTGACAACTCAGATAGAGAGCGACTTTACCACACTGACCCCCAGGGCGGAAACAACAGGCACCACGGCAGTAGCCGCCTACAGCCATTTGGAAGCCAATGTTCCGCCCACTGTATTATGTCACGTCAATCTGCCACCTTTTCTGGGGCGGTACCAATGACATCAAAAGCCTGGCAGAAACAGACCTCAGAAGGGAAAGGACTCACCTTTGGAGACACAGGGAACCACCATGCCGCAATGGAGCCCGAACGTCAAATATTCCCCATGATATTCTACGTCCTGCTCCACCACGAACACCAACAACAGCGAAGACTACCACAGTGAGTACAGTCACCTAACACACTGGGGAGGGAGGGAGGGAAAAGAGAGTGACACACACACGCAACACACACACCCCTACCCCCAACACCATACATACAATCAGATGCAGTAATAAAACATTTTTACCCCGTACCCCTGAGGAATAATGCAAGGACAACAGGAATGTGATCAAGTGAGTGTAATAATAACAACACAGTATAAATTAGAAATATGTAATGCAAAAGATACATACAATTGTACAGTCCAAGGGACACACCCCAGTCCTCATTGTGCGTGGGCCACAGGGCCACAGGCCAAAGTCCAAGGCCCCACTTGTCACCTGCAACAACACGGAGAGAACACTGCAGGGGCATCAGTTGGAAAATAGGCAGACACCTCAGGGGGATGGGGGGGGGGGACCTCAGCCGGCAGATGGAACACCACCACTGATTCTGGAGGGGGCAATATGCCCTGTTCATGATCCTGGCGAGTGCAAGGCCACAGTCTCTCAAGTGGATGACTTGCCCACATGCTCTGGAGGGGCAACATGCCCTGTGCTTTGTCCTGGTGAGTGCAGGGCCACAGTCTCTCAAGTGGTTGACTTGCCAACATGCTCTGGAGGGGGCAACATGCCCTGTGCTTTGTCCTGAGGAGTGCAAGGCCACAGTCTCTCTAGTGGGTGACTTGCCCACATGCTCTGGAGGGGGCAACATGCCCTGTGCTCTTGTTCCTGGGGAGGCTGGGGTTTGTGGATGTCTTACCCACTGGTTCTAGAGGGGGCATCGTGCCCTGTGCTCTTGATCCCAGGTTGGCTGGGGTTGGCTGGTGTGTTACCCACTGGTTCTGGAGGGGGCATTGTGCCCTGTGCTCTTGATCCCGGGGTGGCTGGGGGTCTTACCCACTGGTTCTGGAGGGGGTATTGTGCCCTGTGTTCTTGTTCCTGGGGAGTGAAAGGTCACAGTCTCTCAGCTGGGTGTCATACCCACAGGATTTGCAGGAGGCAGGCCACACAGCAGCCCATGGAGGCAGGACTACATACCGTCCGCCGTTGGTGAAGGCTGCTCAGTGGTGGTGCTGGTGGTGGTGGTAGGGGCAGGCTCCAGCCCAACCCCTGCAGCCTCGGATGGCTGCCCACTGCTGGTGGTGGGGTGAGGCTCCCGCCCATCCCCCGCAGCCTTGGATGGTTGTACAACCATGGTTGGTAGTGGGGGCTCCGTCTGAGTCCCTGCACCAGGCCCCTTGTCCTTCCTGCCTGCTGGTGCAGGCCCCTTGCCCTTCCTGGCACCACTTGGGCAGGCACCCTGCCCTTCCGGCCAGCACTTGGGGCAGGCTCCTTGCCCTTCCTGTCAGCACTTGGGACAGGCTCCTTGCCCTTCCAGGCAGCAGCTGGGACAGGCACACTTTGTTTGAGGCTGGCCGGTGCCTTGGATCCTTTCCCACCACAAGTGGGTGTGGAGACTACTGGGCCCGTGGACTGGGTGGCTGAGGTGCTTGCCTGGGTTTTTGTCACCCTGGCCAGACGTGAAGGATGGGGGGAGGGGTAGGGAAGAGGTCAATGGTGGAGAGGAAAAACTTCTTAGGGACATTGGGGCGGGAAGAGGGAGAAGGTTTGGGAGTGGACGAAGAGGGAGTGGTTGTTGGAGGTGTCTGTCTGCTGTGTTTGGGTGCAGGTGCATGGGCTGGATGCTTTTGTGAGGTGAATGGCTGTTGGGTGTCTGAGTGCTTGCGTTTGTGTACCTTGGGAGGGGGGTGACAGACACAGTGGGAGAGGACACAGGGGACAAGTGCATGGCTGTTGTAGAGGTGTCTGCAAGTGAGGGGTGTGTTCTGCTAGGTGTGGTGGTGATGCTGGTAGTGTATGATGGTGTAGTGCATGCAGGTGTGAGTGAAGACCGAACTGGGAGGCAGGTGGTGATGGAGGGGGACACTGTGGATGTTGGTATGTCTGCATCTGGATGATGTTTGTGTGAGTGCCTGTGGGATGATGTGTGGTGCTTATGTTTGCCTGTGCCACTCCTGTGTGTTGTCTTGTGTGCATGCTCGTCTGCCTGAGTGCTTGGAATAGGTTGGGGTTGGGGTAATGGGATTGGGAAGAAGAGGTTGGAGGGGGGAGGGGGGAAACAGGGACAATGGCTGCCATCAGAGAAGAGGCCAGAGTCTGGATTGATCTCTGTTGGGCCACCAAGCCAGTGTGAATGCCCTCCAGGAATGCAGTTGTCTGTTGCATTTGGGCTGCCAGCCCCTGGATGGCATTCACAATGGTTGACTGCCCTACAGAGATGGATCTCAGGAGGTCAATAGCCTCCTCACTCAGGGCAGCAGGGCTAACTTGGGCAGGGCCTGAGGTGCCTGGGGCAAAGGAGATGCCCACCCTCCTGGGTGAGCGGGCACGGGCAACTCGATGAGGGGCTGATGGGAGGGAGGTGCTGGTTTGGGGGTGGCGGCTGTACCTGTAGCTGGAGTGGTCACAGAAGTGTCCACCACCACCAGGAAGCTTCCATCGGAGGAGGTATCTGTGTCCGAACTGTCCCCTCCAGTCTCCACCCTGGTGCTCCCCTCGCCCTCTGTCCCACTGGCGCCCTCACCGTCAATGGACTCTGCCTCCTGGGTCCTGTGGGATGGAGCTCCCTCCGTCCTCGGTGCCTCTGCTCCTCCACCAGATGATGCTAATGCACATAAGGACAGGATGACAAAACAAAAAGGGGGGGAAGAGACAAAGGATACACTTGGTCAATGGCTGCACCAACACCACTGTTGGCGTACACAGCACCCTCACACATAGGGAACAGTTTTATGCACTATGCATTGAACTACCAGTTATTTTGCTAGCCACCAAGGCATGGAGAGGTGCATATACCACCAAATGCAGCACATCTTGGACCCACACAGCCCTGACCAGTTGGGGATGCCTATAAGCTAGGTAGCAGGATTATCACTTTAGAACCCTGCCCACCATGGAACCTACTCTGCAATTTCAGGCCTGGCCTAGGGGCACCCACTGACACACATCCCCCACCGGGGTACCCCCCTACCATGCGTAAGTAGTGATGATGGGCACTGTACTCACCCCCTTGTGACTGCTGTGATGCCCCCAAGCGTCCATCCAGCTCCTGATAGGTCAGGGCCATCAGGGGGGTCAGGGTTCAATGAGCACCCCTTCCTCGTTGGGAGGCCATCCCCAGCTGGGCCTCTGCCGTCTTCTGTGCCCAGCGTCTGAGGTGCTCCCACAGTTTCTGACAGTGGGTGCTCCGCCTGCCATAGAATCCCTGAGTCCGCACATCCTTGGTGATGGCACGCCATATACCCTTCTTTTTATGGTCTCTGACCTGCAGAGAAATACACACCGGAAATTGTATCAGTCAGACGGTCCTGCCTGTTACACTTATGGCCCACCATACTGCTTCACATCGCCATTTGCACACACAGGGCCCAGCACACAAGCTGCACTCCGCCCAGGGGACATCCACCCACCCCCCCACATGAGGCCTTCACACACACCATTCCATGCATTCATGCCACATGCATCGTACTCACAGTGTACTCACCTGCTGGTCTGGAGACCCATACAGCAGTCTGTACTGGGGTAGGACCCCATCCACCAGTCGCTCCAAGTCTGCCGAGGTGAAGGCAGAGGCCCTTTCCCCAGTCACACGAGCCGTGGTAGGTTCCAGACACAGGTCACAGCAGCAAATGCAGTGTAGGTCCTCTCCTGTTGAAGGTCAGGTAGGAAGTGAGGGATCAGATAGAAAATGGTGGTCACGTCCGCGGCGGTGCATACTGTCACCGCCGGCATACAGCACCATTGGCCACTGTACCACATAGGGCCCAATAATAACCAATGAGGAGTTGCACGGCGGTTCCCGACTGCCTCCTGCAACGGCGTGGAATTACCTCACTTCGATCTGTCCCTCGACACAGGACAGGCAAATGCCATTTGAGGGGAGGGGGAAGGCCCTGGTTAATACCTGGGTCACAGTTCAAAATAGGACATACAGGACAAATGCCACTTATACATTACAAATTAACATCATACATTGTACTGTTGTAACTCCAATGTTCAGTTTGTGACCGGCTCCTCACTCTTTTGCCCCTTAGACTGCAACCGATGTGGATGAATAGGAGATGGAGACATACCCCTGTGTACAGACCCCTGGTGGACTTGGCAACAATGGAGGACAGGTACATTATCCTCACCTTTAGACCTGACAGGGCCACAATCACAGAGCTGCGTGCCCAATTGGAGCCTGACCTGATATCTGCTATCACCCCACTGGGATCTCCCCTCTTTTGCAAGTCCTATCTGTGCTCCATTTCCTGGCAACTGGTTCTTTCCAAGTGACAGTGGGCTTGGCAGCAGAAATGTCACAGCCAATGTTCTCTATAGTGCTGACAAGAGTGTTGTCTGCCCTGATTAAACACATATGCAGCTACATTGTTTTCCCCCAGGTGGAGGATTTGGCCACAGTGAAGGCTGACTTCTATGCAATGGGACATATCCCCAACATAATTGGGGCAATTGACGGAAAACATATTGCATTTGTCCCTCCCCCCAACAAAATGAACAGGTGTTCAGAAATCAAAAGAGTTTTCACTCCTTGAATGTCCAGATGGTGTGCTTGGCGGACCAGTACATCTCCCATGTCAATGCTAAGTACCCATGGTCTGTGCATGATGCCTTTATCCTGAGGAATAGCAGCTTCCCAAATGTGATGGCCAAACTACAAAGGCATCGGGTGTGGCTAATAGGTGAGCCCTGGTTCCCAGCCAGTAGATGTTGGTGTATGGGTATGTTGTGGGCCATATAGGATAGTGTGTGCCTAAATGTTGTCCCTCGATATTTGCAGGTGCCTCTGGTTAGCCCAACTTACCATGGCTACTGACCCCTGTGAGGAATGCCAGGACAAAGGCAGAAGAACGTTACAATGAGGCACATGGGCGAACAAGAAGGATTATCGGACGTATCTTTGGCCTTCTGAAGGCCAGGTTCAGGTGCCTCCATCTAACTGGGGGATTCCTGTGTTACTCACCCATGAAGGTCTGACAGATAATCGTGGCATGCTGCATGTTGCACAACCTTGCCTTGAGACGCCATGTGCCTTTTCTGCAGGAGGAGGAGGCTGGAGATGGCTGCGTGGCAGCAGTGGACCCTGTGGACAGTGAGGATGAGGAGGCAGAGGATGAGGACAACAGAACTGCAGTGATTCGACAATACCTCCAATGACACACAGGTAAGACAGTGTTACTTCACATTTCATTGTCATTTTTTCAATTATCTTTGGCACTTCCATGCTGTTATTTCCCACTTCTATGCCCACTCACTGCACCCTTTGGCAACTCATTTTGCAGATGTTGGTGCCCCACTATCGCTCCTGGTGTGATCACTGCAGCCAACTATAGGTCTTTACTATGTGAACAGTACTGTACAGTTCAATTGCAATGTTTGAACCTCATTTAACGAATACATACTTAAAACATGTGACATACTTCCTACTTGTTTTTCTTTTACAAGGGTGTTTATTGAAGTGCTAAGAAGAAGAGGGGCAAGTGCATTGGGATGGGGTGATGATGGAGGAAAGTCCAGGGTATTATTCCAGTCTATTTGTAGCACAGTGCGTACCGTCATAGCCGGGGTACATCGTCATTGGCTTCTGGGACCCATAGGGCCCAATGTTAACCAATGCAGAATTGCGCTGCGGTCTTCAACCGCCCACTGCGACGGTGTACAACGCCAGCACAGTTACTTCATATCCCCTTGTCCCACCTTACAGGTCAGGCAGCTGCCATTTCAGGAGGCCACATGGTGTAGGAGGCTGGACTGGCTTGTAGTGGGTACCAAGGGGTACTTACACCTTGCACCAGGCCCAGATATCCCTCATTAGTGTAGAGGGGTGTCTAGCAGCTTAGGCTGATAGAAAAGGTAGCTTAGCAGAGCAGCTTAGGCTGAACTAGGAGACGAGTGAAGCTCCTACAGTACCACTAGTGTCATATGCACAATATCATAAGAAAACACAATACACAGATATACTAAAAATAAAGGTACTTTATTTTTATGACAATATGCCAAAGTATCTCAGTGAGTACCCTCAGTATGAGGATAGCAAATATATACATATATACACAAGATATATGTACACAATACCAAAATATGCAGTAATAGCAATAGAAAACAGTGCAAACAATGTATAGTCACAATAGAATGCAATGGCGGCACATAGGGATATAGGGATATGGGCAACACAAACCATATACTCTAGAAGTGGAATGCGAACCACGAATGGACCCCAAACCTATGTGACCTTGTAGATGGTCGCTGGAACTGTAAGGAAACAGTGAGGGTTAGAAAAATAGCCCACCCCAAGTGGGGTGCAAAGTGCACCTAAGTTCCCCAAAGAGCACAGAAGTCATGATAGGGGAATTCTGCAAGGAAGACCAACACCAGCAATGCAACAACGATGGATTTCCTGACGAGAGTACCTGTGGAACAAGGGGACCAAGTCCAAAAGTCACGATCAAGTCGGGAGTGGGCAGATGCCCAGGAAATGCCAGCTGTGGGTGCAAAGAAGCTGCCACTGGATGGTAGAAGCTGTAGATTCTGCAAGAACGACAAGGGCTAGAAACTTCCCCTTTGGAGGATGGATGTCCCACGTCGTGAAGAGTCTTGCAGAGGTGATTCCGTGCAGAAAGACCGCAAACAAGCCTTGCTAGCTGCAAGGGTCACTGTTAGGGTTTTTGGATGCTGCTGTGGCCCAGGAGAACCACTATGTCGCCAATTGCGTGAGGGGACAGAGGGGGCACCCAGCAAGACAAGGAGCCCTCTCAGAAGCAAGCAGCACCCGCAGAAGTGCCAGAACAGGCACTACGAAGTGGAGTGAACCGGAGCTCACCCGAAGTCACAAAGGAAGGTCCCACGACGCCGGAGGACAACTCAGGAGGTCGTGAACTGCAGGTTAGAGTGCCGGGGACCCAGGCTTGGCTGTGCACAAAGGAAATCCTGGAAGAGTGCACAGGAGCCAGAGTAGCTGCAAAACACGCGGTTCCCAGCAATGCAGTCTAGCGTGGGGAGGCAAGGACTTACCTCCACCAAACTTGGACTGAAGAGTCACTGGACTGTGGGAGTCACTTGGACAGAGTTGCTGAGTCCAAGGGACCTCGCTCGTCGTGCTGAGAGGAGACCCAGAGGACCAGTGATGCAGTTCTTTGGTGCCTGCGGTTGCAGGGGGAAGATTCCGTCGACCCACGGGAGATTTCTTCGGAGCTTCTAGTGCAGAGAGGAGTCAGACTACCCCCACAGCATGCACCACCAGGAAAACAGTCGAGAAGGCAGCAGGATCAGCGTTACAAGGTCGCAGTAGTCGTCTTTGCTATTTTGTTGCAGTTTTGCAGGCTTCCAGCGCGGTCAGCAGTCGATTCCTTGGCAGAAGGTGAAGAGAGAGATGCAGAGGAACTCTGATGAGCTCTTGCATTCGTTATCTAAAGAATTCCCCAAAGCAGAGACCCTAAATAGCCAGAAAAGGAGGTTTGGCTTCTTAGGAGAGAGGATAGGCTACTAACACCTGAAGGAGCCTATCAGAAGGAGTCTCTGACGTCACCTGCTGGCACTGGCCACTCAGAGCAGTCCAGTGTGCCAGCAGCACCTCTGTTTCCAAGATGGCAGAGGTCTGGAGCACACTGGAGAAGCTCTGGGCACCTCCCAGGGGAGGTGCAGGTCAGGGGAGTCGTCACTCCCCTTTCCTTTGTCCAGTTTCGCGCCAGAGCAGGGCTGGGGGATCCCTGAACCGGTGTAGACTGGCTTATGCAGAGATGGGCACCATCTGTGCCCATCAGAGCATTTCCAGAGGCTGGGGGAGGCTACTCCTCCACAGCCCTGACACCTTTTTCCAAAGGGAGAAGGTGTAACACCCTCTCTCTGAGGAAGTCCTTTGTTCTGCCTTCCCTGGCCAAGCCTGGCTGGACCCCAGGAGGGCAGAAACCTGTCTGAGGGGTTGGCAGCAGCTGCAGTGAAACCCCGGGAAAGGTAGTTTGGCAGTACCCGGGTCTGAGCTAGAGACTCGGGGGATCATGGAATTGACTCCCCAATGCCAGAGTGGCATTGGGGTGACAATTCCATGATCTTAGACATGGTACATGGCCATGTTCGGAGTTACCATTGTGACGCTATACATATGTCGTGACATATGTATAGTGCACGCGTGTTATGGTGTCCCCGCACTCACAAAGTCCGGGGAATTTGCCCTGAACAATGTGGGAGCACCTTGGCTAGTGCCAGGGTGCCCACACACTAAGTAACTTAGCACCCAACCTTTACCAGGTAAAGGTTAGACATATAGGTGACTTATAAGTTACTTAAGTGCAGTGGTAAATGGCTGTGAAATAACGTGGACGTTATTTCCCTCAGGCTGCACTGGCAGGCCTGTGTAAGAATCGTCAGATCTCCCTATGGGTGGCACAAGAAATGCTGCAACCCATAGGGATCTCCTGGAACCCCAATACCCTGGGTACCTCAGTACCATATACTAGGGAATTATAAGGGTGTTCCAGTATGCGAATGTAAATTGGTGAAATTGGTCACTAGCCTGTTAGTGACAATTTGGAAAGAAAATGAGAGAGCATAACCACTGAGGTTCTGGATAGCAGAGCCTCAGTGAGACAGTTAGTCATAACACAGGTAACACATACAGGGCACACTTATGAGCACTGGGGCCCTGGCTAGCAGGGTCCCAGTGACACATACAACTAAAACAACATATATACAGTGAAATATGGGGGTAACATGCCAGGCAAGATGGTACTTTCCTACACATGGGATGAATGTTAACTGCGTCACACCTATCTGGGCTGGGAATATAGAAAGATACTGGCACATTGCGGATTAATAACGTTTCTGCAAATAACAAAGTGTGATACCTCAGTGTTAGATGACTCTCTGCTTGCTGTTCTCCTCCATAGGGCACGTCTGCTGGGGCAGGTGATGAGATGGCGGCATCCTCCGGTGTACAGACCCCTGGTGGACCTATCGACAATGGAAGAGAGACACATCCTAGTCACATACAGGCTTGGTCGTGCAACAATCCAGGAACTCTGTGCCCAGTTGGAGCCAGACCTGATTTCATCTATCTGCCATCCCACAGGAATCCCCACTCTAGTGCAGGTCCTGTCTGTACTCCATTTCCTGGCCAGTGGGTCTTTTCAAACAACAGTGGCCATGGCATCAGGGATGTTCCAGCCAATGTTCTCTAACGTGTTGTCCAGAGTGTTGTCTGCCCTGCTGAAACACATGTGCAGCTACATTGTTTTCCCTCAGGTGGAGGATTTGCCCACAGTGAAAGGTGACTTCTATGCCCTGGGACATATCCCCAACATCATTGGTGCCACTGATGGGACACATGTAGCATTTGTACCCCCCGCAGGAATGAAAAGGTGTATAGAAACCGGAAGAGCTACCATTCGATGAATGTGCAAATGGTGTGTTTGGCAGACCAGTACATCTCCCATGCCAATGCCAAGTATCCTGGCTCTGTGCATGACGCTTACATTTTGAGAAATAGCAGCATCCCTTATGTGATGGGGCAACTCCAGAGGCACCGTGTGTGGCTAATAGGTGAGGGCAAGGTCCCAATACAGTTGACATAGGTGTCTGGGTAGGGGGCTGTCCCTAAGGGTTAGTGTGTGTCTAACAGATATCCATCGACATTTGCAGGTGACTCTGGTTACCCCAACCTGTCATGGGTACTGACCCCAGTGAGGAATCCCAGGACAAGGACAGAGGAACGCACATGGGCGAACTAGGAGGGTGATCAAACGCACCTTTGGCCTCCTGAAGGCCAGATTCCGGTGCCTCCATCTGACAGGTGGCTCCCTATACTACTCACCGAAGAAGGTGTGCCAGATAATCGTGGTCTGCTGTATGCTGCACAACCTGGCTTTGCGATGGCAGGTGCCTTTTCTGCAGGAGGATGGCCCAGATGGTGGTCTTGTGGCAGCTGTGGAGCATGTGGACAGTGAAGAAGAGGAGGCAGAAGAAGAGGATATCAACAACCGAAACAACATCATCATGCAATACTAAGTGAGACACAGGTAAGAAGATGTAACTGCTTCCCACATCTCATACTGTTGTTTGAGCTAGCATAAGTCTGTAATTTTCACTCAGTGTATGGACCCTGACTTGTCACTTTGACTTTCCATTTCACAGATCCGGGACCCACTTTCTGCCCTCTGCTCTGTTTACTCCTGCCCTACAGCTGTGTTACATTGGTATGTGAACAAGTACATTGACATTGCTTTATTCCATAGTTATTGCAATTACATATCTGTGAAAGCACAGACTGACTCCAGATTGTTTTGTGATTGAAGTGTGTTTATTCCTCTGCAAATAAGTGAAGGAGGTTGTAAAATGGGCTGGGGTGATGGTGGAGGAATGTCCATGGCAGAGTCCAGTCTATTTGTTTCACAGGTGCATTGTCCAAAGGGGCATAGGAAGTGGAGCAATGGCAGTTTAAGGATGGACAGGGTGACACAGTGGGACAGAAGGGTGACATTCAGGGGGGTCTCATTTCCTGGTGGGGGTCTTGGCAATGTTCTCTCTCTTGTTCCTGGATCTCAGGGACCGCTTGCGGGGTGGTTCTACATCTGCAGGGGGTGGGGTGCTGGTGTCCTGATGTTTCTGTGGCTGTGCCTCCTGTCCACTAGCGCCAGTGGAGGTGGAGGGCTGTTCATCGTCCAGGCTAGTGTTAGGGGCCCCTTGTTGTGCCACTGTGTCCCTCCTGGTGTTGAGAAGGTCTACCAGCACCTCTGCAATGGTGACCAGGGTGGTGTTAATGGACTTCAAGTCCTCCCTGATCCCAAGGTAGTGTTCCTCCTGCAGCCGCAGGGTCTCCTGAACTTGGCCAGTACCCTTGCCATGGTAAGCTCCCATGATGTTGGAGAGTGCCTCGTGGAATGTCAGTTCCCTGGGCCTGTCCCCCCCGTCGCACAGCAGTCCTTCCAGTTTCCCTGTTATCCTGTGCCTCTGTCCCCTGAACCGTGTGCCCACTGCCACTGTCTCCAGGTCCCCGATCGTCCTGCGCTAGTGGGTTTGCCAGGGTTCCCTGTAGTGGTGGACACACTGCTGATTGATGTGTCCTGGGGACAGAGGGATGGGCCCGCTGGGTGGGTGCTGTGCTGGTGTTTCCTGAGGGGGGAGGCTTTGTGGTGGCTTGTGACAGTGGCAGGGGAACCGACTGTCCCGAGGTCCCTGATGGGCCAGGCTGGTCACCTTGATCCAGGCGTGCAGAGCTGCTGTCATCACTGTGGGCCTCTTCTGTGGGGGGACTGGATATGTCTGGCACCTTCTGTCCTGTGACGTTGGGTAGGGGTCCTGTTGGGGTGTAACTGCATATTTATTATATCTGTTTGTGCCATTGTGTGCAATGGTGAGTGACCCTCTACTCCAGTGCTTGCATTATTGGCTTGGTCCTTGTGTGATTGGTGATTTTGGGGCATGAGTGAGTCTCTGTACCGGACATGCTTGGGTGATGGGTGTCCATGCATTGGTGTTACATACAGGGCTTGGTTTTGGGATGTGTGGGTTGTGTTGGTGGGGTATTTGTGGGTTGTTGGGGTGATGGGTGTGAGGGTAAGGGTCGGAGTATGTGATGGCATGCAGGTGGGGTGGGGGGGATAAGGTAGTAAAGATTTGCCTTACCAGAGTCCAGTCCTGCTGCTACTCCTGCGAGGCCATCCGGATGCATGATTGCCAAGACTTGCTCCTCCCATGTTGTTAGTGGTGGGGGTCCACCGCCAGTCCTCTGTACAGCAATCTGGTGTCTGGATACCACGAAACACACGAAACACACTTTCCCCCCATAGGTCGTTCCACCTCTTCCTGATGTCATCCCGTGTTCTTGGATGCTGTCCCACTGCGTTTACCCTGTCGACAATTCTTCGCCATAGCTCCATCTTCCTTGCAATGGATGTCTGCTGCACCTGTGATCCGAATAGCTGTGGCTCTACCCGGATGATTTCCTCCACCATGAACCTGAGCTCCTCCTCAGAGAACCTGGGGTGTCTTTGCGATGCCGTGATGTGGTGTGGGTGATGTGTGAGGTGGTGTCTGTTGTGATGTGTGAGGGGATGTGTTGGTGTGTGTTGTTTGAGGTGCGTGGATGTTGTGTAAGTGATGGTGTTGTGTGTCCGTGGATGCTGGTGTTGTTTTTGGTAGTGTCTCTCTCTGGCCTGCTTTCAAATTTCTGGTAGTGAGGGTTTGTGGGTAATGTGAGTGTGTGTTTTATATTGGATTGGGTGTGTGGGAGTGGTGTGTGTATGTGTATCAGGTGTGTGTATATTTTGAATTGTCCAATGTGGTTGTGTTTTGTAAATGTGTGTGTATTTTAAGCACGGCGGTGTGTACCGCAAATGATTTACCGCAGTTGAAAGACTGCCCCGTTGAGTCGTGATAGTGTGGGCGTATTCTTGTTGGCGTGACGGTGTCGGTTTTGTTATCACCAGTTTAACACTGACCTTTGGTGTGGCGGACTTGTGTGGGTGTCTGTATTGTGACGGATTCCGAGCTGTAGGTCGTAATACCTGTAGCAGAATTCCACAGCCGCAGCGGTATGTTGGCAGTCTTTTGCACGGCGGTAAGCGGGATTTACCGCCAGGGTTGTAATGAGGGCCTTAGTGTTCAGAGAAAAGTGACCCTCTGTGAAATGTTAGAGACACGGTGTACCACTTGTGGCAGCAATCCTATCTTTTCGCAGCCTTGAATAAAGCACAGAGTGAAAGAACGCCCTGTTAAGAAATGTAAATGCTTTCCTAAGCAAAAGGACAGCAAGATAAAGGAAAATAAAACATCACCACAAATGTGATAATTTCTAAAAGAATAACATGAAATAAAATGAAACGATACTAGGCTAAAGGGCACAGACAGCAGGCCTAGATGCTAAAATAACGTACCACAGACATCACTAAAATGACCTTACTACAGTGTGAGTATTGTTGTTTGGGAGGGTGAAGATGCACCTCTTGTGGGTACTACTGCATATCATGTGATGACTGAGGATGGGTGACATCCATGTGTGTGGCTTCATCAGTGGTGCAAGATCACTGGAAAAGAGGGTCCATTGAGCTTTCCTAGCTGGGGGTTGTTAAACCTTTCAGCTCTCGGTGTGGTTTCCCCTGTCTTTTTGGTTTTTGAACTCCCTGTTATGATCCTATGCTGAACTTCGTTTTTGCTGGTTTTAGGACTCTGGGCACTTTACCACTGCTGACCAGCGCTAAAGTGCAAGTGCTCTCTGTCTAAACTGGGTTGGTGATTGGTTTTCTCCATGGTTGGCATATTTTATTTACTAGTAGTCCCTAGTAAGGTGCACTAGAAGTGCCCAGGGCCTGTAAATCAAATGTTACTCGTGGGCCTGCACCACTGATTGTGCCACCCACATGAGTAGCCCTGTAAACATGTCTCACACCTGCCACTGCAGTATCTGTGTGAGCAGTTTTAAACTGCCAGTTTGACCTGGCAAGTGCACCCACTTGCCAGGCCCAAACCTTCCATTTTACTACATGCATATTACCCATAAAGTAGGCCCAAGGCAGCCCAATGGGCAGGGTGCAGTGTGTTCAAACGGTAGGGCATGTACTAGTGTGTTTTACATGTCTTCATAGTGAAATACTACCATATTCATTTTTCACTATGGCAGGGCCTATCTCTTTCATAGGATAACACTGGATGGCCTTAAAATGTCCTTTAGGTGTAGTTTCCCATTTGGAGCAGATAAAGATGTGGAGTTTGGGGTCTCCGAACTCACAACTTAAAAAACATATTTTGGTGAAGTTGTTTTTCAAATTGTAAGTTTGAAAATGCCACTTTTAGAAAGTGGGCATTTTTTTGCTTAACCATTCTGTGCCTCTGCCTCGCTGCTGAATACACGTCTGGGTCAGACTGACAATTGGGCTGTTTCTGAATTCACTCTAGACAGTCACCCAAAGGGATCTGAGGTGTAGTCTTCATTTTCTGGTGGGTCTTCCTGGGCTAGAGTGGAGGGAGAAGCTGATACTTGCACCTAAACAGGGTTGTGTCTGTCCTTACATGAAGCAGTCTTCAGCCCCCTGGTGTGGGTCTGGGTCCAGGGCAGGGAGAGGCAGGGTATTGTGCACTACAAAGACTTTCCTTTGAAGTTTGCCTACTTCAAAGGCAGAAATGGGTATGAGTATTGGACTGCTGACCCCACAACTTAAGAACACTTCTGGACTGAGGACATTCTGCCAGGGAGAAGAGCTGGATGCTTGAGGAAGACCTGCCACTCTGCCTGTCGCTTTGCTGTGCTGGCCTGCTGCTACTACTACTTCTGTCCTGGGAGTGAAAGGACTGGACTTTGCTTTTTACATCCTTCTTTCCAAGGTTCTCCAAGGGCTTGAACTGAGCTTGCCTCCAGTTAAGAAGTCTCAGGGACTTCAAAGACTTCACCTACCAGCCCCTGGGTTCTCTTGCTGAGTTCCTGGGCCCTTGAGAGTGAAAGTGGGCCTAAAAACAAAAAGAACCAGGAACATAGACTCTGGACAACTCCAGAAACAGCGGCACAGCACAATTTGATGTAGCTGCCTGCATCTGAAGCTGTGGTAACCTCTAAAATGGAGCAACTATGGCCGACGATGCAGGTTTGGCGCCTCTGGCTCAAAGCTACCGTAGCGCCTCTAAAGTCCTGCAACAGCATGAGTCCCGTGTCACTGGCGTCCGTGGCACCCCACTTCGCTCTGGTTCCTGTGGCCCCTTGGTGTGACCGTGACCCCAAGAACTCACCCCATTGTGTCTTGACCCACCAGATTCATCGACCTCACCGGATTGTAAGGAACCAATGCCTCGCCACCGATGCTGCATCACCTTCCCTGCAACTGTAAGGAACCAACGCCTCATCTCCCCGACTCCATGCAACGTCTTTGTTTCATTGTTTTGAAAGGTACTGTACCTGGGGTCTGTGCGACTCTGTGACCGGCCCTCACTCGCTCGTGAGTGGCATCGGACGGTTGGGAACGACTCCGTCAAAGCAAAATGTGCAAAGGAGTCTTAAAATGGATCCCAGAAGCCATGGAAGACCCCAGGAAGACTACAACCGACCAGGAATCAGCCAGGAGGACCCAGACAAGACCCAGGAGAGGGAGAAGAAAAGGAAGTGCTGGTTCAATGCAGAGGAGCACGAAATACTGGTGAAAGAGGTGACGGAACACCAGCATCAACATTTTGTCACCTCTAAATTGCCAATTGGGAGGAGAGAGGCAATTTGGCAACAAATTGTCGATAAGATCAACAGTGTGGCAGAAGTACGGAGAACAGTCACTGAGTGCAAGAAACGCTAGCATGACTGCAAGCGCAGGACCAAGGAAAAGATGGCAAGGAACAGGAAGGCAGCACTGCAGACTGGAGGTGGGAGTTCAGCACTGCAGGAGGCCTTGGACCACATGGAGGAGATGGTGGCAGCCGTCATCCCTGAGGAGATCGTCACAGGGATTCAAGGACAGGAGAGCGCAGACTACCAGGAAATCACACAGATGCAGGGTAAGTTGCATGGGGGACAAAAATGCCTAAATGTTAACTGCAAGAAGGGGGAGGTACATACCTACTACACAATGCATGCCAGCCATAATAATCAGGTAGTGGATAGGGCAAAGGGCCACGGCACGGAGGCATGGGCTGTGCAGGGGAAACCAGGGGCACAGCACAACACTACACCACCATCCTTTGCATGGAGGTACTCTGCCATGCCACGGCTGTTGGAAAGGCAAAGGCAGTCATGGAGGGTAGGGAACAACATAAAACTGGGCTGCTGTAACATGACAGCTGGTATTGTCGCAACATGAACTAGGGCTCCATTTCCAGTCTCAGGCCATATCCGCAAGTGGTATTTACCATTGAAAACAGTTGCCACTACCACATGTGCTGTGTGTGCAGGTCAAGTAGCCAATGGCAGTTATGTGCCCATGGATCAACGACACCCAAAAAAGAGGGTTCAGGATGACGACGTTATCAATCCCCTGTAATTACTAACAATGTGCAAATCCTGTCAAATGCTCATGTCTATAGGCGCTATAAACATCAGGTATTGTTAGTAACATTATGAGGTTCACAGCAGTAATGTCATACCCATACTGCACATTTCAGGGTCTACCCTGTGCCTGTGTTACAATAGCTGCAATGCCACCATGCAACATCTCAAGTGTCATAGTGCTAAGACAACAGCATTGATGGGGAGGACATATGTGTCTAGCTAGTGAAACCCACCCGCACAGTCATAAGAGGAAATGGAACACTTCTAGGACCATCAGTGCAATCCAATGTAGCACACATTCCCCAACATCAACAGTACACACTACCAGTGCTGACACCTTTATCGTGCCATGCCAATGCTATACATAGTATATGCTAGGTCACAGCAACATATAAGTGGATGTGAAATATCTGAGACTGGGTCATTTCCAGATTGTTAAGTGTGGTGCAAGTGCCATCAGAACACCCACAGCCAGTGCAAGGCCACACCATGATAATGGAAGTAGACGGATGGTTGAGTAGTACAAGAACGTGGCAACATACAATTTGGACAGAACCTACACCTAGAGGATGTGACGTAGACAATTCCCCAAACTGCCCACACTACATGTGACATGCAGGTGGGGCATAGGCCTGGGAGACTGCTAATCTTAATGACAGGAACAATGAACAGGAACCAAAATCACAATGTTCAACTAATAGGAAGTCAGGAACGTCACATTACAAATGCCACAACACAGACACACTAATTGTACAATATCTCATTGCAGAGGACGAAGGCTCTCCTGGGGATATGCCTGTCCTGGACTTCCCTGATGACAAGGATGATGAGCTGACAAACATTAGCCAGCAGACTCTCCAAGATGTCCTTGGAACACTCCAGACCCCACCTTCAGTCACAAGGAGGAGCACAGAAATAGCAGCCATCACAGAGGACCCATCCACCACCCCAATAATACGGCCTGCCAGCTCCAAACCCAGCTGAGGACACCGGTACCACCTTTGAGAGGACTGTAGTTCGAGTACAGCGGGAGCTGGCCAAGGAGGTGCGGGTGGGTATGCAAAATATGTCATCCAGCCTTGAGGGGATGCATTTGTGCATGATGTAATCTGCAGAACAGGCAGCAGCCATGCAAGCGCTAACATCCATCCTGCAAGGACTACAACAAAGTGTAAGGGAATTCACCACTGCAGTAAGGGAGTTGCCTCAACACCTGGCACCCCAAACCTTTCACTGCGTGCACAAATGCAATCATGACCCCCTCAGGGCCAACCTGGCTGCCTGCCACAGTGATGTAGCTGCTATACTCAAGAACCAGCAGCTCCTCCTTGCTGCAGTAATGCCCTTAATAGCCCCACAGTTGGCAGCTACCGGGATTTCTGGCTCCACATCTTCAAACACTGAAGTGTGTGTTGACCCTTCAAACCCACCACCATCAAGGGCAGAGGAGACGTCACACACATCAGAAGATGAAGACATGAAACAGATCACCTTCACCCATAGGAGTACCCGGAAGCACAAGTCCATGCCACACGGGCACTGATATCCTAGGTCCTGTGCTTGTTAACATGCCAGTCTTGCAACAGTTGGTCACATGCATTGTTCTCCAGCACACTGTTTACCTTGACACTTTGCTCTGTGATTGTCTCTCACTACCTCATTGGCAATTCATGTTCCTCTGCACTGTATGACACTTCACCCCAGCATGTCCAATGACATGTCCCATTGCACTTGTGTAGCATCACAATAGAAGGTGTCACACTAATGGACTCACAATCCTGGACAATGTAATTATTGCACTACAGCACTTTCAAATAAATAGCACTTACACAACCACTTTGTCTCTGTGTAATGTGACACATCAACTGTGTAGGAGATTAGTGATGTATGTCACATGTCAATGGCCATAGGATGTCAATACAACTGTTTTGAAAGATTGTGGGCTGATAACTATGCACTGGGGTCTGGATAGTATCATCATCTGCGCTTCCCAAGGCTTATTTCTAAAGTAAATTGAAAACTAGCAGTATAATGCTGTGCTGGACTGAATAAGTCCGCTTCAAGGAATGTAGAAGCTGAAAATCTATGTGTCCAACATTCCCTTCAAGACAATCTTTACTTAAGTGACATTTAACTATAAACTTTCATCACACACACACACACGCCATACAGCAGGAATGGATGAGTACGAGTGTAGGGACAATTATGTAACCTGGGAGTACAATGTACAAAATTATAGGTGTAAGTTATGTATACAATACTACATAAGATTATAACATCATTAAGCTTATCAGGGCTCACATAAACATCAGGCTGCAGGCAGACGTACCACAGTGCCCAAGATTCCAAATCAGGTCTCAAATGATGACAGATTTAAAACACCTCCAAACTTCACAACACATTGGGAACCATAGTAACATTGAGTGGTGGGTGCAATGGATGGCAGATGCATTGAGAAGTAGCTTTGGTGTAGCTGCCAGTGTGACTGCACATTAGGAATTGTGAATAACCATGTCTATAATAGGATTCAGATGCAGGATGGAACACAAATGCAAATACTAAATTGACACTGTTCACCCATGCCAAGGCCCAGATCCCAAGCATCTGACACATACTGGAAAGGAGTACCTAAATATTTATTTAATAGTAAAAAAGGATAATAAAACTAGGAGAAACACCTTAACTAACCTAAGCTATTTTAACTACACATTGCCCACAACTGGCCCTAACTACCCTTATCTAAACTTACCCATCACATTTAACTAAACACCCTAAACATCAACCCCCCTTATATGACGGGACACACGTAGGACAACATATACTAACCTAAACACATACTATCTTATCCTAAACAAATATATATATATATATTATTTAGTTTTTATTATTTTTTTATACACATAAACACCAACATCATCCCCCACCCACCCACCCACCAAAAAAACACATGTAATAATGTAACCCCCTCCACCTCCCAACCCACTTATACTAACTAAACTAACAGAATACTCTAACCTAACACTAAGCCCCCTAAACCCACTAAAGATAAGAACCAGGAAAGAGGAGGGAGGGGAGGGAATCATGGCTGAGGGTCCAAAAGTCACGAATTTGCCCTCCGCAGGATCTTCTTTACACCCAGCAGTCTCCTGCTATTGCAGGACACCTTCTGTTGCAGCCTGTCCATCCAGCGCAACATCCATTGCATGTCACGTCTCATAGACTGAAATTCAGCTTTGTCTCTCACTGCAGCTGGGGTTGTCTGTGTGCCACTAGTGGATGGTACTGCTGGTGCCGGTGCCGTGCATGGAGGGGGAGGTGCAGGAGCTGCTGTCTGTGGGCCTGGAGCTGATGAGGTTGACGGACCTGCAACAGTGACTATCATCCTTTGTGCGACTGTGGTCTGAGCGGTTGTGCTGGTGGTGGTGGTGGCTGTTGTGGCAAGGATAGCCCCCCCTTGGGCAAATGCCCTCCAGACCCCTGTGGCTCTCTCATGGCGGTAACACTGTGCCATATTGCAGAACATAGGCTCCACATCTAGTATGTGGCGGTAACGCATCGCCCGCCTCTGGAATTCTGTGATCTCATGGGCATTCATGTTGGCAGCTGTAAAAATAGAGAAAGCAAACATTAGTGACATCATTGTGTGATACATCTAGAAATGATATTCTAACACTTCCTCAAAATTAGCTGAAACACTCTAAATCACAGTACAGATCATAGAATGTACCTGAGGAATGACAGGCCAACGCAGCCTACATATCTACTATCTAACAGCACAGCAATGCTCAAAAAGGTGTGTACCTACTTAAATGATCTGTGCATCATTCTACTGCCATTAGTCACATAACAAATCCTGCAAGTACTCCACATGTGACAGTCCAACTAATGACTATCGTCTGGATGACAATCAAGGCCCACAAGATCTGTGAATTGTAAATGGAATTTCCTGGATGGTATGCAGTTGCTAATCATGAGGGGGTATCCTAGGTTGGAACAAATGAATGTTGGAATTACACGTCTGTCTTCTACAGTGGGATCCTCACACCTAGGTACACATATTTCATAACCGTAACCCTGTGCTTCAGGGGGTGATGGACATGCAACACATACTTTCAAACATCAAGGACAGCCAGGAAGCTTTGGACACCTGTCCATGGGTTTAGTCAGTCCACCACAGGTAAGGAGGGCTGCCAACTAGGATTGACTCAAACATTGGACAATCACATCCACATTTATGATCCTAATGCCGACAATTGTCAACATCATTTGATCTCACTAATACCTTTCCAAAAAACAAGCACAAAGATGCAAGCACCCATCTGGGCTTGAGCTGCATGCACACCTATGACATTCTACTCAAGTGCCACATAAACGTAGCACAACATGTGGAGCTAGTACGCAGCTAGGAAGTGAAACATACAGTCCTACATGTTCATTAGTTAACAGGAAGGCTCAAGTCTGTGGGTAATACTTTGGCGTCACTGGTTTGTGTGAATCAGGGAATGACTTGCTGACATAATCATGAAAGTGGCCACCTCCAAATTTATCATTGGCATAAATTTAGCAACAAATATCACCCTGTTCACCTGCCCATGCCTATAGCGCAGCACTAGAATCCCAAAATATGACTCTCCGCCACTGATTGTCCAACTCACACATGGAACAAAATGTCAAACTCCAGTCAAGTCACATATCAGATCATGTGCCAGCACATCATACCTTGCAATGTGTCCAACACACAGGAGTCAATCACACAACAACTGCAAACACAACACAGAACTAACATATCAACACTTACTGGATGTGTCTGGGTCCACAAATCGAGCCACTTCTTCAATTGTGTAGGGGGCTGGTCCTCCTGTAAAACATGGAAGGTTGAAATGTGCTCAATGTCTGTTCACTGTACAAAACTTGGAACAACAAATCACTGTGTGAGACATTTTATATGATAGAGCAGCACCTCAGGCATGTACACACCCCAACAGACATACTACTGCAAACATGTATTGACCCTGTCACTCCAGTGAGTGATAGGCACACATATGCATGCATGCACTGGCCCTAACAATCATATAGTGCCAAACATGATTACTCAATTTTGTGCAGAATTATTTCTGGAGGGTACTCCATTTCTTCATTTGTTGTTATGAGAGACATGCAAAGCCACATTCCTGGTGCACTGCAATACCAGTCACTCAGGTATTGTGGCTTGTGCATCAAGGGACAATGAGTTACTGTGTGATGCTCATGTGGTTTGATTTTAGTTCAGGAATTATTGTGCTTTCTATGGTCCATTATATGTGTGGCTGTGTTGTATGTAGGTCACATAAGCCACATTGGCAGTGTACCCAGAGCCGTAAATGACCCCTACGACACAATGATGGCTGGGATCCTGTGTGTTACTTGATGACAATGTTACGATAAACATGGATGGGCCATTTATCTAAATCAAAACAACAAAGAAATATATGCTGACAGTGTCTAATTTGATCATTCGTGACAGAATGCAGGGGCACAGGTGTAGTAATTGCACCTGAAATGTGTTACTCAGGGCCCTGTGTACCTATATCAGGTATTGTAGATCACTGTTGGCCACATTCATTATCTTACATTTGCCAAATTGGGTGATCAGTGTTTATACAACGAACTGACACTGTCCCCTAATTAAAACATGGTTTAACAAATGTCCTACTTTGGCAATCTTGATGAGGTAGGTCTCAATTTGTATGCACCTTGGGAATGGAAGCACTCACAAGAATGCTGGTCTGCTGATCTTAGCATACACCCATGTCTCTGATAGAGAAGTTGAAAATTATACATATGCTGCAGTAGAGCAGCAGGGGTGTACCAAACGTAAACTAGCAAACATTAACATCATAAATGTGGATGTGATTGTCCAATGTTTGAGTCAATCCTAGTTGGCAGCCCTCCTTACCTGTGGTGGACTGACTAAACCCATGGACAGCTGTCCAAAGCTTCCTGGCTGTCCTTGATGTTTGAAAGTATGTGTTGCATGTCCATCACCCCCTGAAGCACAGGGTTACGGTTATGAAATATGTGTACCTAGGTGTGAGGATCCCACTGTAGAAGACAGACATATAATTCCAACATTCATTTGTTCCAACCTAGGATACCCCCTCATGATTAGCAACTGCATACCATCCTGTAAATTCCATTTACAATTCACAGATCTTGTGGGCCTTGATTGTCATCCAGAAGATAGTCATTAGTTGGACTGTCACATGTGGAGTACTTGCAGGATTTGTTATGTGACTAATGGCAGTAGAATGATGCACAGATCATTTAAGTAGGTACACACCTTTTTGAGCATTGCTGTGCTGTTAGATAGTAGATATGTAGGCTGCGTTGGCCTGTCATTCCTCGGTACATTTTATGATCTGTACTGTGAGTTAGAGTGTTTCAGCTAATTTTGAGGAAGTGTTAGAATATCATCTGTAGATGTATCACACAATGATATCACTAATGTTTGGCTTTCTCTATTTTTACAGCTGCCAACATGAATGCCAATGAGATCAGGGAATTCCAGAGGCGGGCGATGAGTTACCACCACATACTAGATGTGGAGCCTATGTTCCGCAATATGGCACAGTGTTACCGCCATGAGAGAGCCACAGGGGACTGGAGGGCATTTGCCCAAGGGGGGCTATCCTTGTCCACAACAGCCACCACCACCAGCACAACCGCTCAGACCACAGTCGCACAAAGGATGATAGTCACTGTTGTAGGTCCGTCAACCTCATCAGCTCCAGGCCCACAGACAGCAGCTCCTGCACCTCCCCCTCCATGCACGGCACCGGCACCAGTAGTACCATCCACTAGTGGCACACAGACAACCCCACCTGCAGTGAGAGACAATATCCACAAACACTGTATGCAGCATGTCACAAAATCTGCTGTCACTACAGAGCATTCTACTGTACACATTAGTCTGATTTGTACTCACCAACAGGGCCACCACACCCAGGTGGTCCAGCAGGTCTTGCTCTCTGGCCACAAGGTCATCCCAGTGATGTTTAAGTTGGTGGTCATTGCGCTGGCTGTTCAACACTCTCTTTAAGTGGAACAGCACCTTGAACCACCTGAGCCTCCTCGCCTTGGTGTGATACCCCTGTATCATCCTGCCACCAGCCTCTAACATCAGGGGAGGAAGTGGCACACCAGCCAAATAAAAGCCCCCAGCTCCTCCTCACCCAGTCTCCCAAGACGTCGCTTTCCCAACATCACAGAAATAATAGGGATACGAAAGGGAAAACAGGGAAATACAGTGAAAGGAGGTATGAAATGAAACTTAAAGAACCCACATACAGCCCAACAATACCCCAACTAACAATACCCACTACACACTCCCAACAGTACAAAGACAAAATTAGACACAAAAAATGGCAAAAACACACTTACACTGATTTACAGAGACAATTACAAAAACAACTGGTGACAATTAAAATGGCACACAGGAGACAAAAGCAGAATTTTGACAGACACAACTCTCTACACAGCAACACAGTCTAGAAGAATCACAGACTGCAAAGTGAAAGTTAAACTACACCCACTGTACCATTTCTGTAAACAGGATATCCTATTACATCACTTCCTGTCTCAAATGTAGTGCGTTTTTATTATGATGCTTGTAATTTTATGACGCTTACGGGCCCTGCGTCAATATTTTTATACGCATATGCTTAAAAAATCTCCTGCATTCAAGGATCAATATATTTTTCATGGATAACCAATTTCATGGGGTGCAGTGTTGGAATTAACGCTAGGGACCATTCGATGTATAATGGCTGTGAGCGTCATTTCTTAACACATATGTGACATATCTTGACGCATACGCATCTTTTTTTACGCTTCTGCATCAAAATATCTGTCTTTAACTGTGTTTGTGTAATTTTTCTCATTTTTAACATACATGAAGGCTATAACTATACAAAGATAGGCTGTTAGGGCCTGCTGTGTGTGTTCTAGTGTTTGGGCACATGTGGCAGACCACACTACTGCGGACCATAATACTCATGTTGTTGTGCCGGATTAGCACTCTTAACTGACGCAACAGCAACCCAAACATTTGGAATTAAAATTGGTATTTCCTAGTTTTAGCAGGTGGTGCATCAATAGAGGATAGCATGGCTACACAACTTAACAAATTAACTCATGGCCTGTGTGTTTATGTCTGTGAATTGACTATTTCAATTGTTGTAGGGCCTCTGTATGAATGTCACAAGACGTGTTTTGCATAATATGCTTGTATGCATGTGTTGTTATTGTAGATAACCATCAGATGCCAGTCATTGAGGTACATCAGTCATGATATGTGTTTGTCATATCCGTTGCGTCTTATGCTGTGTGAACTTCCCTGACTTTGGGGACAAAACATCTCCCATGACAAACTATACACAGGATAGATTGAAGACGGTTGATAATGGTAATGTTACAAATGTAAGCCATAACATGTAATGGTATGTTGGATACCACTTCATGGTCACTTGTGTGTATACTACCCATGATTCAGGCATTTGAACATGCTAGGTAGGTACAGTGTATGTGACAAAGAGTCCCAAATCCAATCCAAAAAGGTTATGGTAGACCACAGTTTGAGTCATGTAAATGACCTATGTTTCTCCTGTGGTTGTGGAGGACCAGCATGCTGCATGCGTTCACATATTTCCAATGGTTCAGTGCACACTTGTGTCCAGTTAAAATGTGTGGCCATGTGTACCCTGTGTCAGTATTGGCCTCCATGTTGTCACAGTTACGTGCAGGTCTAGTCATGAGTCTGTGGAGCCATTTCCTGAATTAACAGAGTATCCTTCAAAGCAGATTTGAACTAAAGACAAAGAACAACTAACGACACACATGGGGATACTCCAGCTATGGCACTGCAGACCCCTAATAAGGCTGACGACAGGGCAACCTTGGTGTGCTTAAAAACTTTATGGATCAGTAATAGGAAACAGGCAGTTTTCATCACAACATTTGTACACAGGGTGGCCTCTAAAATTCCCACTGCAACAGGGAATATCAGTGGCTCTGTGCTGATTAATCTCACAGCTAGTCGCCACGCAAGCACCATCAAAAGGTGGCGGCAGAAGTGAATCTGTGTGTGGACCGTCAGGGCACAAACATGTTTTGTCCTTACATACACATTGGCAACCCTTGTTTGTTGTGCTGGAGGCACCGTACCGAATCCGTGCATACAGCCATAGCACACTGTCACTGTTTGGCACTAATGAATACATGCAAAACCAGACAAGGGATGGGGGCTGGATTAGGCAACTTGAATACATGTCCCAGAACAGAATATGATAAGGAAACTGATTAAACTATACTATATATTTGAGGATTCATTGTAGACCTACCAGACACAATACCCCAGGAGTCAGGCAAAGAATACAATTGTATTTTGTAAGTTTGCGCTGCTTTTGCGTTTAAAAGTGGCGCAAAAACGGCGCTAAAAAGTATAAATATGGGCCTAAGTGTTTAAACAAACTGAGAAACACTCCTGCCCTGATGGCAATGTTGTTAGTAAACTAAAAGTAGTCCTAGGTTATGTGGGCTAGACGTCCTGGGGATGTGGGCTTGATTCTTGTGATGCATGCAGCAAACTTTAGTCTACTTAATCAAACAAAAGAGGTTATTTTGTACTGTAGAAATGCTGAGCTCACATATTTGAAGTTGCAATCATATGTGAGAATGAAGAAAAAGGCAACTCTGTAAACTATTTGCCCAGGATCAGACAATTTGAGACCCGTTTATGGGTCAAGTACATTACAGTAAGGTCAAATAGATTTTGTAAATTACTCGATCTGCAGGTCTAGTCAAATTTTTATGATTTTTCTAGCCCTGGGCTGAATGCAAGATTGCTGTTCAGTGGCCAGATGCAGAGCCAATGAGAGATCCTCGTACAAATGCACCCTTACCTCTTGTAATGACTGAGTGTAATGAAGTGATTATTGTTCTGAGAAGGCTGAATTGCTCCAAAGGATCTGGATTATGTGAGGTTGAATCGAATTCAGCAGGAAGTAAAATATTCAGTGCATGAATATTATGAGAGATTTTTGAAAGCATTTTGGAAGCATACAGGTTAAACACATCTTGAACCAACAGATATGGGATTCTTTATTTCACAGTTTGTGCTCAGTTTGAGATCTAATATTAGCCACCACATACAGCAGAATGTGATTAGTTGGCAGACTAAGGCCCATATTTATGAGGCCCTTGCGCCACCGTTGCGCCACTTTTTGTGAAGCAATGGCAATGCATACCACTAAAACATATTTATGAGGCCACGCAAAGCCACTTTGTGTGGCTTTGAATGGCCTCAACTATGGAATAAGGCAAGGCAGCAAAAGTTGCGTTAGAGAGGCATTCCAGGGGTGTTCCCACGTGACTCCTCCCCACCCCCCGATTCACAAGACCTTATAAACCTTGGGATGCACCATGTGTGCTGCACTCTGAAGCACACATAGAAAAAGGAAAAAGCATCCCAGGATTGTTTATGTGCAGGAAGGTGTCCCTTTCTGCACAACAATCCTGCATGCAACACATGCACCCTTGCACCATGGTGCAAGGGTACATTCTTTTGAGTTAGGCTATTGAAACAGCACCAGTGCAGGGGAAAAGGACGGGAATGTGCCATAGATATGGCACATTGATGCCCTTTCCTTTCGACGCAGGGCAGAGCAGCAAGGTGATATGCTGGGCTGCCCGGCTCCAAATTTGCCTAAATTTGGGCCTAAGTCTTTAGATAAAATAAAGAGAAGTTCATGTTAGGCCGGACAAATCTAATACAGAGAGGTTTTCAGAATCAGTCATTTTCAGGAAATCATGGTGTAATGCAAGGTGTTGGTGTTAAAGCCGGTGTTGGAAAATGGGTTATTGGTAAGGGCAGGTAAGTACCTACACTTAGCAATAGGCCACTAACCTCCACTTAGGTCCAGTCAGGTCTCAGTAAATTAAACCCAGCTCAGCCCTTGGTAGCTTGGCAACGAGCGACAAGGCTTAACTTAGGAGACTAAGCGTAAAGCATTCAAATATCACAAAACAGTAATTAAATAAAACACAGGAAACAGTTAAAAAATCCAAAATCACTTTATAAAAATAGATTATATTTTTATCTTTAAAATGACACCAAAACGAATAAAATCAGATAAGGGGAACCGGAGATATGAACTTTTAAAGAATTAATGCTTTCTAGTGCATAGAAGCAACTACCACTCAAACGGTTAATAAAAAAAAAAAGGTCACACTGGAAAGGAACAAAGTCCAGAGTTCAGGCCACCCACAAGGTAACACCGTCACACTTACTTTGAGAAGTATTTGATTCAGGAAAGTGATCCAGAGCACCAGCCAAGGGTTCAGAGGCTCTGGTGTGCCTCTTGGGGTCTGGGACTACAACTCCCACAATGCACCTCTTCAACTTATGGAGCTGCTCCAAACATCTCCAAACTTCTGGATCTTCTTCCAGAGAGCTCTGAGTTGCTCCTTGGGAGTTCGGACTACAATTCCCAGAATGCACCTGGTCACAATCCTCAAACGGCCACTGGACGCTGGTCAGCTGAGCTCTGCTTGCAGGACTTGATGCAGGGGACTCTGGGCAGCTCCTTTGTACCTGTAGCAAACAGGGAGTCCCTTCTTGAAGCAGTAGAAGACAGGGAAAGTCCTTTTAGTGGTGAAGCCAAAGTGTGCAGCTGGTGCAGTCCTCCAGAGTGCAGTGTCCAGGTGCTGGTCAGGGGTCAAGCAGCGTAGTCCTTCTTCTCCTGTAGTTCTTCCTTGTTGGAATCTGATAGGGATCTGAGGTGTGGGTGCAGATCTGCCAGTTTTATCCCTGCTCCTGAGTGAAAAACAGGGGGGTCCTGGTTCTCCAATCAGGTGCAGGGCCCTTCCCCCTGTGATGACCACTTCCTGGGAAGTGTGGCAAAAATCAATCCCAGGGAGCAACATTCCTCAATCATCCATCATGGCTGAAAGTGATTTTTAGAGGTTACATCTGGCTGAGCCCACCCACTGGTGTAGCTAAAAATCCTAAACACACCCCTCTCCTGCCCTTTCTTAAACTAATCAAGGGGACACCTAATTGTCTGGGTTTGCAGGATGAGAGGCTGTTGCTGGGTTGCTCCAAATGTCCTTCTCTACCTTTAAAGACCAGTTTGGCAGTCTTCCCCCTTCCTGCTTCACCATCTGCTGAGGGGAGATCTCCTCCCCCAGGCACATCTTTTTGTGTGGCGCCAGGCCACTTCACACCTCATCAAGGCAGCCAGAGGCTGGCCAATCAGAGCACAGCAGCAAAAACACTGCAGGGCGGAAGTTGGCAACTTTTCAGGTAAAGCTTAAAACTCTTTACCTGAACAAGTTATATTAAATCCAACAACTGAAAGTTAACAATTAATTTGATACCTAACTTCTGGTATCTGTTACTTAAGGGGACTTTTAAAATTAAAATATAGTCTCCCCATTCTAGCCTAAGGAGGCCATTCACTACAATGAGGAAAAAACGAATTTGGCTGTTTTACCTCACCAGGACTTATAAAACTATTTTTATATGGTCCCTGCTTATAGTTACATGGCACCTAGCCCTAGGGGCACATAGGGCACACCTTAGGTGTGACTTACATGTAAAAATAAGGTTGTTTAAGACTTTGGAACTACTTTTAATTCTAAAGTCGAATTTGCATGCAACTTTAATTTAAAAGCAGCCAGCAAGGCAGGCCTGCCTTTAAACTGGCACTGGGCACCTCAGCAATGTTACCTATGGGGGCACTACCTATGCTGGGATCCCAAAACCTCCATGCCATACCATATACTAGGGACTTATAGGTAGGTTGACCTAGCCAATTATAATTAGCTTAATTTGCATACTGATTTTACACAGAGCACAGGCCCTGGAACCAGTTAGAAGTACCCATGGCACCATCAAAGTCAGGAAAACACCAGCAAAAAGTGGAAAATGGGGGCAAAATGTTAGGGGGCCTCTGCAATCAGCCCGGTTCTCTCACAGGCGGTGTGCATGGAGTTGTGTTACAAACAGGAATGCATCCAGATTGACAAAAGTTTCTGCTTTAACTTCAATGAAGAGGTCTGATACTTTACCCCTAGTACTGATGAATATGCAAAGTACACCTGAAAGACTAATTTATCATCACATGAAACACTTACGGGGAGAGCAATGAGACTGCCAGCTGTTCCTACAAATGCACTTGCAAACATAATAGATGACATGGTACTTGACTACTGCAAAGGAATAACTGATGTTGTGTGTTCTGTCTCTCAACAGGTTGAAGCTATCACTGTAAACCCACCTCAAGAGCAATAGCATGACCTTAGTCCAGGAGACTAGGTCCTGATCACGAAACGTGAGAAAGCCGTGTCTTGATGGAAGGTGGAAAGGCCCCTGTTAGGTAATTCTAGTCACAAGTACAGCTGTCAAGTGTGCTAGAGTACCAAACTGGGTACATGCCTCTCATCCCCAGAAAACAAGAGATCCGTATGAAGAAATAATGTCCTATGCGCAAGAACCGAGCACACTGGTGAATGTACCATCACAAGTTGTATAGGTTTGAGTAGAGAAAAGAAGAGTTTGTGATCAGAGACAGCAAGAAGAAGTGGTGAAGATCTGCAGATTGGTGTAGAAATCCCATTGTTGGATATTTCACAGAGTGGCATTAAAGTTCTTGACAAAGAAAATGGAGAAACAGAAACTCACTGAAGTGAAATTCGAAATACCTGAAGAACAAGAAGATCCAGAAGAAGGAACAAGTTCTGAATCAAGAACAGTGAAAGACACCCACAATGCTAAATGGCCAAAGATTTACAATTGTAAGAAGTTGAAATCAGGTGTATCAGTTGGATCCATACCCTGATGATTGACGAAGAAACAGAATGAATTCGTAAAAGTGACACAGAAGGAGATCAACAAGTACTCCGAAGATCCAAAACAGCTAGAGTAATCTGCAAAAGATATTCAACACCTGAATGGACATATTTTGTCTGCTATGTGCTAAACATCCCAAACTCAGACTTGCTTGACTGGAATAAAGAGTTGTCTGAATTTCCTTGAAATTGCTTAGTTGTGAACAAATGCATTAAATTAACTGTTTGAACTAAAAACTTAGATAAGGTTAGTAAAAGAAGAGAAGAAGTGTACCTACAGCCGAGACAGCAGAACAAGAGTAGGGATAACATTTTAGAAGAACACGGAGTATGTTTAAGGAAGACTATACGAAGACTGTGGTAAATAAATCTGCAAGAAACTTACACAAAGAAAATAATCAAGAAAGTTCACGTTAATCAAAACAGATGTAAGGTTATTATAGGTGTTATATTTTTCCTAGTAGTTTTGTTAGCAGGTGCCATATTATTGCTAATACATTTTACACCACAGACAGAGGAATCTGTAAATAGATTGACTAACCAGGTATTAATGAAGATGAGTTGAAGGCTTGTTTTGTAGACTACATGAATGAATATTATTCGACAAATGTTTATTTTAGATTAGTGCAAGAATATTGAAAGCTGTTGATGCAAAGAACTGTTATGTATGCACGCATATGTCTTCTTCAGTTGATGAACAAGTAGCTTATCATCATATTCCTCTTTCCTATGCTATAACATGCAGTATATTGCTTAGTTCAGTAAATAGACAGACACTTTGAATACTATTTCTCTAATTTTGACATGATTCTATCAAACGTTCCACTAATGAAGAGCATGAATTTACATCCACAAGCTAAAGAGATGGAAACAGCTTGGTATATTTTTAGACATTTTCTTCCTGTAAATAATGTCAAAGCTCGTGAAAATAACTTAACTTGCTTTATGAACCCATTAGAAAAAGCTTTCTTTTGTTAGAGGAGAGAAATGCACAGTTTACAAGAAATGCATACAAAAAGGAAGATGTCTTAAAAAATGTATGGAAAAGAGAAGAGAATGGATTTAGAAAGAAAATGCCTGTTACGAAATTAAAATAAGATAAGAAACACGAAGGGAAAGTATCTGTGTTTGAAAGAAGAATTCAAGGGAAAAAGACACCAGTAGGCAATAGTAATTGAGAACATGTTTTTGAGTTATCAGGTGGAACATGGCAAATTTTGCAGGAAGATGATCCAACTATACCTGGAGTATATCTTTATCTGTGGGGAAAATGCCTATTTAAGATTGCCAGCTGATTGGGAAAGACTTTGCTACTTAAGTTTGCTTTTTCCAAAGATGTATCACATTTAAATTAACAATGACACCTGCACATAGATATTCCTGCAGTGTAAATGAGGGAACACAATTACTAGGAGACATTTTGGAGCTATCATACTAGAAGTAGGAGTAATATTAAATAATGAGAAGATTAGAAAACTTTAACCAGTAGTGGGCAAACTACCAACTAGTACATCTGGACCTTATTAGTTGAAAACAAAGAATTAGTAGGGATTAGATCAATGGTACCTCAAAATCGCTATGAATTGGACATTTTACTCTCAGAAAAATGTGGAGTTTGCAAGAAGTTGAAAATTGACAATTGTTGCACTTAAATACCGGACGAGAGTAAGAAAATTATAGACTAGGCACAGAACATTTCTGGCTTAAAACTTGATTTGAAACTTTTAGCAACTACTAGCACAGGGCAATGTTTTACCAAGGGAACTGGATAAAAGTAGCAGAAGGAGAAAAACTCAAAGCTATCTTAGTTCATGTATTATTGATTTTAATTGACACACTAATAAAGATATTGATGAACTAATGATTTAATAAAAAGATTTAAATGGAATCTACAACTCCCATTATTGATTATTAGAAAGAAAATGTTTTAGAGAAATTGAGGATGTTTGATGTTGTTGACTTGTAGCTCGTCCCTTCTCACTTGCCTCAAAGGTTCATTGCCTAGGGTCCAGTAGAAAGCAGAGATTTTAAATGAGACAGATTTATAAATTACTGATTCCAAGTCTTTGCTCTAGCGACATAGACAAAGAGTCTGCAACAGGCTCTTCATATGTAAGTCCTGAGCACAGGCCTTGAACTCAGAGCTCGAAGGGACACCAAAAGTGCTGCAGTGTTCATGGATGCAATGTGACTTCAGTTATGTCATCAATGATTTTGATGTCATATGTGCGGTTGTAAGTAAGGTAATTTGTAACATCACATGTGAGGTCATGTATGGTGTTCTGCAGAGTTATGATTCTCTAGCAGTTTTAACTTTCAGCTTATACTTGTAGTAAGAAGCTACAGTGCCGTTTTTGCAAAGACAACTTGCTGGAAGAAGTAGTTTTTCACTGCTAGGAAGAAGTGGACATGATCAGAGCATATTTCTCAAAAGGGTTGTTCAATGACTCACCATTTTTACTGCACTGTAAGGTCATAACTCTGACATATCCCTCCATTCTCATTCTATGGAAGGAGTTTTCTTTAGATTTTTTAGTGTTTAAAATCTGGAGAGTACTCTACACAGCACAAAATGTTATGCCATATAACTACCCACTGTTTTTTTGTTTTTCTTGGGTGGGGGCGGGTCTAGCCTCCGCCCTAGCCTTTGTGGAAGGTTTTCCCTTCCTGAAGGAGGTAGGCAAGCCCCACAGAACATTCTGTAGGTCTGGCATGCAGCAGGCTGGAGCAGCTACTACATTCCTAATCCAGCTGGCCTTGTGTGCAGGTATAGCAGGACAGATGAGATGACCACGCGCTCCAGTGACCAAGACTGCTGCATGCTGGCCCTCTGAATACCTGAGGAGCGGTAATAGGCCATTCATCAGCTATTTGGTTGCTTATCATGCATCAGTGCAGAAGTCACCCAGGAATACTAATGTTTCCCTCCTTGGCCCTTGTGATCCGTGAACTTACCCCCTATGTTGGGCAGTCCAGCGAAGGGAGGAGGTCCAGCCCTTTTTCACCCTCTCCCCATACACTTGTTTGACTGAAGGAAGAGGGCATTTGTTTTTTTGCAGGGGACAAAGGGAATTTTCCAATCCTTTTGGGTGTACCCTGCTCCCCCTGGCGGTGAGTAAGAAATGCTCACCTTGCTGTCACATAGTCCAAGAATGGCTAATCAAACCAAAAAAGATCAGCTCTAACTTGGTGGTGTGTTATAAGAATCTAGAAAAAAGAAAAAACATTTCAAAGAAAGAATAGGCATTCATCATAAAGAAAAGTCAAGTACATCTTTACAACACATCCTTTATTAACCTGTATTATCACTGAGGTTGGTGGGTTATCATATGGCATTTACGGCAAGGTAAAGAATTTGATTATGACTTAGTCAAGGGTCAAGAGTTAGGACAAAGTGAAGGACAGGATTATGTTTAAGGTAACTGCAAGAGTTAAAATTAAAGTAAATTCAACCTTGAAACTTAGGAATGAGGTTCATTTTAAGGTTTGCAACAGCATATGGAGACAGGTTAGGTTAAAGGTTATAGTTAAGGCAGTGGTTCCCAACCTGTGGTCTGGGGGCCCAGGGGGGTCTGCGAATCTTCCTCAGGGGGTCCACGCCTGCTCAGAAAATTAAATAATATTAACAGATTCTGTCCCCGGCTTTCAGTAAGGACTCAGTGGGTGTTCCCCAGATTCTAATAATGATTCAGTGGGGATCCTCGGGTTCTAGTAATGATAAAGTGGGGGTCCACAGAAGTCAAAAGGTTGGGAACCACTGAGTTAAGGCACTGGAAGGGCTAGGGCAAATGAAAAACATTTTAGCTGCAGAGGGATTCGTAATGGCAGGCAAAGTAATATCAATTATAAAATCTAGGAAGTTGTGGTCCTTTAAAGCCGTTTTCTGTTTGATTTGCCTCATGTCCATCAGTTCATCCAGTGGGCACACACTATATGATTATCAATCTATGAATCTGAACATTATTTATTTCCACTGTATTGGGTGTAATAAATTGCCCATTTTAAATACTCCGTGATTATTCCGTGTAGCTGTAGCCAGGTAGTCACAAAGTGGCGGCTGCTGATTCATCCACAGGAGCAAACATTTTACTACTTGAAATACCTTAGTGGAAGGTAAAGTAAGCTCTATTTTTAACACAGAGGTTCCCAATTACATCTACGATAAAAGTAGCTTTGGTTTCATGAAACTCGATTTCAATTTAAGTGAATGTTTGCACCCTTGTACCCGGAATACCTACTGTGAGTTTATCAGCTGGGTGCGTGTGCCATTAGGGAAGCACAGCAGCAGTGGAGACAACTGACGGATGTGGGAGGAAGTGACGGCGTGTGGGAGGAAGTGGTGTGGGTTTCCATTGTGAGGCTGTAAAGAGCACGGTGTGCGTGTGAGGGGCATTTCCCTGTTTTGTTTTTATTCCGCTTCAAAGGGAGGCTCACAACGCACGCGTAATTTACTTGAATTGGTCCTTTTACAGGAAGAACAGTAGACCCGTAGACATCCATAAGCAACTGTAAAGAAAGCCATTATCCGTTTGTAGAACCAGTGTGAGGTTTATTGTCACAGGAAAGAGACATCAGGATGCCCACGTCTCCAAGCATCCACGAAGGGGTGGTAAAGTTAGGTGTTAGGTGGTATGGTAGTGGTTGTTTTTTTTTGGGGGGGGGGTAGACGGGTGTCAGCTGGCTTTACCTCACAAACCGATCGCCGCACTCCCAGTTGACAGTACCTTAAAGTCTCCCAAAAGATCTTGCACTAACCGACCCCATGGGGACGTTTTTCACTTCTTACAAATATTTCACATATAATTGTAAAGAAATCAAAATCATTTCATGTAGAGGAAACATTTCGGCCCGTATTTATACTTTTTTTAGCGCCGCTTTTTGACGCAAAACGGCGCAAACCTACAAAATACAATGGTATTTTGCAAGTTTGCGCTGTTTTTGCGTCAAAAAACGACACAAATGCGGCACAAAAAAAGTATGAATACGGGCCTTCGTGTTTATTTTGAGCATAAATAATGTAGGCCTCAGTTTCAAAATGTCTGACTCTGGTCTCAATCTTTGAATCATTTCGTCATTTTAACTGTTTTCCTGCATGCACACAAGCACCATTCATGCAAACTGTAGACCATCAATAGCTCTCCTGTGTACAGCCCAGCCTACAAAAAACTGAAAAGAGTATATTCAAAACAAAAATGTAAACTTATCTGATGTGGTCAGTATTAAAATTCTAATATTAGTAGCTCTGGATGATTTTTATTGAACATAGTAGTAGTTTTTACTACAGAAAAGCTTGGAGACCCCTGTGTAGAATAATGTCTTAATACCTTGCACTTTCACATAGCTGAGAAACCAAACGTGTTTTTTGTAAACACTGCGTGGTGTTGTCTCATCGAGAAATTTACACATTGAAGGTCTTGGTCCCAAGAGTCATAATGTGTGGACTCATAAATGTATTCACTTATGTTATAGCTGATGCTAACCATATTTTTGCCTTCTGTAAACCTGTTTAATCTTTAGTAAACCTTCATGGTTTGACTTTAATTTCTTGTCCGATTTCCTTTGAAGCCTAACGTGCTTTACCTAAAATGTGATTTCTTATTCAGATTGAGTAGATCCAGTTCGGGGCACCAAAATCCATGAGGATTAATTTAGCACCTGGTTCATCTTGCAGTGCTTGATGTTCCCTGTCTGTTGCTGAGGGGAGAAGGGGCAAAGCGTTCCCCTAGCCATACTCAGCAAACCACTTGCAGTACTTCCAATTTGCGTTACATTAAAGCCTCCCAGTAGATCTTGCACTTATTTCCTGCATATGTTTCTTTGACGATTTAATCAATGACTCTTACAAAAAAACCTCACAATACAACATAGTAATACCTCCCAAAAGCTTTTACAGCTACACACAACCCATGTGAAGGTAACAAGTGAATTAATTGCAAGAGGTTAACCCATGCAGCAGGATTAATGCAGCATCCAGCATGTAGCTCTTTCATATCAGTAAACCTTTATGGTGGCACTGAATGAATTACCAAACTAAGGTTATATTCCAGGGTTGTGTCTGTATTTCTTGTTGTCTATTTGTCTGACAGAAGTCTCTGATAGGACTGAGAGAAGTCACAAGTTCCCAAAATCCCGAGGTGTGAGCTAATCTCCCTTCAACACTAATGAGAGCTGTGGATGGGAGAAACAGTCTAAAAAGATAGGATTCGGGTGAACCATCCGGGATTCATAAAAGTGTGTAGCATAGAGGTAACACATGTATTCCTAAGGTTGCTTATAGAAAAGACAAAAAATGCCGGGTGGGACTGATAACACGGTGTGATGTAGTGTCAGTAAAAAACTACTGCCGGTGTTTGCCTTAATTCAAAAGAACTGTATAGTCCAAAAGAAAAAAAGATACAGAAAGAGATTTCCTTTAGTCCTGAAAAAGCTGCTTTCTGTAGCCTTACCATGCTAGCAGCCACCAGACTATCAGTTCCTTTACTACACCTTGATGTTCTGGTGCTCTCAGTAAAAAAACACAACTGAAAGTTGTACTCCAGTTTTTTTGTCAACACTCCCTACCTTTCTTTGAATACTACAGTGCTACTGATGGTTTGAATCTTCATCTAGAAATATCTGCATATTTGCTTTGCCTTTTGCTGTCTTTTCAGACACAGATATAAAAAAAGTAGTGGCTATTTAGCAGACTGCTCGGTAAATAATGAATTTTCACTGCTATTTACTTAGCCGCTTGCTAAATATTAGAAAGTATTTACTGTTTGGACAGTGGCCTTGAAAATAGCAGAGAAACATCACCATTTACCCAGCCCCTGGCTAAATAGTTCTGCAGTCTTTGGCTGGAGACCATGCAAATAGAAAAACTTGACTATTTAGCGGCTCCTGGCTAAATCTTAGAGATTTGGCACTGTTTGGCGGGCAGCGATGCAAAAAACAAGTAAACTTCATAATTTATCCAGCCACTGCCTAATCAGGAGAGGTTATGTACTATTTGCCCAGGAGTCATGCAAAAAGCAAGGAAACTTTACTATTTACCCCATCTGTGGCTGATTAACAGACATGTACTGTGTGGCCAGCGGTCCAGCAAAGAAATTTCAGTTGGACAACTGCCTCCCAGACCCCCGCCACCCTCACCCGAACACCCCCACCCAGAGGGTTCCCACATGATTCCCAAACAGAAACGAGTTCAGAGGGGACTCCTTCCCTTTGGAAAAAAAACTAGTTATCATTACAAAGTGTGGGTTGGTAGCTCATCAGTAGTTTGCAACCTCAACTGCAGTCATAGACTATCGAATAAATTGCTTTTCAAATTGAAAATGTGAGGAGGAAATTTCTTTCATGACCCAGCTTATTTGCAATTCAGAAAAGTCCTTTTACAAGTCAAAAGAACTTTTCAACTCATAAAAGAGCTTTTGTACATAATTATAACAATCGCATATGGCCCCTTATGAATTGAGAGGCTTTGTTCCATTCTCATGACCGAAAGAAAAAAATGATGGTCCTGATTTAGACTTTGAGAGATGGGACTGACTTTAAAGGGATGGCGGAGGACAATATCTAGCCTATCCAGAGGGACCCCCGCTCACTAAATTTAGAGTTGTTGTAAGGAAATGCCCCATTTTGCATGATCACCCCCAAAGTTTAGGACTGATGCTGCTGGGTTTTCGACTTTGAGAGCACACGGAGGCCTGCTAACCAGACCTCAGGGCAAAAGTTCTAACCTTTACAATGCATATGATAAGTTGGCTAAACCCAATTGTAATGTAAAAAACTTATAAGTCCCTAGTATATGGTATCAGAAGGTACCCAGTACATGTAAGTTAAAGTGTCCTCTCAGGGCTGCAGCACTGACTGTGCCACCTTGAGTGTGACAAATCACAACATGGCTCCTAGCTTGCTACTGTAGACTGGAAATGCAGTTTTAAAAACTGAACTGCTAATTCAACTTTCCAGTTTAAAACTATGGCAAAGCCCAAACCTCCCTTAATGATATTTATAAGTCACCACTAAGTTAGAACTATTGAGCCCTAAGACAGGGTGCTGTATATTATTAAATAAGACGTATATTTTCATATGTCTTAGCAGTAAAAGCCCCAAAGTATTATTTTTACCATAGAAGGTTAGTAGCCCTATTGACAAGTATAAAGTTGGTACTCCAAGGTATCAAGTTAATTGTGCCATCAAACCCAACATGATGCCTAAGTTGGATTTAATGCCACTTTTAAGGGAAGGCAAATTTTAGAAGTTTGCCACTCTGTTGCCCCAGTTATTCCTGTGGTCATTCACAGATGCTGGCCATCAGACTGCCCCCTGCCATTCTGGAAAGGAGTATTAATGACTCCCAAGCACAGAAACAATAAATACCTGCCATATAGGGAGGTGTTATCTCCCCCTCTCAGGGAGCCACGAAGAGTATTGGTCCAAAAGGCGAGCTTCAGAGGAGAAGCCACCTTTGATGGGCAAACGGCAGCTAAACTTGAGAGGAGCTGCTCTATTGTTCAGGGAGACTGGCTGGCGGCGGAAACAAAGAGGGTAAACCAGTGGCCAAACCGTTTTTTCTGCGGGCCTGTAGCCTACAGGTAGCCACACCTTTAGGGTGGGCTACCAAGCACCCCACACCAAGCAGAGGGTTCATCACTCTTAGGAGTGGGCAGAATAGTGCATTCTGGAATAGCTAAGCTGTCATACCGAACTGGAAGTCGTCATAAGGTGGGAGAGAACCTGGTAGCCCTTTGGCTAGTGACCGCTTCATCCCCAGAGGGCAATTTCTAGGCATCAATATGGCAACCCTGGCACAAAGAACCTCAGATCAAATCTGGACTGAAGAGAGGGCCAAAGAAAGACTGTCCTGCTGACCCCTGGATCTGGCAAGAGCTGCTGCACCAACCTGAAGGACTGCACCTTCTTCTCCATGGGCTAGCAAAGGGATGACTGTGCCTGTGATGCTGGCTGATGGAAAAGTCACTGCAAAGCACGAGACCGAAAAGGTGAACTCCAAGAGTCAGTCGACTGACTAACTGTTCCTGCTCCAGGGCTATAAAAGCTGAAGTAGTCCATTGTGGCCAGTCAGTAGCCACTTTCACCAAACCACCGCTGACCACTGAAGTGCAGCCATAAAGACCACTCCTCAGTGCTCAAAAGTTGCACTCAAGTCGGTTGGACCCAAGAGAGTCATCAGAGTGCGGATTGGTCACTAAGGACAGTCACTAGCCCTCATCAAATGGAACCGCTGGACCTGCTGTGACCAGAGACCAGTAGCTCAGTTTTAACTGGGCTTCTGCTAGATCACAGAGACATCAACCTCTGTCACCAAATATCCCCACCTCAAATGTGGGCCAAAGAATACCCCCTGGAAGACCCCGCTGACCAAACAGCATCCAGAGCATCATACAGCATCCTCACTATCCTGTATCCTCTAGGATCAGGACCACACCATTGAAGTCTATGATGGTCCTTGCATAAAGTGTGGAACCGGTCATGAGACTGCTTTGGTGAGCAGGTAACTGCCCAGATACTCTTTACTGGCCCACCTGATCTTCTTCGTCTCGGAAATGGCCACCCACCTCGAACCTGAGTAGTCAAACACAACTATTTAAAAGCTTCAGAAAGTTTCCATACTTTATGCTTGTAAATGTCTGTTTGTGTTTTGATCTAAAAAGCTGAGATTTACATTTTACTTGGACTCTATATCTCTAGAACCATCAGGTGGATTTTGCTCATCGTGGTGCCTAAAAACTCATAAAAATATAATTTATGTTTACAAATTGGTGTTAGAATTCTTTCATGTTGTTTGGCGTCTCTAAAAGCCAAGCCTTGCTGCTTACACAACTGGCGGTCTCCACCCAAGAGTGCACTCTCTTCCCCGGAAGAGATGGCTCTGGGCTGCTTTCGTCAGGGATCAGCCAGACATCAGAAGCCTATAGGGCCAACTGTCACTGAGTTTCTTTGGTAAGGTTCACCCTTTATCTAGGTCTCCTGTGACGGGCTGGCACGATGTGGCCCAGGCACAAACCCGACTTGTGCTGGCGCTGCCACAAATGCTCCGGTTCCCCATGCAGAGGAAGCCAATAAGGTATCCGATCTGGCAACAAAGGTGGGACCAAGAAGTTGTTATGCGGGACCCCAAAGGATTAAAAGTGCGGCAGTCGAGAGGAGAGGCGCACACAACGGAGGAGTGGAGAACAGCAGCACTGGAGGAAGGAACGAGGAAAACCGACGGAAACCAGAAGGAGAAGAGGAAGCGGACGGTGGAACGGACATTGCTGCATCCCAGGAGGCATAACGCAAACCAACCAGCCACGCTTCTGGAGAAGCGTGGCAGTCTCAGGTGCATTCCGGGATCCAGCAAAGGTGTGCAAGAGGGATTGGGAGGATGGGAGGAGAAGGGAACAAGAACCAAGAGGGATTGGGAGGACGGGAGGAGAAGGGAACAAGAACCCAGAGGGATTGGGAGGCCAGGAGGAGAAGGGAACAAGAACCAAGGGGGAGTGGGAGGACAGGAAAAGAAGGGGAAAGGAAAACAAAAAGAAAACCCTGCAGGACAGAGGAAAAATACCCAGCAGTAGGGAAAAGCCTACGATAGAAAAACTGAGGTGAGAATGCTACCTCTTGAGGAAAGGAGCCAGGGTGAACACAGGAAGAAGGCTAGAAAGGAAAGAATGAAAAGGAGATAGAAACAACAGAAACTGCAAAGACAGAGAGATCCAGGGAAGAGGAAGTGGAGGAGAAGAAGCAAAGAAAGGACCGTATATTAGAAGGTTCTTCTAGGAAATAAGAGGGACATAGAGCACTACAGATAGAAGAGGTACCAGAGAGAGAGAAACAGAGACAAAAAGATTGTAAAAAGACCAGAGAAAGAGAGAGAAAAGCTCATACAATACGAAAGAGAAGAAAGGAAAATAGAGAGTAGGGAAAGAAAAAGGTTATAAGAAGAAAAGGAATTTACCGATACTTATCTTGTTCTTTCCCTCACATGCGCTTCCTGGGAGCCCTGCAAGAGAGAAAACCAAGGAAAAGGTGAAAACCCAGGAAAAGGACAATGAACAGCACAAGAAAGACTCATATATGACGCACTCCTTAGTCCTAAAAATTGAATAAATCACATCCTAAACCAACCAACCATATCTCTTTGTGTCATCCTTGAACCCTTCCGGCCACATCTCCCAAACATCATGATGGGTTGACATCTAGATCCCTCCTGGCCATTCATACAATAGGCAGAAAAGACTAATGTGGGCAGTGCCCATAGCCCCTCAACTTCTCGTCATTGAAAAGGTGTGGTCCATGAAGGAAGGTGTGAGCCATGAGAGCAGTGGGAGAGGTGAAGGTAGGTGGCCCTTATAGGAGGGATGGCGTCCTCCACCCAAAGGTTAAGTATCACCAGGTGCTCCCTCCGAGACGTTCAAGCCTACCCAACATTGCAGGTCAATCACTGATCATCTCTTATTGCTATTCCAAGTTGATCATGACTGTCCTGTGCTCCACAATAAACCATTTGTCTTTTTAGGGATTTGGCATCCCCTTCCCCTCTGCTGCACACTTAAAACATATTTGAGGTTCAGTACAATTTTATGGTGTAGTTTGTTAGCTATCTTTTCTCATCTATAAGGTCTGCAAACCTTATTTACTAGCTTCGTTTGCAGATATCATTTTGACATGTGTAAGATCCTCTGACAGTACTGGGCTGTGCACTCCTGCTTCACCAATAAATTTATTTATTTATTTGTAGTATACTTAGAGAAGTAGCAGTGGTTTGGCTTTATTCAAACCTTTCTTTGCACCCTATTTTTGCTGACTGGATTGCACTAGATTGCACACATATGCCATAATTATTGTTCTGAGCTCCCTTTGTGAGTCATGGCCTAACAGTTCAGGCTGGACCTTCCCCTTCGGGTTTAGAGAAATATTGTTTTCCCTTCTGGGGTCGGGCCAGCTTTAGATTGCATATGGCTGATCCCTGTTTGTGATGGCACAGGTGAGATAAATAGGGTTGAATGGAATGTGACCAGAGTAATAACCAGTGATGCCGATTGACTCAAGCATTTCCCTCCATCTCTTTTTTACTGTCTTTGTTTTGTAAAAAGGCCTGCAAATCTCTTTGTAGTTCAACGCTTTTGTAAGAGAAAAGTGGGACAGGTAACTGGGAATTACATTGGCTTATGTTGTGGGTCTAGAACGCGGCCAATGATACGATGTTGGAAGAATTAGACAGTCTACTGCTATTAAAAAGGTAAATGGCTTTTGGACAAACTGCAGGGTCTACAGTTTTACTCAGAGGGGCCACGTCCAGTATTTTTGTGGTGGGATTTTGTTCCTGGAAGATGTGAAGCTGTCAAACGTTTGTACTGTTGGTATCAGAGAATATGTTTGAACTGGGCAGATTCCAGCTGTTTATGTCTGAGTTGGGATTGGTAGACTAAGTGAGTGGGCATAACTGTGATGTCAAATAGTGGTATTTTGGGAAGGGGGCATTTTTAGTTGGTTACCAGTATCTTTGCCATTAAAAGTTCTTGAGTTTGATGCATGTTGGTGTGGCACATTCTTATCTGCCTGTTCCTCTATTTCATAGAAGACATAAGCATGAGGTGGGATTTCAATATCAGGAGTGACTAAGTAATTATTAGTTCAGAGTAGATGGAGAAAGGGTTGCAATACTTGCATATCCTGTAATCACATATATCTGCTGTAGAGCCTCCATGATTCATCCAGTGCCATTCACTTAACACACACTAACTTACATCACATGAAGATTCTCTCTTGTTCACACTGTGCCATTCTTTGCAGAGTCCTTAATTTTGTCTTGTCTCAAGCTGACTAACAATAATAACACCACCGGTGCTTGTTATAACTGTACCATCTCCTATACCCACCCTTTTCTGTAGACCCTCACCCTTCATCAAAGCTCACTCTGGGGAGGTCACTGCTACTAACCTTTGCCAATGCCTCCTACACTCAAGGAAACCTCCTAGAAGTTCTCAAGACAGGACAGATCCTCCCAATCCTAACAAAACATTAGACCCAGGTGACCTCACCAACTACCAACTAATCACTCACCTACCATTTATCAGCATGATCATTGAAAATAAGCAGTCTATTTTAAACTCCAGTATCACGACAATGCTAACCATCTCCTGCAAAACTACCAGTCTGGCTTCACATCATGCTGAAGCATCCAGACCTCTACTTGACACATCATAGACGATATACTCGACCACAGATGAGATGACCCCCTGCCTCCTAATATTGGTGGACCTCTCAGTGCTTTCAACACAGTCAACCATCAACCCTCATATGCACCCTGAAGACTCAAATGGGATTCACTGAAAATGTCCTTCTCTGTTTCACCTATCTTTCCAACCACCACCAATGTTTTCATATGCATGTACCTCCTGGTCTGAAAAGATCCTGATTTCCTGCAGAGCCCCCAGGGGCTCCATACTCTCTCCTGTCATCTTCAACCTATACACGGAGCAGCTTAGTGCTCTACTCACAGATAACAGCTTCAAGATTCGCCAATATATCTTGATGCACAACTTTAGTTGAACGTTTTCTCTACTTCAGACATCCAACATCTCAAATACTGCTGGCATATCATCCAGACCTTGATCCCCAGTGTCCGTCTGAAGTTCTACCAACCATGATATAATTTCTGTTATTTGACAAGAACAAGAACAAGTCTGAACCTGGCTCAATGACATGAACCTTAGAGTTTTGAACCCCACCTTCCACTGAATGCCAAATTTTTTGATTCATCCTGTATACTAACCTCACCTTCAAGGAACACATTGCAAAAAAAAACAACAAAAAAAATAATCAACATTGTATCAGCTCTCTTTGGTAAAGAAAGTGAAACCAGATCTTTTAGAAACTGACTCCAGCACTGCTGTTCAAGTTCTTGTACTCTTGTAACTCTCTGCTCCATGACCTCTGAGACTCCACACTGGCTCCGCTTACAGGCATCCAATAAGCCACAGCATGTCTCATCCAAGGCCTCAAGAAATATGTTCACAGCACCCCTATCTTGATGGAACTCCATAGGTTCACCTTAATGGCCTATACCAGCTTCAAAATCATTAACAAACCCATCATGACCAGCAACTTTGCTAATTGTGCAGATAGGCTCACCATTTCTGATGGTTCTTGGCACACCTACAGCCAGGGCACTTTCAGGGCATAGACTAAGTAGTGTAAAAAAGAAAAACAAGGCAGTTTTTCATTTATTGACACAGAATCTAGACCATCATCTCCATCTTCACTGAGACTACCCCAGTACTGCTGCAATTTAGAAAAGAGTTTTTAGGAACACTACATATTAATGCATGAATGTTCCTGATGTATTGAGGCTTGGCAATGGTCTCTAATTCTGATCCAAACAAGAGTACTGTAGCTTTCTAGGTAGTAAACCTTTTTGTCTCAATAAACCTAAGTTAAGAGTGTATGGCTTGTCGCTTTTTCACTTCCCCAGAGTTTTCAGAAAGGCATTATTTGCCATAAGCAGTAGTCAGTGTTTAAGGATCCTGAAAAGTTTCCACCATAAAATGCTCCAGTATTCTTTAAATTGCTCTGCTTAGATGACCAATAGAGGAACTCGTAAATGTTTTTTTTGTATGTTTATTTTTATCTTTGTTATTTGAAGGAAATAACCACATCTCTTTTTTTCTATACCCAGATTCCTTCTCTGGCTGGTAGTGGTTGAAAAGTTTGCCTTTAGGTAAACTTAAACATCACCCACTTTCAAAGTGCTTTCATCTGACAGGAATGCCAGAGTTTCAAAAATATGATCTTTTTTCATTCATTTAAAGGCCTGTCATCATCCCAAAATTTCTTAATAAGGAAGACATTAAATGAGTTTTTGGGCTTTCAAACATTCACAGTGGTGTCAGTTATAGCAGCTAGGGTGCCAGGTAGGCCACAAAGACGACATGTACTCTTTCACCCAAAAGGCAGGTGTTCTACCCTAAAGCAGGAATAGGTGATGATTCTGTCCAGCAGAGATTATCACCTTACAGTGGACAAGGATGTGATGCCTACCAATAGGTGCTGCCGCAACAGTAATTATTAAAGGTGCTGTTATTGTCCGAGTGGATGCCTTGTAGGTTCTCATTCTATTGCTGTCAACTGATGAACATATACTGTTGTCCACACGGTAATGGACTCTTTGTCCATGGTAATGGACTCATAGACAAGGAAGACGAACATATCCCTCATGTCAACCAATGGGAACATACTGCTTTGGCACTCAATCATAGTTACACATGACGAAACAAAACATAGGTTTGGGTTTTATTGCAAATGTTAGCTCTCCTTCTATTCCTAATGGGTGTATCATGCCCAGGGGTGTTAGCATAATGTTGTCTTGGTAGATGTCCTGGACATTCTTCTAACATACAGGAAGAAGTTGAATTGAAAGTAAGTGGCTGCAGTGTTTTTTAACTGTTTTGAGGACATTGTTCAGAGAACGCATCATAGTGGATGAAAGATGTTACTGGCTGGGTGGCAAGCCTATAGTTTGGCTACAGGGCAAAGTGATAGCATTTCTCTCATCCAAAAAGGCACATTTTATCTACTACCTTGGCTTTTTTATAAGATTGAATGCTGAAGGAAATACGGTAGCTTAATCCATTTCACTCTTACTTTTGGCTGGTGTATTCACATCCTCCTGAGTTGGCTGGTGTATTCACATCCTCCTGAGTTACTGCAAACAGGTGCCTATGAGGATGGAACTGTAAAGTGATAGCTTATATATCATCCCACAAGGTACTTCTTGTTTGCTACTTGGACTGTTCTGTAGCATGCAATGTAGTACAATGATGTCCTCTCACTTGCGGGTGATGTTTTCTGTTCCTCTGGGCTTCCGGGCTACTGCAAACAGCTCCTGTGAGAGAGAGGTAAGGAAAGCCCAGAAAGACACATTTCTCTACAGAGCTGGTGGCGTCAAATGGCCTTTAACAGCTGAAGGTCTTTGATGCAACTAGGATTGTCTGTGCAATGAAGATTTTCGAATGAAGATTGCATTGTTTAGCATCTGATGGGGACCTCTAAAACCATGTGGTGGAACCTTTTGTTAGTCTGTGTTGTAGGATATTTCGTAGTCAAACTCAAAATGGTAGGGCAAGAGAAGGCACAGCGTTCCTTTGGGGAAGGGGTAGTCTATTCCCTGCACACTAAAATGAAAATATATGAAAAGAGACCAATATAGTATTATGCCATCCAAGGGAGCAATGGATTGCAGGTGCCCCAGTTTCGAAGCATGACCTTCAATGTCTTTCTTGGGGAAATTTGAGACTCCCATTTCAGAAGCAGAACATAGCCATTGTCATAAGGGGTATGGTGAATCCGACCTAGAAGAGTTCAGTTCAATTCAATGAATCTTTATTCAAGTATTAACCATAATCATAAAACACCATCACAAATTCACAGTCTTACATTTTGAGTAAAACATATTTTGAATACATAAAATGTTACACAGATAAAAGCAAGCATATGTAAAACAACATTGGTCTCCAGTATGTGACCGCTGATTTCAGGAAACAAACCACTGAGCTACACATTTAGGTTGTTTTTTTAGTGTTCAAATAAAGAAAAGTGCTGGTTTAGAATGAATACAATTATATATTTTAAGAACCAGCATTAAAAGCAACCTACAAAAAGTAAATGACATTTGCAAAAAAAAAATAATAATACAAAGTACATCAGTGTTTGTGCAGAACGATCCTCACAAGGACAAACTAGAATAGCATTGGCCCAAGGGAAAGCTAATAAGGCAACTAATAGTGCTCAATCAAAATCATGTTAGAAGTGTTCTTTCCCAAGGATTTGTTACCTATGGCTCCTTTTCCTCTGTTGTGTAGATTATTATGTAATCCATCATGGTGGGTTTTAGTGGTTCCTCACCCTCTCTGATGGAGATCATATGCTCTCTGAAACGCTGTTTAATCCAAGGAATCTACTCCTATTAATAATATTAGGAGTAGTGTATAAATCAGGTCAGCCATGAGTGCTAAAAATACATTTGATGTGCTGAAACCACAGGATTTTGTGGCCTAAATTACAGCAAGGCAGTCCTGTATTATCTTTCTGAGTTGGGTTGGGCATTGGACCATACAGGCAAACAGGGTAACATTGGGGCCCGTTTATATGATATTCTGCATATCCTAACCCCAGTTCTTCATGCAAGAAGTAATTAAGGATACCAGGTGATAACCCCATAGCCTGGCCCCATAAGTTAATATTGGGAACCACCTCTGTTTATACATTTCTAACAAGGTCTTAATCAGCTTGTTATCTATATTCTGGGCAAAATTTAATAGGATGCTGACTGACTGGCCAAACCTCTGTCAACTCATGAATAGACACAGGAGCTTGTGGAATCAAATGTTACACCAAGTGCAAGGAGTGATTAACCTTCTCAATTTTCTTCACCTTGAAGCTAAAAACTCTTGACTTAGAGTTCTTTGTGCTGCAAGTCATATAGATTTTTGCAAAACCGGTGTCAAGATTGAGGTTGTCCATAAACACTACAAATGTATCTTTGAGGACCTTTACATCATTAGGGGTCTGGGACATTCATAGTTTGTCATTGGTGTACAACAGGGCCAGTGTAGGGGTTGAATTTATCTTAGGCATATATTGTCCATGTGTAATGAGAAGGAAGTGAAGTTGGAGTACAACAGGAAATTGAATGGGTCCTAGAACACACCCTTGTCTGACCTCTCAAATTAAAGAAAAATGACTTATGCATTCACCCCCATCCACATATTTCAGAGGCACTGAGACTCCCATATAGAAGACACTGAAAAACACAACTAGGGTCTGATCCATGCCCACCTCTCTGAAATGACCCCATAGATTTGACCAAAACACTCTGTCAAAAGCAGAGCTTAAGTCCATAAAGGACAAGTACAAGGAACCTACCTTCTCAACTGAATATTCATTGACTAATAGGTGGAGGTTTAGGCACTGTTCCTTCTTTCCAAGATCTTCTCTGAACCCATATTGTACCCGAGACAGGATGTTGGCATCTAGGCAGCATTTCTGGATTCTTTTGAGGACTATGAGGCCAAGAGCACTGGCTTTTGAACCAAGTACTGAAATAGGTCTTTATCAGTGTGGATCCTGTTTATTGCCATTTTTAAACACTTGTATTATTGCTGTGTGCCACAAAGAAGTTAGTTTGGTCTGACATGCTGAGAGCACTGGTGACAATAATGGCCCAGAATTCAATGTTGTTTTTTATATGTCTAACGGCACCCATCAGGTCCCGGTGCCTTTTCAGAAAGACTCTGTGAATTTGCAGTGGCTACCTCATGAACCTCAAACCTGATGGCTAACAGATAGAATGCTTCCACCTCCCAGGGATACTGGTCACCTGATGACTCAAAAAGGTAAACTGAGCTGAAATTTGCAACACAGTGGTCAACTGTAATGTTAATCGCAAGGCTTGTTATCATCTCTAATTCTTGCTTTATTTGCATCGCATTACTTTCATGTCAGTTGATCTGATTCAAGTCGGACAAAGGGTGGAAGCATTTGTGAACTGGGATCTGCTAATGTGAAAGGTGACTTGACTCATCGGATACTGAGCTGCTGATACATAGTTAGCTGAAAATAACTTACAAAAAGCCCAGTGGTACAATTCTGATGCAGTCTACTTGAGATGGCTTAGGGAAATCCTACATTACTGGCTTCTAGCTAATGAAGGTTATAACTGCGCAGCCTATCTTAAACGTCTTTTTCATGGGACTAACCCAGGCCACCAGCTCTACGAAAGTATCTTATATTTAAATCGGGGTGAGTCAGTGACAAAGCTTGTTCTTAATTTGGGTGGTGGATTCTGTAGCCATAGGTGGCAATGCTGGAACATTGGCTAGAATGGCCACATATGGACATGCTTCTGTTGGTTGGTTAAAACAAGAGGAGTGTGTAGAGAAACAAGGCCTAGTTTACACTTTCACATATTGTAAACAGATGTAGAAGATGTGGCTAAAGAGCCTGCACAATGGCACGACCTCTGTGCCTTTGGTCTTGGGCAGATGATTTCCTTCTGCAGATACGTCATGAGGCAGGTCATGGCATAATATTGCAGAAAATATTGGTCATTGATAGAGCCAGACTTGGCCATGTACAAGAGGCTAAGCCTTTAGCCTATTGGTCTTCTGTGTAAGATTGACAGAGTGACTTGTGAATAAGACAGCATGTGACAGTAGGCACATTTTGGTATGACCCCTATCTAGGTAAACATAGTCTAGAATCTTTACAAATATATATAAATGATCCTCAATTCCCTGTGTGCTCAGGCATTACCCTAATAAGACTGGGGCCTTCTATTGGTTTACCGGTGTGTTCCACAGGTACCAAACCCATAAATCTAGTTTCTTCTTCTAGGCAGGGTGAAACTGTGGCTCCCAACATTTTTTTTTAATAAATGAGATAGGTTCAGCATGGTAAAACAATTTATCTAAAGGTTCAGCCTATGGAAAAATAGAGAATTGTACTATATAGTGAAGATTTAATCGTAGCTCGTCCCAGAAGACAGCACATGGCTTAGGATTGTTTCAGGACCAATGAGCTCTCCAACATCCAGCCACTTTAGATAAGGCAGGATGAAACCAGAGACCCTGTCTTCCCCATGCTGAACATAATACACATCACCTTGTAGTACAATACCCTTTAAATTTGTCTGCCCATTCAAACATTGGCATTTCTGCTGCTCCTTAGCTGCCTCATCACCTGGACCCTCATTCCAGTGAGTCCTCTTCACTAACCAAAAAGCCCCAACATGTGTATTCTACTACCTGTGCTGCTAAACTGGAGATTTGGTTGAACAAAACTGTCCTCCTAATCAGGGGTTTAGGGGCCAGATGTATGAAAGGAATTAGCATTTCTTAACGGACCGAACCACAATTTCGGTCAGTTAAGAAATGCTAACTTGCCTTTTCAGATGTATGGAGGCCAATAGGGAATTGCAAAATGTTTTTTCTACCCAGTAAAAATTGCATTTTGCAATTCCCAAATAGGAAATCGCAAAAAGGGATTTCCTATTTGCTATTTCTTAAGGACTTGTACAAGGCATTTCCTAAATGCAAAATGGGCGTTTAGGAAATGCTATTAACATCGACTCCACGTCAATGGTCACCATGTGCAAGTTTAAAAAAATGCTTTCAACAGCATTTTTCTAAGTGCCATATAGGGCGTGAATACCCCTAGGGCATTTGTGCGCTTTACATGTGCACCACTTTCTTTTGAGGTGCGTCAAAGAGAGCTGTAAGCCCCTAGGCACCCTTGGGTTTGCATTTCCTAATTTGCAATCGCCTACTAGGAAATCACAAATTTGGAAATGCAAAACCATTTGTACCGATGGGCCTCTAGGCCTATAGGAACAAATGGTGTAGCATTTCTTAATAGCGATTTCCTAATCTGTAGGACTCGCTATTAGGAAATCTTTATCTTTGTACATTCCATTTATCATTTCCTAAATAGAGATTTCTTAGGATTCACTAATTGGGAAAGACAAAATAGGAATTTCGTAGATCTGGCCCTAGGAGTGCTAATTTGTCCAAGAACATAGTTTCATATCTTATGCATGTCATTGACTAATAATTATTCCTTCCCCTTCTCTTAGTAATAAGTATAGATTATCAGTTTAATCTTTGTTCTGAGTTTTCAAACATGTAAAGTGAATCTCAAGCGGAGGGGCGAGGGTGCTGGGGACATGTGGAAAATAAATAAATATAATATTAATTTAAAAAACTTACCTTGACAGATGCTGTTGGTCGCCTAGCGCTCTTCTTCTCCTCTGGTGTCCCAGCATTCACCGGGACACCAGCACAGCCTCCCCAGAAAGCCTGGTGCTGCTTTCATGCTAAACCTAGCATGAAAACAGAGTCAGGATTGGTCTGAGTGGCTTGCACTGCCGCTCAGATACAATCCTGGGGTCTGTGCAGTTTCTCCAGCCAGGCAGTACAACACAGCTGGGTTGCAGAAACCTAAGTGCGCATGTGTTTGCCTGTCCTGACAGCCAGCCAAACACACAAGGGTGCTTAGGTGCACTCTCCCCCCTTCTGTGGGCCAGCCCCTCCCTGCACATGCTGTAAAATAAAACAATAATTAAATATTGTTTTATTTTACAGCTGCTGGCTCTTAGACAAGGGGGCAACGCTCCTTTGCCATTGTGAAGGAGCCCCCCCTTCTTCCTATGCTGTTGGGTTGGCACAAACCTTTTTGCATTCTACATCCAGGTGGGGAATCCTGACTGGAATACGATGAAGCACTATATTTTCTCTTGCTACATTTCCAAACAACACTTTGAGCGCAGAACCTCTGCCGAGCCCCCTTCTAAAGCCCGGGATAGAGACGGGATTGAGACTCCTATTTACCGAGCCGCTAGACACCCTTTACAATAAACCTGTTTTACCATCCTGTAAATTCGAGATTTATTGATGGCTTCGAAAATTGCGAAAAATATAGGAGAATGTCTAGATTATAGCATGAGTCTTTTGTCTCGATCAATTTGTACTACTTAAACAAAAAGTATAGTGGTCTTAGGCACAACTACAACAACTCTCACTCAAATACAGCCACTGTGGGAAGATAAAGTTGCCAAACGACTCCATACCATCAATGTTACAGTCTTTGGCTTGAGCTTTTCAAATGGTGTTAATTTTACTTGAAACTTTAAAAAGGCTAATTCCAGGTATTAAAAAATGGGATTGTCAGAACCTCTGATTAAAACGCTGCTGGACCTGTGGAAGTTTCAGAAAAGGGACTACCCTGCTGCCAAAAAGACTACCTTGCTGTTTAAAGAAGGAAGATTGAACCTGCTTGCAGTTTTCCCAGGCTACCCAAAGTGACTCTAAGGGTCAGTTGGTCGATGTCCATTGTGAGCTACACTGACACAACAAGCTTTCAGAGGCTTCTCTGGAACTGGTCGGCTGTCCAGAACCAACTGGACTTGCCCGGACCGGCTTGAACCCTGCTACTGGTGGAGTACTGATCCCCAAGAGGTGCCACCCAGGTCCTGGGTTCTTAACTGACATCAGTGAGAACTCCTCAAGAAAAGTTGAAAATTCTGAAGTTTGGTCTCCTTGCGACTACGAAGTGACCCCTTTGTGCCAAAAACTGTCCGCTTGTGACGTCCACCAACGTGAAGCTCCATGGGGGCCTGCTTATAATGCCAGTGGCGATTGTTCACAAAGACCGGCAACGTGATACCTGCACTTCCCACCGACAGCACTGTCCGCAATGATCAAAGCTCCAACAGTGACCGGCTCTTAACTCTATAACCACAACCGTCTGCAATGCTTGACCTGCTCCTTGTGCCAACAATGACTTCCTCGTGCCCCCGCCAATATGAACAGAGCTCTTTTTACATACATTGAAAAGGTTAAATTTTCAGCTGGATTAATCTGATAGCTGTATCTGAGCCATGCGCCATCCCCGTTGATCTGAACCCTTGACTTTCCCCCGCTCCAGCATGACCAAATAACCACGATTGGCACTTTGTGCTTCTTGGTGCTATTTCCATCTAAAATGTTGCGGACACATTTTTCATCCTTCGTAGGGCTCAAATGTGCAACAAGGTCAACTGACCTTTTGGACCCAGAAAGATGTGTGGTGAACCATCAACAATTACTTCAACAACACCCCAATAATTTAGACACCATGACCAATATGGCCATGGAAGGAGAACTCCAATCAGTAATATAGTTTAAAGACTTATTACAAACACAAGCTCAATGTCATGTAGACAATGCACGAAACCAAGTTAGAGATACATAATCGTCAAGGGCTGCAAAGGCGACAAAATAAATTCAGGCGTACTAACAACAATAAAACTAAGCATTCAAGAAAAATGATGCAGAAAGGCTATGAGAATATCTGTGACACAGAAATCAAACGGTGCTCAGATTGCACAATCATTAGTCAATGCAAACTTTACAGAGTCAATAGTCTTTGGCTGGGCACAGGTCAACCCTACAGCTAACCAAATTAGGGAAATACATGTGTGGGGAGGAACACATGTGGGCAAAATACATAGTACAAAAGGACATAAATACTATGGAAAAAGGAATAACTTCGGATTCAGGATCCTAACTAAAAAATTAAAATAAAATAAGCATCAGCATAGTGGTGTTTCTCACATAAAAAGGCATTTCAATGGGCATTAGTAAAAAGGCAGAGTGGAAGATACCTCTCCAAGGAATACAGCATTCAGAAATCTTCCTCAGCAAAGCATCTGGTCAGTAAGGTATCTGCAAGGATCAGGAAAGTGTCCATCTCAGATCAAGACAGGACCGGGACTGCTTCTGCTCTGAGCACAGTTTGAATGTCCAATGCTATATTAGTTCACATAAAACACTCCAATTTGTCAAGGATGTCAGTTCATATTACGTTGAAGAGCATCATCCAATTAGAATCAATCAAAAGACTTCACGTTGCAAGAGTTTCTACAATTTCCTAAGTCTGTCATGGGAACATCTCTTTTCCGTGCAACTCCAAACAGGTTGAAACATTTGTATACGATCTCAGTCCATGTTTCTGTTCTACAAACTTTCAAGGCCTAGTGGGTACAGTCCTACTACAGTTAGACAATAGATTTTTTACAAGTGGGACTTTGCTTCTTATGGGAACGAAATCTGACAGAAGACTTCACGTTACGAAAAAATGGTTCAACATTTTTACATGACTGCAAAATGCAGGCTCTGTAGGCCTCAGTTATACTAACACAAGATAATTTAAAATGTAGTTGATTTAATACTTTTTAATAAAGCATATATAATATGCAAACTTATAAATTCATCATTAATAATATTTCATCAGTATAAGTAAAACAGCTAATTTTAAATTGGAAATGCTTTGTTATTGTATTACATTAGGTATAACAGAACTGCATTTTCTCACTTGCACATATTTTCAAAGTCATTAATCTTTCATTAAACACAAGAAATGTAAATTAGTTTCTAAACTGGCTATTAGTTAAGAGTCTAAATTACATTTTAACATCAGCTTAAACCTTATAGCATGTGATTTAATCAAAAAGGCTCTTAGGTGGAACTGTGAAATACAAGCATATTGCACATTTAAAATGTGTGTCAGTGCAGCTGTCTACCTTAGTTTTCTCTCATTTACCTTTCTAAGCTTAAACTTGTCAGGTTAAAAATTGATATCTCTGGTTCTACTGCTTGGCTTCTTGGCATTCTGTTATCAGTTTATTTTTTATAATTTACTCTATTTTCTGAATTGCTCTGGATTTAGATGTGTTGTATATTTATTTTATTACTGTTTGAGTGCTGCATTAATTCTTTACACATTAACCACATTACCGCTAAGTTAAGCCTGACTGCTTTGTGTCAAGCTACCACTGGGTCAAGCCCAGTTTTATTTAGTGAATTTTGTTGTTCACTATGAAAAGGATGGCACAAGTGTCTGCAGCTCCATCTGTAATAGCATAGTGCCCTGGGGGTGCGCCAAAGAGGGCACAAACACCCGTTGCACCTTCAAGGCACTTTGCATAATACGGCCCCTGGAGGTGCTCGATGATATTGATAGGTGTTCTAAGCCCATGTGAAAACCCTGCATATGTGTAGTGTCCCAGAGGAGTTTTAGGGAGGCTAGTCTATGAAAACACATGCCTAAAGTTTGAAGCAATACCATATTGCATGGGCTTCTATTCACCCTTAAATGGCATCCATGCCCTACTGACCCTAGAGGTAACTGACTAGGGGGGCATATGCTCCCATGAAAGCAGCCCTTATCACAAAGTTTGGTCTTACCCCAGAGGGATACCTCTTAAGGTTCACAGACAGTCAAACTGTCTGACTAGTCTTGGGTAGATTTTGTGGACAACTCCAAGAAGGCATTGAATAGTTGGTTCAAGGGCAACAATGTGAGTGATACTAGTGGGTGATAAAACCTTATTCTAAGAGAGCACATGCTCAGTTATTGCTTTACAGATTTGTGACAACACCTAATAGACACCAAGCTCTTTACCCAGGGAGTTTTCAAAGGAAGCAGACCTCTAACACAGTACCAGGGTCCACAAAGAAGGCACCTGGGATTGACGGTAAGAAGGATGGCTAAAGTCCTCCCAGTAGAGTGAGGGGAAGGTCCAAGGTGACACAGACAGATTCCAAAATAAGGTGGGAGGAAAGGTTCCCATGCCCCTTCTGAGAAACAGGAGGAGGTTCTGGTGGGCAGTGGCTCAGAACTCCCATTTCCAACCCTGGTCCTTTGATTGTTCCGAGTTTGGACACACAAGTGGTTGGGGGGGTCTAGGGTGGCTGCCTGTACTAAGAAATTATCCGATTGTTGGAACCCACATGGGGGGGTCAATCATGCCTTGGCTGGAGGTAATCCCCAGGAGCAGAAGGTAGAACATTTCCTAGTCTCCCTTAGTTGGGTGATATACTCAAAGGGTAGGCTTATGATCCTGGAGAGTGGGATCTGCCCCTTCCATAAGATCACAGTAAATGTCACCCCTGTCACTGCATTGAGGGGTATCGGTGTCAGCCAGACCATAGTGATGGAAAGGCTGGTTTCCCCAGATCAGTACACTGGACAGCTGTGCAGGGTAGCCCAGCCCCAGGAGCTGGACTTTGTCTGCCCCATGGCTTCGGTATAGCTGAAATGGGGTAGGGAAATGGCCTTGAGGAGGTTCGTAGTTAGGCCTTAGGTGTCCATTTACTGCATCCTGGGAAATGAGCTACTACCGATATTAGAAGAGCTGGGAGGGGTGACCATTCCGGGTGCCCTGAAAGCTCAGGTTGATGGGAGGTACTACTTCCAAAGGGAGAGTACGGAACAGGAGGGGCAGGAGATAGAGACAGTCCAGAGTGGAAAGACCAGTGGATCACAGATTGATAGAAGAGCACCCAAGACTGACTCTGCTGAAACCACTTTTGACCTGGAGGTGCTGCCTTTGCTGCTACACAGACAAAGGACAGGAGACCTTTACCAGGCAGAAACCTGCATGACACAGACGGAGTGTGTCCCCGTGAGGAGGGTGGTGCTGGGGTACGGACACTCACCTGAAAACCAGGCAGTCTGCAGGGGTGATGACTGTTCTCCTGACCTCTTGAGGCACCTCTCGTTGCTGCTGATTGCACCAGGAGACCAGGCAGGTGCTGCAAAGGGGAAGGGGAATTGAAAAAAGAGAGAAAGAAACACGGCTGGACCTGGTGAAAAGGAGTGCAGAGTGCGGTTCTTTTGGTTATAGAGGACTGTCAGTAGAGCCCCTGGAAGTTTCTTTTCTGTGGTGAATTACGGTATTGGTGAAGCTATGTGCCATTAAGAGACTGTTTCACAACATTTAATTAAGCATGCACTGGTCTTGTTAAACAGCATTCAAAAAGGCATGCACTAATCTCCTTAAATTTGTCTAATTCCGTTATTGCAGCGCATTCACCTGGTAATATCAGCAACTTGGCCTTCTTTCTCTTCTCACGGATTAATATATACAAAGGTGACGAAATCTGAATGTCTCTAAACAAATTAGGAAGTTCTGCAAGTCTATTTCATGGATCTACATTCACATTAGGTTTTCTATGGTTAAACTACAATATAAAACGATTTGCAATACCAAAAGCAAGAAAACGTGCATATATTCTTAGCACTGAATTGCATAATCACTAATAACATCAAATGAATAGCAATGCCAAAAGCAAGTAAACTCACACATAATGTAATCCTAGCACTGAATTGTGTAATCACTATTAGTACAAAAAACAAGTGGAGGGTAGTGCAATTCTGCCACAGTTCTCAGTTACAAAACGAAAGTTGTCAAGGCCCCCACGCTAAATCTGTTATTCAACCCTCATAAAGCCCCCATTCATAAATCATGTCTTTGTCCTTAGAGGAGGTCTTTCAAAGTCTCAAGAAGGCTAGACTGCAATCAGTCTCAGTTTTCAGCTTTCACCAAAAAACAAAGCGACCATAATAAAATTGTACATAAACAGATTCCAGACAGCATGCTGCACTTAGCTGACAGAAGTATGTTCTTTCGAGAAGGTCTCTGCTGAGGCTCTATGCTGCCAGCCGAATCAAAAGAGAAGTGGGTGGGGCCTGGAGGGAATCACAGAGTGCAGAGGGCCTTCCTTGCCTGACAGGAAGAAAGCTAAGCAGAGTCATGTGCACAGCGGGAGTATTTATGGCCAGCATGACTCATGTCTTTGAAAACAGGAGGCAGCTGCTCTCTGGAGACCATGTGGTGGGTGCCTGGCAACCAATAAACAAGTGAACCTGACAGATTTAGAACCTTGAGGACTTGACACAGTCACATGTGTTCCACAAGTATTGCTGCAAACAACTATGTAGTGGAACAAGCATTAGTAACATCAAGTACATCTCAAACATTGGCAATATCTATCCTGAAATGCAGACAGTACAATGAGATTACAAGCAACCCAATGGTGCTACACGCACATGATTAAAACAACGCCCCTGAGGGTGTTGACAAATTAGGCAGAGTTGTTGGGTTCTGACAGTCCCCCCCACCTAAGCTCTCCGAAGGGGGTGAGGTTTGTTTGGATAACGGAGATGGTACAAGCAAACCAGGCATGGATGGCAGAAGCAGGTTCCCATGAATTGTCCTCGGGCCCATAACCTTTCCAGGCAAATAGATAATGAAAACCCCACAGAATACATTTAGAATCCAGGACTTTTGCAACTTCAAACTCCCAGTGGCCATGAACCTTGACCAGGGGTGGGGACGGTAGTGGGCGTGTGGTGGAGGCATAAGGGCGGAGAAGGGAAACGTTGAAAACTGTATGTATTTTCAAGTCATCAAGTAGTGTAAGTTGCACAGCTACAGAGTTTATTATGCTGGAAATGGTGAAAGGACCAAGGAAGCGTGGACTGAGTTTTTTAGATCCTGCTAAATGGAGGTTCTTAGTCGATAACCAGACCTGATCCCCTAGTGGGTAAGTAGGAGCTGGTGTTCTATGTTTATCTGCTTGCTTTTGGACTTGTGCCTGATAAGTTTCTAGATGACGTTGCACAAGGAGTTAGATGTTGTAAATCTTGGTAGGACGTTCCTGTGCTGAGGGGACTTTTACTGTTACTCGTGTGTCCATTATTGGAAGGATTCGTGGGTGGAAACCAAATAGGCAGTAGAAAGGTGGTATACCGGTGGCAGCATGAATGCTATTATTTTACACAAATTCCACAAGCTGTAAGGCATTACCCATTCTGTGGACAAAGTGGAGATTAAACACCTCAGGATCTGTTCTGGTGACTGGTTGGTACGCTCAGACTGACCGTCGGTCTGTGGGTGATAGGCAGAGGACAAACTAATGTCTATCCCTAACGAGGAGCAGAAACTGCGCCAGCAACGAGAAAGCAAATTCGGGACCACAGTTGGATACTATTTAGGAAGGTAGACCATGTAATCGAATGATATGTTGCATAAACAGATCGGAGAGTTCTCGGGCTGAAGAAAGAGTTTTTAGGGGTATGAAATGGACCATTTTAGTCAGGTGGTCTACTATACTACCCAAATGACTGAATGCCCATTTGAAAGTAGGAGATCTGTAATGAAATCCATGCTAATAGCATGCCATGGGGCTGGTGGGATTGGCATAGGTTGCAAAAGACCTGTTTGGGAGGGCATGTAGAGTTTTAGTTTGAATGCCCGGTAAGGCAATTCTGAATGTAATCTTTGACACCTTGTGGCAAGGTAAGCCACCAAAAATGTCATTGGCACAAGTCTAAGGTCTTTTTCACCCCGAGATGGCCAGCTAGAACAGAATCATGTCCCCACTGTAATACAGTATCCTGTAGTTCTTGTGTGGGAATAATAAGTTGGTCTAAGTGGTAAGGTAATCCCTCGAATTCAGTGATTCCAGGAGGGTAAGACCCAGGGACTTTTGCAGCATGTATTTGAGTAAAAACTTATAGGAAGAACATAGCGCTACCATTTTGACAGGAGAAATGATAGTTTTAGCATGTTTGCTGTTTTGGTCAGTTGAAGAGAATCCACATCTTGAAAGGGTGTCTGCTTTTTGTTGGGCACTCACTAGTCTATATGTGATAAAAAAATCAAAATAGTTAAAAAACAGTAACCAGCGGAGCTGTCGTGCAGTTAAGGCCTTTGTGGCTGAAAAAAATTGGAGGTTGAGGTGATTGGTGTAAACGGAAACAGTGTATCTGGCTCCCAAGAGGTGATGGCACCATTCTTGATCGCTAAGAGCTCTTGCTCTGCCACAGTATAATTTTGCTTAGCTGGTAGCAGCTTCTTAGAGAAGTATGCCACCGGATGAAAATGCCCAGACTCAGCATCTCGTTGGGTGTGAACACCACCCACTACTAACTGGAATGCGTCAGCTTCTACAAAAAATGGCATAGACGGATCAGGGTGATGGAGAATGGGGGCTTCAGTAAAGGCTTTTTTAGTAACTGAAAGGCTTTCTCAGCTTGAGAATCCCAAAGAAAATGAACACCTTTCTTCAACAAGCGTGTGATTGGTGACATTACTGTGGAAAATTGTGGGATAAAGGGCCTGTACAAATTGGCAAAGCCAAGAAAGCGCTGAATTTCCTTACTTGATTGTGGAGCCTCCCAGTTCAGAATGGCCTGTATTTTGTTTTTGTACATAGCAATGCCATCAGATGCTATGACATATCCCCAAAACTCTATTGTTCTGGCATGAAACACACTTCTCTAATTTGGCAAATAAGTGGTGTTCACGTAATTTCTGAAGAACTGCCCGTGTATGTCCTGTGTGTTCCTCTGGGGTAGATGAATAGATCAGAATGTCATCTATGTAAACTATTACACAGATGTCTAGGAACTCTTCTAACACCTCATTTATAAAAATAAAAAAATGGAAGGCAGCAGGGGCATTACACAGGCCAAAGGGCAACACTATTTATTCAAAGAGCCCAAACATGGTCATGAATGATGTCTTCCATTCATCACCCTCTAAAACATGGATCAAATGATAGGCCCCCTTCAAGTCAAGTTTGATGTAGATGGTGGAGTTACACACTTGATCTAAAAGGACCGGTATTAGAGGAGGGGGGGTTGAGTTTTTTGATTGTAACCTTGTTAACTGCGTGGTACATAGGCGTGCAAATCACTATCCTTCTTAGGTACAAAAAAGCAAAGGCAAAGATACTGGTTATGTAGGTTGGTGGATAAAACCTTTGTCCAATAATTCGTCAAGGTAAGTGCTAAGGTATTGAGTTGCTGGCTCAGACAGAGCATATACTCTGCTGCATGGTAGCATAGCTCTAGAGATGAAGTCAATATGACAACGTAAGATCAGTGTGGTGGTAATTGGGTGGCATGTTGTTCACTAAAGGCATCATGAAAGTCCCAGTAAGGACCAGGTAAGGCCCAGGTAAGGCCTGTGAGTCAGGGACAAAAGCAGCAAGAGTGGATGCACAGTACAAGGTTGCCACCAGTTGAGGTGGTTCCTAATAGCAGGAATGCCAGCAGTGCTTCGAGTCCAAAGTGACCGTTCTAGCTACCAAATCTATTTTTGGGTTTTGTACATGGAACCATGGGATACCTAAAATGGCACAAAAACTGGAGTATCAGTGAGATCAAATTGGATCTCCTCAAAATGTTTATTGGCACAGATCATAGTTAAAGGACTAGTCTGATGGTCGATAAGTCTAGAGGATAATTTCAAACCATCAACAGCTCTTACTGGCTCTGGAGTGTCTTTCTTAATCATCGTGATCTCCAAGGTCTTAGCAAGACCTATATCCAAGAAATTCCCAGTGGCTCCTGAGTCACATAATATCGGAAGGACCTTTAGTACTCAGGCAGACAAAATCAAGGTGACTATTAGGGTAAGGTGACAAGGTACCTGAGTCATGGTATTAACTAGGAAATGAGAGACCTTACTCATAGGGTTGCTCAATAAGACGGTCCTAGATTTTACCGAGTCTGGTAGTTTTCCACCTGCTCGGAAGTTCCTGAATCTTACATAGTTACTGCACCCACTGCTTTCTTAGAAGTAGTGGATTTATTTGTACATTTGTGAGCAAAATGCACAGGTTTGCCACAATACGGACAAAGATTCAACTTCCTTCTATGCTCCTTCTCTTCCTTGGACAAGGGTCCTCTCAGTCCTCCAATTTTTCTTCTGCTGGGTTCTGAAGGGTCATGATTGGAAGTGGTTGGTTCTTTCCTTTCTGGCTTAACAACCACTATCCGAGTTTCACCTCATGATTTCTCACCTCTTCTTTCTGCCAAATGGTTATCTAAACAAACCAATTATAATGAAGGAGGGAACAGGGAGATTATTGGTCCAGTGTACACTCTCCCAAATACAGCTAATGAAAAGTTACGAAGTACACAGTTCCAGAAATAAAAAGGAAAAAGAATACACGCAGGGCTAAGGATAGTCAGGAGCTTAGGAGAGCCCTCACACACCCAATAGGATGTCAAGCTTCATCACTGGGCAACCTCCTCGTCAGACCGGCACTGCAATGTCTGACGGGCCACCCCTTATAAAGGTGGTGGTAGTTAACCGAAGATCTTCTACCAAAATTGGTCAGATCTATGATGAATACAGACTATCAGTGTATGTAGGAGAGAGAAAGAAGAGAAGGTTAAAATTGGCTCAGAACCATAACCATCATATTTAATAATTCAGAAATGGGTTGAGGCCAAGGTTAAAAATGAAACGGGGAGTGCTGGTGGAGGTCATGCTCGGCTGCACTCTAGTGAAGGATAATAGGTCGTGCCCCAGATCCTATGATACTAGGTCAACATGTTTTGCGTCTAAGTGGTCACTACTGATCCAGTGACGCTTCTTCAGGACCACTACTACTACTTCTCCTATACTAATATGAAAAGGTAAGTACTGGTCAGTTACTTATTTATGTAGGCTGCACGTCATAGTCAGTCTAGTTAGCAAGTTGCCCTGTGGAAAAGTGAAACAAATGTTCATTTTTGTTGAAAATGTAGTTCACAGTGAGGTTAAAAACAGTGACAAAAAGGTTCATACCCAGTCCCAAGTGTGGCAGACAAGAAATCAGTTTGGCTTACCATCCCAGCACAAGGTACGGGCTTCCTAGGAGTACGCAGGCCACAAAACCCAGAGTGTAATACTGGACACAAAATACATGTATACCAGTGGCACAGTGAAAATCACCAACAACATGTATCATAGTAAAATACCATAGTTATATTAAACAAATCAAAGTGATACTCCAGTCTATACTAATTCTTGTCTAATTATTTGTAAAAAAAAACATTTATTATACCATGTCCAGTGGTAATGAAAAAGGCAGGCATAAAAAAACGACTAGGGACCCAAAAGTTGGAAATAAGAAATGAGAGCCCGGTCATCTGGTCGGGTGAAGAAACAGTCAATTGAATCCATCCGACCCTGCATTAGAAGAAGGCACTTCGGTCCTTCAAGTCCACTATACAAAATAGTAAGCAGTACTTACAAATTCACTTCCTGGAATGAACCGGGTACCTACCTGGGGCTGTAGATAATCAGGGAGCGCGGTCACCGTGCTTAAAAAAACAGAGCACTGTGGTAAAACGCGTGAAACCAGGAAGTGGTCTGCGAGCAGTGATTGGTCAAACGTCAACTAGACGTGGCCCAGTCATTGGGGAGTAGAGTAGAAATAGATGATGGATCTATGTACCGGCACGAGTTGGCAGCCATCTTGGAACGTTTACCAGGATCCAAATAAGGCATGAAACAGACATCAACTTAAGAGTGAAAAAGGAATAAACTCATGGGAAACGAATAAAAGAACAACCCATAATCAATAAAGTTCATAAAATAGTGTAAACCAGTTCAAAAAAACTTTTTATTATGGCCGAATAAGGTAAAGGCCTAAGTTAGAAAAACTCAACCTAAATACTCCTGAGTAACATCGTGTAGTGTCATCTAGAACCTAATTTTCTCAGCTGATCATGAGAGGCCCAAGCGGAGAAAGAACTGGCTAGGCATCACAGAGCTGGAAAAACTTGTGGTATAAGTAAGAACACTCTGCCAAAACCCCAACACGCACGGCACAGGATTACTCGCCACACAAAACTTGAGGCTTATCATGGCCATCATTTCCCAATACTATTTGACTTCTCCAAAGGACTCATGACTACCAGCAGCTTGATATATGCACCTTTCGTGTTTACATGTACGTTTTATATACATCTGAAGCCTTGACAAAGTCTTGAAGACGAAACACGTGTTGGCTGTTTTGCTGTATGGACTTATTGTTACATTTGAATATCCTATTGTAACTCTGACCATTTATCACCATCTGGCTGCCCTGGACATATGGTCATTTTGTACAACGCAGTCTCTTGTTTGAGATTTCTACTTTCTACCTGCACTTATAATAAATATCTACACATCATCTTCCAAGAACAAACTTTCTATTAATTTTTGAACAGTATCAGGAGCAGGATTCATGTTACTGGTGTGCCCTGGCCACTCTTCTTTCAATATATAGGCAACCACCCACTCTTCAGTGTGTGGCCCTCCGACACCTGTGGTGGCTGGTGTTAGGGCTAGCCTGGCACCCAACACCATATTGTTCTAATTTATGACTTTGCTCGGTTTTCGCAATTGACACACTCTTTGCAGATGCGCAAGCACTCTCTGGCATCCGCCACCTTCTTCGCTTGTGGTATAAGTACTTAGGACAAAAAGAGCTCAGATGAATTCTGGCAAACGAGTGTCATACGCCATGAATGTGAAGGTCTTGCGTCAAGGAAAAAAGTTGGTCCCAAAATAGGTAAAGAGGGAAGGACCAATGGCATGTAGAAATGCAGTCAAGGTGTCAAAGTACACCAAGGAATATCATCATTTAGATCAACAATGTGTGTCTTCAGTCTGAAAACCCAGCGTTGTTCAATCCTGAACAAAGCTGTAGGGTCATTGTTAATGGACCTAGGAGCTTGTAAGACCACCCACCATAAATCATCAGGACCATGATGTACTTCCAGAAAATGGGCACTCAGTTTTGTAGTGATACGGGCACACCTAATGTTACTTCGATGTTCGTTAATCCTATGTTTCACAGGTCTAGTGGTCATACCAATGTAACGTAGGTCACATGGACAAGTGATCATATAGATGCAGCTTTGTGTATTACAGTTGGTGTGCCTATTAAGATACCAAGTCCCGACGTGTTCGAGATCCAATTTGTTCAGATGTTTTGTGAGGGGGCAGACACTGCATGTACCACAAGGATAGTGGCCGGTAACCGGAGGAAGGTTAAATAGGGTAGTCTGCAAGGACGGTTCTTGTTTTAGACAAGAAGACTAGAGCGCAATCAGTCTCAGTTTTCAGCTTTCACTAAGAAACAAAGCAACCATAATAAAGTTCTACATAAACAGATTCCAGACAGCATGCTCCTTTTAGCTGACAGAAGTATGTTCTTTCCAGAAGATATCTGCTGAGGCTCTTTGCTGCCAGCTGAGTGGAGAGGGCAGTGGGTGGGGCGTGGAGGGAATTCCAGAGTGCAGAGTGCTTTTCTTGCCAGACAGAAAGCCAAGCACAGTCATGTGCACAGCAAGAGTATTTATAGCCAGCAGTCACGTGTTCAACAAGCATTGGTAAAAACAACTATATAGTGGAACAAGCATTGGTAACATCAAGTACATTTCAAACTGTCAATATCTATCCTGAAATGCAGACCGTACAATGACATTACAAGCAACCCAGTGGTGCTACACACACATGATTAAAACAATGCCCCAGAGGATGTTAAATTAGGCAGAGGTGTTGGGTCCTGACAGGTGGTGGTCCCCCCTTTAAATTCTGGCTTGTAAGGCACCTGTACAGTCTCTGAGTACAGACACTGGCCTAAGTGGCCTGCCTCAGGATACCACCCCTAAGCTGATGTGAAGGAATAAGAAAGTAGGGTGTCTAACACCTAGGTCTGTTGCTCTCAACTCTGATATACCTTTGTGGGCAGGGAAACCAAAAGAACAAGCAGGAAACTCCTTCCAGTCTGAAAGTGAGGCCTGCCCAAGGTCCCTGTTTGGAGCCTCCACTTGACAGTGGATGGCCCCGGGCCTACCTCCTGACATTGACAGCTGTCTGCAACCTCTATTGGTTGTTGACCTTTTGGGTAGTTTTTTCCTTGGGTTGGGGGGGATAGAAAATCTGATCCAAGGAATAGACTGGGCCACATCACCTTATTGGCCATGGTGGTAGTTTTACAAATGGGGTCCACAGATGAGGAAAAGAGGTCCCCATGGGTAATTCAGTGGTTCAGGAGAGAGTTGATAGAGCGATCCAACTAGGTTCAGAAGGGCACTGAGCTGACCTCTGCAGAAGAGGACCACTGTCTACATTCCATCACCTGAGCAGGGATGCTCATCAAAGTATTGATTAGTCTACCCTAGCTTTTGGCTGGATGAGGATAATGTTTGACCTGGGCATTTCTTGATTTTGCCTTCCCCTGTCTTTCTTTGGTGAACCCATTTTGTTGGTTTTGAGGGCTCTATGTGTCATGAAGAGGCACGTCATCTCATGTGTTTTTTGTCAGTTGCCCCATGGTTCCCTTGTGAATCATGTAATCCCAGTGCTTTTCACCAGTTTCCAGGATTCTCAGGGTTCGCCACACCCCCCCAGTCATTTTTGTCTGTGTGTTACACCTTTAGCATCTGGGGCCTGAGCTGATCAAACCATTACACTTTTCTTATATTTCATTACTGCCCATGTAACGTCCTGAAAGCCATTATTGCACATACATTGCTTAGAACCCATTGTTATGTGTGATTTGTCTTATGATCATCATTGTACATATATTGTAGTGCCTTATGGCCATCATTGTACATGCCATTGTCTTGTGACCATTATTGCCCTTATGTTGTCTCATGCCTCTCCTATTCCCTGCTTTGAAATAGTTCTCACAAGAGAACAGAACGTAACGTGACAGGCATCTTGACTTAGTCACGTATATGTAACCAAGCCCCAGCCGCCACCCTTTGCTTGGCTTCATTCTTTCTGCCCCCAAGCATTGCATTCCTGAGATTTCAGCTTGCCTGTATTTCACTCTTCTCCTTACTTTGGCCTTTCTTCTTTCCTTCCTTCCCCTGCTTCAATCGCTGGCCCTGGATCTGCTTCTTCGATACCTACAAAAGAAAAGAAAAGACTACAAGTAAGTGACAACATTTGTTTATTCCAATGTGCGGATGCACACCACATGCCCTGACAGTATACAAGTGAGTTAACTTTGGTTTCCCTCCACTTCCCTGATAGTGTATTCCAATTTACGTACACGCACCACATGCCTTGAAAATATACAAGTGAGTTAACTGGGATTTCACTTTTCTGATTTGGAACAATTGCATGCTATAATTGTGCTGCTATTACCAGAGACTAGAGACACAGGGAGAGGTTCTCCTACCACGTGTCCGTTAAAGGTTGTGGGAGGAACAGCTTGAAGAAAACAGAATCGCAAAGACTATTTAACAACACAGTGAACTTTTCCTTGTTCGATCCTCTGAACAAGGTTGTGGTGTTAACAACCACTCTTATTACAGGCAATAGCTTAATGCAACTGTCAAAAATTAGTTAATGTTTATTGTGAATCAGAAGAGCCCAGGCCCTCATCTAATTCTCTTCCCAAAATAAGCTGAGAAAACCAGCTGAGAGTGATCACAACAAGAGAAGATTCCCCGCCCATGCCAGCAGTTCCAGAAGTTGGAGTGCAGTGTGTCTCTCTCCCCATTTCCCCCCTCCCTTTTTAGGACACCTACCAGGACTCCCTACCCTGCCTGGCTTCCAAAGGATTCAGGAGTGACTCCCTGTAAGTGACAGGTACAAAGGAGCTAAGAATAGTCACCTGCACCAACTCCTGCCAGAAGAGCCCAGCTGGACAGTGTTCAGTGGACTTTTAAGGATTTGGCCAGGTGCATTGTGGGAATTGTAGCCCGAACGAGCAACACTGAGATTCAGAACCTTGAATTGGGGATGCGGACTACTTTCTTGCATCAAGAAACACTTCTGGAAGCAGGTGTAAACATGTTATATTGCCAATGGCTGGAACTCTTGACTGTGTTTCGGTCCAGTGCAACCCTTTTTTTAATCCTTTGAGCTCTATTTGCTTCTAAGCACTAGTTTTACTTTTAATCTTTAAAAAAATCATATCTCTGCTTCTCTATATTGGATTTTAGTCGTGCTGGTGTCATTTTAAAGATACGTTGCTAGTTTTATAAATTGGTGTGGGATTTTTATTGTGTGTTGTGTCTTACTTATTTACTGTACCGGTGTATTTAAATGCTTTAAATACTTTTCTCCTAAGTTAAGCCTGCTTGCTTGTTGCCAAGCTACCAGGGGTTGAGACAGGGCTTATATTTTGAGACTTTGGCTGTCCCTTACATTGTATTGGGGGCATTACTGCCAGTAGTAGGTGTGTACTTAACTCTACTAATAACAAGTCTCCAACAAATACCTCCATTACACCCCTAAGGTAAGCCCCAACCACTCATAGGGCAGGATGCATGATATCTAAAAAGTAGGACGTGTGTGTAATTTTTACATGCCCTAACAGTGAAAAACTGTTAAGGTTTGTAAGGCCTATATCCCCCATACTAGACTAACACTGAGTTATCTTATTACATTTAATAAGTGCAAACTTCAGAGAGGGAGAAGATAGTGAAATGATGTTTACAGTCAAATGCATTGTAATTTAAGATCATCTTTAATAGTGGAGTCAGATTTTAAGTTACAATTTTTAAAATTATACTTTTAGAAAGTTGGTGTTTTATTGCCCAAACTAATTGTGCTTTCCTTACAGTGTCCTGGGTCGAACGACTGGGGATGGCTTTCTTGTTGTGTGTTGTGTATTGCTTCCAGAAATTCAGACAAAGGGAACCTAGGTGTGAGGGGAGAGGGTCGTCTCGATATGATGGCCAGCGGGGAGCTGTGCCCTACCCTCATTACATGAGCACACAGAAAGGAACCTGACACCAGGGCTGCCCTTGGTTTTGTTACCCTAGACAGTTTGAAACCAGGACCATAGGAAGGGGAAGAACTAACCAGAACCTGTTTTGGGATAGGTCAGGGAATTCCCCACACAAAGGCTGGCACCAGGTGTAAAAATGAGTCTGTCAGAATGTCAACACCAGGACAGTGCACGCTCTACGGGCGACTAGAATGCAAAAACCCAACACTCTCAAGATAATATAATTTATGCATGGTGCTGATATATTATTGTTTAACCTTTTGCATTGCAGAATTCAATCCTGAAGACTCATTCGTAAGGTGCTTATAAATACTGTTCATTTGCAATGTATTGCTGCAGGCTTCCAGAGTGAGTCAGGGTGTGGTCCCTTTCCAGGGCCTTCTAGAAGCTTTCCCTGCAGCATGCCTGGGTGTGGTTGTGGGCTGGGCCAAGACTGTATAAAAGGGAGCCAGCCCAGCTCTACGTGCTCACTATTCAGAGGTCCCGGTGCAGAGCAGCAGCTATTTCTTGAGCTCCTGTTCCGGTGGCCTACCTTGATCTTCCAGGCATCATTCTATTTATTAACGTTTGCTCTTTTTTTCTAAATTGGTTTAGGATTTTTGTTGTGTTTGCACTTTTTGAGTTAAGGACATGTTTATTTAGTGACTTTTATGGTTCACCCTGACAAGGATTGTGTTTAATATTTGAGTGGGGCTCCCACCCACCTCAAATAGTAACCTAATTCTTGCACTCTCCTGTCTCTCACATTGTACACTAGCATAGGGATTTGCAGAATTATTTTTTCAGGTACCTTATGCCCGAAGTCAACATTTAACATACTTTTGATTCTTTCTTTTCATATTGAAAATGTTGATAATTTCATGAAGTTTGCAAAGTCCGTTTTTATTTACTGAAATGTGCTTAGTAAAATATATGGAATTTTGCACTCCTTTAGTTTCCATCCACATGCATTCCTTAAAAAACTCTGTAACATAAATAATCAATGTAAAAAAAGAAATTGGTTTGTAGCAAAATATCCATTTGAGACAAAAACATACTACATTATGGTATGTAAAACTGATTCCAGTTAAATAATCCCATGTGAGATGTACCAAAGTATGTGCTGATTATTATTCGCATTTCTCACATTGCATTTTTGAACTCCACTCCACACCCATACAAACAAACACATTTGTCCACGCAAATAAGATTGCTTTTGAGCTTGAAGTGAGAATCTAGGATTTTAAAATAGAAAAGTCAGATCAAGAAGTCTGTGACGTGCCTCAAAGGTGGTGTTCATTCAGATAAATGTTTTTTCATATTACTTGTATCGCATTTTTAACATCAGTACATATATTGCTATATAAGAAGTACAATGGGGACTAATAGTGTGAAACAATAACGACATAACAATATAGCAATTTTGCCATAGATAGGTACTCCAGGATGAATCAATGTACAGCTTATGTCAAGGCTGAAGCACAGGAAGTTGTCTGGCATGTGACTGGTAGGTGGATATGGCCTAAGAGATATTCAAGCATTTTGGGGGTCGTTAAGAGTTTGGCGGACGGAAAAGGCCGTCTGCCAAATTCTTGCAGTCAGGTTACGGCCACTGCGGTCCCCTTCCTGTGGGCCCCATTACGAGTTTCCCATCTGTTTCCGCACTCTGGCCCAGTGAGAAACAGACCACAACATTGACACTGGCTCATAATTGAGCCAGCGGCAATGCTGCAGTGCACAGGGTGCACTGGCACCAGTCACAGTTTTCACTGTATACAAAGCAAAGCATGACAGGGCTGGCCATGGAGCCCCTGCGCTGCCCATGCCGAGTGCATGGGCAGTGCAGGGGCCCCCATGGCGCCCCCAGCACCCTGTTTCCGCCAGCCTTTACCTGGAAGGGCAACCGCCATGTAAACACCAGCGGAGAGGGTGGTCGTAATCACCAGGGTAGCGAATCTTGCAGTGCTGCCCAGGCGGACTGGGACCGCCAGCACCGACAGGCCGTCAGGGGCTGAAAAGTGATGGTGCTGGCGGTACGACTGTGGCGCAACCACCACTGTCGTAATGTGGCTGCTGGACCACCACATTGGTGGCGGTCTGACTGCCACCGTGGCCCTGGTATTCTGAAGACCGCCAGGGTCGTAATGACTGGCTTAGTGTGATTCTCTGGCAAGATCAGAGGATTATCTGATGTCAGAAGTAAAGAACCAAAAAATTCAAGCACAAGGAAGGTTCATCTTTGGTGTGTTTTTAAAAAATGGTAATGAAAATCTTCAGGAAAAAGCACCTTGTTCATCAGTGACAACTTTTGTAAAAATGGTTTTCTTTTTAGAAACTGCTGGCAAAGGTTTTTCAAAATCGTCCCCTAAGACTTTCAAATGTGCATCAATCTTCCGAACATTTGGAAAATCAGAAATGCTCAATGTTAGACTTTTTATCCTTTTATCCTTGGCGTGGTCTCCCTCTGCTTCCTAGGTTGTTGATGTGTGCTGGACTCTGTTTTTGTTGTTTTTGTTACTCTGGGCACTCAACCACTGCTAACCAGTGCTAAAGTGCAAAATGCTCCTATACAAACTGTGTATCTAGTTGGTTGATCCATGATTGGTATATCTGATTTACTAGTTAGTCCCTTGTAAAGTACACTAGAGGTGCCCAGGGCCTGTAAACCAAATGCTACTAGTGGGCCTGCAGCACTGGTTGTGCCACCCACCTAAGTAGCTCTGTAATCATGACTCAGACCTGCCACTGCAGTGTCTGTGTGTGCATTTTTAAACTGTAAATTCGACTTGGCAAATGTACCCACTTACCAGGCCTAAACCTTCCTTTTTCTTACATGTAAGACACCCCTAAGGTAGGCCCTAGGTAGCCCCAAAGGCAAGGAGCAGTGTATAATTACAGTAGGACATATAGTAATTTGTTTTATATGTTCTGACAGTGAAATATTGCTAAATTTGTTTTTCACTTTTGTAAGCCCTGTCCCTCTCATAGGTTAACATGGGGGCTACCTTTAAATATGATTAAAGTGTAGATTCCCTTGGGAGTGGATAGACATGTGGAGTTTGGGGTCTCTGAGCTCACAATTTAAAAATACATCTTTTAGTAAAGTTGATTTTAAGATTGTGTGTTTGAAAATGCCACTTTTAGAAAGTGAGCATTTTCTTGCTTAAACCATTTCTGTGACTCTGCCTGTTTGTGGATTCCCTGTAGGGTCAGTTTGACATTTGGGCTGGTTGCACCTCTCACTGGACAGTGACACAAAGGGAGCTGGGGTGTAGCCTGCATATCCTGATGAGCCATCTGTGCTAGGAGGGAGGGGAGGAGTGGTCACTTACACCTGAAAGGGCTGTGCTTGCCCTTGCACAATGCAGTCTCCAAACCCCTGGTGAGTGTCTGGGGCCTGGCCACATTCAAGAGAGACTTTGCTTTGAAGTAAGCCTACTTCAAAGGAGAAAATGGGTATAAGAAGGGCACCCAAAACTACAGACTTTAGAACACTTCTGGAAACCAAGAGGAGCCTCTGCCTGGAGAAGAGCTGAAGAGCTGAGAAAGAAGAACTGCCCTGCCTGTGACTGTGCTTTGTGGAGCTATCCTGCAGTTGCTGCTTCTGCCAGAGTAAGAGGGCAAAGACTGGACTTTGTGTGCCTTCCATCTTATGAAGATCTCCAAGGGCTTGATTTAGAGCTTGCCTCCTGTTGTTTGAAGTCTCAGGGACAGCAAAGACTTCTCTCTGTCAGCACCTGAAGTCTCTGGAGAGACTCCTACTCTGCCAAGTGGTGCCCATCCAGTTCCTGGGACCCTGAAAAATCGATGCGGCTTCGGCTTTGCGGCTGAAAATTGACATTCGCCTACAACGCGACCCGAAGATCGACGCCCGGGCTGGAGAAACGATGCACAGCATCGCTGACGGAGGCTGGTAAGATCGCAACCCGCGCTGCGTGGTTTTCGGATCATCTTGCAGCTGGATTTCCGATGCAAGTACCGCTGGGCATGCAAAAACACTGCAAGGCTTGCCCGGACCCGAGAGCGCTGACCAGATCGATGCACCGCTCTCCTGTGGAGAGAGGAAACGACGCGCCGACCCGACAAAAGGAGAAATTACGCAGGGTCTTGCTCGTGAGTGAAATCAACGCATCGCAAGCCCTTTTTGACGCACACTTGCCCATGAGGGGTTATTTTTGACGCACCCAAGGTACATTTTCACGCTAACAGCGTTAATGTGTGTTTAAAACTACATGAAGACTCTTTTTGCTTTTTAATTGATAACTTGACTTGTGTATTGTGGATTCTTGTCATTTTGGTCTTGTTTTATTTAGATAAATATTTTCTATTTTTCTAAACCCGTGTTGTGTCATTTTGTAGTATTTTCATTAAGTTATTGTGTGTGTTGGTACAAATACTTTACACTTAGCAGTCTGAAGTTAAGCCTGCTTGCTCGTGCCATGCTACCAAGGGGGTGAGCAGGGGTTAGCTGAGGGTGATTCTCTTTTACCCTTACTAGAGTGAGGGTCCTTGCTTGGACAGGGGGTAACCTGACTGCCAACCAAAGACCCCATTTCTAACACTCAAACATATCTTGTTTGTTTAGTCTGAAGAACAGTGATTAATAAAAAAAAGAGGGTCAGACAATTCACCTGCTGCAAGTAGGCAAATTCCTAGGGTGGAATATCAAGGACAGATGTGCAGAAAAAGACATGGTAAATCCAGATTTTTGAATGTTATTCTCCAGAATCTCATAGTCCACATTACTTCCAACATCTAAAATTCCCAGGGCACCTGATAATGGTAAATGTGGAAAAGGAAACTAGCAGGGATTCTTACAGGTTACTCATTATGAGGCCTGAAAGGCTTCATATGTCCTCTCAAGGCTGAATACAGTAGGTGCTGCTAATCCTCCTAGATGATGAAAGCCTGTGCCCCTTTTTGAAGGTGGTGCCTTATAAACATACAAACATCACATTCTCTTACAACATCAGCCAGCACTATACTTCAAAATCATTGATTTCATAAGGACCTTAGTCACCTCACCACCAAGTATAGCACAAACATTATTTTTAATATTATCGTATTCTTGCATAAAGAATTCTCTTACATGAAGAATTAGACTTTGTATAACAATGGGTGCAACAGGTAACTGGGGGAGCCACATAGGTAAATGAAGTGACCAAAAAAGTGAATGAAAAGTAGGAATAAGTAATTCAAAAGACTGACAATGTAAATTAACAGGACAATTAAACTAGAGCAGGCAGATGAGGAGCTGGCAGGTAAGGTGGTGTAACAAACACATTATGGGTTGAACAAATAGATGAAGAGTGTGGAAGTGGAAATGATCTTGTGTTCATATGTAAGAATCTAAAATATAAGTGGCAACAAGGTCACACAATGAGGGAAGCAATGACAGAGGAAATGACACACACATGCATTAACCTTTTTAAGTTTAAACAATAATGTTTATTAATGCAACAGTAATGCAATCATGAATACATTTGTAAAGTACAACAATGTAAAGTAAGAGAAACCTGTACATGTCAGATAAGAAACAATTAATCATCTGATTGTAAGTATGAAATACTTAGCTGTATAAAAACAAGTAATAGACAGTAAACAGGATAAGCAGAAAGAACAAAATTGGAAATCGGGGGTTGAAATACTTCTTGGGTATTAGGAAGAGGTGCAAATGACCTTCTGGTATTTTCATTCAGGTTCTTTGTTACTGGTGACCACAATTGTTGATAAATAGAGAAATAGATTGAATGTATGCCATATCTAGTCTATGGTTATAGCAAACTGCATACCGCCAAGCTTTGAATGAGAGCTGCTTGAAGTCTTTCCAATGTTTGGTAATCTGCTAGAAAGCAATTGCTAGTTTATGGTGGTCATTACAACCCTGCCGGTCGGTGTTAAAGCGGCGGTAAAACCACCAACAGGCTGACAGAAAAAAATTTGTCACGACCGCGGCGGAAACCGCCAACATAGACAGCCACTTTAACACTCCGACCGCCAAGGCGGTACAAACAAACACCGCGGCGGTAACCGGCAACAGACAGGCGGAGGGCAATGTACCGCCCACAGAATTACAACAGTCCAATCCGTCACCTTTTCCGGGGCGGATTCACCGCAAACAAAAACACGGCGGAAACAGGACTTGGAAGGGAAAACGCTCACCTCTACACACCCCACGAGGAATCAGGACGCCATGGAACCAGAGCTCCACATACTGCCAGCCTTTATCTTCCTGCTTCCCACCCTCACCCATGACAACACACACACTAATACATCATGATACACCCCTCCAGCCCCCCATGGAAGAATGCAAGGACTAAAGGAAATGAGTTGAATGATTGCAATATATTGAAATACATGAATCAAAAATATATACATATATAAAGATATTCACGCTATAAACAAATATATACAACAAGAATACAAGTCCAAGGGATTCCACCATCATTGTCCGTGGACCACTGGGCCCAAAATACATGGGCGAGGCTCACACAAGATACCCGAACAAGACGGAGATAACACTGCTGGGGCATCAGATAGAAATAAAACAGGCACCTCAGGGGGAAGGGAAGGGGGGGGACCTCAGCCGGATGAGTGCATGACGCCAGATCCATGAGGGGGCTCCATGCCCATTGATGTATCCTGGGGAGTGCAAAGCCACAGCCTCTCAAGTCTCTCCAGTGGGTGGGTTGCCCACTGCCTTATCCTGGGAAGTGCAGAGCCACAGTCTCTCAAGTCTCTACAGGGGGTGGGTTGCCCACTGATTTATCCAGGGGTGTGCAAAGCCACAGTCTCTCAAGTCTCCAGTGGGTGGGTTGCCCACTGCTTTATCCTGGGGAGTGCAAAGCCACAGTCTCTCAAGTCTCTACATTGGGTGGGTTGCCCACTGATTTATCCTGGGGAGCGCAAAGCTACAGTCTCTCAAGTGGATAACAGTCTCCACTGGTTCTGGAGGGGGCCTGGTGCCCTGAGTGCTACATCCTGCCAAGGACTGAGGTAACGGATGTCAATCTCCACTGGTTCTGGAGGGGGCTTTGTGCCCAGAGTGCTTCATCCTGCCAATGACTGAGGTAGTGGATGGATCTCTCCACTGGTTCTGGAGGGGGCTTTGTGCCCTGAGTGCTTCATCCTGCCAAGGACTGAGGTAGTGGATGGATCTCTCCACTGGTTCTGGAGAGGGCTTGGTGCCCAGAGTGCTCCATCCTGTTCGTGGCGGCCTCAGTAGCGTCAGAATCTTTGGTGCTCACTGGCCTGCGGTGCTTGTTGCGGCGGTGTCCCGTTCAGTGGTGCTGGTGGCGGCGGTGTCCTGTTCAGTGGTGCTGGTGGCGGCGGAGTCCTGTTCAGCAGTGCTGGTGGCGGCAGTGTTCTTGGCAGCGGTGCTGGCGGCGGCGGTGTCCTTGGCAGCAGTGCTGGCGGCGGCGGTGTCCTTGGCAGCAGTGCTGGTGGCGGCGGAGTCCTGTTCAGCAGTGCTGGTGGCGGCGGTGTCCTTGGCAGCAGTTCTGGTGGTGGCGGTGTCCTTGGCAGCGGTGCTGGTGGCGGCGGTGTCCTTGGCAGCGGTACTGGTGGCGGCGGTGTCCTGTTCAGCAGTTCTGGTGGCGGCGGTGTCCTTGGCAGCGGTGCTGGTGGCGGCGGTGTCCTTGGCAGCGGTGCTGGTGGCGGCGGTGTCCTGTTCAGCGGTGCTGGTGGCGGCGGTGTCTTGTTCAGCAGTGCTGGTGGCGGCGGGGTCCTTGGCAGCGGTGCTGGTGGCGGCGGTGTCCTGTTCAGCGGTGCTTGTGGCGGCGGTGTCTTGTTCAGCGGTGCTGGTGGCGGCGGGGTCCTTGGCAGCGGTGCTGGTGGCGGCGGTGTCCTGTTCAGCAGTGCTGGTGGCGGCGGTGTCCTTGGCAGCGGTGCTTGTTGCGGTCTTGTCCGCCGTGCAGGTTTTCCCAGACTTGCCAGTTTTACTGTGCCCCTTCCCCACCTTGGATGGTGGCACAGTGTCTCCACACTCCCAACTGTACCCCTGGGAGCGGCTTTGGTGGCAGGTTTTTTTCCTCTCCCCCGCCGGGCACTGGCCAACTTTTTCTGCTTTTGAGGTGGGGGACTGTCCGTGCTCTGGCTCCTTGCCACACTGGCTGCCATGCTGCCTGGCGCACTCCAGAAGCCGGTTACTACTGGCACCACTGTTTCCGCAGATGTTGTGGCTGAGGTGCTGGGTTGGGACCTGGAGAGGCAGGCCCTACGAGACTGAAGGGGTGGGGGAGTTGAGGGAAAGAGGTCAAGGTTGGACAAGAAAGGTTTTTTGGGCACACTGGGACGGGTAGATGGAGTGGGTTTGGGAGTGGAGGAAGAGGTAGTGGTTGTAGGAGGTGTATGTTTGCTGACTTTGGGTGAAGGTGCATGGACTGGAGGCTGTTGTGAGGTGGATGGCTGTTTGGTGTGTGTGTGGCTGCGTTTGTGTACCTTGGGAGGTGGGCTCACAGACACACTGGGAGAGGACACAGGGGATGTGTGAATGGTAGTGGGAGTGGTGAGTGCACATGAGCGGGTGTGGTGGTGGGTGTGCTGGTGATGGAGGTAGTGGCTGACGATGTCGTGCATGCAGGTGAGTGGAGACGAGACAGGGAGGGAGGAGGGAGATGAGGAGGAGAGGGACACAGTGGAGGCAGTGGATGTTGGTATGTCTGCATGGGGTAGGCTGAGGTACAGGGGTTTGGGTCTGGGTGGAGGAAGTTGGAGGGGGGAGGCTAGAAACAGGGACAATGGCTGCCATCAGTGCTGAGGCCAGAGTCTGAAAAGCTCGCTGTTGGGCTGCCTGGCCAGAATGAATGCCCTCCAGGTATGCATTGGTTTGTTGCAACTGCCTCTCTACACCTTGGATGGCATTCAAAATGGTAGACTGCCCAACAGTGAGGGACCTGAGAAGGTCAATAGCCTTCTCACTGAGGGCAGCAGGGGTGACAGGGGCAGGGGCTGAGGTGCCTGGGGTGAAGGAGATGCCCACCCTCCTGGGTGAGCGGCCACAGGGCAAACACTGAGGGGCTGCTGGGAGGGCGGTGCTGGTAGGGGAGTGGCGGTTGTACCTATAGATGCGGGGGCACAGATGGGACTGCCACCACAAGGGAACTCCCATCAGAGGAGGAGTCCGTATCGCTGGTCGCAGCTCCTGTCCCTGCCGTGGAGCTCCCCTCGCCCTCCGTCCCACTGGTGAATTCAGACTCCGTTGTGTCGCCCTCCAGGGCCATGTGGGATGCAGCCCCCTCCTGCTCCGGTGCCACTGCTCCTCCGCCTGATGATGCTAATGCACACAAGAACAGGGACACCACAAAAAGGGGGGGGGGGGAAACAGAAGAAAGACATGTTGAGTGCATGCAATACTGCTACAGTTGGCAGACACTATAGACACAGCAGCCCTCTGCACTACGCCATGCACTTTGAGTTCCCTAATTGATCACAGAGACATAGGGTACAAGGCCTATGCCCAATTGCTGCACACATGCAAGTCACAGCAGCCTGACTAGGTGTAGTTGGCTCTGTACACAGGTGGGGTGCCACAGAGCCTGCCTTCAGAAGGGACCTTGCCTACTAAACTCGCCCTGGCCTAGGGGAACCTACAGTCCACCTCCCCCACCCAGACACCTACAATGCGCGCTGAATCAGCTGAATAAGAGTGTACTCACCCCCTTGTGGCTGCTGTGATGCCCTCAAGTGCCCATCCAACTCCGGGTATGCCACCGCCAGGATCCGGAACATCAGGGGGGTCATGGTGTGACGGGCACCCCTCCCACGTTGGGAGGCCATCCCCAGCAGGGCCTTCGCTGTCTTCTTGCTCCAGCGGCGAATGTCCTCCCATCTTTTCCGGCAGTGGGTGCTCCGTCTGTGGTGGACCCCCAGGGTCCGGACTTCCTTGGCGATGGCACGCCAAATATCCTTCTTCTGGTGAGCGCTGACCTACAGGAATAGTACAGGGGAAAAGGAGAAGATGTAACCGTCCGCACCTTCACAGTCATTGGCCCGCATCCCTACCCTTGCCATGACGCACATGCACTCACCGTCGTTTCATGCACGCCTCATTCTCCCACCCCCCATCTTTCATCCACACCACTCCAAACAGCCATTGCCCATACAGCATGCTAACAGTGTACTCACCTGTTTGTCTGGAGGACAGTAGAGTAGTGTGTACTGGGGGGAGGACCCCATCCACTAGTTTCTCCAACTCCTCCGTGCTGAAGGCAGGGGCCCTTTCCCCAGACACACGAACCATTGTCTCTTCCAGACTGAGGTCAGAGCAGCATTGGCAGTGTAGGTCCTCTCCTGTCGAAGATCAGGTATCAAGTGAGTGAACAGAGAGAAAATGGCGGTCACGTCCACGGCGGTGCATACCGTCACCGCCGGCGTACTTCGTCATTGGCTCCTGGGACCCATAGGGTCCAATGTTAACCAATGCAGGACTGCGCCGCAGTCTTCAACCACCTACCGCGATGGTGTGCAACGCCAGCGCAGTTACCTCATATACCTTTGTCCCACTGTACAGGTCAGGCAGCTGCCATTTCAGGGGCCCACATGGCATTATTTTGGACTGCGTCACACATATCTAGGCCGTGCTTAAACACTAATACAGCCATATGTCAATTTGCAAACATTTTCCGATTAAGTTGTGTTGACGTACCTCAGAGTTGGTTGACTCTCTGCTCACTGTTCTCCTCCATAGGCAAAGTCCGCTGGGGCAGGTGAGGTGATGGCGGCATCCTCCGGTGTACAGACTGCTGGTGGACCTGTCGACAATGGAGGAGCGACATGTGATCATCACCTACAGACTTGATCGTACCACAATCCTGGAACTGTGTGCCAATTTGGAGCCAGACCTGATGTCAGCTATCCGCCATCCCACAGGAATCCCCCCTCTAGTGCAGGTGCTGTCAGTACTCCATTTGCTAGCAAGTGGGTCTTTTCAAACAAAAGTAGCCATAGCATCAGGGATGTCCCAGCCTATGTTTTCCAACGTGTTGTCCAGAGTGTTGTCTGCCCTGCTGAAACACATGCAGAGCTACATCGTTTTCCCTCAGGTGGAGGATTTGCCTACAGTGAAAGGTGACTTCTATGCCCTGGGACATATCCCCAACATCATAGGTGCCATTGATGGGACACATGTGGCCTTGGTCCCCCCACGCAGGAGTGAACAGGTGTACAGAAACCGGAAGAGTTACCATTCGATGAATGTGCAGATGGTGTGTTTGGCAGACCAGTACATCTCCCATGTGAATGCCAAATTTCCTGGCTCAGTGCAAGACGCTTATATTCTGAGGAATAGCAGCATCCCTTATGTGATGGGGCAACTCCAGAGGCACCGTGTGTGGCTATTAGGTGAGGACATGGACCCTATACAGTGTGAATAGGTGTCTGGGTCTGGGGATGTCCTTGTGAGTTAGTGTGTGTCCAACAGTTGTCCCTCGCCATTTGCAGGTGACTCTGGTTACCCCAACCTGTCATGGCTACTGACCCCAGTGAGGAATCCCAGGACAAGGGCAGAGGAACGCTACAATGAGGCCCATGGGCGAACTAGGAGGATTATAGAGAGGACCTTCGGCCTCCTGAAGGCCAGGTTACGGTGCCTCCATATGACAGGTGGTTCCCTATTCTACTCATCAAAGAAGGTGTGACAGATCATCGTGGCCTGCTGTATGCTTCACAACTTGGCTTTGCGACGACAGGTGCCTTTTCTGCAGGAGGATGGTCCAGATGGCGGTGTTATGGCAGCTGTGGAGCCTGTGGACAGTGAAGACAAGGAAGCAGAAGAAGAGGACTTAGACAACAGGAATACAGTGATCCACCAATACTTCCAGTGAGACACAGGTAAGAAGACAACACAGCCTGCTACATCTGATTTAATTCTACTGCCTCTCATCTGTCTGTCATTTTCACCCAGTGTATGGTCACTGAGTTGTCACTTTCCCTTACGATTTCACAGATGTGGGTCCCACTGTGTGACATCTGCTTTGTTTCCGCATGGACTAGAGCTGTGTGACATAGGTATGTTGACAATACAATGGACATTGCTATTTCCCTCAGTTATTGCAAATACACAATTGTGAAAGCACAGACTGACTCCAGATTGTTTTGTGATTTAAGGGTGCTTATTTAAGTGCTAAATAGTGGAGAGGGTTGTTAAATGGTCAGGGGTGATGGTGGAGGAATGTCCATGGCAGAGTCCAGTCCATTAGTCTTGCAGGTGCATTGTCCAAAGGGGCATAGGAAGTGGAGCTGGGGCAGTTTAAGTATGGACAGGGTGACAAAGTGGGACAGAAGGATGACAAATCAGGGTGGTCTCATTTCTTGGCGGGGGTCTTGTCATTGTTCTCTGTCTTTGTCCTGGATCTCAGGGACTGCTTGCGGGGTGGTTCTCCATCTGCTGGGGTGCTGGTGTCGTGGTCCTGTGGCAGTGCCTCCTGTCCACTAGCGCCGGCGGAGGTGGTGGGCAGTTCATCGTCCAGGCTAGTGTCAGGGGCCCCTTGTTGTGCCACAGTGTCCCTCCTGGTGTTGACGAGTTCCTTCAGCACCCCTACAATGGTGCCCAGGGTGGTATTGATGGATTTTAGTTCCTCCCTGGAGCCCAGATACTGTTCCTCCTCCTGCAGCCGCTGGGTCTCCTGAAACTTGGCCAGTACCATTGCCATCGTCTCCTGGGAATGGTGGTAGGTTCCCATGATGTCGGAGAGGGCCTCATGGAGAGTGGGTTCCCTGGGCCTGTCCTCCCCCTGTCGCACAGCAGCCCTTCCAGTTCCCCTGTGTTCCTGGGCCTCTGTCCCCTGAACGGTGTGTCCAATGCCACTGCCCCCAGGTCCCTGGTGTTGTTGGGGTGGTGGGTTAGCTTGGGTTCCCTTTAGTGGTGGACACACTGCTGATTGATGTGTCCTGGAGACAGAGGGATGGGCCCTCTGGGTGGGTGCTGTGCTGGTGTTTCCAGAGGGGGGTAGCTCTGTAGTGGCCTGTGCCAGTGTAAGGGGAACCGACTTTCCCAAGATCCCAGATGGGCCGGGCTGGTCATCTAGATCCAGTTGGACAGAGATGCTGTCATCACTGTGGGCCTCTTCTGTGGGTGGAGTGGACATGTCTGGACCCTCCTGTCCGGTGACGTTGGGTAGGGGTCCTGCAGAGGTGTAAAGGCATGATTATTGCATCTGTGTGTGCCATGGTGTGCAATGGGTGGGTTACCCTGTACCCCAGTGCTTGCATTCCTGTGTAGAACCTTGTGTGATAATGGTTTATGGGGTGTATGGGTATGTGCAGTGGACATGCTTTGGTGATGGGTGTCCATGCTTTGGTGTTACATGCAGGGCTTGGGTTTGGGATGTGTGGTTTGTGATATTGGGACATATGTGGGGAGCTGGAGTGATGGGGGTGAGGGCGAGGGTGGGGGTGGGGGTATGTGATGGTATGCAGGTGGGGTGGGGGGGATAAGGTAATAAAGATTTGCCTTACCAGAGTCCATTCCTCCAGCTACTCATGCGAGGCCCTCAGGATGCAGTATAGCCAAGACCTGCTCCTCTCATGTAGTGAGTTCTGGGGGAGGAGGTGGGGGTCCGCCGGCAGTCCTGTGAACCGCAAGCTGGTGTCTTGAGACCACGGAACGCACCTTCCCTTGTAGGTCGTTCCACCTCTTCCTGATGTCATCCTGTGTTCTTGGGTGCTGTCCCATTGCGTTGTATGTATTTGGAATTGTCCAATGTGGTAGTGTTTTGCAAATGTGTGTGTATTTTGAGCGCGGCGGTGTGTACCGCCAATGGAATACCGCGGTTGAAAGACCGCCGCATGGATTTGTGGGTCGTGACAGTGTGGGCGTATTCCTGTTGGCGTGACGGTGGAGCTTTTGTTATCACCAGTTTATCACTGACCTTTGCTGTGGCGGACTTGTGTTAGTGTCCGGATTTTGGCGGATTCCGAGCGGTGGGTCATAATGACCGTGGTGGAATTCCACGGCTGCGGCGGTGTGTTGGCGGTCTTCTGCACGGCGATAAGCGGCTTTTACTGCCAATGTTGTAATGACCCCCTATGTGTGTTAAATGGAACGTTAGCCCATGTTTCTGATCTGCTTCCTAGAAACACGTTATGGATGGAGTATGGCATGTTAGTAGAAAATATTATGTTTATTTGGGACCAAACTTGTAACCAGAAAGTAGAAACGTGAGGGCATGTAAATGTCATATGTTTCAGGTCAGCCTGTGATGCAAGGCAAGTCCAACAGGTATCGGGAATATCTGGGTTGACTCTATGAAGGAACGCTGGTGTTATAAGAAGTCTGTTGTTTATAACAAAAACAGTGTTTGTGTTATATCTGCTGCCCAAGAAAATCTTCTAATTTTGGTCCAAATCTGTGGTACACTTGGGTTAATGACTCACATTCTTAACAAAAAGTATAAACTGAGTGTTCCTATTGATGCTGGTGCCCCAGGAAATTACATTGATGATCAAACCCCTCAACAACTAGTCATAGCCTGTGTTACGAAAACTATTCCGGAAGTGGTACAGACGGTGGTACAGACGGTCAATGGAACGACCAGTAACCATGCAAACCACAGTTTTAAGATTAGAGTGTGTATATTAAAAAACTAATAAGAACCATATAGAAGAAATTATGTTAGATGTAATTCAAGCTCCCCTTTACGGCATAATCCTTTGAATGCCTTGGTTGCATTTGCATAATCCCTCAATAGATTGGGCAGAACAAACAATACACTTCTCATCCTTGTTTTGTAGAGCTATTTGTTCTAGTCATATGACACAAAAAAGGGATATCCTCTTAGTGTTATAATTGCCACAGCTGCTGAGAAAGATATTGACTTCCCGCCACAGTATCGCCAATTTAAAGATGTGTTTAATGAAAAAGAGGCAGAGACGTTGCTTCCTCACAGACCATATGACTGTCAAATTGATTTGATTTGGTTCCAGGTGCTTCAGTCCCCAGTTACTGTATTTATGCTCTTTCTGATCAAGAAACACAACACCTAAGACAGTCTCTTGATAAATATCTATCCAGTGGTTTAATCCGCCCCTCTAAGTTACCAGCTGCTTCACCACTTTTTTGATCCTAAGACTAATGGATGGAGAACTAAGAACTTGTATTGATTATCGAGCATTAAATAAAGTTACCATCAAAAATAAATACCCGCTGCCTCTGATCCCACAGTTGTTTAATCAAGTTAGGACAGCGGTAATTTATCCAAAATTGGATTTACAAGTGGCATATCATTTGGTCCGAATGCGGGCTGGCAATGAGTGGAAGACCACATTCAAAACTTGATATGGTCTGTTCGAGTATACAGTTATGCCTTTTGGCTTGTGTAAGGCACCAGCAGAATTCCAGGTTTTCCTCATTGATGATACAATAATATTTTCGTTCTCGGAATAAGAACATGAGGAACAAGTCATGAGTATTTTAAAGGCACTTCGAAAACATTATTTATACTATAAACTAAGCAAGTGTGAATTCCATATGACTACATTATAATTCATTGGAGTGGTGTCAACACCTTCTGGAATGCAAATGGCTGAAAGAAAAATACAAGCAGTTGAGAAATGGCTTACACCTAAATCTGTATGAGATATACAGTGTTTTCTCAGCTTTGCTAACTTCTATCAATGATTTATCAGTCAATTCTCACAAACAGTAGCACCCATTACCAAACTGCTACGTAAAAAAGAACCATTTATATGGTCCTCTGAAGCTAACATGGCTTTTGAAACTCTTAAAAAAGTCTTCACCTTGGTCCCCATTCAAGCCCACCCTAACACAGGTCAGCCCTTTATAGTTGAAGCGGATGCCTCAGATGTTGCAATAGGGGTAGTCCCTTCACAGAGAAATCAAGACACAGGACAATTACATCCAGTCATTTATATGTTTTAGAAACTCAATGCTGCCAAGCAAAATTATGTCATTGCAGTGAAGGAATTTGTAGCCATTCTGGATGTGTTCAAGGAAATGAACCACTATTTAAAGGGTGCAAAACATATAATCACAGTGTACACAGATCATCATACTTTTCACTTCATGAGCTCAGCCAGGTTGTTAACCCCACATCAATTGCGATGGATGCTATGTTTTTTGCAGAGTTTGATTTTGTCGTAATCTTCCGACCAGGAACTGATAATCCGAAGGCAGATGCATGTTTCATGATAAAGGTTTATCTCAGTCCAAAATCACCTCAGATAAATAATCTGTCTCATAGATACAGAACATTTTTTTTTACAAACATTTGAGATCATTTTAAAATAGATTAATGGAAAAAATTTCTCCAGGAAATCCTAAAAGAACTATAGTTCAAGGACTACCCATAAATGACTCTCAATTATTTATTGCAAACGCTGATTTAAGTCACATGGTCTTCCTTTGGCTACACACACATCCTTTTGCAGTACATCCAGGTTTTCCCAAACCTTAGACCTAATACAAAGATACTTTTGGTGGCCCTCTATGAAAAAATGCATTAAAACTATGGTAAACGAATAGGACATCTGTGCACGAAATAAGTCAAATCACTTTCAACCAAAAGGACTGCTACCTCCTCTTCCAACTCCACAAAAACCCTGGGAACATATATCCTTTGATTTTATTATCAGACTTTCAAAGGTACTACGATGTACAGTAATTCTGGTGATTGTGGATAGTCGCACTAAATACGCACGTTTCATCTCCTGCACTAATATTCCAACATCCTGTCAACTGGTTATTCTCCTTCTACAACATGTAGTACGTCTTAACATGTTACCCAAAGTCATGCGTTCAGGTCAAGGTTCACATCGTTTGTCTCAATTGTGGCAAACATGGTGCAAATCTCTTTATATTTCATCTGCACTATTCACTAGTCATCATCCTCAAACTGATGGGCAGACAGAACATTTGAACCAAACTTTAAAACAGTATTTGAGGTGTTATGCAGAAGAAGCCACAGATTCTTGTGACTCCTTCCTCTGGCTTGCAGAAATAAATTATAATAATTCCTACCATTCTTCCACAGACACAACCTCTTTTTATGGACACATTACTAGTGGCTCTGCCTAGTTCGGTAAATGCTACGCCTGCTGTTAAAGATTTCCTGCAACACCTTTACCAAACACAAACACGTTTCAGAAACATTTAGCAAAAGCCAAGATACAATACAAAAAATACTATGACAAAAAACACTGTGCAAGCCTGACCTCTCAACCAAGGCATTAAGGGGGTTATTCCAACTTTGGAGGAGGTGGTAATCCGTCCCAAATGTGACGGATTTACCACCAGCCGTATTACGAGTTCCATAGGATATAATAGACTTGTAATACGGCTGGTGGTATAGCCGTCACTTTACCGTCACTTTTGGGACGGATTACCACTTCCTCCAAAGTTGGAATAACCCCCTAAGTCTGGCTATCTACTTGATACATAGTCTTTTAAAACAAGCACATGTCTCACCCTAAATATATCGGTCCGTACCGAGTGATTTGTCAAGTAAATCCGGTTACTTATAAACTACTATTACCTTCCATACTGCGTATATACCCAGTGTTTCACACTTCGTTATATAGAAATTAGCACCTTCCAACAGGCCTCCTTGTCCTCCTCCTGTACAAGTGCATGCAGAATGGAAATACAATGTTCGAACAATCCTTGATTCTAAGCAAAGATGGAATCATTATGGTATGTCTTGGAAAGGTCATAGGACAGAGAAGGATTCCTGGGTTCCTGCTCGGCAAGTGCATGCACCCCGATTACTTCGACACTTTCATTGCCTCCATTCCAATGAGCCGGGCCCTAGAACACGCTTGGGAGGGAAGAGTACTGTCAGCGTCGCAGCGATGCGCATCCTAGGGTCCGCCCCTACCATGAAAGTGTCAGCACACCCCTTTTCGATTGACCGCATGTCATCACTGCAAACATGGTATTATGATCTGCAAAAAAAGCCATATTATGGGCCCATTCCGGTGTTGGTTACGCTGCCATGAAAATGGTTATAGAATAACAACAATGGTTAACACAATAAAAACAATGTTTCAGGCCATAAGTGTTTTAACAATAAACTGAATCAGTCCCATTATTACAATGTTGCGGTGGGAGAACTGCAACTCCCATCCTTTCCCAGAGGATCCCATTTTGGGTGTGACCCGGTGTATATAAAAGCAGCTCCACCCAGTGGCACCCAGATTAAAGGCAGAAGCTCCAGCTTCCCCGAGATGTTTCTCTTGGCGTCTCCTGTGTTGGTGGGGACTCCATCAGAGGGGCACTCTCTGCGTGGGTCCACCCTGGTTCTGATTGTTCCAGGCCGGCTCCCGGTTGTGATGTCCTCTTTTGAAATGCAGAGCGGTCGCACTCTGAGTGGGGAGCTTTTTGAACTCCAAAATGTGGAGTTGTAGAGTGCGGCTGAATTGGAGCGAATGTAATTTCTTTAGACACAAGAAGAAAGAATTTTGGTTGGGCTTGATTTATTGTGCAGTTATCTATGTTATGACAATTGCTTGCTTTAGAATGGTTTCTTGAGTTTAATCAAGCATTTGTTTTTGGTTTTGACATTTGGAATGGAAGAGACATTACGTATTGCCTCAGAAACAACATGGTAGTTTTTTTTTTTTTTTTTTTCAAAAGAACAATTTATATTTTGAGTTGCTCAAATGTTAATGATTGTTTTATAGGGGCATTATATTTGGAGACAAACCTTTGTCATTTAAATGTGAATCCATGTGCAACTTTTGGAGAATCACTGCAATATTATTCAACATGCTTGCGGAGAGCATTACATTTTTTTGGTTCTTAGTGTTTTATTTTGGTGTATTTACCCTTTACTTTTCAGGTCTCCTTCACCGCAGTTCAGTTCCCTCTCCCTTTCCCCTCACCTGGCCACTCTAATAATCAGTACTTTAATAGTATTCTGAGTTGGGGCTGCCTGGAGGTGGGATTCTAGAAGTCATCATGCAAATCCAAAGGACAACAGCCTATTTGACAGGGTCTGATTAGTGTCATTTAAAATGGATTCAATTAATAACTTATTTTGCTTAATTTTAAGATAATTTGCTAATAATTTCCCATATTTGTTTTGTCCTCAGTAGTATTTGTCACAAGACTTCACAAGATAAGATGAAGCTGAATCTGTGGCTACCTTGTTAGAATATAATTTGGCTTTAATAGGTTGCTGCAACGAGTGCTGTGATTCATGAGGTGTAATAAATGTGTTCAAGGTGTTTACTTTCTTCAAATAATTGTTTAGATTGTAACTGAGAGTGTTTCTTTTTCTTAGAAACATAATTAATAATAAAATCACTAGCGGAAGCTTTGAAAGTTCCCAAGTTATATGAAACAGGATTTTGTCTGAGGGATTAAAATGAAAGTATTCATGAAAGAAAGAAGTAAAAGATGAAGTGAAAGCAATATCTAGAAGTAGAGAGTTGTTGAATCTCCATCTCCTAAGAGAATTGCGTTTGGGTAAAGGTCTAGTTGAATAGGTACTGGTGCATGATCAGAGATTATAATGAAGCCAATGTCTGCAGCCTGGAGAGATTGGGTAAAATGATGTGAAATAAAAAGTTATTCTATTCAGGATTGGCAGTGATGAACAGGGGAAAAATATATGTATTCTCTTAAGAATGGATTATATAATCTCAAAGCATCAGTCAAATCACGTTGGCTGATAGCTTGTACAAATGTTTTTTAGTGATTTATTTGGGATGTAATGTATTGATGGATGTCTGTCTAGAAAGGGATCAACAAAATTATTACAATCACCTGCTAATACTACAATGTTATCTGGGAATTGCATGAGTTTCTGGGAGATGTCAGACCAAAACTGACTATCCGGAGCATTAGGACCATATACATTAAACAAAACAATTAGAAGTTTACTAATGAATAGCTTAAGGAGCACCCAACTCCGTTCAGAGTCCTGTTCTTGAGTTATCAATTGAACTTTTAAGGAATTGTGACATAAAATTAAAACTCCATTTTTTTATTTTACCCGTTGCCCAGTCAATAAATGACATCACCAACCCATCCTTTTCACAACTTTATACACTTGTTCTCTTTAAGGTGCGCTTCTTTTAAAAGGGTGCTAAAGCGATATGTTAATTCGAAAATATTAATGAGTGTTTATGCATTAAGAATAATAGAAAAAAAATTGTAGAAATAAATAATGCAGAGAATTAATATGCACATTTGAAAATGTGCCCCCAGAGAGTGGTCACCAAGAGTCACAAATTATATTAAAACAGTAACTAACGTATGTGTAATATTGAATATGTATTAAAATAATGTAGTAATATGTCATATTGAGATATATAACGTATGTTTTGCATTACATTATAGAGCTAACTTAGCCAAGGTGTGGCCTAGTTTTGCCAGGCCTTGTGTAGAAGCTTAATATTAACGCACAATGTAGAAAAGCTAATGTGCTGAACTGACCATGAACCACTCGTTGTTTAATAAAATCTGCTTAGCTAGAATTCTCTGCGATGACAGACGAGCAGGAGACGATGGAATCAATATTGTATTAAGACTGGATGTACTTTCCCAGGATTCGAACAATGGAGACACTGACTAGAGAAGAAGATGCAACATTTTCAATACCTGATCAACCGGATGATGAGAACATCATACAGAGAACCAATCGAAACCTTGAGAACTGTGTAATCTTAGAATTCATAGATTTGAAAAACAAAGATTATTGGATAGAGTCATAACTGGTGATTAACTGACCAATTAAGAACTAGGGGCTAGTCTGGGTGACTTTGATAAAATAACGTGACAGAAGGGCAGAGTTCAGATGTTAGGGGCAGATGATCGAGGAGAGAACTTTGCTGTATTTGATACAGTATTTGGGTAGGAGAGATAAAGACTTTGTTATTGGGCTTATGCTCTTGAGAGCCTGATGCGATGCTGATCGATTGATGACCTGAAGACGAAGACCGACTTTGTTGCTGATCCATACCTGGGATAGGTCGCTATGACAATGTGACTCAATTACCTTTTGTGCCTTTTCCTTCTAGGTACCAACTGCGCTGTCTAAATTTTTTCTCTTAAGTTAGATGTTTTTCCAAATTCATGTTCTAAACTGTTTTTGCATGAAGTCCCACATGCTGATGCTAATCTGGGTTAGGTAGGGTTCCTATTCTGAGACGTTGAGATATACAGTGACAAATGATTGACTGACTGATTTGCTGAACTCTGCTACTCATGTTGAAGTATTCACCTTTGATTCATATGTTGACTTATACTGAAGCACTAGAATGCATGATTTCTCAAGTTCTTCTTGGAGTATGTTATTGGTGGTCACTAATGAATTAATCTCGAGTTGATTTAATAAAGTTTGAATTAATCCCATGAATTAGTGTTGTAACCAATAGGGAAATAAAATTGCTAAAACGTATATTGAGTTGTGGTTATTCATGTGTGTTGACATTATTAACTGCTGATTAATGTTCTGAATATTGATTTGTGTAATTGATTGTTGATGGACATTGGTTACTACATGACTAGGATATTCCATGCAAATCAAAATGTTCATCGACCTATACGCGTCCCCTTGTAAATTTACTTATTAAAGACTGGGTGCGCTAGCAGTTTTTGGTAGCAGCTTGATGGTTAGTTTCCTTGGAAAACTAGTTATGTGGTGACTGATGGTTATGGTGGTAATTTGAGTTAGAGTTAGTTGTTCATCATTATTGTGATTTGGATTTTATTTTTCGTATTGGCAATTGTAGCAAGAATGATGTCCCCTTAAACTCAGAAATGACTTTCCCAGATCCTGGATCCTGCTAGAAAAGTTGGGTATGTTCTCGGCGTTCTAGTGATAGTGTGAAAGTGGTAGGTTGCGCTTGCAAAGGCTTATGCAAATCGCAGGGGAATTGTGATGTATGTGAGGGAAGTAGGCAGTCTGCGTACTCCAGATGTGGTTTAGTAGGAGTGTGCGTAATCTGCAGTATGAGAGTAGGGAAGTCGTCAAACTTCACATGTGTGTGGCGCTTTGTGCTCAAAAAGTGTGCACGTGCTTGTTGATGATGTACGAACCCTGCGTTGTCTAATACTCCGGAGTATATTGACAAGTGTAGGAGAACCTTGGTTATATGTTGTAATCTGTCTGGTTTAGTAGGTGGATCGGGCGTGGTCAACAAGTCAGTGTATAAGTTAAGTGAGTGAGAGAAATTTTCGACTGAGATTTGGCGAGTTCTATGTGCACCAGGACAGACCCATTGATCAGTTGAGAGTGAAAACTGCGGGTCGAATTTCGCTTGCGAATGTGGGAGACTGAGGAAGAGGAATAGCTGCATGAGTGAAAAGGGCCATCAGTGAAAATCCGTAAGGTCTCTGAAGCGATTGTGTACCTTCCTGTAGTAAACCAGCAGGTTTGTTTTTGGTTAGTGCTCACAATAACTTGCATTCGTTTCGTGTGAGTTGGAGTTCAAGAGGACAAGCCGCAAGACTTTGTCAGCCGCAGTGTATGAGGGTGGCGTCAAAGTGAGCAGCGCTGGGATAGGTTGGTTAAGTAAGAAGAGTCGCAAGCGGATTGGCAGCCGTCCGTGAGAGACAATTGGCTGAGAAGGTGGGTGAAGGGAATCTTGGGAGTAAAACTAATTTCCTTAATTGATTTGAATACACAAAAGATATAATAGATTTAGGGGGTCATTATGAACACAGCGGTAACAACCGCCATGTTTATGCTGGCAGTGCAAACACTGACCGCCAGTGACCCCGGATCCCCGTCAGCCAAATGATGATCCTTTCTGTGGGCCGGCGGGTGAAAACATTGTTTCCGCCCGCCGGCCCACAGAAAGGACTGGCCGGGACTTTGACTGCGGCTCCATGCCTCTGTGCGGCAGGTGCAGTTGAACCCATCATGCAAATCGCTGCCCAAAAATCAGGCAGTGACCTGCGCGACGGGGAATTGCACTGGGGCCACTGCACTGCCCATGCACACTGCATGGGCAGTGCAGTAGCACCCCCTCCGCCAGCCTTTCCCTGGCGGGATAACCTTCCACGGAAAGGCTGGTGGATATGGAAACATTATCCGACGGATAGCGCAGCTACCCTGTCGGATGGTGTTTCCAGTCGCCGCCAGGCTGCCTGACGGCGGAAGCCTGGCCGTGAGTGAGGGCTGCCGATGACAGCCCTCTACGTGTTTATTATGTGGCTGGTTGGCCCGCCATGCCGTCTGGTGGTTTCAGCCGCCAATGCCGGCATGGCGGGCCAAGCCGCCATGTTCGTACTGGCCACTTTAATTTCTCAAAGCGTTTAGGTGTGCTATTAATGGTGATACATACATTAAGGCGACAGTGGGGGAGCCTACCCCACCAGAAAATTCTCCAGCTTATAATGTGATGGAGGAGCGAGGTGTTGTGCCATGTTTTTGGTTAAAGCAGTGGTGCAAATTGACAGAGAAACAGGGAGCTTTAGCGTTTCTGAAGCATGCAACGTTTAATTTGAGAATTTTGGATCAGTTGCGGATCACACTGTATGAGACAAAGCCTCTTCTGAGACCAGCACAGTTTGAGGCTTTAGCAGCTTGGGAGCTTCTAGCAAGACAGCAGCAAAACATCAAATTCCAGAGAAGAATAAGGAAGGTAGAGAAGTCCCTAGCAGAAGCAAGATGGGATTGGGAACAGAAGAGTTGAAGAACAGCAACATTGCAGGACGTTAAGTTGTTTCCCAATATCACAGAGGAAGATGAGTCAAAAGGGAAAGAGGAGACTAGCAAAAGTGATATGAGTTTGTCAGGGAGTAAAAAGAAGAAAAAGTCTTACACAGTGGAAGAAGACTCGGATGTCGAGGATCTCATTACTCAGATGTTGAGGGACCGACCTCCACCATATGCGGTACATGAGGGGGGCCCATGTACTAGTACTGCTCCAACTGCCCCAGCTCAAGTGTCGGAGACAGCGGGACCGGTGTAAGCAGATAATGGACATATACAAGAGGTACTGCAGAGTACTCCTAATGCACTGACTACTTCGGTAGTCCAAGCGCAGATGCACCCACCACTGATACAGAGAATTTACCCAGAGATACCGATTCTTGAGACAACCTCGAACTTAGTGGTTCCTATGAAGCAAGTGGTTCCGAGACCAATGCTAGGTCAGACTGAACCAACTCCAGTGTTGATGCCTTAGACACAGCCACAGGGTTTGCCGAAGTTCACACCAATGACAGGGACACAGTCAGATGTGACAACAGTGATGAATCAGAGCATGGAAGTAGTTCTTCCACAAAATGCGGGTGTCAGAGCAGCACCACATGCAATATCGCTGCCAATTACTGTTGGTCCAGCGCTATCATTGTTCGCGCAAAAGAAACCGATTGCAGGAGAACAGGGTGAAATGTCACAGAGCCTTGTGAGGAGGAGGGTGAGAGACCATGTGCAGGTAATATCATCTATGGGGCAGACCTTTGACGGATCTAGGCCATTAATGGATCTTAGTCCACTTTCTGCGCCTCCAGATGCCGTAGATGGCCCAAGAGTAAGTCGGAGCTTGAAGCTCTTGACGCCACAAACTCTAGGTGCAGTGGTACAACAGGTGCCATTGCCAAACGCAAGTAATGTTCCATTACAGGGATTGATAGTACAGCAGTTAAATGAGTGATTAGACAGTCTGAATTCTCCTCGATACACATCCAAGGGTGAAGAGCAGATTGATCCTGTAAGGCTGACTACAGAAATAACTGAACTAGTCGAGGGGTCAATGGGAGTGAATAGGTTAGAATCCTATACTGAAGAAGAACTGAGATACTTGTGTCAAAGAATTACAAAAGAAGTGGGCAGGTAAACATGACATAGAAATTGAGAAAACAAAGCACTTGAAAATTAGTTATAACCTAGATTTAAGGCAAGGATTTTGAACACATGAGACCAGCAGGGATGAAAGAGCATCTCTAAGAATTATTGCAGATTGCTCAGATTTGGAGAGCATTAGAGATGTGGGAAGGGAGATGGGCAAAGAAGAAGGATAAATGAAAACGAGATTCACAAGAAGAGTCTGAAAGTGTGCAGAAAGAAAAAGATCCAGTAAACATTTTACGAATGAGGGAAATTCCAGGAGGGCAGTTTGTTCATGTTCCCTGGCACAGGAGCGATATTCTGTCATTCACAAATGATTATCCAAAGCTGAAGGAGAAACCGGTTGAGTGGTATCAGCAGACAGATAGATTTGTAAAACTTTCAAAATGTCTGTGGGAAGACCTGAATACTCTGTTGGAGATAGTGGTTCCAGCTGATTTGTGGGTTGAGTGCAAAAGGGCAGTAGATTGGCCGACGAGTGAATCAGAAAGGAATAGAGTTACAGGTGCACCATCACCCGAAGTGATGAAACATTATTAAAAGGTGATTGAGTTCCTGAAGACAAGAATCTAGCCTAAGAATATTGATTGGCAGAGAATTGACAGGACAGTGCAGGAAGTAAAAGAGTTGATAGATACATACTATGAGAGATTGTTGAAGGCATTCAAGGAGTACAGTGGTAAGGAAGCAATCAAGCCGGAAGACATGTTGCACTTTGTGTTCAGGTTTGTGGAAGGATTGAGACCTGAGGTAGGTCAGATGATTAAGAGTCATTTGATTTGCTGGCAAACAAAACTGATTGATGAGGTGTTGCAGTGTGCGAAATACTGTAGTGATGAGATTGAGTTGAAGCAGAAAAAGTTGAAGGAGAAGGCAATGGTGATGCAGATTAAGGCAGCTCAAACAGGAGTACAGGGAGCTTTAGTGCAGCAGATACCGCAGAAGCAGGTAACTGTCATGTTCCAGCTTCAGGTGAGATGTAGAGGTCGTGGAATCAATATGAATTGTGGTCCAGATTTGAGTACAGCAGTGGTTCAGAATGATGTGCAAGGGATAAAAAGGATGTTACCATGTCTTCTTTGCAAAAACGTGGGACACTGGAAGCAGGAGTGTCGTATGATGGTGCAAGATGGTGGTGTTCAGCAAAGTGGTGATGTCAATACATTTCACAGGTCAGAGACAAGACAGAAGTAGTGACACAGTGCACCAATTCCCATTACATAGCGAGAATGAAATAAATGATGAATGGATGTATGATAGTTCAGATGAGGAGCCATGTATGCTTGCAGCTTCATTAGAAGTGGATCAACAGGGACCCTTTGTGAGTAGAAAGGTGATGGGTCATAAGGTCTCATTTCTAGTGGACACAGGAGCTACGCGCTCTACAGTGAGAAGTGCAGAAGTTCTGAACTTACCTCTTCCAGGCAGAACAGTTCAGGTTGTAGGGGTAGCGAATGGACAATTGATAAATCAAATCACAGATCCAGTACAGGTTGAGATTGGCAACTTCCAGGGACTGCACAAGTTTGTAGTCTGTGACTCAAGTCCAGTATCCCTACTGGGAAGGGACTTATTGTGCAAAACCAGATGTTCGATTAATTGTTTAACTCCTGGAATAGAGGTCCAGACAAATAGTGACAATGAAGAGGAACAAACTCCTGAAATTGGGAATGAACTCACTAATGAAGAATACCCGTTAATTGAGTTTTGCCCAATGTTTGCTATGAAAGAATTGCATGCAGATTTACAGGGAACAGTGCAGGAGAATGTGTGGGACCTAACAGGTAAAGAATTGGGTCTGATCAAGGGAGCAGAGCCGATTAAGGTCACTTTGAAGCTGAATATAGAATTTCTGCAGCTTCCACAGCATAACATGGCACAAGATGTTTTGATGAAAGTGGTGCAGATAATTGGATATTTTCTGAAACAAGGTGTTTTGAAAGAAGTGTTGAGCAGTCAATGTAACTCACTGATAATGGGCTTGAAGAAGCCTTTTGGGAAAGTACGAATTGTGCAAGACTGGTGAAAAGTGAATGACATGGTGATCAAATGTTGTCTCGTAGTGCCAAACCCAGCGGTAATATTGTTTCAGATTCCATGCGATGCAGAATGATTCACAGTTGTAGATTTGTCACAATCTTTCTTTGTGCCTCTTCATGAGGGTAGTCAGTTTCTCTTTAGTTTCAAATTCCTAGACAGAGTCTACAGCTGGTGCAGGGTTCCTCAAGGGTACACGGAGTCACCGTCTGTGTTCAATCAGATCTTGAAAAAGAATCTGGAGTCATTGGAACTCCTGTACCAATCGGCTCTGGTGCAGTACATTGAAGACGTGCTGACTGCATCCAAAATGAGGGACGAGTGTAAGTACGACTCAATTGCCCTGTTGAATCATTTGGGAAAATTTGGACATAAAGTGTCACCTTTGAAATTGCAGTATTGTCAGAAGTCAGTGAAATATTTGGGACACCAAATTGAGAAAGGGTCAAGGAGAATTTCCAGAGAAAGGATTACAATTATATTGCAGAGAAGTCCCCCGACTTCACATAGAGATGTCAGAATGTTTCTGGGAATGGTAAGTTATTGTCGTCAGTGGATTCCAAATTTTGCTTAGATTGCCAAACCATTGCAGCAGCTGAAACAAAGATGTTACAGATCCCATCACATTAGATCAGGACCAAATGAAAGCATTCACTGAGTTGAGAGATAGTTTGTGCAGAACTCCAGCATTGGGAATTCCTGACTACACAAAGCCATTCACATTGTTTTGTCATGAACGTGATGCTTGTTCTTTGTCTGTCTTGACACAGGTCCATGGAGGTGCTTATCACCCAGTAGCTCATTTTTCAGCTACCTTGGACTCAGTTGCAGCAGCCTTACCGGGTTGTTTGCGTGCAGTTGCCGCAGTTGGTCAAAGCCTTACACAATGTGAGGGAGAAGTGATGGGATACCATCTCACGGTAATGGTACCTCACTCTGTTGAGATCTTACTGACAAGGACGAAAATACAGTATTCGACTGGTGCCAGACTGACAAGCTATGAGACGAGCTTCCTAGGTGCTCCAAATGTAGCATTGAAAAGGTGTACAGTGCTGAATACTGCAACATTACTTCCAAGGGGTACTGTTGAAATTGAAAAAGAAGAAGACATTGAGCATGATTGTCTTGAGGTAACTGAGTTCTGCACAAAACCAAGACCTCATATCAGAGATACATGATTGGAAGAAAATGACCAAATTGTTTTTATTGATGGCTCATGTCTCAGAGATGGTACAGGAACACTGAGAGCAGGATATGCTGTGTGCACAATTACAAGTACATTAGAAGCTTCTTGGCTTTGAGGTGTATATTCTGTGTAAGTAGCAGAATTGGTAGCTCTTACTAGAGCGTGCCATGTATCTGCTAGACTGAGAATCACTATCTATACAGATAGTCAATATGGATTTGAAATTGTTCAATTGTGGTTGCAAAGAGGTTTCCTAACCTCTACTGGTACACCAGTAAGAAATGGTGACAGGATAAAGGAGCTGCAGTATGCAATACAGTTACCTGAAGAAATTGCCATGGTAAAATGCACTGCACATCTAAAGTCACATGACTACATCTCACCAGCAAATGGATATGCAGATCAAGTCGCAAGGTTTTGTGCACTGAACTGTGTGAACTGATGTCAGAAGAAGATAAAACATGTACAAGTTTTGCATTGAAAGTGATCGAAAATTTGGAAGAGTTGAAAACACTGCAGAGTAATGTTGACAAGGAAGAGAAACGACTTTGGTCCAAATTAAAATGTGTTCAAAGACCTGTTGAGATATGGGTTTCCGAAGAAGGTCAGATGGTCCTGCCAAATAGTTTACTGTCACAAATGGCCGGGTATTACCATGGTCAGGCACACATTGGGAGGGATGCCATGGTTCGTCTGTTCAAAATCGACTGGTTCAATCCCAAGTTTAGGCAGGCAGCAGAGGCAGTGTGTCATTGCTGTATGATCTGTCAGCAGTTAAATGTTAGAAAAGGAACAGTGGTGAATTTGAGCCACATTGGAAGAGCAGGAGGTCCATTCAGCAGAATGCAATTGGATTTCACTGAGATGCCTGCGTGTGGGTGTTTGAAGTACTTGTTGGTGATTGTGTGCATTTTTAGTCACTGGATTGAAGCATACCCCACAAGAAGAAATGGTAGTCTCACAGTAGCAATGTTGTTGCTTAGGGAGTTAATACCACGTTTCGGGTTTCCAATCCCTTTAGAATCAGATAGGGCAACTCACTTCAACAACGAGGTGATTAAACTCTTGTGTGCAGCACTAAACATTGAGCAGGAATTACATTGTAGCTATCGCCCTGTAGCATCAGGACTAGTAGAACAGACAAATGGTACCTTGAAATCAAGAATTGCTAAGATGTGTGCAGCTACGAATCTGAAATGGCCAGATGCATTGCCTTTGATGTTGATGTCGATGAGGAATACACCTGACAAGAAGACAGGGCTGTCGCCCCACGAGATTCTCATGAGCAGAGCAATGAGATTACCAGCAGTTCCAGCCAATGCACTTGTGAATATTAAAGATGATATGGTGTTGGACTACTGCAAGGGTATGGCTTATGTGCTTTCACTCTTTTTATCAGCAGGTGGAGGCCACTACTCTGCCACCCATTCACGATCCAGGGCACAATCTGAGAGCCGATGACTGGGTTGTTGTCCGAAAACATGTTCACAAGACATGTTTGGAGCAACGCTGGACAGGGCCATACCAGGTGGTCCTAACGACTACGACAGCTGTGAAGTGTGCAGGACTTCCGAACTGGATTCACGCCAGTCACACAAAGAAAGTGGTATGTTCACTGGATCATGAAGAAGGGTTGTCAAGAGCACCAACAACAGTGAAACAAGTTGCCGCTTCTGAACCAGAAAAGGAACCAAGAGTGTCTGAAATTGAACAAGAGCTTGTGGAAGATGGATCTATTACCCCTGTAAGAGACGGCAGTGAAGAATTACAGGAGGGTGCGGAAGAATCAATCACAACAGAGACAGCAGGAGAGCCTAGCTCAGCAGGGGTTCGCTCAGAAGCAGACAGTGCTGAGAAGCAAACAGAGCAAGTGCCAGACCAAGAGAGGGAAAGAGTTGAGATGGATCAAAGGAAAAGTGATCCGACTCCTCCTGAGCCCTTTGCAGGTCCATTAAGAGAAAACATCATAGAGAAAGAGAAGGAGAAGAGTCCAATTCTGAAAGGAATATTGACAGAAGGATCGAGAAAAGGAGATAATTGGCCTGAGTCACAAGTAGAGAAAAGAAAGGAAGTGGTCATAAATGAAACAATAGAGGAAGAAGTAGATACCAATTGAGTGAAGGAGAACTAAGTGGTGATCGAAAATTGAAAAGAAACAGAATAGCAAGTCGACATAACGCAGGTCCTGAATGGGTGTATGCAACTACTAACAAATGGCAACACAAGTTTATGTCCTTTTGTTTTGATAGAGAGGTTCTGAGTCAGTACTTTGATGTAACCTGAAAGTGAACAAGGAGCTGAATTGTTGAACCAATCTGAGAAACATCAAAATAGAGAATGTTGAAAACAAACCGTAAGAGACATTGATAACCTGATTTGACATTAACCCAGATGTGACAAGCTGCTAACCGATTCTGACAAAGGAAAAGGGTTCCTGAATGTGAGACTGAACTGTGAGAGAAGAATTTTTCCTTATTTTTGATTTTTACTGCACTTTATATAAGAGTTACTTTTGCCTTCTGATTTTTTATAGATCATGGCTGAGTTGAATAATCAAGTTAGAAATGCTAAGCGCTGTAAATATATGAGTGTTGGATTGGCGATTATGTGTGGGATTCTGTTTATAGTGATGATTGTGGGAATGTCTGTTCTTGATGTGAAAGGAGCCAATCGTACTTCTGCTTCTGAAACTACTACACTAACAGCTTAAGAGAAGTTTAAGTTAGATGAGAAGTATTTGCATGATTATACTGATGCCCAAGGAGAGCTTTCTTCTAATGTTTTCTATCGCTTGTTGAGTGAATATGTTGGGACGACAAATGGATGTAAGGGATTGTCTTGTGTGTACGCGAATTCCTTCATCAGCTACTAACAAGGTTCTATAATCAATAGTATATACAGTATTTTTATTCTAACTATGACTTGGTGTTTTCGTTTGTTCCTATTATTAGATATTTGAGTAGAGTAGCTAAGGATCATGATATAGTATTAGTTAGAGGATTCTTTGAGCCTACACTAACATTTGGAACTGCATATGCGCACAAGAACAACCTCACATGCTTGCTTACAACTTTAGAGAAGAGCTTCATAGGGCATACTGATGACAGGAGAAAGGCATTCAAAGAAAAACTAAAAAAAGGCTTAGAGAAAAGGACTTATAAGAATGATTATTCTTACACTGCAATTAAAACGCAAGGGAAATTAGCATTAGATGCATTACCCCTAGGAAAGCTTTGTGTATATATAGGCCAAAATCACGCACTGACACTTTATTTGTGGGAACGAGTGAATGTAGGCATGTGTTTTTGTTTCAGAGTAAATGGACTTTTATACTGAATGGTCAGGACCCTGCAATTCCTGGCATATATTATATTTGTGGACTTAATGCTTATTACTGTCTTCCAAGAGGATGGTATGGGACATGTTATTCGGGGATAGTTTTCCCAAAGATTTATCAGATAGATAACTTAAATAAGTTTCTGAAACTGACTGAATTATAAGCGACAGAGGAGGGAATCCTCTTCTGCAGTTGTGGGAGATATATTTGGTGCAGTGATTCCTTCACTGGGAGTCATCCTGAATTTGATCAAGATCCGAAAGTTGTCTACCATTGTGGATAACATGCTGACAAATTTTACAGGCAATTCTTATGATAAATACTGAATTAGCTGTGGATAGAGCTATGACGCTTCAAAATCGTGGGGTCTGTAAAATGATTACCTCTAGGCATTATTATTAAAAATCATACAGGAAATATTAATTGTGATTGCTTGCATATTAGGATTATGGGGTTCATGTAATTGTGTCCAAAGATTGAATTGAGAAGGTCTAAAAATAATCAGAGGAGGTAAGAACGGAGCAGAGAAATAATTTATAGGGAAGATTTGAGAAGGAGACAAAATATTGAGGAAATAGAATTATGAAACTGTTGAGGGTAAAAGTAGTGTGATGACGTATTTAGTCATCAGAGGAGGGATTGCTAAAGCAGATATGTTAATTAGAAAATATTGAGTGTCTATGCATTTTGAATAACAAACTAAAAAAAATGTAGAAATAAATAATGTAGAGAATTAATGTGCACATTTGAAAATTTGCACGGAGAGTGGTCACCAAGAGTCACGAATTATATTAAAAGAACAGCTAACGTATTTGTAATACTGAAAATATATTAAAATAATGTAGTAATATGTCATATTGAGATATATAACATATGTTTTGCATTATAATATAGAGCTAGCTTTGCCAAAGTTGTGGCCTAGTTTTGCCAGGCCTTGTGCAGAAGCTGAATATTAACGTGCAATGTAGAAAAGCTAATGGGCTGAACTGACCATGAACCGCTTGTTGTTTAATAAAATCTGCTTAGCTAGAATTCTCTGCGATGAACCGACGAGCAGGAGACAATGGAATCAATTTTGTATCAAGGACTGTGTAAAGCAGACTGGATGAACTTTCCCAGGATTCGAACAACGGAGACACTGACTGGAGAAGAAGATGCAACATTTTTTATACCTGATGAGCCGGATGATGAGAACATTGTACAGTGAACCAATCAACACCTTGAGAACTGTGTAATCTTAGAATTCATAGATTTGAAAAACTAAGATTATTGGATAGAGTCCTAACTGGTAATTAACTGACCAATTAGGAATTAGGGGATAGTCTGTGTGACTTAGATATAATAACGTGACAGAAGGGGGGAGTTCAGATGTTAGGGGAAGATGATCGAGGAGAGACCTTTGCCGAATTTGATGCGATATTTGGGGAGAAGAGATAGAGACTTTGTTATTGGGCTCATGCTCTTAAAAGCCTGATGCGATGCTGATCGATTGATGACCTGAAGACGAAGACTGACTTTGTTGCTGATCCATACTGTGGATAGGTAGCTATGACAATGTGACTGAATCACCTTTTGTGCCTTTTCCTTCTAGGTACCAACTGCGCTGTCTAAATAGTTTTTTTCTCTTAAGTTAGATGTTTTTCCAAATTCATGTTCTAAAATGTTTTTGCATGAAGTCCCACATGCTGATGCTCATCTGGGTTAGGCAGGGTTACTATTCTGAGACGTTGACCTATAGAGTGACAAATGTATAACGGACTGATTTGCTGAACTCTGCTATTCATGTTGACTTATTCACTTTTGATTCATATGTTGACTTATGCTGAAGCATTAGAATGCATGATTTATCGAGTTCTTATTGGATTATGTTATTGGTGGTCACTAATGAATTAATCTTGAGTTGATTTAATCAAGTTTGAATTAATCCCATGAATTAGTGTTGTAACCAATAGGGAAACAAAATTACTAAAACGTATATTGAGTTGTGGTTATTCATGTATGTTGATGTTATTAACTGCTGATTAATGATTTGTGTAATTGATTGTTGATGGACACTGGTTACTACATGACTAGGATATTCCATGCGATTCAAAAGGTTCATCGACCTAGACGCGTTCCTTTGTAAGTTTACTTATTAAGGACCGGGCACGCTAGCAAGGGCAATTTGTGTGTTAAGTTTTGAGAAATGACCAAAAACTCTTTGTCACCTAATAGGGAAGTTTAAACCCCTGACATTCCAAGAAATGCATGTCAGGGCCATTTAAAAAGGACAATGTATTTGATACAATCAGATCTACCTTTGCAAAAAACGTATAATATAGTAAATAATCTGACATATGATAGGAAGATCATAATTGTATAGATATGAAGGTGTATGAAGTATAATAATTATGAAAGAATATTGGAGGAAAAAAGTGAGGATAGGAAAGATAGGAATAGATCACTAAGGTAGAAAAAAAAAGGATAAGATGAGATGAGAGAAACAAAACTGTATGAAACAGAAAATATAACAATAAAAGAAAACTTACCAATGTATATTGTTAAGAGAAATGGGGGGCAGACGTAATACCAGTAATAAATTATTCCAGCAAACTCTGCTTGAAGATAGAAGATGAGCAAATGTGAAAGGAAAGAAAGAGAAAACATGACCATTATCCTTATTTTGGCAAACGACCTGATGTAGAGACATCCATATTTGCTACATTGTGAGATGCAAGAAAATCTCTTATGCGGGATGGATCCCCGTATGTCGTTGTGTTATTGTTATAAGTAACTTTGAAAAAGCAAGGGTGGAAAAGTCCAAAATGAGCACCCAGTGATCGTAGCATTGGTCCCATGCTTAAAAAGCTTATTTGTCTGTCTGTGGTGCTTTTCGCATAGTCCTGGGAGAAAAGAAGAAAATGACCAGACCAAGAAATATGTTTAATTTGTGTGGCAGCTTAGATTATCTTCATCAATCGGGAGAGCTCCAGAAAGTACAAAATAACTCCTCAAGGTTGTTTAGAAGTGTTCGGAAATTTAGAGGGATGGCCTAGTCTATGTACACATTGTATGTAAAGTGTTGAGTCTCCAAGCAATTGTAAGATCTGTGGTAAGAAAGTTTTGAAGAAAAAAATGGGGTTTGTTCCTTCTATGCCTTCATGTAGGCTATAAATGTTTAAGTTATTTCTCTTGTTGTGATTTTCAATATCTTAAACTTGCTTGTGTAGAGTAATTACCTGGTCTTGAATAGAGTCTAATTTGGAGGGAGTGTCTTTTAAATTGGAGATTTGTTGTTGTACATTAGACATCCTTTCTTAAATAAGATTCCACCTGCAGGAAAGATTCTGTAATTTGGAATTTGTTTCCTCCAAAAAGGGTTGCAAAGCTCCTATTTCCTCTAACAATAAATCAAAGGAGGTGTTAGGTGAGGACTTATTAGGAAGTGGTGCATCTTTCTTTAGTCTTTTCGTAGATGCCTTCCCAGTTTTCGATGAGGGATTAGTGGGAGGAGTTGAGGAAGAAGACACATTGGGTAACTTTTGTAGCAAATAATCATCCATTTTGAGAAGTGATGAGGGGGCAAAAGAGCCTACCTGCATGTATTTTATAGAAATATTTGTAATTGCTTAGTCCGCCTATAAAAGGTCAAAACTCCAGAGCCTGTCAGGTCAGAAATTTGAAAGTATATCAGACAGAAAACCAGCATATATAAATGAAATAATTCAGTTGAGGAGGATCATTCAAAAAAGCTGATATTGGATGTAATCAATGTATTCAAATGTATACTGAGAAATGTCTTGTTAGAGAAAATGTCATGAGTTCACATTTATGGTCATAATGCATCACTCGGAGGCAAGAGTGAAAATAATAAAATGTATATAAATCAGAGTATCTATATAAGTTAACTATAAAGTTTCACATCAATTGAGAGTTAGACATGAGTGAGAAAAACAGTTTGTTTGATGTGAGGTTGTATGTTTAGGAAAACAGCAAGAATTCCTGAAATATACTGAAGTAGAATAAAACGAGGCAAAAGAATTTAGCAGATAATAAAAGCTTGAATTACTTCCTTTAACTGATGTCAATTATAAATGTCAGTAGGTAGAACTGAAAGTATAATAACTTGTTGAGTTCGTACTTGTAAGTCTTTTGTTGTTTTAACTGCGGCAGAAACACCATCTCCGCGTCTCCATTCGAGAACAAAAAGCCCAGGCGCCACTTCGCCCCACCTTAAAAATGCCGGAACTCTGCTAGGAGAAACATCCGACTGGACGAAGCCCCACCACAGAAGCCACTTCGCTAACCGGACCTCGGACCCTCAGTGACGCACCGTCATCTTCTCCGGGGCCAAACCACACCCTCCTCCACATACATTAACTTAATTCACAAAAATGGAGCCAAGGTGTTAATCCAATCACACTGTGAACTGCTCCTGTGCGAGACAGAAAAAACGCTTAAATATATTTTGTGAACTATAGGTATGTTGACTTGACGCAGGCAGACAAGTCAAGCTTAAAGCAGACCCGCTTCTGAGATCAGCTCATGTGCACTACCTAAACATTCTTCCTTTGCTTAGGGTTCTTGTGTGTTTAAAGCAGGTCCAAATTCTCATCCCCTCATACTGCATACTCATATGTTTTTGTCTGTCCGGTGGACTAGAGTGCTTTGCAACAATCTCCATGTAACAGAAAAAAAAGCTCTCCTCCTGGTTGTTCCACTGTGGAAAGAGAAGAATCAGATTGCGGAGGCTTAAGTGGTGTAACATAAAATGATCCCCTCACTTTCAGAATGTCATGAGGGGGTCTTCAGTCTCCCATATCTCACAGATAGTTATAGACCTTGTGCTGAATGGAGGCCACCTGAAGGGTAAGCAGTAAAAAGAATGTATCAGCTACTTGTGCAAAATGTGAAAAATTCACTAACAGGCATACTTTTGATTGACATATGCACTAAATACATGCATGTGCAAAAATGTTTTGGAAATATTATTAGACTGGTGAATGACGGTGCAATACAGATAAATGAAGTGGTTACGAACTAAAAGAACCCTATTTGCAAGCGGAAAATCTAGGTGCTGAAAGAAAGGTGGGGTAAAAGAGACAAGCACCCAAAAAGGGAGTCAGCCCCATAAAAATGTATCTGAGTCACAAAACTGAAGCGAAGGGTTTGCTCAGTTTTACTCCTATCCCAAGCAGGAGAAAATCTGAAGAATTCCCAGGCAAATTGCTCCTTTATGTCAGGCGCAGGTCAATAATGACACAAATGTCATGCCTGTTACCTGACACAAAACGTCTTCCCCTGTCCAGCCTCATTTTCAACTCATCTCGGCCCATACAACATAAAGTGCCTCCGGAAGGGATGCAACACATGCGTGCGCCCACTTTCTGAACTCCTTTGGCACTTTATATTATGGAAGGGGTGTCACATGCTTGTCCAGACCCTTCTGTAATACAGATCACACCCGCACACACATAGCACCAGCACAATCCCAATGGGCTTTCCATCATTTACATGGGGGTATGGCCCCATGCAGAGTGAAATACTTTATTTCGAAGTCATAGTAGGCAAACAGACGCAGATGCTAAGAAACCACCAAAGGAGCACTGACTGTGCGGCACAAAGAGGTGGCACACAGTGAGTGCACTCTCCAGGGGTGCTCTCTGAAATAGGCAAAGGGACATCTCTGCAGGTGGGTGCCGTCATTCACTGCACTCGCATGCAGGTAGATGTCTATCCTCCTTTGTAAAGTGGGCCATATGCAACCCGCACTGTGAAATGTGGATGACATTCCACTAATGTGCTACACATTGGGCGGCCTTGAGTTCACATCGGCCGTGGGATAGCACATTACTTCTTTTCGCCCGGTGCACCTAGTTATAGGTAGCTTTGGTGCAAACAAGGACAGTGCACCATTTACATAATGTAGCACAGAGTGTTCTTCTTTTAGTGGATGTCTTGTGTGTTATGTGTAGTCTCACTTCTCCTGCACCCTCATGCTGCTGACGCTGCTCACTAATATGTGAGTCGTCCCTTTTATCAGGCACTACTATACCATGTGGTGCACTCTTTAAAACTGACTTCTGGGCTGAAACTCTGAGTCCAATTCAATGGGTCGGCTTTGCTCCGCGCTCCGAGCCTGCTAAAAAACAAAATCAAAGTGAGGCGGGTCCCTCAGGTTCCATGTTAAATGGTCTACTCTCATTTGTGTATGGGGGACCTTTGAAGTTCACAAAAGGACGTTCTGGCTAATGGATTCACAGTAGACAATTATGTCCAATCGCAATGTGCCGAAAAAATCACATGGTTTATAAAGAGGCACATCTTAAATGCAAACATCTCCAATTGCAACCAGTTGCTCATGTTCTTCAGAACTGTAGAAGTGCTAACTGTCCCTCATTTGTGCACCGACTATCAGTGCTATTTGACTAACAGTAAAGGGGGTTCCGCCTTTGCCACAATAGTAGAATAGCAACCTGAATATTTTCATAACCATATACAGTATTTGAGTGGCTGTGTGAAAGAATACCAGTTGGACCATTTCGAGTGTCTACATATTTGTCTTTACATGCCTACACTTCACCGCATTGTCGCATTTCAAGAATGGGAGATGTCTTATCCTGGTCCATTTCATAAATCACATCAGTCCTGTAACAGAAGAATGTCTAACCATCTTCATGGGTGTAGACAATCCAATTTACTGGTAACTGGTATTCCTTATCTCCCACCAGCAGCAATTTACTACCCCAAATGGTGGCTCTGCCAGTTCAGATATAATACTAGAAGCCCGGGATGCCTCTACTAATAATTGTGAAAGGGGATTCGGGTAGTGTTTGAAAATAAGCCTTGATTTTGTTCTTGGAGAAAAAATTCATCAGGAATTTCCTTGGTTCGTTCCCTTACAAATTCCAACACCTCCGTCAAAGAGGACCTATTTCAAACTACCTCAAATATTGAATGAATATGACATCACATGAGCACGCATTGCTGGTAATTTGTCACATGATCAGTTACTGTATGGAAGCACTGTATGGCTAAGCATACTGACTCATGCATATCTATTCACCCAGATAAAAACATCACAACCTCTATAGACCCAGACTAACCAATCAAAACTATACATAAGTGAACTAATCGAGGGATGGACAACATACTTAGGGCCAGAGTTATGGAAAGTGGCACTGCACCATGTGCAGCGCCACTTTCCCTGCGCCCTTTAGCAACCCCCTACCACGACCATGTGTGCACCGTATTTACAATATGGCGCAGGATAGGATGCAATAGTGTCTTTTTTAATGACGCTATTGATGTACTCTGCAGGAGTATTTTGTCGCTACTCCTGCAGAGTACATAGGGGTCCATTCTAAGCAATGGAAGTCCCCTTTTAACGCCTGCTCTTGAGCAGGAACAAAGTGGGGTAAAAAATGGCGCAAGGAAATCTCCTAGATTTCCTTACACCATTTTTCCGGTTTCCCTAACGGTGGAATGCCCCCTTTGCATACATTATGCCTGGCGCAGGCATAATGTAGCGCAAAGGGTTAGAGAGTGGCGCAATGCATGCATTGTGCCTCTCTGTAAATATGGCATGGGGATTTTGGACTCATTGGGCCACATTAACATAAAAATAAATGACATTAATGTGGCGCAAGTGATGCTAGGGGCCTATAAAGAGGCCCCTTAGATGCAAAACACCCAACGTACTCAAGTGCAAAAGGCATTTTTTACAGTAGTAAGTAAGTGAAGGGGCAGAAATAAATGAATGGAACAAGTGGAAGACTCTTCTTGCTTATGTAAAACGTATGTGAAGGATAAAAGTTAACCCACAACAGGACACTGTGCTCGATAAAATGAACCATATTCCTAACACTGGAATAAAATATTTGCTTCAATTACACTTACAATTATCTAGTTATTCATGGCATCCAGAGAAGATGAAAAGGCTTGGCACGCAGACAGAAAAGCAGCTTAGGGGCCAGCGGGTGGGAAGCACACAGTGGAGATATGGATCTTAAAGGTTTCCATCTCCTTTATTTGCCATTTACCTGTATGCAACTGCAATAGCTGCATTGGGAGTGGCAGGAGTGGAAAAGGTGCTCATACAGATTACATGTGGGACCTCTGTCAATACCTCATGTCTCCAATTCCACGGAAACTGTGCACATAGTTTCTTTTATATAACATACTACTGTACCTCTTTTTTAGAGGTCTGAGTGAGGACAAGAGATATGGCTCAGAATCAACCATCTGTCTAATGTTAACAAGTCTATGTGCCAGAATTAATGTCACATTTTAATTGGGCGTGAATATCAAAGATGAATAGAGCTATGTATCAAGATGACATTTGGTGATATAGTGATAACAACACAAAATCCAAGTCTTAGGTGGAACCTCACATATCACGGTGGATACTTTCCTGCCAAAAGACAGTTTCAAAGGCCCAGACACTGCACGTGCAGAGTATCCACTGTTCCAAGATAAAGCTATCATCTTATGCTCCCACAATATTTATTTATATCAGTAAATAAGCACATTGTAGATAGTTGAAATCAAAGTTTACACCCAACGGGATGATATTTTTTTAACCAATATTTAGGAGAAACATTTATGTCAGAGAATATTTAAGTATATTATATTTTGACATGCAACTATCAAGACATGTCCTCATGTCCAAGACCAGCATTAGATGGGGGGCAAGAACAGGCCCCTATGTCTAGGTGCTCACTCATATGACCAACTGTTGCGTCATAGGCCCTATTCTGGCTTCATATTCTCAAATAAAACTTCACAAACCCAGCCATTGTCTCACGTTCAAGGTACAATGTCAGCGTCTAGGAACAATGTTTTGCACCAGTCTAAGACATTGTATGCCAAATAGTGCCGTCTTCTCTACCATCAGCCATGATCCTGCTTAGCTTTAAATTCTTCATCTATTCATGGCTTATAGAGAGAGGTGGGCGGTTTATCTGGGTTTCGGAACATAGAATTGCTGCATTGGCATGTGGCAGACGTGGGTGATACTCCATCTTTCTAATATCCCATGTCTCGATTTCCATCCCTACATACATTCTTTGTTTTATATGGCTAAATCCCTCTTTTCAAGAGGAGGTTAAATCTTCCATATCACGTTCCATAGCCTTGTTAAAATCTTCCGACCTATTGGCTCCCAGTGAGGACCGCACATATGGGTCAGAATCAACGACCTGCTGATTTTTAACAATCAAATAAATTAGACGTACATTGTGTCCAAGCCCAACTCTCACTACTTGCATAGGCAAAAGCCCACGTCTGGGTTAATTGCACATTCAAATTTGGGGTGAAGTTCAAAGGTGAAAGTAGTCAAGCGTCAAGAGGACAAATAGTTATCTTGTGAAAACAGCATCCAAATCCCAAGTACAACCTTATATGCCAAAGTACATTCTCTAATGCCAAGGATAACATCACATTCTTAAAATTGGAACTTTCTGGCCAAATTCATCATCGCCAGTGCCCTCATTGTCTCTAGCTCCATGCAAAGAGCTGGCACATTTTTTTGTTAAAAAGTGGATGATATTCAGCTTCACTTGGAAAAGGTACACTTGGCTGCAGGGCAGACTGCCTACATTTCCCTGAATATTAGCGCTTGGGATCATGCCTCAAGCAGTGAATAACACACACCCAACACACCATTAGCTGCTCCTAAAATGGAGTCCCTGTCTCTGCTAGACACTGCTCAGTTTTTGACTTTACTTTAGTCAATTAAATCAGGGTCTCCGCGAGATCCTCTTCCACCATCCAAACTTATTCTTCTGGACCCAGGTTTACTTCCAATCATGATCGGTCTGCTTAATTCAACTTTGCAAGAGGGATCTCTTCCATGTTCTTGGAAGCATGCTATGGTTTTGCTCTTTTCAAGACACCAAACCTTGACCCCAGTAGCTGGTCCAATGTCAGACCAATCTCAATGCTGCCCACCTTCTCCAAAATCTTGGAGAAGCATATGAACTCAGAGCTCACCACTTTTGTGGAAGCTCAAAACTGACACAGCACGGAATCGCATCTCTAGTCTGGATTCCGCAGGAACCACAGCACTGAGACAGCCCTCATCGCCTGCACAGACGACATCAGGACCAGATTGGACAAGGGCGAGACCGTCGGCCTCATCCTCCTAGACCCCTCTGCAGCTTTTGACACTGTATGCCACCCAACCCTCCTTGCACACCTTTTCGATGCCGGAATTTGCCACAAAGCCCTGAACTGGCTCACCTCCTTCCTCTCCGAAAGAACCCAAAGAGTTTGCCTCCCTCCTTTCTGGTCTACACCCACCAGGATCATCTGTGGGGTCCCCCAAGGATCTTCCCTCAGCCCCACCCTCTTCAACATCTACATGGCTCCTCTCGCCAACATCCTCCGCCCACACGGCATCACCATAATTTCATACGCTGACGACACCCAGCTCATCATCTCCCTCACTAGGAACCATGCCACAGCGAAGATTAAACTGCACGCTGGACTCCTCGACATCGCCAACTGGATGTCAGCAAGCCACCTCAAATTGAACTCAGAGAAAACAGAGATCATCATCTTCGGCCCCAAGAAGGCAGCATGGAATGACTCTTGGTGGCCCACCACCCTCGGACCACCCCCAAAATCGACCACCCACGCATGCAACCTTGGCATCATACTGGACTCGTCTCTCTCCATGACCCAGCAAATCAACGCCATATCATCCTCCTGCTTCAACACCCTTCGCATGCTACGCAAGACTTTCAAATGGATCCCTTTAGAAACAAGAAGAACAGTCACCCACGCCTTCATAAGCAGCAGACTGGACTACGGCAACACCCTCTATGCAGGGACCACAGCCAAGCTTCAAAGAAAACTCCAGCGAATCCAGAACGCAGTCGCACGTCTCATCCTCAACCTTCCTCGCTACGAACACATATCCACCCACCTCAGATCCCTACACTGGCTGCCCATCAACATAAGGATCATTTTGAAAATCCTTGTCCATGCTCACAAAGCCCTCCACGACACTGGACCGGCCTACCTCAACGAACGAGTTAACTTCCACATACCAACTCGACAGCTCCGCTCCGCAGACCTCGCCCTCGCTACAGTCCCCGCATCAATCGCACCACCTCCGGCAGCAGACCCTTCTCCCACCTCGCCGCCAAGACCTGGAACTCCCTCCCCACCAACCTACACAAGACCCAGGACCTCCTAACCTTCAGAAATCACCCAAAAAACATGTTTTTTTGAGCAGTAACCGATCCCCCCCACCAGTGCCTTGAGTCCCTACCGGGTGAGTAGTACGCTTAAGAAATTATTTGATTGATTGGGAGTCACTGAACATCTTAGAAGACTCCTGGATGAAGGCAGTACAGCTGCGCTGTTTCTTTTAGATCTTTGTGAGGCCTTCAATACTGTGTCCAATTCCACTCTTTTGGAAAGGCTGTTGGCACGGGTCTACAGGGAACAGTCTTATCTTGGAAGATCTCATTTCTAAAAGACCGTTCGTTTCAAGTTTTTTCAGCCAGCGCTAGGGCAGAACCGGTGGTCTCACCTCTGGCATACCCCAGGGCTCAGCCCTATCCCAATGCTATTCAACATATACATATACCCCTTTGCAGATGTGGTAAAAAGTTGTGGACTAACCTTGTTTTCTTATGCAGGCGACATGCAAATCATCTTTTCACTGTTGTATGCAGAGGAATCCAGTACTGGAGCCCTGAACATGTCCCTAAATTTCTTCATGAATGAATAACAATTCACTCAAGCTTAACTGCAAGAATGCTGAGGTAATGATCTTAGGTAAAACCCTCAGCTATAGGGTCTTCAGCACTGGCAGGAGGTCCTTGGGGCCCTCCCTGAACCATCTTCCATTATGAAAAACCTTGGTTACTGGCTGGAGGAGAGACTTTCCATGAAGCCGCAGGTGGTGAAGGTGGCCTCTATCTACTTTGCAGTGCTGAAGTGGGTGAAAAAAATTATCTGAATGATTCTACCCTCATCCCAAAAAGTAGTGATTCAAGCTCTGATCCTTTCAAGATTGGATTACGGGAATATCTTGTATTTGGGAGCATCCATCAGATGCCTTCAAATTGTTCAGAATTCTGCAGCTACACTATTATATCATCTTGCGAAGTTTGCCTTCACGTCCAACTTACTTTGGAAACCTCACTGGCCGGCCATAGATAAGGGAATACAGTTTAAAGTCCTGTGCTTCATGCAAAGGGTTAGATCTTTTATAGGTCCACGCAATACTCAAGGTCTGGTGGTCCCCTTACCAGCCAACGTGCATGCTCAGTTCTTTCAATCAGTCTTTGCAAAGTGTATAGAATCTGCGTGTCTTGTATGGGAGGTAGGTCTTTGACATATCTGGGCCCAAAGCTAAGGAATGCCCGACCGGAACCTCTGAAAAGCTGTATCTCTTTAACCAAGTGTCGTAAGAATTTAAAAACCTTTTAAAATCTGCGGGCTGAACACATCCTACCTTGGTTTATCTCTAGAAGACCCCTTGGGGTACCTGAGTGCTCTACAAGATTAAATAATAATAATAAGAATGAGACAGTTTAGCAGCTAAAGGATCAGTGGATGATGGTATTCTACCAGAATACTGAGGTGTAAATATTGTGCTATAAAAGTACTAATATAATATATAATAATAATATAATAATATATAATAATAATATAATAATATATAATATAAAAAATATTGTGTAGGTAAGAACATAGATGAACATATAGGGTCACTATACTTAACACCACATATATGTATCTTGACAATACCTATCTTTACCACACCTAGATGTGGCATTAAGAAGAGTAAATCTATACTTACATTCGCAATATTTTGGTAGTTGTCATTCTGACTGCAATATTTTTGCAGCACTATATTTTTGTGCTTGAAGTTCTGAATACAAGCCCTTCATTCGCCATTTGTCTCTCTAAAACTATAGTGACCACATAGCAAGGTGCAGGAGATAGGGGAGTTGCTTATAGAGATTGCAACTAAGGTGTGTCTTAATATCCCATGTCTTCAGATCTTATAGATTCCCTGCACATATATTTTCTTGTATATGCACCAACAGCCTCACACCTCTTTTCCACAGGCTTTCACATCATCTTTACAACATTCCAGAGCTTTGTTAAAATCTGCAGCACTCTGGGTTGTCATGCCAGACAGCAATTATGGCTCACAATCAACCACCTGCTGAAGATTAACAAGCAAAAAAATGAGACTTACATCACTTGTACTAAAAGATGTCTCAGACTGTCTTTAACACCCTAAATAGTTATTGCATTGTGAATATAAGAACAAAGAATAAGTTATATGGTGTTGCCATGATGATCTTGTGATTACAACACGCCTCCAAATACCAGGTACAATTTCAAGGTGCATCCTCCTCTGCCAACGAAGGATGCTATTGACCTGGTGCTACAGTTACCATCTGCCTGCTCTCAGATAAAACTATTATCTGTAGTTTAACCCCTCGTAGTCCCCGTCCTTGTTCCATATGTTAAGTAACCAGCTCATAGCTTGTCATGCACCTGCACATACTCCATCCTACACCAGGTTCACCTTGATGTTGCTAGTTGAAGCCTTATATGTGAGATGCACCACCACATTCCTGTTCAATGTCACGTACTGTCATTTATCTTCATATGCTGTGGGTCATAGAGATCACTCAGTACTCTACACTTTCATAGGTTGTTTTTATACGGCTGGACAGTACTAAACCTCTTTTCCTTTGGGCTTTACATTTTGTGTGCTACTTTCAAGAACCATTTGCAGGTCATAATAGGTATATAAATAAAACTTATACAGACGTCATGCCCAAAACACATTGCATGGCTTTCTACCTTTGATTTTGCCCCCTTTGTGCATAGGACAAACTAACTTCTATTTTACCAACTCCATTTTTTACTCATTTGAAGTTCATTTTTAGATTACATTCCTCTCTTGATAATAAAAAGGGATAACCTTTTCATCATGTGTGCCCATCTGTCACACTATGCAAACTCTGTAAAAGTTATAGTTCACAGTCACACACCTGCTACAAGCAAAGTTCAAGGCTTTATTTTCAAGTTAACGTAAAAGGTGACAGTCAAATGAGGGGAAGTTTAAAAGAAATGAAAGTCATTTGTCTGAAGACTATACATTTCTTGTGCAATCTACTGTGATGGAGATAACATATTGAATGACCACATGCCAAAAAACACCAGTTTTGTTATATGGATGGCAGTTTTATACATCCATAAAGCGCTGGACGAAGGGTCACAGGAGCTTTCAGTGCCAAGACGCCCAGTGAGACTGAAGGGTGAGTTCAGTCCAGAGTTCAACTCCTTCCTTATTATCGCACGACATTTGTAGCAATAAGTAAGACAATCGAGAAGTACTATGCAATTATTAACATTACATACTTAAACAAGCAAATATTTCAACATTCATAGTTGTCTCTTTCACTCACAGTGTTAAGGATAATAAGATATTTAGGCCCATATTTATACTTTTTTAGCGTCAGGTTTGCGTAATTTTTTGACGCACAAGCGGCACAAACTCACAAACTATAATTGTATTTTGAAAGTTTGTGCCGCTTTTGCGTCAAAAAATGATGCAACTGCAGCGCTAAAAAAGTATAAATGTGGGCCTTAATCTCATATTAAGATTACTCACATTTGTAATTGTATCCAATCTCATATTAAGATTAATCATAACATTTGTAATTGCATCCGTCACATGTAGGATGACTCATGACGATTGCATTTGGTGTGAGTGTTATGGTTTGCATGGCTGTTTTGTGTGAAATAAATTGCAGTCCTAACCATAAATTGCTAATTTCAGTGCTTCTTCAGTTTTAATTTGTAACCATAACTGCAATTTAGATGCATTTTTCAGTGAAATTCTGAGCTGTTAAACCTTTGTTTGGGTTAAACCAAAGCGTACAACACCTTCACTTTAACTTTTGATTGTATTTGTAATTATCCGCACAAAACCTTCCAAAAAATAATCTTCCACCTTAGCTCCTTCATTAAAAGTTACATACCGACCTGTCACTCAGGGTCCAAGAAAAAGGAAAAGGAGGGGTCCCAAAAGTGAGATTTCCCATGTTAATTTCCATAGCAATCGATGCTCTGATACAAAAAATGTCTGAACTGAGTTATTTTTGAGAAATTGGCATCTAAAGAGGGACTTGAGTTGGGCCTGAAGGGGTTAACACAAAAAAAAAGGTTTGTATACCTGAGTGTTTGGTCCAGTGTGAGTCCTGCAGAAGTCCTGCAGCACTTGCACAATTCAAAAATAATTTAAGAAATAAGCTATTCTAATTGGGGGAGGGAGTCTTTTCTCACGTTGATCATTTTGATACCATAATGTGGTACTAAACAATCTGAGTGACTAGCTGAACACTGAAGAAAATGTTATGGTTGCCCCTGCAGGACTCAGGGACTTTGGGCCAGATGTAGCAAGGCTTTTGCGCCTTGCTACATTGCGAGGCGCAAAAGCCACATCGCGATGCCCATTCCCTTTTTGCGAGTCGGTAACCTGGTTACCGACTCGCAAAATGGGAATGTGAGTCGCAAATAGGAAGGGATGTTCCCCTTCCTATTTGCGAGTCGCGTCGCGATGCAGAATTGCTTTGTGACCACGAACGCGGTCGCAAACCAATTCGCAGTTACCACCAGTGTCACACTGGTGGTAACCCATTCGCAAAAGGGAAGGGGACCCCATGGGACGCCTTCCCCTTTGTGAATGGCCCTGAAAACATTTTTTCAGAGCAGGCAGTGGTCCTATGGACCACTACCTGCTCTGAAAAAATTAAACTGACACGTTTAATTTTTGTAGTTTGTAATGCATCTCGTTTTCCTTTAAGGAAAACGGGCTGCATTTAAAAAAAAAAAAAACTGCTGTCTCCAGCAGGCTACCATCCCTGTGAGTGCTGCGACTCGCAAGGGGGTCGCAAATTGCGACCCAGCTCATTAATATTAATGAGGCGGGCCTTTGCGACCCCCTTGCGACTCGCAGATGGTGTCAGGGACACCATCCTGCATCTGGCTTTGCATCTCGCAAATTGCGAGTCGCTCAGATTCGCAATTTGCAAGTCGCAAAGCCAGAATTTCCTACATCTGGCCCTTAGTCTTCGAACCCTTAAAATTTTTTTAAAGAATGGTGAGTAGACCCTGATTTCCAGGGCCGTATGAGAGGGGTTCCAAATAGAACCTCCCTCAAGTTTAAAACATATATATTATTTCAGGTCGCCAATAACGTGGTACACAGTGGTAATGATGTCTTTTCAGCTGCCATCAGTGATGTTATCAATTGTGCCATAGCACATATCATGAGAGTTGTAATATATGAGGCCATAAGCAATGCATGGAAAGGTCACAGTAGCTACTTGAGTTAACTATAACTGGTGAATTTTAGTGTTCATTAAGTTTGTTACGTTTCAACTGACATTTTCATCTAACTACAACACAACTTTAATCTTTGTTTTTTTGTGAATTTCTAGAGGATTTTTTTAAACATAAAGTAAGGTTTTATTTCCATACCTAACTTTGCCAATCCATTTCTTGCAACCAAATCCTGCTCCCAACCCCAGCAGACACCAACACCTTCCCCTTTTTATTTTTACTACTATTTTCCTAACCCTACAGGAATCTTGAAGAAAGAGTTTGGGCCATGCTGGCTTTGTTGGGTCTACTGGGGAGTGCAAGGGTCAGCACTGGCTCTAGTGGGATCGCAGCATCCCAAAAAAGACAACTTTTTATGATTTGACTGAGGGGGATCATTCTGGGAGCCCCCCACAAGTTCCAAAGGCGTCAGGGTACTCCTACACAGGGCATGTGGACCAAGTCTCTGAGTCCTATAATGGCTGCCACAACATTTTTTGTTCAGGTTGCGATGAGCCAATCATGTTGTGAGTTTCTGACAGACTTGTGGGAGCCTCCTGCTCCCACTGGAGTGAAATGACCAATGGGAATTAAATTGCTCTAATTCCTTAAAGTTACGTGCCTGTGGGACTCTTGCGGGAGTCCCTTGAACACAACTGTCCAGATATCTACAAATTTTGAGCCTTCATTTCTCAAAAACTACTGAACAGATTTACACCAATTGACAAAAAGCTCATGTTCTGGATAAAGCTTTCTGCTTTTTGGTTTAATTCTGTCATTTTGAATGTAGCACAATTCAAAAATCCATATGGCAATTGCATAGGAAAATTGCATTTTGGAACCCCCCTTTTTCTCAGCTCCACTTGACGGATCATGCCAAAACTTTCTAGAAATTACCTGAGGTCAATGACTCTTTCTTGTGGAATGTTTTGTGAAGATTTGTAAAACGAGACCAAAGTTATTAGCAAAACAAACTATCCTTTTACTATGGTAACTAGGATTAGAAAATAGGTGTAAATTAAAACAATAACACAAGTTAATTATGGGCATGAGGCTTAACTTAGGAAAATAGGCTGGTTTTAAAGCACTGCCCTTCTCACTGGTTTGTCCTTTTTAGCATTGATGCTGATGCAGTAGTGCTTGTTTAAGGCATGAGTGGTCCTCCACATCATAGCTGCTGTGCAGATGTCTTTAATAGGGACACCTGCTAACAGAGCTATTATTGACACCACATTCCTGGTTGAATATGCTGTAATATATCTTGTCAATGTTCCGTTCAAGTTTTTATGAGCCAAGAAGATGCATGCTACAATCCATCTCTACAAGGAGTTTTTCGTAATGTCTTTAGTATGATTGAGGTAGAATGTGAGACATTTTTGAAATACAATGAATGCAGTGCTCTTTGTGTGGAACTGATTGGATTAGGAAAACTGTTGGCAGTGATATTGTCGCGTGGGCTCTCATTATCCTAAATGAGACTACTGGATTTCTAGGCAGCAGGATCGATAACGGTGTGGGGGACTGAGTCTGACCCACGTGTAAAGAACTCTGTCACCCTAAATCCGGTTTTTGCTCCGGCTAACTAGCAGTGCCTCATCTCTCCCACGGGGAAGAGACGATTGGGCAGCCGAGCGCATGACATCTTTGGAACTTCTCAGGGAAGTCGTGGTCACTCCGATCCAAACCAACTCTCTCATTTACAGTATGATCTCATATATAAATGACAAAGACAGTATAGGCTTTATATAATGTTTTAATAAAACAACTGTATTTTAGATAATAAGGCATAAGCCGCAATAACCAGAACCATACAACACAGTAGGATTGAAATAGTCACCAGGAGAGTAAAACATAAGAACAAAGCTATCATTGTGTCTAATAGTTTCTACTCTCCCTCTGCTTGATATATTTCGAGCACAGCATGTTAAGCTTCCAACTTGTCTTTCTGAATCACTGGGGAGACATCAGCCCTCATACCTGAGCAAAGGCCTGTGATCTTGGTTCAGCATCTGCAACGAGGCAGTCAGCGTCTAGTTGTGGTTCCCTGGTCAGAATCTCCCTCTTGCGTGTATTGGGACAAAGAAGTGATTTTATAACTAACATGTCAGCGTGATCACAAAATGTCCCTACGCAGGAATGCCAAAGACTAAACTCCTACCACGTCTATCGGCAATGTACCAGACTGTATCCTTGACTGAAGCACAGAGTGAACAGGAAGGTGTTACGGAGAACTCCAGTGCTGAAGTAGGCTAAACAGTGTGATATGAATAAAAAACAAGACCGTAGAACTGGCTATTTGAAAAATAACAGTATGAAGCCTAATAAAAAGCATTTAGAGCAAAGTGCACAGAGGCTCTAAGCTGCAAGCAAATGAATAAAATACATCCAGGGCAAAGTGCACAAAGGCCTAAAGCCTGAAGCTAATGCGCAAAGGATACGTAAAACTAACCACACTACACCCTCCCCTTCTCAGTAGCAAGTGGTTCCAATAATATAAAGTATGCCCCAGATATAAACAATACATAAAACTATATATATATTTCGACAAGGTCAGAAGACAACAAAGTCATAAATTTAGGAAACATGTGACGATAAAGCCAAATTCAATATAATGTCAATTTTGCAGGAAAGAAAAAAATCAAATTGTTAGACAGAAGCAATAGAAAGTAGGAGCTCCTCCACTTCGATATATGTCAATATCGGAAGATCCATGCCACAAAGTACCATGGAGCAGGTGTGTTCCAAAGCCCCAAAACCATTCAGGGTGGCACCCCGTGCATGGCCTATGAATGACACAATACCATCTTCCTCCAGGAAGGGAATCTCATAAACTGCCTCACGAAGCAAACGCAACCGTAGCGCACAAGTCTGGGAATGAGCCCTAATCGGGAACATCAACAGATCAGTTTCGACCACTGGAGGGCGCTGCAGTGAGAGAGAGAAAGCCAGTGCATGTTCAAACGAGCACCAAAGGCACCGAAACACAGGTTGCACACAATCCAAAACCGGTCGGAATGACAGAGATGTTTACATTGGCAAGTCTCTCCGAACCATATGAGACGAAAAATGTGGTTTTAACACAGTCTCCACGTGCTCAATGTCAGATCGTTCAGGAAGAAAATCACCATGTTAAGCTTCTAACTTGCCTTTCTGAATCACTGGGGAGACATCAGCCCTCATACCTGAGCAAAGGCCTGTGATCTTGGTTCAGCATCTGCAACGAGGCAGTCAGCGTCTAGTTGTGGTTCCCTGGTCGGAATCTCCCTCTTGCGTGTATTGGGACAAGGAAGTGATTTTATAACTAACATGTCAGCGTGATCACAAAATGTCCCTACGCAGGAATGCCAATGACTAAACTCCTACCACTTGCTACCGACAAGGGGAGGGTGTAGTGTGGTTAGTTTTACCTATCCTTTGCGCATTAGCTTCAGGCTTTAGGCCTTTGTGCACTTTGCCCTGGATGTATTTTATTCATTTGCTTGCAGCTTAGAGCCTCTGTGCACTTTGCTCTAAATGCTTTTTATTAGGCTTCATACTGTTATTTTTCAAATAGCCAGTTCCACGATCTTGTTTTTTATTCATATCACACTGTTTAGCCTACTTCAGCACTGGAGTTCTCCATAACACATTCCTGTTCACTCTGTGCTTCAGTCAAGGATACAGTCTGGTACATTGCCGATAGACGTGGTAGGAGTTTAGTCTTTGGCATTCCTGCGTAGGGACATTTTGTGATCACGCTGACATGTTAGTTATAAAATCACTTCCTTGTCCCAATACACACAAGAGGGAGATTCCGACCAGGGAACCACAACTAGACGCTGACTGCCTCGTTGCAGATGCTGAACCAAGATCACAGGCCTTTGCTCAGGTATGAGGGCTGATGTCTCCCCAGTGATTCAGAAAGGCAAGTTAGAAGCTTAACATGCTGTGCTCGAAATATATCAAGCAGAGGGAGAGTAGAAACTATTAGACACGATGATAGCTTTGTTCTTATGTTTTACTCTCCTGGTGACTATTGGTGTCTATGAAAAGAAGTAGGTACTTTCAGAATAAATGTAGGGTTAGTCATTAAGGTCACACAGACTCTTAAAAAATGCAAGAAAGAGCTTGCAATTCATTAACTTTTCTTTTAGATGATATTGCCACCAAATAGGCGGTTTTTCATGAAAGTTGTTTCATCTTGGTCTTATGAATAGTCTTGAAAGGGGCACATCAATGCGGCTTCTGCAGGATTGAACTTCTATTCAGGTGACAATTTTGCCTTAGGAAGAAGCCTCTGAACAAGACCCCTCATGAAATTCTTAATTGTCCTTTATGCATACAAAGAGTTTTTATTTGGGGTTCTTCTCAATATTGAAATGGCAGAAAGGTGAAGCTCGATGGAGGTAAAAGCTGATCCTAATTTTGTTAGCTCAACTATGTATGGCAACAACTGATGAAGTGATATTTGTAAAGACTTAAGTTGTCATTTTTCTGCGCATAAACATTATCTTTTCAATTTCATATTGTATTTTGTGATGGCTTAAAGTGTGCTTGCTCTTTATAGTACCTTTCTGCAATCAGCAGTAATGCTTAAATGACCAAACTATAGGTCTTGAGAAGCCAGGCTGTTACCTGAGGGATTGATAGTACACTTGATAGGTGTTCCTTGTTAGTAATTGAGCATATGCTTTGTAATGAATTGGCATTTGAATTGACATGCTCCGGATATCTGTGAAACAATGCAGGCACACAGATGGCACCACTAGGATTTCTTTGCAATTTTCCTTTTTTTTATTTTAAAAACTCTCCTCACATAAGGAATTTCAGGGAAGGTATATATACATTTTCCATTCCAATTTATTTAAAAGGGTTCTCCTTCGGACCTTGATCCAGGCCATCTACTGCCAACCCTTTTGGTGTCGCCCAATTCTGGGGGCACTAATGTCAGTTGTTTGATGTCTCTTTCCCTCTGCGAAAATTTGCATTTGTTTGCTAAATCGTTTACTATTCCTGAAACATGTTCTGCTGATAATTTGATTGTGTTGCTTATAGCCCACTTCCAAAATTTCTGATCTTTCCATAAGGACATAAATTTCACCCTTCCTTGTTTTCTTTTATCAAACATGGTAATCGTGCTGTTCATACAAATCATCACATATGTGTTCCATACCTGTGGGGAAAAAAGCTTTGAGAGCTAGTCTCAAAACTCTGAATTGTAGAAGGTTTATGTGAAACTTGCCTTCTCTATCTGGCCTTAAACTGTTGATGTTCAAATTCAGCATATGTGCTCACTGTCCACTTGGTGAGGTGAATGTAGTCAGAAATCTTTGAGGCTTTGAAGTATAATTTATATTACATCGCCCCATTTTCCCTTTATTTTAGGTCACTGAGTATTCAGTTGTTCTTGAATTATTCTCATCCTCAAGCAGCAATGAGGTACCAATAGGATACATGACAACATGGTCCCAAAAGTTGACTTCACCGTGTGTATCTTTGCCTTGTTTCTTGATGCTAGATCAGCTGCTTGCTGGATGAGTTTCTTGAGATGGAAAAACTTTTATGAGCCTGGGTTTGGTGATCAGCATGAGGAATTAATTATCTCTCCATCTCAAGACTTGGTTTTCTTAGGTGCTAGAAACCGAACAACCAAGAGAAAAGTCTATACTGTTCTCTCAATCATACTCTGTCAACTCTGGAAACCTGGCGCTCTGGTAAGACATTCACCCAATTAGGGCTAGTCTGTGCAACTGTTCCTTCGTAGATGTGAGGTAATGGGGGCAATGCATTTTGTTAACATTCAAAGGATCAATTTTATCCAGAAAAGCAGTTGAATTGGCAGTGAAGGTCATCTACCATTAATCTGAGATACTCTCTGTGCTTCCCATGGACTGGGATGAGAATGTATTTCTCCTTGAGATCAAGAGAAATTAGATAATCTTTCTCTAGAAAATGTAACATTTATTGGAGTGTTATCAGGCACAATCCCTGTTTCTTTTATACTTTTTAGTTGCCTACAATATAATATTGTCCAACATTCTCCTGTGTTTCTAACATACCTCTGGAAGCAATTCTTTCAGATGCTTGTGGTGATCTTTCTTTGCAGACAAATTCAGAATCTGACTGAATTTGACTGTATCCAATAACCATTTGCCTGAAGTGATGATCTGCCAGCTTTTTAGAAAATGAGATATTCTTCCCCCACTGGCAGCCCAAGAGGAAAAGAGGTTGTTCTTAATGTGTCAGGCCATTACGCCCTAGTATCTGTACTTTGATGACTGGTTTCATATTGTTTATTAGACTGACTTGTTTTGTTGAGTACACTGTTTCTATGGCCTGGGTTGGTGGCCACATTTATCATACTACTTGTATGGGTGAAAGAAGTGACCCTGTTGAAACCATCTCTGGTTATGGTATCTCTAGTTGTAAAAAGGCTATCTAACTTGGAGATGGTTAGAGAACTGGCTGTATCGGTAGCCGTCTTAATTGACTGAAGCTCATCATCAATCTTCTCATGAAAAATGTAAATTCCATCAAATGGCTTATCCATTATTTTAGACTACACCTCATCCCTGAAAAAGTGCTCCTCAGTCAACAGTAATGACACATCACAGTTGCACTGTCTATCACCATAAACACATAGGCCCGGATTTATACTTTTTTTGCGCCGCATTTGCGTCGTTTTTTGATGCAAAAACGGCGCAAACTTGCAAAATACCATTGTATTTTGTAGGTTTGCGCCGTTTTGCGTCAAAAAGCGGCGCAAATGCGGCGCTAAAAAAAGTATAAATAAGGGCCATAGCTCTTATGCTTCCTTAGCAGAATCTATCGAAAAAGATGCAGCTTGTTCCCAATCATGAGTAATTCCATTTACTTTCAGCCTTTCCACTTCTGGTAAATTATCAATTAGAGATACCAGATCATTCTACAATTGCCTGTCAAATCTAGCCACCTTAGGTGACATATTTGCAATCCTGACTGCATCGGCTGCCAGACCATTGACACACTTTCCCATGGAGTCATACTTTATTCCCTTTTTGTCCAACGGATCTATGCATGGCGTATGAGAGTTATGGGATCTTCTCTGCACCTCTGCAGAGACTACTGAGTCAGTTTTAACTTGAATGAGAATGCAAGCAGAACCCAAGGTCGTTTAATACTTATTTTCTATCCCAGCCAAATTGACTGAAACTGTAGTCATGGTTTGCATCATTTGTTGGCCTTCTTTCCAAATATATTCTAATATAGGTATAGACCTGTACTCCTGTTTGACTTCTCTTTAAATCGTATAGTGGACAGGTGCTGGATTCAGGAATCCCAAGGGAACCCAAATTGGCCCTGTTGCATTTGCGTGTGAATTTTGATTGCAGTAGGTATCAGGTAGGTCTGCTGTGGATGGGATTGGTAGTTGCTAAGAGAGATAGCCAAAGAATTAAAGAGTGTCAACCCTCCCCTCCAGATGGTTGGTTAAAGAGGCTTGAACTGCTGCATGAGTTTGAAAATCCCTACCTACGCGGCTAGGGGTTGGCCACAAAAGCTCTTCAACATATGGTCTGATTGGTGTCAAATTAGGGGTATTTCCTTGGGCACGAGTAGCATGCAATCTCAAACTCTAGATGATGAAATTAGAGCCTATGAGACTCAGGTGCACAGATGAGGGGGAGGAAGGACCGGAGATGCGAATTCTGCAAGTGTCAAGTGTAACAGGGGTCCATGTCGAGAATGTTTGACTACAGGTCTTCATCTAGTTTACCATTATAACCACTGGTATGTCTGGCAAAAAAGCAACTAAACAATTGTAGAGGAAATATGACTGTTCAACCAATGAAAAAGGAAAACTGAAGTTGAGCGATGCTTTCTCTATTAAGGCATGGAATTTGGCTTTGCCATCTGACATTAAATTTGTTTGTACATGCTCAGGACTGCCAGATGGAGGGATAATGAATTAGTTCCATTCCGACCTTTCGGGTGATGATGTTGGGACCAAAAAGTCCCTTGGCATCTTCCCCTTTCCTGAGTCCCCAACTGTACAAATATCTGGATCCTTGGTAACAATGTTTAGTCATGAGTAAACCCTCAGCCTGCATTGGATTCTGTGCAGCGCTGGGATACATGCATGCATGTGAGAAGATAGAGTGCATCAGAAAATAACATGCATGGGGATGTGTGCACACTGGGATACATGTGGCCTATGAGAAGATACAGTGCATCAGGACACAGCACACATGGTTACATGCATGCACAAGGATCTATGTAGGGAGGTATCTGGTACCCCATGTAGTAGATAGTGAGTGGTGTTGCATGAGCATGCTGTGATGAATGGATGCACATGCAAGGGTACAGTACATTGGAGGCTATGCACTTGGGTATGTGTGCTCGCAGGGGTGTGTATGCTTGCAATGGACATAACACATGGAAGATACTAGGTTTGCTTGCTGGAGAAGCAGGGAGAGGTAGAGGTTCCCCCCCACAGATTTGTAGATTTCTACATTTCTGAGAGCTGGCAGGGGCACACATTGGAGGAGGGAAGAGCCAATGAAAAGCCAAGCTCTTTGGTACACATGAATAGGGGTTCTTTGATTCTGAAAGGAGTTCTCTGGTCAAAGGGGCATTGGCACATCTGAAGAAGATGGGTTCATAAAAAATCATAAGGAGGAGGGCCGGGGCACTTTGGTAAACCTTTGATGCACATATCACAGAGGGAGACAGTTGTTCTGTGATATTCTGCTCCCTGGAGGAAGAGAAGAACAAAGGCGTGGGCACCTTAAAGTAGGCAGTTCTCAAATCACAAACTTCAAAGACAGAGGCACCAAATCACAAGGGGAGCTTGAGACTGCCAAATTGTAAAACTGAAGCTGTACATTAGCGTGGGGAAGCGCTGCACAGGTTTTGCCTGTTGTGACAAAGACTGGGGATTAAGTCTGCTAGTTTTCTATGCTGCGTCACGGGACAGTACCCAGGAGGATAAAAAAATACCACCTTCAAGGTATCACCACCTTCAGTGCAACTATCTTCAGGCTATCAAACTCATGGACCATAAGAGAAAGCACACTGTGTATACCAAGATGGATTGGCTGCAGAGAATTTAATATCATCAGACCTTTTCGCTTCCCCACCAAAATGTGATGTGTCATGCAAGGCTCATATCCATTCTCAAAGAATTCCTACAAGACCAAGAGGCCTGTTAGTGTCACCTTTGATGCCAACACCACTGCCTTTGATAAGCTCCAAGGCTCTGCCCATCCCTAACGATCACCAGGCTAATGACATTGAAGAGCAGCATCAAATACATTCACTTGGGCAGATAAAATCTTGCTCTACTTCAGAAGCAGTAGCTATCCGCATTGTGGACACCTCAAATGCTGCCCGATAAGACCCCAAAATAATATGCACTGTGGAACTGCTAACTTTGCAAAATGTCCTAAGCTTGAAATAAGAAGCAATCACACTGCCTTGAATGTTCACCTAGGAGAAACAGTGAGCACCGTTGCATGGAGTGATCACCTACAACCGCCCCAGGGACAAGAAATGGCCATAGTTGAGAAGCTCAGCCATAGCATCAGTACTAATAACAACAGGCCAGATGGTTGTACCTGCACAGAAGCAGAAAAATACGGCATGGCAAAAACAGGTACTTTGATATCAGCTTCCTTCGCAGCAAAGCTAATAGCCAGCAACTGATGGTCAAGAGCAGCACCTAGGCCAGCACATGTGAAAGGACTGGTCAAAGATGCACAACTGCCTTGTAGGATTCCCAGCAGTGGCCCCATGAATCCATACTGGTACGACAGACCCACGGATGATAGAAATCATCCCTTGAAGGCTACTTCTAATACTTACAAAAAAGTCATTTTATTCACACCTACTTATCACTCAATAGGATGTCAAGATATTTTAATTAGAGCCAACATGATACCAGGGAGCCTAGTATACATCCTGATAGAACCAGTCAACTTTAGGGCAGCTGCTTTTTCAGTGGAGTTAGCTGACATATAAGTATTGTGCATAATTAATCCATCAGACATGAGTTTATACAGCACTACATTTCATCAACCATGAGCAGTGTTCCTAATTGCTCATGGACATCAGCAACCTTTCAGCATTGTCAACTTGAGCCACAGCAGTCTTGAGCAAAGGAATTAACTCCTAATTAAATTCTGCTTGGAAGGAGAATGCGTTTATATGGATACTAAAATGGAGCATAGCTGGGGCCAAAACTGGAAGATAATGATCGGGTATCATTTATTAAATCAACAGAAGGGAAAGACAAGCCAAAGTGTGGACTGGCAATTTGGATTTTAACTAACATTTGTGCAACTAAACTGTCAAATTACAAAATCAAATGACAATATGCAGCACATAAGAATCACCAAGGATAAGTGGATTATTCATATTTTTAACATCTATCGTCCACTAAGCATTCTGAAAAATGATTTAGGGCATATTAAAGAACTTGAGAAATGTATTTTTAATACTGAGCCTAATATGATGATGGTGACCCCAGAGATGTGCAGGCAAGATATTGCAGGGGTGTTCTCCAACTTGACGCTCCTAAATTAAGAACCACCAAATATGGCAACTCTCTAAGCAAACCATTGTTCAGAATTGAACTGCGGACTAATAATAGTTGAACTGCTTTTAATTGTCCAACACAATGCACGTTCAGAGCTGGCAAACGTACCATCTGATTGATTTCATGTTTATGGACATGGAGTCTTGGCATGTTATTGCTGATAAGAGCAATGTAAGATAGATAGAGAGTGTCACCACAACTCTTTAATAGCAAACTTGAAAATCCGGTTGGAGCAAGAATAAGACCAAACCTTTTCATACTTTTGAGACTGCCAAAATCATTGTGAAGCTGAACAGATAAAACATTCGGTAGCAGGCTAGTTGTCACCCTGCAGTTATTTAATCATGGAGTACATGAGTGAATAAAATGAGAATGCAATTAATTGCTAAAGCTGAGGAAGTTAGTTGGGCCATTGTCACATCCAAGCTGGAAAATCTACGCAAAATAACTCCGAAACTGGATCAGGACAGTAAATATGCAATATGGACAACATCTATATTCAGTGTTTCAAAAATTAACGTTTCAAATTAAAGATCTCGTTCTCCAATGCCTGCACCAAAGAAAGAATTTTGTAATGGATAAGGAACGCCGTATGGCATTGAAGAAACTATATAAGTAGCTAATTAGATACAAAAACGATAACTGCGTGTCACAGCTTGGACAGAACTCAAGCTGGCAATCCAAGACAAGAGCACGAGATGCTTCTGGAATTTATTCAGGTGGGGCTGTGAAGGCGAGTCCAAAACCCTTGAAACAGGTATTGCGGTGTGCGCTAGACTACAGCATTTCACGGCCATGTATAATCCATTGTATCAGAGTATCAAAGAAGGAATGGAAGGCATTAGTCCATGTAGAAGAAATAAAGTTCACTTACTTACATTAGCCTTGTAAAAACCTGGCATTGCAGGTCCAGTATTTACTGAAAGTGAAGTCCAACCTGCCTTTCTAAGCCAGAAGGCAATGAAAGCCTTCAAGCACCTATTCCATCAGACACCTATTGTAACAACTTGGCTGTGTGTTAACCACGGCATACAAGGCCACCTGGGAACTTAGGGAGTTTCCTGCATCCTGAAGAGCTACAATCATTGTGCATACACCACAGAGACATATGCAACACAATATAAGGCCACCGAGGGCCTTTGCTCGCCAGTGCAATTTTGAAATTCCCTGCCGCTCACTATTAGGGGCCACCTTGCCTTCGCAAAGATGGTGTTTTTTGCCTTATTCCCTCTACAATACTCAGCATTAATTTGACACCCTGCTCTGGGCTGTTTTCTGTAGATGACATTCCCCACTGACATCGCTGATCTTGGCTGGGGGATAAAGGATGGTAGCTAGGACCCACATGCCCAAACCATTGGAAGGAGGCATGACTGTGCCTAATCTAGAGCAATATTATTTGGCCTCCCAAATACAACATGCGGTGCATTGGTTAGCAGAGGATAGCACCTGGGAGAAGTCACTGTTGGGGGACACAGGAGAGCGCTCTTCCCTACCTCAGCTCCTGATGGCGGGGCTGGGATGTGGTATATGTGCCATACCTTCTCAAGCACACTGCCTCACTGTGGGAACAAACAGTTAAAGTGGTTTTGGGCAGGGAATATGTTTTTTGGGATCTACCGGTCTTCAGAACAGTTAGGGACTCTGTGGATCTGTCCATCTGAAGAATGAGAGGTTGCGAGGTACTGGGGGATTTGTTTCTTAACAAGGAATTTATAGCTTTTGAGGCTGCAGAGGAAAGCTTTCATATTAGGCCAGGACAAGGTTTGCAGCCTTCTAGCATTGCAATTGTGTGGGACATATATTCTATGTTTCCATTGGCCCCGCTACTTCACTTACTTTTACATGCCTCTTGGAGCTGTGTGGGAGCCGCCACTTGGTCTCACATTTGTATAAGGCCATGGTAACAGATTGTAGGCAGGATTCATTCACGGCACGGGAGCTTGGGAAGGAGAACTGGAGACTCCAATTGAGGATGCCCACTGAAAAAGGATGTGTGCCTTCATGAAGACTGTCGAGTAAGGCACGTTTCAAGCTTCTACACCTTCACTTCCTTAATCGCACATATTTCAAACCAGTGATATTACCTAGAATAGACCTACAGTCTGCCTCCTGCCACAGGTGCACCCTCGGATGGCCTTTTTTTTGCACCTAGCATGGGAGTGCCCTGAGGTGTGTGAATATTGGGGTAAAGTGTTGACTCATGTGAGGTCTGTGGTGCGGATCCTTGTGGATATGGAACCTGCCGTCTGTCTGTTGGGAGACATACTTAGACCTAAAGGCCAAAACTTGGCTGTAGGAAGTTGGCTCTGTGTATATACTATTTCAAAGTAAGAAATAGTGTGCACAGAGTCCAAGGGTTCCCCTTAGAGGTAAGATAGTGGCAAAAAGAGATAATTCTAATGCTCTATTTTGTGGTAGTGTGGTCGAGCAGTAGGCTTATCAGAGGGTAGTGTTAAGCATTTGTTGTACACACACACGCAATAAATGAGGAACACACACTCAAAGACTTACTCCAGGCCAATAGGTTTTTATATAGAAAAATATATTTTCTTAGTTTATTTTAAGAACCACAGGTTCAAGATTTACAAGTAATACTTCAAATGAAAGGTATTTCACTTAGGTACTCTAGGAACTTTGAATAATCACAATATCATATACAGTCTAAAAGTGGACACTGCAAAAATCAACAGTTCCTGGGGAAGGTAAGTAAAAGTTAGTTTTGCAGGTAAGTAAAATACTTATAAGTCTCAAAGTTGGGTCCAAGGTAGCCCACTGTTGGGGGTTCAAGGCAACCCCAAAGTTACCACACCAGCAGCTCAGGGCCGGTCAGGTGCAGAGGTCAAAGAGGTGCCCAAAACACATAGGCTTCAATGGAGAACAGGGGTGCCCCGGTTCCAGTCTGCCAGCAGGTAAGTACCTGCGTCCTCGGGGGGCAGACCAGGGGGGTTTTGTAGTGCACCGGGGGGGGACACAAGCAGGCACAGAAAGTACACCCTCAGCGGCACAGGGGCGGCCGGGTGCAGAGTGCAAACAGGCATCAGGTTTTAGATAGGAAGTAATGGGGAGACCCGGGGGCTCGTCAGTGATGCAGGCAGGCACAGGGGGGGCTCCTCGGGGTAGCCACCAGCTGGGCTAGGCAGAGGGTCATCTGGGGGTCGCCAATGCACTTGTAGTTTGATTCCTTCAGGTCCTGGGGGCTGCGGGTGCAGTGTTGGTTCCAGGCATCGGGTCCCTTGTTACAGGCAGTCGCGGTCAGGGGGAGCCTCTGGATTTCCTCTGCAGGCGTCGCTGTGGGGGGTAAAGGGGGTCGTCTCTGGCTACGCACGGGCTCACAGTCGCCGGGGAGACCTCCCTGAAGTGTTGGTTTTCCTCAGGATGAGCCGGGGGCGTCAGGTGCAGACTGGAAAGTCTCACGCTTCCGGCAGGAAACGTGAAGTCTTTAAAGTTGTTTCTTTGATGCAAGAAAGTTGCAAATTGTTGAACAGGGCCACTGTTCACGGGAGTTTCTTGATCCTTGGTTGCAGGGCAGTCCTCTGAGGCTTCAGAGGTCGCTGGTCCCTGTTGGATGCGTCGCTGTTGCAGTTTTCTTTGAAGTTGGGAGACAGGCCGGTAGGGCTGGGGCCAAAGCAGTTGTCATCTCCGTCTTCACTGCAGGGCTTCAGGTCAGCAGTCCTTCTTCTGGATAAGGTTGCAGGAATCTAGTTTCCTAGGTTCTGGGTAGCCCCTAAATACTGAATGTAGGGGTGTGTTTAGGTCTGGGAAGGCAGTAGCCAATGGCTACTGTCCTTGAGGGTGACTACACCCTCTTTGTGCCTCCTCCCTGTGGGGAGGGGGGCACATCCCTAATCCTATTGGGGGAATCCTCCATCCACAAGATGGAGGATTTCTAAAAGTAAGGGTCACCTCAGTTCAGGACAACTTAGGGGCTGTCCTGACTGGTGGGTGACTCCTCCCTGTTTTTCTAATTATCTCCTCCAGCCTTGCCGCCAAAAGTGGGGGCAGTGGCTGGAGGGGCAGGCATCTCCACTAGCTGGGATGCCCTGTGGCGCTGTAACAAAAGGCACTCTCCCCATGTGGCCAGTAACATGTCTGGTGTGTGGCAGGTTGGCAGAAACTAGTCAGCCTACACTGGAAGTCGGGTATGTTTTCAGGGGGCATCTCCAAGATGCCCTCTGGGTGAATTTTACAATAAATTGCACACTGGCATCAGTGTGCATTTATTGTGCTGAGAAGTTTGATACCAAACTTCCCAGTTTTCACTGTAGCCATTATGGTACTGTGGAGTTTGTGTTTGACAAACTCCCAGACCATATACTCTTATGGCTACCCTGCACTTACAATGTCTAAGGTTTTGCTTAGACACTGTAGGGGCATAGTGCTCATGCACCTATGCCCTCACCTGTGGTATAATGCACCCTGCCTTAGGGCTGTAAGGCCTGCTAGAGGGGTGACTTACCTATGCCACAGGCAGTGTGAGGTTGGCATGGCACTCTGAGGGGAGTGCCATGTCGACTTAGTCATTTTCTCCCCACCAGCACACACAAGCTGTGAAGCAGTGTGCATGTGCTGAGTGAGGGGTCCCCAGGGTGGCATGAACCATGCTGCAGCCCTTAGAGACCTTCCCTGGCATCAGGGCTCTTGGTACTAGGGGTAGCACTTACAAGGGACTTACCTGAGTACCAGGGTTGTGCCAATTGTGGAGACAAAGGTACAGTTTAGGGAAAGAACACTGGTGCTGGGGCCTGGTTAGCAGGGTCCCAGCACACTTTCAAGTCATAACTTAGCATCAGCAAAGGCAAAAGTCAGGGGGTAACCATGCCAAGGAGGCATTTCCTTACATTGGCCTTTAAATTCCTGCTCTTCATGTTATTGTTGGCCAAGAGATGAGTGGCAATTGCCTGGATGGGCCAGATGGACCGAGTGAGGGGTGGTGGGTGGCATACTTGGCATTCTTTAGTGCCCATAGTGACAAAGCATGACACTGGCAGTCCCTAGACACAGCGCTTCATAGTAGTTGGAAAGCGGAGGTGAAGACTTGAGCCACAGAGGAGGGGACCGTATTATATATGGAAGAACTGAGAGAAATCCGTAGAAAGCCTCTGTCTGAGCTATGGATGGAAGTCCTCACTGCTTTTGCAGAATCCGAGGACTAAATGCTCCCATGATGCCTAATATAGTTACCACATAGGCATGCCTGCTTTGGATCCTTGTGTGGATAAAATGTTGCTGCTAACACCTGGCAGATTATTTTTCAGGAGGTATTGATACATATACACTGAATCATGTATTCGCTACACACGACTTGACATTGCTCGTGAGAGGACAATTAGCGTTAACGCCTAGACTGTGATTTATGGGCAGTGAAGTGTTCTGTCAATATGACATGTTGTTGGAATAGGAATAGTATGTTACTTTCAATGGCTTGTTAATGCTCTGTTTCTGACTATGGTGCATGTGTGCATGTATGCTTCCATACAGTATTGCTACACGTTATTACTTGTGCTTCTTATAACATGAAAAATTAAATAAAAATACATCGTTAAAAAAATGTCACATTATGACTGGCCATCCAGACAAAATCAGCACTGTTGGTATCATATATTGGGCCAAAAGGGGCCGGCTGACAAGATGGGTTATCAGTATTATTAGTAGTGGCTGAAACGCTGATGACAATTTTTCAGTCAGTAATATTTTGGTGGCGAGATAGACACTCACCAGCCCTAGGGTTGCGAACAACTTCCTCCCTAGTTGGTGGTGGGCCTAAACCACAATCTATGTTTGTCAAGATGCACATTTATTGTTGAATGGTATTGGGTAAGCTGAGAAAAAAGGGTACTCTTAACCTATTGCTCAGGCTGAAGTGAGTGGGGCAGGAACAACCCTAGGCCTGTAAAAGAACCCCAGAGGGACTTCCTCAGTCATGTCATAGTTCATTACATTAGAGTTAAATCTGGAGAGGATGTTTCTTACAATATACTCCTGTCTGAAATTAACACCAATGCAGTCAATAGTATCTGGTTTAAGACGATTTTCTAATCATGCTGTTGTGCAAGCTTTTAAAATATCATTATGAAGTGTGGTTCTGTCCCACAGTTGTCTTTCCACTTTGTCCGCTCTAAATGGTGGTACACCCCTTAAGACTATACCATAGGGCGTAGCTTCAGGTGGGATGTGGATGGGCATCAACGACTCTACAATGAGCAAGAGATCCATGGACAGGAGAGGCATTACAGAGAGGCAAGGTCATTACAGAAGCATCAGTAGCCTCAGGGCCCCCAATAACAGGTTTTTTGTATGAGACATCTAGTCCTCATGTGTTGATGTTGATGCCTCCTTGACAGGTGGTGGAGGCCATACAGCCTGGACTTAGAACTTGTCCCCGAATTAAGCCTTCAGTTGCACCCAGTCTTGTAGTCATAGTTTCCTTAAAGGACAATAGTCGGTCCTCTGATTTCTCCAGCTTAGCGCACCTTATTCGTTTTTACCCCTCCAGTGTTAGGAGGTTCCAGTCTGTACAATACTCAATAATATCTTTGCTCCACCCCGCACAGCTGCTTTAGTTCCTTCTGATTTCTTAGGTGGAGGTGGTGTACACAGGCATTTAATGCTAAACTTAGAGCCCGCATTATTTTCTTGTACCAACAGTAGAGGCACATCTGTGACACAGGGATTAGCTCTTTTCCCACTGCTATTAAGTCTTTCCCCATACACCTTATGCGGAGGCAGTGCATTGATAGAGTTAAGATTGTCTCCAGTTGTACTGGTGGTGGGCCTCTGTTTTACTCTAATTGCCTTTTTTTGCATTGTGTAGCTGCTGAGCCACAACATCAATTCCATGTTCAATAGCCTCCATGGCAGGAGTTAAAAAGTTGGATATAGAGTTTGGTAAAGAATGGTCCTTAGGAGGGGGTAGCAAAGCTTACCACTTATCCATGGTGGCTAGTGCTTCATGTGGTCTATGAGATGGATGGAATTAAGCCACAAGTCCAGGAGACCGGTTGCAAGAGGAATGGCCCAGCCTCCTTTGTAGTCTGAAGGGTACATAAGGGTCTGCCTCCTAGCCCACTATTGACCCGGGCTTCGCCTGGGCACGTACTACACACTTCCCATGCTGTGGGTTCTCCAGGCTGCCTTTGAGCACCCTTGAGTTTCTCCTCATTGCTCCCCCTCCTCCTTAGCCCCTGGAAGATTCTGGGCACTGTGGTCAGGGCCCTCACAAGGTCAGGGCTGATGGCAGCATTGATTCTGTCCCGTGCTGTGGGTTCCTCTGCTCTTTTTAAGCACACTTGAGCATTTCCTCGTTGCTCCTACTTAGCCCTGGATAATTCTGGGAGCTATAGTCAGGGCCCACAAAATATTAGGGCTGATGATGGCGATGAATCCGGCCGACGCTCTGGGTTCCTGGGCTGCTTTTGAACGTCCTCCAGTGTCTCTTTGTTGCTCCTCCGCCTTAGCCCATGAAGAATTCTGTACTCTGTATTTCGGGAGCACAAAAGATCAGGGATGATGTCGGCAATGAATGCATCCCTCGCCGCAGATTCCTGGGCTGCTTTTGAGCACCCGTGTGCATCTCCTTGTTGCTTGCCCTCCTCCTTTGTCACTAGATTATTCTGGGTGCTGTAGTCAGGGCCTACACAAGATCAGGGCTGATGATGGGGAAAAATGCGTCCCGCACTGCAGATCCTGGGATGCTTTTGAGCACCCTCGAGCATCTCCTCATTGCTTCTCCTCCTCCTTAGCCCATGGAGGATCCTGGGTGCTGTATTTAGGGCCCACTCAAGATCAGGGATGTTGGTAATGATGAATGCGTCATGTTTTGTGGGTTACCGGGCAGCTTTTCAGCATCCTCAAGAGTCTCCTCGCTGCTAGCCCTCCTTCTTACCCCCTTGAGGATTCTAGGTGCTGTAGTCAGGGCTAATGGCAGCAATGAATGTGTCCTACACCATGGGTTCCCAGGCTGTTTGTAAGCACCCAGCATCTCTTAGGTGCTCTCCATCCTCCTAATCCCCTGGAGGATTCTGGGCACTGTACTCAGGGCCCACAGAGCTTAAAATCTTCTAAATCTTTGATTTTCCTCCTGAAAGAGAGTGTGAGAGAGAAAGAGCTAAAATGTACGTTTATTGCAACAAATGTCCATAAAACTCTTGTACAAACAAATAAGATGCAATTCATAGACATTAAAAGCAAATAAAATCATTCATATCAGGTGGAACCAAAATTGCTATATACAGATCATCAAGTGCCAGCTATTGACCATTAAAACTTGTGTTTAAAAAAAATAACGTAAAAAATGGGCTATCCTCACTGCCACATAAAAAAGCACATTCAGCAAAAAAGCAGTTGCTTCAAATTTAGACCATAACTGATGTTTCAAGAATATAGATTTTAAAAATGTAATACAAGCAATTTTATAAATTTGACAATCAATTATGACATGGCATATTGAACAATTCATTTGTAAAAAGCACTGGCAGAAACCATTTTTACTCCGCACATTTTTATACCAATTGTCCGAGAGAAAATTAAATTACACCCACGTCTAAATTTGAGAATCTTCATGCGCATCTTGCACTCAGGTAACTAAGTAAGGTATTGGAAAACATTCCGGTGGCTTAGAGTGTTTAGTGAAAAACTGATATAAGTTTCTTCAACAAGTAGACGATATGCAATTTAAGGGGCCAATTCAAGGGCTGACTCTTTCAGTGATTGTTTATTTGGGAACAGTACCTACATTTCTATGGTTCCCATAATTTTAGCAGCATGGGCTAAATTTCATTAATCCTTCAAGCATAACCCTAGCTCACTTCCTTTCACTGACAAGAATTTCATCATCACGAAAGACAGATTTCTCCTGAGGGATACTCATTTTAAAGTGGAGTAGAAAATCTGACAGTGGATAGCCACGGACAGGGAAGTATTGGAGGATCGGAGTCTGTGATTGGCTGGAGTTTGGGACATTTTTAATCAAGTGAATAGGATGCAAAAGTGGAATGAAGAGAAAGAGTCCAGCCAGTTGACTTCCTTAAAATGCCGAATTAATTAGGATTATTGTGAGAACTCCAGCCGGAGGCCTGGACCCTAAACCTCCCGAGTAATTAAGGTACTAGATTGATTAAAGGTGAGCTCCCACTCCAGAACATTTTCTGATAATGAGCACAATGCTTCAGTAGTTATTTATTTGCAGTAGAGACAACAATTCCAAAGGCTTATGTTTCAATTAAATTAATAATCATCTTGAAACTGAAAGAAAGTTCCAAGAGTCGGCAGCTAAATAGTCCAAGCAACTTTTATCAACGATGGAGAGAAGGTAAAGATCAATATTCGGTGAAAGAACAAGGGCCGCTCCCTAGTGGGGGGGGGGGGCATTTAATTATTAGGCCTTTTAAGATTGGCCTATTTTATTTGAGCCGATCTGTCCCCAGGGGGGTAGAACCCACTAGACACCAGGGATCTTTTTTTTAAAAAAATGTACATTTGGGGAGTGACCCCTTAGGGAAGGGTCGCTCCCCTGGGGGCAAATGTCTTTTTTTTTTATAAAGAGCTTTTATTGGTTTTATGAAAAACAATAAAATGAAAATACAGATAACATGGCACCAACTGGTACCTTGAGACGGTCACAACATTGACCCCGATGGGCTCCATAGACAATGGTTACACAAAATTAATAGTATGCAGCATGAACTCAACTCAATAAAAGAGGAAGAAGGAGGTAAGGAGTAGAGGAGAGAACCCTCCCGCGGCTCGTAACTGGAGGTGACACCACCCACCGAGCCGGGTCGCCCCAGACATGCTAAGTGCACCACGTGGCCTCCCATTTCCCCCACACTTTATTGTATTTATTCAGGCACTCCCTGGCTTCATATACAAGTTTTGGGCGCTGTGCACACCAATCTACACCAGGTCTCCATTTGGGCAGTGCAGGAGGCACCCCGGCCTTCCAATCCACCATAATATCTCTCTTGGCCACCAGGCAGGCCACTCCCAGGAAGACTCGATCCGCTGTGGCAGAGGAGCTGTTTCCACCTCAGTTTGCAGGACCTCATGACCGCCCTCCAGTAAGTCATTATGTGTGGGCAAGCCCATACCATGTGGAAAAAAACAGCGTCCGGGCACGAACATCGGGGACAATCAGCCGTGGGCTAGAGGCCCGCTCTAAAGAGCCTTGTGTGTGTGAGATATGCTGTATGCTGTATGCAAGTAGAGGGTCTGTAGCAGTCGGAATCGGGATGCCATGGTTAGGGTCTGGGGGGCCATTAACGCCTCCCTCCAGTCGTCCTCTTCCATAGGACCCATCCATTCCTCCCACTTCCTCAAGTGGGCAGGTAGTATTAGCGTTCAGAGATTGATAGATTTGAGAGACTCCACCCTTGCCCAGGTTCCCCATCAGTACTTTTGCCTCCATGGGACTGTATTCTGGTATATTTTCTCCTGTTCGGATATGTACTAGCAGGGCGTGACGAAACTGTAGGTACTTGTGAAATTGGGTCCTATTTAGTGAATAGAGTCCCTGGAGCTCCTCAAAGGATCGCATGTGTGACTCCCCCCCCAAACAATGCCCAGTGTGGAGATCCCAATGCCATCCCATCTCTGGAATCCCTCCAGTTCTGAGACCTCTGCCAGCTGTTTCCCCTGCCATAGTGGGGTATGCTGGGTGAGACGGCCCGCCAACCTGACACTCTCTGGGCCGCATGCCAACCCATCAAGACCACCTTAGTCACATCTGGGGCGACCCGGGGAACCGGACAACCATATAGTGCGTTGAAGACCCCGGGGTAGCCCATTGTTTGGAGCTCCAGTCTGTATGCAGGGTCTGTCTAGCCTCCTCCCAGCCAGTCATTAATCACGAGCAGGTGCATTGCAAGGTGATAGTAGTAGATAATGGACATTCCCAACCCTCCGTCGTAAACATCTCTTTGGCAAGTAATAAGGGCCAGTCTGGGACGGGTGCTGTGCCATAAAAACTGACGCGCCACTGTGTCCATCTCCCTGAACCATTTCCGGGGAACTGGGTGTGGGAAGCTCTGTAGTAAGTAGAGGAGCCTGGGGAGAATCATCATTTTGTAAAGCGCTATTCTACCAAGCAGATTAAGGGGTAGGTTCCACCAACGCTGGAGGTCATCTTTGATTTTCCTAGTAAGTGGAGCGACATTTAGTTCCCACGCTAGTTCTGGTAGCAGGGCTATGTGCACACCTAGATACTTAAAACTATTACGTCGAATTGGGATGTTTTATTGCAACTCAACACATTCTCTGGAGGGATGCAGGGGAACCAATAAAGATTTGCCAGGTTTCAGGGTCAGGCCCGAGGCCTCTGAGAAAAGAACTAGGATTTGCAAAATTCGTCCGCGTATAATGCCACACAATGCTCCGGTGCCGCAGGCCAAGACCAACCCTCAATCAGGGGGTCCTCTTGCAATAGTTTCCCCAAGGGTTCTATCGCGAGTGCAAAGAGCAACGGGGACAGTGGGCATCCCTGACGAGTGCCCCGACGGATGGGGAACAGGTCAGAGATCACTCTGTTCACTTGGACTCAAGCGGTCGGGTTGGAGTAGAGTAGCCTCAAGAGGCCACGGAATTTGGGTCCGAGTCCGTTACTTAGCAGGACTTGATCCAGGTAGGACCAGTCAACGGTATCAAAGCCTTTCTCGAAGTCGAGCAAGAAAAGAGCCAAAGGAGACCGGGTCAGGGCCCCATGGTGTGCCAGGGCTACGTGCAGTCGCCAAATGCAGTGTCTGGTGCTTCGTGAGGGCATAAATCTGCATTGGTCAGGGTGTACCAAAGAGGTGAACGCCTCGTTTAGCCTAGAGGCAAGAATAGTCGATAGCACCTTAATCTCGGTGTTCAAGAGAGAGATGGGTCGATACGCCGAGCAGTTCCGGGACGGAGGTTGGGTCTTGGGGATCACCACGATTGTGGCTTGGTCGATCCCAGAAGGGAAACAGCCTTTTATCTCTGCTTCTCATACATATTGAGCAGATGGGGGCCCAGGATGTCGCCGCATCTACCACAGAGCTCTGCCAGGAAGCCATCTGGGCCGGGCGTCTTACCCGATGACAATTTGGCTATCGCATCCGTGATCTCTGCGAGGCTTATGGCCTCGTCCAGGCCTTCTCTGGTCGTCTGCGAGATCTTGGGAAGGACAATGTCATTTAGGAGAGGGGACTCTCTTTCAGCCAGTGGCCGGAGACTCTCTGCGTATAACTGTGCGTAATAGGAGACAAAGCTCTGTGCGATATCGCTGTATGTCTTAGCAAGTGTTCCTGACTCGTCAGTGATCTCGGAGATAACTCTGGGGGTGATTCTGAGTTTGGCTGGCGGCGGGCGCCGCCAGCCAAACGGGAACCGCCAGAATACCGCTGCGCGGTCAAAAGGCCGCCCGCCCAGCGGGAAACCCCTTCCCACGAGGAAGCCGGCTCCGAATGGAGCCGGCGGAGTGGGAAGGGTGCAACGGGTGCTGTTGCACCCGTCGCGATTTTCAGTGTCTGCTATGCAGACACTGAAAATCTTAGTGGGGCCCTGTTAGGGGGCCCCTGCAGTGCCCATGCCATTGGCATGGGCACTGCAGGGGCTCCCAGGGGCGCCACGACACCCGTTACCGCCAGCCAGGTTCTGGCGGTCAAAACCTCCAGAACCAGGCTGGCGGTAAGGGGGTCGGAATCCCCATGGCGGCGCTGCCTGCAGTGCCGCCATGGAGGATTCCCCAGGGCAGCGGGAAACCGGCGGGACACTGCCGGTTTTCCGTTTCTGACCGCGGCTGTACCGCCGCCATGGGGATTCCGACCCCCTTCCCGCCATCATGTTTCTGGCGGTTTTCACCGTCAGAAACAGGATGGCGGGAACGGGTGTCGTGGGGCCCCCTAACAGGGCCCCATTAAGATTTTCAGTGTCTGCTTTGCAGACACTGAAAATCGCAACGGGTGCAACTGCACCCGTCGCACACCAGCAACTCCGCCGGCTCCATTCGGAGCCGGCTTCCTCGTTGCTGGGGCTTTCCCGCTGGGCGGGCGGGCGGGCGGCCAGCCCAGCGGGAAAGTCAGAATGACCGCCGCGGTCTTTTGACCGCGGTACCGTCTTCTGGCAGTTCCCGCCAAGCGGGAGGCTTCCGCCGCCGGCGGGGGTCAGAATGACCCCCTAAATGTCTAATCTCTTCCATGACCATGGTGAGTTGCCTCAAACTGGAGGCTGATGCGGATTCTGCGTGTCGGCACTCAAGCCGCAACTCCCTGGCCTCCAGCTCCGACACTCGTGAGTTGCGAGCTCGTTCCCATACGCGAAGGAGATGTTTAGAGTGTCCCCCAAGAGTAGCCTGACATGCAGCCCAGACTATGCCCGGAGACCGCATCGATCCTAGGTTTTGCTCAAAGTACTGGTTGAGATGGTCTCTGACCTCGAGGGTGTACTCGCCGTCTAGGAGGTACCATGCGTTCAGGCGCCACATTGGACGCCGGGCAGGGTCTGCACCACCCAGCCTGACCTGTAATGGCGAGTGGTATGAAACCCCATGGGGTAGTATCTCCGCCCCAGTGACACTAGTGATATCTAGCGCAGGCATCAACACAAGATCAATTCTAGAATGCGTCTGGTGGGCTGCTGATGTGTGTGTATATTGTTGCATCCTGGGGTGCCGGGTTCTCCAAACCTCGCATAGGCCAAGGCTCTCGGCCCAGCTCCTCAAGCTCGACGCCCGACTAGACCGGCTGGTGGATATAGTCCCTGAAACATCCAGCCTGGGATCCAGGACAGAGTTGAAATCTCCTCCTATTAGTGTAGCTCCCTAGGAAAGGCTCGCCAGCACCTGGTGGAGTGAAAGTAAGAAGTTGTCAAGCCCGGTTGGGGCAGCGTAGGCACACAAAAGGTTAAACAGTAACCCGTGGAGTGACCCGGTCACCACCACGAATCTTCCTAGCGGGTCGGACTGCGCGGCTGTAACCACCCTGGGTGGTGAGCGGTGGAGTAGAATAGCCACACCCCTGGAGCCCCTTAAGAATCCTGCGTGATAAACCTTGTCATATCCTCCTCGCGCCAGCATAGGGCATTTAGTGCCAAGCAGGTGGGTCTCCTGTAGCAAGACCACTGAGACCACCTGAGAAGGGTGCTAAATACTGCGGACCTCTTGATCTTATCTAGAAGGCTGTTCACATTCCATGAAAGGACCTGCTTCAGTGAGGGCCACGCGTGCAGTGTGTCGGTGTATTGGAGTGTCGAGTACCCGTCAGTGGGCCCAGGGATGACCGTCTCAAACAAGGAAATGTATTACAAAAGCGATAAAGGAAACTTATTGAAACAACATTACTTAACCCCACTGTAAACTTCTCACCCCCAACCTCCCCCCACCCCATACTTCTACCCGGGAAGCATCTGTCGCCCAGCTACCCAACCAAAACAACACAGCCAGATGGACTGTCATTGGAGTGGAGTGGTGGACCCCTCCATTCAATCGGATCATTTGCAATCAATAGATGGAAGCTGAAGCCATAAGTGGTGAGTGGGAAACAAAACATTGAGCTGTGGGTAAGGCCCTGCTCCAGTTCGCACATGCTAGCGCCGGGCGTCGTTGTCATTCCCAGTCTATCACGGATTAGACCGTGTGTTGGTTGTCAGCCGAATGCAGGGGACTGGCTTAGGCGGTCACCATCCAACATCTGTGTCGGGCCTCGGGCCTCCGGAGCACCCGCGGGGTCTCCACCCCCCTGGGAGTCAGATTTTGATCCCATGTCCTCGTCTATAGGGTTGTCGGGCTCCCCGTCTCCCACGTCGAGACCTGGTGGGCCTTCGGCCTCTTCGCGTGCCCGTTTGGGAGACGGGACCGCGTCCCGGGGAGCCCCCCGCCGGGCCAGGAGGGCCCCTCCGGTTCCCAATGCCCTCCTCTATCATCCAGTCCCATGCCTCCTCAGGCGACTCAAAGAAGTAGGCTTTTCCGGCCATGAGGACTTTTAGGCGTGCGGGAAAGAGGAGCATGTATGAAAGTTGCATCGCCCTAAGTTTTTGCTTGACTTGTTCGTATGACCGACGTCGAGTTTGGACCTCACGAGTGTAGTCTGGGAATATTAACATTTTGTGGCTATCCCAGTGAAGGTCGGTGGAGCGCCTGGCTTCCTTGAGGATGTTGTCCCGGTCCTTGAAGTTTAGAAAATGTGCGATCATTGGCCTTTTGGGGCCGCCCGGAGGGGGCCGTGGTGCCAGGCCCCTGTGCACACGCTCGATTGCAAACCAGGGTGAAAGAGTTTGCTCCTGCATCCAGGACCTGATCCAGCGCTCCAGGAACTCAGGGGCCTTATTATCTTCTGTTCCCTCCGGAAATCCAATGAGGCGCAAGTTGTTACGCCTGGAGCGGTTTTCAGCATCTTCAGCGCAATGGTGTAATTCTCCTGTTCGGGTTTACAGTTGGGCTACTTTGGTCCTGAGATCAGCCAGATCATCCTCAGTCCGGGAGACGCGGCCCTCTAATTCAGTGATTTGTCCTACTGCGTTTCTGAGATCTTGCCTTATGAGGCTCATATCCTCTCGCACTTCCCCAATCTTTGTCTCCACGGCCAGTTGCGATGTCTGAATTGCCTGAAGGATAGCGTTCACTCCGTCTGGAGTGGGAGCCCCGGAGGCCGTGTCTCTGTCACACCGGGAGGCCGCTGGCATGGTAAATTGATCAATCTTCTGTTGGGAAGCCGATGGCTGCCTGGTCCCTCTGTCCTTTCCCATGACTCCACGAGGAGTCAGGCTGGGCATCTATTGTGCCACGTAGTGTGCGCAACTGGGCTTTGGCTACGCCGTGGCTCCTTACATTTACCGACTCCCAGAGGGGATCTCTCTCGGAGGGAACCCTGTGTCAACCAGGCAACCACAAGGGAGGCTGCTAACCGGTGAGTCTGTGCAGCGGGCCACCAGCTGCAGGGTCCGAACTCCAGCTCGTCATGACGGCACCTCCCAGCGAGGCGTCGGGGCCTCGAACAGTCCCCCGAGGTCCAGGGGGCGACCGATCTGGCCCCATCCAGCCCGCAGGCAAGTTCCTCAGGCCGGCTCGGTTGGGTGCCCCTCACTCACAGAAACTTCAGCAAGTGTTTGCTCCTCCAAGTGGGTCTATTGAAGCAGGGCCTGCACACCCGTTGTTACTTGTGGCTTGAATTCACTGGTAGCCAGTCCGCTGCCACACCTCGCCCACGCTGTTCCGGTGCGTCAGTGTTCCTCTCGGCCCCCCAGGGACCCGGCAGTGCCCCTGGTCCGGGGGGGGAGGCGAGCCGTCTCTCCTCTCACCACCCCCCAGCCGGTCAACCTCGGCACCGCCCGACGGTAGGGGGGGGTAGGGCTTCTTACAGCCCACTAGTTATTTTCTTGTGGTGCCCGGTCATCTTCCCATGGGCCCTTCGTGCCCGTGCATGTCAAACCAGCCATCCGTCGCCCGTCACCGGAACAGGCAGGGCCAGCTCGCTCCTTTCTATTCCTCTGCTTCCTGGGGGGCACCGCACCTCAGTCCACGCGGCTCGGACTGATCCCCGCCCGGGGGGGGTGCCACGTCCTCACGCCTGGGCCAAAATCCAGCCCGTCCCCCGAGTCCAAGGGACAGGCCCGCGGCCGTCTGGGTACCTTCTCCCCAGCACTGTCCAGCAGCGGGGGGCCCAAGGCCTCTCACGGCCCAACGTTGTCCTGTGGCGCCCGGCTGTACTCCCGCGGGCCCCATGCACCTGTGCGTCAGGCAGGTCAGCCACCGCCCAGCTCCACAACAGGCAGGGCCTGATCGTTCCTCCTCACCTCCTTCACTGCCCTGGGGTGCTGCACCTCCGTCTACGTGGCTCGGGAGACTCTTCGCCTTTGGGGCCACAGCCTCCACTTGTCCCGATCCCGGCTCCGGCCGGCCCCAGGAGTTCAAGGGGCCAGACCGCGGCCGTCAGGGCTCCCTCTCCCAGCCGCCTCCACCACTAAATCGCCGGGCCCATGTGGAGCCCCCTTACTGCCTCTCCTTTCTGGCGCACCCAGCCCGGGAATCAGCACTGCGGCTCGGGCGCGATAGGTGGCTCCGGCCACCACCGCCATCTTAGCTGCCAAGTCAGCTCAGTCTTTTGTAAGTGTGCGGACACCGCAGCGCAGCACCCCACAGCTCGCCGGGGTCACCACTGGTCAGGGAGGCCGCAGGGGCAGCCGAGGACACAGAACAGAAACAGGGATGGCAGCTTCCTCAGGCGGATGACGGATCGGTCCAGAGCACTCTCAGAGTGCGACCGCCATCTTGATGCCCGAAGCCACGCCCCCGGCAAATTTATTTTAGGCCATTTCTGCTCACCTTAGGGGCAGATCGGCCTATTTTTATTAGGCCCATCTGCTCCCGGGGGGGCAGAAAACACTTAGGCACCAAGGATTGGTGTGTCTGTGAATGTATGTTTTGTTTGGGGGGAAGCCCCTTGGGCAAGGGTCGCTCCCCATGGGGGCACATTACTGTTGGCCATTTCTGCCCCCCTTGGGGCAGATCAGCCTATTTTTGTAAGGCCCATCTGCCCCCAGGGGGGCAGAAAACCCACCAGAGACCAGGGAAGATTTTTTTTTTAAAAAGAGGTTGGGGGTGTGGCCATACACCCACCCCAAATAAATGGGGACAAAGATGTTAGATGGGGCAATTACCCCTGATCCACTCCCGGGAAGCAGAAAGCCTACTAGATGACAGAGAAGTATAAAGAGATTGTGGGGTGGTGGCTACAAACCAGTATGGGCATGGTTATGCCCCCACCCCAACTGACGGGAGTAACAGTGTTTCAGCTCTCCCCTGCACACTAAAACATCTTATCCCACTGCAAGCAAGAGGACATTTGATTATTTTGTGTTTTGGTTTTACATTTGAGCCATGAGAGCTTGTCTAACTCTCAAACTCGTCCCATTTGGAATGGCGAATGCTGCATGTTTTGGTCTTTGGGACGCTGCCATGTAGAACATTTTTCAAGAGCTGGACACATCTGAAACCTAAACATCTGGGTGAGTTCAGTGTGGTGTGCTTCACATGCACCCTGCACCATTTTTTTACCCACAATGATCTGCAAACATTCAACTTTGCTCGAAATCACACATTTTTGCCACAATTTTGTGATGGAACTTTCCGGAATCTGCAGGAATCCACAAAATTCCTACCATCCAGCTTTGTTGCATCTATACCGATAAGAATCCTGCCCTACTTGTCAGTCCAAAAACAGTTTTTTGAAACTGCCATTTTGGACCCGCTGCGGTTCCCCCTCATTTATGGCATGTTTTTGGCTCTTCCCTGTCACAGGCACTTGGCCCACCTACACAAGTGAGGTATCATTTTTACCAGGAGACTGAGGGTATTGATGGGTGGTAGGAAACTTGTCCCACTGTGGTGATCCCACATAGAAATGTGGGAAAAATTTGATTTTTTAGCTAAATTTAAGGTTTGCTGAGGACTCTGGGTAAGAAAGCACTGGGAGATCCACACAAGTCACACCTCCCTGGACTCCCTTGGGTGTTTAGTTTTCAGAAATGTTTGGGTTCAGAAGGTTTCCCTAGTCGGCTGCTGAGCCCAGGACCAAAAACTCAGTTGCTCCCCCTCAAAAACAGGTCGTTTTGTATTTGATAATTTTGATATGCCCACCTAGTGTTTTGGGGCATTTCCTGTTGCGGACACCAGGCCTATCCACACAAGTGAGGTACCATTTTTATTGGGAGACCTGGGGGAAAGCTGGGTAGACGGAAGTTTGTGGCTCCCCTCAGATTCCAGAATTTTGCAGCACCAAAATGTGAGGAAAAAGTGTTTTGGGGGCAAATCGTGAGGTTTGCTAAGGATTCTGGGCAACAGAACGTGGTGAGAGCACCACAGGTTATCCCATCCTGGTCTCCCCGAGGTGTCTAGTTTTCAGAAATGTCCAGGTTTGCTAGGTTTTCCTAGGTGCCGGCTGATCTAGAGGACAAAATCCACAGCTAGGCACTTCGCTAAATAACAGGTCAGTTTTCTTTTGGAAAATATGTTTCAACATTGTGTTTTGGGACATCTGCTGTTGCGGTCACTAGGCCTACCCACACAAGTGAGGTACCATTTATATTGGGAGACTTGGAGGAATGCTGGGTGGAAGGAAATTTGTGGCTCCTCTCAGATTCCAGAACTTTCTGTCACCGAAATGTGAGGAAAAAGTGTTTTTTGCCAAATAACAGAACCTGGTGAGAGCCCCACAAGTCACCCCATCTTGGATTCAGGACAAGGTTTGCAGCCTTCTAGCATTGCTATTGTGTGGGACATATATCCTATGTTTCCATTGGCCCCGCTACTTCACTTACTTTTACATGCCTCTTGGAGCTGTGTAGGAGCCGCCACTTGGTCTCACATTTGTATAAGGCCATGGTAACAGATTGTAGGCAGGATTCATTCACGGCACGGGAGCTTGGAAAGGAGAACTGGAGGCTCCAATTGAGGATGCCCACTGAAAAAGGATGTGTGCCTTCATGAAGACTGTCGAGTAAGGCACGTTTCAAGCTTCTACACCTTCAGTTCCTTAATCGCACATATTTCACACCAGTGATATTACCTAGAATAGACCTACAGTCTGCCTCCTGCCACAGGTGCACCCTCGGATGGCCTTTTTTTTGCACCTAGCATGGGAGTGCCCTGAGGTGTGTGAATATTGGGGTAAAGTGTTGACTCATGTGAGGTCTGTGGTGCGGATCCTTGTGGATATGGAACCTGCCGTCTGTCTGTTGGGAGACATACTTAGACCTAAAGGCCAAAACTTGGCTGTAGGAAGTTGGCTCTGTGTATATACTATTTCAAAGTAAGAAATAGTGTGCACAGAGTCCAAGGGTTCCCCTTAGAGGTAAGATAGTGGCAAAAAGAGATAATTCTAATGCTCTATTTTGTGGTAGTGTGGTCGAGCAGTAGGCTTATCAGAGGGTAGTGTTAAGCATTTGTTGTACACACACACGCAATAAATGAGGAACACACACTCAAAGACTTACTCCAGGCCAATAGGTTTTTATATAGAAAAATATATTTTCTTAGTTTATTTTCAGAACCACAGGTTCAAGATTTACAAGTAATACTTCAAATGAAAGGTATTTCACTAAGGTACTCTAGGAACTTTGAATAATCACAATATCATATACAGTCTAAAAGTGGACACTGCAAAAATCAACAGTTCCTGGGGAAGGTAAGTAAAAGTTAGTTTTGCAGGTAAGTAAAATACTTATAAGTCTCAAAGTTGGGTCCAAGGTAGCCCACTGTTGGGGGTTCAAGGCAACCCCAAAGTTACCACACCAGCAGCTCAGGGCCGGTCAGGTGCAGAGGTCAAAGAGGTGCCCAAAACAAATAGGCTTCAATGGAGAACAGGGGTGCCCCGGCTCCAGTCTGCCAGCAGGTAAGTACCTGCGTCCTCGGGGGGCAGACCAGGGGGGTTTTGTAGGGCACCGGGGGGGGACACAAGCAGGCACAGAAAGTACACCCTCAGCGGCACAGGGGCGGCCGGGTGCAGAGTGCAAACAGGCATCAGGTTTTAGATAGGAAGTAATGGGGAGATCTGGGGGGCTCGTCAATGATGCAGGCAGGCACAGGGGGGGCTCCTCGGGGTAGCCACCAGCTGGGCTAGGCAGAGGGTCATCTGGGGGTCGCCAATGCTCTATAGTTTGGTTCCTTCAGGTCCTGGGGGCTGCGGGTGCAGTATTGGTTCCAGGCATCGGGTCCCTTGTTACAGGCAGTCGCGGTCAGGGGGAGCCTCTGGATTTCCTCTGCAGGCGTCGCTGTGGGGGCTCAGGGGGGTCGTCTCTGGCTACGCACGGACTCACAGTCGCCGGGGAGACCTCCCTGAAGTGTTGGTTTTCCTCAGGATGAGCCGGGGGCGTCAGGTGCAGACTGGAAAGTCTCACGCTTTCGGCAGGAAATGTGAAGTCTTTAAAGTTGTTTCTTTGATGCAAGAAAGTTGCAGATTGTTGAACAGGGCCACTGTTCACGGGAGTTTCTTGGTCCTTGGTTGCAGGGCAGTCCTCTGAGGCTTCAGAGGTCGCTGGTCCCTGTTGGATGTGTCGCTGTTGCAGTTTTCTTTGAAGTTGGGAGACAGGCCGGTAGGGCTGGGGCCAAAGCAGTTGTCATCTCCGTCTTCACTGCAGGGCTTCAGGTCAGCAGTCCTTCTTCTGGATAAGGTTGCAGGAATCTAGTTTCCTAGGTTCTGGGTAGCCCCTAAATACTGAATGTAGGGGTGTGTTTAGGTCTGGGAGGGCAGTAGCCAATGGCTACTGTCCTTGAGGGTGACTACACCCTCTTTGTGCCTCCTCCCTGTGGGGAGGGGGGCACATCCCTAATCCTATTGGGGGAATCCTCCATCCACAAGATGGAGGATTTCTAAAAGTAAGGGTCACCTCAGCTCAGGACACCTTAGGGGCTGTCCTGACTGGTGGGTGACTCCTCCCTGTTTTTCTAACTATCTCCTCCAGCCTTGACGCCAAAAGTGGGGGCAGTGGCTGGAGGGGCAGGCATCTCCACTAGCTGGGATGCCCTGTGGCGCTGTAACAAAAGGCACTCTCCCCATGTGGCCAGCAACATGTCTGGTGTGTGGCAGGTTGGCAGAAACTAGTCAGCCTACACTGGAAGTCAGGTATGTTTTCAGGGGGCATCTCCAAGATGCCCTCTGGGTGATTTTTACAATAAATTGCACACTGGCATCAGTGTGCATTTATTGTGCTGAGAAGTTTGATACCAAACTTCCCAGTTTTCACTGTAGCCATTATGGTACTGTGGAGTTTGTGTTTGACAAACTCCAAGACCATATACTCTTATGGCTACCCTGCACTTACAATGTCTAAGGTTTTGCTTAGACACTGTAGGGGCATAGTGCTCATGCACCTATGCCCTCACCTGTGGTATAGTGCACCCTGCCTTAGGGCTGTAAGGCCTGCTAGAGGGGTGACTTACCTATGCCACAGGCAGTGTGAGGTTGGCATGGCACTCTGAGGGGAGTGCCATGTCGACTTAGTCATTTTCTCCCCACCAGCACACACAAGCTGTGAAGCAGTGTGCATGTGCTGAGTGAGGGGTCCCCAGGGTGGCATGAACCATGCTGCAGCCCTTAGAGACCTTCCCTGGCATCAGGGCTCTTGGTACTAGGGGTAGCACTTACAAGGGACTTACCTGAGTACCAGGGTTGTGCAATTGTGGAGACAAATGTACAGTTTAGGGAAAGAACACTGGTGCTGGGGCCTGGTTAGCAGGGTCCCAGCACACTTTCAAGTCATAACTTAGCATCAGCAAAGGCAAAAGTTAGGGGGTAACCATGCCAAGGAGGCATTTCCTTACATTGGCCTTTAAATTCCTGCTCTTCATGTTATTGTTGGCCAAGAGATGAGTGGCAATTGCCTGGATGGGCCAGATGGACCGAGTGAGGGGTGGTGGGTGGCATACTTGGCATTCTTTAGTGCCGATAGTGACAAAGCATGACACTGGCAGTCCCCAGACACGGCGCTTCATAGTAGTTGGAAAGCAGAGGTGAAGACTTGGGCCACAACGGAGGGGGCCGTATTATATATGGAAGAACTGAGAGAAATCCGTAGAAAGCCTCTGTCTGAGCTATGGATGGAAGTCCTCACTGCTTTTGCGGAATCCGAGGACTAAATGCTCCCATGATGCCTAATATAGTTACCACATAGGCATGCCTGCTTTGGATCCTTGTGTGGATAAAATGTTGCTGCTACCACCTGGCAGATTATTTTTCAGGAGGTATTGATACATATACACTGAATCATGTATTCACTACACACAACTTGACATTGCTCGTGAGAGGACAATTAGCGTTAACGCCTAGACAGTGATTTATGGGCAGTGAAGTGTTCTGTCAATATGACATGTTGTTGGAATAGGATAAGTATGTTACTTTCAATGGCTTGTTAATGCTCTGTTTCTGACTATGGTGCATGTGTGCATGTATGCTTCCATACAGTATTGCTACACGTTATTACTTGTACTTCTTATAACATGAAAAATTAAATAAAAATACATCGTTAAAAAAATGTCACATTATGACTGGCCATCCAGACAAAATCAGCACTGTTGGTATCATATATTGGGCCAAAAGGGGCCTGCTGACAAGATGGGTTATCAGTATTATTAGTAGTGGCTGAAACGCTGATGACAATTTTTCAGTCAGCAATATTTTGGTGGCGAGATAGACACTCACCAGCCCTAGGGGTGCGAACAACTTCCTCCCTAGTTGGTGGTGGGCCTAAACCACAATCTATGTTTGTCAAGATGCACATTTATTGTTGAATGGTATTGGGTAAGCTGAGAAAAAAGGGTACTCTTAACCTATTGCTCAGGCTGAAGTGAGTGGGGCAGGAACAACCCTAGGCCTGTAAAAGAACCCCAGAGGGACTTCCTCAGTCATGTCATAGTTCATTACATTAGAGTTAAATCTGGAGAGGATGTTTCTTACAATATACTCCTGTCTGAAATTAACACCAATGCAGTCAATAGTATCTGGTTTAAGACGATTTTCTAATCATGCTGTTGTGCAAGCTTTTAAAATATCATTATGAAGTGTGGTTCTGTCCCACAGTTGTCTTTCCACTTTGTCCGCTCTAAATGGTGGTACACCCCTTAAGACTATACCATAGGGCGTAGCTTCAGGTGGGATGTGGATGGGCATCAACGACTCTACAATGAGCAAGAGATCCATGGACAGGAGAGGCATTACAGAGAGGCAAGGTCATTACAGAAGCATCAGTAGCCTCAGGGCCCCCAATAACAGGTTTTTTGTATGAGACATCTAGTCCTCATGTGTTGATGTTGATGCCTCCTTGACAGGTGGTGGAGGCCATACAGCCTGGACTTAGAACTTGTCCCCGAATTAAGCCTTCAATTGCACCCAGTCTTGTAGTCATAGTTTCCTTAAAGGATAATAGTTGGTCCTCTGATTTCTCCAGCTTAGCGCACCTTATTTGTTTTTACCCCTCCAGTGTTAGGAGGTTCCAGTCTGTACGATACTCAATAATATCTTTGCTCCACCCCGCACAGCTGCTTTAGTGCCTTCTGATTTCTTAGGTGGAGGTGGTGTACACAGGCATTTAATGCTAAACTTAGAGCCCGCGTTATTTTCTTGTACCAACAGTAGAGGCACATCTGTGACACAGGGATTAGCTCTTTTCTCACTGCTATTAAGTCTTTCCCCATACACCTTATGCGGAGGCAGTGCATTGATAGAGTTAAGATTGTCTCCAGTTGTACTGGTGGTGGGCCTCTGTTTTACTCTAATTGCCTTTTTTTGCATTGTGTAGCTGCTGAGCCACAACATCAATTCCATGTTCAATAGCCTCCATGGCAGGAGTTAAAAAGTTGGATATAGAGTTTGGTAAAGAATGGTCCTTAGGAGGGGGTAGCAAAGCTTACCACTTATCCATGGTGGCTAGTGCTTCATGTGGTCTATGAGATGGATGGAATTAAGCCACAAGTCCAGGAGACCGGTTGCAAGAGGAATGGCCCAGCCTCCTTTGTAGTCTGAAGGGTACATAAGGGTCTGCCTCCTAGCCCACTATTGACCCGGGCTTCGCCTGTGCACGTACTACACACTTCCCATACTGTGGGTTCTCCAGGCTGCCTTTGAGCACCCTTGAGCTTCTCCTCATTGCTCCCCCTCCTCCTTAGCCCCTGGAAGATTCTGGGCACTGTGGTCAGGGCCCTCACAAGGTCAGGGCTGATGGCAGCATTCATTCTGTCCCGTGCTGTGGGTTCCTCTGCTCTTTTTAAGCACACTTGAGCATTTCCTCGTTGCTCCCACTTAGCCCCTGGATAATTCTGGGAGCTATAGTCAGGGCCCACAAAATATTAGGGCTGATGATGGCGATGAATCCGGCCGACGCTCTGGGTTCCTGGGCTGCTTTTGAACGTCCTCCAGTGTCTCTTTGTTGCTCCTCCGCCTTAGCCCATGAAGAATTCTGTACTCTGTATTTCGGGAGCACACAAGATCAGGGATGATGTCGGCAATGAATGCATCCTTCGCCGCAGGTTCCTGGGCTGCTTTTGAGCACCTGTGAGCATCTCCTTGTTGCTTGCCCTCCTCCTTTGTCACTAGATTATTCTGGGTGCTGTATTCAGGGCCTACACAAGATCAGGACTGATGATGGGGAAAAATGCGTCCCGCACTGCAGACCCTGGGATGCTTTTGAGCACCCTCGAGCATCTCCTCATTGCTTCTCCTCCTCCTTAGCCCATGGAGGATCCTGGGTGATGTATTTAGGGCCCACTCAAGATCAGGGATGGTGGTAATGATGAATGCGTCATGTTTTGTGGGTTACCAGGCAGCTTTTCAGCATCCTCAAGAGTCTCCTCGCTGCTAGCCCTCCTTCTTACCCCTTTGAGGATTCTAGGTGCTGTAGTCAGGACTAATGGCAGCAATGAATGTGTCCTACACCATGGGTTCCCAGGCTGTTTGTAAGCACCCAGCATCTCTTAGGTGCTCTCCATCCTCCTAATCCCCTGGAGGATTCTGGGCACTGTACTCAGGGCCCACAGAGCTTAAAATCTTCTAAATCTTTGATTTTCCTCCTGAAAGAGAGTGAGAGAGAGAAAGAGCTAAAATGTACGTTTATTGCAACAAATGTCCATAAAACTCTTGTACAAACAAATAAGATGCAATTCATAGACATTAAAAGCAAATAAAATCATTCATATCAGGTGGAACCAAAATTGCTATATACAGATCATCAAGTGCCAGATATTGACCATTAAAACTTGTGTTTAAAAAAAATAACGTAAAAAATGGGCTATCCTCACTGCCACATAAAAAAGCACATTCAGCAAAAAAGCAGTTGCTTCAAATCTAGACCATAACTGATGTTTCAAGAATATAGATTTTAAAAATGTAATACAAGCAATTTTATAAATTTGACAATCAATTATGACATGGCATATTGAACAATTCATTTGTAAAAAGCACTGGCAGAAACCATTTTTACTCCGCACATTTTTATACCAATTGTCCGAGAGAAAATTAAATTACACCCACGTCTAAATTTGAGAATCTTCATGCGCATCTTGCACTCAGGTAACTAAGTAAGGTATTGGAAAACATTCCGGTGGCTTAGAGTGTTTAGTGAAAAACTGATATAAGTTTCTTCAACAAGTAGACGATATGCAATTTATGGGCCAATTCAAGGGCTGACTCTTTCAGTGATTGTTTATTTGGGAACAGTACCTACATTTCTATGGTTCCCATAATTTTAGCAGCATGGGCTAAATTTCATTAATCCTTCAAGCATAACCCTAGCTCACTTCCTTTCACTGACAAGAATTTCATCATCACGAAAGACAGATTTCTCCTGAGGGATACTCATTTTAAAGTGGAGTAGAAAATCTGACAGTGGATAGCCACGGACAGGGAAGTATTGGAGGATCTGAGTCTGTGATTGGCTGGAGTTTGGGACATTTTTAATCAAGTGAATAGGATGCAAAAGTGGTTACAAATTTTTATATTATTGCATGTAAAAGTACATTGCTTTGTTATTGTTGACAGAAGGTGGCCAGCCTGACATTGGAGGATAGTTCAAGTTTGGGAATTTATGAAAGATCCAATGTTGAAGAATAGAGACATTTCTCCACAGAACTTCTCCATGGGAAGTGGAGTGCAAAACGGCCTGACACTGGACCTGCTGAGCTGGCTTTTGGAAACATCTAACTGCGCTTACCGTTTGTTGCTTGCTTGCATGCCTTATATTGTTTTGCAGCTAATGTACAGTCAAAAAGGGTGCACACAAATGTCATCCAGTTAAGAGATGATGAAGAAATACAAAAGTGGTTAGATAGGTAGGACTGGAGAGAGTCCGAAGAACAGCAATGAGTATGTGTGTGAACCTATGGTGTAAAGTGAGTGGGCTCTAGAAATAGTGTGGCAGCAAGGAAGAAAGAAAATAGTTTCAATGAAAGAAAGGGAGTAGAAGCTTGCATGTGGGTTCAATCTGCTTCCATATTTAACCACTTACATAAAAAAGGGACATGGGCACTCCTTTTTTGATTTCAGTACGATAGGCAGAAGTGTCAGGACCTGGAGCATAGACCCTTGAAGTATGAGTGTGTGAGAGAAAGAGACCCTATGATCGAGCTGCCCTGACCCCTTCACCAGACCCTTTGGGTGCTGACAGAAGGTTTATTGAATGCATAGAGATCTGTGGGTGTGAGTGCTCAATATCTTCCACCCTCTCTACACAAGTTCAGTTAGAAGTTACAATAACTGAAGGGACACCTTTCCCATTTTGATTTCTTTTCACGTATCCCTTTCCAGGGATAAGCTGTAGGAACAAGGTCCATAGACACTCTTCCCACTATCTGAGTGTGAGTGAATTGTTAGAAACAGTGATGGAGGCATACCAACAAAATGGCAAACACACATGCAAATATTAATGAGAGTGGGTGGGACTTGCTAATGACAACAGTAAGAAGTCCTTTCCAAAACCTGATACCGTCAAAACAGAAAGATTAGCTAATGTACAGAAGAGACTGAGGGTTCCCAAAAATAGGATAGATGACAAACAGTGGCTACTCTAAATACAATGGTATGAGGAGTCTCACACATGCAAATATGAATCCCAAGTTTGAAGTACGTATTTCAAGAGAAGTTAGAGACAGAGATACGGACTGTGCTCCAGTTGTCCCACTTCTTCAATATCTATTCGAATAGATCACTAAACCACAAACGAAGAAAAAAAGGTGAGGACATATTGGGGTAGGATTTGTAGGACATGTGGCACATGCCTACTAATGGGGCTCGGGGTGCCGCTAATGATGTTCCTGGAAACAGACGAGTGCCTGTGAGTCACAGTGCCTGGAACAAAAGGAGATAACACATAAGTGAGCACTTTGATATGATTGGCTACCAGTATAGCAACCAGATCACATGTTGATTCCACTACTGCATATCGGTCTAATGTATACACACATTCCGCTCCAGGGCATAGAGTCCGATAAGAACAAGACCTCAGTAATACCTTAAAAAGCTTGGGGCAGGCTGAGGGTCGACTGTCTAGAAGTTGTCCCTCAATCCAAGTGATGCAGACAATGATAATCCTTATTCTTTTACTTTCTCTCCTTGAGGGACTTCCCCACACCCAGGTGGCCTATATCCCTTGCCCCCCTATGGGGGACGGTACAATACCAGCTCATCCTGTTCCTGACCTCCCACCCACACCCACCATCAGGGATGGAAAGGGAATCGCTTTGCCTTCCACCCCTGACCCCCTCCTGCTCCTGCCCCCAATGATGTCTGACAACGTCAGTGCGCAATTTCTCTTCTGGCCGGGAGGTGGGGGCAGGCAGAGGCATGAAAGGAAAGGAAAGGCCTTTTGTTTCCTTTCATGCCTCTGTAAGCATTTCTGCAGCCACATCGTTAAGCGAGCGGGCTGCAGAAATGCCCACTAAGCACCAGGGATTTTTTATTTTTTAAAATTTATGTGTGTTTGTGAATAAGGGGAGTGGCCCCTTTGCCAAGGGCCGCTCCCTAGTGGGGGGGCATTTAATTATTAGGCCTTTTCAGATTGGCCTATTTTATTTAAGCCGATCTGTCCCCAGGGGGGCAGAACCCACTGGACACCAGGGATCTTTTAAAAAAAAAAAATGTACATTTGGGGAGTGACCCCTTAGGGAAGGGTCGCTCCCCTGGGGGCAAATGTCTTTTTTTTTTTATAAAGAGCTTTTATTGGTTTTATGAAAAACAATAAAATGAAAATACAGATAACATGGCACCAACTGGTACCTTGAGACGGTCACAACATTGACCCCGATGGGCTCCATAGACAATGGTTACACAAAATTAATAGTATGCAGCATGAACTCAACTCAATAAAAGAGGAAGAAGGAGGTAAGGAGTAGAGGAGAGAACCCTCCCGCGGCTCGTAACTGGAGGTGACACCACCCACTGAACCGGGTCGCCCCAGACATGCTAAGTGCACCACGTGGCCTCCCATTTCCCCCACACTTTATTGTATTTATTCGGGCAAACCTGGCTTCATATACAAGTTTTTTGCGCTGTGCACACCAATCTACACCACGTCTCCATTTGGCCAGTGCAGGAGGCACCCCGGCCTTCCAATCCACCATAATATCTCTCTTGGCCACCAGGCAGGCCACTCCCAGGAAGACTCGATCCGCTCTTCCCAGCCCCACTTTCCCCATAGTCCCCAGCAAGAGTGGCAGAGGAGCTGTTTTCACCTCAGTTTGCAGGACCTCCAAGACCTCCCTCTTGACCGCCCTCCAGTAAGTCATTATGTGTGGGCAAGCCCATACCATGTGGAAAAAAACAGCGTCCGGGCACGAACATCGGGGACAGTCAGCCGTGGGCCAGAGGCCCACTCTAAAGAGCCTTGTGGGTGTGAGATATGCTGTATGCAAGTAGAGGGTCTGTAGCAGTCGGAATCGGGATGCCATGGTTAGGGTCTGGGGGGCCATTAATGCCTCCCTCCAGTCGTCCTCTTCCATAGGACCCACCCATTCCTCCCACTTCCGGCGAAGCCCCTCAAGTGGGCAGGTAGTATTAGCGTTCAGAGATTGATAGATTTGAGAGACTCCACCCTTGCCCAGGTTCCCCATCAGTACTTTCGCCTCCATGGGACTGTATTCTGGTATATTTTCTCTTGTTCGGATATGTACTAGCAGGGCGTGACGAAGCTGTAGGTACTTGTGAAATTGGGTCCTATTTAGTGAATAGAGTCCCTGGAGCTCCTCAAAGGATCGCATGTGTGACCCCCCCCCCCCAAACAACGCCCAGTGTGGAGATCCCAATGCCATCCCATCTCTGGAATCCCTCCAGTTCTGAGACCTCTGCCAGCTGTTTCCCCTGCCATAGTGGGGTATGCTGGGTGAGACGGCCCCACCAACCTGACACTCTCTGGGCCGCATGCCAACCCATCAAGACCACCTTAGTCACATCTGGGGCGACCCGGACAACCATATAGTGCGTTGAAGACCCCGGGGTAGCCCATTGTTTGGAGCTCCAGTCTGTATGCAGGGTCTGTCTAGCCTCCTCCCAGCCAGTCATTAATCACGAGCAGGTGCATTGCAAGGTGATAGTAGTAGATATTGGACATTCCCAACCCTCCGTCGTAAACATCTCTTTGGCAAGTAATAAGGGCCAGTCTGGGACGGGTGCTGTGCCATAAAAACTGATGCGCCACCGTGTCCATCTCCCTGAACCATTTCCGGGGAACTGGGTGTGGGAAGCTCTGTAGTAAGTAGAGGAGCCTGGGGAGAATCATCATTTTGTAAAGCGCTATTCTACCAAGCAGATTAAGGGGTAGGTTCCACCAACGCTGGAGGTCATCTTTGATTTTCCTAGTAAGTGGAGCGACATTTAGTTCCCACGCTAGTTCTGGTAGCAGGGCTATGTGCACACCTAGATACTTAAAACTATTACGTTGAATTCGGATTTTTTATTGCAACTCAACACATTCTCTGGAGGGATGCAGGGGAACCAATAAAGATTTGCCAGGGTTCAGAGTCAGGCCCGAGGCCTCTGAGAAAAGAACTAGGATTTGCAAAATTTGTCCGTGTATAATGCCACACAATGCTCCGGTGCCGCAGGCCACGACCAACCCTCAATCAGGGGGTCCTCTTGCAATAGTTTCCCCAGGGGTTCTATCGCGAGTGCAAAGAGCAACGGGGACAGTGGGCATCCCTGACGAGTGCCCCGACGGATGGGGAACGGGTCAGAGATCACTCTGTTCACTTGGACTCAAGCGGTCGGGTTGGAGTAGAGTAGCCTCAAGAGGCCACGGAATTTGGGTCCGAGTCCGTTACTTAACAGGACTCGATCCAGGTAGGACCAGTCAACGGTATCAAAGCCTTTCTCGAAGTCGAGCAAGAAAAGAGCCAAAGGAGACCGGGTCAGGGCCCCATGGTGTGCCAGGGCTACGTGCAGTCGCCAAATGCAGTGTCTGGTGCTTCGTGAGGGCATAAATCTGCATTGGTCAGGGTGTACCAAAGAGGTGAGCGCCTCGTTTAGCCTAGAGGCAAGAATAGTTGATAGCACCTTAATCTCGGTGTTCAAGAGAGAGATGAGTCGATACGCCGAGCAGTTCCGGGACGGAGGTTGGGTCTTGGGGATCACCACGATTGTGGCTTGGTCGATCCCAGAAGGGAAACCGCCTTTTATCTCTGCTTCTCATACATATTGAGCAGATGGGGGCCCAGGATGTCGCCGCATCTACCACAGAGCTCTGCCAGGAAGCCATCTGGGCCGGGCGTCTTACCCGATGACAATTTGGCTATCGCATCCGTGATCTCTGAGGGGACTCCCTTTCAGCCAGTGGCCGGAGACTCTCTGCGTATAACTGTGCGTAATAGGAGACAAAGCTCTGTGCGATATCGCTGTAAGTCTTAGCAAGTGTTCCTGACTCGTCAGTGATCTCGGAGATAACTCTGTCAGCTAGTGGTCGAGTGGCCAGCCAATGTAGGAGTTTTCCGTTCTTGTCTCCCCAGCCGTAAACTTGGGCTGCCGACGCTCTCCAAGTATGCTTCGCGGACTCCAGCACTAAATGTCTAATCTCTTCCCTGACCATGGTGAGTTGCCTCAAACTGGAGGCTGATGCTGATGCGGATACTGCGTGTCGGCACTCAAGCCGCAACTCCCTGGCCTCCAGCTCCGACACTCGTGAGTTGCGAGCTCGTTCCCATACGCGAAGGAGATGTTTAGAGTGTCCCCCAAGAGTAGCCTTACATGCAGCCCAGACTATGCCCGGAGACCGCATCGATCCTAGGTTTTGCTCAAAGTACTGGTTGAGATGGTCTCTGACCTCGAGGGTGTACTCGCCGTCCAGGAGGTTCCATGCGTTCAGGCGCCACATTGGACGCCGGGCAGGGTCTGCACCACCCAGCCTGACCTGTAATGGCGAGTGGTATGAAACCCCATGGGGTAGTATCTCCGCCCCAGTGACACTAGTGATATCTAGCGCAGGCATCAACACAAGATCAATTCTAGAATGCGTCTGGTGGGCTGCTGATGTGTGTGTATATTGTTGCATCCTGGGGTGCCAGGTTCTCCAAACCTCACATAGGCCAAGGCTCTCGGCCCAGCTACTCAAGCTCGACGCCCGACTAGACCGGCTGGTGGATGTAGTCCCTGAAACATCCAGCCTGGGATCCAGGACGGAGTTGAAATCTCCTCCTATTAGTGTAGCTCCCTAGGAAAGGCTCGCCAGCACCTGGCGGAGTGAAAGTAAGAAGTTGTCAAGCCCGGTTGGGGCAGCGTAGGCACACAAAAGGTTAAACAGTAACCCGTTGAGTGACCCGGTCACCACCACGAATCTTCCTTGCGGGTCGGACCGCGCGGCTGTAACCACCATGGGTGGCGAGCAGTGGAGTAGAATAGCCACACCCCTGGAGCCCCTTAAGAATCCTGCGTGATAAACCTTGTCATATCCTCCTCGCGCCAGCATAGGGCATTTAGTGCCAAGCAGGTGGGTCTCCTGTAGCAAGACCACTGAGACCACCTGAGAAGGTTGCTAAATACTGCGGACCTCTTGATCTTATCTAGAAGGCCGTTCACATTCCATGAAAGGACCTGCTTCAGTGAGGGCCACGCGTGCAGTGTGTCGGTGTATTGGAGTGTCGAGTACCCGTCAGTGGGCCCAGGGACGACCGTCTCAAACAAGGAAATGTATTACAAAAGCGATAAAGGAAACTTATTGAAACAACATTACTTAACCCCACTGTAAACTTCTCACCCCCCAACCTCCCCCACCCCATACTTCTACCCGGGAAGCATCTGTCGCCCAACTACCCAACCAAAACAACACAGCCAGATGGACTGTCATTGGAGTGGAGTGGTGGACCCCTCCATTCAATCGGATCATTTGCAATCAATAGACGGAAGCTGAAGCCATAAGTGGTGAGTGGGAAACAAAACATTGAGCTGTGGGTACGGCCCTGCTCCAGTCCGCACATGCTAGCGCCGGGTGTCGTTTTCATTCCCAGTCTATCACGGATTAGACCATGTGTTGGTTGTCAGCCGAATGCCGGGGACTGGCTTAGGTGGTCACCATCCAACATCTGTGTCGGGCCTCGGGCCTCCGGAGCACCCGCGGGGTCTCCACCCCCCTGGGAGTCAGATCTTGATCCCATGTCCTCGTCTATAGGGTTGTCGGGCCCCCCGCCTCCCACGTCGAGACCTGGTGGGCCTTCGGCCTCTTCGCGTGCATGTTCGGGAGACGGGACCGTGTCCCGGGAGCCCCCCGCCGGGCCAGGAGGGCCCCTCCGGTTCCCAATGCCCTCCTCTATCAGCCAGTCCCATGCCTCCTCAGGCGACTCAAAGAAGTAGGCTTTTCCGGCCATGAGGACTTTTAGGCGTGCGGGAAAGAGGAGCATGTATGAAAGTTGCATCGCCCTAAGTTTTTGCTTGACTTGTTCGTATGACCGACGTCGAGTTTGGACCTCACGAATGTAGTCTGGGAATATTAAAATTTTGTGGCTATCCCAGTGAAGGTCGGTGGAGCGCCTGGCTTCCTTGAGGATGTTGTCCCGGTCCTTGAAGTTTAGAAAATGTGCGATCATTGGCCTTTTGGGGCCGCCCGGAGGGGGCCGTGGTGCCAGGCCCCTGTGCACACGCTCGATTGCAAACCAGGGTGAAAGAGTTTGCTCCTGCATCCAGGACCTGATCCAGCGCTCCAGGAACTCAGGGGCCTTATTATCTTCTGTTCCCTCCGGAAATCCAATGAGGTGCAAGTTGTTACGCCTGGAGCGGTTTTCAGCATCTTCAGCGCAATGGTGTAATTCTCCTGTTCGTGTTTGCAGTTGGGCTACTTTGGTCCTGAGATCAGCCAGATCATCCTCAGTCCGGGAGACGCGGCCCTCTACTTCAGTGATTTGGCCTACTACGTTTCTGAGATCTTGCCTTATGAGGCTCATATCCTCTCGCACTTCCCCAATCTTGGTCTCCACGGCCAGTTGCGATGTCTGAATTGCCTGAAGGATAGCGTTCACTCCGTCTGGAGTGGGAGCCCCGGAGGCCGTGTCTCTGTCACACCGGGAGGCCGCTGGCATGGTAAATTGATCAATCTTCTGTTGGGAAGCCGATGGCTGCCTGGTCCCTCTGTCCTTTCCCATGACTCCACGAGGAGTCAGGCTGGGCATCTATTGTGCCACGTAGTGTGCGCAACTGGGCTTTGGCTACGCCGTGGCTCCTTACATTTACCGACTCCCAGAGGGGATCTCTCTCGGAGGGAACCCTGTGTCAACCAGGCAACCACAAGGGAGGCTGCTAACCGGTGAGTCTGTGCAGCGGGCCACCAGCTGCAGGGTCCGAACTCCAGCTCGTCAGGACAGCACCTCCCAGCGAGGCGTCGGGCCTCGAACAGTCCCCCCGAGGTCCAGGGGGCGACCGATCTGGCCCCATCCAGCCCACAGGCAAGTTCCTCAGGCCGGCTCGGTTGGGTGCCCCTCACTCACAGAAACTGCAGCAAGTGTTTGCTCCTCCAAGTGGGTCTATTGAAGCAGGGCCTGCACACCCGTTGTTACTTGTTGCTTGAATTCACTGGTAGCCAGTCCACTGCCACACCTCGCCCACGCTGTTCCGGTGCTTCAGTGTTCCTCTCGGCCCCCCAGGGACCCGGCAGTGCCCCTGGTCCGGGGGGGGGAGGCGAGCCGTCTCTCCTCTCACCACCCCCCCTGCCGGTCAACCTCGGCACCGCCCGACGGAAGGGGGGTAGGGCTTCTTACAGCCCACTAGTTATTATCTTGTGGTGCCCGGTCATCTTCCCATGGGCCCTTCGTGCCCGTGCATGTCAAACCAGCCATTCTTCGCACGTCAACGGAGCAGGCAGGGCCAGCTCGCTCCTTTCTATTCCTCTGCTTCCTGGGGGGGCACCGCACCTCAGTCCACGCGGCTCGGACTGATCCCCCCTGGGGGGGTGCCACCTCCTCACGCCTGGGCCAAAATCCAGCCCGTCCCCCGAGTCCAAGGGACAGGCCCGCGGCCGTCTGGGTACCTTCTCCCTAGCACTGTCCAGCAGCGGGAGGCCCAAGGCCTCTCACAGCCCAACGTTGTCCTGTGGCGCCCGGCTGTACTCCCGCGGGCCCCATGCACCTGTGCGTCAGGCTGGTCAGCCGCCGCCCAGCTCCACAACAGGCAGGACCTGATCGTTCCTCCTCACCTCCTTCACTGCCCTGGGGTGCCGCACCTCCGTCTACGTGGCTCGGGGAGACTCTTCGCCCTGGGGGCCACAGCCTCCACTCGTTCCGATCCCGGCTCCGGCCGGCCCAAGGAGTTCAAGGGGCCAGACCGCGGCCGTCAGGGCTCCCTCTCCCAGCCGCCTCCACCACTAAATCGCCGGGCCCATGTGGAGCCCCCTTACTGCCTCTCCTTTCTGGCGCACCCAGCCCGGGAATCAGCACCGCGGCTCGGGCGCGATAGGTGGCTCCGGCCACCACCGCCATCTTAGCCGGCAAGTCAGCTCGGTCTTTTGTCACCACTGGTCAGGGAGGCCGCAGGGGCAGCCGAGGACACGGAGCAGAAACAGGGATGGCGGCTTCCTCAGGCGGATGACGGATCAGTCCAGAGCACTCTCACAGTGCGACCGCCATCTTGATGCCCGAAGCCACGCCCCCGGCAAATTTATTTTAGGCCATTTCTGCTCACCTTAGGGGCAGATCGGCCTATTTTTATTAGGCCCATCTGCTCCCGGGGGGCAGAAAACACTTAGGCACCAAGGATTGGTGTGTCTGTGAATGTATGTTTTGTTTGGGGGAAGCCCCTTGGGCAAGGGTCGCTCCCCATGGGGGCACATTACTGTTGGCCATTTCTGCCCCCCTTGGGGCAGATCAGCCTATTTTTGTAAGGCCCATCTGCCCCCAGGGGGGCAGAAAACCCACCAGAGACCAGGGAAGATTTTTTTTTTAAAAAGAGGTTGGGGGTGTGGCCATACACCCACCCCAAATAAATGGGGACAAAGTTGTTAGATGGGGCAATTACCCCTGGTCCACTCCCGGGGAAGCAGAAAGCCTACTAGATGACAGAGAAGTATAAAGAGATTGTGGGGTGGTGGCTACAAACCAGTATGGGCATGGTTATGCCCCCACCCCAACTGACGGGAGTAACAGTGTTTCAGCTCTCCCCTGCACACTAAAACATCTTATCCCACTGCAAGCAAGAGGACATTTGATTATTTTGTGTTTTGGTTTTACATTTGAGCCATGAGAGCTTGTCTAACTCTCAAACTCGTCCCATTTGGAATGGCGAATGCTGCACGTTTTGGTCTTTGGGACGCTGCCATGTAGAACATTTTTCAAGAGCTGGACACATCTGAAACCTAAACATCTGGGTGAGTTCAGTGTGGTGTGCTTCACATGCACCCTGCACCATTTTTTACCCACAATGATCTGCAAACATTCAACTTTATTCGAAATCACACATTTTTCCCACAATTTTGTGATGGAACCTTCCGGAATCTGCAGGAATCCACAAAATTCCTACCATCCAGCTTTGTAGCATCTATACCGATAAGAATCCTGCCCTACTTGTCAGTCCAAAAACAGTTTTTTGAAACTGCCCTCTTGGACCCGCTGCGGTTCCCCCTCATTTTTGGCATGTTTTTGGCTCTTCCCTGTCACAGGCACTTGGCCCACCTACACAAGTGAGGTATCATTTTTACCAGGAGACTGAGGGGATTGATGGGTGGTAGGAAACTTGTCCCACTGTGGTGATCCCACATAGAAATGTGGGAAAAATTTGATTTTTTAGCAAATTTAAGGTTTGCTGAGGACTCTGGGTAAGAAAGCACTGGGAGATCCACACAAGTCACACCTCCCTGGACTCCCTTGGGTGTTTAGTTTTCAGAAATGTTTGGGTTCAGAAGGTTTCCCTAGTCGGCTGCTGAGCCTAGGACCAAAAACTCAGTTGCTCCCCCTCAAAAACAGGTCGTTTTGTATTTGATAATTTTGATATGCCCACCTAGTGTTTTGGGGCATTTCCTGTTGCGGACACCAGGCCTATCCACACAAGTGAGGTACCATTTTTATTGGGAGACCTGGGGGAAAGCTGGGTAGACGGAAGTTTGTGGCTCCCCTCAGATTCCAGAACTTTGCAGCACCAAAATGTGAGGAAAAAGTGTTTTGGGGGCAAATCGTGAGGTTTGCTAAGGATTCTGGGCAACAGAACGTGGTGAGAGCACCACAGGTTATCCCATCCTGGGCTCCCCGAGGTGTCTAGTTTTCAGAAATGTCCAGGTTTGCTAGGTTTTCCTAGGTGCCGGCTGATCTAGAGGCCAAAATCCACAGCTAGGCATTTCGCTAAATAACAGGTCAGTTTTCTTTGGGAAAATATGTTTCAACATTGTGTTTTGGGACATCTCCTGTTGCGGGCACTAGGCCTACCCACACAAGTGAGGTACCATTTATATTGGGAGACTTGGAGGAATGCTTGGTGGAAGGAAATTTGTGGCTCCTCTCAGATTCCAGAACTTTCTGTCACCAAAATGTGAGGAAAAAGTGTTTTTTGCCAAATAACAGAACCTGGTGAGAGCCCCACAAGTCACCCCATCTTGGATTCCCCTAGGTGTCTAGTTTAAAAAAATGCACAGGTTTGGTAGGTTTCCTAGGTCCTGGCTGAGCTAGAGGTCAAAATCCACAGCTAGGCACTTTGCAAAAAACAGGTTTGTTTTCTTTGGGAAAATGTGATGTGTCCATGTTGCGTTTTGGGGTGTTTCCTCTCGTGGGCACTTGGCTACCCACACATGTGAGGTACGATTTTTATCAGGAGACTTTGGGGAATGCTGGGTGGAAGGAAATGTGTGGCTCCTCTTGGATTCCAGAACTTTCTATTGCCGTAATGTGAGGAAAAAGTGTTTTGTTGCCAAATCTTGAGGTTTGCAAATGATTCTGGGTAACATAACCTGGCGAGAGCCCCACAAGTCACCCCATCCTGGATTTCCCTAGGAGTCTAGTTTTAAAAAATGCACAGGTTTGGTAGGTTTCCCCAGCTGCGGGCTGAGCTAGAGGCCAAAATGACAGCTAGGCATTTTGCAAAACACACGTCAGATTTCAATGTAAAAATGTGATGTGTCCATGGTGCATTTCGTGTTGCGGGCACCAGGCATACCCTCGCAAGTGAGGTATCATTTTTATTGGGAGACTTGGGGGAACACAGAATGGCAGAGCAAGTGTTATTGCCCCATGTCTTTCTCTACATTTTTCCCTTCCAAGCGTAAGATAGTGTGTAAAAAAGACATCTATTTGAGAAATGCCCTGTAATTCACATGCTAGTATGTGGACTCCAGAATTCAGAGATGTGCTAATAATCACTGTTTCTCAATACCTTATCTTTTGCCCATTTTGTAAATACAAAGGTTTCCTTGATACCTATTTTTCACTCTTTATATTTTACCAAATTAATTGCTGTATACCTGGTATACAATGACAACCCATTGCAAGGTGCAGCTCATTTATTGGCTCTGGGTGCCTAGGGTTCTTGAGGAACCTACAAGTCCTATATATCCCCACAACCAGATGAGTCCAGCAGATGTAACAGTATATTGATTTTCAAAACCTGACATTGCAGGAAAAAGTTACAGAGTAAAAACGTGGAGAAAAATGGCTGTTTTTTAACCTCAATTTCAATAGTTTTTTTATTTTTTTATTTCAGCTGTTATTTTCTGTAAGAAAATCTTTTGGGATCTACACAAATGACCCCTTGTTGAATTCAGAATTATGTCTACTTTTCAGAAATGTTTAGCTGTCCGGGGTCTAGCACTGGTTTCACACCCATTTGTGTTACCAACTGGAAGGAGGCTACAAGCACAAAATATAGTAAAAATTGGGTGTCACAGTAAAATGCCAAAATTGTGTTGAAAATGTGGTTTTGTGATTCAAGTCTGTCTGAAAGCTGGAAAGATGGTGATTTTAGCACTGCAAACCCTTTTTTGATGCCATTTTCAGAGAAAAAAACACAAGCTTTCTTCTGCAGCCCTTGTTCCCCATGTTTTTTAAAACAAACTACATTTTTGCTGTATGTTGGCTAATTTCTTAGTCTCCTCCAGGGGAACCCACAAACTCTGGGAACCTCTAGAATCCCTAGGATGTTGGAAACAAAGAACGCAAATTTGACGCGGGTAACTTATGTGGACAAAACGTTGTGAGGGCCTAAACGAGAACTGCCCCAATTAGTCAAAAAAAGGCCTTGCACCTGAGGGGGAATAGGCCTGGCAGCGAAGGGGTTAAAACAATTTCGCAATAATGTAGAAAATCCCACTGAGTTCCAAAAAGTGCTACAGAGTGTATTTATGGTGTAGAGGCCCAATTAGGCAACTGTGAATCAGTTATTATGATTGGTGATAAAAATATTGGTGGAGAAAGCATCATGGTAAAGAGTAGCCCCTGTGAATGGCGAGGTATTAAGTACTGTGAAGGATACACTGTTGAATGCGATTGCAGAGGGGTGTCCAGTGAAAACCGATTTGAATAAGATTTTGAATTGTAAAGAAATAAAGGTGAGTCGCTGGATGATTATTTGGACAGACTTAAGGATGTGCTTGAAAGGTATTCAGGCATAGTCCGACCGACAGAGATGGCTCAAGCAGCTATAGGTTCTGCTTTTGAACGGAATTATTACGAAATGTTAAGCATCACCCAACAACAATATTTTTTGAATGGCAGGCAAAGAAATTAGCTGTCATGGTAACAGACACCAATCACTACATAGTTTCACATGAGAAAAGGAAAAAAAATGCAGATTTGAAATTGATAGTTTGGAAATCACAAACATTGCAGAGAGCAGTTAAAGGAGTAGGAAGAACATCCCCTCAAAGGGGGATGGCAAAGAAGGGCAGGGAGGCGGGTGAATTGGGAGAGGGGACAGCAGGGGCTGAGGAGAGGCCCTAGGAGTAGCAGGCCCTTGATTTGCTTGTGGTCAGCTGGGATATTAGAAATAAAATGTTTCCATTACTACATTTAATGCACCAAGATTCCTTGGCCAATCTGGTTAGCATTAAATTTCTCAATTTCCTTACCCTGAATTCTAGGACAGCCAGATAAGTTATGGTAATTGTATTTATATAATGCTTACTACCCCTGACGAGGCATTGAATTGTTTTTTCCGGCGAGCAGCACACTGTTCCAGAACCCAAACAGATTAGAGGTGGGTTAGTATACATAAATATGAGTACACTATTAGTTTAGGGAGGTTTGATTTAATTTGTGCGGAGGAGTCTGTTAGTTGGATTGAATAGAATAATGGAGGGATAGAGGAAGGAGGAATCCATAAGTGTTAATTGGGAGATCATAGTAGTAATATGAGGTTTGGAATGAGTAACGGGGAGATGGAGGAGGGAAGAGTCTGGAGAAAGGGATTAGGGAGATCATAGTAGTACAATGGGGTTTGTGATGAGTCAGGGGAGAATTTAGTTGGGTTATTTGGGAGATCATAGTAGTAAACTGAGGTTTGGGGTGAGCTAGATTGGGTAGAGGAGGGAAAAGTCTAGGAAAGGTTATTTTGGAGACCATAGTAGTAGAATGGTTTTGGGATGTGTCAGACAGGGGAGATAGAGGGTTCATTTATAGAGGTTTAGGGTGATGGTGAGACAGAGTAAAGCTTTCATAAGAGTAATTTATTTCCTCATGTACAGTAGTACTAAAGTAATAAATATAAAGATACATGATTACATAGTAAGGGAATATATGTGTAAGGAATATAATGTATTGAAATGTAAGTGGTATCAAATAAATACAGACTTTCTAGATTTGCAGTATTTGTAGTTAAATTATTTGTGTATTTTTATAACATTATTTTATCTTTCCTCAATATTTCACTGGTGAAGTTCTTGTAGATAAATAGTTAAGATAATATTTACCTACTGTGATATATAAAATAAAAACAGACTCATAAGCATCTCATCAAACAACTTATATAGAAATTATGCAATGCCCTATGAACATGTTAATCATAGCATTATACATACATACATACATATAAATATATATATATATACACACACACACCCACACACACGTATATACACCTACACATACATACATATATACATTCAGCGACAAGTAAAATATACATTTGTTAAAACAGGCCTAAAGAGTATGTATATATTTTAAGGTAAAATAGTTATTATACCTATTTGTATAAATACACATATCTAGATATAAGCATATAATCCAATTTTAAATGTTTACATATACAGGGATATGCAGTCCATTGCTGTTTGAGTATGGTGGTTATGAAGGAAGGAGCCAACTCTTGAGTGGTTTTCTGAAGATAAGATTGTTATCCATGGACCTTATATTTGTGGGTAATGAATTCCATAGTTTGGCCGCTTGACCAGAGAAACATGTACCACCTGTTGTATTTTTCTTGTATGGTGGTGTTGTGAGGCGGGCTGCCAATCTTGAGCAGAGGTTTTTTGTTGAATATATTTGGTGGTTTTATTCCTGATGAAATGTGGTCCTACTCATGTATTGCATTGTGGGTGATATAAAGCAGCTTAAAGGTGTATCTTCTGGAAAACAATAACCAATGTAGGGCCCTCAAGGCAGGGGAGATGTGGGCTTATGGCTTTACATGTAGGGGTAGTCTGGCAGACGAGTTCTGAATGCGTTGTAGTTTTTTCATAGTAGATAGAGATGATCCATGGTAGAGGCCATTGTCGTAATCCAGCTTAGATAGTACAAGAGAAAAAGTAGCCTGCACCTTGTGTGGAAATCTGAGATGGGGCAAGATGCGTCACAGAGTTTTCTTAGTGATGGAGCTTGATCTTGCTAATTTGTCCACTTGAGCATTCATTGTTAACTTGGAGCCCATGGTAATTCCGAGGTTTTTAACTTCCTTAGATACTTTAGGATGTGGTCCCAGATCGTCAGGCGCAGAGTGGATCATAATTTTTCCAATCGCTATATTCCTGTTTCGGAAGCATTCAGTTTGAGATGGCTCTATGTCATCCACTGATCAACGGCTCTGAGGCAACTGAAGATTTGTGAGTTTACAATGTATTCGGGGCATTCCAGTTTAAGGAGTATTTTTGTGTCATCTTCATACCTGTAGCATGTGAGTTGAAATTATTGATCATTACTGATAATGACATCACGTAGATGTTGAAAAACATGGGTGAGATGATTGAGCCTTGAGGGACTCCTGCTTTTGTGAAGTAGGTTTTGGATGAGAAAGGGGGAGTATGAATGACATTTGTTCTGTTTTGAAGGTAGGATGTGATCCAATGAAGAGCAGTTCCCTCTATGCTGGCTTCGTATAGTCTTTGTATTAGGGTGTCATGGTCAATTGTGTTAAGGGCAGCTGGAAGGTCCAGGAGAAGCAGTGCAGCAGCTCCTTTGCAGTCTATTGTGTTTTAAAGATCATCCCAGATGGCGATGAGGGTAGATTCTGTGCCTCTTCCTGGGTGGAATCCAGTTTGGTAGTCTGAAAGTATGGAGTTAACTTCAGTGAACTGTGACATCTGGGCAAAAGCTGCTCTTTCTATCAGTTTGCCAACAAACTTTCTATCTGTAATCGGCCTGTAGTTGTTGGAGTCATGTGGGTCCAGGTTTGTTTCCTTTAACAATGGGTATATGTATGCCTTTTTAAGTTCTCCAGAAAAGATTCCTGTCATTAAAGAATTATTGATGATTTTCCTTACTGGTGTGGCAGCAGTGGCAGGTAAAAGAATGTCCTTGAAGATATGTGGTGGACAAGGGTCAGAAGGGCAGCAGGAAGGCCTGCTTGCTTTGATTAGATCCCTAAATTCACTTTGTGATATTTGTTTGAAGCGGTGCAGAGTCTGGGGTGGCTTACTCTAAGAGGGGATTTTTGGAAATGGATTGGTGCTGGTGGTTTTCCTTTGGTTTAAATAGGAGTCCAATGTGTCTGCCTTGGTTGGGTAACAATTTGCCAATTTGTTCGTGAATTCTTGAGTAATGGGATGAGTTCCTTCCATGCAGTTTGGTTTTTTAAATTTGTTGAGAATTGTATACAATTCTTTTTTTGCAGATATAGCATTTTGAATTCTGTCTGATAGAACTTTATTTTGCTTTTTTGATTGAAAATTTCTATATTTGTTAAGTTTGTGTAGGTGACGTTTGTCTTTAATGTTGTTTGTTTTGAGCCAAGTTCATTGCAGCTTTCTAGTTTGTTGTTTTATCTTTTTTAGTTCTGTATTTCTCCAAGGAGCTTGTTAAATTTTGTCCTGTTTTGTTTTTCTGAGTAGTATTAGGATATCGAAAGCTTCCTGTAGCCACTTGTACAGTTTTTTAACATAATTAATTGTGTCTACATCTGCGTTGGCTATTAGTTGTGTTTCTAAGTGTTCAAAATTGAGTTTGTTCCATGGTCGATAGGTGGATATATGTAAGGTGGTCTTGGGTGTGTTGATTTGTGGTGTTTTATTTTGGAAAGTTACCAGATGGTGGTCTGACCGTGTGGCTGGTGTGATGCTTTGAATGGTTACTAGGTCTGGGTTTGCAAAAATGACATCTAGGATGTATCCAGCGATGGGTGTGAAATTGTGTACAATCTCATGTAGGTTCACTGTAACTAGGCCAGTGATCATAGCTTTTGGATGGGCCATAATGGGTTTGTCAAACCAATTGTATGTCCCCAAGAATGCACAGGTTAGAGTATAGTGTCATAAGGTTTGACACTGTGTCTAGAAATGCATCTGGTAATTTTGAATTGCTAGGTGGTGGCCTGTAAAAGAGGAGGAAGTTACAGAAGAAAGTTGGTGTTGTTTCTGGTGATGAGGGCCTGCAGGTAGATGATGTCTGTTTTGCTGAGATTTATTGCTTCTTTGAATATAACAGCTAGTCCACTTCCTATTTTGCCTGTACGGTTTTGTGTGATGGTTTGATGGCCTGGAGGAACAGCTTCATGCAATACTGGGGACATGTCATCTCCCAACCATGATTCAGTTATGAAGACTAAGTCGGGTTGTGTGTCAGTGAGTAGGTCGTGAATGTGGTGCTTGTGTTTAGAGAGTGAACGAGCATTTATGAGTAGGCAGTTAAGAGATTGTGTTTTGGTGGTAGTGTAATTTTGTTCTGTATCAGTGTGATCAGTATATTTTGAACTTGTAGCAATGGTGTCATTTGTGCTGATATTAACTGTATGAGGGTTACAATAGTGTTTTTTTCTATATTGTATTCCTCATCCAGCAGGCTCAGAAGGCATTTTGTTGGGTCTGTGTGTGTTGGTATTGGAGATGGTGGTTGCGAGTGACATGGTGAGTTGTGTTTTTTTTTCTTAAGAGTAGCCTTGTTGTGTAATAAATATAGGAATGCAAAATTGTGAAGAGTGGCATGCTGTTTATTTTGTTTGCATCTATTTAGGGTGGGAGGAGTATGGGTTAGGAGTGGTGGTGGAGCATGTGGGTCATTTTCAAAGCCTCGAAATTGTGCAGTGGATGAGAGGCGGTTAAATGAATGTTGCTGTGTTGGGGTGTTTGTGGTGGATGTTGGTGAAGATTGAGAATTTAGGAATGAAGTTTGTGCAGGATTTCAATTATTTGTGTAGTCATGAGGGTGGGAGTGGGTGTGATGGGAAGAATGATGAAAGTGTGTGTTATTTTGATGTGCTGGTGTGTTTTGTTTTTGTGGATTAGTGAGAGGAGATATTGATGTAGTGGTTTTCTGTGAAGGATTTGTATGTGAGTTACGAATGGTGAGTGGTATTTGAATAGTACAGGGGTGATATGTTTTGGAGAAGAGTGTGTGTGGTGTGTAAGAGAGGATGGACAAGAATTATGAGTGTTTGTGTTAGATTTGATCACTGGAAGAGGTAATATGTGTTGTGGAGCGGAGTGTCAGAATTGTATGGTTGTGTGTAATTGGTAAAAAGAGGAGGAGGGTGTTAGTGAATGGTATGATGGAACGCTGAGTATAGGTTTCGTCATGATAAAAAGGGGTCTGTTAGGAGGAAGTAGAGGATAGAGCTGGTGTTTTGTATGAATGGGGAGTCTGTATCTGGTTGCAATAAAATTATGTATAATGTGGCTTTGTGTGGTGTTGGTGACGTGTGGAAGTGTTAGTGGTATAGGATAGAGTTGTGTTTTGTATGTGTTGTGGTAGAATTGTGTATAGGTGTGGTTTGTAGTGTTTGTAAGTGGTGGCTGAGACACTGAAATCTGCATGAGGTTTGTTGCTGGTGTATGAGTAGAACTCCTTTGCTGATATTGTGTTTGGATGTTGGTAGATATTAAGCTAGTGATTGAAATATTGGGCAGCATCTCTGGCCCTAGACCGGACCCGGCCTGAACAGGCTCAAACAGGCAGTCGCCCGTGTCCTCTCCTCCCTCAGCCTTGACACCAAAGCTGAGAGAGCCAAAACCTTATGCCTAATTAGCCCTATTGGCCAATGGAACCCAAGCCTTAACCCTAACCAATCAGAATGCTAACCCTAAACCCTAGAGCCAATGGGATACCTGGCCCTATTAACCAATCACAGCCATATCCCTAACAGCCAATCAAAACCTAAGTCCAATAGGAACCCTAGCCCTACTAACCAATCAGAACCCTAGTCCTGATGGCCAATCAGGACTGTAACCTTAAACGCTTATTCCAGTGGAAAACCCTAGCCCTAGTAGCCAATCAGAACCCCAGTCCTGACAGCCAATCAGAACTGTAACCCTAAAACCTTAGTCCAGTGGAAAACTCTATCCCTAGTAGAAATTCAGAGCCCTAGTCTGGACAGCCAGTCAGAACTGTGACCCTAAACCCTTCGTTCAGTGGAAACCCCTAGCCCTAGAGGCCAAACAGAACCCGAGCCTGAACAGCCAGTCAGAACTGTAAACCTAAACTCTTAATCCAATGGAGATACTAGCCCTAGCACCCAATCACAGCAACAGATGCAACAACCAATAGAAACTTATATAAGGGGCAAGTGAGCTTAAGCTCAGGCTGCTGGGGCAGGGGAAGGGAGGTGCTCCTCTATTCATAATCTCCTTGGATACAGACAGGCACAATCCACACTTTCAAGCTACCTGAGTCTACTTTTTAGGTAAGGGACAATTTTGGAACCTCAGAAGTACTGTTTTTCACACTTAAACTAATCACATTTTCAAGCCCAAAACAAGTGCTGCATACACTTTCCATACACAGTTTAAACCGCAGAGCAGATTAAACAGTCTTCTAAACACACTTTCTTATTAGCGCACTCATTTAATTAGCTTGTCATTTTGAAGGAAATACCAATTGCTGACAACAAACATTATAATAATAGGGCTCACTTATCGTCTAAGTACGAAAGTCACTCTTTAGTATGTTTATCACTTTTTAATGGAGATCAACAGCAGCACAAAAAAAGAGCAAATAACATTATTTCCCAAAGTAGAATAGAAATTCATGGGGCAAATTGCACCAACAAATAAAAAATAGGTATGTGACACTACTGTTACTACTACACTGAAGGGGTTCACTCATGCAGCCAGTAACATTAAAACTTCAACAGTGGTCCTGCATTCAGGCTGTCAGATCTCCCCATGGAAGGTCGCTAGTTCTTTTGTCTAAAGAAAGTAAGCATTACAATGATATGTTGGCAGGATGAGCTGGAGTCCCCAAATGCAGTGCAAGTTTGGGGGGGGTCAGATTGATGACTTGCATCAGTCAGCACAGGAGTAATGTACAAATTGCATCAATATATTTTGTCTGACCACTGTAGGTACCCAGTGATTTCTGCCTCATTTCTGAAGCATCTTTTTTGCTGTTTACTGGTGATCACAATAGCTTTTAAATTAATGCCACACTGTCAAGCCTTGAGTAACAAAGATTCTACACCAGGAACACAAGAAGAAATAAGATACTTACCTGTAACTTTAGTTCTCCAGTAATAGAAGCTATCATATATTCACATGCTTGAATACTTACCCGTCGTTGAGATGGGAGTCCCCGGTGGAATGTACAACCTAGGCCTGAAAATGTACATATACAATACATGGCCTAGGCCTCAATTGAATAACCTATCACAGTCATTTTGTCAAATAGACCCAAACTCAAACTTGAACCAATCAGATTGCATCACCCCATAGAACCTCCTGTGAGGAGCTGCTTTCCCTCAGATTTTCAGAGCATAAGTGCTGTAACAATGAAGAACACTGAGAAAAGAGAGAAGGTGATCTCACCCGGGGAGGTGGGTGGGTCACACATGAATCTATGAATGCTTCCAATATTGCAGAACTAAAGTTACAGGTAAGTAACTTATTTCTAACTCCAGAATTGGAACTTTCATAGATTCACATGTTTGAATAAGACTAGCAAGCAGTAACCAGCACATTTTCTGTATTAAAAAAACACTGTTTACCATATAATAAAAATACCATCTGCATTAGAACAAGTAAATACAAAGCAATAAAAGCTAACATACCCAAACATAAATCTATATGCATAAGAGGTACATTAGCATTGAACAGAAAATGTGATATTATAGTAGGAGTGGATGGTGGGAAAAGAAGCAGCTCACCTTATCCGAACAAATGCCTAAGGACTGCTTGACCCACCGCTGCACCTCGAAACGTCTCAGCATCCAAACAGTAATGCTTCCTGAAGGCGTGTGTCATTCTCCACGTCACTGCTCGGCAGATGTCCGGCAAGGACACACCAGAGAAGAGCGCACAGGATGTAGAGAAAGCCCTAGTGGAATGCGCACGTACTCTGGCGTCCAGGGGTCGACCAGCCCTTTGATGGCAAAAGGCTATTGCGCTTGAAATCCATCTAGAAATAGTCTGTTTATTGACAGAATGCCCTCTTCTGGGTGCACTAAATGCAACAAAGAGTTGATTTGATTTCCGGATTGAAGACGTTCGCTGCAGATCGAACTTAAGGCATCTGTTGACATCGAGAGAATGAAGCGATCTTTCTGCTCCCGTCTGAGGCAGTGGAAAGAAAGCCTTCAGCACCACTGGCTCATTAATATGAAAGTCTGATGGAACCTTGGGGGTAAATTTAGGATTTGCTCGCAGGATGACCTTATCGCCAGCAAATTTCAGAAAGGGTTCTTGGATGGTAAATGCTTGAATTTCGCTAACTCGACAAGCAGATTTTAAGGCCAAGAGAAGCGCTACCTTCTAGGTGAGGTATTTGACGTCTGATTTATGAATGGGCTCAAATGGTTCCTTCATTAGCTGACCCAGGACTGTATTTAGCTGCCAAGCTGGAGGCGGTGCTCTGACTGGAGGAAAAGACCGGAACAGACCTTTCATGAATTGCCCGATGAACCTATGAGACCAGAGGGATGGCCACTTAGAAAGTCGTCTATATCTGGAGATAGCTGCCAAGTGAACTTTAATAGATGCATGGGCAAGACCAGAGCGCGCCAGATGAAGAAGATAAGGTAAAACCTGCTCTGGAGCAGATGTAAGCAGGTGAATGCCATTAGAAATACACCATAAGCAGAATTGGTTCCATTTAATTTGTATGTTTTACTAGTGCTATCAGCACGTGCTTTAGCAAGAACAGTCTTGCAGTCGCTACGAATATTTAAATGGCCAAATTAATTGAATTCAGGGGCATGCACATAATCTGAGAGACTTGGGCTCCGGATGCCTCACTTTAGCAATTAGGAGTATCTGACATGGCTCCGACTTGATCTTGCTGATGACCCGCGAAAGTAGAGGTATTGGAGGAAAAGCGTAAGCATAAACCTCTGACCATGCTATCGAAAGGGCATTTCTCCACGACCCTGGTAGGTGATGCCAGCTTTCATAAAACTGGCATTTCGCATTCTGGGACGTCGCAAACAGGTCCAGATTTGGTTGTCCACATCTGAGGAATATTGCGTCCAGCGTCCACTGATTCAACTTCCATTCATGGGAAGATGTGCTGAGCCTGCTTAGCGAGTCTGCTGTGGTGTTACTCACTCCTGGAAGCTGTCCTACTCTTATGTACACTGAGTGTTGAATGCACCAGGTCCAAATGGCCTAAACTTCCCTGGACAGCAGACGAGACTGAGTACCTCCTTGCTTGCTGACGTAGTGCATGGTGGTCGTATTGTCCGTTCAGACCAGGACCGATGAGCCTCGGATTCGTGGCAGGAAAGCCTGCAGTGCAGGTACACAGCCCTGAGCTCAAGGAGGTTTATGTGAAGAACAGCATGAGAAGGGCGCCACCTGCCTCTCACTTGGAGGTCTTGTAGACATGCACCCCATCCGACCATTGAAGCATCCGTTGATATGGTAAACGGAGGGACTTGAGCTAAGAATCCTAAGCCCCTGGAGATGTTTGCCGGTGTTGTCCACCAATAGAGGGAATCGAAGTTCCTGTTATCTGTATGATGTCCCCGAAGGAAACTTGCATCTGTTTGCATTGTTTGTCGAGCTCCTCTTGTAGGGGGGCGCATCCGAAGGCAACAGTGGGGAATTAGATTGATACAGGAGGACATCATCCCCAGTAATGACTTGAACTTTCGAACTGAAAGAGACTTTCTTTTCTGAACTGCGCCTGCTAGATTGATGAGTTTGAGTTGTCTTTCCTCCTCTGGGAACACCTTTGTTTGAGTTGTGTCCAGTATAGCACCCAGGAAAACTATTCTTCTGGTAGGCTGAAGATGGGACTTCTCTCAATTGAGAGTGAGACATAACTGTTTGAACAAGCGTAAGGTCATCTTGAGAGAGTAACGTAGAGACTGGATGTTGGAAGTCTTCAGTAACCAGTCGTCCAGCTATGGGAATATTTGGAGTCTGTAGCACCTTAGATACGCTGCAACAGGGGTAAGGCACTTTGGAAAAAATCCGGGGACCGGATTTGAGTCCAAAAGGTAGCACTTTGAATTGAAAGTGCCGGCCGGCTACCATAAATATTAAGAATTTCCTGTGCTTCTGGTGAATGGGTATGTGGAAGTAGGCATCCTGCAGGTCTAGAGAAGCCATAAAATCTCCTCTTTTGAGAAGCTGCAAAACATCCTTCAATGTTACTATGCGAAAGGACTGCGTCTTCAAGTATTTGTTGAGCTCCCTCAGATCCAGGATGGGTCTCCACAGGTGCGATTGCTTCCTGATTAGGAAGAAGCGGGAATAAAAGCCTCTTCCTTTTTGAGAATAAGGTACAGCCTCTATTGCTCCTTTGGATAACATGACATCTATTTCCAGGAGTATAAGATGTAAATGCTGTTGATGTACCCGGGAAGGCTGAGTCTCGGGGGGCATGCAAGTGAACTCTAGCAGATGACCATAAGTTATTATGTCCAGAACCCACATATCATTTGTAATCTGACGCCAACGTTGTAGGCGATGTCTCAAGGAAGGTGAGGCAGCCGGCCCTAGGAGGTTGTCATTGCCTGTGGGAGGTGCCTTTGGGTTGTCTCCCTGACTTTTCATCTGGGAGGAGGTTTGCTGTTTGCCGCCACTGGAGGCTGTGTCTGATGATACTGGGGTCTGGAAGATTAGAAGATTAGAAATGTGAGGGATAAGCTGGGTACCTGAATGACTGGTAACCACCCCGAAAAGGAGACTGTCCCCTACCCCTGGCTCCTTGAAAGGGCGTGCGTTTATACTGCAGTAAAGACCTGGCAGTATCAGTGTCTGCTTTGATTGCTTGGAGAGCGTCATCCACATGCTTACCAAAAAGGTCTTGTCCATCAAAAGGTAGATCAAGAATCTTGGTTTGGACAGCCGGTCGAAAATTTGTGGCTTTAAGCAACCCTTGGCGCCTTAAGACAGCTGATCCAGCCAGGAGCCGAAACCCCATGGCGGCAATGTTTAAAGCACAATCAATAACCTCTGCAGATGTGCGCTGATCTTCAATGAGAATCTTCCTCGCTTCAGTCTTGCTAGAATCGTGAAGATCATCTACGGAGTGAGAAATGTCCGACCATAGCTGCCTATCATATCTTCCCAGGAGCGCCAGGGAGTTTGCAGCGCGGACCACAATGGCAGACATGGAAGAAAATATTTTTCCATTGTTGTCAAGGCGCCTACCATCCTTGTCTGGGGTTGCAGATAGAGGTGCCAAAGGGTTTCTAGAGCACCGCTGGGCAGCCTGAGAAACCACTGAGGCCGGTTTCGAATGTCCCACCAGGCAAGCAGGGGCGTCATCTGTCGCTTTATATTTCTTATCTAACTTTGGCAATACAACTGGCACCGTAGCAGGGTTACGCATCATTTTAAATCCCTGATTCCACACGTGGTGTTTAACAGGGATTGCTCTGACCACCTTCCTATGCGGTTCTTTAAAGTTGTATAAGAAGCAATCCTGTTGTGTGGATGTCACTTGCAGCCACCTTCTCTAATAAATTATGAAAAGAACCAATATCCTCTGGAGGGAACTCAACAGAAGTTGGCTCCGGTGAAGGGGGTGCTGGGAGTACAAAGTCATCCCTCTCATCCTGCTCTGAAAGTACTTCCCCTTCTTCAGCCACTTCGTCTGATTAAGCCTGGGCTTGTGGACCCAGGCTTCAAGAAGGAATCTGTGGAGGGAGTAGCAGGGAGAACTGGTAGAGGTACCGGAGTAGATGGTGCCGTAACCACTGGAATAGGATCTGTTGCAGACTGTGGATGGAAGCACTCCCTATAATCCGACAGCATGGCCTGGAGGTCAGAAACCAGACCAGAAGGTAAGCACACCATTCCCTGTTGTTGCTGCTGTGGGACTGGATCATAGTATTGTTAATCATAATAGGAGTCGTCATCAGAGTACTCCTGACATTTTACATGTAACTGAGACGGACTCCTGGCTACTCCAAATACTGCGTCCTCTTCTGATTCATCATCATCATATTCGCCATCCAAAAAGCGAGATGGCAAAAGTCTTGACACCTTACTTGGTGATGTGACAGATGGTGTTAGATGAGTCTTTGAAAGTCTCTTTAGAGGAGTATGCTCTGCAGAGTGGTACAGAGGTAACGACGATGGTCTTCGCCACTTTGCTGGAATCATTTTGACTGTCAACGACAAAAAACCTGGTGGCGTCAACGGTCGTATCAACGATATCGTAGTCACTGGAAACATCAGCGACAACGTAATCGGCGACAAGAGTACAGTTGACGCGAGTGTCATAGACGGAGGTGTCGTCAGAAGCGTCATAAACTGAGGCATCATCAACAGAGGCACCGCTAACGGAAGCATCAACGTGATATCAATCATCGGCGGGAGGGTCGTCGACGAGTATGGCGTTGACAAAATGGCCCGTCTCGTCGATGAGGATGATAGTGTAGTCGGCGAGGATTTGGCGGCCGCTGCCATCGACACTGATAGAGTGACTATTACAGGCATCACTGAGAAACAGTCGTCAACGAGAGTACCGTCGACAATGGCGCCGTCGACGGTGCAGAACTTGGTTTCTTGAACTTGTGTAGAACCTTCAAAGATGGAGTAGCCGGTTCAGAAACAGTCTTTTTGGAGGATTTTCCGAGGTATTCTGAACCCTTGTGAATGCCTGTCCTCTTTTTCTGTGGCGAGCTGTGACTTTTTGATAAGGTCCCAGCTGATTTCTGTGCATTTTCTTGGGTGGTTCTTGAACATCTGCGCCTTCCTTCTTTCTTTTCTAAGATGTTTTAGGAGCAGAGATAGAGGAAGAGGCACTATCCTCATCAGAGGCTGAGTGGCCAGCCTTATCTTTTTGGAGCCACAAAAGCAGATGACCCTCTCTGTCCTTCAAAGTCTTTGTAGAGAATTTTCTACATACCTTGCAGTCCTTTTTTATGGCTGGGATATAAGTAGTAAATGCATTCCTCATGTGGATCATCCACATATACTCTTTTCCTCAAACAAGAGGCACAGGATCTAAAAAGGCCCTTTCTTGGTGTCTCTGACATGGCAGACAGTTTGAAGCACCAGAGAAGAAAAGAAATGTCCAAAATCCAGGTAGTAGTTTTCTGAGAGAAAGATTTTGAGCAGAGCTCAAAGGAGACTCCTCAGCACGACGTGCGCTGGAAAATCTGAGGGAAGGCAGCTCTTTACAGGAGGTTCTATGGGGTGAGGCAATCTGATTGGTTCAAGTTTGAGTATGGGTCTATTTGACAAAATGACTGTGATTGGTTATTCAATTGACCCCTAGGCCATGTATTGTATAAGTACATTTTCAGGCCTAGGTTGCATATTCCACTGGGGATTCCCATCTCAATGACAGGGAAGTATTCAAGCATGTGAATCTATGAAAGTTCCAATACCGCAGTAATTGAACGTTATATAGTATTCATATAAATTCCCAAGAAAACACTATAGTGCATGGGTTCACTAAGCAAATCTGATGAATCGGTTATGCCTTTGTTCCAGGCTTTCCAGGTTTTACGACTGGATAAAGGCAAGCCTAAGAGGCCGCAAGGATGATGTCAGTTGACATTTCACGAAAAGAACTACGAAATCATGCTCTTTAAATTACGGAGAGAGTACCTACTGTGTTTAAATAGACATCAATAGAATGCAACCTATCAGAGAGTTAGATGCTCAGGCATAATTCCCTGCCCTTACAGCTCTGCATCTCCATGCACACTGGCTTTGCTTCAGCAGAATAAGCCTGCACCTTTAGGATTGGGCATCTTAACAATTATTTGGAAGCAGTTGGAACACTGAGAGAGAAGACTTTCCCCAAGACTTGGTGTTAGCAAGTCCTAGAGAGAGCTGGCAAATATCCCTTCCAACAGCAACATATTTAATCAAAGAGAGAAAACAGTTCAGCATCATCACAGGCTAAATACAAAACCACCACTACCCTAGACACCAAAACTGTGTACAATCAGATACACAAACTGCCAGCACAAAGAGCATGCAGCTCATTAGTTGTTCTAGACTCCATATCAAGCTAGCTTGGATTTTATTTTTTCAACTTTATTTATTGACATTTTATCAGTTGGTGTTACATACATATCATCTTCACAGGATTAACATTCTTGGTCGCAGAGCACTGCCAGGATGAGATATCTGCACCGAAGGGGTACCATGCATATTAAAAGCTTACAATGGAACTTAACGTTGGTGCTAGCTCCATACCCCACAAATTTGTTCCTGTGTCCCATGTCTTTGACACCTCCTGTGAGACCCGATCCCTAGCATCCTGCGCGCTGCAACCACTATATTAGTATGTCCATTACTCTAAAATACCTAAAACATTGAACAATGCGCTAGTTGGGCAAGCTAACTCAGGTGTGGGGCTCAGGGCATGGGAGGGGTACTGTCCAGCTGGGTGCGCTACATGCCTTATCTAGTTGCTGTCCCACCTCGCCGCCTCCCTGCCAACCACCCATCATGCTACCTTATCCGATGGCACAGCTTATTGCGCTCCAGGTTGATAGTGCCTCAACTCCTCAGAGCTATGCTCTCACTCATTCTCCATTCAGAGGTTCACCCCCAGTTCCCTCCGCCTGTCGCTGTGGTGGTTCCCATCCCTTGTACCAGAGACCATGCTCGCTATATTCTCACTCCCCACCTGATTCTTCAAGCTAGTCCCTTGGTCTCGTATCTGCTCTTCCCATGCGCCAGTATCTCCATCCAAAGCAAAGCAATAGTGCGCTAGAGAATCCCACGTGCATCCTCTTGCCTCAGCGCCTGTAACTCAGCCCACGCCCGCGCCCATGCTGTCAAGTCGCGTCTCCAGTCCCTTATCTGAGGGCTCCTAGGCGACTTCCAATAAATGGCAATGCAGCGCTTAAAGAGCGCCAGTGCCAGGTCCAGAAATCTACTGCCAACCTTCTTGGAGGCTGGCCTCGAGCTCAGACCAAGTAAACAGAAAGAGGGGTCCAGTTCCATACCTACATCCAGCATACCTCCCAAGTCATCCAGTACCTCCCGCCAACACCTCCGAATTTCAGGGCAGTGCCATACCATATGGTCCAAATCAGAATCCAACGTGCCACATTTGGGACACGCCCTAGGGTCGCCCCCATATATTACCCAAATCCTATGTGGGGTGAGATACGTTCTATTAACGTAATTATGTTGTATATATCTGAGTCAGGTGTTCCGTGAAACTCGTTGCGGGAATGCTAGAACCCTCCGCCATTCCATGTCTGTCAGGTCTCTGCCCAGTGTTCCTTCCCACTTCACCCTAAGAGTCTGGAGAGATTCCAATGTGCACTCGAGCTGGGCTTTGTAAAGCTTAGTTACAAGGTGAGCCTTTCGGCCCATTGTTAGTAAGAGGTGAAGGATCCCGTGGGCTTCTGGCTCCGCCTTTACTGTACCCCAGAGTTCATGTACATAAAAGGTCAGGGTTTGATATTGTTGAAATTGCCCTCTCGGAACGCCCCTCTCCTCCGTCATGTTTACGAAGGTTCGCATCACCCCATTGTGGAAGAAGTCACCCAGCGATTCTACCCCAGCCCGACCCAGGCCCCAATTTGGGATCCCAGCACCGGCTGATCTGCGGTTCCCCAGGGCATCGCCGCCAGTGGTATCGCCGGGGAGTATGCCACCGTTGTTCCTGTACGATGCAAACATTTCTTCCAGCAGGAGAAAGCCACCGACAGCAAGACATTTTTCTCAGGAAGCACTATCCGATGACTTTGTCACTCAGCATTCGTGCAATTATTAAGTCATAACCCGTTTCGCCACTAGCAGTGACTCTGTCCAATCTACTCTTCCACTCGCAACATCTAGCAAGCAATTGGAGTTGGCACGACAAATAATAGAGCTCAAAGTCAGGGGCTCCCAATCCCCCCCTCAGTCACAGGGCAGCAGAGGATGGGCAGCCCAGTTCGCCTACATCCCCCATCCCAAATGAGCTCCCAAAGCAGCGTATTCAATTCTTTAAACCAGCGCAATGGGATAATTATTGGAAGATTGGTGAAATAGTACAGGAGGCGGGCAGCATAATCCTTTTAGCCAGAGATATCCTGGCCATCGTGGAAAGTTTAAGGGAGCGCCAAAATCCCACGACGCCCGCAATGAGCGGAGCATCTTACCGAGGTTACCCTCCCGAAAGTCCCTTAAATCATGGAGCACCTGAATGCCCAGGTACTTAAAAGTGAGTGGGGCCCACCCAAAGTCTCCGGTGCAAGCAAGGGGCTGTGGCACTCCCGCCATCCACAGGAAGACATATGTCTTACTTCTGTTCAGCTGAAGGCCAGATTGGCCTCCAAATTCCTCTAGAAGCGCAAACGCCCAAGGCAGGCCAGTCACCCCTTCCCGCAGATATATGAGTATATCGTCTGCATAGAGAGAAATGTTATGTTCCGTTAGGCCCCACTTCACTCCCCTACCCTCTCATTCCATGCAAAACCATGCTGCCAGTGGTTCAATGGCAAGGGCAAACAGCAGTGGGGACGGCGGGCAGCCCTGCCTAGTACCTCTATATATGGGATAAGCTGCTGAGACCATCCGGCCCGTCTTCACCCTCGCAACCGGTCTACAGTACAGTAGGTCGACCCACGGCACCCAGCCCTCACCTAGACCCATCTGAAGCATCACAGCTCTCAGGTAATCCCACCGTACCGAGTCGAATGCCTTCTCAAAATCTACTGATAATAACACTGCCCCCATCAGTCTGTCTTCCTTCAGCATGTGCAGCAGCGAGAACAAACGCCTAAGGTTGAGGGATGTATTGCGTGTCGGTATGAACCCATTTTGGTTGTCGTGTATAAACTAGAAATATGCTGAAGTTGCCGATTGGCCAGAATCTTACTAAGTATTTTAAAGTTGCAGTTCAGCATTGAGAGTGGCAGGAAGTCTGTTACCGACGCCTCCCTGGACTCCGATTCGGACAGAGAGATCACCAATGCCTCCCCTCATGGATTCAGGCAGAACACCCCTCTGGAGTGCATCCGCATATAATTCAACCAACATGGGAGCCAAAATGCTCATATACTTCTTATAAAACTCCATGGGGAGGCCATCTGTGCCGGGCGTCTTGCCTGCTGACAACTGTGAGATGGCGTCCTTGACTTCTTCTAACGTTACTGGCCCGCCCAGTGGGTCCCTATCTTCTAATGCCAGTGTTCTTAGCGGCAATGAATACAAACGGTTACCCATCGTTTCCGGTAAGCCCATTTCAGGCTGCGTATAAAGGGAGGTATAGTAAGTCATAAAGGTGCTATTTATGTCAGCTGGGCTATGTACCCAATCCCCCCCCCCTTACAACACCCCCCCTTGGGTCTCACTAACTGTAGGAAGTTGGCTCTGTATATACTATCTCAAAGTTAGAGGTAGTGTGCACAGAGTCCAAGGGTTCCCCTTAGAGGTAAGATAGTGGCAAAATTAGATAATTCTAATGCTCTATTTTGTGGTAGTGTGGTCGAGCAGTAGGCTTATCAGAGGGTAGTGTTAAGCATTTGTTGTACACACACAGGCAATAAATGATGAACACACACTCAAAGACTTAACTTCCAGGCCAATAGTTTTTATATAGAAAAATATATTTTCTTAATTTATTTTTAGAACCACAAGTTCAAGATTTGAAGTAAATACATAAAATGCATGGTACTCCACTCAGGTAAGTTAGTAACTTTGAATTAGAGCAATAACATATACAGTTTTTGTTAAAATGGCAATAAGCTATTTTAAAAGCGGACACTGAAAAAATCAACAGTTCCTGGGGGAGGTAAGTAATGGTTATATTGTCAGGTAAGTAAAGCACTTACAAGTCTCAGTTCCTGGGCATAGGCAGCCCGCCGTTGGGGGTTCAAGGCAACCCCAAAGTTACCACACCAGCAGCTCAGGGCCGGTCAGGTGCCCAAAGCACATAGGTGCCTATGGAGAACAGGGGTGCTCCGGTTCCAGTCTGCCAGCAGGTAGGTACCTGCGTCCTCGGGAGTGCAGACCAGGGGGGTTTTGTAGAGCACTGGCGGGGACACAAGTACGCACACAAGACACACCCTCAGCGGCACAGGGGCGGCCAGGTGCAGTGTGCAAAGCAGGCATCGGGTTTTGTATAGGAAACTGTGGAGGGACCCGGGGGTCTCTCTAGCGGTGCAGGCGTGGCACTGGGGGGCTTCTTGGGCAAGCCACCATCTGGACTAGGCAGAGGGTCACCTGGTGGTCACTCCTGCACTGAGGTATGGTTCCTTCTGGTCCTGGGGGCTGCAGGTGCAGTGCTTGGTCCAGGCGTCGGGTCCTTTGTTACAGGCAGTCACGGTCAGGGGGAGCCTCTGGATTCTCTCTGCATGCGTCGCTGTTGAGGTCCAGGGGAGTCGTCTCAGGCTACTCACGAGGTCGCAGTTGCCTGGAGTCACCCCTGTGGTGTTGGTTCTCTGGAGCTCGATCCAGGGGCATCGGGTGCAGAGGGTGAAGTCTCACGCTTCTGAATCTGTGTACAGGAATCTGATTTTCTGGGTTCTGGGGTGCCCCTAAATAATACATTTAGGGGTGTGTTTAGGTCTGTGAGGGCAGTAGCCAATGGCTACTGTCCTGGAGGGTGGCTACACCCTCTTTGTGCCTCCTCTCTGAGGGGGGGACAGCCCTAATCCTATTGAGGGAATCCTCCAAAACTAAGATGGAGGATTTCTAAAGGCAGGGGTCATCTCAGCTCAGGGCACCTTAGGGGCTATCTTGACTGGTGGTTGACTCCTCCTTGTTTTTCTAATGATCTCCTCCAGCCTTGCCGCCAAAAGTGGCGGCAGTGGCCGGAGGGGCGGGCATCTCCACTAGCTGGGATGCCCTGTGGCACTGTAACAAGGGGTGAGAAGCCCCTCCACCCAGTACAGGCTTTGTTCCTGGCCACAGAGTGACAAAGGCACTCTCCCCATGTGGCCAGCAACTCGTCTGGTTGTTAAGGGGGCATCTCTAAGATGCCCTCTGGGTGCATTTCACAATAAATTCCACACTGGCATCAGTGTGCATTTACCGTGCTGAGAAGTTTGATACCAAACTTCCCAGATTTCAGTGTAGCCATTATGGAACTATGGAGTTTGTGTTTGACGAACACCCAGACCATATACTCTTATGGCTACCCTTACACTGTCTAAGGTTTTGCTTAGACGCTGTAGGGGCATAGTGCTCATGCCCTCACCTGTGGTATAGTGCACCCTGCCTTAGGGCTGTAAGGCCTGCTAGAGGGGTGACTTACCTATGCTGCAGTGTGAGGTTGGCATGGCACTTTGAGGGGAGTGCCATGTCGACTTAGTCATTTTCTCCCCACCAGCACACACAAGCTGTGAGGCAGTTTGCATGTGCTGAGTGAGGGGTCCCTAGGGTGGCATAAGACATGCTGCAGCCCTTAGACACCTTCCCTGGCATCAGGTCCCTTGGTACCAGGGGCACCATTTTCAAGGGACGTATCTGAGTGCCAAGGCTGTGCCAATTGTGGAAGCAAGGGTATGGTTTTAGGGAGAGAACACTGGTAGTGGGGGGGGGGGCTGGTTAGCAGGGTCCCAGCACACTTTCAATCATAACTTGGCATCAGCAAAAGGCAAAAAGTCAGGGGGTAACCATGCCAAGGAGGCATTTCCTTACACAACCCACCCCCCAAACGAAAGAGGATGAGACTAACCTTTCCCAAGAGAGTCTTCATTGTCTAAGTGGAAGAACCTGGAAAGGCCATCAACATTGGCATGGGCAGTCCGAGGTCTGTGTTCCACTACAAAGTCCATTCCCTGTAGGGATATGGACCACCTCGACAGTTTAGGGTCCATCCTCCAACTTCTACTACCCAGACCCAATCCCCTCTACCACACCCTATCCCAAGCACACCTTCAGACCAGCATGCACACAAATCAACACACAAAAGTGGCTCAGGAAAACATATGCACCACACATCATCACTAGGCACTCACACAAGCACCATACCCATGCAAACATACTAACATCCACTTCCTCCACTGTGTCCCCCTACTCCTCTTCGTCCTCCTCCCTCCAAGTAGTGTCTCCACTCACACCTGCATGCACTCCATCATCAGCCACTACCTCCATCGCCAGCACGCCCATCACAACACACCCCTCATGAGCAGTCAACACCCCCACAACCATGCACACGTCCCATGTGTCCTCTCCCAGTGTGTCTGTGAGCCCTCCTCCCAAAGTACACAAACGCAGGCACACACCTACTCAACAGCCATCCACCTCACAACAGCATCCAGCCCATGCACCTTCACCCAAACTCAGCACACGTACACCTCCTACAACCACTACCTCTTCCTCCACTCCCAAACCCCCTCCATCAGTGTGTCTAAAAAACTTTTCCTGGCTAACATTGACCTCTTCCCTAAGCCTCCCCCACAGTCCTTCCCCTAGGGCCAGGGTGTCAAGATCCCAGGCCAGCACCTCAGCCACCAACTCGGCGTCCGCTGTGGTACCTGCAAGTCCCAGGGAATCAAAGGGGGCACCCGTCAGGCTGGCAGTGTGCCACCGAACAATGCAAAGTACCAACCGATTCCTCCACCTGCCAAGGTGAAGGAGGGGCCAGCATGCAACACGGACAAGACGCACGACCCACCCAGCAAGTTCTCATCCAAAAAACAAGAGGATAGTGCCAAGGGCCCAGCAGCATCTGCCAAGGTGGGGAAGGGAAAAAAAAAAAGGCAAGGCACTTCAGCCTCCAGGTGAGGGACTGGTGATCACCATTAGTCCTGACAGCCCAGCACCCTGTACAGCGGAAAGCACCGCCGCAAGCACTGCCACCTGTACCGCCATCTGCACCGCACCTTGCATTGCCACTGCCACAACAACAGTCAGCAGCAACATCCCCAGTGGGCAGCCATCCGAGGCTGCTGGAGACGGCCTGGTGTCTCCCTCCACTACTACCAGCACCTGCACCATGGGAAGCACCGGCAGCATCTCAGCCGCAGACACCGCCACAGACACCGCCGCAGACACCGCCGCAGGCACCGCCACCTGCACCGCCATATGCACAGCCACATGCCCAGCCACATGCCCAGCCGGTGCCACCACACCGGACATCAGCAGCATCCCTAGTGGGCAGCCGTCCAAGGCTGCAGGAGACGACCTGAACCCTGCACCCACCACTTGAAGCACCACCACCCGCACTGGCCCTACCAGCAGTTTGCAGCCTAAGTCGCCGCAGGATGGAGTCTGTCTCTGTCTCCATGGAGTATCATGCTACCTGTTCCCTGCACATCTCGTGCCTCAGACAACCAGGTGAGGGAATGTGAACTGCCACACCATTACTGGGACAAGGCCCCCTCCAGAACCAGTGGAGATATGCATCAACTCCCCCTATCCTTGGCAGGGTGAAGCAGACTGGGCACAAGGCCCCCTCCAGAACCAGTGGAGAAATGCATCTACTCCCCCTGTTCTTGGCAGGATGAAGCAGACTGGGCACAAGACCCCCTCCAGAACCAGTGGAACATGTCACCCACTTGAGAGACTGTGGCTTTGCACTCCCCAGGACCAAGCAGTGGGCAAACCACCCACTTGAGAGACTGTGGCTTTGCACTCCCCAGGATCAAGCAGTGGGCAAACCACCCACTTGAGAGACTTGAGATACTGTGGCTTTGCACTCCCCAGGACCAAGCAGTGGGCAACCCACCCACTTGAGAGACTTGAGAGACTCTGGCATTGCACTTCCCAGGACCAAGCAGTGGGCAAACCACCCACTTGAGAGACTTGAGACTCTGGCTTTGCACTCCCCAGGGCCAAGCAGTGGGCAGCCCACCCACTTGAGAGACTTGAGAGACTGTGGCTTTGCACTCCCCAGGACCAAGCAGTAGGCAAACCACCCACTTGAGAGACCTGAGACTTTGGCTTTGCACTCCCCAGGACCAAGCAGTGGGCAAACCACCCACTTGAGAGACTGTGGCTTTGCACTCCCCAGGACTTTGCTGTGGGCATATTGCCCCCTCGAGGAGCAGTGGTGTAGTACCATCTTCCGGCTGAGGTGACCCCCTCCTCTCCCTCCCCCTGAGGTGCCTGTGTGTTTTCGACCTGATTCCCCTGCAGTGTTTTCTCTGTTTTGAGGCAGGAGTCAAGTGTGGGCTTCGCCCATGTTTTTTTTGGCCCACTGGTCCACGGACATTTGCAAAGGACAGTGTATGGCCCTCTGTACATATTGTAAATATTTGTATATACTTTTGTTTACCATCGTTAACTTTATCTGCATTTTCTAAATATCACTGATTTAACTCAATTCCTTTTGTCCTTGCATTCTTTCAGGGGGTTACGGGGTGTAAATGTAATATTCCTGCATGTGTTTGTGTGCATGGTGTTGTGGGTGAGGGTGGGGGTGTTACATGTGTGTGTCACTCTATTTTTCACCCCTCCTCCCCTGTGTGCTAGGTGCAGTACTCACTGTGGTCGTCGCCGCCGCCTTCTTTGATATTCCTGGTGTATTAGCAGATACACCAGCATCGGCAGGACCTGTAGTTCGGGCTCCATGGCATCCTGGTTCTTCGTTGAGTGTCGAAAGGTGGGTCGTTCCCCGTCAGTGTAGTGTTTCCGCCGTGCTTTTGATGTCATCGGGACCGCCCAGGAAAAGCTGTCAGATTGGTGCCTTTTAATAGCGTGGGCGGTATATTGTCTTCCGCCTGTCTGTTGGCGGTGATTGCTGTGGTGTTTGTTGCTACCACCATGGCGGTCGGTGTGTTAAAGTGGCTGTCTTATGTTGGCGGTTTCCGCCGTGGTCGTGATCCCATTTTTGTTTACCGCCGCCTGTTGGTGCCATTACCGCCGCTTTATCACCGACCGCCAGGGTTGTAATGAGGGCCAAAGCTTGTTTCAGGGTGTCAGAGGCCTTTTGACAGTCCACGGTCCAGTTCACTTTCTTGGAGGTAAGTTCTGTGATGGGTGTCACTACTGATCCATAACCCTTCACAAACCTCTTATAGTACCCAGTCAAGCCAAGGAATGCCCTGACTTGAGTCTGGGTTTTTGGAGCTACCCAGTCCAGAATAGTCTGAATCTTGGGTTGTTGGAGTGGTTGAACTTGGCCTCCACCTACAAGGTGTCCCAGGTAAACCACAGTACCCTGCCCTATCTGATGTTTAGATGCCTTGATAGAGAGGCATGCTGCTTGCAGGGCCTGCAAAACCTTTTTCAGGTGGACCAGGTGATCCTGCCAGTTGGAGCTAAAGACAACAATATCATCAAGATAATCTGTACTAAAGGACTCCAAGCAAGCAAGGACTTGACTCACTAACCTTCGGAAGGTGGCAGGGGCATTCTTTAAGCCAAAGGGCCTCACAGTAAACTGGTAGTGCCCATCAGGTGTAGAGAATGCTGTTTCTCTGTTGCTCCAGGTGCCATTTTTATTTGCCAGTACCCTGCTGTTAAGTCAAAGGTACTTAAGTATTTGGCAGCACCTAATTTATACATGAGCTCATCTTCCCTTGGAATGAGGTGAGCATCTGTCTTGGTGACAGAGTTAAGCCCTCTGTAGTTCACACAAAACCTCATCTCTCTCTTGCCATCTTGGCAACCAAGACCTCTGGGCTAGCCCAGGGACTGTCAGAGTGCTCAATCACTCCCAACTCCAGCATCTTGTGGACTTACACTTTGATGCTTTCCTTAACTTGGTCAGACTGTCTAAATATTTTGTTTTTGACAGGCATGCTGTCTCCTGTGTCCACATCATGGGTACATGGGAACACAGGTGTGTCTGACCACGGGCTAAAGAAAAGAGCTCAGAAAACTGTTGGAGGACTTGCCTGCAGTCAGCCTGCCGTTGGCCAGAGAGGGTGTCTGAATAGATCACTCCATCTACTGAGCCATCTTTAGGGTCAGTGGAGAGGAGATCAGGGAGAGGTTCACTCTCTTCTTCCTGGTTCTCATTTGTAACCATTAACATGTTTACATCTGCCCTATCATGAAAGAGTTTGAGGCGGTTCACATGGATCACTCTCTTGGGGTCCTTCTAGTGCCTAGGTCCACCAGGTAGGTGACCTGACTCTTTTTCTCAAGAACTGGGTAAGGGCCACTCCATCTGTTCTGAGGTGCCCTTGGAGCCACAGGCTTCAGAACCCAGACTTTCTGCCCTGACTGAAACTTAACCATAGTAGCCTTTTGGTCATACCACATCTTCTGGAGCTGTTGGCTGGCCTCAAGGTTTTTGCTTGCCTTTTCCATGTACTCTGCCATCCTGGAACGTATGACTAGTACATAGTCCACCACATCTTGTTTAGGCTCATGGAGAGGTCTCTCCCAGCCTTCTTTTACAAAAGCTAGTGGACCCCGAACAGGATGGCGAAACAGAAGGTCAAAGGGGGAAAACCCTACTCCCTTTTGAGGCACCTCTCTGTAGGCGAAAAGCAGGCATGGCAAGAGGACATCCCATCTCCTTTTGAGTTTTTCAGGGAGCCCCATGATCATGCCCTTCAATGTCTTGTTAAATCTCTCAACAAGACCATTGGTTTGTGGATGGTATGGTGTGGTGAATTTATAAGACACCCCACACTCATTCCACATCTGTTTTAGGTAAATGGACATGTAGTTGGTACCTCTGTCAGAAACCACCTCCTTAGGAAATCCCACTCTGGTAAAAATACCAATGAGTGCTTTGGCTAATGCAGTGGCAGTAGTGGACCTAAGGGGAATTGTTTCAGGGTACCTAGTAGCATGATCCACTACTACTAGGATATACTGGTTCCCTAATGCTGTTGGAGGTTCAAGTGGACTCACTATATCCACTCCCACTCTTTCAAAGGGGACCCCCACCACTGGAAGTGGAATGAGGGGGGCCTTTGGATGGCCACCTGTCTTGCCACTGGCTTAACAGGTGACACAGGAGGTGCAAAACTCCTTTACCTTCTGGGACATATTGGGCCAATAGAAATGGTTGACTAACCTCTCCCATGTCCTGGTTTGTCCCAAATGCCCAGCAAGGGGAATGTCATGGGCTAAGGTCATAATGAACTCCCTAAACTCCTGAGGCACTACCACTCTCCTAGTGGCACCAGGTTTGGGATCTGTTGCCTCAGTGCAAAGGAGTCCATCTTCCCAATAGACCCTGGGAGTTCCACTGACATTTCCTTTTTCTTACCCACCTGCTTGCTGTCTTAGGCATTCAAGAGAGGGACATGTTTCTTGCCCCTTACACAGCTGTTCCCTTGTGGGTCCCCCTGGGCTCAAGAGCTCACCCTGGTAAGGTCCCAGCTCCATGGACTCAGTTCCATTAGAGGATGGTACGTCTTCCCGGGAAGAGAGGTTCTGTTTCTTGTGCTGTGTTGAAGCTGGTTCCCCAGTCTTATTTCCTTTTCTCTTGGAAGGTTGGGCCATTATTCCAGACTCCAACACTTCTTTTTCACCCTGAGCCCTGCACTGTGCCCTTGTTTTGACACACAACAGTTCAGGGATACCCAGCATGGCTGCATGGGTTTTGAGCTCTACCTCGGCCTATGCTGAGGACTCCAGATAATTTCCAAGATGACATTCTACTGGTATAGCAGAAGAGACTACCACCTGTTTCAGGCCAGTGACCCCTCCCCATTCTAAAGTTACCATTGCCATGGGATGGAGTTTAGTCTGATTGTCAGCATTGCTGACTGGATAGGTCTGTCCAGCCAGGTACTGTCCTGTGGAAACCAGTTTGTCTGTCACCTGTATCCCTCAGGGCTTCTACTCTAGTCCCACTGATAAAGAGCTGATTCCTGTATTTTTGCATGTTAGGCGGCCAGGCAGCAAGTGTGGCTAGGTCCACCCCACCCTCAGAGACTAATGTAGCTTCAGTGTGAACCCTGATTTCCTCTGGGCACACTGTTGATCCCACCTGGAGACTGGCTATTCCAGTGTTAACTTGAGTAGTAGTTGTGGGACTTTTCTTGGGACAGGCCTTGCCTCCAGTTTGGTGTCCATGCTGAGTATCAATGCAACACCAGGCCTTTTTGGGATCAAAGCTTTTACCCTTATACCCAAATGAGGATTGTGAAGAGGCTTTGGACCCACCATCCTGAGCAGGTTTTTGGGGCCCGTAGAAGACTCTTTACTTTTTCCTTTAGATGTCTCAACACTCTTCCCCTGGGGAGGCTTTGTGACCCCTATCTTTTGGTCACCCCCTGTGGAAGTCTTGGTCACCCTAGTCTTGACCCAATGATCTGCCTTCTTTCCCAATTCTTGTAGAGAAATCGGACCTAGGTCTACCAGATGCCGATGCAGTTTGTCATTGAAACAATTACTTAAAAGATGTTCCTTCATAAACTAGTTATACAGGCCATCATAATCATTTACACCTACACCACTGCCATTTATCCAACCATCTAGTGTTTTGACTGAGAAGTCAACAAAATCAACCCAGGTCTGGCTCGAGGATTTTTGAGCCCCCCTGAACCTAATCCTGTACTACTCAGTTGAGAATCCAAAGCCCTCAATCAGGGTAGCCTTCATGGGGTCATAGGATTCTGCATCTTTACCAGAGAGTGTGAGGAGTCTATCCCTACACTTTCCAGTGAACATTTCCCAAAGGAGAGCACCCCAGTGAGATTTGTTCACTTTTCTGGTTGCACAAGCCTTCTCAAAAGCTGTGAACCACCTGGTGATATCATCACCTACTTCATATTTTGTTACAATTCCTTTGGGGATTTTTAGGATGTCAGTATTCTCTCTGACCCTATTTATGTTGCTGCCACCATTGATGGGAGCTAAACCCATCTCTTGTCTTTCCCTCTCTATGGCTAGGAGCTGTCTCTCCAAGCCAATCTTTTGGCCATCCTGGCTGACAGGAGGTCATCTTCATTGAGGCTGCCCTCAATGCTTCCAGAGTTACTGGTCTCCCCGGTGGAAGAACCAGTTTATCTGGCTATCACTTGTGGAGTCAGGGTTTGAGGGACCCTGGTCTCCCTAATTAGGCCAGGAGGGAGGGAGTCATCCTCCTGGTCACTAATTTCTCCCTCTGTAGAATTATCTTCAGAGGGGTGGTCCTTTCAAACTCTGCCAAAAACTCCTGGAGCTTAACTTTGGTAGGGTTGGACCCAGCCTTCATATTTTTTAGCTTACAGGGTGTCCTTAACTCTGACATCACTAGATGCAGGTAAGGGGTGAGGTTCAGTTCCACCACCATCTCATCTGTGCTAGACATTATGGTGGTCATTACAACCCTGGCGGTCGGTGTTAAAGCAGCGCTAAAACTGCCAAAAATATTGGAATTACAACCGTGGCGGAAACCGCCAACAAAGACAGCCACTTTAACACTCCGACCGCCACGGCGGTACAAACAAACAGCGCAGCGGTCACTGCCAACAGACAGGCGGAGGACAATGTACCGCCCACAGTATCACAACCTACCAATCCGCCACCTTTTCCGGAGCGGATCCACCACGAACAAAAACACGGCGGAAACTGGACTTCGAAGGGAAAACGCTCACCTGTACACACCCCACAAGGAACCAGGACGCCATGAAGCCAGAGCTTCACATTTTCCCAGCCTTTATCTTCTTGCTCCTCTACCAGGAGCATGAACGCCGGCGGCGAAGACCACAGTGAATACTGCACCTACGACACAGGGGAGGGGGGAGGGAAAAAACAGGAACACACACACGCAACACCCCCACCCTCACCCACTAAAACACACACACAAGTACATGTTGATACATCACAGTTACAGCCCCCAAACCCCCCGGAAGAATGCAAAGAGAAAAGGACATTAGTGTAACCATTGTAATCTATTAAAATCCAGTACGCAAAAATATATATACACTATTAACAGATATATACACCAAGAATAGAAGTCCAGGCATTGCTCCATTTAAGTCCGTGGAACACTGGGCCCACACTGCAAGGTCGAGGCCCACACAAGGTACCCGAACATGACGGAGAGAACACTGCAGGGGCATCAAATAGAAATAAAACAGGCACCTGAGGGGGAAGGGAAAGGAGGGGCACCTCAGCCGGTTGAGTGCGCGATGCCAAATCCACGAGGGGGCCACATGCCAATTGTTCAATCCTGGGGAGTGCAAAGCCACAGTCTCTCAAGTCTCTACAGTGGGTGGTTTGCCCACTGTTCAATCCTGGGGAGTGCAAAGCCACAGTCTCTCAAGTCTCTACAGTGGGTGGTTTACCCTTTGTTCAATCCTGGGGAGTGCAAAGCCACAGTCTCTCAAGTGGATAACAGTCTCCACTGATTCTGGAGGGGGCTTGGTGCCCAGAGTGCTTCATCCTGTCAAAGACTGAGGTAGTGGATGCCTGTCTCCACTGGTTCTGGAGGGGGCTTTGTGCCCAGAGTGCTTCATCCTGCCAAGGACTGAGGTAGTGGATGTAAATCTCTGGTTCTGGAGGGGGCTTTGTGCCCAGAGTGCTTCATCCTGCCAAGGACTGAGGTAGTGGATGCCTGTCTCCACTGGTTCTGGAGGGGGCTTTGTGCCCAGAGTGCTTCATCCTGTCAAGGACTGAGGTAGTGGATGTGATACTCCACTGGTTCTGGAGGGGGCTTTGTGCCCAGAGTGCTTCATCCTGCCAAGGACTGAGGTAGTGGATGCCTGTCTCCACTGGTTCTGGAGGGAGCTTTGTGCCCAGAGTGCTTCATCCTGCCAAGGACTGAGGCAGTGGATGTGATACTTGGTAGTGGATGTGATACTCCACTGGTTCTGGAGGGGGCTTTGTGCCCAGAGTGCTTCATCTTGTCAAGGACTGAGTTAGTGAATGCAAATCTCCACTGGTTCTGGAGGGGGCTTTGTGCCCAGAGTGCTTCATCCTGCCAAGGACTGAGGTAGTGGATGTAAATCTCCACTGGTTCTGGAGGGGGCTTTGTGCCCAGAGTGCTTCATCCAGTCAAGGACTGAGGTAGTGGATGTGATACTCCACTGGTTCTGGAGGGGGCTTTGCGCCCAGAGTGCTTCATTCTGCCAAGGACTGAGGTAGTGGATGTGATACTCCACTGGCTTTGTGCCCAGAGTGCTTCATCCTGCCAAGGACTGAGGTAATGGATGCCTTTCTCCACTGGTTCTGGGGGGGCTTTGTGCCCAGTGTGCTTCATCCTGCCAAGGATAGGGTGAGTGGATGCGTGTCTCCACTGGTTCTGGAGGGGGCTTGGTGCCCAGAGTGCTTCTTCCTGCTCGTAGCGTCAGTGCTCTTAGCACTCATGGGCCAGCGGTGCTTGTGGCGGCGGTGTCCTGTTCAGCGGTCCTTTGCAGCGGTGCTTGTAGCGGCGGTGTCCTTTGCAGCAGTGCTTGTAGCGGCGGTGTCCTGTTCAGCGGTGCTTGTGGTGGTGGTGTCCTTGGCAGCGGTATCCTTTGCAGCGGTGCTTGTGGTGGAGGTGTCCTTTGCAGCGGTGCTTGTGGCGGCGTTGTCCTGTTCAGCGGTGCTTGTGGCTGTGGTGTCCTTTGCAGCAGGGCTTGTGGCGGCGGTATCCTTGGCAGCGACTCAGCTGCTGATGGTCCTGTCTGGGCCTGTGGGGCTGCTGCTGGCGGTCACCTCCTGGCCAGCGGGGCTGGTGCTGGCGGTCCTGTCTGGGCCTGCGGGGCTGTTGCTGGCGGTCCTGTCTGGGCCAGCAGGGCTGGTGCTGGCAGTCCTGTCTGGGCCAGCGGGGCTGGTGCTGGCGGTCCTGTCTGGGCCAGCGGGCTGCTGCTGGTGGTCACCTCCTGCGCAGCGGGGCTGATGGCGGTCGACTCCTGGGCCGCGGGGCTGATGGCGGTGGCCTCCTGGGCAGCGGGGGTGATGGTGGTCACCTCCTGGGCAGCGGGCTGATGGCGGTCTTCTTCGCCGTGCCGATCTTCACAGACTTGCTGGGTTTCTTGTGCCCCTTCCCCACTTTGGAAGAAGTCGCAGCTGACTCCACACTCCCACCTGTACCCCTGGGAGTGGCTTTGGTGGCTCGTGTCTTCCCCCTCTCCCGCCAGGCACTGGCCAACTTTTGATGCTTGACAGGTGGGGGACTGTCCGTGCTGTGGCTCCTTGCCACACTGGCTGCCCTGCTGCCTGGTGCACTCCAGAATCCGGTGACTACTGGCACCACTGATCCCGCCGATGTGGCTGAGGTGCTAGGTTGGGGCCTGGAGAGTCGCGCCCTAGGAGACTGACGGGGTGGGGCAGGTGAGGGAAAGAGGTCAAGGGTGGACAGGAAAAGTTTCTTGGGAACACTGGGACAGGTAGCTGGAGGGGGTTTGGGAGTGGAGGAAGAGGTTGTAGGAGGTGTACGTTTGGTGACTTTGGGTGAAGGTGCATGCGCTGGAGGCTGTCATGAGGTGGATGGCTGTTGGGTGGGTGTGTGCCTGCGTTTCTGTACCTTGGGAGGTGGCGTCACAGACACACTGGGAGAGGACACAGGGGATGTGTGAATGGTAGTGGGGGTGGTGACTGCACGTGAGCGGGTGTGGTGGTGTGTGTGCTGGTGATGGAAGTAGTGGCTGTAGATGTAGTGCATGCAGGTGTGAGTGGAGACGAGACTGGGAGGGAGGAGGGAGACGAGGAGGAGGGGGACACAGTGGAGGCAGTGGATGTTGCGATGTCTGCATGTGTGTGATGTTTGTGTGAGTGCCTGTGGGATGTGTGGTGTTTATGTTTGCCTGAGCTTCCTTTGTGTGTTGGGGTGTGTGCATGCTGGTCTGATGGTGTGCTTGGGGTAGGCTGAGGTACAGGGGTGTGGGTCTGGGTGGAGGAAGTTGGAGGGGGAAGGCTAGAGACAGGGACAATGGCTGCCATCAGTGCTGAGGCCAGAGTCTGAAAAGCTTGCTGAAGTGCTGCCTGACCAGAATAAATGCCCTCCAGGAATGCATTGGTTTGTTGCAGCTGCCTCGCTACACCCTGGATGGCATTCAAAATGGTAGACGGCCCAACAATGAGGGACCTGAGGAGGTCAATGCCCTCCTCACTGAGGGCAGCAGGGGTGACTGGGGCAGGGCCTGAGGTGCCTGGGGCGAAGGAGATGCCCACCCTTTTGGGTGAGCGGGCATGGGGCAAAGGCTGAGGGGCTGCTGGGAGGGCGGTGCTGGAAGGGGGGGTGGCGGCTGTAGATGGGGGGCACAGACGGGCCCGCCACCACAAGGGAGCTCCCATCAGAGGACGAGTCTGTATCACTGGTGTCAGCTCCTGTCCCCGCCGTGGAGCTCCCCTCGCCCTCCGTCCCACTGGTGAAATCAGACTCCATAGTGTCGCCCTCCATGGCCATGTGGGATGCAGCTCCCTCCTGCTCCGGTGCCACTGCTCCTCCACCTGATGATGCTAATGCACTCAAGAACAGGGAGACCACAAAAAGGGGGGGAACGACAGAAGAAAAACATGTTGAGTGCATGCATTACCGCTACCGTTGGCGGACACGACAGACACAGAAACCCCCTGCACTATGCCGCGCACTTGGGGTCCACTATGCAATCCCTGGAACATGGCCTACAAGGCTATGGCCGACATCTGCACAGAAGGATGTCACAGGAGCCTGAATAGGTGTAGTTGGCACTGTACCCAAGTGGGGTGGGGTGCCACAGGGCCTGCCTGAAAAAGGGGACCTAACTATGGTGCGACGGGCACCCCTCCCACTTTGGGAGGCCATCCCCAGCTGGGCCACCGCCGTCTTCTTGCTCCAGCAGCGAATGTCCTCCCATCTCTTACGGCAGAGGGTGCTCCGTCTGTGATAGACCCCCAGGGTCTGGCCGTCCTTGGCGATGGCATGCCAAATATCCTTCTTCTGGTGGGCGCTGACCTACAGGAATTGTACAGGGGAAAAAGAGAAGTTATTACCACAGTCATTGGCCTGCATCCCTACCCTTGCCATGTGGCACATGCACTCACCATTGTTTCATGCACGCCTCATTCTCCCCCTCCTCTCTTTCATCCACCCCACTCCACACAGGTATAGCCCATACAGCATGCTCCCAGTGTACTTACCTGTTTGGATGGAAGACCGTAGAGTAGCGTATACTGGGAGAGGACCCCATCCACGAGTTTCTCCAACACCTCCGATGTGAAGGCAGGGGCCCTTTCCTCAGACGCACGAGCCATTGTCTCTTCCAGACTGAGGTCACAGCAGCACTTGCAGTGTAGGTCCTCTCCTTTCGAAGATCAGGTATCGAGTAATTGAACAGATAGAAAATGGCGGTCACGTCCGCGGCGGTGCGTACAGTCACCACCGGCGTACATCGTCATTGGCACCTGGGACCCTTAGGGTCCAATGTTAACCAATGCAGAATTGCGCGCGGTCTTCGACCGCCTACCGCCACGGTGTACAACGCCAGCGCAGTCACCTCATATCCCATTGTCCCACTTTACAGGTCAGGCAGCCGCCATTTCAGGGGCCCACATGGCTCTATTTTTAACTGCATCACACATACCTAGGCCTTGCCTCAACACTCATACATGCTAATTTCGGATTATGAATCGTGTTCTGTGTAAGCTGTGTGTACGTACCTCTGAGTTGCTTGACTCTGTGCTCGCTGTTGTCCTTCATAGGCACCATCCTCTGGGACATGTGAGGAGATGGTGGCATCCTCTGGTGTACAGACCGCTGGTGGACCTGTCGACAATGGAGGAAAGACATGTAATCATCACCTACAGGCTTGATCATGCCACAATCCTGGAACTGTGTGCCCAGTTGGAGCCAGACCTGATGTCAGCTATCCGCCATCCCACAGGAATCCCCCCTCAAGTGCAGGTGCTGTCAGTACTCCATTTCCTTGCAAGTGGGTCTTTTCAAACAACAGTGGCCATAGCATCAGGGATGTCCCAGCCTATGTTTTCATAACGTGTTGTCCAGAGTGTTGTCTGCCCTGCTGAAACACATGCAGAGCTACATCGTTTTCCCTCAGGTGGAGGATTTGCCTACAGTGAAAGGTGACTTCTATGCCGTGGAACATATCCCCAGCATCATATGTGCCATTGATGGGACACATGTGGCCTTGGTCCCCCCTGCAGGAGTGAGCAGGTGTACAGAAACCGGAAGAGTTATCATTCGATGAATGTACAGATGGTGTGTTTGGCAGACCAGTACATCTCCCATGTGACTGCCAAATTCCCTGGCCCAGTGCATGACGCTTACATCCTGCAGAATAGCAGCATCCCTTATGTGATGGGGCAACTCCAGAGGCACTGTGTGTGCGTTTTTAGGTGAGCACCTGGAACCAAATCAGTGGGAATAGTTGTCTGGGTATATCCCTACAGGTTAGTGTGTGTCTAACAGTTGTCCCTCGCCTTTTTCAGGTGGCTCTAGTTACCCCAACCTGTCATGGCTACTGACCCCAGTGAGGAATCCCAGGACAAGGGCAGAGGAACGGTACAATGAAGCCCATGGGCGAACTAGGAGGATTATAGAGAGGACCTTCTGCCTCCTGAAGTCCAGGTTCAGGTGCCTCCATATGACAGGTGGTTCCCTATTCTACTCACCAAAGAAGGTATGCCAGATCATCGTGGCCTGCTGTATGCTTCACAACTTAGCTTTGCGATGACAGGTGCCCTTTCTGCAGGAGGATGGTCCAGATGGAGGAGTTGTGGCAACTGTGGAGCCTGTGGACAGTGAAGACGAGGAAGCAGAAGAAGAGGACATCGACAACAGGAACTCAGTTATGCTGCAATACTTCCAGTGAGACACAGGTAAGAAGACAAACCTGCCTACTACTTGTAGTTTAACACTACTACCTCTCCACTGTCTGTCCTTTTCACCCAGTGTATGGTCACTGAGTTTTCACTTTCCCCTATGATTTCACAGATGTGGGTCCCACTGTGTGACATCTGTTTTGTTTCCTCATGGACTAGAGCTGTGTGACATAGGTATGTTGACATTACAATTGAAAGATCATTTTGCCATTGTAATTGCTAATACACTATTTCAAAATCACAGACAGACTCCAGATTGTTTTGTGCTTTAAGGATGTTTATTTTAGTGCTCAATATTGGAGAATGCTGTAATATGCTGAGGGGTGATGGTGGAGGAATGTCCATGGCAGAGTCCAGTCTATCTGTTTCACAGGTGCATTGTCCAAAGGGGCATAAGAAGTGGAGCTGGGGCAGTTTGAGGATGGACAGGGTGACAAGGTGGGACAAAAGGATGACATTCAGGGCGGTCTCATTTCTTGGCGGGGGTCTTTGCATCGTTCTCTGTCTTTGTACTGGATCTCAGGGACCGTTTGCAGGGTGGTTCTCCATCTGCAGGGGGTGGGGTGCTGGTGTGGTGGTCCTGTGGTGGTGCCTCCTGTCCACTAGCGCCGGCGGAGGTGGCGGGCAGTTCATCGTCCAGGCTAGTGTCAGGGGCCCCTTGTTGTGCCACAGTGTCTCTCCTGGTGTTAAGGACTTCCTTCAGCACCCCTACGATGGTGCCCGGGGTGGAATTGATGGATATGAGTTCCTCCCTGAAGCCCAAATACTGTTCCTCCTGCAGTCGCTGGGTCTCCTGAAACTTGGCCAGTACCATTGCCATTGTCTCCTGGGAATGATGGTATGTTCCCATGATGTTGGAGAGGGCCTCATGGAGAGTGGGTTCCCTGGGCCTGTCCTCCCCCTCTCGCACAGCAGCCCTCCCAGTTCCCCTGTGTTCCTGGGCCTCCGTCCCCTGAACGGTGTGCCCACTACCACTGCCCTAATGTCCCTATTGTTGTTGGGGTGGTGGGTTAGCCTGGGTTCCCTGTAGTGGTGGACACACTGCTGATTGACGCGTCCTGGGGACAGAGGTATGGGCCCGCTGGGTGGGTGCTGTGCTGGTGTTTCCAGAGAGGGGAAGCTCTGTGGTGGCCTGTGACTGTGTGAGGGGAACCGACTGTCCCGAGATCCCAGATGGGCCGGGCTGGTCATCTAGATCCAGTTGGACAGAGCTGCTGTCATCACTGTGGGCCTCTTCTGTTGGTGGTGTGGACATGTGTGGACCCTCCTGTGCGGTGAAGTTGGGTAGGGGTCCTGCAAGGGTGTAAAAGCATGTTTATTGCATCTGTGTGTACCATGGTGTGCAATGGGTGGGTGATCGTGTACCCCAGTGCTTGCATTCCTGTGTGGGACCTTGTGTGATGATGGTTTAGGGGGGTGTATGGGTATGTGCCGTGGCCATGCTTTGGTGTTGCATGCAGGGCTTGGTGTTGGGATGTGTGGTTTTTTGATAGTGGGACATGTGTGAGGAGCTGGAGTGATGGGGGTGAGGGCGAGGGTGAGTGTATGTGATAGCATGCAAGTAGGGTGGGGGATAAGGTAGTTAAGTTTTGACTTACCAGAGTCCATTCCTCCGGCTACTCCCTCGAGGCCCTCAGGAAGCAGAATCGCCAAGACTTGCTCCTCCCATGTTGTTAGTTGTGGGGAGGAGGTGGGAGTCCGCCGCCAGTCCTCTCTACCGTAAGGTGGTGTCTGGATACCACGGAATGCACCTTCCTGCGTAGGTCGTTCCACCTCTTCCTGATGTCATCCCTATTTCTTGGGTGCTGTCCCACTGCGTTGACCCTGTCCACTATTCTGCGCCATAGCTCCATCTTCCTAGCAATGGAGGTGTGCTGCACCTGTGATCCGAATAGCTGTGGCTCTACCCGGATGATTTCCTCCACCATGACCCCGAGCTCCTCCTCAGAGAACCTGGGGTGTCTTTGCCGTGCCATGGGGTGGTGTGGGTGATATGTGGGGAAAGTATGTTGTGATATGTGCAGTGATATTTAGTGTTGTGTTGTGTGGGGTGCGTGGATGTTATGTGGGTGATGGTGTTGTGTGCCTGTGGATGCTTGTTTGTAGATTGTAGTGTCTCTCTCTGGCCTTCTTTCGGGATTATGGTCGTAGGGGTTTGTGGGTGATGTGTGTTTTATATTGTATTGGGTGTGCGGGAGTGGTGTGTGTATGTGTATCAGGTGTGTGTATTTGAAATTGTCCAATGTGGCTGTGTTTTGTAAATGTGTGTGTATTTTGAGCACGGTGGTGTGTACCGCCTGTAGAATATCGCGGTTGAAAGACCGCTGCGTGGATTCGTGGGTCGTGATAGTGTGGGCGTATTCCTGTTGGCGTGACGGTGGAGGTTTTGTTATCGCACTGACCTTTGGTGTGGCGGACTTGTGTGGGTGTCTCGATTTTGGCGTAGTCCGAGCAGTGGGTCATAATGACCGTGGCGGAATTCCGCGGCCGCAGCGGTGTGATGGCGGTCTTCTGCACAGCGGTAAGCGGCTTTTACCACCAATGTTGTAATGACCCCCTATTTCTCTAAAAGTTGGGATTACTTTTTAAGAATCTAAAAACTACTTCTAGAACTTAAATCCAAACTTTTAAACTCTTAAACTCTAAAAGAGATGCTAACAGGGACATACACAAGTCCCTAGCAGAACTTTAAAAAATTTAGAAAACAGCTCCAATTTCAAAAATCAGTTTCTAATGACAATTTTTGGTTGTGATTGGCTGAGTAGTCCAGCAAATGCAAAGTCTTAGACCCCCACAGCTGATCCACCAATGTAGGAAGTTGGCTCTGCATATACTAACTCAAAGTAAAAGGTAGTGTGCACAGAGTCCAAGGGTTCCACTTAGAGGTAAGATAGTGGCAAAATTAGATAATTCTAATGCTCTATTTTGTGGTAGTGTGGTAGAGTAGTAGGCTTATCAGAGGGCAGTGTTAAGCATTTGTTCTACACACACAGGCAATAAATGAGGAACACACAGCCAAAGACTTAACTCCAAACCAATAGTTTTTATATAGAAAAATATATTTTCTTAATTTATTTTTAGAACCACAAGTTCAAGATTTGAAGTAAATACATAAAATGCAAGGTACTCCAGTCAGGTAAGTTAGGAACTTTGAATTAGAGTAATAACATATACAGTTTTTGTTAAAATGGCAATAAGCTATTTTAAAAGTAAGTAATGGTGAGTTTGTCCGGTAAGTAAAGTACTTACAAGTCTGAGTTCCTGGATGGAGGCAGCCCACTGTTGGGGGTTCAAGGCAACCCCAAAGTTACCATACCAGCAGCTCAGGGCCGGTCAGGTGCAGAGGGCAAAGAGGTCCCCAAAACACATAGGTGCCTATGGAGAACAGGGGTGCTCTGGTTCCAGTCTGCCAGCAGGTAAGCACCTACGTCCTCGGGGGCAGACCAGGGGGGTTTTGTAGAGCACTGGGGGGGACACAAGTAGGCACACAAAGCACACCCTCAGCGGCACAGGGGCGGACGGGTGCAGTGTGCAAAGCAGGCGTCTGGATTTTTATCGGAAATAATGGAAGGACCCGGGGGCCACTCTAGGGGTGCAGGCAGGGCACAGGGGGGCTTATCGGGCAAGCCACCATCTGGGCTGGGCAGAGGATCGCCTGGGGGTCACTCCTGCACAGAGGTTCGGTTCCTTCAGGTCCTGGGGGCTGCGGGTGCAGTGCTTGGTCTAGGCGTCGGGTCCCTTGTTACAGGCAGTCGCGGTCAGGGGGATCGTCCCGGGCTACTTACGAGGTCGCAGTCACCTGGGAGTCGTCCTTGTGGTGTTGGTTCTCTGGAGCTCGAGCAGGGGGCATCGGGTGCAGAGGGTGAAGTCTCACGGTTCCGCCGGGAACAGTGAGTCAGTGAGTTCTTTAGAAGTTGCTTCTTTGTTGCAAAGATGTTGCTGTTGTTGAGCAGAGCCACTGCTCACAGGAATTTCTTGGTCCTTCGGTTCAGGGCAGTCCTCTGCAGCTTCAGAGGTCGCTGGTCCCTGTTGGATGTGTCGCTGTTGCAGGTTTTTGAGTCAGGAGACAGGCTGGTAGGGCTGGTGCCAAAGCAGTTGTCGTCGTCTCTGCAGGGCTTTCAGATCAGCAGTCCTTCTTCTTGTTTCAGGTTGCAAGAATCTGATTTCCTGGGTTCTGGGGTGCCCCTAAATACTGAATTTAGGGGTGTGTTTAGGTCTAGGAGGCTACTGTCCTGGAGGGTGGCTATACCCTCTTTATGCCTCCTCCCTTAGGGGAGGGGGGCACATCCCTAATCCTGTTGGGGGAATTCTTCAAAACTAAGATGTAGGGTTTCTAAAGGCAGGGGTCACCTCAGGGGCTGTCCTGACTGGTGGGTGACTCCTCCTTGTTTTTCTAATTATCTCCTCCAGCCTTGCCGCCAAAAGTGGGGGGAGTGGTCGGAGTGGTGGGCATCTCCAATAGCAGGTGTTAAAGGTACTGCAGGGGGAAGTGAGAGGCACCTCCACCCAGTACAGGCTTTGTTCCTGGCCACAGAGTGACAAAGGCACTCTCCCCATGTGGTCAGAAACTGGTCAGCCTAACACTAAAAGTCAGATTGGTATTCAGGGGGCATCTCTAAGATGCCCTCTGGGTGCATTTTACGATAAATTCCACACTGGCATCAGTGTGCATTCATTGTGCTGAGAAGTTTGATACCAAACTTCCCAGATTTCAGTGTAGCCATTATGGAACTGTGGAGTTTGTGTTTGACAAACTCCCAGACCATATACTCTTATGGCTACCCTACACTTACAATGTCTAAGGTTTTGCTTAGACACTGTAGGGGCACAGTGCTCATGCACATATGCCCTCACCTGTGGTATAGTGCACCCTGCCTTAGGGCTGTAAGGCCTGCTAGAGGGGTGACTTACCTATGCCACAGACAGTGTGAGGTTGGCATGGCACTCTAAGGGGAGTGCCATGTCGACTTAGTCATTTTCTCCCCACCAGCACACACAAGCTGTGAGGCAGTGTGCATGTGCTGAGTGAGGGGTCCCCAGGGTGGCATAATACATGCTGCAGCCCTTAGAGGCCTTCCCTGGCATCAGGGCCATTGGTACCAGGGGTACCATTTACAAAGGATTTATCTGAGTGCCAGGGCTGTGCCAATTGTGGAAGCAAAGGTACAGTTTAGGGAAAGAACACTGGTGCTGGGGCCTGGGTAGCAGGGTCCCAGCACACTTTCAATCATAACTTGGCATCAGCAAAAGGCAAAAAGCCAGGGGCTAACCATGCCAAGGAGGCATTTCCTTACTCTAACCATGCCAACATTCTTCCAGACCTGACCTCTTCTGCATGTATGGAAGCCAAGTACCTCTGTAAACTGTGACATCGTAGCTGTTCCTCTGTCAGTGCGTGAGATTTGTTTGCCTCGGTTCGTCTGTGCCGTGCTGTCGGGTCTGAACTCCCACCCCTCTCTTCGTCATGAATAACCTTTTCTAACCGGATGAGCTCTTGCTCCAGGGTCCGTTTTAACCCCACAGTCTGCTGCCATGCAATGTCCCCTAGTAGCGACCTTAAGAGTTTCCCATTCCACCCGTCTGGATTTAGTGGACCTCTTGTTGATTTCAATATGGTCCATAAGATAGGACCGAAGTGCTTCCCTGTATGCCGGGCCGTCTAGGGCAGCTGGCCCCAGTCTTCACATTGGGATAGGTGGTCTGGTCACTGCTCGCCGCCACAAGTAGTGGGTTGTGGTCAGACAGGGTACGGCCCAAGTACTTAGAGTGTACTATTTCGTGGGCTATGTTCCCTGTGCATACTACCCCGTCTATTCTGGTAGGCACCTGGTGCAGACCTGAATAGTAGGAATAGTCTCTATCTCCTGGGTGCTGATTCCGCCACACATCTTCCAGGCCCCAACACTGCATCCAATCACACAGGCCTTTAGCTATTTTATGCGATATCGCACGTGCCAGCGGGGGAAGGGAGCAGTCCAAATCCATGTCTAGCATGCCTTTAAAGTCCCCCCCGATTATCAGCTTTCCCCCCCTTTGTCTGGTAAGTCAGCTCGAGATACGCTGCATGAAAGGGATCTGGTCCTGGTTAGGAGCATATATACTACTTAACACCACTGATCTCCCGTGCAACCTGCCTTTCACTATCACAAACCTACCCTCCTGGTCCACATCTGACGTTAATACCTCAAATGAGACCCCTACCCTGATCAAAACCAGTGCGTCCCGTGCAAACGCGGAATACGTGGTGGCAAACACTTGACCTCTCCATCTACGCTTGAGCCAGTCAACTTCTTTAGAAGTAAGGTGGGTCTCCTGTAGTAAAGCCACAGGCACTCCCCTTCTTTTCTAGTATGACAAGACTCTATGCCTTTTGGTCAGCGTCCCCGTTCCTCGAATGTTCCAAGTCAACAAATTTTCATCCACCATTCTAGCATAGCAGTGTCCGGATGAGCCTTCAGCCCTTCCCACAGCCCGGCCCGCCATTCCCATCCCTCATCCCCCCAAGCACCAATGACCATGTCTGACAAAGAAATCTTAGCCCCTTGCACATATCTAAAAATATTTAACTGCAAATCCCAACTCCCTGTCCCATGGCGCCTCTCCAACTGTAGGTCGCCCAAATAATGGTGCAATAGCACAACCAAAAGAACAAGTCCTTCTGTGTCCTCGCCATAAACAACTCGGTGGCCGAGAAACCAGTGGGTGGGGGTCCGTGGCCGTCAGGGCCTCACATTAAAGACGACAACCTCACCTCTGGGCCACAGCAGGCAAGTCCATTTCAACCCAGTTCAGCAGCAGTCTGAGGAGTCACCCTGTTGGCCCACCCAGAGCAGCACGAGCCCACCGACAACGAGGTGGAGGCACGGTCCGAGTCCCTCTCACTTCCCTCCACAAGGGAATCTGTGCCCCTCATGGAGGCCACATCCTCCAGAGCTGCCTTCCTCGCGGATTCCTTCTGAATTGGCGCCACATCAGTCTATGCTCGCTGCGCAGCCTTCTTGGTCCTCTGCGTCCCTGGCGGCTCATGTGGTCCGTTTTGGTTCGGGAGACCCCCCTGGCTGTGGGAGACTCCAACCACTCCCAAGCCTCGTCCTGGGATTGGAAAAAGGTGTTTTGGCCCTCGGAAATCACCCTCAGTCTGGCCGGAAACAGAAGGGAGTACTGGATACCCTCTTCCTGAAGCGCTCTTTTGACCGCAATGTAGGAGGCTCGCCTGTTCTGCACTTCCACTGTGAAGTCCGGGTATAAAGTCACCTCTCCATTTGCCACTTTAAAGGGTCTGGCCTCCCTGGCCCTTCGCAGGAGTATGTCTCTGTCCATATAGTGCAACAGTTTTGCCACCACCACCCATGGGGGCCTCCCCGGTGACAGGGTCTCGATGGCACCCGGTGCACCCGCTCCAGCGCGAAGAAGGGGGTAAGCTTCTCTGGGGCCACATCAGAGCGCAGCCACCCCTCCAGAAAGGACACGATGGCTGTGCCCTCTGCGCCTTCTGGAAGCCTGATAATTCTCACGTTATTTCTTCGGCTGTGGCCTTCTGCCTCCTCTACTCTACGTTCCAGCCGCTGGATCCGGTCTGTCAACTGCAGGACTGTGGTTGCAAGTTCCCCCTGCATCGGAGTGAGTTCTACCTGAACGGTCTCAGTCTCCTGGACCCTCTTGGCTAACTTTTGGTGGTCCACTCCTAGTAGGTCCAATTCAACTGACACTTGGCCAATGTCACGCTGGAACGTAGTCTTGGTGTCCTCTATTGCCCCCAAGATTTTATCTAGTGTGGCCTGCATGAGGGGCCGCACAGTATCATGTGGTCCCCTGGTTTAGGCCACCCAAGGTTTTGCGGGCTTGCCCCTAGACCGGCCCTTTGAGGTCATCCGGTCCATTGAGCCAGTGCGCCAAGGGCCTTCGTGCTGCAGTACAACTCAGTCCCACCAAGCTAAGCCCATTGTCAAGGGTGACTCTGATATGGCCACCACTCCAGTTGCGTCGTTCAGGCTATTTAGGGGGCACCCAGGGCCATGCCGCTGTTGTCCAGTATGTGCTCGCTGCCTCCTCACTTACTTAGCAGATGTCCAGTCCGGGTTCTTCCTGTGGAGCCTGGCAACTTCCCTCACTCGCCTGGCCCTCTCTGCTGTTGTGCCATTGCAGTCTGCCCCTTTCGTGAGGCCAGCCCGATGCTGTGTCCTAACTAGGCGCTGCCCCGGGGGCGCCCCCTCCCGTTGTCCGACAAGGTCCGTCAGCTTTGCTCTGTGTCAACAGGGTGCCCAGCCGGCCAGGGCTGCCACCATCTCCCACCGCTCCCCGTCAGCTCTCAGCCAGTCGGGAACAAGCCCTCACCTCACCGCACCTATATGGCACGCCTTCCGTCGATGTAATCAGTGATCGCCGCCTGCCTCGACCTCCAGCCAGGCGCCTGTGCCCGTATGCTGCTCCGACCCCGACTCACGTGTGTGCCGCCTCTGGGCCGAGCGCTCCTGCCCCGCAGGCCTCCTCACAGTCTGCGCCACTGGTTTTCTGCGATCGCCGCGTTAGTCGCTCCCAGGGGCCAAGAGACAGTCCCCAGCCACTGCGTCCGGGCCCACAATGATCGTCCGATCCGCGATCTCCACCTCCGACCCCAGGTGGGACACTTTAAAAAGGAGAAATTAGAGGCCCGTATGGAGCTGCGATTTACACGTCCGCCATGTTGGCCAGGCTAGCCACTCCCCCGAGCTAGCTTGGATAATGTATAATATCAGGGCAGTGGTATTCTATTTCTCCCTCTGCAATCACTGCTTGGGCCAAACTCCTAAATTGGTGCTGGTGAAAAGAAATCTCAAGCTTGTCTGGTACAGAGGCCAACAGGTTTTGCACAGTGCTGGAATTGCAGAATAGATTATAGGAAAACATCTACCCCTCAGCACAAATCTAGCTCATGTGTTTACAATATTTAGTGCCAAGGACTGACAGACTTCTGAAGCAAGGTTGGTCTGAAGTTATGAATGTGTTATGTACACCATATTCCCAGTAGATCAAAAGGGCCCATATGTAAATTGTGTTATTGAAGGTAAAGGTATCACATACCTTATTCAGACAGGCACCTGCCACTCGACTCTCAAACCCTCCAAATTCTCTTCCTTGTCTTTCTCAGACATGTTCATAGATACAGTCAGTATTTCCAACCTGTGAGTTTGCCAGTGTATTACTGATCCCTTGTCAGTTTCTTTAGGACCTATCAGTGATAATCTTTACTTTTTGAACAACCGAACTTCCCCAACAAATTTGATAGGCAGGGACATTTTGTGCAAGCTCAGCTACACTGTGTTTGTAAACAGGAAGGGGAATAAAATACTAAAACAGAAAGAGAATAATGTACCTGCACTGAGGGCTTAAGTTGCCTAGAGACATTAGAACGTTTTGCCAAGTACCCTGATTTAATAAAATTGCTTTCATATGTACTGTCCACATTGTGACTCATCGGGGCTAGCATTGTGCCAACTATCGTCTTGATGGAACCTGTAAAGGTGGAGGTAGACCTTCAGAAGAACTCACCTGGCATACCACCTCAGCCACTAATACCTGAGATTGAAGAAGGAATTTGCTTTGTGACAGCAGACTTGATTCAACAAGGGGTTATAGCAACTATTGTTACTGAATAGGCATGTTAAGAAAGCCAACATGTACAAGTACTTCCAGGACCTTAGGGCTATTATAATAATGCGGTTGTCCCAAGGTTCCCAGTCGTCCCCAACCCCACCACCATCTTTTCTTGTATCCTTGCAACAGCCCAATGGTTCACTGTGATTGACATATGTTCTGCCTTCTTGGTTATGAGTTAACATATTTTGTAACTGGGACATGCCTCATCAATGAAGATGTCGTAATTGCTGGTTAGGCTACATGCATTGTATATCAAATTGTGGAGAACTGCCATTTAGCAACTGTGAAATAGGCTCAAGCACCAGGACTAAAGACTCTTATGTGAGCTTGAATCCTAACTTAGGAAAAGAACGTTACTCTATGCCCAGACTCAAAGTATGCATTTGGAGTGGCGTGCACCTGTTGACTCCTCTGGACGCAAGGAGGTTTCCCAACCCCAGCTGGAACTCCAAATAAGAATGAGCAATATGGTCAAACCTTTTAAATGCCTTACAGTTAAAAAAGGTGTCAGTGGTGAAGTATGTTCCCATCCAGCACCCTCATGATGATGTTTCAAGGGGGCATGCTCTGTCCAACTCAGCTGGTAAGAATGCCACATTGCCTAAAACTGCTGATGTTGCAATGTATGTTATGAGAACTGATCTATTTCCTGTACTAACATTAAAAGATTTATCTCGAGGGGAAGTGGCCTGGGCGAGTACTCAAGATTGCATGCCTTGCCTGAGCTCTTGAGCCGAGCCAGGGCTCCCAGACGTACCCATTATCGCTGTGTTGAGGTCATGAATCAGGAAGTGAGTGTTCGCCCGTCCAGTGCAGATCAGCGGGTTGAGTGGGGCAGCTAGACGGGCAGCGGTGGTGAGCATAACTATTGCTGCACCAAAGGGCCGAAAGCTGTGGCAAGTCCAAGATTACTTCAACAGCAAGGGGCCGGTACTCAGTGATGCTTGACCGTCACCCCTCGCAGATTTGAGGCCAAGGCTGCGAGGTCACCTTGCTGTGCCTGCACTGCCGGGGGGGCCTCTAGAGATCCTGCATCACAGCATTGCTTGCAGGAGCTACACATATCTCATGGATGATTGATAAAACCCCGCACGTCAGCCATTAGCCTGCAACTGGTATGTGGCTGATTTTTGGGTCTATTGTGATGGTTTCCCTTGCAGACATCGGCCATCCTTGCCATTCACTGACAGCATATTTTTAGTAGGGGGGCACTCCCTTTATGGCACCCCTTAGGCCCTCCACTATAACGTACATGTTAGCTGCTGCTAAATCTTCTAAGAGCGCTGGTGGCCCCAAGACCACGTAGGAGGCACCGCATGGCGATGGCATTTCCATACAAATGTTACACCTCCCTGCGACGAAGGAACACATACAATCCCCCTTCCTGGAAATGAGGAAAGACATTGTGGCTATGAATGTGAACTTCACCAAGGCGATCACAGAACATAATTAGTCAGTGAAGGGAGTCAAACCCCATATGGACCTGTTGGAGGCAATGGTGGTACATAACGACCAGGTTTAGGATGCTTTGGGCAAGATGGCGTCAGCATTGGAGGGCCAATTACAGCTCCTGTGCAATGCGCTGGAAGACTATGAGAACTTTTTACTGCAATACCATACAGATTAGAGGAGTAAGTGCCAGCATCCCGAACTCTGAACTGGAATAGTATGTGTAGGTATTGTTCTGTCACATCCTTTAGGATGGCAGGGATTTTACCCTTGACTGCAAACATCGAGTGTTCACCTCAAATCATCAGTGAAATCAGCGAGCTCCAGATGTTCTAACTAGAGTAAACTTTTACCAGTTTAAGGAGGATATTCTGAAAACAGCTCGTAAGTAGGACTCCATCACCTTCAGGGGCAACACTCTTACCCTCTTCCAAGACATCCCATTCCAGACACTGGCCATGCACCGATATTTCAAGGAGGTACTGACCTATTTACATTACAAGAAAATCCTGTACCATCTGGGGTTTCTACTTCACCTACTCTTCACCATGGAGAACAAGTGAGTCACCACACTTACACCAGATGAGACTTGAGCCTTGCAACATATGAATCCCTTAGCTGAAAGTCACAGTGCATTGATGGGGGTCCCTGGCCCTACTGGGGAAGACCGATGTCATTGGGCATTGTTGAAGGCAACTCGAAGGACCGACAACAAAGCAGTTCGCTGACATTACCAGCACAGAGACGTGCTACTTTCGAATAGTGAATGACTGCTCTTTAGCTGTTGGTTGCTTTGAGCTCACAGATCTGCCTGGCGGTCCCTGGTTGGCGGGCCTGCTGGGCTCCATAGGAAGTCTAGACAGGCCACTGTGTTCACCCAGTTGGTGGTGGTGGCAGCAGCCAGACTCGAGTGGCCTGATTGTTGTATTCCAGGTTTATTCATCATGGTAAGCGAGTGGGACCCCAGAGTACCCTTGCAAGCTGCTCCCTTTATTTTGGCTGATGTACACCTCTTGGCCACCCTTCTGGGTCTTTCCTACAAGGCACAGTTTTGGTTTTAATAATATTGCCCAGTTTTGTTCTTCAGTTACTATTCCTTCCCCACTCACTGTTCCAGGGAATACACCACATCTTATATCATGTTAGCTTGGGACACTGAGTGCCCTAAGGGTGACGGGAACCATGTCACAAGGGTTGGGACCTATTCCACACCTTCCCAGCATCAGAACAATAATGCCCCCTCTTGATTCGATGGAACATTATCTTAATATATTTTCATCGAACGTTTGGGTTCTCAATTTGCCAATGAAATAGAAGGCACTCTTAAAGTGGCTTTACACATAAGAAGTGCTGGTGACTCACCTCAAGATGCCTGATACTAAGAGAATCCACTCGTACTGGTACCTCGTCCACAGTCCTGGCCCCACCAAAATCAAAGGGGTGGCCATCTTAACTAGGTAGGACTTGCCCTTAATTATAGATGCATTATATATGGACAGGGGTGGTAGTGTGATGGGCTTGAGAGCTAGATTGGGTTCCTGGTAGACCACGCGCCTTTCTATTTACAGTGCAAATGACAACAAAGAAGAGTTTATAGCTCCCTGCTCCCATCTTTTGCAAACTTCATTGGAGGGGAACCAATCTCCAGGGATTTTCAACACGGTACAGGATAATACTCTGGACCACTCTGTGGCCCGCTACAACTCGTATCCAATTCCACTTCAGGGTATTACGGACCTACATTTGCTAGATATTTGCAGTGACCCACACTGGAGAGAGAGATTACACCCACTACTCCAATGTCTACAAAACCCACATGTGGATCAATTATTTTTTGTTGCCGCCTTGCTCTAACCTTGCATTTTATCAGCATCCATAGGCACCTAAATCCTGTCAGACCATGCCCTGGTGTTTCTACTGTTAGATGCACGAACCCCTCTGTAGCGCACAACTCTGAGATGGTCTATTAAAAAGATAGCATTCTGCGGGACTCAGTGCAAGAGTCTCTGCAGTATTACTTCAAGGAGAATGACACCAGAGTGGTGCCTTATGTCACTAAGTGGGATGCAGCTAAGGCGGTCCTGTGAGACGAACTCATAAAGTATACATCCACCATTGTCAAATTAGCCAAAGCCAAAAAGAAGAATCTTGAGGTCTGCCTCTTGTAGCTCGAGACCCAACACAAGGTGATGAGCTTTCATAGGGTCTACATGGAACTGTGGAGGGTTCAAGGAGAGCTTGAATAGCTTTACCTTACTGACATCACATGGAAACTACTATACCTAACTCCATAATACAGAAATATTATGAAAAAGGGGACAAATTCTATAGATTATTGGCATACACTCTGTGACAGAAGCAGATTAGAAACCATATTTTTTGAGTTGTACAATGGCACACCTGACATTCTCCATTTCTTCAAGAGTTACAATGCAGCATTATACCAGGGCCATCCTTCCCCGGTGTCCACTCGGGAACCATATCTGCACGATTTTCTCCTCCCCCACATAGACCACACACAACTTTAGGATCTGGAGGAAACTTTCAGCCCTGACAAGGTGAGGTCAGCAATCCACTAATTGAAAGTGAACTGGCCCCGGGTCTGACGGGTTCGGAGCATCATTTTATAAGGTCTACTGTGATCTGCTGGTTGAATTTTTGGCTAAAGTTTTTAATTCTTTCATCCGGACTAAATCAGTTGGGCCAACTTTATTGGAGTCTACAGTGAGACTGCTATTGAAACAGAGCCTGTTCCTGCTGCAGGAGGCAGGGAAGGACTCAGTCTACCCCTCCACCACCCCAAGGGGCAAGTTGTTCACCTTCTTCTGGCTGAGAGACAGACCATAGCCCATACTTGTAAGAACCTTTGCCTACTGGGCCTTTCGCTCTGGTGGTCCAAGGTGTGGGACATCTATGCCATGGAACATTTGACCTTTACAGTCACAGAATCACGTCAGACACATTACAGAGAACCCACTTGGAGGTCTTTTGTCATCAGGCAACGGGTCTGAGGGGGTGGGGATGGGTCTTTCAAAAGTACTACTAAGTGCTGAGGAGCTACTTACTGGATTTCCTAGAGTTGTGTTTTGATACTGTTGCCTTGAAACATTGTATGCTGCATTAACCACTGATGGGATGGTATTTGGAAAATTCTCCCGATGTGCTTGCATTGCTTCAACTTTAGTGCTGTGATTACCTTGGAACTTCCTCCCCTTCCATTCTTCAACATTTTCAATAAAGATATGTTTAAAAAAATATTTTGTCTCAATTGCAGTAGCAAGCCTCTGATAATGAAAAACAGTTCTTCATCAAGCAGCAATACAAAAGAGACCTTGAGTGGTCTAGAAAGTCAGCACTAAGTGTGTGGTTGAACCAAAATTTGTATTCCCCAACCTAGACAGGTTGTATCATGGAGCAGCCCACGTTGGTAAGGACAGTATGATATGTGCTGCTGGAACCCATTGGTGTGTATCCTTCTTTTTTTTCATAGCCCAGAGTTACTGCCACTCCATCTTGGAAAGGGATCAAGGTCACCCACAGTCTTCTGTGTCTATCACGACTATCACGACTTCTGTGCTCTTTGGGGAACTTAGGTGCACTTTGCACCCACTTTTCAGGGTCTTGGGGTGGGCTATTTTTCTAACCCTCACTGTTTCCTTACAGTCCCAGCGACCCTCTACAAGGTCACATAGGTTTGGGGTCCATTCGTGGTTCGTATTTCCACTTCTAGAGTATATGGTTTGTGTTGCCCCTCTCCCTATGTGCCCCCATTGTATTCTATTGTGACTATACATTGTTTGCACTGTTTTCAATTGCTATTACTGCATATTTTGGTATTGTGTACATATATCTTGTGTATATTTGCTATCCTCATACTGAGGGTACTCACTGAGATACTTTGGCATATTGTCATAAAAATAAAGTACCTTTATTTTTAGTATATCTGTGTATTATGTTTTCTTATGATATTGTGCATATGACACTAGTGGTACTGTAGGAGCTTCACTCGTCTCCTAGTTCAGCCTAAGCTGCTCTGCTAAGCTACCTTTTCTATCAGCCTAAGCTGCTAGACACCCCTCTACACTAATAAGGGATACCTGGTGCAAGGTGTAAGTACCCCTTGGTACCCACTACAAGCCAGGCCAGCCTCCTACACAAATTCAACAGCTTTTTGGGATAACATTGATCCTTTGAATGTTAACAAAATGCATTGCCCCCATTACCTCACATCTACGAAGGAACAGTTGCACAGACTAGCCCCGATTGGGTGAATGTCTTACTAGAGTGCCAGGTTTCCAGAGTTGCCAGAGTATGATTGAGAGAACAGTATAGACTTTTCTCTTGGTTGTTTGGTTTCTAGCTCCTAAGAAAACCAAGTCTGGAGATGGAGAGAGAATTGATTCCTCACGCTGATCATCAAACCCAGGCTCATAAAAGTTTTTCCATCTCAAGAAACTCATCCAGCAAGCAGCTGTTCTAGCATCAAGAAACAAGGCAAAGATACACACGGTGAAGTCAACTTTTGGGACCATGTTGTCATGCATCCTATTGGTACCTCATTATTGCTTGAGGATGAGAATAATTCAAGAACAACTGAATACTCAGTGACCTAAAATAAAGGGAAAATGGGGCGATGTAATACAAATTATACTTCAAAGCCTCAAAGATTTCTGACTACATTCACCTCACCAAGAGGACAGTGAGCACATATGCTGAATTTGAACATCAACATTTTAAGGCCAGATAGAGAAGGCAAGTTTCACATAAACCTACAATTCAGAGTTTTGAGACTAGCTCTCAAAGCTTTTTTCCCCACAGGTATGGATCATATGTGATGATTTGTATGAACAGCACGATTACCATGTTTGATAAAAGAAAACAAGGGAGGGTGAAATTTATGTCCTTGTGGAAAGATCAGAAATTTTGGAAGTGGGCTATAAGCAACACAATCAAATTATCAGCAGAACATGTTCCAGAAATAGTAAACGATTTAGCAAACAAATGCAAATTTTCGCAGAGGGAAAGAGACATCAAACAACTGACATTAGTGCCCCCACAATTGGGCGACACCAATAAGGCACATGTTCACAACAGAGAAATACAAGACATACAAAAGGTTTGGAGGTAGATGGCCTGGGTCAAGGTCAGAAGGAGAACCCTTTTAAATAAATTGGAATGGAAAATGTATATATACCTTCCCTGAAATTCCTTATGTGAGGAGAGTTTTGAAAATCAAAAAAAGGAAAATTGCAAAGAAATCCTAGTGGTGCCAGCATGTGTGCCTGCATTGTTTCACAGATATCCGGAGCATGTCAATTCAAATGCCAATTCATTACAAAGCATATGCTCAATTACTAACAAGGAACACCTATCAAGTGTACTATCAATCCCTCAGGTAATAGCCTGGCTTCTCAAGACCTAGAGTTTGGTCATTTAAGCATTACTGCTGATTGCAGAAAGGTACTATAAAGAGCAAGCACACTTTAAGCCATCACAAAATACAATATGAAATTGAAAAGATAATGTTTATGGGCAGAAAAATGACAACTTAAGTCTTTACAAATATCACTGCATCAGTTGTTACCATACATAGTTGAGCTAACAAAATTAGGATCAGCTTTTACCTCCATCGAGCTTCACCTCTCTGCCATTTCAATATTGAGAAGAATCCCAAATAAAAACTCTTTGTATTTATAAAGGACAATTAAGAATTTCACGAGGGGTCTTGTTTAGAGGCTTCTTCCTAAGGCAAAATTGTCACCTGAATAGAAGTTAAATCCTGCATAAGCCGCATTGATGCACCCCTTTCAAGCCTATTCATAAGACCAAGATGAAGCAACTTTCATGAAAAACCGCCTATTTGGTGGCAATTTCATTTAAAAAAAAGTTAATGAATTGCAAGCTCTTTCTTCCATTTTTTAAGAGTCTGTGTGACCTTAATGACTAACCCTACATTTATTCTGAAAGTACCTACTTCTTTTCATAGACACCAACACATATCACTGCCAACAGCTTTCCTAATCCAATCAGTTCCACATAGAGAGCATTGCATTCTTTGTATTTAAAAAATTTCTCACATTCTACCTTAATCATACTAAAGACATTACGAAAAACTCCTTGTAGAGATTGATTGTAGCATGCATCTTCTTGGCTCATAACAACTTGAGTGGAACATTGACAAGATATATTACAGCATATTCAACCAGGAATGTGGTGCCAACAATAGCTCTGTTTGCAGGTGTCCCTCTTAAAGACATCTGCACAGCAGCTATGGTGTGGAGGACCACTCATGCCTTAAACAAGCTCTACTGCATCCGCATCAATGCTAAAAAGGACAAACCAGTGAGAAGGGCAGTGCTTCAAAACCAGCCTATTTTCATAAGTTAAGCCTCATGCCCATAATCAACTTGTGTTATTGTTTTAATTTACACCTATTTTCTAATCCTAGTTACCATAGTAAAAGGATAGTTTGTTTTGCTAATAACTTTGGTCCCGTTTGACAAATCTTCACAAAACATTCCACAAGAAAGAGTAATTGACCTCAGGTAATTTCTAGAAAGTTTTGGCATGATCCATCAAGTGGAGCTGAGAAAAAGGGGGGGTTCCAAAATGCAATTTTCCCATGCAATTGCCGTATGGATTTTTTAATTGTGCTACATTCAAAATGACAGAATTAAACCAAGTTTGGCAGAAAGCTAGATCTTTATCCAGAACGTAAGCTTTTTGTCAATTGGTGTAAATCTGTTCAGTAGTTTTTGAGAAATGAAGGCTCAAAATTTGTAGATATCTGGACAGTTGTGTTCAAGGGACTCCCGCAAGAGTCCCATAGGCATGTAACTTTAAGGAATTAGAGCAATTTAATTCCCATTGGTCATTCCACTCCAGTGGGAGCAAGAGGCTCCCACAAGTCTGTCAGAAACGTACAACGTGATTGGCTCATCGCAACCCAAACAAAAAATGTTGTGGCAGCCATTATAGGACTCGGAGACTTGGTCCACATGTCCTGTGTAGGAGTACCCTGATGCCTTTGGAACTTGTGGGGGGCTCCCAGAAGGGTCCCCCTCAGTCAAAATATAACATTTGTTCTTTTTTTGGGTGCTGCGATCCCACTAGAGCCAGTGCTGACCCTTGCACTCCCCAGGAGACCCACCAAAGCCAGCATGGCCCAAACTCTTTCTTCAAGATTCCTGCAGGGTTAGGAAAATAATAGTAAAAATAAAAAGGGGAAGGTGTTGGTGTCTGGTGGGGTTGGGAGCAGGATTTGGTTGCAAGAAATGGATTGGCAAAGTTAGGTATGGAAATAAAACTTTATTTTATGTAAAAAAAAAATCCTCTAGAAATTCACAAAAAAACAAAGATTAAAGTTGTGTTGTAGTTAGATGAAAATGTCAGTTGAAACGTAACAAACTTAATGAACACTAAAATTCACCAGTTATAGTTAACTCAAGTAGCTACTGTGACCTTTCCATGCATTGCTTATGACCTCATATATTACAACTCTCATGATATGTGCTATGGCACAATTGATAACATCACTGATGGCAGCTGAAAATACATCATTATCACTGTGTACCACATTATTGGTGACCTGAAATAATATATATGTTTTAAACTTGAGGGAGGTTCTATTTGGAACCCCTCTCATACGGCCCTGGAAATCAGGGTCTACTCACCATTCTTTCAATTTATTTTAAGGGTTCGGAGACTAAGGGCCAGATGTAGGAAATTCCGGCTTTGCGACTCACAAATTGTGAGTCGCAAAGCCGGATGCAGGATGGTGTCCCTGACACCATCTGCGAGTCGCAAGGTGGTCGCAAAGGCCCGCCTCATTTATATTAATGAGCTGGGTCGCAATTTGCGCCCCCCATTGCGAGTCGCAGCACTCACAGGGATGGTAGCCTGCTGGAGACAGCAGACCACCATGTCTGTGTCTGCTTTTAAATAAAGCATTTTTTTTTTGTAATGCAGCCCGTTTTCCTTAAAGGAAAACGAGATGCATTACAAACGAAAAAATAAAACGTGTCAGTTTAATTTTTTCAGAGCATAGGACCACTGCCTGCTCTGAATTTTTTTTTCAGGGCCATTCACAAAGGGGAAGGGGTCCCATGGGGACCCCTTCCCTTTTGCGAATGGGTTACCACCAGTGTGACACTGGTGGTAACTGCAAATTGCTTTGCGACCGCGTTTGTGGTCACAAAGCAATTCTGCATCGCGACGCGACTCGCAAATAGGAAGGGGAACACCCCTTCCTATTTGCGACTCGCATTCCCATTTTGCGAGTCGGTAACCAGGTTACCGACTCGCAAAATGGGAATGGGCATCGCGATGTGGCTTTTGCGCCTCGCAATGTAGCAATGTAGCAAGGCGCAAAAGCCTTGCTACATCTGGCCCAAAGTCCCTGAGTCCTACAGGGGCAACCACAACATTTTCTTCAGTGTTCAGCTAGTCACTCAGATTGTTTAGTACCACATTATGGTATCAAAATGATCAACGAGAGAAAAGACTCCCTCCCCCAAATAGAATAGCTTATTTCTTAAATTATTTTTGTATTGTGCAAGTGCTGCAGGACTTTTGCAGGACTCACACTGGACCAAACACTCAGGTATACAAACCTTTTTTTGGGTGTTAACCCCTTCAGGCCCAACTCAAGTCCCTCTTTAGATGCCAATTTCTCAAAAATAACTCAGTTCATCCATTTTTTGTATCAGAGAGCATCGATTGCTATGGAAATTAACATGGGAAATCTCACTTTTGGGACTCCTCCTTTTCCTTTTTCTTGGACCCTTATTGACAGGTCGGTATGAAACTTTTAATGAAGGAGCTAAAGTGGATGATTTTTTTGGGAAAGTTTCGTGCAGATAATTACAAATAAAATCAAACGTTAAAGTGAAGGAGTGGTACGCTTTGGTTAACCGAAGCAAAGGTTTAACAGCTCAGATCAATCTGTTGGCAGAAGAGGATGCACCTTGACATAAGCAACTCCCCTATCTCCTGCACCTTGCTATGTAGTCTCTATAGTTTTAGAGAGACAAATGGCGAATGAAGGGCTTGTATTTAGAACTTCAAGCACAAAAATATAGTGCTGCAAAAATATTGCAGTGAGAATGTCAACTACCAAAATATTGTGAATGTAAGTATAGATTTTCTCTTCTTAATGCCACATCTAGGTATGGCGAAGATAGGTATTGTCAAGATACATGCATGTGGTGTTATGTATAGTGACCCTATATGTTCATCTATGTTCTTACCTACACAATATTTTTGCAGTCAATTTATTGGCTATGGTACTTTTATAGCACAATATGTACACCTCAGTATTCTGATAGAATAATATCATCCACTGATCCTTTAGCTGCTAAACTGTCTCATTCGTATTATTATTATTTCATCTTGTAGAGCATTCAGGTACCCCAAGGGGTTTCATAGAGATAAACCAAGGTAGGATGAGTTCAGCCCGCAGATTTTAAAAGGTTTTTAAATTCTTACGACACTTGGTTAAAGAGATAAAGCTTTGCAGAGGTTCCAGTAGGGCATTCCTTAGCTTTGGGCCCAGATATGTCAAAGACCTACCTCCCATACAAGACACGCAGATTCTATACACTTTGCAAAGACTGATTGAAAGAACTGAGCATGCACGTCGGCTGGTAAGGGGACCACCAGACCTTGAGTATTGCGTGGACCTATACAAGATCTAGCCCTTTGCATGAAGCACAGAACTTTGAACTGAATTCCCTTATCTATGGCCAGCCAGTGAGGTTTCCAAAGTAAGTTGGACGTGAAGGCAAACTTCGCAAGATGATATAATAGTGTGGCTGCAGAATTCTGAACAATTTGAAGGCATATGATGGATGCTCCAAAATACAAGATATTCCCGTAATACAATCTTGAAAGGATCAGAGCTTGAATCACCACTTTTTGGGCTGAGGGTAGAATCCTTCAGATACATTTTTTCACCCAATTCAGCACTGCAAAGTAGGTAGAGGCCACCTTCACCACCTGCAGCTTCATGGAAAGTCTCTCCTCCAGCCAGAAACCAAGGTTTTTCATCTTGGAAGATGGTTCAGGGAGGGCCCCAAGGACCTCCCGCCAGTGCTGAAGACCCTATAGCTGAGGGTTTTACCTAAGATCATTACCTCAGTATTCTTGCAGTTAGGCTTGAGTGAACTGTTATTCATTCATGAAGAAATTTGACTTAAGAACATGTTCAGGGCTCCAGTTCTGGACTCCTCTGCATACAACAGTGAAAAGATGATTTGCACGTCGCCTGCATAAGAAAACAAGGTTAGTCCACAACTTTTTACCACATCTGCGAAGGGGTATATGTATATGTTGAATAGCATTGGGATAGGGCTGAGCCCTGGGGTATGCCAGAGGTGAGACCACACGGTTCTGCCCTAGTGCTGGCTGAATAAACTTGAAACAAATGGTCTTTTGGAAATGAGATCTTCCAAGATAAGACTGTTCCCTGTAGACCAGTGTCAACAGCCTTTCCAAAAGAGTGGAATTGGACACAGTATTGAAGGCCTCACAAAGATCTAAAAGAAACAGCGCAGCTGTACTGCCTTCATCCAGAAGTCTTTTAAGATGTTCAGTGACTCCCAATCAATCAATCAATCAATCAATTAATTTCTTAAGCGCACTACTCACCGGGTAGGGTCTCAAGGTGCTGGGGGGGATCCAGTTACTGCTTGAAAAGCCATGTTTGTAGGTGCTTTCTGAAGGTTAGGAGGTCCTGGGTCTTGCGTAGGTTGGTGGGGAGGGTGTTCCACCTCTTGGCGGTGAGGTGGGGAAGGGTCTGCCGCCGGAAGTGGTGCGATTGATGCGGTGGACTGTAACGAGGGCGAGGTCTGCGGAGTGGAGCTGTTGAGTTGGTATGTGGAAGTTAACTCGTTCGTTGAGGTAGGCTGATCCAGTGTCGTGGAGGGCTTTGTGAGCATGGACAAGGATTTTGAAAATGATCCTTTTGTTGATGGGCAGCCAGTGTAGGGATCTGAGGTGGGTGGATATGTGTTTGTGGCAAGGAAGGTTGAGGATGAGACGTGCGGCTGAATTCTGGATTCGCTGCAGTTTTCTTTGAAGCTTGGCTGTGGTCCTGCATAGAGGGTGTTGCCGTAGTCCAGTCTGCTGCTTATGAGGGCGTGGGTGACTGTTCTTCTTGTTTCTAAAGGGATCCATTTGAAAGTCTTGCATAGCATGAGAAGGGTGCAGCAGGATGATATGGCGTTGATTTGCTGGGCCATGGAGAGAGACAAGTCCAGTATGATGCCAAGGTTGCATGCGTGGGTGGTCGATTTTGGGGGTGGTCCGAGGGTGGTGGGCCACCAAGAGTCATTCCATGCTACCTTGTTGAGGCAGAAGATGATGATCTCTGTTTTGTCTGAGTTCAATTTGAGGTGGCTTGCGGACATCCAGTTGGCGATTTTGAGGAGTCCGGCGTGCAGGTTAATCTTGGCGGTGGCTGGGTTCCTAGTGAGAGAGAGGATGAGCTGGGTGTCGTCAGCATATGAAATGATGGTGATGCTGTGTGGGCAGAGGATGTTGGCGAGAGGAGCCATGTAGATGTTGAAGACGGAGGGGCTGAAGAAGGATCCTTGGGGGACCCCACAGATGATCATGGTGGATGTAGATCGGAAAGGAGGCAGGCAAACTCTTTGGGTTCTTTCGGAGAGGAAGGAGATGAGCCAGTTCAGGGCTTTGTGGTGAATTCCGGCATCGAAAAGGTGTGAGCTGAGGGTTTGGTGGCATACAGTGTCAAAAGCTGCAGAGAGGTCTAGGAGGATGAGGGTGACGGTTTCGACCTTGTCCAATCTGGTCCTGATGTCGTCTGTGCAGGCGATGAGGGCGGTCTCATTGCTGTGGTTCTTGCGGAATCCAGACTGGGAGATGCTATTCGGTGCTGTGTTTGTTTTGAGCTTCCACAAAAGTAGTAAGCTCTGAGTTCATATGCTTCTCCAAGATTTTGGAGAAGGCGGGCAGCATTGAGATTGGTCTGACATTGGACCAGCTACTGGGGTCAAGGTTTGGTGTCTTTAAAACGGCAAAACCAGAGCATGCTTCCAACAGCATGGAAGAGATCCCTCTTGCAAAGATTAATTAAGCAGACCGACCATGATTGGAAGTAAACCTGGGTCCAGAAGAATAATTTTGGATGGTGGAAGAGGATCTCGCGGAGACCCTGATTTAATTGACTAAAGTAAAGTCAAAAACTGAGCAGTGTCTAGCAGAGACAGGGACTCCATTTTAGGAGCAGCTAATGGTGTGTGGGGTGTGTGTTATTCACTGCTTGAGGCATGATCCCAAGCGCTAATATTCGGGAAAATATAGGCAGTCTACCCTGCAGCCAAGTGTACCTTTTCCAAGTGAAGCTGAATATCATCCACTTTTTAACAAAAAAATGTGCCAGCTCTTTGCATGGAGCTACAGACAATGAGGGCACTGGCGATGTTTGACTTGGGCCAGAAAGTTCCAATTATAAGAATGTGATGTTATCCTTGGCATTAGAGAATGTACTTTGGCATATAAGGTTGTACTTGGGATTTGGATACTGTTGTCACAAGATAACTATTTGTCCCCTTGACGCTTGACTACTTTCACCTTTGAACTTCACCCCAAATTTGAATGTGCAATTAACCCAGACATATGGCTTTTGCCTATGCAAGTAGTGAGAGTTGGGCTTTGACACAATGTACGTCTAATTTCTTTGATTGTTAAAATTCAGCAGGTCGTTGATTCTGACCCATATGTGCGGTCCTCACTGGGAACCAATAGGTCGGAAGATTTTAACAAGGCTATGGAACGTGACATGGAAGATTTAACCTCCTCTTGAAACGAGATTTAGCCATATAAAACAAAGAATGTATGTAGGGATGGAAATCGAGACATGGGATATTAGAAAGATGGAGTATCAGGCTATGAGCAACCTTCCCACGCCTACCACATGCCAATGCAGCAATTCTATGTTCAGAAACTCAGATAAACCTCCCAGCTCTCTCTATAAGCCATGAATAGATGAAGAATTTTAAGCTAAGCAGGATCATGGCTGATGGTGGAGAAGACGGCACTATTTGGCATACAGGGGGTTATTCTAACTTTGGAGGAGGTGTTAATCCGTCCCAAAAGTGACGGAAAAGTGACGGATTTACCACCAGCCGTATTACGAGTCCATTATATCCTATGGAACTCGTAATACGGCTGGTGGTATATCCGTCACTTTACCGTCACTTTTGGGACGGATTAACACTCCTCCAAAGTTAGAATAACCCCCACAATGTCTTAGACTGGTGCAAAACATTGTTCCTAGACGCTGACATTTTACCTTGAATATGAGACAATGGCTGGGTTTGTGATGTTTTATTTGAGAATATGAAGCCAGAATAGGGCCTATGGCGCAACAGTTGGTCATATGAGTGAGCACCTAGACATATGGACCTGTTCTTGCCCCCCATCTAATGCTGGTCTTGGACATGGGGACATGTCTTGATAGTTGCATGTCAAAATATAATATACTTAAATATTCTCTGACATAAATGTTTCTCCTAAATATTGGTTAAAAAAATATCATCCCGTTGGGTGTAAACATTGATATCAACTATCTACACTGTGCTTATTTACTGATATAAATATTATGGGAGCATAAGATGATAGCTTTATCTTAGAACAGTGGATGCTCTGCACGTGCAGTGTCTGGGCCTTTGAAACTGTCTTTTGGCAGGAAAGTATCCACCGTGATATGTGAGGTTCCACCTAAGACTTGGATTTTGTGTTGTTATCACTATATTACCAAATGTCCTCTTGATACATAGCTCTATTCATCTTTGATATTCACGCCCAATTAAAATGTGACATTAATTCTGGCACATAGCCTTGTTAACATTTGACAGATGGTTGATTCTGAGCCATATCTCTTGTCCTCACTCAGGCCTATAAAAAAGAGGTTCAGTAGTATGTTATATAAAAGAAACTATATGTGTACAGTTTCCGTGGGAATTGTAGATATGAGGTATTGACAGAGGTCCCAAATGTAGTCTGTATGAGCACCTTTTCCACTCCTGCCACTCCCAATGCAGCTATTGCAGTTGCATACAGGTAAATGGCAAATAAAGAAGATGGAAACCTTTAAGATCCATATCTCCACTGTGTGCTTCCCACCCGCTGGCCCCTAAGCTGCTTTTCTGTCTGCGTGCCAAGCCTTTCCATCTTCTCTGGATGCTATGAATAACTAGATAATTGTAAGTGTAATTGAAGCAAATATTTTATTCCAGTGTTAGGAATATGGTTCATTTTATCGAGCACAGCGTCCTGTTGTGGATGAACTTTTATCCTTCACATACGTTTTACATAAGCAAGAAGAGTCTTCCACTTGTTCCATCCATTTATTTCTGCCCCTTCACTTACTTACTACTGTAAAACATGCCTTTTGCACTTGAGTACGTTGGGTGTTTTGCATCTAAGGGGCCTCTTTATAGGCCCCTAGCGCCACTTGCGCCACATTAATGTCATTTATTTTGATATTAATGTGGCCCAATGAGGCCAAAATCCCCATGCCGTATTTACAGAGAGGCACAATGCATGCATTGCGCCACTCTCTAACCCTTTGCGCTACATTATACCTGCGCCAGGCATAATGTATGCAAAGGGGGCCTTCCACCATTAGGGGAGCCGGAAAAATGGTGTAAGGAAATCTAGGAGATTTCCTTGCGCCATTTTTTATGCCACTTTGTTCCTGCTCAAGAGTAGGCGTTAAAAGGGGACTTCCATTGTTTAGAATGGACCCCTATGTACTCTGCAGGAGTAGCGACAAAATACTCCTGCAGAGTACATCAATAGCGTCATTAAAAAAGACACTATTGCCTCCTATCCTGCGCCATATTGTAAATACGGTGCACACATGGGGGTGGTAGGGGGTTGCTAAGGGGCGCAGGGAAAGTGGCGCTGCACATGGTACAGTGCCACTTTCCATAACTCTGGCCCTAAGTATGTTGTCTATCCCTCGATTAGTTCACTTATGTATAGTTTTGATTGGTTAGTCTGGGTCTATAGATGGTGTGATGTTTTTATCTGGGTGAATAGATGTGCATGAGTCAGTATGCTTAGCCATACAGTGCTTCCATACAGTAACTGATCATGTGACAAATTACCAGCAATGCGTGCTCATGTGATGTCATATTCATTCAATATTTGAGGTGGATTGAAATAGGTCCTCTTTGACGGAGGTGTTGGAATTTGTAAGGGAACGAACCAAGTAAATTCCTGATGAATTTCTTCTCCTAGAAAAAAATCAAGGCTTATTTTCAAACACTACCCGAATCCCCTTTCACAATTATTAGTAGAGGCATCCCAGGCTTCTAGTATTATATACTGGCAGAGCCACCATTTGGGGTAGTAAATTGCTGCTGGTGGGAGATAAGGAATACCAGTTACCAGTAAATTGGATTGTCTACACCCATGAAGATGGTTAGACATTCTTCTGTTACAGGACTGATGTGATTTATGAAATGGACCAGGATAAGAACTCTCCCATTCTTGAAATGCGACAATGCGGTGAAGTGTAGGCATGTAAAGACAAATATGTAGACACTCGAAATGGTCCAACTGGTATTCTTTCACACAGCCACTCAAATACTGTATATGGTTATGAAAATATTCAGGTTGCTATTCTACTATTGTGGGAAAGGTGGAGCCCCCTTTACTGTTAGTCAAATAGCACTGATAGTCGGTGCACAAATGAGGGACAGTTAGCACTTCTACAGTTCTGAAGAACATGAGCAACTGGTTGCAATTGGAGATGTTTACATTTAAGATGTGCCTCTTTATAAACCATGTGATTTTTTCGGCACATTGCGATTGGACATAATTGTCTACTGTGCATCCAGTAGCCAGAACGTCCTTTTGTGAACTTCAAAGGTCCCCCATACACAAATGAGAGTAGACCATTTAACATGGAACCTGAGGGACCCGCCTCACTTTGATTTTGTTTTTTAGCAGGCTCGGAGCGCGGAGCAAAGCCGACCCATTGAATTGGACTCAGAGTTTCAGCCCAGAAGTCAGTTTTAAAGAGTGCACCACATGGTATAGTAGTGCCTGATAAAAGGGACGACTCACATATTAGTGAGCAGCGTCAGCAGCATGAGGGTGCAGGAGAAGTGAGACTACACATAACACACAAGACATCCACTAAAAGAAGAACACTCTGTGCCACATTATGTAAATGGTGCACTGTCCTTGTTTGCACCAAAGCTACCTATAACTAGGTGCACCGGGCGAAAAGAAGTAATGTGCTATCCCACGGCCGATGTGAACTCAAGGCCGCCCAATGTGTAGCACATTAGTGGAATGTCATCCACATTTCACAGTGCGGGTTGCATATGGCCCACTTTACAAAGGAGGATAGACATCTACCTGCATGCGAGTGCAGTGAATGACGGCACCCACCTGCAGAGATGTCCCTTTGCCTATTTCAGAGAGCACCCCTGGAGAGTGCACTCACTGTGTGCCACCTCTTTGTGCCGCACAGTCAGTGCTCCTTTGGTGGTTTCTTAGCATCTGCGTCTGTTTGCCTACTATGACTTCGAAATAAAGTATTTCACTCTGCATGGGGCCATACCCCCATGTAAATGATGGAAAGCCCATTAGGATTGTGCTGGTGTTATGTGTGTGCGGGTGTGATCTGTATTACAGAAGGGTCTGGACAAGCATGTGACACCCCTTCCATAATATAAAGTGCCAAAGGAGTTCAGAAAGTGGGCGTACGCATGTGTTGCATCCCTTCCGGAGGCACTTTATGTTGTATGGGCCGAGATGAGTTGAAAATGAGGCTGGATGGGGAAGACGTTGTGCCATTATTCACCTGCGCCTGACATAAAGGAGCAATTTGCCTGGGAATTCTTCAGATTTTCTCCTCCTTGGGATAGGAGTGAAACTGAGCAAACCCTTCGCTTCAGTTTTGTGACTCAGATACATTTTTATGGGGCTGACTCCCTTTTTGGGTGCTTGTCTCTTTACCCCACCTTTCTTTCAGCACCTAGATTTTCCGTTTGCAAATAGGGTTCTTTTAGTTCGTAACCACTTCATTTATCTGTATCGCACCGTCATTCACCAGTCTAATAATATTTGCAAAACATTTTTGCACATGCATGTATTTAGTGCATATGTCAATCAAAAGTATGCCTGTTAGTACATTTTTCACATTTTGCACAAGTAGATGATACATTCTTTTTACTGCTTATCAATGATGGAGCAAGACATACCTATGCAAGCCCCTCAGTCCCTTCCACATGTCTACAGTGCTGGAACTAGAACCGTAGAAGGCCTCTCAGGAGTGAAAAAAAGGCCCCCTCAGGACAGTGAGAGGCAGAGGCCACCAACCTTCCGGTGGCCTCCATTCAGCACAAGGTCTATAACTATCTGTGAGATATGGGAGACTGAAGACCCCCTCATGACATTCTGAAAGTGAGGACATCATTTTGTGTTACACCACTTATGCCTCCGCAATCTGCTTCTTCTCTTTCCACAGTGGAACAACCATGAGGAGAGCTTTTTTTTTTCTGTTACATGGAGATTGTTGCAAAGCACTCTAGACCACCGGACAGACAAAAACATATGAGTATGCAGTATGAGGGGATGAGAATTTGGACCTGCTTTAAACACACAAGAACCCTAAGCAAAGGAAGAATGTTTAGGTAGTGCACATGAGTTGATCTCAGAAGCGGGTCTGCTTTAAGCTTGACTTGTCTGCCTGCGTCAAGTCAACATACCTATAGTTCACAAAATATATTTAAGCGTTTTTTCTGTCTCGCACAGGAGCAGTTCACAGTGTGATTGGATTAACACCTTGGCTCCACTTTTGTGAATTAAGTTAATGTATGTGGAGGAGGGTGTGGTTTGGCCCCTGAGAAGATGACCGTACGTCACTGAGGGTACGGTGAGCGAAGTGGCTTCTGTGGTGGGGCTTCGTCCAGTCGGATGTTTCTCCTAGCAGAGTTTCCGCATTTTTAAGGTGGGGCGAAGTGGCGCCTGGGCTTTGTTCTCGAATGGAGACGCGGAGATGGTGTTTCTGCCGGCAGTTAAAACAACAAAAGACTTACAAGTACGAACTCAACAAGTTATTATACTTTCATTTCTACCTACTGACATTTACAATTCACATCAGTTAAAGGAAGTAATTCAAGCTTTTATTATCTGCTAAATTCTTTTGCCTCGTTTTATTCGACTTCAATATATTTCAGGAATTCTTGCTGTTTTCCTAAACATACAACCTCACATCAAACAAACTGTTTTTCTCACTCATGTCTAACTCTCAATTGATGTGAAACTTTATAGTTAACTTATATAGATACTCTGATTTATATACATTTTATTATTTTCACTCTTGCCTCCGAGTGATGCATTATGACCATAAATGTGAACTCATGACATTTTCTCTAACAAGACATTTCTCAGTATACATTTGAATACATTGATTCCATCCAATATCTGCTTTTTTGAATGATCCTCCTCAACTGAATTATTTCATTTATATATGCTGGTTTTCTGCCTGATATACTTTCAAATTTCTGACCTGACAGGCTCTGGAGTTTTGACCTTTTATAGGCGGACTAAGCAATTACAAATATTTCTATAAAATACATGCAGGTAGGCTCTTTTGCCCCCTCATCACTTCTCAAAATGGATGATTATTTTCTACAAAAGTTACCCACTGTGTCTTCTTCCTCAACTCCTCCCACTAATCCCTCATCGAAAACTGGGAAGCCATCTACGAAAAGACTAAAGAAAGATGCACCACTTCCTAATAAGTCCTCACCTAACACCTCCTTTGATTTATTGTTAGAGGAAATAAGAGCTTTGCAGCCCTTCTTGGAGGAAACAAATTCCAAATTACAGAATCTTTCCTGCAGGTGGAATCTTATGGAACAAAGGATGTCTAATGTACAACAACAAATCTCCAACTTAAAAGACACTCCCTCCAAATTAGATTCTATTCAAGACCAAGTAATTACTCTACACAAGCAAGTTTAAGATATTGAAAATCACAACAAGAGAAATAACTTACACATTTATAGCCTACATGAAGGCATAGAAGGAACAAACCCCATTTCTTTCTTCAAAACTTTCTTACCACAGATCTTACAATTGCTTGGAGACTCAACACTTTACATACAATGTGTACATAGACTAGGCCATCCCTCTAAATTTCCGAACACATCTAAACAACCTTGAGGAGTTATTTTGTACTTTCTGGAGCTCTCCCGATTGATGAAAATAATCTAAGCTGCCACACAAATTAAACATATTTCTTGGTCTGGTCATTTTCTTCTTTTTTCCCAGGACCAAGCGAAAAGCACCACAGACAGACAAATAGGCTTTTTAAGCATGGGACCAATGCTACGATCACTGGGTGCTCATTTTGGACTTTTCCACCCTTGCTTTTTCAAAGTTACTTATAACAATAACACAACGACATACGGGGATCCATCCCGCATAAGAGATTTTCTTGCATCTCACAATGTAGCAAATATGGATGTCTCTACATCAGGTCGTTTGCCAAAATAAGGATAATGGTCATGTTTTCTCTTTCTTTCCTTTCACATTTGCTCATCTTCTATCTTCAAGCAGAGTTTGCTGGAATCATTTATTACTGGTATTACTTCCTTTTGCGGTGTTGGTTTAACTAATATTCTTTTTTTTTACAGAGTCAACATTGTGATGTCACACACTCCTGTCTCCTGTTACATGTATATTGGCCTTTATTTGTCCCTCTCCCTCCTGACGTCCTATCTTCTCATGTGGTCTACCCCCCATCTCTCTTAACAATATACATTGGTAAGTTTTCTTTTATTGTTGAATTTTCTGTTTCATACAGTTTTGTTTCTCTCATCTCATCTTATCCTTTCTTTTCTACCTTAGTGATCTATTCCTATCTTTCCTATCCTCACCTTTTTCCTCTAATATTCTTTCATAATTACTATACTTCATACACCTTCATATCTATACAATTATGATCTTCCTATCATATGTCAGTTTATTTACTATATTATAAGTTTTTTGCAAAGGTAGATCTGATTGTATCAAATACATTGTCCTTTTTAAATGGCCCTGACATGCATTTCTTGGAATGTCAGGGGTTTAAACTACCCTATTAGGTGACAAAGAGTTTTTGTTCATTTCTCAAAACTTAACACACAAATTGCCCTTGCTAGCGTGCCCGGTCCTTAATAAGTAAACTTACAAAGGAACGCGTCTAGGTCGATGAACCTTTTGAATCACATGGAATATCCTAGTCATGTAGTAACCAGTGTCCATCAACAATCAATTACACAAATCATTAATCAGCAGTTAATAACATCAACATACATGAATAACCACAACTCAATATACGTTTTAGTAATTTTATTTCCCTATTGGTTACAACACTAATTCATGGGATTAATTCAAACTTGATTAAATCAACTCAAGATTAATTCATTAGTGACCACCAATAACATAATCCAATAAGAACTCGATAAATCATGCATTCTAATGCTTCAGCATAAGTCAACATATGAATCAAAAGTGAATAAGTCAACATGAGTAGCAGAGTTCAGCAAATCAGTCCGTTATACATTTGTCACTCTATAGGTCAACGTCTCAGAATAGTAACCCTGCCTAACCCAGATGAGCATCAGCATGTGGGACTTCATGAAAAAACATTTTAGAACATGAATTTGGAAAAACATCTAACTTAAGAGAAAAAAACTATTTAGACAGCGCAGTTGGTACCTAGAAGGGAAAGGCACAAAAGGTGATTCAGTCACATTGTCATAGCTACCTATCCACGGTATGGATCAGCAACAAAGTCAGTCTTCGTCTTCAGGTCATCAATCGATCAGCATCGCATCAGGCTTTTAAGAGCATGAGCCCAATAACAAAGTCTCTATCTCTTCTCCCCAAATATCGCATCAAATTCGGCAAAGGTCTCTCCTCGATCATCTGCCCCTAACATCTGAACTCCCCCCTTCTGTCACGTTATTACATCTAAGTCACACAGACTATCCCCTAATTCCTAATTGGTCAGTTAATTACCAGTTATGACTCTATCCAATAATCTTAGTTTTCCAAATCTATGAATTCTAAGATTACACAGTTCTCAAGGTGTTGATTGGTTCACTGTACAATGTTCTCATCATCCGGCTCATCAGGTATAAAAAATGTTGCATCTTCTTCTCCAGTCAGTGTCTCCATTGTTCGAATCCTGGGAAAGTACATCCAGTCTGCTTTACACAGTCCTTGATACAAAATTGATTCCATTGTCTCCTGCTCGTCGGTTCATCGCAGAGAATTCTAGCTAAGCAGATTTTATTAAACAACAAGCGGTTCATGGTCAGTTCAGCACATTAGCTTTTCTACATTGCACGTTAATATTCAGCTTCTGCACAAGGCCTGGCAAAACTAGGCCACAACTTTGGCAAAGCTAGCTCTATAATATAATGCAAAACATATGTTATATATCTCAATATGACATATTACTACATTATTTTAATATATTTTCAGTATTACAAATACGTTAGCTGTTCTTTTAATATAATTCGTGACTCTTGGTGACCACTCTCCGTACACATTTTCAAATGTGCACATTAATTCTCTACATTATTTATTTCTTCATTTTTTTTAGTTTGTTATTAAACATGCATAGACACTCTTAATATTTTCTAATTAACATATCTGCTTTAGCAATCCCTCCTCTGATGACTAAATATGTCATCACACTACTTTTACCCTCAACAGTTTCATAATTCTATTTCCTCAATATTTTGTCTCCTTCTCAAATCTTCCCTATAAATTATTTCTCTGCTTCGTTCTTACCTCCTCTGATTATTTTTAGACCTTCTCAATTTAATCTTTTGACACAATTACATGAACCCCATAATCCTAATATGCAAGCAATCACAATTAATATTCCCTGTATGATTTTTAATAATACCCCATTCCAAATGTTACTAAGCCAATTTCCCACTGAAGCAAATCCCTTTCCAACCTTTTCCCAAACACTTGGTTCCTTCAATTCCTTTAAATCCTTACTTTAGTCAGTCAGGTTATTAAGTAAGTCTCTTATGTCTTTACTATTGTTAGTTATGTAAGAACAACAGTGCCTAGAGGTAATCATTTTACAGACCTCACGATTTTGAAGCGTCATAGCTCTATCCACAGCTAATTCAGTATTTATCATAAGAATTGCCGGTAAAATTTGTCATCATGTTATCCACAATGGTAGACAACTTTCGTATCTTGATCAAATTCAGGATGACTCCCAGTGAAGGAATCACTGCACCAAATATATCTCCCACAACTGCAGAAGAGGATTCCCTTCTCTGTCGCTTATAATTCAGTCAATTTTAGAAACTTATTTATGTTAGCTATCTGATAAATCTTTGGGAAAACTATCCCCAAATAACATGTCCCATACCATCCTCTTGGAAGACAGTAATAAGCATTAAGTCCACAAATATAATATATGCCAGGAATTGCAGGGTCCTGACCATTCAGTATAAAAGTCCATTTACTCTGAAACAAAAACACATGCCTCCATTCACTCGTTCCCACAAATAAAGTGTCAGTGCGTGATTTTGGCCTATATATACACAAAGCTTTCCTAAAGGTAATGCATCTAATGTTAATTTCCCTTGCGTTTTAATTGCAGTGTAAACATAATCATTCTTATAAGTCCTTTTCTCTAAGCCTTTTTTTAGTTTTTCTTTTAATGCCTTTCTCCTGTCATCAGTATGCCCTATGAAGCTCTTCTCTAAAGTTGTAAGCATGCATGTGAGGTTGTTCTTGTGCGCTTATGCACTTCCAAATGTTAGTGTAGGCTCAAAGAATCCTCTAACTAATACTATATCATGATTCTTAGCTACTTTACTCAAATATCTAATAATAGGAACAAACGAAAACACCAAGTCATAGTTAGAATAAAAATACTGTATATACTATTGATTATAGAACCTTGTTAGTAGCTGATGAAGGAATTCGCGTACACACAAGACAATCCCTTGCATCCATTTGTCGTCCCAACATATTCACTCAACAAGCGATAGAAAACATTAGAAGAAAGCTCTCCTTGGGCATTAGTATAATCATGCAAATACTTCTCATCTAACTTAAACTTCTCTTAAGCTGTTAGTGTAGTAGTTTCAGAAGCAGAAGTACGATTGGCTCCTTTCACATCAAGAACAGACATTCCCACAATCATCACTATAAACAGAATCCCACACATAATCGCCAATCCAACACTCATATATTTACAGCGCTTAGCATTTCTAACTTGATTATTCAACTCAGCCATGATCTATAAAAAATCAGAAGGCAAAAGTAACTCTCATATAAAGTGTAGTAAAAATAAAAAATAAGGAAAAATTCTTCTCTCACAGTTCAGTCTCACATTCAGGAACCCTTTTCCTTTGGCAGAATCGATTAGCAGCTTGTCACATCTGGGTTAATGTCAAATCAGGTTATCAATGTCTCTTACGGTTTGTTTTCAACAGTCTCTATTTTGATGTTTCTCAGATTGGTTCAACAATTCAGCTCCTTGTTCACTTTCAGGTTACATCAAAGTACTGACTCAGAACCTCTCTATCAAAACAAAAGGACATAAACTTGTGTTGCCATTCGTTAGTAGTTGCATACACCCATTCAGGACCTGCGCTATGTCGACTTGCTATTCTGTTTCTTTTCAATTTTCGATCACCACTTAGTTCTCCTTCACTCAATTCTTCCTTTCTCGTGGTATCTATATCTTCCTCTATTGCTTCATTTATGACCACTTCCTTTCTTTTCTCTACTTGTGACTCAGGCCAATTATCTCCTTTTCTCGATCCTTCTGTCAATATTCCTTTCAGAATTGGACTCTTCTCCTTCTCTTTCTCTATGATGTTTTCTCTTAATGGACCTGCAAAGGGCTCAGGAGGAGTCAGATCACTTTTCCTTTGATCCATCTCAACTTTTTCCCTCTCTTGGTCTGGCACTTGCTCTGTTTGCTTCTCAGCACTGTCTGCTTCTGAGCGAACCCCTACTGAGCTAGGCTCTCCTGCTGTCTCTGTTGTGATTGATTCTTCCGCACCCTCCTGTAATTCTTCACTGCCGTCTCTTACAGGGGTAATAGATCCATCTTCCACAAGCTCTTGTTAAATTTCAGACACTCTTGGTTCCTTTTCTGGTTCAGAAGCGGCAACTTGTTTCACTGTTGTTGGTGCTCTTGACAACCCTTCTTCATGATCCAGTAAAAATGGCACTTTCTTCGTGTGACTGGCGTGAATCCAGTTCGGGAGTCCTGCACACTTCACAGCTGTCGTAGTCGTTAGGACCACCTGGTATGGCCCTCTCCAGCGTGGCTCCAAACATGTCTTGCGAACATGTTTTCGGACAACAACCCAGTCATCGGCTCTCAGATTGTGCCCTGGATCATGAATGGGTGGCAGAGTAGTGGCCTCCACCTGCTGATAAAAAGAGCGAAAGCACATAAGCCATACCCTTGCAGTAGTCCAAAAACATATCATCTTTAATATTCACAAGTGCATTGGCTGGAACTGCTGGTAATCTCATTGCTCTGCTCATGAGAATCTCGTGGGGCGACAGCCCTGTCTTCTTGTCAGGTGTATTCCTCATCGACATCAACATCAAAGGCAATGCATCTGGCCATTTCAGATTCGTAGCTGCACACATCTTAGCAATTCTTGATTTCAAGGTACCATTTGTCTGTTCTACTAGTCCTGATGCTACAGGGCGATAGCTACAATGTAATTCCTGCTCAATGTTTAGTGCTGCACATAAGAGTTTAATCACCTCGTTGTTGAAGTGAGTTGCCCTATCTGATTCTAAAGGGATTGGAAACCCGAAACGTGGTATTAACTCCCTAAGCAACAACATTGCTACTGTGAGACTACCATTTCTTCTTGTGGGGTATGCTTCAATCCAGTGACTAAAAATACACACAATCACCAACAAGTACTTCAAACACCCACACGCAGGCATCTCAGTGAAATCCAATTGCATTCTGCTGAATGGACCTCCTGCTCTTCCAATGTGGCTCAAATTCACCACTGTTCCTTTTCTAACATTTAACTGCTGACAGATCATACAGCAATGACACACTGCCTCTGCTGCCTGCCTAAACTTGGGATTGAACCAGTCGATTTTGAACAGACGAACCATGGCATCCCTCCCAATGTGTGCCTGACCATGGTAATACCCGGCCATTTGTGACAGTAAACTATTTGGCAGGACCATCTGACCTTCTTCGGAAACCCATATCTCAACAGGTCTTTGAACACATTTTAATTTGGACCAAAGTCGTTTCTCTTCCTTGTCAACATTACTCTGCAGTGTTATCAACACTTCCAAATTTTAGATCACTTTCAATGCAAAACTTGTACATGTTTTATCTTCTTCTGACATCAGTTCCCACAGTTCAGTGCACAAAACCTTGCGACTTGATCTGCATCCATTTGCTGGTGAGATGTAGTCCTGTGACTTTTGATGTGCACTGCATTTTACCATGGCAATTTCTTCAGGTAACTGTATTGCATACAGCAGCTCATTTATCCTGTCACCATTTCTTACTGGTGTACCAGTAGAGGTTGGGAAACCTCTTTGCAACCACAATTGAACAATTTCAAATCCATATTGACTATCTGTATAGATAGTGACTCTCAGTCTAGCAGATACATGGCACGCTCTAGTAAGAGCTACCAATTCTGCTACTTATACAGAATATACACCTCAAAGCCAAGAAGCTTCTAATGTACTTGTAATTGTGCACACAGCATATCCTGCTCTCAGTGTTCCTGTACCATCTCTGAGACATGAGCCATCAACAAAAACAATTTGGCCATTTTCTTCCAATCATGTATCTCTGATATGAGGTCTTGGTTTTGTGCAGAACTCAGTTACCTCAAGACAATCATGCTCAATGTCTTCTTCTTTTTCAATTTCAACAGTACCCCTTGGAAGTAATGTTGCAGTATTCAGCACTGTACACCTTTTCAATGCTACATTTGGAGCACCTAGAAAGCTCGTCTCATACCTTGTCAGTCCGGCACCAGTCGAATACTGTGTTTTCGTCCTTGTCAGTAAGATCTCAAAAGAGTGAGGACCATTACCGTCAGATGGTATCCCATCACTACTCCCTCACATTATGTAAGGCTTTGACCAACTGCGGCAACTGCACGCAAACAACCCAGTAAGGCTGCTACAACTGAGTCCAAGGTAGCTGAAAAATGAGCTACTGGGCGATAAGCACCTCCATGGACCTGAGTCAAGACAGACAAAGAACAAGCATCACGTTCATGACAAAACAATGTGAATGGCTTTGTGTAGTCAGGCATTCCCAGTGCTGGAGTTCTGCACAAACTATCTCTCAACTCAGTGAATGCTTTCATTTGGTCCTGATCTAATGTGATGGGATCTGTAACATCTTTGTTTCAGCTGCTGCAATGGTTTGGCAATCTAAGCAAAATTTGGAATCCACTGGCGGCAATAACTTACCATTCCCAGAAACATTCTGACATCTCTATGTGAAGTCGGGGGACTTCTCTGCAATATCATTGTAATCCTTTCTCTGGAAAGTCTCCTTGACCCTTTCTCAATTTGGTGTCCCAAATATTTCACTGACTTCTGACAATACTGCAATTTCAAAGGTGACACTTTATGTCAAAATTTTCCCAAATGATTCAACAGGGCAATCGAGTCGTACTTACACTCGTCCCTCATTTTGGATGCAGTCAGCACGTCTTCAATGTACTGCACCAGAGCCGATTGGTACAGGAGTTCCAATGACTCCAGATTCTTTTTCAAGATCTGATTGAACACAGACGGTGACTCCGTGTACCCTTGAGGAACCCTGCACCAGCTGTAGACTCTGTCTAGGAATTTGAAACTAAAGATAAACTGACTACCCTCATGAAGAGGCACAAAGAAAGATTGTGACAAATCTACAACTGTGAATCATTCTGCATCGCATGGAATCTGAAACAATATTACCGCTGGCTTTGGCACTACGAGACAACATTTGATCACCATGTTATTCACTTTTCACAAGTCTTGCACAATTCGTACTTTCCCAAAAGGCTTCTTCAAGCCCATTATCGGTGAGTTACATTGACTGCTCAACACTTCTTTCAAAACACCTTGTTTCAGAAAATCTCCAATTATCTGCGCCACTTTCATCAAAACATCTTGTGCCATGTTATACGGTGGAAGCTGCAGAAACACTATATTCAACTTCAAAGTGACCTTAATCGGCTCTGCTCCCTTGATCAGACCCAATTCTTTACCTGTCAGGTCCCACACATTCTCCTGCACTGTTCCCTGCAAATCTGCATGCAATTCTGTCATAGCAAACATTGGGCAAAACTCAATTAACGGGTATTCTTCATTAGTGAGTTAATTCCCAATTTCAGGAGTTTGTTCCTCTTCATTGTCACTATTTGTCTGGACCTCTATTCCAGGAGTTAAACAATTAATCGAACATCTGGTCTTGCACAATAAGTCCCTTCCCAGTAGGGATACTGGACTTGAGTCACAGACTACAAACTTGTGCAGTCACTGGAAGTTGCCAATCTCAACCTGTACTGGATCTGTGATCTGATTTATCAATTGATCATTCGCTACCCCTACAACCTGAACTGTTCTGCCTGGAAGAGGTAAGTTCAGAACTTCTGCACTTCTCACTGTAGAGCGAGTAGCTCCTGTGTCCACTAGAAATGAGACCTTATGACCCATCACCTTTCTACTCACAAAGGGTCCCTGTTGATCCACTTCTAATGAAGCTGCAAGCATACATGGCTCCTCATCTGAACTATCATACATCCATTCATCATTTATTTCATTCTCGCTATGTAATGGGAATTGGTGCACTGTGTCACTACTTCTGTCTTGTCTCTGACCTGTGAAATGTATTGACATCACCACTTTGCTGAACACCACCATCTTGCACCATCATCCGACACTCCCACTTCCAGTGTCCCACGTTTTCGCAAAGATGACATGGTAACATCCTTTTTATCCCTTGCACATAATTCTGAACCACTGCTGTACTCAAATCTGGTCCACAATTTATATTGATTCCACGACCTCTACATCTCACCTGAAGCTGGAACATGACAGTTCCCTGCTTCTGCGGTATCTGCTGCACTAAAGCTCCCTGTACTCCTGTTTGAGCTGCCTTAATCTGCATCACCATTGCCTTCTCCTTTAACTTTTTCTGCTTCAACTCAATCTCATCACTACAGTATTTCGCACACTGCAACACCTCATCAATCAGTTTTGTTTGCCAGCAAATCAAATGACTCTTAATCATCTGACCTACCTCAGGTCTCAATCCTTCCACAAACCTGAACACAAAGTGCAACTTGTCTTCTGGCTTGATTGCTTCCTTACCACTGTACTCCTTGAATGCCTTCAACAATCTCTCATAGTATGTATGTATCAACTCTTTCACTTCCTGCACTGTCCTGTCAATTCTCTGCCAATCAATATTCTTAGGCTAGATTCTTGTCTTCAGGAACTCAATCACCTTTTAATAATGTTTCATCACTTCGGGTGATGGTGCACCTGTAACTCTATTCCTTTCTGATTCACTCGTCGGCCAATCTACTGCCCTTTTGCACTCAACCAACAAATCAGCTGGAACCGCTATCTCCAACAGAGTATTCAGGTCTTCCCACAGACATTTTGAAAGTTTTACAAATCTATCTGTCTGCTGATACCACTCAACCGGTTTCTCCTTCAGCTTTGGATAATCATTTGTGAATGACAGAATATCGCTCCTGTGCCAGGGAACATGAACAAACTGCCCTCCTGGAATTTCCCTCATTTGTAAAATGTTTACTGGATCTTTTTCTTTCTGCACACTTTCAGACTCTTCTTGTGAATCTCTTTTTCATTTATCCTTCTTCTTTGCCCATCTCCCTTCCCACTTCTCTAATGCTCTCCAAATCTGAGCAATCTGCAATAATTCTTAGAGATGCTCTTTCATCCCTGCTGATCTCATGTGTTCAAAATCCTTGCCTTAAATCTAGGTTATAACTAATTTTCAAGTGCTTTGTTTTCTCAATTTCTATGTCATGTTTACCTGCCCACTTCTTTTGTAATTCTTTGACACAAGTATCTCAGTTCTTCTTTAGTATAGGATTCTAACCTATTCACTCCCATTGACCCCTCGACTAGTTCAGTTATTTCTGTAGCCAGCCTTACAGGATCAATCTGCTCTTCACCGTTGGATGTGTATCGAGGAGAATTCAGACTGTCTAACCACTCATTTAACTGCTGTACTATCAATCCCTGTACTGAAACATTACTTGCGTTTGGCAATGGCACCTGTTGTACCACTGCACCTAGAGTTTGTGGCGTCAAGAGCTTCAAGCTCTGACTTACTCTTGGGCCATCTACGGCATCTGGAGGCGCAGAAAGTGGACTAAGATCCATTAATGGCCTAGATCCGTCAAAGGTCTGCCCCATAGATGATATTACCTGCACATGGTCTTTCACCCCCCTCCTCACAAGGCTCTGTGACATTTCACCCTGCTCTCCTGCAATCGGTTTCTTTTGCGCGAACAATGATAGCGCTGGACCAACAGTAATTGGCAGTGATATTGCATCTGGTGCTGGTCCGCATTTTGTGGAAGGACTACTCCCATGCTCTGATTCATCACTGTTGTCACATCTGACTGTGTCCCTGTCATTGGTGTGAACTTCAGGCAAACCCTGTGGCTGTGTCTAAGGCATCAGCACTGGAGTTGGTTCAGTCTGACCTAGCCTTGGCCTCGGAACCACTTGCTTCATAGGAACCACTAAGTTCGAGGTTGTCTCAAGAATCGGTATCTCCGGGTAAATTCTCTGTATCAGTGGTGGGTGCATCTGCGCTTGGACTACCGAAATAGTCAGTGCATTAGGAGTACTCTGCAGTACCCCTTGTACATCTCCATTATCTGCTTACACCGGTCCCGCTGTCCCCGACACTTGAGCTGGGGCAGTTGGAGCAGTACTAGTACATGGGCCCACCTCATGTACCGCATATGGTGGAGGTCGGTCCCTCAACATCAGAGTAATGAGATCCTCGACATCCGAGTCTTCTTCCACTATGTAAGACTTTTTCTTCTTTTTACTCCCTGACAAACTCTTATCACTTTTGCTAGTCTCCTCTTTCCCTTCTGACTCATCTTCCTCTGTGATATTGGGAAATAACTTAACGTCCTGCAATGTTGCTGTTCTTCAACTCTTCTGTTCCCAATCCCATCTTGCTTCTGCTAGGGACTTCTCTACCTTCCTTATTCTTCTCTGGAATTTGATGTTTTGCTGCTGTCTCGCTAGAAGCTCCCAAGCTGCTAAAGCCTCAAACTGTGCTGGTCTCAGAAGAGGCTTTGTCTCATACAGTGTCATCCGCAACTGATCCAAAATTCTAAAATTAAACATTCCATGCTTCAGAAACGCTAAAGCTCCCTGTTTCTCTGTCAATTTGCACCACTGCTTTAACCAAAAACATGGCACAACACCTCGCTCCTCCATCACAATATAAGCTGGAGAATTTTCCGGTGGGGTAGGCTCCCCCACTGTCGCCTTAATGTATGTATCACCATTAATAGCACTCCTAAACGCTTTGAAAAATTAAAGCGGTCAGTACGAACATGGCGGCTTGGCCCGCCATGCCGGCATTGGCGGCTGAAACCACCTGGCATGGGGGGCCAACCCGCCACATAATAAACACGTAGAGGGCTGTCATCGGCAGCCCTCACTCACGGCCAGGCTTCCGCCGTCAGGCAGCCTGGCGGTGAGTGGAATCACCATCCGACAGGGTAGCTGCGCTACCCGTCAGATAATGTTTCCATATCCACCAGCCTTTCCGTGGCAGGTTATCCCGCCAGGGAAAGGCTGGCGGAGGAGGTGCCACTGCACTGCCCATGCACTTTGCATGGGCAGTGCAGGGGCCCCAGTGCAATTCCCCATCGCGCAGGTCACTGCCTGATTTTTGGGCAGTGATTTGCATGATGGGTTCAACTGCACCTGCCGCACAGAGGCATGGAGCCGCAGTCAAAGTCCCGGCCAGTCCTTTCTGTGGGCCTTCGGGCGGAAACAATGTTTTTGCCCGCCGGCCCACAGAAAGGGTCATTATTTGGCTGACGGGGATCCGGGGTCACTGGCGGTCAGTGTTTGCACTGCCAGCATGAACACGGCGGTTGTTACCGCTGTGTTCATAATGACCCCCTAAATCTTTTCTATCTTTTGTGTATTCAAATCAATTAAGGAAATTAGTTTTACTCCCAAGATTCCCTTCACCCACTTTCTCAACCAATTGTTTCTCACGGACGGCTGCCAATCCGCTTGCGACTCTTCTTACTTAACCAACCTATCCCAGCGCTGCTCACTTTGACGCCACCCTCACACACTGCGGCTGACAAAGTCTTGTGGCTTGTCCTCCTGAACTCCAACTCACACGAAACGAATGCAAGTTATTGTGAGCACTAACCAAAAACAAACCTGCTGGTTTACTACAGGAAGGTACACAATCGCTTCAGAGACCTTACGGATTTTCACTGATGGCCCTTTTCACTCATGCAGCTATTCCTCTTTCTCAGTCTCCCACATTCGCAAGCAAAATTCGATCCGCAGTTTTCACTCTCAACTGATCAATGGGTTTGTCCTGGTGCACATAGGACTCGCCAAATCTCAGTCGAAAATTTCTCTCACTCACTTAACTTATACACTGACTTGTTGACCACGCCCGATCAACCTACTAAACCAGACAGATTACAACATATAACCAAGTTTCTCCTACACTTGTCAATATACTCCGGAGTATTAGACAACGCAGGGTTCGTACATCATCAACAAGCATGTGCACACTTTTTGAGCACAAAGCGCCAAAACATGTGAAGTTTGACGACTTCCCTACTCTCATACTGCAGATTACGCACACACCTACTAAACCACAACTGGAGTACGCAGACTCCCTACTTTTCCCCTACGATTTGCATAAGCCTTTGCAAGCGCAACCTACCACTTTCACACTATCACTAGAACTCCCAGAACAACTTTTCTAGCAGGATCCAGGATCTGGGAAAGTCATTTCTAAGTTTAAGGGGACATCATTCTTGCTACAATTGCCAATACGAAAAATAAAATCCAAATCACAATAATGATGAACAACTAACCCTAACTCAAATTACCACCATAACCATCAGTCACCACATAACTAGTTTTCCAAGGAAACTAACCATCAAGCTGCTACCAAAAACTGCTAGCGCACCCAGTCCTTAATAAGTAAATTTACAAGGGGACGCGTATAGGTCGATGAACCTTTTGATTCGCATGGAATATCCTAGTCATGTAGTAACCAATGTCCATCAACAATCAATTACACAAATCAATATTCAGAACATTAATCAGCAGTTAATAACGTCAACACACATGAATAACCACAACTCAATCTACATTTTAGCAATTTTATTTCCCTATTGGTTACAACACTAATTCATGGGATTAATTCAAACTTTATTCAATCAACTCGAGATTAATTCATTAGTGACCACCAATAACATACTCCAAGAAGAACTTGAGAAATCATGCATTCTAATGCTTCAGCATAAGTCAACATATGAATCAAAGGTGAATACTTCAACATGAGTAGCAGAGTTCAGCAAATCAGTCAGTCAATCATTTGTCACTGTATATCTCAACGTCTCAGAATAGGAACCCTACCTAACCCAGATTAGCATCAGCATGTGGGACTTCATGCAAAAACAGTTTAGAACATGAATTTGGAAAAACATCTAACTTAAGAGAAAAAAACTATTTAGACAGCGCAGTTGGTACCTAGAAGGAAAAGGCACAAAATGTAATTCAGTCACATTGTCATAGCGACCTATCCCAGGTATGGATCAGCAACAAAGTCGGTCTTCGTCTTCAGGTCATCAATCGATCAGCATCGCATCAGGCTCTCAAGAGCATAAGCCCAATAACAAAGTCTTTATCTCTCCTACCCAAATATTGTATCAAATTCAGCAAAGTTCTCTCCTCGATCATCTGCCCCTAACATCTGAACTCTGCCCTTCTGTCACGTTATTTTATCAAAGTCACCCAGACTAGCCCCTAGTTCTTAATTGGTCAGTTAATCACCAGTTATGACTCTATCCAATAATCTTTGTTTTTCAAATCTATGAATTCTAAGATTACACAGTTCTCAAGGTTTCGACTGGTTCTCTGTATGATGTTCTCATCATCCGGTTGATCAGGTATTAAAAATGTTGCATCTTCTTCTCTAGTCAGTGTCTCCATTGTTCGAATCCTGGGAAAGTACATCCAGTCTGCTTTACACAGTTCTTAATACAATATTGATTCCATCGTCGCCTGCTCGTCTGTCATCGCAGAGAATTCTAGCTAAGCAGATTTTATTAAACAACGAGTGGTTCATGGTCAGTTCAGCACATTAGCTTTTCTACATTGTGCGTTAATATTAAGCTTCTACACAAGGCCTGGCAAAACTAGGCCACACCTTGGCTAAGTTAGCTCTATAATGTAATGCAAAACATACGTTATATATCTCAATATGACATATTACTACATTATTTTAATACATATTCAATATTACACATACGTTAGTTACACTTTTAATATAATTTGTGACTCTTGGTGACCACTCTCTGGGGGCACATTTTCAAATGTGCATATTAATTCTCTGCATTATTTATTTCTACATTTTTTTCTATTATTCTTAATGCATAAACACTCATTAATATTTTCGAATTAACATATCGCTTTAGCACCCTTTTAAAAGAAGCGCACCTTAAAGAGAACAAGTGTATAAAGTTGTGAAAAGGATGGATTGGTGATGTCATTTATTGACTGGGCAACGGTAAAATAAAAAATTTAGTTTTAATTTTATGTCACAATTCCTTAAAAGTTCAATTGGTAACTCAAGAACAGGACTCCGAACGGAGTTGGGTGCTCCTTAAGCTATTCATTAGTAAACTTCCAATTGTTTTGTTTAATGTATATGGTCCTAATGCTCCGGATAGTCAGTTTTGGTCTGACATCTCCCAGAAACTCATGCAATTCCCAGATAACATTGTAGTATTAGCAGGTGATTGTAATAATTTTGTTGATCCCTTTCTAGACAGACATCCATCAATACATTACATCCCAAATAAATCACTAAAAAACATTTGTGCAAGCTATCAGCCAACGTGATTTGACTGATGCTTTGAGATTATATAATCCATTCTTAAGAGAATACATATATTTTTCCCCTGTTCATCACTGCCAATCCTGAATAGAATACCTTTTTATTTCACATCATTTTACATAATCTCTCCAGGCTGCAGACATTGGTTTCATTATAATCTCTGATCATGCACCAGTACCTATTCAACTAGACCTTTACCCAAACGCAATTCTCTTAGGAGATGGAGATTCAACAACTCTCTACTTCTAGATATTGCTTTCACTTCATCTTTTACTTCTTTCTTTCATGAATACTTTCATTTTAATCCCTCAGACAAAACCCCCTTTCATATAACTTGGGAACTTTCAAAGCTTCCGCTAGTGATTTTATTATTAATTATGTTTCTAAGAAAAAGAAACACTCTCAGTTACAATCTAAACAATTATTTGAAGAAAGTAAACACCTTGAACACATTTATTACACGTCATGAATCACAGCACTCGTTGCAGCAACCTTTTAAAGCCAAATTATATTCTAACAAGGTAGCCACAGATTCAGCTTCATCTTATCTTGTGAAGTCTTGTGACAAATACTACTGAGGACAAAACAAATATGGGAAATTATTAGCAAATTATCTTAAAATTAAGCAAAATAAGTTATTCATTGAATCCATTTTAAATAACACTATTCAGACCCTGTCAAATAGGCTGTTGTCCTTTGGATTTGCATGATGACTTCTAGAATCCCACCTCCAGGCAGCCCCGACTCAGAATACTATTAAAGTACTGATTATTAGAGTGGCCAGGTGAGGGGAAAGGGAGAGGGAACTGAACTGCGGTGACGGAGACCTGAAAAGTAAAGGGTTAATACACCAAAATAAAACACTAAGTAAAGACCAACATTTTTTAATGCTCTCCGCAAGCATGTTGAATAATATTGCAGTGATTCTCCAAAAGTTCCACATGGATTCACGTTTAAATGACAAAGGTTTGTCTCCAAATATAATGCCCCTATAAAACAATCATTAGCATTTGAGCAACTCAAAATATAGATTGTTCTTTTGAAAAAAAATAAAAATAAAACTACCATGTTGTTTCTGAGGCAATACGTAATGTCACTTCCATTCCAAATGTCAAAACCAAAAACAAATGCTTGATTAAACTCAAGAAACCATTCTAAAGCAAGCGATTGTCATAACATAGATAACTGCACAATAAATCAAGCCCAACCGAAATTCTTTCTTTTTGTGTCTAAAGAAATTACATTCGCTCCAATTCAGCCGCACTCTACAACTCCACATTTTGGAGTTCAAAAAGCTCCCCACTCAGAGTGCGACCGCTCTGCATTTCAAAAGAGGACATCACAAGCGGGAGCCGGCCTGGAACAATCAGAACCAGGGTGGACCCACACAGAAAGCGCCCCACTGATGAAGTCCCCACCAACACAGGAGACGCCAAGAGAAACATCTCGGGGAAGCTGATACCGTCTGTACCACTTCCGGAATAGTTTTTGTAACACAGGGTATGACTAGTTGTTGAGGGGTTTGATCATCAATGTAATTTCCTGTGGCACCAGCATCAATAGGAACACTCAGTTTATACTTTTTTGTTAAGAATGTGAAGATTCACTTCAATTTGCAAGTGTGGTATCCTAGTAGAAAGATCAAGGTTAGGCTTTTGCGAAGGGTTGGTCATTAACCCAAGTGTACCACAGATTTGGACCAAAATTAGAAGATTCTCTTGGGCAGCAGATATAACACAAACACTGTTTTTGTTATAAACAACAGACTTCTTATAACACCAGCTTTCCTTCATAGAGTCAACCCAGATATTTCCGATACCTGTTGGACTTGCCTTGCATCACAGGCTGACCTGAAACATATGACATTTATATGCCCTCACGTTTCTACTTTCTGGTTACAAGTTTGGTCCCAAATAAACGTAATATTTTCTACTAACATGCCATACTCCATCCATAACATGTTTCTAGGAAGCAGTTCAGAAACATGGGCTAACGTTCCATTTAACACACATAGTGGGTCATTACAACATTGGCGGTAAAAGCCGTTTATCGCAGTGCAGAAGACCGCCAACACACCGCCGCGGCCGTGGAATTCCACCACGGTCATTATGACCCACAGCTCGGAATCCGCCAAAATCCGGACACTAACACAAGTCCGCCACACCAAAGGTCAGTGATAAACTGGTGATAACAAAAGCTCCACCGTCACGCCAACAGGAATACGCCCACACTATCACGACCCACAAATCCATGCAGCGGTCTTTCAACTGCGGTATTCCATTGGCGGTACACACCGCCGCGCTCAAAATACACACACATTTACAAAACAGTACCACATTGGACAATTCCAAATACATACAATGCAATGAGACAGCACCCAAGAACACAGGATGACATCAGGAAGAGGTGGAACGACCTACGGGGAAGGTGCGTTCCGTGGTCTCAAGACACCACCTTGCGGTTCAGAGGACTGCCGACGGACCCCCACCTCCTCCCCCAGAACTCACTACATGGGAGGAGCAGGTCTTGGCTATACTGCATCCTGAGGGCCTCGCATGAGTAGCTGGAGGAATGGACTCTGGTAGGGCAAATCTTTATTACCTTATCCCCCCCACCCCACCTGCATGCCATCACATACCCCCACCCTCGCCCTCACCCCCATCACTCCAGCTCCTCACATATGTCCCAATATCACAAACCGCACATCCCAAACCCAAGCCCTGCATGTAACACCAAAGCATGGACACCCATCATCAAAGCATGTCCACTGCACATACCCATACACCCCCATAAACCATTATCACACAAGGTCCTACACAGGAATGCAAGCACTGGTGTACAGGCTCACCCACCCATTGCACACCATGGCCCACACAGATGCAATTATCTTGCCTTTAAACCTCTGCAGGACCCCTACCCAACGTCACCGGACAGGAGGGTCCAGACATGTCCACTCCACCCACAGAAGAGGCCCACAGTGATGACAGCATCTCTGTCCAACTGGATCTAGATGACCAGCCCGGCCCATCTGAGATCTCGGGACAGTCCGTTCCCCTTACACTGGCACAGGCCACTACAGAGCTTCCCCCCTCTGGATACACCAGCACAGCACCCACCCAGCGGGCCCATCCCTCTGTCCCCAGGACACATCAATCAGCAGTGTGTCCACCACTACAGGGAACCCAAGCTAACCCACCACCCCAACAACACCAGGGACCTGGGGGCAGTGGCAGTGGGCACACCGTTCAGAGGACAGGGGAACTGGAAGGGCTGCTGTGCGACAGGGGGAGGACAGGCCCAGGGAACCCACTCTCCACGAGGCCCTCTCCAACATCATGGGAGCCTACCACCATTCCCAGGAGACGATGGCAATGGTACTGGCCAAGTTTCAGGAGACCCAGCGGCTGCAGGAGGAACAGTATCTGGGCTTCAGGGAGGAACTAAAATCCATCAATACCACCCTGGGCACCATTGTAGGGGTGCTGAAGGAACTCGTCAACACCAGGAGGGACACTGTGGCACAACAAGGGGCCCTTGACACTAGCCTGGACGATGAACTGCCCACCACCTCCCCCGGCGCTAGTGGACAGGAGGCACTGCCACAGGACCACGACACCAGCAGATGGAGAACTACCCCGCAAGCAGTCCCTGAGATCCAGGACAAAGACAGAGAACAATGCCAAGACCCCCGCCAAGAAATGAGACCACCCTGATTTGTCATCCTTCTATCCCACTTTGTCACCCTGTCCATACTTAAACTGCCCCAGCTCCACTTCCTATGCCCCTTTGGACAATGCACCTGCAAGACTAATGGACTGGACTCTGCCATGACCCCTGACCATTTAACAACCCCCTCCACTATTTAGCACTTAAATAAACACCCTTAAATCACAAAACAATCTGGAGTCAGTCTGTGCTTTCACAATTGTGTATTTGCAATAACTGAGGGAAATAGCAATGTCCATTGTATTGTCAACATACCTATGTCACACAGCTCTAGTCCATGCGGAAACAAAGCAGATGTCACACAGTGGGACCCACATCTGTGAAATCGTAAGGGAAAGTGACAACTCAGTGACCATACACAGGGTGAAAATTACAGACAGATGAGATGCAGTAGAATTAAATCAGATGTAGCAGGCTGTGTTGTCTTCTTACCTGTGTCTCACTGGAAGTATTGGTGGATCACTGTATTCCTGTTGTCTAAGTCCTCTTCTTCTGCTTCCTTGTCTTCACTGTCCACAGGCTCCACAGCTGCCATAACACCTCCATCTGGACCATCCTCCTGCAGAAAAGGCACCTGTCGTCGCAAAGCCAAGTTGTGAAGCATACAGCAGGCCACGATGATCTGTCAGACCTTCTTTGGTGAGTAGAATAGGGAACCACCTGTCATATGGAGGCACCGGAACCTGACCTTCAGGAGGCCGAAGGTCCTCTCTATAATCCTCCTAGTTCGCCCATGGGCCTCATTGTAGCGTTCCTCTGCCCTTGTCCTGGGATTCCTCACTGGGGTCAGTAGCCATGACAGGTTGGGGTAACCAGAGTCACCTGCAAATGGCGAGGGACAACTGTTGGACACACACTAACTCACAAGGACATCCCCAGACCCTGACACCTATTCACACTGTATAGGGTCCATGTCCTCACCTAATAGACACACACGGTGCCTCTGGAGTTGCCCCATCACATAAGGGATGCTGCTATTCCTCAGAATGTAAGCGTCATGCACTGAGCCGGGAAATTTGGTATTCACATGGGAGATGTACTGGTCTGCCAAACACACCATCTGCACAGTCATCGAATGGTAACTCTTCCGGTTTCTGTACACCTGTTCACTCCTGCGTGGGGGGACCAAGGCCACATGTGTCCCATCAATGGCACCTATGATGTTGAGGATATGTCCCAGGGCATAGAAGTCACCTTTCACTGTAGGCAAATCCTCCACCTGAGGGAAAACGATGTAGCTCTGCATGTGTTTCAGCAGGGCAGACAACACTCTGGACAACACGTTGGAAAACATAGGCTGGGACATCCCTGATGCTATGGCTACTGTTGTTTGAAAAGACCCACTTGCTAGCAAATGGAGTACTGACAGCACCTGCACTAGAGGGGGGATTCCTGTGGGATGGCGGATAGTTGACATCAGGTCTGGCTCCAACTTGGCACACAGTTCCAGGATTGTGGTACGATCAAGCCTGTAGGTGATGATCACATGTTGCTCCTCCATTGTCGACAGGTCCACCAGCGGTCTGTACACCGGAGGATGCCGCCATCACCTCACCTGCCCCAGCGGACTTTGCCTATGGAGGAGAACAGCGAGCAGAGAGTCAACCAACTCTGAGGTACGTCAACACAACTTAATCGGAAAATGTTTGCAAATTGACATATGGCTCTATTAGTGTTTAAGCACGGCCTAGATATGTGTGACGCAGTCCAAAATAATGCCATGTGGGCCCCTGAAATGGCGGCTGCCTGACCTGTACAGTGGGACAAAGGTATATGAGGTAACTGCGCTGGCGCTGCACACCATCGCGGTAGGCGGTCGAAGACTGCGGCGCAGTCCTGCATTGGTTAACATTGGACCCTATGGGTCCCAGGAGCCAATGACGATGTACGCCGGCGGTGATGGTACGCACCGCCATGGACGTGACTGCCATTTTCTCTCTGTTCACTCACTTGATACCTGATCTTCGACAGGAGAGGACCTACACTGCCAATGCTGCTGTGACCTCAGTCTGGAAGAGACAATGGTTTGTGTGTCTGGGGAAAGGGCCCCTGCCTTCAGCACGGAGGAGTTGGAGAAACTAGTGGATGGGGTCCTCCCCCCAGTACACACTACTCTACTGTCCTCCAGACAAACAGGTGAGTACACTGTTAGCATGCTGTATGGGCAATGGCTGTTTGGAGTGGTGTGGATGAAAGATGGGGGGTGGGAGAATGAGGTGTGCATGAAACGACGGTGAGTGCATGTGCGTCATGGCAAGGGTAGGGATGCGGGCCAATGACTGTGAAGGTGCGGACGGTTATATCTTCTCCTTTCCCCTGTACTATTCCTGTAGGTCAGCGCTCACCAGAAGAAGGATATTTGGCGTGCCATCGCCAAGGAAGTCCGGACCCTGGGGGTCCACCACAGACGGAGCACCCACTGCCGGAAAAGATGGGAGGACATTCGCCGCTGGAGCAAGAAGACAGCGAAGGCCCTGCTGTGGATGGCCTCCCAATGTGGGAGGGGTGCCCGTCACACCATGACCCCCCTGATGTTCCGGATCCTGGCGGTGGCATACCCGGAGTTTGATGGGCGCTTGAGGGCATCACAGCAGCCACAAGGGGTTGAGTACACTCTTATTCAGCTGATTCAGCGCGCATTGTAGGTGTCTGGGTGGGGGAGGTGGACTGTGGGTTCCCCTAGGCCAGGGCGAGTTTAGTAGGCAAGGTCCCTTCTGAAGGCAGGCCCTGTGGCACCCCACCCCACCTGTGTACAGAGCCAACTACACCTAGTCAGGCTGCTGTGACTTGCATGTGTGCAGCAATCGGGCATAGGCCTTGTACCCCATGTCCCTGTGATCAATTAGGGAACTCAAAGTGCATGGCGTAGTGCAGAGGGCTGCTGTGTCTGTAGTGTCTGCCAACGGTAGCGGTATTGCATGCACTCAACATGTCTTTCTTCTGTTCCCCCCCCCCTTTTTGTGGTGTCCCTGTTCTTGTGTGCATTAGCATCATCAGGCGGAGGAGCAGTGGCACCGGAGCAGGAGGGAGCTGCATCCCACATGGCCCTGGAGGGCGACACAACGGAGTCTGAATTCACCAGTGGGACGGAGGGCGAGGGGAGCTCCACGGCAGGGACATGAACTGCGACCAGCGATACGGACTCCTCCTCTGATGGGAGCTCCCTTGTGGTGGCGGTCCCATCTGTGCCCCCGCATCTATAGGTACAACCGCCACTCCCCTACCAGCACCGCCCTCCCAGCAGCCCCTCAGTGTTTGCCCTGTGGCCGCTCACACAGGAGGGTGGGCATCTCCTTCGCCCCAGGCACCTCAGCCCCTGTCCCTGTCACCCCTGCTGCCCTCAGTGAGAAGGCTATTGACCTCCTCAGGTCCCTCACTGTTGGGCAGTCTACCATTTTGAATGCCATCCAGGGTGTAGAGAGGCAGTTGCAACAAACCAATGCATACCTGGAGGGCATTCATTCTGGCCAGTCAGCCCAACAGCGAGCTTTTCAGACTCTGGCCTCAGCACTGATGGCAGCCATTGTCCCTGTTTCTAGCCTCCCCCTCCAACTTCCTCCACCCAGACCCAAACCCCTGTACCTCAGCCTACCCCAAGCACACCATGAGACCAGCATGCACACACCCCAACACACAAGAGAAGCTCAGGCAAATATAAGCACCACACATCACACAAGCACTCACACAAGTATCATACACATGCAGACATACCAACATCCACTGCCTCCACTGTGTCCCTCTCCTCCTCATCTCCCTCCTCCCTCCCTGTCTCGTCTCCACTCACACCTGCATGCACGACATCATCAGGCACTACCTCCATCACCACCACACCCACCACCACACCCCGCTCACGTGCACTCACCACCCCCAATACCATTCACACATCCCCTGTGTCCTCTCCCAGTGTGTCTGTGAGCCCACCTCCCAAGGTACACAAACGCAGCCACACACACACCAAACAGCCATCCACCTCACGACAGCCTCTCGCCCATGCACCTTCACTCAAAGTCAGCAAACGTACACCTCCTACAACCACTACCTCTTCCTTCACTCCCAAACCCCCTCCATCTACCCATCCCAGTGTGCCCAAAAAACTTTTCTTGTCCAACCTTGACCTCTTTCCCTCAACTCCCCCACATCTTCAGTCTCGTAGGGCCTGCCTCTCCAGGTCCCAACCCAGCGCCTCAGCCACAACATCTGCGGGAACAGTGGTGCCAGTAGTAACCGGCTTCTGGAGTGCGCCAGGCAGCATGGCAGCCAGTGTGGCAAGGAGCCAGAGCACGGACAGTCCCCCACCTAAAAAGCAGAAAAAGTTGTCCAGTGCCCAGCCGGAGAGAGGAAAAAAACCTGCCACCAAAGCTGCTCCCAGGGGTACAGTTGGGAGTGTGGAGACAGCTGCGCCACCATCCAAGGTGGGGAAGGGGCACAGTAAAACTGGCAAGTCTGGGAAAACCTGCACGGTGGACAAGACCGCAATAAGCACCGCTGCCAAGGACACCGCCGCCACCAGCACTGCTGAACAGGACACCGCCGCCACCAGCACCGCTGCCAAGGACCCCGCCGCAACCAGCACTGCTGAACAAGACACCGCCGCCACCAGCACCGCTGAACAGGACACCGCCGCCACCAGCACCGCTGCCAAGGACACCGCCGCCACCAGCACCGCTGCCAAGAACACCGCCACCACCAGAACTGCTGCCAAGGACACCGCCGCCACCAGCACCGCTGAACAGGACACCGCCGCCACCAGCACTGCTGCCAAGGACACCGCCGCCGCCAGCACCGCTGCCAAGAACACTGCTGCCACCAGCACCGCTGAACAGGACTCCGCCGCCACCAGCACCGCTGAACAGGACACCACCGCCACCAGCACCACTGAACAGGACACCGCCGCAACAAGCACCGCAGGCCAGTGAGCACCAAAGATTCTGACGCTACTGAGGCCGCCACGAGCAGGATGAAGCACTCTGGGCACAAGCCCTCTCCAGAACCAGTGGAGAGATCCATCTACTACCTCAGTCCTTGGCAGGATGAAGCACTCTGGGCACCAAGCCCCCTCCAGAACCAGTGGAGATTGACATCCACTACCTCAGCCCTTGGCAGGATGAAGCACTCAGGGCACAAAGCCCCCTCCAGAACCAGTGGAGAGATCCATCCACCACCTCAGTCCTTGGCAGGATGAAGCACTCTGGGCACAAAGCCCCCTCCAGAACCAGTGGAGATTGACATCCATTACCTCAGTCCTTGGCAGGATGAAGCACTCTGGGCACCAGACCCCCTCCAGAACCAGTGGAGACTGTTATCCACTTGAGAGACTGTGGCTTTGCGCTCCCCAGGATAAATCAGTGGGCAGCCCACCCAATGTAGGGACTTGAGAGACTGTGGCTTTGCACTCCCCAGGATAAAGCAGTGGGCAACCCACCCACTGGAGACTTGAGAGACTGTGGCTTTGCACACCCCTGGATAAATCAATGGGCAACCCACCCATTGTAGAGACTTGAGGGACTGTGGCTTTGCACTTCCCAGGGTAAGGCAGTGGGCAACCCACCCACTGGAGAGACTTGAGAGGCTGTGGCTTTGCACTCCCCAGGATACATCAATGGGCATGGAGCCCCCTCATGGATCTGGCGTCATGCACTCATCCGGCTGAGGTGCCCCCCTTCCCCCTGAGGTGCCTGTTTTATTTCTATCTGATGCCCCAGCAGTGTTCTCTCCGTCTTGTTCGGGTATCTTGTGTGAGCCTCGCCCATGCATTTTGGGCCCAGTGGTCCACGGACAATTATGGTGGAATCCCTTGGACTTGTATTCTTGTTGTATATATTTGTTTATAGCGTGAATATCTTTATATATGTATAAATTTTTGATTCATGTATTTGAATATATTGCAATCATTCGACTCATTTCCTTTTGTCCTTGCATTCTTCCATGGGGGCTGGAGGGGTGTAACTGTAATGTATCATGATGTATTAGTGTATGTGTTGTCATGGGTGAGAAGCAGGAAGATAAAGGCTAGAAGTATGTGGAGCTCGGGTTCCATGGCGTCCTGACTCCTCGTGGGGTGTGTAGAGGTGAGCGTTTTCCCTTCCAAGTCCTGTTTCCACCATGTTTTTGTTTGCGGTGAATCCGCCCCGGAAAAGGTGGCGGATTGGACTGTTGTAATTCTGTGGGCGGTACATTGTCCTCCGCCTGTCTGTTGCCGGTTACCGCCGCGGTGTTTGTTTGTACCGCCTTGGCGGTCGGAGTGTTAAAGTGGCTGTCTATGTTGGCGGTTTCCGCTGCGGTCGTGATTCCAAATTTTTTTCCGCCGACCTGTTGCCGGTTTTACCGCCGCTTTAACACCGACCGCCAGGGTTGTAATGACCACCATAAACTAGCAATTGCTTTCTAGCAGATTACCAAACATTAGAAATACTTCAAGCAGCTCTCATTCAAAGCTTGGCGGTATGCAGTTTGCTATAACCATAGACTAGATACGGCATACATGCAATCTATTTCTCTTGTTGTAAAACATCAACAATTGTGGTCACCAGTAACAAAGAACCTGAATGAAAATACCAGAAGGTCGTTTGCACCTCTTCCTAATACCCAAGAAGGATTTCAACCCCTGATTTCCAATTTTGTTCTTACTGCTTATCCTGTTTACTGTCTATTACTTGTTTTTATACAGCTAAGTATTTCATACTTACAATCAGATGATTAATTGTTTCCTATCTGACATGTACAGGTTTCTCTTACTTTACATTGTTGTACTTTACAAATGTATTCATGATTGCATTTCTGTTGCATTAATAAACTTTATTGTTTAAACTTAAAAAGGTTAATGTATGTGTGTGTCATTTCCTCTGTCATTGCTTCCCTCATTGTGTGACCTTGTTGCCACTTATATTTTAGATTCTTACATATGAACACAAGATCATTTCCACTTCCACACTCTTCATCTATTTGTTCAACTCATAATGTGTTTGTTACTCCACCTTACCTGCCAGCTCCTCATCTGCCTGCTCTAGTTTAATTGTCCTGTTAATTTACATTGTCAGTCTTTTGAATTACTTATTCCACCTCTTCATTCACTTTTTTGGTCACTTCATTTACCTATGTGGCTCCCCCAGTTACCTGTTGCACCCATTGTTATACAAAGTCTAATTCTTCATGTAAGAGAATTCTTTATGCAAGAATACGATAATATTAAAAATAATGTTTGTGCTATACTTGGTGCCTTTAAGGCCTCATAATGAGTAACCTGTAAGAATCCCTGCTAGTTTCCTTTTCCACATTTACCATTATCAGGTGCCCTGGGAATTTTAGATGTTGGAAGTAATGTGGACTATGAGATTCTGGAGAATAACATTCAAAAATCTGGATTTACCATGTCGTTTTCTGCACATCTGTCCTTGATATTCCACCCTAGGAATTTGCCTACTTGCAGCAGGTGAATTGTCTGCCCCTCTCTTTTTATTAATCACTGTTCTTCAGATTATCAACCAAGATATGTTTGAGTGTTAGAAATTGGGTCTTTGGTTGGCAGTCAGGTTACCCCCTGTCCAAGCAAGGACCCTCACTCTAGTCAGGGTAAAAGAGAATCACCCTCAGCTAACCCCTGCTCACCCCTTGGTAGCATGGCACGAGCAAGCAGGCCTAACTTCAGACTGCTAAGTGTAAAGTATTTTACCAAGACACACAATAACTTAATGAAAATACTACAAAATGACACAACACGGGTTTAGAAAAATAGAAAATATTTATCTAAATAAAACAAGACCAAAATGACAAAAATCCACAATACACAAGTCAAGTTATCAATTAAAAAGCAAAAAGAGTCTTCATGTAGTTTTAAACACACATTAACGCTGTAAGCGTGAAAATGTACCTTGGGTGCGTCAAAAATAACCCCTCATGGGCGAGTGTGCGTCAAAAAGGGCTTGCGATGCGTTGATTTCACTCACGAGCAAGACCTTGCGTCATTTCTCCTTTCGTCGGGTCGGCGCGTCGTTTCTTCTCTCCACAGGAGAGCGGTGCATCGATCTGGTCAGCGCTCTCGGGTCCGGGCAAGCCTTGCAGTGTTTTTGCATGCCCAGCGGTACTTGCGTCGGATATCCAGCTGCAAGATGATCCGAAAACCACGCAGTGCTGGTTGCGATCTCACCAGCCTCCGTCAGCGATGCTGTGCATCGTTTCTCCAGCCCGGGCGTCGATCTTCGGGTCACGTTGTAGGCCAATGTCAATTTTCAGCCGCAAAGCCGACGCCGCATCGATTTTTCAGGGTCCCAGGATGGGCACCACTTGGCAGAGTAGGAGTCTCTCCAGAGACTTCAGGTGCTGGCAGAGAGAAGTCTTTGCTGTCCCTGAGACTTCAAACAACAGGAGGCAAGCTCTAAATCAAGCCCTTGGAGATCTTCACAAGATGGAAGGCACACAAAGTCCAGTCTTTGCCCTCTTACTCTGGCAGAAGCAGCAACTGCAGGATAGCTCCACAAAGCACAGTCACAGGCAGGGCAGTTCTTCTTTCTCAGCTCTTCAGCTCTTCTCCAGGCAGAGGTTCCTCTTGGTTTCCAGAAGTGTTCTAAAGTCTGTGGTTTTGGGTGCCCTTCTTATACCCATTTTCTCCATTGAAGTAGGGTTACTTCAAAGCAAAGTCTCTCTTGAATGTGAAATTCTGCCTTGCCCAGGCCAGGCCCCAGACACTCACCAGGGGGTTGGAGACTGCATTGTGTAAGGGCAGGCACAGCCCTTTCAGGTGTAAGTGACCACTCCTCCCCTCCCTCCTAGCACAGATGGCTCATCAGGATATGCAGGCTACACCCCAGCTCCCTTTGTGTCACTGTCCAGTGAGAGGTGCAACCAGCCCAAATGTCAAACTGACCCTACAGGGAATCCACAAACAGGCAGAGTCACAGAAATGGTTTAAGCAAGAAAATGCTCACTTTCTAAAAGTGGCATTTTCAAACACACAATCTTAAAATCAACTTTACTAAAAGATGTATTTTTAAATTGTGAGCTCAGAGACCCCAAACTCCACATGTCTATCCACTCCCAAAGGGAATCTACACTTTAATCATATTTAAAGGTAGCCCCCATGTTAACCTATGAGAGGGACAGGGATTACAAAAGTGAAAAACAAATTTAGCAATATTTCACTGTCAGAACATATAAAACAAATTACTATGGGCCTGATTACAACTTTGGAGGACGGTGTTAAACCGTCCCAAAAGTGGCGGATATACCACCTACCGTATTACGAGTCCATTATTTCCTATGGAACTCGTAATACGGTAGGTGGTATATCCGTCACTTTTGGTACGGTTTAACACCGTCCTCCAAAGTTGTAATCAGGCCCTATATGTCCTACCATAATCATACACTGCTCCTTGCCTTTGGGGCTACCTAGGGCCTACCTTAGGGGTGTCGTACATGTAAGAAAAAGGAAGGTTTAGGCCTGGTAAGTGGGTACATTTGCCAAGTCGAATTTACAGTTTAAAACTGCACACACGGACACTGCAGTGGCAGGTCTGAGACATGATTACAGAGCTACTTAGGTGGGTGGCACAACCAGTGCTGCAGGCCCACTAGTAGCATTTGGTTTACAGGCCCTGGGCACCTCTAGTGTACTTTACAAGGGACTAACTAGTAAATCAGATATACCAATCATGGATCAACCAACTAAATACACAGTTTGTATAGGAGCATTTCGCACTTTAGCACTGGTTAGCAGTGGTCGAGTGCCCAGAGTAACAAAAACAACAAAAACAGAGTCCAGCACACATCAACAACCTGGGAAGCAGAGGGAGACCACACCAAGGATAAAAAGTCTAACATTGAGCATTTCTGATTTTCCAAATGTTCGGAAGATTGATGTACATTTGAAAGTCTTAGGGGGCGATTTTGAGAAACCTTTGCCAGCAGTTTCTAAAAAGAAAACCATTTTTACAAAAGTTGTCACTGATGAACAGCCTAACAAGGTGCTTTTTCCTGAAGTTTTCATGACCATTTTTTAAAAACACACCAAAGATTAACCTTCCTTGTGCTTGAATTTTTTGGTTCTTTACTTCTGACATTAGATAATCATGTGATAGTGGACTCGGAGGGGCGATATGTGTTGTTGAATGGCACTCTGCTGGATCGGCCCTGTATGGCACCTGGTTGCCGCGCTGGGACATGGGACTGTGCTCTGGGGGGGGGGGAGACTTCAATGTAGTGCTGGATACTGAGCGGGATCGGGAGAGTGCGTCTAGGCCTCGGCATTCTGCTGCTGTTTTAAAGACTGTCATGTGTGATGGTGCCCTGGTTGATTTATGGAGAGTGAAGCATGGCGATCAGAGGGAGGACACGTGTGTTAATTATGTTCATAGCAGCTGGTCGCGCTTGGATCGATGGCTGGGCACTCGTGATGTGGAGATGTGGACGCAGTCGGTAGACCATCTGGCTCAGACTCTCTCGGACCACTCTCCGGTTCTGCTGTGGCTTTGCATAGCCGGAGCCCCGAGTGCCGCGTTTGCATGGCGTCTGCTGCGGTGAGCACTTTGAGATGAGGTATTTCGAGAAGAGATTAGAGTGGCCATTGTGAATTTCTTTGCCGAGAATCGTGGGTTGGTAGATTTGGCAGGAACGCTCTGGGAGGCCTTTAAAGTGGTCATTCGGGGAGAGTGTCTGGCCAAGCAGCATGGGGTGCTTCGTGCGTTGCGAAGAGAACTTGCCGAGCTGGAGGGGTGTATATCGGAGCTGGTTGCGCAATTGGTGGCGGGGTGGGCGAGTGAGACGGTGGCTGCCCTGCGAGAGGCGATTTCTAGATATGAGGAAGCCACTCAGCGGGAAGTTTGTTTTCTGGATAAATATGCCCGGGGCCCGGCGTTATGGGGAGGGGGACAGGGCGGGCCGAACACTGGCGAATCTGCTGCGCAAGCCTTGGGGAAGTGGGTATGTGACTAGAATCAATGGGCCAGGTGGTAAGAGTATTGGGTACTGAAGGTGTAATGCAGGTCTTTGCACAATACTTTTAGGATCTATATTCTGCCCCTTCTGCCAACGCAGTTGTGCATCAAAAAATTTAACGCCGGCTAACGCCATTCTGAAGCACCATGCGGGCGCCGTATTTATTCAATGACGTTAGCCGGCGTTAGCCGGCGCTGCGGAGTGGTGTGCGTAAAAAAAAATGACACACACCAGGCAGCGCCCACGTAGGGGAAAATGGAGTTTGGGCGTCTAAAAATGGGGCAAGTCAGGCTGAGGCAAAATTATCGCCTCAACCCGATTTGCGCCATTTTTTTTGACGCCCAGACGCCATTAACATGACTCCTGTCGTAGCAAAGACAGGAGTCATGCCCCCTTGCCAAATGGGCATGGTCATTGGGCATAGTGGCATGTAGGGGGACACAAATCAGGCCCCCCTATGCCACAAAAAAAAAGAAAAAATATATACTTACCAGCACTTACCTTAAGTTCCCAGGGGTGGGTCCCTCCATCTATGGGCGTCCTCCTGGGGTGGGCAAGGGTGGCAGGGGGTGTCCCTGGGGGCATGGGAGGGCACCTGTGGGCTCATTCCGAGCCCACAGGCCCCTTAACGCCTGCCCTGAGCAGGCATTAAAAAATGACCCTAACGTGGCTAGACGTCATTTTTTAAGGCCCGCCCACTTCCGTGCGTCATTTTTGCACGGGAGTGTAAATACGGCGCACAGGCCTGGGAGTCATTTTTTAGACTGGAACGCCTACCTTGCATATAATTAACGCAAGGTAGGTGTCCACGCAAAGAAAGGACGCAAACTCCATGAACTTTGGCGCTAGATGCGTCTAACGCCAAAGTATAAATATGGAGTTCGTTTTGCGTCGAATTTGCATTTAAAAAAACGACGCAATACGGCGCACAGGACTGGGAGTAATTTTTTAGACTGGAACGCCTACCTTGCATATAATTAACGCAAGGTAGGTGTCCACGCAAAAAAATGACGCAAACTCCATGAACTTTGGCGCTAGATGCGTCTAACGCCAAAGTATAAATATGGAGTTCGTTTTGCGTCGAATTTGCATTTAAAAAAACGACGCAATCCGGCGCAAACAGAGTATAAATATGGCCCAAAGTGTGTGTGCTCACTTTACAGGATCAAAACATGATTCCTTTGTACTACGAACAACACCATACCCCTGCAAATGTCACAACTTGGACCTGAGAGGGCCTAGCTTGTTGGTAAGTACAATATGACTTGAGGATCAATACCTTTAGTCCTAGTTTAGGAATGCACAATGGGTTGATATGATTGTAATCTCTCCATTTATTGCTTCCATGTCGGAGACTCAGCATATACTAACTGACCATAGTTGTTATCATCACTGAGGAATCCAACAATGCCAGGGATGTATGCTTCAGTGAGGCCCAGGAAAGAACACAGAGGCCAGTGGAGCAGGCTTTTGGGCTCCTGAAATCCAGATTTAGATGTCTAGACAAGACCGGTGGAGCCCTCCTCTACTCACCTGATAAGGTGCACCAAATCATGGTTGCCTGCTGCATGTTGAACATCGCCCTGTGACTGAACATCCCAGTCCTCACAGAGGATGGACAATATGAAGAGCCACCGGGTGAGGAAGTTGATATGCCCAATGAAGACGTTTGTGAAGAGGAAGGAATTTACCTATATCAAGATTTTATCGACCACCTCTTTATCTGAGTGTAAGAGTACCTTTACATGTTATAACATTCAATGTCAGAATAACTTGTGACATATTGTACATATCAGTCTGTGATGGTAAATTAGTAGGAATAGTCAGTTCAGGAAAGTCCAAGGCAAAGATGTTTGTAGATCAAAGCTTCCCTACATTGACTACTGTGTTGACATAGATTGTCTTTGCTTGTGCTAAGTATATGTGTCATCAAGCCTTATTATTTAAGTCAAATTTCCTATCTGGAATAATTAATTTCCCCTTGTTTTTCTGTTTTAATATCCTTCATCATGTCATCTTCATTTGGTCATTTCAAAGTTGTGACCTTTGCAGTGATATGTTGCTGCTGGAAAATACAATGGGAACATGGGTTGATCCTGGGACAGACACCCACTTTGGATGTACAGCTCTTGCACTGTGATTGAATGAAAGTTCTTGAGATCTATCAGACATGTTTTCTGTTGGATGTTGCCACCAAGGCAATATGTGCTGCTTAACGTGCTCCAAACACATGTTCATGTCAAGCCATAGCATACTGATCTCCATTCACATTGGCTAAATCTACAATTTGTGCTCAGTTTATGAAGCTGTTGATGTGTCTCCTCATAGTTTAAGAACATGTTGTAGCACATCACTGAAAGGTGGTTGTGACATTCCACCAGATACTGCCACAGTGCAGTCCATGTGGCCTCAAATGTTGTTACTGGCATGATGTAGACTGTTGGCGTTATTGATGTAGGATTCCTATTGTAAGGGCAGGATGTCTGGATCCAGCTGAGACCATGAATCAATAATAGTTTTCTTATTTAATTTGATTTTATGATATTTCCCTTTCTTACATGGTGGCAAGGTTATGGAATGTCAATTTCTAAATAGCACAGACTATTTGGGTTATGCATGGTTTGTGAAAAGCATCTATGAGTTTGTCAGAGACTTGTTACCTACAGATGTATGAAACCAATACATTGAGATTTCATTGTTTCTTTTTCTAGATTTTTCATTTAAATGGGAAACACATAACCAAGTTGGCATCTATCTTTTTGTTTTTTAATCATATTAGTTCACAGGTTTAAAAAATGATGGTGTATGGAAGACAGAGAAGGAATTACCACAATAAATAACCATTCTTTGACTTTGTGTTATGAGCATTTATTTCGATAAAAAAAATGAGTGCAACAACTTTTCAACCAGAATGGAAAATAACAAATAACTAAAGTTCACCATGGTGGATTAAACTATATTTGTTGAGCAAACATTCTTTGAAGTCCAATGCACAAAATACAACTAGCCTCAAAAAGAGTAACTGTGTCCATGAAATAGTCTACAAAGTGAATGGTCAACACACACTGGAGGGAAATTAGGTTCAACGTCTCTTGAAGGTGGTGGTCTTGCCATCCTCTCCTGGTGGTCTAGATGAATGTCCCCTCCTCGAGTGGGGGGGGAGCACAGGTGCAGGGACCGGGGTGGGTGGAGCAGTCTCCTTTTGTGGCATGTTGAGGTAGGTGTATTGTGACTTGATTTTGAAGGACCACAGATCCTATGGTACAGGAAAAGCCTTGGCCATATGATGATAGAAGTCCAACATCACCCCAGTCAGGAAGCAAAAATTGGAGTCTATATTTTGCATCTCTAAATTGTGCTCCCTCAGCACCTGCTTAATGTCCCAGAGCTCTTTTATGACCTGGCCCATCACGTCTTGGGACTACCGTAGTGCTCCCAAGACTCGGTCATTGGTGGTCTGAGTGACAGTTATCCCACTGGCCTCGCTTTGCTGGCCCACAGATTCCCTTCCATGACCCCTACCTCCACTACCCTGTGCCCTTTAGGCAGTGTGGCCAACTGGAGGATGGTGGTTGCTCAACAGCAGCCAGGACTGGGGGGCACATAATGGGTGTTCTAATCCTTTGAACACAAGAAGTGGAGGTATTCTGAGGCTGAGGAGTTGTAGCAGCTGGGGTGTAGGTATGGGCCGAGTGTGACTCACTGGATAAAAGATGTACCAGGGATGTCCACATCCTCCGGACTTGCAGGAGTGGTGTTATCACTAAAGGCTTGATCCTAGTCTGGAGTGGAGGTGTCTTCTGTTGCAAAAGGTGGTCCGGTGGTCTTGGGTGTTGGACTTAAAATGAATTACAAACAACCTAAAATTAAAGGTTTGTATTTTACCTCAAATGTTTCGTCAGCTACAAATGAAGCAACCTAAAAAAGAAAAACATAATTAATGGAATGATCGGGACTTTGTGTGATTCTGAACTTGCAGGTTAATTTACACAGATGCAAACTTCAGTAACAATGATAGAGAGATGTTCTGAAATGTAAAATGTAATTCAGAAAGTGTATATTATATGTACCAGACATGCAGCTCAACACAGTAGAGATGAGATTTGAAAGCTGAGCCATTTCAAGGCCTAGCCCCCTCAAAAGCAAACTATGATACAACTTATTGGCAACTTATTGGTCATCATATGCAGCATGCACAGAACATGATTAAACACATCGAATCACAAACAATGATTTATCCAAGCAAGTAGATCAATTCCGTAGAGTAACAAGAAGGTGACAACATACTGGATCAACACAGCCATTGAAATATTCATAATACCATGAAATGGTGAATGACAAATACATAAAACTTTGACATTTGTGCATTTAAAGATGAAAAGGGAGGTTGAGCAACATCACATTACACTATTGTTTTTTCAGAGACAAAAACAGAGCATCATGGGAGTTGTAGTAATATTTTAAAACCATTGACAATACTTGTTAAAAAGTGTTAAAATATGGGTTAAACGTACCTATTTAAATACGTAAGTGAAAGTGAACACACATTTATAATATGTACGCACGTGTATGATGTGAATAGGTGAAAATACCGCTTATAAGCACTATGCCTTCATGTGCAAATAGATGGAATTTGGAACTTGTTATGGAGTACAACAATTTACATTGAGATACAGCTAGAGACTAGACAAATGTGAAGGGATGATCCACTGAGATCAACACACAATCCAACAAAACATTTTGCTCATTGCTAAACTGAGAGATACAACCATGATGCTAGTATTTTGGATGAAACAAGCTGTTCGGGAGGCTCAAGTTTAGATAAATATGTTTTGATAAGGGTCTTGAACTTTCTGAACAGCTAACCTAAGGGTAAAAACTCTATTTGTGATTTGGATACATTACTTAGTTCAACTTACCTATCTCCACTCAACTAAGGATTCCTTTCAGGCCTTCAGGATGTAGTATCCGCAAGACTTTCTCTTCCCAGGAAAAGAGTTGTAAAGGGGGCTGACAGAACCACCACCAGTCCTCTGGGCCTCCAAGTGGTGCTTAGAGGCCACTGACCGCACCCTTCTTCACAGGTTGTTCCACATCTTCCTAATTTTCGCCTGTGTGTGCACGGCATTCACTCTGTTCACTATTCTAGTCTACATTTTCCTTTTCTAAGATATGGTTGTATGATGTGCTTGTGCTCCAATCAATTGTGGCTCCACTCTAATACTTTCATCCACCATGACTGACAATACTCCCTCTGTAAAATGTGGATTCCTCCTACCTGTCATAGTGAATCTCTAAAAATATTAACTAGTATCCCAAAGGTTGATGAAAATATAAACAAAATGTGAGAAAAGTAAGAAAAACAGGAGGAGAAAAAGAAATGACCAAAACCTGACTTCTGTGTGGCAAAATCTGCATCAAAATGCTCTGCTGCAGTAGAATGGCAAAGGATCACGGTCTGAAATGAAGTGTATTTTATAGTATGTTTTGCAGGTGTTCACAACTGTCCAATATACATCAGGTGTGGGATGCTAGCATCCAATCAATAGCCATAGCACAATGCCGAATGGGTCCCGTGCTGGATTCCCGCTGTCATTTGACCGCCGCTGGTACACCGCCAGCACAACTGTGTTATCTAAATATGGGAGAGATGTCACATTGGTGCATTGGGGAGAAATGTTTTTTTGTCAGATAATTTAGCCCTGTGTTCTTTGTGCTTGTTAACCCGTTACTCTGATGCACTTTAGCAATTCCACACCTGCGAGATCATATCAGTGGGCTCTCTGCGAAGGTGATGTTTGATAACTCTGGCATTGCCAGACCAATTCTCTGTTCTGGTCGTGACACCAGCAGACTCCGTGGCCACGTCTCTGCACTTATCTGTGTCACTCAATTACTAACCTTGTGCCACTCTGTTCTCCCAGGGGAGGTTCTGGATGTCCTGTTGAATTTGCCCTTTGATGGGTCTCACCTTTTCAGTGCAAGAGCTGCTTGTGTCTCTGAAGACTTTTGGGATGGAAAAGACCTTCTGCTGTTCTGGAATTGTGCTCCCTAATTTTTTTTAACTATGGGAACAGCACAAGTTATTTTAGGGTTATTCAAGAGATATGCTTTACAAGAACATAGGTGGAGGTAGCAAGTTTGGTCTGGCTTGGGTCACCCTCTCCATCCTTAGGTGTTTTAACATTTGTCTTTGGACATGGGTGCCAAGCCGCACTGTTTGCAGATCCAATGCATGTCTGGATTATTTCTGCTCAATCCAGCTGACCAGATTTCTTGCTATATTGGTCTTGTTCTATAGGTTCTTGGCGGCTGCTCTTGCTGTTCTAGATTCATGCTGCTGACCTGGCTTGTTCTGCCTTTCACTAGATTCTGGTTGGGGATGATGTACCACCCCTCTTGTTGCTGCGGTGGCAGAAGTTTCTGCCATTTGGGTCCTCTTGAATTGGTGACTAGATGCCTTTTTGCATGGTGTATGCCTGGTTCCGATCTCTTTCCAGTGTTGGGAGAGGAATATATGTCAGAACAACGCATGCTGGAACCACGCATGCCTGAACAAAGCAGTCGGAACAACGACTGCGTTACCACTAATGCCTTTACCACTAATGCCTTAACAATGATTTTTCATTGTAAAGGCATTCCTGTGAAGGCATGCTTGTAACAGCATGTGTGGTTCCAGCATGCAACGCCTCTGACCCCCCACCCCGCCCCTAAAACTACTGCGGCCCCCACCCCTACCCCTAAAACCTAAATTGCCCCCACTCCTGCCCCTAAAACTACCCCAACCCCCACCCCTAAAACCCAAAACTACCTGACCCCCACCCCTGCCCCTAAAACCTAAAACTACCCCCACCCCTAAAACCTAAACTACCTCAACCCCCCACCCCGCCCCTAAAACTAAAATAAACCCCACCCCTAAAACCTAAAACTATCTCAACCCCTGAAAACTAAAATTACTGAAACCGTCCACCCCTGCCTCTAAAACTACTGTGACCTCCCACCCTTACCACTAAAACCTAAAACTACCCTGACCCGCCCCTAAAACCTAAATTACCCATTCCCCCACCCCTAAAACTACAGTAACCCCCACCTGCCCCTAAAACCTAAAAGTACCCCAACCCCCACCCCTAAAACTACCCTGACCCCCCCACCTCACCCCTAAATTCTAAACTACCCCCACCCCAGCCCCTAAAACTACTGCAACACCCCCACCTCTGCCCCTAAAACTGCCCCAACCCCCACCCCACCTCTAAAATGTCCCCGCCCCTAAAATCTAGAACTACCCCGACCCCTCCATCTCACCTCTAAAACTACCCCAACCCTCAAAACATAAAATTACACGACCCCCACCACTAAAAACTATAAAATTATCCCCACCCCTGCCCCTAAAACTATCCCCCAACCCTACTCCAGCCTCACTTACCTGACCGCATCCTCTCCTGATCCTGAGTCTGTTTTCCTCTGCCTTAACCACGCATGTTCGTTGTTCAGACATGCGTGGTTAAGTCAGAGGAAAACAGGGTAGTTGTTCAGGAAAGCGTTGTTCCTCTTCCGTGGACTACGACCCTCGTTCCCGTGTCGTCGTTCAGGCTGCTTCCCCCCTAGGGAGCTATGATCGGAAGTCCTCTGGGCCATGAAAATCCACTCGGAACTTCTCTAATGGGTCCTAACCTTATATAAAGTTGCTAGTGCCTGCACGCATATTAATGGTAAACTTTCATCTGCATTCTTTATCCAGTGGAGCACTATGCAGGAATGCCCACTTTCACCTGCTCTCTTATCCTGATATATGGAACCATACATAAAATAAGTTAAGAGTCTACTTTCTAAAATCCATAACTTAAAAATATTGGTTTCTATAACCGTGTATACAGATGGGGTCGCTATTTTCTCACAGACTTTGAAAACATCACTGGAAATCAAAGAAAAGAAGCTACTGAATTAGTCTCCCTATCAGGAAGCAAATAAACACAAACCAATGCAGCAGAAGGAGCAATAGCAGGTGATACTTTAATACTATGCTCAGCACAATATTCAGGATTTATGCTTTCCCCCTGAACTCGGGGAATGCTTTGAACAAAATTATACTGCCCAAATCCAAACCACTTGGGCCCAGACTAACTAAGCCTTTGTGTTGTCCTTGCCTTGCAAAAGGTGACAGAAGATAATGCAAAGGCTTAACTAAAATTTACAAAGCCACACAAAGGGCTATTTGCATCACCTTGAGTGATTATTTTTCAAGAAATGTAACACAATGCAGTGACGTGCGCTGTGTTGCCCTGCATTTTGTTGTAGGTGTTTGAGGGTTGGAGCATGGGCGTTTCCATTGATCCACCCAGGGAATCTGACATAATTCCAGATTCCACTAAAGGTAGTAAACCTGGGATTGCACTAAAAACCTGTGCCTACCACAGAGAGGATTAACAAGGAGAAATATCTTTATTTCTCCTTGTTTCTTCCTCTTTCTATGCATGATGCATTCTGCATCACACATACAAGAGGAAACTGCCTCGTAGGATTGTTTTTGTGCAGGTTTTTACATTTTTCAAGCATGGTTTATATGGCAGAGCAAAAGGCTGCTTTGAAGTTTTAATCAATCCCTCAAGCTTCCTATCACCAGGGCTGGTTGGGGAATGCCTGAAAAGGAGACTGTACTTCTTGACCTGCTGCTGTAAAGATATATGGTTTCTTTACTCAGCAAGCTCCACCATATCCTATTAAACTGAAATGCTATACTTCTTATCTTATCAGTGAGCAGACATTACATTTATGCGAGTTTCTTAGGTCACAATTTTTGGGGTTTCAAAAATTCAATAAGATGTGGCAAGAAATTAAAGGATTCCTTAGGATTTTCCACTTTCATTACTTTACTCCACAAGAAAACAATTTTTAGCTAGCTGATAATTTTAAGAGAAAAATCTTACATCAATTGCTTGATCCTGAGATCTCCAAGCTGGAGGATTTGTTTGAAGACTCACCGGTAAAGCTATTTCAGCAGTTAAACAGAGAATTCAGTATTTAAAAACATGAGTTCAAGTATTTACGGATTAGACCCTTTTTCGTTACTGCATCCATTTTGAAACTAGGAGTATCTCAACATACGGTTTTCAAATTAATGTTCAGCAGAAGTCTCACATTCCTCTCTGATTTATATGCTGAGTTATTAAAAATCAGGTCATCTGAACAGCAATTCTGGTTAGTTAAGTGGTCTTAATGGCTACAAGAATCAAACAGCAATTCTGGTTAGTTAAGTGGTCTTAATGGCTACAAGAATCAATTTCCGTAGAACAAATTTAATGTAACCTTCAAAAGTTTTGCAAAACTATTATCTTTTCCCTGTTAAGAGCCAGGCCTGCCCCCACAGTATTTGATCTTTATGTGACACCTCCTACACTTAGTACTCACGCCAACAGAGTCCATATGTTTGCCAGATACTCTGTACTCGAAGAATTGTGGGTCAACTTTTTTCACAAAATACAGCAGATTATTGAAACTGAGGTTCAGCCTAAATTCGCCACTATAATATAGGGTATTCATGGAGATGACGTGGCGTTCTACACTATGGCAATTGCTAGACTGCTTCTATCAAAAAATTGAAATATTACAGACCTCTGACTGTGGAGTTTTATTGAATTTGTTAAGGAAGAACGATGAGGGTTACTTAATAGAAGAAAAATACCACAGTTCAATCCTAAAAGGCGACACTGTATTTCATTTTTGAGTGTTCAAAAATTAATAACGTTATAAGGCTACTTTGTGATCGTAACAGTTTTATATGTATTCTTTGTTTTTTCATGTTGCACAAAAGAATAACATTTTTTTAAAAAGGCGGCAGCATCAGCGATGATGTGGTACATGTGGGGAGTCTCCTTCATTGCATTATGCCTGCCCATGCTTTTATGTTGCCCATGTTTGACTTATCCCAGGAGCATAATACACAAAACCTCAGCAAGCTTTCTGTGCTGCCCTTCCATTTCGGAGCAACTAAGTTAACTGCAAACTATTTTGGAAAGCATCTTTGGGGTTTTCCTGTCATATCCTTATGGAGAGTAGATGGAACGAACCATCTGTTTCTAGAAGGGATATTAAGGCATTTCAACTTAACATTAATGGCAAGTATTTAACATGTAACAACTTGAATGGGAACTTAAAGGCATGGAACGTTTAATTCAGAGTATTTTTCCGTCCGATTGGTTGATGGCAGCAGTGTTTTCAAGCAACTTGTAATAAAGCCCATAGCTCGTTGCTAACGGATTTGCCGATTGGTAAAGTCATTGACCCCGAGTTAGCCTGTAATGAAGCAGAGTCCCTTTAACAACAAGTATAGCTCAAGGCAGAAGAGCTATAAGGTCATTAGAACAAACCACCCACCGAGGTTAGAATGTTCTAAATTAAAAGGGGAGAAACAGAACGACCAACATTTGGAAAATTTGAGCGGAAGGCTTGTACCAGCCCTTATAATTTCTGAGCCACTTCATTGTCTTTAATGGGCTCCCGACATTCCAATATTCTAATAATAGACAACATGAATGGGTGAATTGGATAATTTTGAATTTTGCAGTTGGCACCAACAAAACTGGATTGCTATACCACAGTAGATGTTCTGATTCTTAGTAGAAATATTTTCCTAGTGCCGAGTGTTATTTCGAGGCTTGTGTTCTCTGCTTCACACAAGGCCTTGAACTCCCATTCTGCAAACTGAATAGAAACCGATGGCCCTGAATGATGATCAGCGGTTGCAGACATTTGGAGTTCTGTGAAATCAGAAAACAATCTGACATCTAATCTCCTATTCTGCAATGCATTGTGAATTTATAGAATACTCAAAATCCATAAAACTAGCATGCACTGACAAAGAATAGATCTGGCATTGACCTACTGCTGCAATGGTTATTCTTTTAAATGTATTTTTGAATTAATAATTTATTGCAACCATTCTCTATAAAGAAGAGAATACTGCCGCCATCTAGACGTGGCCACCATATGTTTGCAATGAAAATGCTACATTTAAAAACCATTTACTGAGGTGGATGTTTTGGAAGTGATGTTAAAAAATCACAAGCCGTGTGCCCTGCATTTTAGTATTATTTTTGTGAATGTGGCAAGAAGATATGCTCACCCAACCAATCACTCAAATTGCAGGCAGTTACAATACCACTTCTACACTTTATAGCAGCAATAAGACAGTGGATAAAGCCTGTTTTATATAATGTATGATTTAAAAAACAAACAAAAAAAATAGTAGTATGTCTTAAAGGCCAGACCTAAAGGAGGCTTGTCTGATATTCCTGGAAACCTAGGCTGTGAATATTTTGATAGGAGGGATTCCTTTGGAATTATTCAAATGAAAATGAGTCATCTACACAAAAGATAAATGTCTATATCAAGTACACCAATATCTGTGTGTGTTAGACCTGACAGCCCTTAGAGTGGTCTTCTCCTCAACTTTTTTCCTACACATCTCCTCTTTCTAAAATTCATTTTTGTTGGCTTTAGGACTCTGCACCTTTTACCGCTCCTTATCAGTAATAGCGTGCTTGTGCTCCTACCTTAAACAAGGTAAAACTGGCCTACACCAGATTGGCAAATGTAATTTACTAAAAGGTTTATTTTTCCAGGTCGATCTGGCAGTTTAAAACTGAGCACAGGCTTCAGTGGCAGGCTTGAGACATGTTTTAAAGGGCTACGTAGGTGGGTGGCACAATACATGCTGCACACACACAAGTAGCATTTATTTCAAAGCCAGAGCTATTGGCTTTGCAAATGTGTTTCAGCCATTTTGTTCACCAGCATGGCTGCTGTTCAGACTGGTGAAAAGTTAGTGGCATACAGAATAGTTGGGAGGTGTCTCATAGAGTGGAATGGTGAACAGTGGAGTAGAGTGTTGTAGAGTGGAGTGGCAGAGAGTTTCGTGTATTTGAGTGGCCTAGTGTGGAGTCACGTAAAATGACATACACTGGAGAAGCATAGGATAGAGTGGACCGGTGTAGAGTTTATTGGCTTAGAGTGGTGCAGAGTATAGTGGCATAGAATGTAGTGACATTAAGAGCAGTGGCAATGAATTCAGCAACGTGCAATGCAGTGTTGTAGAATGCCGTGATGTAGATTATAGTAGTGCATAGAAGAGTGCAGTGGTGCAGAATGGAGAGGTGCAGCGTGGAGTGACGTAGAGTGAGGTGGTACAGAGTGGAATGGTGTAGAGTTGAGTGATGCAGAAGGCAGTGGCACAGAGTAGAGTTGAGTGGTATAGAGTGGTGCAGAGTGCAGTTGCATAGACTGCAGTGGTGCAGAGTAGATTAGAGTGGCATGCAGGGGATTTGTGTAGCGTGCAGGGGCACAGAGTTGAGTGTTAGAGAGTAAAGTGCATTGCCGTAGAATGTATTGGCATACAGTGCAGTAGTGTAGAGTGCGGTGTTGAAGAGTGGTGGAGAGGACAGTGGCGTAGAGTGGTGCAGAGTGGAGTGGCATAGAGCTGAGTGATGCAGAATGCAATGGCACAGAGTAGAGTCGAGTGGCATAGAGTACAAATGTGTAGAGTGCAGAGTAGAGATGATTGGCATAGAGTGGTGCAGAGTAGAGTATAATGCCATGAGTGCAGTGGCATAGAGTGGAGTAGTGCAGAGTAGAGTTGTGTAGAGTTCAGTGGCGGGGAGTGCAGTGTTGCAGAGTAATGTGTCAGTGCAGTGGTGTAGGGTAGAGTGGCATAGAGTGTACTGGCATGGACTGCAGTGGTGCAGAGTAGACTGGAGTGGCATAAACTGGATTGACGTAGAGGGCAGGGGATAGAGTTGAGTGTTACAGAGTAAAGTGCATTGTGTGGATTGTATTGTATAGAGTGCAGCGGCGTAGAGTACAGTGGCACAAAGTGGAGTTGTGCAGAGTAGTTTGTGTGCCCTCGACTGCAATGGTGTAGAGTGTAGTGGCGAAGAGTGCAGTGAGGTAGAGAAGAGTGTATTGGTGTAGAGTGGTACAGGGTAGCTTGGAGAGGCATAACGTGAAGTGGAGTAGAGTGCATTGGAGTGGAATGGTGCAGAGTGCAGTGGCATGGAGTGGTGTAAAGTGCAGTTGTGTGAAGTGGTGCAGAATAGAGTGAAGTGGCCTAGAGTGGTGTATTCATGGTGTGGTAGGACACTCCATTACAGACAACACATTTTCAATTAAAATGGCCAATACATTTACCCAGACACACAGTTTTACTAATAAATCTACACAGTGTATACACGAAATGTATGGAAATTGCATCACCTAGTTTCATGATTACTTTTGATCATATTAAAGTATTTTTTTCCAACACACTTCAGAGATAACAAAACATGTGCTTCATTTGTGCCTTCATAATTCTGATATATTCTGAAATACTTACATAGTTTATTTGAGTGTTGTGTACTAGAAAAAAAACATCTTTCCTACCCCCTCAATATCCAGCAAGATTGTCAAAGAAATCCTCTCACTTTGAAGTCAGAGAAAGAAAAGTAAACAAGTGCCCTTGGAAGACATGGCCTGACATTTGACCTCAGTCTTTGAATGCAAAGCAAATGTGATGAGATAAGAACGAGGTTTAAAGGTCGGTTAACAGAAAGTGAGTTTGTGGAAGGATACACAAATCACATTTTAGGCAACAGGAGGGACAAACTGAACCTGGAGAGCCTAAAGCAAAAAAAATAAAAACAGCAAATAGAAAGCCAGAAAGTGTGAGTTACAAACCACAAAGCCAGTGGTTATCAACGAGCAATGCATTCTGAGGGTCAACTTTCTGAAAGTCCCCAGGATGTGTTTAGCAAACCAGGCTATGACCTAAAAAGAAGTATTTTTTGTCCTAACCATTTGGTCCCTGCAGTCTTTGTCTTGGGACACATGAATACATGCAGTTGGCCTATGTGTATTCCTCTCAGTCTGGAACACTCGGGTGACATCAGAGTGCACTTCCATGAAGAAAAGGGAGAAATCTTGAAGTTTTGGGGTCTTCACAACGGTGAAAGCGCCCGTACGCGCCGAGATCTTGGCACCACGATGGCTGCTAATGCAAAGCTTGGAGCAAAATCGATCAACAACAAAAGATCTGCACTTTGTGCTTCAGTGATAACAGCCCACGGTGACTGCAAAACTAGAAGATCCAACAACTAATGTCTGCGATGCCTGACATTATCTTTGCATTACAGAAACAACCATCCACAATGCTAAGCCTGCTCTTCACACCACAGTGATGACCATCTGCTACAGTTTCCTTGCTCCTTAAAGCCTCCTCCACTGCGAACTGAATTTTTTGCGCCGTAGTTTGAGAAGGTAACTTTTTCAGAAGGACTAACCTAGTCCCTACATCTGGCCTGCGCTCCATTGTGGTCGACCTGAACTTGTGAGCAGCATAACCAGATGACTATGAGTGGCGCTTTGTCCTTCTAGGTGCTAAACTTACCTAAATCTTTGTAATTGCATATCGCTGGTTCAACTGGCTGGATTTTTGTCAGTTTGGTCTCAAATTATTTATTAAATTTAAACCTACATCATAAAGTGATGTGGTATTTTTCTTGTGTTTTCACTTAAATACTGTTGGTGTGCTGCATAAATATTTCACACATTGACTCTAAGTTAAGCCTGACTTGCTTTTGTGCCAGGCTTCCAGAGAGGTAACCACAGATTAATTTAGTGACCCTTATGGTCCACCCTGACAGGGATTGTGGTTGTTGCTTCAGAAGGGTCTTCATCCCCTTCAATCAAAAACCGAATTTCCTACAGTGAGCATTAGTGGGTGAAGCAAAGCTATCATCGTTATTCATTAGACAGGTGTGTCCAGATGTTAACCATCTGTCGAATGACAGCACTCTTGATGACCCTACCATTCCTATATGTACTATATACACTTCTTTTCTATGAGATTACAACAAACCTAAGTAACTTATTTCTTTATATAGAAATTGAGAGATCGTTCTTTAGGGGTCAAGAATAACTTCACTTTCTCGACATACATGCCTATTCACTTTTCGGACATATGTGCAATAACGATTTTCCATCACTGTGGCAGCCGCTCCCTGTGACCCGCTCCCCCGCCCCCCCATCCCCCATCCTCCAGCTTGTGTTCTAGGGAGCCTCCCACTGGGTCACGGTTAAGTACCTCCTTTCAAATAGGAGTTACGTTTTCTGTTGTCTGAGGCTTTTACATTTCTGAATGAAACATCCTTCCTGCTTGTCATAAACCACGACACAGCAGGAAATAGGCGGATTGCAGTGAGGGGGAAGGGCAGAACTAACATAGCAGTTCCTGTACTTTGTATTCCAATTTGAAATTAACTTTTCAGTATGGCAGATTTGTGGGCAAACTGGGAAAATTCAAATATAACATTATCTCCATCTCATAGTTCAGGGTCTTCAATGGATCATGAAGAGCCTTTTCAAACAATTTCTGTATGTCCTGGCTCATTAATGAATGCCTGAAACCTTTACACATGCTCAGGACAGGAAGGATTTAGGATGAAAATGTAAATGCGAAAAGTGAGAAAAAACATTAAGCTTCGGGGAATACATATTGGAAACAAAAGTACCTCCCCTTTCTATTGGAATGTGGCGATTGCTTATTTAACCCAGGCTGTAAGGCGGGTGGTGCTGGTGGTAGCAGCAGCAAGAAAATGGACCAGGGTTGCATGCCGTTTTCCCTGTTGTTCTGTAAGTAGTCTACAGGCTCACCATAGTGAAGGCCCATCCAGTCTCCATAAATGGGGACCCTTGCCTTCATTGTGTCCGGGACATGCATGAAGGAGGTTTGTGTGTTTCAGGGGTGTACTGGTGAATGGTGGGATCCCATGTATGACCTGCACCAAATGGAGGTTTCCTTTGTTAACTATATCCTAAGGTATAGTCCCTTTCCAGACCACCTACCCCGAAATATACATACCAGGCAAGTGGAGCAGGAGCGTAATGCAGCCCCCTAAGGAACAGGAAGACCCTGTTCAGCACAGGGTCTATGAATATCTGAGATGTGAGAGACTGCATGCCCCTTACCACGTTCTGCAGAGAGGCCTTATCATTCTGTGCTACACCTTCGGAGTGGAGGTGTTCTTAAACAGGTACCCTTGAAGATGAGCTACTGCCTTCTCAAATCTATAAAGGATCTTAGGCCATCTGGTCCTTTTAGGAGGCATATATCCACTTCCCTAAGACACACACGTATAAAGTGGACCTGCATACGCAAGACTCTACTTGATGGTTAAGGTCTTCGTGAATCCAGAACTATTGGATTTATCTCTTAGCCCTTACAGTTCTAGCGACAACATAAAATCTAATCACAATCAGGACCTTACCCTGAAGTACCATGTCCCCGTTGGTCCTGGTCCTGCAAATGGCTCCTATGAGTGTCCCGACTCCTATGATGTCATGCTACTCGAAAATCCTAAGCACAACCAGTGGCTTCTGAGACACAGACCCAACAAAGAAAGGAAACTCCATGTGACCAGCCTTGTATGAACCCGCTCACTATTCTCTCTAGCCCTGGGGCCATATTGTAGATAGTGCCATGGGGTACAATTGGCATTTGTGCCTGTTTTTCCTTTGGGCTTGAGCTCTGGTATTACTGAAGTGGCTGCAGATGACATCTCCCTGTGTGGTAAACACAAGTCCAAGTCTTGCAAATCAATTCTCATTTTATGCATCTAAAGGCAATAGGGGAGAGGAAGGCTAAATTTTACATGGCCGCATACAAGACACGAGGCTAGTCCCACTCAAGGTCACCTACATCTGGTAAGTTGAAGGACAATTCTGAGAAGAACACACAAGCCAGACTCTTCAACTTCCAGAAGCTCCTGTTCATGGGAGAGGTCATGTAATCAGTGCTCATGGAACCCGACTCCAGATTTGTCATCTTCCTCAGACACTATTCAAAATCTAAAACCGATGCACTCTTGGTTCCCCTGGTCAGCTTTGAATCTGCAGCAAGTGGTGACCATCACGGAGGCTGTGCTGCAGATCTTTAGCTTGGCTCTGGATTACTCTGGCTAGTCTTACAGCCTCAAGGCGCTATCAGAACCTTCAGTCACATTTTCTCCCCCAGAACTTCATCCAACACTGACTGATCCCACTCACATTCCTCTTGTTCCACCTCAGCCACGGGGCCATGCTTCCACTTCTTTGGCAACAACCAAACCGGATGTTGCTCCAGTGTTGACACCACTAGCTCCAGCGATGTTGATATAAAATATGTCACCTCAGAGTTGGGTTCTTCATCGGTGACACTCCCCCCAATGTTGTGCTACACGATTGCTAAATCACATCCCTGTATTTAAGAGGACACCCTTTGGCCCCGTTTCTTCAGTTCCAATATTTTGCTCTGATAGAAGCTACTTCAGGTTTGATTTCGAAGCTAATCAAATGCCAAATGCAGTTCCATATGATGAAGATGATGATGAGCAGGCAGACAATTTACTCTCACCCACATTACATAGCTGCTGGCCCTTACCCGGACTTACAAAATGACAGGGGCTATGACATCTCGCCTGATTCAGCTCTTGTTTCGCCATAGTCTCCTTACTGAGAAGAGGGCTTCCTTTGCAGCAGTCATTCAAAGATCTGTGGAAGTGTTGGAGCACCCTTTTCAGTCACTAACAAAACTGACCTAGTTTGCCCTCGGGCAGAAATGAGTTTCCAGTGGGGAGGGTAAGGGCTGATTCAAAGTATTCTGTCTTGGAGGCATTCAATCACCTAGGACCAATTAGTCTTGCAGATCGTACCTGGTGGCTGAGACCTACTCTCTCTTAATGCTCCTAATCACATACCTTTGATGTTCTTGTCAGTTTCACCAGATTACGTTCAAATACTTTCTAAGGAAATGATGATGTTGCTTTCCAAAAGAGCAGCTGAAATGGTGCCTGGGTGATGTAACTCTTGATGTTACTTGCTGGTCCCCAAGTAGAATAGAGACCTGTGGCCAACTGGGGAGAGCATTAGGCGTGTCCCTTCGAAAAGAAAATTTCCAAGGCTGGCAGAAATTGGGCAAGCATCATCAGTTTGATCAAAAGGACTTAATGGTGTCCTTGGACCTGCAGAACACATTTTGCAAATGTACCGGTTAATCAGTACTACAAGAAATACTTGCATATTGTGGTGGCGTTCTACGCACTTTCCATTCATTGTCCTTCCCTTTGGCCTATCATTAGCCAACTGGGTCATTATAGAGACCATGTTGGTGATTGTGGCCTGTCTTTGAAGGTTGGGAGTGCATTTGTTTTGGTGTCATGTTGACTGGCTGTTGTAGGTGGGTTCTTTTCAGCTAATCTCAGACCACCTGCAGAGCACAATGTTGCTTCTGTTCAACCTGGGGTTTTCTATCAACTAATCCAAGTCCCGCCTCTTGCCCACAAGAAGGTGACTTTTTTTGGAGCTGCCTTTGACAGTCACTGTGAGGCTTTTCAAGCTTAGCAGCGACATTCAAGTTATGATCCAGATATTTTGGGTGAAGCTGTTCGACCATCCTGGCCAAGTTAGAGGCATCCTCTTGTGCTCGTTGGTAAAGATGCACACACAGGCTCTTCAGTGAAATTTAGGCATTGCAAATACAAGGATAAGAATCCTCAAAACAACAAAATTTCAGTCTTGCTAGAGCTGATGCAATTACCAATAGCACATCATCTGCAGCCTCCGAGGACAATACTTGCTTAACCGCAGAACAAAATTAGACTTCCTCCATATTAGCTCCTTTACACTGCCTAGAAATAAATCCTTGTTCTGTTTCCAAAAACAAGAACTGCACCGTTGAGCTATTAAAAGATACAGAACTTGACACACTCTTCATAACTAAATCCAGACTGGGGCAAAACATGACTCCAGTATTGCCTGATGCTGTTCCGCCAGGCTATAACATTGTTGCACAAAATTGCATAGGCAGAAAAGGAGGCAGCTTAGACTTTATATTTAAGAAAAGAACCCACGCTGAAAATGCTTCATTACAAGGCCCTCTGTGTCAGATGCAACGCTACGTAACATTTACATGTAACTTTCTTCTTTACAGACCACCACCCAGCAGTGGAACATTTTCAGACACCTTTGTTGACATAGTATCAACCTTTCCTACCAAATATTCAAACCTATGCATAATTTGTGACCTGAACATATATTTTGACAAGCTGAACATGCCCCACCCTAGACTGCTTCACATAGGCCTAGAAATACTCAAACTACAAGAGCTCATTCCCAAACCCCCCCCTACACACTCCAAGGCAGACCCTAGATGCCCTTTTGGCAACTCAGATCTAGTTACATTGAAAAGGCTTACTCTTGTCATGAGTCCAGACCACCGACAGGTTTCGTTCTAACAAAAAACCACCACCAGGTTGTCCTGCAACAAAAGACATCACAACTCACCTCAGCAAAACTCAGCTAACACAAGCTTGGGACTTGGGAATTTGGAGAACCTATAAAACAGTTTTACTTAGAACCCAGATTTGGACACAATAAACTCAGTTCAAAAACTCCATGGAGCTTTTGATGTATTAATGTCACAGAAGACATCAAAACATTACAAAAGACCAAAGGGCCATTGAATTAATGCAGAAATAAGAAAGATTTAAAAAGATAACAACACAAATCGCAAAGCTTCAACAAACCTGGCTCAAAACAAACAATCTTCAAGATAAAATACACCTTGACAGACATAACAGAATGTACAATTAATCAATCAAAAAAGCACAACAAAAAAAAAGTGGTATACTGTTGAACAAGATCCCTGCCTGCTGAAGCGGCTCCTGTTGCTCATCGGCCCTATCCCCTGACAGCCGGGGTGAGGACAGCCCAAGTGTTATTGGCTCCTGGTCACGTGGACACCAGAAAGGTCCCTACATGTGCCCTACGATGATCCTGCACCATCGACTGTAGAGCGAGGCTTGGGGGCGTTGCGGAGCTGCGTCCTCGCATCCGGGAGTGGTCAGCGACAGGCCGAGAGAAGCTGTGACCGATCCGACTTTGCTCCCAGTGGGGAGCAATATGTTTCTACCCTGTGCTCATTTCCAGCTTTTTCTCATTTCGGCGAGTGCTGCTTGTGGTGGAACATGGCTGCACCCACAAAGCCCTGATCGTTTGCCATGGATCCTACAACCCATCAATGCTCTCCGATGGCATACTAAAGAATGCCTGTACAGTGCAGCCCTCCAGTATAACGCCCAGAGAATAGTGCCAGCGTACCGTACCCCTTCTGTCTGTGAAGGAGCACTGCATGTGAGGTGCAGCAACAAACCACCTGCCTTTGCAGCACTTAGGAGGCCTGAACAAAAGCAGAGTGGCTCCAGGAGGAGATCAGTGTACATAAGGGCCCATGTGAGTTCTGTGAGGGCCGAAGGCCCATATCTACATGCTGCCACTGACTCCAGGCACTATGATAGAGACTGCAGCCTGACTTTATACTTATAGGACAGCAATTGCTACTGCATATCACTGAGGCACCAAGCACGCCCAATAAGCAATTGCGGGACTGGGGATAAGTACTTCATCAGGTGGCCCACTCACAAGTGAAAATCCTTACTGTCTCCATCTCACCCCCTCTAGCATGTCACAGCTAAGGACCACCCTCAGACTCCTTCCCTACGCCAGTTGCTGCTAGTCACCAAGTGAAGCTGTGGATACGTCTATTAACGCCACATCTGCCTTGCTGTCTGCCAGCTTTCCATCCAAAGCAAAGAGGTGGAGACACTGCAGCCAGGCACTAGTGCACATTCTCTGCCACAGCCCTCATACCATGACTGGTGGACACAAGGGACCCGAGGAGCTAGCAGTGGGAAATCCGACAGGCTGCAGGGTGAGTCCTCTGACAGGGTTACTCCCTTGACTGGTAGTGGTGATTACCAGTGACAATGACCGGTGACAGGGGTGCTTGTAGTGCACACCAAACTACACACTCCCAGGGGACTCAACTGCTGCGCCCATGGCTCAGACATCACAGACTACTACGGATCACCAATCTCCAGTAGTCAACATCATGGCGGCAATTCAGGGTGTGTGCAGCTTTTTAGCAACCATATAGACTCCGTCTCCACGGAGGTCACTCTGATAACAGCGGACCTACATATTATCGGAGCCCGTGTGAAGGACGCAGAAGATTCGCTCAAGACCCTTAAAACCAGGACAGTGACTCTGAAGAAACAACTCAAGGAGCTGCATATAACCACTGTGGCCCCAGTAGCGAAGCTAGAAAATGCAAAAGGCCACTGAAAGCCTTAGGGTGGTCACCCCTAACTTTTTGCCTGCCTCTCTCCCTCCACTTTTGAGATACTGTTTTTGCTGGTTTTTAGACCAGTGTTAAAGTGCATATGCTCTCTCCCTTTAAACATGGTAACATTGGATCATACCCAATTGGGATATTTAATTTACTTATAAGTCTCTAGTCGAGTGCACTATATGTGCCCAGGGCCTGTAGATTAAAAGCTACTAGTGGTCCTGCAGCACTGATTGTGCCACCCACTTACCCTTGTCTCAGGCCTGGCATTGCAAGGTCTGTGTGTGCAGTTTCACTGCCAATTCGACTTGGCATTTAAAAGTACTTGCCAAGTCTAAAACTCCCCTTTTTCTACATATAAGACACCCCTAAGATATGACCTAGGTAACCCATAGGGCAGGGTGCTGTGTAGGCAAAAGGCAGGGCATTTACCTATGTAGTTTACATGTCCTGGTAGTGTAAAACTCCTAAATTCGTTTTTACACTGCTGTGAGGCCTGCCCCGTTCATAAGCTAACATGGGGGCTGCCCCCATACATTGTTTGAGTGGTAGCTGCTGATCTGAAAGGAGTAGTAGGAAGGTCATATTTAGTATGGCCGGAATGGTGATATAAAATTCTGCTGACTGGTGAAGTTGGATTTAATATTACTATCTTAGAAATACCACTTTTAGAAAGTGAGCATTTCTCTGCACTTAAATCTTTCTGTGCCTTACAATCCACGTCTGGCTGGGTTTAGTTGACAGCTCCTTGTGCATTCACTCAGACACACCCCAAACACAGGATGCTCAGCCTCACGTGCATACATCTGCATTTTGAATGGGTCTTCCTGGGCTGGGAGGGTGGAGGGCCTGCCCTCACACAAAGGACTACCACACTCCCTACTGGGACCTTGGCAGACAGGATTGAACTGAAAGGGGACCTTGTGGACTTCTAAGCCACTCTTTGAAGTCTCCCCCACTTCAAAGGCACATTGGGGTATTTAAACAGGGCCTCTGCCCCTACCAACTCAGACACTTCCCGGAGAAGAGAACCTGAACCAGAACCTGCATCCTGCCAAGAAGACCTGCCTGGCTGCTCAAAGGACTCACCTGTCTGCTTTCTGTGAAGGACTGCTGCCTTGCTGTTGCCCTGCTGCTCTCTGGCTGTGGTGAAGAAGTGCTCTCCAAGGGCTTGGATAGAGCTTGCCTCCTGTTCCCTGAAGTCTCAGGACCAAAAAGACTTAATCTCTGCAAGAAGAACTCCTTGTGTGGTGAAATCGATACACAGCCACCAGAAACGACGCACATCCTGCACCACGGTGAAAATTTCACTGCACGCCGAACCGGAACGACGCAGTCTGACTTCGCAACAAGAAGATCGATGCAGCGCCAGCATAGCGACCGGAAATTCGGCGCACGGCCTCACTGGATCAACACACAGCCGAGCCGGAACGACGCAGCCCAACTTCCAGAGAGGAATCGACGCAGTGCCTACAGTGCGGTAGAAAATTTGACGTAATGCCTACCGGATCGACGCAGCCCCTGTGACTTCGACCTAGCAGCACCGGAAATCCACGCATAGTCCCCGGGGCATCTGAAAACCCTGCAACCCGAAGAGGATCCAGAACCGAGCGCCGGAAATCGATGCACAGCCGTCCCTATGTGAAAACTAAACGACGCAACGCCTTGTGCGGCCTGAGAAATCGACGCACAACCCTTTGTTTCCAAGCATCTCCTCCTCTGCAGCCCTTTTAGGAAATGTTTCACACGAACCAGGTACTTTGTGCTTGAAAGATACTTTGTTTGCTTTTAAAATACTTAAGACAGTTTATATCACTTTTCAGTGATATCTCATCATATACTTATTGCATTTTAATCGTTTTGACCTGCATTTATCCAGATAAATATTATAAATTTTTCTAAACACTGTGTGGTGTATTTTTGTGGTGCTATATTGTGTTATTGTATGATTTATTGCACAAATACTTTACACATTGCCTTCTAAGTTAAGCCTGACTGCTCAGTGCCAAGCTACCAGAGGGTGGGCACAGGATAATTTGGATTGTGTGTGACTTACCCTGACTAGAGTGGAGTGAGGGTCCTTGCTTGGACAGGGGGTAACCTGACTGCCAACCAAAGACCACATTTCTAACAGCCACTCAAGATGAAACAGTATCCAAATAATTGGGGTTCCCAAGTGGAGGGACCAGCAGTTGACCTTTTCGTGAAGGATGTCATACTCAAACTATTGCAACCTCTTTGGCCTCTTGACTACTTCTTGGTCAAATGTGTGCATCGACTCCCCATCTCCCAGCCAAAACCACGCACACCACCCCGTCTGATCATAGCAAATCTTTTCAATTACCAAGACCGCAACATCATATTACAGATGGCCTGCAGTGCCCCATCTGTAAAGTTTGAAAATGCCACCATCACCTTCTTCCCAGACTTGAAGCTCAAAGTTCAGAAAATGCATTGCAGCTTCACTCAGGGCAAGTGATCATGAGATAAAATATTCCATGCTATTCCCAGTAAAACTGCGAATGGTGGCAGAAGGAAATACTTGGTACTTTACTACCTCGGAGGCTGTCTGGGGCTAGCTCACCGGTTGGAGGACAGTGGCTGGGTTGTGACCCCAATTGCACATGTGAATTTGGGGATCTGGACCAGGCTCCCAAATGAGAAGACCAGCGGCAATGGCTGGGCTCACCACCACATTAAACATCTTGATCTACGACCATCCAGTGGGCTCTGTGGAACTTGCCTCGTGGACACTGGTGGCCATTGTAGAACAGACATTTTGCGACGTATGACACAATTGATTCATGTGCTCTGCATCGTGCCTTCTGATCGTGACTGGCTGTCATCATGATTGGAGGCAAGCTGGATTCACATGAAAATGCTGATCTTGGTAACATACGTCCTTTTTGATCCTGGGTAGGGATGCTGTGCCTTGTGGCATCGGCCATAGTTACTTCAAGTTTGTATGATGTGTTTAGGTGACAGGCACTCTGCAAAGTTGGTGGGGAGGCAGGCAGTTTAAAGCCCACCATGCAAGGTGGGAGGGGGCATTTGTTGCTATGAGGAGTAGTGTGTTTCTTTTTAGTGTTTTTGTTACAGCATTCCTTTAGCAGCACGCTTCCATTGACGCTGGCTCTGGGCCCCTGCCGCTGACTCCCTGACCAACAGCCCACCCCAGCACTACTTGAAAGCATGAAACTCCCCACACCAGAGCACACTGATGGCAAAAGCAGTAGCCACTTCGAGCATAATGTTGCTATCCTGGAATGTGAATGACTTAGGCGACAAAATCAAAAGAGGGGTAATTATGCAGTATATTAAACCACATTCCCCCAATATTGTTATCCTTCAAGAGACACAACTTGAAGGCAACATTCACCACACGCTAGATAGGATTGCCTACAAAATGGTTGCACACACAGAGTACACTGCTGGTTCTATGGGGGTGGGAATTTTCCTAAAAAATACATTGCCGCTCACCCTATAGAACATTTGGCCTGAGACACGAGAGGTACGTGGCCCTTACTGGAGTATGGAAGGGCACTGTACTTAACATTGTCTCTGCCTATGTTTCTCCGAGGCTACATGATAGCATGCTTTCAGACCTTTGTGCCCTTCTGCTTCGTCCACCAGTTGGCTTATTACCAGTGGGTGGAGACTTTAACATGGCACTATGTGATGAAATTGAGCGCTGGCCCCATAGGCAGTCTGGGTCCTCTTGTCTTCCACTGCAGGACTTCCTATTGGCTCTCAGTAAGGTGGACGCTTGGCACGCCCATAATCCGATGGCCCAACATTACACTTTCCACTCTGGGGTGCATGGCAGTCCCTCTTGTACAGATTATATCTTCACACTGGCCAATCAGCTTCCCCAAATTAGCGAGATCCATCAATTGACCAGAGGCATCACAATCACTCCCCATTGTGGGCTGTGCATGGTTTCCATAACCAACTGGACAGACAAGAGATTATTCTCAATCCCTGGTACCTACAGATACCACATATTCGAAAAGGTCTTTGTAAAGCCACAGAGCACTACTTCACTGAAAATGAATCCTTAGTAGACAGTGTGTAGACCCTTTGGGAGGCATTCAAAACAGTTATCAAGGGTCAGGGACTCTCATGTATGGTAGAGCAGAAGAAAGACAAGAGGGCCACACAGAAGAAGATTGAGAGAGATCCGTGAGCTGGAGTCCAAACTTGCTGACCGCACACAGACAGACATCGAACATGTATTGGGCATCAAACAAAAGGATATTAAGTCATCACCTCTGAGGCTGCCAGGGCTAGTCTTAGAGCGACCCAACACCACCTCTGTGAGGTGGGAGATAGAGCTGGAAAACTCCTGTCCTGACTTGATAAACAGGGGCGAGCGAAACGATGAGTGCCGGAAATACAAACTGCCACATGTGAACGTATACAGGATGGACAGGGACTAGCGGATGCTTTTGCCGCCTATTACTCCCACCCATACTCCCGGTAGTTCCTGCCACAGCAGTAGAATCCCGAATGCCATTTTGGCATCAAGTGAGAGCACCAGGGCCTCCTCTCGAATCATGTCAGCCTGGTTCAGGACGCCATAAAGACGCCTCCGGTTAAGAGCAGTGCTCCGCCCTGGCAAAAAGCAGGAGTGGTCCAGGTGAATGAGTGTCGGGAGGCCAGTACCTTAACTACAATTTTAACTTCTACATTTAGCAATGAAATTGGCCTGTAAGATGAGTACTCACTGGAAGTCTTTGTGTGACCACAATATTTGCCAACATTTTATTTCTAGGAAGGGAATCCGAATCACAACTAGGGGACATGTTTAGGGGCCATAAGTTTATAGAGTTCAGTGGATATCCATATGAGGCCATCCACTTTACCAGAGTTTAGGTCATAGATTGACCCACAATTTCCTCTTCCATGAGTTCTGCGTCTAAGAGTTCCCTGTCCGAGTGTGAAAGGCATGGGAGTATTATGTCTCTTAGCAGTTCACAGGATTTAAGTAACTATAACTCTTGCCCTAAATTAACTATACCTTGCGCCCTTGCCATGCACAGTTTTCTCATCAATAATGTTACTGCAAATATTACAGTGATATTATCAATCATGTCATAGAAAATGTCAAAAGTGATGTAATAAGTGGGGTAATTAGCAGTGCCTGTTGAGGGCTCAAGTTATAGTTACTTTAGGGCACAAGTTATAGTTACTTGAAATAACTCTAAATATAACAGCTGAATGTCTGTGCTTTGGCATGTTTAAAATGTGAGCCTAACTATAACGTCCCTGTAACCTTTGTTTTTTTGAGTGATTTTTTTTATGTTTTTTTAAATTTCCATTCCCTGACTATAATGTCCCTGTGACCCTGTAAACTACTCAAGGTCTACACCATGAATAAAAAAAAAATAGGTTTCTGTATCTGAAGGTGGAAGTTCACCCCTGGACACGCTGAGTAGAAATGATCTACAACCATTGGCTACGTTGCAAGGCTTGGAGGATCAGGGCATGGAGGTCTATATGATGAGCGAAAATTAAATTGTCCAGATATTAGAGAAAAGTGGCATTGAGCAGAAATGTTTGACAAGTAGTTTTAAACATAAGTCACAAACTATACCACAAACCCCACATGATATCATTTATGTATTCCATGAGATAGTTACAAAAGAGTTAATCAAACTCATGATGGACACAAATAAAGGAGGCACAAAGAATGTAACACAAAAGCAGTGGGAGCCATTAGTGCATTACAAATGCTCCAGACATGATAGGTAAACCCTCTGATAAAAGGGGTAACATTTTACTTTTGACAAAAGAGCAAGATGAGGCGGAGGCTCTCAGACAGTTGTAGGAATGACAGTGTTATGCTTTGATAAATAAAGAAGAGTTTGCACAGAGCTATGCATCATTTTATAGCCTATTGGAAAATTTGAGGGATAAGGGGATTCTTGCATTTGAGGAATTCCAATTTCTAAAATTTGAGTATCCACAGGTTCCAACCTTTTATCATCTGCCGAAGATACATAAACATCCTACCATGGCTCCATGATGCCCGATCATATCTTCCATGGGCAGCCTACTTGAAAATGTCTCCATATGCATTGATAACTATCTATTTCCTTTTGTTGTAAATCTGAGCTCTTACGTACGGGACACAAAGGATTTTCTGAGAAGAATAGATGGGATCCAATGGGAGGCAGGTTTCCTTCTAAAAACACTGGACGTAAAGAATTTACACGCTTCAGGGCTGGAAGAAGTAAAGTTATTCCTTTGCCGCAGGGCACTTAAGTATTTTGAGTATAAGTGTATGATTTTCGAATTGATGGAATTCTGGCTGCATAATAATATCTTTATCTTTGCTGAGCAGTTAGGCAGACAAACCCAGGGGACTGCCATGGGCATGTGCTTCGCCCCCAGCTATGCAAACTTGTTTGTGGGCTAGTGGGAGAAACACATGGCCTGGGGGGAGGAGTCCGACATCTGGGTACAGAATATAATTTTGTAGGCTAGATATATAGATGATCTTTTCATCATATGGAATGGTACCAAGGAGTCTGCAGAGGACTATATCCAATACTTGAACAATAACACCTTAAATCTGAAGTTAATGAGCCCTATAAGTAAGAAAGAGGTTTCTTTCCTAGATCTAAAGTTTTCTGTACAAAACAACCAATTGCATACAAACCTCTTCCGAAAACCCACAGCGGGAAATTCAGTGCTTCGTGCACAGAGTTTCCACCTGAAGAAATTAAAATCAGCATTCCCTATAGGGAGTGTCTTCGCATTAAGTGTAATTGTACAAGCAAAGAATACTATCAGGCAGTTAGTAGGGAAGCCCTTGAAAAATTCTAGACAAGGGGCTATTCCTCAAGTGCTACATCAGGCTAAAGAGAAAAAGTGGATAAACCAGAGAGACAGTGAATTCTTCAAGACTGAAAGAATAATAAGGCAGGAATACACCAAATAGGTCTACTAAAGATTTTTTTAATAAATCCAAGGATATAATAGGGCTCCTGAGGAACAATTGGTGGATTTTGAAGACCGATAAAATCACTGGTGATATTATACCCACTCAACCTTTGGTCACATATCCGAAGGCCACCTCTCTGAAAGATTTTTTTGGTGCATAGTCATTATCAGACAAAAGGATATAATAAGAAAGATGATGTTAAGTGATTTTTTTCCTTGTCTGGGTTGCAAAGCATTCAAAAACAGCTGCAAAGCATATAAGGCCCCAGGTTTAAAGACTGCTGAACTGTAATTCTGACATCACAGTTTGTCTGGTTTGCCAATGTGTCTTAAAGTATATAGGGAGTACCACACATCCAGTGAGGAAGCGTATTCTTGAACATAAGAAAGTAATAAAAAATAGCGTCCCCCACTTATCCAGTTGCAAGGCACTATCCCACTTTACACCATGGTGAACAAGAAAACGTTAAGATCTGTTAAGATCAGGCACCCAGATTGGAACGTTGAATTATAGACCAAAGCTCCATAGGGTTTTAACTCGGAGGAGGAATTCTGGGTTCATGTCGGGACCTCACAAAAGAACCATTCTGTGTGGCGGGCTGACCTTCATGCTGGGTCGTTTGGGATAATATTAAATACTCGATTTAGAGGACTTTTAGTTCTTGTAGTCGCATATACACACAGTTGGGTGTTTTATGGATATTAGACGATTTAGGTATTAGGTGGGATGACCTGAATGTCCATTTGAAGAGTTTTTTAGGGGGAGTTCACTGGTATGCACATCTGTTTTGTATCACACATCCTGCTGCAGCAGTTATGTTGATATACTTTCTAGATATAAAGCAAAAATTGTAACAGCACACACGTCTGAAATGATACACTGTAGGGAAATCCAGGGAATCAAGCTCATACTTTTATCTTTAGATGAAGGAATATGTTCCACGGTTACACCACACTCACAACATCTGGAGGTTTCATCATTAGATTTTAATACACAAATGGGATCAACATGAATATGTTTACTTATTAAGCATTTTGCACATAGTTAAGCATTGAACATAACTTAACTATGACCTCCATAAATATGGTCCCTTGTCATAAGTTTAATCTCATATGTATATATATGTTGCGTGGTGCAAGGGCAATGGAATATGTGATTGTAACAATAAATATTCACAATAAATTTGATGTTGATCTGACCCATCAGGGCGCAATTACTATTGTGCTGAGAATGAATAACGACCGGCTAAGATAACCGACATGGATGGATTCCCTTTATTTGCATTTGTTTCTGAGATGTGTATTTTATGTTGGCGACTAAACAGAAGTAAATATAATGTCGTTTTCATGTGCATTCACTGACACCGGCAAAGTTCTAAGTAGCCAAAATGCATCTGTTTTAACTGGCGATACATTTCTGATAAATATTTCTTTTCCCAGAGTGCCCGTCATTGCTCCTGAGGTAGGGGGCAACATTGGTTTTATGCAACATGAGAACAACCCAAAAGGATGAGGGACCACTGCATTATGGAGCAACAGCACAGGTGGATCAGCAGAAAAGTATATATATATGTGTATATATATCTATGTGTGTGTGTATATATATATATATATATATATATATATATATATATATATATATATACATACATATATATATATATATATATATATATATATATATACATATATATATATATATATATATATATATATATATCAATTATCCAGAGGTGATCTCTACTTGGTAGTTATAGTTAGATCAGCTGTTCCACAGGACACATGCTTTTGTGTAGTTAATAACTTTGGCACCAATTGACAAATCTCCATGAAACTTTCTAAAAAGGTGCTACGTTTTAACTAATTTGTGTATGGAAAGTTTCAGGGTGCTCTGTCAAGCAAGGGCTGGGAAAAAATTGGGGTCCCAAAAATGCAAATTCCTCGTGAATTTTCCATAGACTTCTCAAAGAAGCTCTGCTATGAAAACTGCTGAATGGAATTACACAAAATTTGGCAGGAAGCTAGATTTAAAATTAGGGTTCAAATATATGTGTATGTCTGGATGTTTTGGTCCATGTGAGGCTTGAGAGACTCTTGCAGGAATGCCAAATCAAAAATAGAGTATTCTGATTTGCCCTGGGTGCTTTATTTCCTTTTGGCCACAGGGCTCCTTCCCCGAGCCATTTTATGTCCCAGGGAGCCCACCTCTAGTGCCAAACCTTATAAAAAGGGGAGGGAGGCCATTTGAACCCCTCCATGGTCCCTCCTTCCTACGTCCTGAGCCATCCCCCAGGGCTGGCCCACATACTGTTTCCGGGGAGACCACCCCTCGGGTACACTGGTTTCCCTGCACGTACTGGCATAGGCAGGGAAACTTGTGTTTGCTGCCACCAGGTGGGAGCATTTTTTAAACTCCTGCTAAACTAGAACAAACACAAAGTCTGTGCCTTGCGGGCAGGAGCTTTAAAAGTGCTCCACCCAGCTTGGAGCAGACTTCTGATATGTTGCAGAGCAACAGATTTCTCCCGCCTGGAGGGAGAAGCATAAACAGCTGCTCCCTGTGGGCAGGAACAATGACTGGCTCCTGCAGCATGCGGGTAGTTGGCTGGGGCCGCGGTGGCCCTGGGGCTCCCCAACAGCCCAAACTTGTCATTAGTAGGTGCCCCAGGTGGGCACTGTGGCACCCACCGAAAACTGATGCAGGCCCCGGGGATTGGGGTCTGTGCAGCTCCACCTTTAAAGTATATACATCCCTGGGGGATGAGGTCCCTAGGACCATAATTGCCTTGGGGAGTGGGCTACACAGCCCCCTCCCCTTTAAAGCAAAAAACTGCCCTTGGAGATGGGGTCTCCGTGGCCTAATGAGGCTCAGAGGGGGTGGGCATGTGGCTTCCCTCCCCTATAAAATATATACAGTCCTGGGGATGATGTTCCCAGGACCTAATTTGAGGCTTGGGGCGGTGGCCCACATGGCTTTTCTCCCCTTTTAAAAAATATACAGTTCACTGTTCTCCCTTTTAAATGCTGCAGAGTATGCAAAAGTGCCAAATCACCTAAAGCTTCACCCTTTGGCCCTGACCCATCCATGTTAGTAGTATGCAATGGTGTTCCCACCATGTTTTCTTTACAGTTCCACACTGGGAAAATCATTTAAATCGTTGATGCAGGTGAATGCATCACTTATTTATTGGAGAGCTATCTCTCCTGTCGTAACTGTTCAAGACGACTGGGTTCTTTTTGGTCTGCGAGCTGAGTCCATGGTTCTCCCTTTTAATTGCTGCTGAGTGTGCAAAGGTGGCAAATCACCCACAAGCCCTGCCCTTCTGACCCCATCTTTTCCACGTTAGTACCAAGCAACGGTGCTGGCTCCAGGTGGGATGACCACATGCCAGGCTGTGGCGCCAACTCCCTGTTGTGCACAGTCGAAGGCCATGCGCATTGTGGGGTTGGTTGCCTGTGGAGGATTTGCGGCCAGGTCCCTGAAGCGTGGGGTTCACTTTGAATATGGTAATAAAATATTACTTTACATTTAAAAAAAAGGAAATTCAGTGAAAAAACAAAGGTTAAAGGAATGTTATAGTTAGGTGAATGTGTCGGTGACAACATTAACCACTCGAACAGAAAAAGCACAGACATTCATTGGCTAACTATAACTTGCGTCCCCACCATGCACTGCTTATCACTTCAGTTATTACATCACTCATGACATGTTCTATGACATCATTTATGACACCATTGATGATATCTCAAATGACATCATCCAATTAGTGTACTAGTCTATTTTATAGTTTACATAGTGGTCGATAATTACCATATTATTTCTCTTCCTAGTTTTGTACTACCTGTGTCTAGCTAATGTGTGTAAGTGTTTATACAACACATGTTCTGCTAATGCATCATAGGTGTGTAGAGGTATTCAACACATTATGAATCTTTATAATGAAGAGTAACGGTTGATGACTTATGTCAAGTATGTTCCACACAAGTTTTTTGGTTCTGCAGAAAAGGTTTCCAACAGGACAAAGATTCTACATGCTAGATACTATTGGCCAGATGTAGCAAAAGATTTTGCATTTGCAAACAGTGCAAATCGCAAAAATAGGCTGTTTGCAAATGCATAATCGCCTTCCACAATGTATGAAAGGCATTTTAAGGAATTACAAAATTAGCCATTCCCTAAAATTTGACTTCATTTTGCGAATAGCAAATTGTGATTCCCAAATAGGAAATTGCAATTCAATGTATGAACCATTCGCAAATTCAGTGTATGAACCATTCGCAAATTGTGAATGGTCGCAAAATGGGGATTTTTCATGTGCAATTTAGTACAAACTCAACTCGGGTGCAATCTGTACAAAGAGGCCCAGAGTGCATCATCTCTTTTCAACAATGGCTGCACTCTGCGTCATGGCCAGGAGGATGAGGATCCTGGCAGGTTTCAGGAGAGGGAGGAGGAGACAGGAGCACATTTTCAGAGTGCGCACAGCATTGTTTGAACAAACAGAGGAGGAGGTTTATGACAAGTATTGGTTAAATTCTGCCATGATAATAGACCTAACAGCAGATTTGCAACCACGATTGCAGCAACACACACAGTGCAGGTGCTATGTTCCATGCACCTCTTAGCCCCAGGAAGCAACTAAGGGGTAATAGCAGCAGCTTGAGGTGTGTTCCAAAGTGCGCTCTCACACTTCTTCAATGCATTCTTGAATGCAATGGTTTTTTAAAATATATTTTTATTGAGGTAAGAAACAACAAGGGTACACAGTACGGTAAGTAATACTTGTTGCAGATAGCGTGATTACATACATTTCCATTTGGTTTAGAGTCCTGTTGTTGTTTATTGGCAGGATAATGATACCCATCACACTTATGGCACATATGTTATATATTCCAAGCGTAATGACACTTGCAACAGAACTATATCCTGCAATCTTACATATATATATATATATATATACATATATATATATATATATACATATATATGTATATATATATATATATATATATATATATATATATATATATGTTACTCTTGTCAACCTTTACATTAAACAATTACACCCTTAAACTGTAAAGTGTGTGCGTCAGGGCTTGCGAGTGAGAAATAGTTTGTAGATTATGCTGTGATGCAGTGACGGTGAGAAGGGTGTTGCATCCTGCTATATTGAGCCCCATTATCTGTATCCGGCCAAGGGCCCGTGAGGTTGAGCGGGGCTCTGCTCGTTCAATTTACACTACCCGGTGTTGTCAGTTCAGTGGGGGAAAGGGTTACCAAATGCATCCAGTCTATTTGGACCCATACTGCTTCAGATGCAGTGTGCCCATTCAGGTTACCTGTGCGGCACAGTGCCTTTCAACCCCCTCCAAGAATCTCTGCCAGTCTGGTGGCCTGGTTGGGTGGTTGCCGCGTGTACTAGCTGTTTGTGCCACCTGCTGTTCTGAGAGCTTCCCTGTGCGCAAGTCAGATAGCCACAGTGAGATAGGTGGAGCTGTGGTTGATTTCCAGCATGTAGCTAATTGGGGTTGTGCTATGATCACCGCCAAGACAATTAATTTGTTAAAAGGTTTACGTTGTGCCGTGCAGGATGTAACTCCTGATATATAATATATCCCTTCCCTGAGGAGTTGGTCTTCCACTATTGCATCCAGGATCCCGGTAATGGACTCCTAGTAGGTGACTACGTGAGCGCATGTCCACACCATATGTATAAAATCAGCTTCATTTGACTGACATCTCGGATGTATAGCCACTGTTCCCGGGTATATACTCGCCAGTCTCTTGGGAGTGAGGTAGATATGGTGCAGGTAATTGAATTGTGTGTATTTAAGCCTGGCGTTAGTGGATATGATCTTCGGTGCTGAAAGGCACTGTGACCATTGTTTATCTGTTTACATTATACGAGGGCGGAATCCCAGCAAGCTCTGAGCGCTTGAAGGGGTTGTTATTTGTCTATGCAAAAAGCACTGTAGATGTTAGTTACATCTCGGCGTGTGCCTCCCAGAGTCAACAGTACCTGAAGTAGTGCAGACTTTGCCAGTTCCCCGTGTGTTCTGTCCCAGTATTGCTTTAAGTAGCGCGTAAACCCGCAGATATGCTGTAATACCTGATCTGAAAAGAGATCTCCCCATTCCGTGATGCCCGCCCTCTCCCAGGTAGCTGTGTCCAGATGAGATTTATGTCGGCGCAGTCTGGCAGCACCCACAAGGGCAGCCCCGGTGCATATGGGTAACAGGAGTATATGTATATGTATGTATATGTATTTCAGCATTTCTTGGCAACTCTCATTAAAACATTAATGTCCTCCCCTGGTGTGTCAGGGCCAGTTCTCAGCATCCACCTCACTACCAGGTTGGGGCAGCGATCCCTGAAGATATCTCCCAAATCGTTCTGGTTGTGTGATATCAGCCAGTGCATAGGCCATTGAAGTTGGGCAGCAGTGTAGTAATGCTCATAGTTTGGAGGGCCTAATCCCCCCTTGCCAGTGGTGTATATAATTTGTCTAGAGCTACCCTTCTCCTACCCTTACCCCATATCAGCGCTATCAGCATAGAGCGCATGTCGGAGAACATTTTGCATGGGTGCAGGGCCAGAATGGCTGGGAAAAATTATACTAGTCTAGGAAGTACTAGCATTTTGGAGATTGGGGCTCTACCCATTGGGGAAAGGGGGAGTGACGTCCAAAACTGGAGGGGGGACCACATGTCCGTTAAGGTTCTGCCAATATTTGCATCTATAAGGTCCCTTTCTGAATGGTAGGTTCTAACTCTCAAGTACTTAATAGTGTCAAAGGCCCACGTCAGAGGATACACAGAAGCCGTTCCCGTTGCTAGGGGAAACAAGCAGGATTTCTCCCAATTTACCCATAGCCCAGAAGCTCTGCCAAATTGGTGTAGGAGAGCCATCAATTGATTCAATACCCTAACATCGTTGCACAGATGTATGAGGGTGTCATCAACATATAAAGATATAATATTCCAGCTATCCCCGACCCGAAGGCCACATTCAGGAGCACGCGCCCGAAGGGCACAAGCCAGGTGCTCCATGACCAGTGCAAAGATCAGCGGTGACAGAGGGCATCCCTGGCGGGTCCCAGGTTTTATGATAAACAGGATGCCTTTCTTCACTCACGCTAATGGAGTGTTATGAAGAAGGGCAATCCATTTAAGGAAGCAGAGGCCAATGCCCATTTTCTTCAATGCTGACTTCAGGTACTCCCAGCCCAGGGTGTCAAACACTTTAAATCAATTTTAAAGCAACCCAAGAGTTATCCCCCCTTGTTTTCACCCAGCTCATGAGCTGGAACAGGCGTCTATGGTTCATAAACGCGTTCCTACCTGGAATAAATCTGTTTTTATTAGAGTGAATCATACTCCTAATTATGGGTGTCAATCTATTTGCCAGTACTTGGCCAAGTATTTTATAGTCTGCATTAAGCAGAGAGAGAGACAGCGGTAGGACTCCATTACTAAGGGGTCCCTACCCGCTTTGGGTATTGTAGGAAGCTGGCCTGTTGTGTGGTGAGCACCGATGGTGTTATCACCTTATGCCAAGTATATCCCTATTAGTGAGGTGTAGACAGTGTCTAGGAAGCTAGGGCTCTCTAGAGGTAGCTGTGGATAAGCAGCCAAGACTTATCTAGGAGACACGCAAAGCTTATGCAATACCACTATAGTCACACAGAACTTACACAGATGAAAGAACCACACAGTGTTAAAAACATAAAGGTAGTTTATTATGGTTACACAAATCCTAAAATACTGTATAGACAATAGTCTATTAGCAGGTGAGTAAACACACTATTATATACACATTAGTAATCAGTAATGGGCATAGAAAGAAGTCAAAAACAGTGAAATAAAGTAAAAAATAGAGACCCTAGGGGGAGACCAAACCATAGATTAAGTTAATGGAATGCGAAAAGCAGGCCCCCACCCAAGGAAGTGGAATCTGTAGAGGGGAGCTGGAGGAACTATGAACCCCAAAAGGTAAGTACCAGAGTGCCCCCCCAGCAACTAGCAGATAAGAGGTTTTTTTCCCCAGACCCACAGGTACATTTTGTAAAAGGCCTGTGCAAGATCCAAGCAAGACTGGAAGGAACAGATCAATCCTGACAGAAGAGGACCTGCAAATGAAGGGGATCAAGTCCAGTTCCAGTTGGAGTGTCCGGGTGGGGGTAGGAGACACTACCCACCCATCTGGAGATGAAGGGGCAGGTTGATGGTGAAAAGCAGGAGTCGGCTATGCCGCACAGAAGCAGAAGAAGAGTTCCAGGAGTGATGCAGTCGATGTCCCATATCAGAAGAAGAGTTGCAGTCTATCAGTGGGGTGGAAAAACCACCAACAAGCCTTGGCAAAGGCAAGAGTTGCAGAAAAAGAGTTGCAGAGCTGCTGGGGACCAGGAAGGTCCAAGGGGACTCAACCCAAGGAGGGGAGTCCCAGGTGACCCACAGCAGTGACGAGAGCCAGAAGTCGAGGATGCAGCCCTACAGGCAACTCGCAGGCACAGGAGTCGCAGTGAGGCCCACTCATCACACCTGCAGAGGAGTCCCATGTCGCTGGGGCAGCAGGCAGGAGACTGTGCTTTGCAGGGAAGAGTGCTGGAGGCCAGGGCTACACAAAGCCTGAAGATCCCTTGGAAGAACAGCCAACAAGCCTTGGTAGCTGCATGAGTTGCAGTGCACAGGGGTGCTGTCCTGCAAGGAGAGGCAAAGACTCACCACTACCCAAGTTGGACAGCTGGTAGAGGGACCGAGAGGACCACTCCAGACCACCACCTGTGTTGCAGGATCCACGTAGAGTTGCAGGATAGAGGATCGATGCGGCCGGTCATCAATGCAGTTGACGCCTGCAGATGCAGGGGAGTGACTCCTTCACTTCAAGGGAGATTCCTTCATGCTTCTTGTGCAGACTGAAAACGTGCCACCCTCAGATGATGCACAGCTGAGGAAGTGTTGCAGTTGCTGGAAGGAGCCGTAGAAACAATGTTGCAAATTGTAGTCATCACTGGAGCTACAGATTGTAGGTTCCTGTGAAGTCCAGTTGTGGCACCAGTGGCCAGAAGTCGAAGCAAATGTTGCAAGGGAGTCCTGCTGGAACCTTGCATGTCGAATCTGAGGACCCACCCAAGAGGGAGACACTAAATAGTCCTAAAAGGGGAATTGGTCACCTAGCAGGGTGACCACCTATCAGGAGAGGACTGTGACATCATCCGGCCTGACCTGGCCACTGAGATGCTCCCAGCGACATCTGCCCACCTTGGATTCAAGATGCCAGAATCAAGTGGCCACCTGGAGGCCTCAGAGCACCACCCCTGGGGTGGTGATGGACAGGGGAGTGGGTACTCCCCTTTCCATTGTAAACTTCGCACTTGTATAGCGCACTACTCACCCGTTAGGGTCTCAAGGCGCTGTACGCATGCCATTGTGGAACCCCTTCTGGCTTTTCCCTGTGAGGCACCCACTCCTGGACACCTCAAGGGTGAAGCCAGACATCCAAGCACTGTCAGGGCCGTTGTGGAGATTAAGCAAGCTATTGCCCAGATTTACAGAATGGGACCCAATAATTAGATTAGGCACCAAGGCGAGAATTATCTGGCCCAAGGGAATTGAGCCCAAGACCCTCTGAGGCAGGAATTGAACCCTGGTCCTCGGCCAGATCTCTGCATCAGGTTCTGCTGCTTTAACCATTGTGCCACACTTCTCAGTTCAGTTTTGTGCCAGAGCACGGACTGGGGGTCCCTGGACTGGCCCAAACTAGTTTATGCAAAGAGGGCACCAAATATGCCCTTACAAGCATTCCAGTGGCTTGGGGACACTACCCCTCCCAAGCCATGTGACACCTATTTCCAAAGGGAGAGGGTAATGCCTTCCGCTACCAAAGGAAATCCTTTGTTCTGCCTTCCTGAGCTTCAGCTGGTCAAGCAGTAGGAGGGCAGAAACCTGTCTGAAGGATGGCAGCAGTGCGGGCTGCCTAGGAAAACCCTGCAAACTGATAGGAGCAAAGCTGGAGGGGTCCTCTAAGGAGCCCCCAGAGTGCATAGAATCATACAACCAATACTGGAAAGAGTATTGGTATATGATTCCGACATGTTTGATGCCAAACATGCCCAGGTTCAGAGTTACCATTTTGAAACTGGACATAGGTAGTCACCTATGTCCAATACATGTGTAAAATGGCTTCCATGTACTCACGAATTCCAGGAGAATAGAGCTGGAACTTGTGGTGGGAAACTTTGCTCATTCAGGGGTGCCCTCACACACAGGTATCTGGACCCAGCCATCTGAGCTAGGAGGGCCTGCCATAGGGGTGACTTACAGAGACCTGGCGCAGTGACCTGTAGTAAAAGGGTGCATGCACCATATCACGCAGGCTGCAAAGGCAGTCCTGCAGACACATTTGGATGGGCTCCCATGGATGGCATAATACATGCTGCAGCCCATGGGGAAACCCCTTGTGCCCCAATGCCCTGGGTAACTAGGCACCATATACTAGGGGCTTACATGCGGGCACCAGTATGCCAATTGTGCGGTGCACTTATTCAGGAACAACCAAATTTAGAGGGAGAGAGCACAGTCACGGGGGTCCTGGTTAGCAGGATCTCAGTGAACACAGTCACAAACACACTGACAGCAGGCAAAAAGTGGGGGCAACCATGCCAAAAAGAGGGTACTTTCCTACAGGTATCACCACCAGCGTCACTTCACACATGGATGCAGGTAGGATCCCCTTGGTATACGCAGTGTTATATGCTGTCAACATTTGGGGGCCTAGTAATGTTTGGTATGCGGCATAGAATTCAATCGGCCACCCATCAGTTCCAGGCGGTTTACCACTCGCAGTGTGTTTAATTTCCTCCTCTCTTTTAGAAGCCTGGAAATTCCTTTACAGGGCATCTTGCGCAGCTGATGGCAAATGGGGTATGGTAATGCTGTCCAAGAATATCCTAATATGGTCACCCTCAGCATTTTCCGAGACAGAGTATAATTTGGAATAATACAAGCGGAAGGCAGAATTAATAGATTCCTGTGTGTTGAGTAACTGACCAGTCCTGTCTTGAATAGCGGTGATTGGGACATGGGCGACGCAGAGCTCAGGAGCCAGCTTTATCTCCCTCTGAGTGTTTCCTTGCTTGGTATTCCTTATAGTCTAAGTTACTGAGCCTCTCAAACCTCTTTATAAGCGGTGAAAAATTTTGCTAGTGGGGCTGCAGCCATCGTTGTCTATTGGTAAGAACTGTTCGTATCACCTAACTTTAGGCTCTAGCACATGACATTCTCTACGTAATGTTAACATGGTGCCATGAGCCGTCTTAATCACATGGCCCGTAAATACTATCTTGAATGCATCCCACTCAATCCCTGCGTCAGTAGCCAAACCCGCATTTATCTCAAAATAGTTTGTAATATGGTCTCTGGTGGAAACCCTGAATGCTGTATTTTGCAGAGCTGGCGTAGGAAGTCTCCATGTGGATATACACGGGGTCGGTGGCTCCATGTCAGCTAGAGCCGTAAGGGGGAGTGGTCTGATAGGGTGTGACCGAGGTATTCCACGTTGCCAGCCTTTGTTAGGGCCTCTGAACTACTGTTCTGGTATATAATTCATGCAGCCCAGAATAATAAGAGTATTCACGAATAGTGGGATGCAGACCCCGCCATGCGTCTAAAAGCGGAGTGTGTGTCGCCTATCGTCGCAGGTGTTGTGTGGTTTGTGGACTGGACCCCGGTTAAAGGTGGGTGTGACCAATCTCGTTCTATATCTGGGACACAATTGAAATCCCCTCCTCAGTAGCATCGTACGATATATTATGCAAGAGGACGGGGTGAGTGTTTGCCAAAAATGTAGCTTGGTTGGAGTTGGGGAGCATAAAGGGAAACTATTGAGATTGGTGCACCATCTAAATTAGCATTGCATATCTCCCTTCAGGGTCAGTCTGGGTATGTAGTGCCTCTAGTGGCACACCTGGGGCCATCTCAATAAGAGCCCCCCAATGTATCTGAAGTACATTGTCCCCACCAGTGTGCCCCGCCAGCGTCTGCATACATTCTCCAAGTATGGAGCGGTAAGAGGGGTCTCCTGCAGCAGCGCCACATGTATTTTACATCTGCATGAAAACTGATATACCCAGTATCTCTTAACAAACTCCCCCAACCCTCTGACGTTCCAAGACAAAAAAAGAGTACTGAGTCATTTGCATATTTGATCGTTAGGTCTACAGTTAACACAGGATTTATCACTAGTACTGCACATGGTCGTCTCCCCATGTCTACCTGACCTCATCCCATCTCCTGATTGTTCCCCATCGGTCACACACTCATATAGGTACATATAACTGGAAATACCTTTAAAAACTAGAACAATCCACATGCTACACTCAGGGTATAGCAACAAACTCCCCATCGCAGGCTGTTCCGCCAACGGGCGATCAGCCAATGACACTGTGTAAGGAAATGGCTCCCTGTTGCAGTTACCCCCCACTTTTTGCCTGATACTGATGCTGACTTGACTGAGAAGTGTGCTGGGACCCAGCACCAGTGTTCTTTCACCTAAAATGTACCATTGTTTCCACAATTGGCACACCCCTGGCACACAGATAAGTCCCTTGTAAAAGGTACCAGTGGTACCAAGGGCCCTGTGACCAGGGAAGGTCCCTAAGGGCTGCAGCATATGTTGTGCCACCCTGAAGGACCCCTCACCTAACACATGCACACTGCCAATGCAGATTGTGTGTGTTGGTGGGGAGAAAAAAGGCAAAGTCGACATGGCATCCCCCTAAGGATGCCATGCACACAAAATGCTGTCTGTGGCATAGGTAAGTCACCCCTCTAGTAGGCCTTACAGCCCTGTGGCAGGGTGCACTATACCACAGGTGAGGGCATAGCTGCATGAGCAATATGCTCCTACAGTATCTAAGTCTATTCTTAGACATTGTAAGTACAGTTGTGGCCATATTAAGTGTATGGTCTGGGAGTTTGTCAAAAACGAACTCCACAGCTCCATAATGGCTACACTGAATACTGGGAAGTTTGGTATCAAACTTCTCAGAATAATAAACCCACACTGATGCCAGTGTTGGATTTATTAAAAAATGCACACAGAGGGCATCTTAGAGATGCCCCCTGTATTTTACCCAATTGTTCAGTGCAGGGCTGACTGGTCTGGACACAGCCCCCACTTTTGGCACCAATTCCAGGGGAGATAGTAAGAAAAACAAGGAGGAGTCACACACCAGTCAGGACAGCCCCTAAGGTGTCCTGAGCTGAGGTGACCCCTGCCTTTAGAAATCCTCCATCTTGATTTTGGAGGATTCCCTCAATAGAAATAGGGATGTGCCCCCCTCCCCTCAGGGAGGAGGCACAAAGAGGGTGTAGCCACCCTCAAGGACAGTAGCCATTAGCTACTGCCCTCCCAGACCTAAACACACCCCTAAATTCAGTATTTAGGGGCACCCCAGAACCTAGGAAACTAGATTCCTGCAACCTGAAGACAAAGAAGGACTGCTGACCTGAAGCCCTGCAGAGAAGACGGAGACACCAACTGCTTTGGCCGCAGTCCTACCGCCCTGTCTCCCCACTTCAAGAAAAACTGCAACAGCGACGTGTCCCCCAGGGTCCAGTGACCTCTGAAGCCTCAGAGGACTACCCTGCATCTAAAAGGACCAAGAACTCCTGAGGACAGCGGCCCTGTTCCAAAGAAACTGCAACTTTGCAACAAAGAAGCAACTTTTAAAGACCACACGTTTCCCGCCAGAAGCGTGAGACTTTCCACTCTGCACCCGACGCCCCTGGCTCGACCTGCGGAAAACCAACACTACAGGGAGGACTCCCCAGTGACTGCGAGCCAGTGAGTAGCCAGAGTTGACACCCCTGAGCACCCACAGCGATACCTGCAGAGGGAATCCAGAGAATCCCCCTGACAGCGACTGCCTGCTCCAAAGAACCCGACGCCTGGGAAACCCACTGCACCCGCAGCCCCCGGGACCTGAAGGATCCGACCTCCAGTGCAGGAGCGACCCCCAGGTGGCCCTCTCCATAGCCCAGGTGGTGGCTACACCGAGGAGCCCCCCCCCCCCTTGCCTGCCTGCATCGCTGAAGAGACCCCTGGGTCTCCCATTGAAACCTATTGCGAACCTGACGCCTGTTTGCACTCTGCACCCGGCCGCCCCTGTGCCGCTGAGGGTGTACTTTTTGTGCTGACTTGTGTCCTCCCCGGTGCCCTACAAAACCCCCCTGGTCTGCCCTCCGAAGTCTCGGGTACTTACCTGCTGGCAGACTGTAACCAGGGCACCCCCTTCTCCATTGAAGCCTATGCGTTTTGGGCACAACTAACCAATACTTACCTCCCCCAGGAACTGTTGAATTTTGCAGTGTCCAATTTTAAAATAGCTTATTGCCATTTTTGCCAAAACTGTACATGCTATTGTGATGATTCAAAGTTCCTAAGATACCTGAGTGAAATACCTTTCATTTAAAGTATTGTTTGTAAATCTTGAACCTGTGGTTCTTAAAATAAACTAAGAAAATATATTTTTTTATATAAAAACCTATTGGCCTGGAATTGTCTTTGAGTGTGTGTTCCTCATTTATTGCCTGTGTGTGTACAACAAATGCTTAACACTACCCTCTGATAAGCCTACTGCTCGGCCACACTACCACAAAATAAAGCATTAGAATTATTTCTTTTTGCCACTATCTTACCTTTAAGGGGAACCCTTGGGCCCGTATTTATACTTTTTTTGCGCCGCATTTGCGTTGTTTTATGACGCAAAAACGGCGCAAACTTGCAAAATACCATTGTATTTTGTAGGTTTACGCCGTTTTGCATCAAAAAGCGGCGCAAATGTGGTGCTAAAAAAAGTATAAATATGGGCCTTGGACTCTGTGCATGCTATTTCTTAATTTGAAATAGTACATACAGAGCCAACTTCCTACACACTGTAATACACGTAAGAAACCCAGCTAACAACTGATCAACTTTGGATACACCTTTCGTTCATGGGGGACGTGGCTAGGAGGCTATATGAATACCCATTAAATCATGTAGCTCTGTACCTAGCCCTTAAGAGGCGGTCGTAACTTCCACCTCTTATCTCTCGCAGGGATAGATGAAGCACCCCTTGATGTGTTATATTGTTCCAGGTTCAGATAGTTATTATTCCATCTCTTCTGTTGTCTGTAGAGATCACCTAGGGGCTGCCGCCCAGTTACACATCTGCCAATGCCCTGTCGGTCCCCAAGTTGTCATGGTCTATGTGTTACTAGATGGACGAAGGTGGCGATGGGGACAACGCTCATTGCTCCACCTCTGCCACCACCAGGGACTTCTGCTTAGCCGCCTGTTCCCTGGAAGGTCCTGCCTGTGATTGGTAATGGCACAGTCCCTGGCTCCTACTCCTCAGGCCTCCTGACACCCAATCTGGAGCCTCCGCTGCAGCAATAGTTATGCGTCTCTTTTCAAGCCACATCCAAGCATCCTTTGGAGTGCTGCAGAATATGGTAGCATTGCCATGCACGATGCAAAGTGTTGCCGGGAACTGTAACGCATATTTAATATTGCTGTCTCTGAGTCTGTGCTTCACCGCTAAGAAACAGGACAACTTGCTTATTACCTCCAAGGTATAATCCGGTAAATGTTTACCTGGGAGTCCTGCACCCTCAATGGGCCCTTTGCACAGGAAACCTGGTGGATGTGATCCCTGTCTCGATAGTTAAATAGACAGGCCACCACAGGGCGTGGTGAGGCCCCCAGAGGAGGAGGCTTGCTCGGCACCCTATGAGCTCGTTCGATTGAGAAGAAAGTTGAGTGCTTAACCTGAAGGACTGTTTCTGAGAGCCATTCCTCAATATATAGGCCCATGCTGGGGCCCTCAACTCGCTCCAGAAGGCCCACTATGTGTATATTGTTGCAGCTGGATCTGCCTTTCTGGTCATCCACCCACTGTCGTAGTTGTGCCACCTCCCTCTGTAGGGCCCTAATGTGTGAGGTGGCATTTGAGACCGATGGTCTAAGGGATGCCATTGTAGATTCTGTAACTTTGACTCGCTCCCTCAGTTTCTTGTGATCTTCTTGCATGTTGCCCATGTATATCCACAGAGTGTCAATATTGGGTTCCATTGTTGTTTTAATGTCTAGTACAGCAGTTAGTATCTTGTCGAACCTTTGCAAATGCACCGCTAGAGTTACTGACAGGGGTTCAGACTGGGGACGTCAATGTTCTCCATCCATACCACAGCTATGTGTTCCGGGTGCACCCGCTGCCAGTCTGTCCTGCTTAGTGCAGCCCATCTCAGAACTAGAACTATCACTGCAGGGGCGGGCGCATCAGTACCAAACATCAAGTCTTGTAACTGGTCCTGTTTATTGGGACTACATTTGAGCAAGGATGCCCTAAGGGGCCGCAGTGGCCACCGCAGGAGGACGAAGTGTACTGGCAAGTACTCCCTGTTATTCTACATGTGCCAGGGGTCTCACATCACACTTCCGCCCTTGAGGGCACTCCAACAATGCTTCACACACTGTGGAGGAGGTGGGAGAAAGTCAGACGGGAGCAGCGCACAGCAGAAAGCAGGGATTAGGGGGTTCACTCCCCAGTTCTTTACAGTAGTCTGAGGAGGCCTGCTTGGTCTTGTGCTGGTATCTCTGGCCAAACCTTCCCCCACCCCTTTGCATCCTCCTTACTTTGTTCCGGTCATCAGCAACCACAGATGTCGCTCTCCTTCCCGCCAGATCGATGTTGCCACCAGCCAGCAGTATAATGTTCGTGGGGGGATGAAACTCCGCACTTCACTCCGCGCCCACGGCCCCAGTCCTCTGCGATGCACCCCAGGGTCTGCCTCACCACTCCGAGGCCGGGTGCCACAGCATATGAAGGAAAGCAGGGAGGGGGGATGCATCAGTTGGGCCCCCTGATTTGCTTCCCGTATCGTGGTGGTTCCACGCTCACCAACCACGTCGGGCAAGTCTGTGGGCAATGGCATCTAGGACCTCCTCTGGGTGCCCTTCTTGCTCCCTACAAGTGTGCAGCAGCGCACCTCTCCCCAGGCCCTGGTGAGTCCGGTGCCGTGATGTGCTGTGGTCCACGAGGGTCTTTGGCTCCACTTTCACTGGGGGAACACCACCTGGGCTGAGGTTTGGTGCCCAGGCCCGTGGAGGGGATGGCGCAGGCACCCGGGACCCCAGACGAAGGTCAAGCAACGGGGACACCCGGCACAGCTCCCAGCCCTGGGCAGCGGCCGCACCCCCAAAACAGGCTGCACCAGCATTAATCCGCTCATGGTGCAAGTTGATGGCAGGTTGATGCATTGAAGGTGATCAGGTGATTGCAGGCATTGGGGGCTTACATTTCGGTTGGACTAGAGGTCCAGGTGGGGTGATCAATGCAGGATAATCGTAGGACCTGGAGCGGAGTGGAGTTTCAAACGTCAGCTCCGATTGACCATCTTGGCCACACCCATCTCCTGAATTCAATGTTAACCAAAATAAATGAGCATATCAAATTCCCCAACACCCCACAGGACTGGCAGCTCACAAAATTACATTTCTATCTGGTGGCCCAATTCTCACATGTCATTGGCTGCATTGACGGGACACATCACCCAATGAATATATACACAGAAATCAGAAACGTAGCCATTATATGAACATTCAGGTCATCTGCAATGCCTCACACACCATCACAGATTTATAGGCCAGATTCCCTGGTAGCACACATGACTCCTACATAATTAGGCATAGTGGAATCTATACACGGCTACTTGGCTGAGAGTTTAGAGAAGGATACCTACCTGGTAATTAATCAAGAAACAATGTAGCATAGTGTACAGATGAGGTTAGAGATGACAATGACTCAATATTTACTCCGGTTAGTGTAGGAGATAGTGCATACGCAGTGCCGGTCCTTCATCCTCACACCATACCCCTCAATCCAGCTACATTGAGTGAACAATGTTACAATGCTTCAAATAGGAGGACATGAAGTGTGATCAAGAGAACATGTGGCCTTCTGAAGAGTCGCTGTTGATGTCACAAAAGTGGTGGGGCGCTACAATACAGTCCTGTGACCTGCTGCAGGATTGTGGCTACATGTGCTACGTTGCACAACAACGCAAGATTGAGAGACATATCCCTGGAACCCTCAGATAAGGAGTCTGATGATGATGATGACGACCGGTTACCACCCTGTCACCCAGCAGCTGTATCAAGAGTAGAAGAAGGCAGACAAAGACGTGCAGAAATTACACACAATTATTTTTGATGTAAGCAACGTAGAGGCCATGTATTGTTCCTTATTGCTACAGGTTCCACATTTATTGCCTTAATTTCAGGTCAAATATGGGCATGCAACATAGGTAGTCCAAAAGAACTATATGTACTTAACCAAATGTTTCACCATAAGCATGGTATATGCAGGGCAATGTTACAAAACAGCAAGCACCAGAACATGTCCCCATTACTTTTTGCGTCCACGCAATCCACTGGAACAGTCAGTGGGCTCAGCGGCGTCTCTTGTTGAGGCTTCTAAGACAGCTTTGTCTGAACTGTGAAGCTTATACTCTATCACAGCAGCAGTCACACTACTGAGGCTAGAGAGCTCCTCACTATTCCCACCACCTAGGTCACTGTTGCCAGCGATCCGGGCTGTCTGCATCTTCTCTAGTACATTGGTAACCTGCACCAATCACCGTGCAACATCTCCACTGCAATTGTGCATCTTCACTTGCATGCCCACGGCACGTTGTGACAGTAAAGTTGCATTTGTGAGGTGATGGAAGCTACACCCATCCAATCTACCCATCAATTGGTGATGACGCCTACGGTCGATGACATGGTCCTGCTGCATTACTGTACAGAGTTACTTAATGGCATTTGTCATCTCCCCTAAATTTTCTGTTGCACCTTCAACATTGATGCCTCCAATCCTCCAAACATAGATGGGCCCTGACCTTTCTCTGAGCTCTGCCTGACATCTGCTCTACATCTCCTGAAGGTAGTGTATTGGCACTGGAAAAGGGGCTGACACCTGTGGGTGCATCTATCCTCTGAAGGTGGTGTATGCAGATCTTCTGTCATGTCATCAGACTCCAGGTTGAACTCAGGGAGTGGTTCAACTGTTGCCCTGCATCTGGGTTGTGCAGGTGTTGTGGGTGGAATGGACAAGATGTGTTCGACCTCAGGCTGTAGCTGGCTTTCCTCATTCCCCCCAGTTTCTGTTTCTGCTGCATGTGGTGCAGGGACATCTGCAACATCAATGAGCAGCATTTCAGTTACAAATTACGTTTGCATGACTCAGTTCAAAGTTTAATTTTGAAGTAAACAGTTTCCCTGACATGGTGTTTCTGCTTGTCATTTGTCTTGTCTATCTGTGTGAGGATGCACAATGCTGCAACTGTTTGATCTTGTTTCACTGTTGGAGTATGGACTACCACTCCCATGAGGCATTGTTGTTGCATGGAAGATGTGGCATGGACTATTTTTATCAGTGAGTGTTAACATTGATTTCCTCTAGGGGTCAATGTTGCCTGCACATTTGGTAATTCAAATAATTGCTGTCCTTACCTTTGCTGGAGTCTTCTGTGGCTGAGGTGTCTATGTCAGTGACACCCAATGGTGGCTTTGGGCTGCAGAGTTGCCTCCACCATGTCCTCCAAAGGGGTGGATGGTGTCTGGGTAGATTGTCCTCCGCCAGTGCTCCTTGCCTCCATAAGCCTGGTTCCTACCCTCTCCTTTACACATGTACATAAATCGTACCAGAGCTTGCATATCTCCTCAATGGAGCGCTACAACACACCCACCGTGCTGATCTTTGCTTGGATGTCAGCCCATATTTTTCGCTTCTCACTCTCTGGGACATGGAGTGAGTTTTTCCCAAACACCTTGTCATGGCTCTCTACCACCTTTTCAGTGAGCTCCTCCAGTTTCTGCTCACTGAATTTCAGTTTCCTTTTTCTGCCGCCATCATCCATAGCATTCCCCTCAGTGGCCATGGGGTGTTTTGGTCCTAGGTGACACTACAAACTAGATCCCTAATGCTCAGCTCATTGAATCTGCCTATTCCTGTGGCTCAGGCTTCTGAAAAACAGCAAGGACCGACCCCCTTCCTGCTCCAGATTGCAAAAATTGCAAATTGCGATTATTAACTAGTGATTCCTTATTTCACTGAATCGCTATTTGCGATTGCGAATTTTTGGTAATCGCTAAAAAAAGTGCGAATCCTATGTTATATCGCCTTTAGCGATTTCCAAACAACGATTCGGTAAAAATCACTATTTGGTAATTGCTAATGCAGTGCTTCATACATATGGCCCAAAGTAGTCTAAGCAGCCTTGAGTAATTAGACAGTAATGTCTCAGCATGACAATTTTAACATAACGTAGAAGACTGTGTGCACCAGGTACTAACCTATGTATGTGTAATTCTTTTGCTTCAGAAGCCTGGCTATCTGTAAAGTTTTCACCACAGTATGAAGGATGCAGGTAGTATAATCTTTAGCACTTTCAAACCTTGGTTCTTTTAAGCAAATAGTGTCCTTTATTACATTTGTTGCGTAGAGTTTACAGTGTTCTTTATAGATACTTTTTATCATTCAGTGGTATGTGTGTTTTTCATGAGAGTTTCACTGTCTGCAAACAATGTGGTACAGAGCCAACTCTCTCCGTCAAGTCCACACTGTTTACAGTGCCCACTTTGTGACTCATATCCACTATATTTATCATTGTAGGTTTGGTGACTGTGAAGGGTTTGATATAGATAAAGGCTGACAGTAGTAGGGCATTAGTTATGAAACAGAACTTGAGTATCTTGAGGGACGTGGTTCCCTCTGAACAGTTGTATGCAGAACAAACACTGTGTGCAGTCGGGATCTATCTGTGGTTGACTGTTAATGTCAACTAGGCTATCCTTAAAGTGTATGGTATACGGTCAGTGTTGCCCATAACACATGCTTGCTACACCTAAGGAACGTCCACATGTGATGGCATTGATGATGCTTCATATTATTCTGAGCTATTTTGTACTTACTTTTAGGCCTCTAAGGCCATACTAATTTATAGAGTAATGTTTACAAAAGAAGCTTGAATGTCATTAGTGATGCCCTCAATTACGTCATTTGAGATGTCATCAGTGATGTAATAAATTATGTCATAGAACATGTCATGAATGATGTAGCGTGAGGTCATAAGCGGCGCATGGTGGGGGCTTAAGTTATAGTTCTGCTATCTATAAATGGTGAATTTCTGTGGGTTTTTTTTCAGTTCAAAACATTAATGTTGTCCCTTACATATTCACCTAACTATAATGTTACTTTAACCTTTAGTTTTTCAGTTAATATTTATATTTAGCCACTTAGGATTCCAAGGAACAGGAATTCCTCTAATTTTGGTCACTGATAACGTTGGGCCCTTTTGACTAACCTCCATGAAGCTTTGCTGACTTAGTTCTCTTTCTACATTGGAAGGGTATGCAAAGTTTCACAAGGATTCGTCAAGGGGGTGCAAAGAAAGAAGGGGGGCCCCTATACAGGTGAGCACCAATGCATTTCCCATAGACTTTATACTCATGCTTAGCGCAAAAAGGGCTGGATATATTTCAATTAAATTTGGCAGGATTACACATTATGGTGTGCATATGATCCTTTTAAGTACTACAGGTAGGTAGGGTCAGTATTTTTTAAGTTAGAAGGCAAGCCGCTGTACGTATGCAAAATTTTGCGGGATTACCACTGTACATAGAAACCATAAGTAATTATGTTATTGCATAATTGACTGCCTTAACAAAATTTAAAGACAGCCATGTTGTTTTTAGGTACCCTTTGGCTGTGCTCTGTGTATGCTTTCAAATATAGGTATGCATTTGTTTTTATATTTTTCCCATACCTACTAGCTCTTTATTAAAGTGGTAATAGGTATGGAACAATATTTATATGTTTCTATAAATTAAAATAAATGTATGGAGCACTATGGTACTGTCGTATTTAAAATAAATTAAAAAATAAATATGTAAAAAATTATAAAACTCTAATACAATGTACAAAAATATTGTATTACACTGAATTTTCTATTTTGAACATATTTAAATATGCACCAAAAAGGCTACGGAGTACCGCTGTAATACCTACATACTACCACACTACTTAGAAAAATAAAAATATGTAGAAAGGTGTTAATAAATTTCTCTACCTATTACCACTTTAATAAAGTGGTAATTGGTAGGGAACAACATTAAAACCTACTACTTACCTATGTGTAAGACCGTAACCCAGAACACAGCAAAACTCAGAACACAGCCAACTGGGCTAAAAACTACATGGCTGCCTTTTATGTTTGGAAAATACAACCATTAGCCAATCACCTACTGATTTCTCATCTGCATGTACCATGGTATACTATGACCTTACCACAGTGTACGTGGCACAGTATAAAACTAGGGGCCAAATGTACAATGCTATTTTGCGGTCGCAAAATGTAAACAAATCACCTTTTGCAACCGCAAAATGGCCTTATAGGATGTACTAACCCTGTTTTGCAAGTCTGTATAGTGTTATAGTGTTACAGACTCACAAAATAGGGATTGCGACTAGTTATTAGGAAGGGGCGTTCCAAGGACGCCCCTTCCTAATAGCGACTCACAGGCCCGTGTATGATTGTTTTGTGACCATGAATGCGGCTGCAAAACAATCTCAGTTACCACCAATTTCAAATTGGTGGTAACCCATCTGCAAATGAATGGGGGCTCCAACATTTTTTCAGAGGAGGCATTGATCCCACGGACTATTACCTACTCTGAAAAAAATGAAACTGAAACATTTCATTTTTATTTTTTAAATGTATCCTGTTTCCTTTAAGGAAAACGGACTACATTTTAAAAAAACTGGTTTATTTAAAAACCAGTCGCAAACATGGTGGTCTGCTGCCCCCAGCAGACCACCATCCCTATGAGTGTGGCCATTCCCAAATAGATCGTAACTGTGACCTGCCTCATGAATATTAATAAGGCAAGTCCCTTGTGACTCATTTGGGAATTGCAAACAGTGTGCGTGACACTGTTGTACATTTTGTTTTGCGACTCACAATTTGCGATTCGCATAAAATTGCAAAAGAAATGGTTGTACATTTGGTCCTAGGATTTTTAAAACTCATAACTTTAACACTACTTACACTATTCACACATACTACCAAAATTGACCATTTACACCTCATAATGTATATTCGTTACACATTACATTAACATCTGTTCACACACTTTCATGCTACACCTGTTTCAATTACAACAATCCACTCTATGACATTACACTCTGTGCTATTATAGTCTATGTACGCCACTCTGCTATTTCACTCTATCCCACTCTACTATATGCCACTCTAGTGTATGCCACTCAACTGTATGTTTGTTACTCTACTCTACAGTATTCCATTCTGTGGCAGTGCACTGTACACCACTTCAAGCTATGCTATTCCACTGTATTCCACTCCATGCCACTCCACTATACACTATTCCACTTTATTGCACTCCATTGTATGCTAGTCCACTGTACCCAACTCCAGTGTATACTATCCCACTCTAACCCACTCCACTGTACGTCACTCCAATCAATGACACTCCACTATATGCAACTCCAGTATAAGTTAGGCCACTCTACACCACTGCAGTGTATGCCACTCCACTGTATGGTATTCCATTGGACGCCCTCCAGTTCACGGTGGTGCATAAATTATAAACGTAAGTTCTAACTAGTGGTGCATAAATTAGAAATTTAAGTTATAACTATAACTTTATAATTTCTCCAGTTTGTATAGTTTGAGTTGGGTTGGCATATGAAGAATAAAAAAAGCTTTTCTAACTATAAATTAGCTTTAACCTCTGTTTTTTTGTGTGTGTGTGTGCATGTATGTGTGTCTAAAAAAAAACTTCTATGTATCCCATTCCTTCCACCCTCTGACACATCCTAAACCTTTTAGACTACAATAAGTTATCATACATGCTTTCCAAAATATTTTTTTTCTAACTACTTATCCAACTAACATGTGCATACATTCAGCATTCCCAAAACATCTACATCTTTACTAATTACAATTATTCTTGGGAGATGTTTTTGGAGTCAGTTGTGAACCTTTATTTTTAGTTTCTATTGGTTATCTGACCTTCCTGCTCTCATAGGATCCTCGGAGACGTTTCAAGGTATAGGCTAAGTGGGCTCTGGCTAATGCCCCAGGCAGCCCCCGATAGAGCCACCTCTATTCTGCAGAGACTCCTGCCCTGATGACCTTTGATAATTTTTAAATAGATTGTTGTAAATGCCGTTTCTCTTTAATTTATTTTTAATGTGGGTGATGTGAGTCTATTAGACATTTTGCAGAGAAATGTATGTTTTATGCAATATCCCCAAAAAGTTTATTTTATAACAAACAGCCATTCACATATGAGAAATCGGAGTGTGTCACAGAGATTATTTGCAGTAATATTAGTGAGCTGCTGCTGTGTTACAATATTGAAAACACAGGTCACTATCAATGAATATTAAACGTAAACACCATTGATATTTGGGCGAGTGCCTGGTGCACTTAGTAACTTCGCCAAACAGGGCATGAAAGAGCTGAAATCGGATCATAAATTCAAAGCTGTTCCGAAAAGGGGGCCCCAAAATAGGTTTGGCCCAGGGCCCCGAAAATCCTTAATATGTCCCTGAGGATCCTGCAAAATTATCAGAGCTGTCAAACCACACTCCCCTTGCCTAGGCAATAAAACAGTGTGGTGCAGTGGTTCCCAACCTGTGGTCCGGAGATCCCTGGGGGTCCGCGACTGGTTATAAAATTAAATAATATTAACAAATTAGATCCCCAGCTTTCAGTAATGACTCAGTAGGGGGTCCTCGGATTCCAATAATGATTCAGTGGGGTTCCCCGGGTTCCAGTAATGATACAGTGGGGGTCCACCGAAGTCAAAAAGTTGGGAACCACTGGTCTAGTGTACTAGCGCTGGTCAGGCAGATATAGAAGGAGGTAGAGTATTTGTCGCCAGAACATTTCTCATCAGCAAGCCCAAGGAAGAGGCGTGCAAGCTATAAGGCGCCACATCGTATAATATTACCATGATTGTGAGGTAGCTGAGTGGTGAGCGATATTTCATGGAATATAAATGTTCTTTGGTAAGATCTATGGGTGTAAAAAAAGATTTGTAGAAGAAGCAAAACCAGCAGGCCTGGGCTTACAAAAGTGATCAATTGAACTGATTGACAAGCACACTTTGAATGCCAGTATTCACATGGCAAGTTAAAAGGGCAACCTAAGGGAGAAACCTCCCTCCGATTGTATTACTTTTGCTCTCTAAGTGACATAGGAGAAGGAGAATTATGCCCCCCCGCCCAATTTCCCATTGACTCCCCTTTATCAGCACTGGAAAGTGACCGAACAGTTACAGTTCCTATTTACCTAAATTAGCATTATATGGTACTTGGTATGTTGCCAAATAGCTCCAGTTACAGTACTGTGCTGCTGTGTTTTTGTAAAGAGGGCCAAGCACTTAGAAACAACATGCAGACTTGATCGACTAAAATATTTTAAAGCTCTGGATAAATGAAAATATTTGCACTTTGCAGTTGTGTCACCGAAACATCGAGGTTTTCTGAAATCAAGAGACCACAGTTTTGTTTTTAATATACTTGCACGAAACATGTTTAAGAACTTTCTTTTCTTTTTTTCTTTTGAACTGTGAATTTCTGGTGCAAGGGAAATAGCCCAAATTGGAATAAATGAAAATGGGGCTGAGCACTTCAACCCATCAAACAGTAAGAATTGAATCCGGTTTTCAGGATATCCTCAATGAAGAAGTATCAGGTGACTTGTCGTATACTGAGATTTATTTTCGTGTTTGTTTCTCATTCTGAAAACTTGACCGGATTTTAATTTTAGCAGCGTGGACGAAACCATACCTGGAAAGCGCACCCACGCCTAGTTACCGCCATCGCTAGACCATTGTAGGCAGCGTACTGCGAACTTAATTGTTCTGCACTGTCACAGCCCCCACGCTCGCTGGAGGAGAGGATTCTGTGGGGGAAATACTGTAAGCGTAGGAGATCAGTTCTGTGCCCATGCAAGTATTATCGCCATGTCCCCAGAGACTAGCAAAAAGGTTCCACGCGATGACATATTTAATGAATGGTGCCTGGTCGTTTACAAACTAGGCTGGAACTGCAAACTGATTTCCCATACGATATTAAAAAGCAAAATGATGTCTGCAAATTTTCGTTAAAACCGGTATAATTCGGATTTTAAATTTACAGTTTGAGGATAAAAGCTGTTTGAGGATTTAGAATCACTAACGATACTAAACGAGTTGCCAGCGACAGTAGGATAGCGCCTCTGCTGGGCCATGTATTGTTTTTTGCCCATTTTTTTAAATTAAAGATGCACCTTTTATAAACACAGAAGACTGACATTGAAGAAATAATTGTCGAACATCCGTATTTTAAGAGTACATGAGCACAATATTTGATAAGGATGCTTTGCCTATCAACATTTAGCAACCCCCTCCCAAAGTGTTTGACAAATGTACTGTCACTTTGTGTTAGGAGTATAAATGTTTAAAAATCACAACGCCAAACATTAAATAGAGATTTCATTATCGGTTGATCGTGCCATGAAATGATGCCGGCAGCACGAGTCAAATAAAAGTTAAAAATACAGGAAAAACTTAGGACAATACTAAATAACTTCCATCAGCACAACATTATCTTAATGTTAATATGAAAATCCCCAAAATTAATTTATTTGGTACTGAACATACAAAAGCCCAAGAAACAGAATGCAATTACAATTTCAAATTACAGCAGAAGTTAGGTCAAAGGTAGTGGGTGAGATTTTAAAGATCGACCTAATGCAGACAGGAGATTCAAATATAGGCCATCTTTGGCCACAGGACACCATATGTCCACCAAGAAGGTCCAATGTAGTGGGCTAGCATATTCAGGCAGTAGATGGGCGAATCTTGGACATGAAGAAGATGCCAAGCATAAGCAATCATGGATGGGAAGATATGTGAGGAATTAAAATTAAGTTGGCTAGTATCCCAATAGGAGGGTGGACGTAAAAATAAAGGGCTCCAATGAAAATCCCCGATGATGGCTATGAGAGGACTGATGTGCCAGCACTATTGCAGGGGTCAAACCTTGCACTGTTTCTGGATTTGAAAAAAATAAAATGCATTTTAAATTTGCTGGCCCCATGAAGAGCTGCAGAACAAGGATGAGAGCCATACCCAAGCAAAGGGTCACTAACAAAGAGAGAGAGGATTCAAAGCCACGTACATCAGGTGAAAATTATCACCACAGCACTAGAGCATGCAGTCCCATTACTGAAGGAGCAACTCCCGAATGTGTGGCAGAAATTACCGGATACATTTATAATTCACGTCTCACACACCTTAAAGGCAGTGGCGTAACAAAACTGGATGCCCCCCCTCGCACCGGACATAGAGGGTGGCCCCCTCCGGACTTACTCAGGCCAGGTGCTGTTCTGAGAAGGTCCCCTGAAGCTTTGGACCCCCACACCACGAGGGCCTTTGTTACACCCCTGCTTGAAGGATATTCCAGCTGCCAACCCTTGTCGACCTTGCTCACTTCGGAACACAGACTTTCCTCATTCCCACTAATACCAACTGTAGCTAAGGTAGTAGTAAGCCTCCCAGCTACTTGATTCCTCAATGGGTCCGGCCAGTATTCTTTGCGTTGAGTCTTACTTCCTGGCTCATGGTGTAGTTATGTTTGGAGGGGACTAGCAGCAGGTGAATAGAGATCATCAGCAAGCTGCTTGCGGCCTACCCTGCAAATCGTCATCCTTTGTACTGAGAACACCTTCTTGCATCTATTAGAGGAATACTAACAGAACCTTAATCTTTCCTTTTGCTAGATTTACACCCACTTGTCCACGGATGCTCAAGGGAGCCTGACAATTATCTCAATTCACTTTAACCAAAAAAGAATCACACATTAAGCTGTACCTGTTAGGGCAATATCCTGAACTGTCTTAAAATGCTACTATCTATTCCCCATTGAGCCCTCCCAGCGTCCTATTTCCTGGCTCCACTGTTGCTCTCATAATATTTCTCATCATTTGTCCAGGGCGTGCATTTGCAATGCCTCTTGTCAGGTCTCGACTAGAAAGCTCATTTGCTGTCTTGGAGAGGTATTTTGTATATACTTTGTGAGGTTCAGCCCACCCATAAGTTTTCTATTTGCTGGCTCCATCATCACTCTCCAAATCTTTCTCCTCATTTGCCAGGGTGTGCATTTGTCATGCCTCTTGCTTTGTTTAGCCCTCCCCAAGTGCAACGACCAAGTACTATATAAATACATTAATCACCATTTTAAGAACTGTTCAGGAGCTACTTTGTTCTTTTATCTGGAGCACGTGAGAAGAGTGCTTGTAATTTACCAAACTCCCCTGTAAACAGGGCTGTAAATCTTGTTATCTGGTCACATTTGCTGTGCTTCAAAGACCAAGATCAAGTGTCAGTTTTGAGTCCTGTTGTTGTTGTTGTTGTTGTTTTCTTAAGTATTGGGCACAGTCTGGAGAAGAGCTGTGGGCTCTTACAGTACGAGCCTCAGCCCCAGTGTTATGCAGCATCCTGTTAGGCAAGGGAAGCCTCTTCACTGTGCTGTGAATAAAATGGGCTCACTTGATACTGACCTTTAAGCAATGCAGTGTACGATGTTAAATCCAAGCAGTCTTGCAAGAGCCCAAATTCAAGTGATCAATTTACCTGCGGTGAGATTTAGTTTATTTTTCTTTACTGCACAGGTGATTTTGCCCAGAATCACAGGGTGTTCAGCTGCCTGCGAGAAACGAACCATATAAAAAAAATTACTATTTCCATACTTTGGCCGTACAAAATATGTTTTTAGCCTAACACCTTTCAGTGAAATGCTAAGCAACATCTGCATAATGTATGGCACTGACTGATGCTACCTGCTGGCTGCTGTGTGGTCGCTGTCTCCACTGGACTGCCCGCAAGCAAGTATTTTGCTTTGGGTGGGTGGGAGAAGTAGTTAAAAGGGATTGGTAATATTTGAGATATTAAGAGAAAAAGGGATTTGCAGGTGTGCCTAGCCCAAGGCTGATTTGCACACTGCGCAAAGTGTACATTGGTGACAGCGCATGCTATAAACATATATTTCCTCTCATGCGCCTTCCTCTAGGGTTAGTAATAGGTTAATTGGTGGGGCAGAAGATGTAGCCAAAAGATGCACTGACATTAGTTATATCAGGAGACTTTACCTGTAACAAAAAAACAGTGATTCTACCTAAATTGAAAATTGCCACAAAGTCTTTCACATTCAAACGAGGTCCTAACATTTTATTTACAAAGAAGTTGTTTCCAGGAAAAAAACTAAGTTTGATTGTAGGAAAATGGCTCCCTGTTGCAGTTACCCCCCACGTTTTGTCTGATATTGATGCTGACTTGACTAAGAAGTGTGCAGGGGCCCTGCTAACCAGGCCCCAGCACCAGTTTTCTTTCACTAAAAATGTACCATTGTTTCCACAATTGGCACACCCCTGGCACACAGATAAGTGCCTTGTAAAAGGTAACAGTGGTACCAAGGGCCCTGTGACGAGGGAAGGTCCCTAAGGGCTGCAGCATGTGTTGTGCCACCCTAAGGGACCCCGCACCTAACGCATGCACACTGCCATTGCAGATTGTGTGTGTTGGTGGGGAGAAAAAGGCAAAGTCGACATGGCATTCCCCTCAGGATGCCATGCACACAAAATACTGTGTGTGGCATAGGTAAGCCACCCCTCTAGCAGGTCTTAAAGCCCTAAGGCAGGGTGCAGTATACCACGAATACAGTTCCATAATAGCTACACTGAACACTGGGAAGTTTGGTATCAAACTTCTCAGAATAATAAACCCACAGAGATGCCCCCTGTATTTTACCCAATCCTTCAGTGCAGGACTGACTGGTCTGTGCCAGCCTGCCACTGAGACGAGTTTCTGACCCCTTAGGGTGAGAGCCTTTGTGCTCTCTGAGAACAGAAACAAAGCCTGCACTGGGTGGAGGTGCTTCACACCTCCCCTTGCAGGAACTGTGACACCTAGTAGTGAGCCTCAAAGGATCAGGCTTCATGTTACAATGCACCCTTGGACTCTGTGCACACTATTTCTTACTTTGAAATAGTATATACAGAGCCAACTTCCTACAGGTGCCTCTGGGAACAGGGGTGCTACGGATCCAGTCTGCTAGCAGGTAAGTACCTGTGTCCTCGGGGGGCAGGCCAGGGGAGTTTTGTAGAGCACCGGGGGGGACACAAGAAGGCACAGAAAGTACACCCTCAGCGGCACAGGGGCGGCCGGGTGCAGTGTGCCAACAGGTGTCGGGTTTTAGATTGAAACCAATGGAGGGACCCAGGGGTCACTCTAGCGTTGCAGGCAGGCACAGGGGGGCTTCTCGGGACAGCCACCATCTGGGCTAGGCAGAGGGTTGCCTGGGGGTCACTCTTGCACTGAAGTTCGGTTCCTTCAGGTCTGGGGGGCTGCGGGTGCAGTGTTGGTTCCAAGCGTCGGGTCCCTTGTTACAGGCAGTCGCGATCAGGGGGAGCCTCTGGATTCTCTCTGCAGACATCGCTGTGGGGGCTCAGGAGGGTCGTCTCTGGTTACTCACGGGCTTGCAGTTGCCGGGGAGTCCTCCCTGAGGTGCTGGTTTTCTGCAGGTCGAGCCGGGGGCGTTGGGTGCAGTGTGTGATGTCTCACGCTTCCGGTGGGAAACGTGAAGTCTTTAAAGTTGTTGAAAAGTTGCAAGTTTGTTGCAGATTGTTGAGCAGAGCCGCTGCTCACGGGAGTTTCTTGGTCCTGGGGGTCAGGGCAGTCCTCTGAGGCTTCAGAGGTCACTGGTCCCTGTCGGATGCGTCGTCGGAGACAGGCCGGTAGGGCTGGGGCCAAATCAGTTGTCGTCTTCCTCCTTCTCTGCAGGCTTGTAGGTCAGCAGTCCTTCTTCTTTCTTCAGGTTGCAGGAATCTGATTTCCTGGGATCTGGGGAGCCCCTAAATACTGAATTTAGGGATGTGTTTAGGTCTGGGAGGGCAGTAGCCAATGGCTACTGTCCTTGAGGGTGGCTACACCCTCCTTGTGCCTTCTCCCTGAGGGGAGAGGGGCACATCCCTAATCCTATTGGGGAATCCTCCAAAACCAAGATGGAGGATTTCTAAAGGCAGGGTTCACCTCAGCTCAAGACACCTTAGGGGCTGTCCTGATCAGGACACCTTAGGGGCTGTCCTGACTGGTGGGTGACTCCTCCTTGTTTTTCCTCATTATCTCCCCTGGGCTTGCTGCCAAAAGTGGGGGCTGTGTCCAGGGGGCGGGCATCTCCACTAGCTGGAGTGCCCTGGAGCATTGTAACACGAAGCCTGAGTCTTTGAGGCTCCCTGCTAGGTGTTACAGTTCCTGCAGGGGGGAGTTGTGAAGCACCTCCACCAAGAGCAGGCTTTGTTTCTGGCCTCAGAGGGAAAGAAGGCCCTCACCACATGGGGTCAGAAACTTGTCTCTCAGCAGCAGGCTGGCACAGACCAGTCAGTCCTGCACTGAACAATTGGGTAAAATATAGGGGGCATCTCTAAGATGCCCTCTATGTGCATTTTTAAATAAATCCAATACTGGCATCAGTGTGGGTTTATTTTCTGAGAAGTTTGATACCAGACGTCCCAGTATTCAGTGTAGCCATTATGGAGCTGTGGAGTTCGTTTTTAACAAACTCCCAGACTGTCGGAGTCACCAGATCCTCGGGGTCTGCACACGTTCCCAACACGTCCACCACTGAACAGCTCCAAGACTCTGATAGAGAAATCACAGAGGATAAGAGAGTTCAAGAGGGGAAGAAAGAATTAGGAAGGGAAACAGCTGGGAAGGAGACCTGTAGTAAGAAAAAGGTTAGAACACACAATATGAAAATTATATCTCTTGAAATCAATACTAAACTATGATTCTAAGCATAGTCATTCTGAAAACATGAACAATCTAAGAATTAAGTTTAAAATGACTACGTTTCAAGATGGCCGGATACCTGTAAGGGAATCAAGATGGATTAAATGAAAACTTTCTTATTCAAGTACTTTCCTTTACATGAGAATCAGAAAAACGTTTTAAACCAGTCATATAAATCCTTTTTTGAGAATGCATACTAGGACCATACAATATTGCATCTAGACACTCTAATCTTCTGTGTACTCTTAAAATGTTTCAACACAAATTGCGCATATTGTAGATTTATAAATATATATAGTAAACACCATAAAAGGATTGTGCACCATGAATAACACAATATGGATTCAGGAAAAACAAAGCACATAACTTGTCAACTCGAATATTACATGATAAATATCTTAGAATAGTGGCATACAATAAACAGCATGAATTAAACTTGAGGAGAGAATCGTGCGTCTTGCTGATTCGTAAACCACGATGTAAATGTCAAGAAATAACAGCTCACAATGAATTACAAGATCAAAGTACAATGAAACGAATCGCGCGTCTTTTGCCGATTCTTAAGCCACCATGTAAATGTCAAGAAATGGTAGCGCGCAATGAACAACAAAGTTAAAACACCATAAAACGAATTGCGCGTCTTGCCGATTCTTAAGCCACCATGTAAATGTCAAGAAATGGTAGCGCGCAATAATTAACAAGATTAAATTATCATGAAACAAATCGCTCGTCTTGCCGATTCGCAAGTCACCCTGCAAATGTCACAAACACTCAAGCGCATATTTCACACGCGCAAAGTACTCTGTGAAATCATAAAAGAATTAGGCCCAAGAACATGAGAGTTCTCGATAACGGCGTCGGGAGGCCAGCCCAACCACAGTCTTACCGCCCAGAACAAGGATCTCCAAATGAAGAATGAAAGTCAGATGTCTGGAAGATCAAATAGGCCACCGGGACAGGAGCTCAGGAAGTAGCTGCTGCTCTGCACCGGGACCTCTGAATAGTGTGCACTTGGAGCTGGGCTGGCTCCTTTTTATAGAGTCTTGGCCCAGCCCACAACCACACCCAGGCATGTTGCAGGGAAAGTCTCTAGAAGGCCCTGGAAAGGGTCCACACCCTAACACACTCTGAAAGCCTGCAGCAATAGATTGCAAATGAACAGCATTTGTAAGCACATTAAAAATAAGTCTTCAGGATTCAACTCTGCAATGCAAAAGGGTAAACAACAACTTATCAGCGCGATGCATAAACTATGTTGTTTTGAGAGTGCTGGGTTTTTGCATTCTAGTCGCCAATAGAGCGCGCACTGCCCTGGTGTTGACACAGACCATATACTTAATATGGCCACAACTGTACTTACAATGTCTAAGAATAGACTTAGACACTGTAGGGGCATATTGCTCATGCAGCTATGCCCTCACCTGTGGTATAGTGCACCCTGCCTTAGGGCTGTAAGGCCTACTAGAGGCGTGACTTACCTATGCCACAGGCAGAATTTTGTGTGCATGGCATCCTGAGGGGGATGCCATGTCGGCTTTGTCTTTCTCTCCCCACCAACACACAAAATCTGCAATGGCAGTGTGCATGTGTTAGGTGAGGGGTCCCTTAGGGTGGCACAACATATTCTGCAGCCCTTAGGGAACTTCCCTGGTCACAGGGCCCTTGGTACCACTGGTACCTTTTACAAGGGACTTATCTGTGTGCCAGGGGTGTGCCAATTGTGGAAACAATGGTACATTTTAGGTGAAAGAACACTGGTGCTAGGGCCTGGTTAGCAGGGTCCCAGCACAATTCTCAGTCAAGTCAGCATCAGTATCAGGCAAAAAGTGTTGGGTAACTGCAACAGGGAGCCATTTCCCTACAGCACCTATGTTATGTGGGCCCTCCTTTGACCTCTGCACCTGACCGGCCCTGTGTTGTTGGTGCTGTGGCTTTGGAGTTGCCTTGAACCCCCAACAGTAGGCTGCCTATGCCCAGGAGACTGAACTTGTATGTACTTTACTTACCTGAGAAACTAACTATTACTTACCTCCCCCAGGAATTGTTCATTTTTGCACTATGTCCACTTTTTTTTTGTTTATTTATGCTTTATTGTGCATAGAACAAGACAACATATGACACAAAAAAACAAGACAGCCTGAATATCTAGGCGCAAAAACATATCTAAGTCCAAGTGCCGCACAATTCCTGGGCGCCACCTATAAAAGGGAATAGCAAATTAGTCATAAGTTCATGAGCCATAACAAGGCTCCCCACAGATCATTAGGGGCCCCAGTCTCCACAGAATAGGCACAACTGCCACTGAACAGTCTCAAAGCGACACACCACATATCTATCAGGCTATAACAACTACCAAACTCGCAAAGAAAAGGAAAAAGAGAGAAACAGGAAAGAAGGCAGGCAGACGAAGAGCACAGAAGCGCCTATAACAAATCAATGTCACATTTCCCACACCCCCGAGAGAGAGCTAAGGCACACCAAACTCCTTGATGTGCATTTAGTCACAAAATAACACTGCAGCCATCCTTCAAGGCATCCAGATAAGCCCACAGCGGAGCCCAAATATCCCTAGGTCGGGAACCCTCCGGGGTCAGCTCCCAAAAAATCATCAGCTGCTCTTGACAAAAGGAGGTGTTGCGCAGCCAATCAGAGCCCCGAGGACCCAACCCGACCCCAGCACACCGCAACTCAGCGCTTAGCTAGCAACAAAAGAAAGCTCATCAACTGTCTGTGAGGCCTCCGCACCTCATCCACACATCCCAGCAACGCCAGTCTAGGGGAAAATGGCAACTCCAGACCGGTCATTTCCTCAATTATCCTCATGACCTCCATCCAGAAGACACGCACCTCAGGGCACTCCCACGCTAGATGCAAGAAACCAGCCTTGGGCGCCCGACACCGCTCGCAACTGGCATCAGCACGAAGCCCATCGAACAAAGGCCTTTAGGGATATAATATAAGCAGTGCAGGAATTTAAAGTGAATCGGGCGGAGCCTGTAATTAGGGGATAGTGTTCTCATATGCGCACAACATCCTCGCCACGTCTGCTCAGATATAGGCTCGCCTTCATCCACCTCCCATCTCACTCTAGCAGACGAACCAAGATCACTTCGCTGCTCCTGCATACAGTTGTACAATTTAGTAATACGTTTATACAGCGACTGAGCTCCGCACAGGGCCTCCAAGGTCCGACACTCCAATGGAGGGTCCGTAAGTCCAGAAAATCGCGCCCGCAACATTGGTGGACACGCAGCACATACAGCCGCTGCAGCGCAGTAGTGCATCGATCCTCCAACACATTCCCAATGGAGATCAATCGCCCATTCTCAAACCAATCCCCCAAGGTAACCAACCCAGAATCCCGAAGAAAATTGCGCAGTGGCCTATCTCGGAACATCGAAAGATCCGCAACTGAAAGAACTGACAGCGAAGAGGCAAAGGCAGTGCTCACCCCGGAGTGACGCAGCAGTACCGTCCATGCCCGAGCAGTACATGCCACCGTATCAATACCTCGTGAACAAGGTCGAGAAGAGCCGCCCAGGAATCAAGTCAAATCGTCTGGCCACACTGAGTGGCTCTCAGGCGCAAGATGCGGTAAGTATCGGATTGGCCGCAGCCAGTAGTACGCGAAGTGCATCTGGGCACAAAAATAGTAAAGCTCCAGATGCTGGGCAGCAAGGCCACACAGCTCAAAAGGCAGCGTCAGCTTCTCCCAAGAAATACAAGTCTGTCCCCTGGCCCAAACCGAACGTATCAGAGCCGAACGGAGCCGACGGAGAAAGCTGGGAGAGCGGAGGTTAACAAACAGATATAGAAATTTTGGCAGGATCACCATTTTCGCAATCACAATGCGCCCAATCAGCCAAAGCGGCAAGGTGCCGCTCACGCCTCAACTTTCTCCTCAAGCCATGACAGTGCCTTGCCATAATTGGCCAACCAGAGGACATCCTCATCACAACTCAGCCAGATTCCCAAATATCGAACTGGCCCATCCGCCCATTCAATTGGGTACTGTGAGGGGAATCCCATCACCCCCGTGGATAGCGGCAGCACCACCGACTTGGACCAATGAATCTTGATCCCTGAAAAGGAACCAAAATGCACTATTTCATCTAACAAAACATCCAGAGTTTCAGGCGGCTCCTGAACATACAGCACAATATCATCTGCATACATGGATATCAGAATTGACCGCTGCCTGTAAGGCAACCTCCTATCCCCATGATGCTGCCGCAACCACGCCGAAAGAGGCTCCATTGCCACAGCAAAGAGCAACGGGGACAAAGGACACCCCTGGCGAGTTCCGTGGGCAACCAGAAAGGAGTCCGAGATCGACCCGTTTAGTCGCAGTGCAGCAGTGGGAGAAGAATATAGCAGTCTGATCAATTTCACAAAACGAGTCCCGCGCCAGAACAATCATTTTGGCCAGAATTTTAGTATCGATGTTGATCATGGAAAGTGGACGATATGAATCACAATCATGCGGGTCCTTGCCAGGTTTGGGTATTGTGACAATGAGAGCCTCACGGAGAGAGGCAGGAAGGATCCCGGCCTCCATGAACTCCGCATACACCTCCAAGAGGTAAGGTGCGAGAATATCTGAGTATTCCCTGTAAAACGCAGGAGTCGAACCGCCCAGCCCAGGTGACTTGTCACTTGGCAGACTACGAATTGCCACGACAACCTCCTCTATCGAGAAAGGGTTGTCAAAGTAAGCATGATGAGTGTCATCGAACCAGAGATGAGCAATGTCAGAAAAATAAGCCTGGGCAGCAGCATCGTCTAAATCCACTGGTTCGGCACACAAACTAGCAAAAAATTGGGTGAAAACCTGCATCACAGCCTGCGTCCCAACCACACGCTCACCCCCAGGGCCATCAAGCTCCCAAAGCAGGCCTCTTCGTACTTGGACATTTCAGTCCGCAGTTTTGCACGGACCGCACCTGACCAGTTCATCGGCAACCTGCGCTCCGGATCCGCTATCCGCCCCTCCAGATCCGTCAGCTCATGATGCAACGCCCTCAATACCCTATGCTGTTTAGAGAGGCACACCCCACGGATAACCACCTTAAATGTCTCCCATAAGGTGCCAGCCGAGTTCACAGACCCACAGTTGTCAGCAAAGAAATGGCGTATGGTCTCATGAATTTCTTCCCGGAATAGACGATCCCAAAGCGACCCGTGCAGCAATTGCCACAGAAAAGCTCACCCCAGTCCACAAGGCACCTCTTGCACCAGCCGGACCGGAGAGTGATCCGATAAGGCATGAGGCAGGTGGTCCACCGAGCAAGTCCAGAGCTCCACGTCTCTCGTGCCCAACCAGCGGTCAATACGCAACCAGCTACTATGTGCATAGTTCACACATGTGCCTTCTCTATCATTACCATGCCTCGCCCTCCACAAGTCCACCAAGGCCCCCTCATCCATCACAGACTGTAGCGCCCTGGCGGCCGCAACATGCTGCACCCTGGCCACGCTCTCACGATCCACTGCAGGGTCCAGAATCACATTAAAATCACCTCCCCAGATCACCGCACCCCCACCCACTGACTCCACCAAGCTCCACAGCTTGCAAAAGAACACAGGATCATCCGTGTTAGGGCCATATACAGAAACAAGTCTACAAGATCTGTCGAGCAAAGTACCACTCAGCACCACATAGTGACCATTCTGATCCACAACCACTTTCTGCGTGTGCCACTGCAATCCCTTGCGCAGCAAGATCGTCACCCCACGCGCATAGTGTGAAAACACAGAGCAGTGGAATTCCCCAACCCAGCCAGCCCTCAGCCGGTCCCTAGTGGCAGCAACCAAATGCATTTCCTGAAGCATGCAAATATCTATTTCGTGGTGCTTAACATAGGCAGACACAATGCGCGCCTTACTCCGATCATTCAACCCACTCACATTCCAGGTTAGACAGCAAACAGCTGCCACCCTACTGGAGCCCATCGCAATCTCTCAGCAAACGCAAGTCACCTCTGTATCGCCCCAATCTGCCAGCCTTACACATAAAAGAAGAGACAAAAAAGGAGACAGAAACTTCACAGCTAGCAAAGTTCCCTAACCCCCACCCACATAGACCCCCTCAAATGGGCTGAAACATAATCCCACCCCCTCTAACATCCCAAAAAACCTTTCACAATACAAATACTGAAATCAGGACTCATCTCACGGGCGTAGACCGGCCATCCAACCCACCATCCCATCAGGAATGCGGGCGAAGGGCAAAAGGGCCTAACAGCAAAGCAAAATCGGCAGAGCAGCCATAACAGGAAAGGATCTCATTATGCCGAACCCCGGCGGAAACCCCAGCCACCAATCTCGCACAAATCAGTCATTGTCACTCAAGGCAGCTCTCTCAGCCCGAGGGCCCTCCGGGCTCGAATCCTCCGACCGCCTTGGCACTGATTTAGCAAATTTAGCTGCTTGCTTTGGGTTGGTGAAGAACAGCTGTTTCCCATCATGCTGCACCCTGAGTTTAGCGGGGTATAATAGCGAAAACTTCACCTTTGTTTGGCTCAAGGTGCGCTTGACCTGTAAAAAGGCACGCCGCGCAGCCTGCACACCCGGAGTGTAGTCAGGGAGAAAAGTGAGTTCAGAGTTCTCATAAATCAAAGGTCATCGCTCCTGGGCCAGCCTAAGTATGACATCTCTATCTCGATAGTTCATCAAGCGAGCAATAATAGGGCGCGGAGGAGTCCCAGGGACTGATGAGCCCTCTCAACCACCAACAGCTGAGAAAGCTCACCCGCGAAAAGATCAGAAAGCATGCCCTCCACAAAGTCCTCCATCCGGCCCATAGCAATAGACTCCAGCAGGCCTATTATGCGAATGTTGTTGCAGTGCGATCGCGCCTCCAAATCCTCATTCTTGTTGCGAATTACCTCTAAACTCTCCCCATCTGCAGCAACTGTTCACGATCACCTTGCCGAACATCCTCCAGATCTGAAGCCCGCACCTCCAGCTGTTCAAACCAGGAATCATGATCATCCACCCGGGCCATGATGCGGTCAAGCTGCTCCGTCATGTGGTCAAGTTTAGCGTCTATGCCTGCAAGGCTGTTTTTAAGATCAAGAAACATCACCTTGACCGAGGCATCCGAGCTCCCAGCCTCAGAATTCTCACCGCCAGGCAGAGAGGAGGAGGAGCCACCTCTCTTCTCTCCACCATCAAAAAAGGTGAGACTGGACTGTTTTTGCCAGCAATCCGAGCACTCCAGCAGCACGGGCTGACCCAGGACCACTGCAAGATGCGTTCCTGGCAGCGGGCCCGCAGAAAACTAGGCCCCAGCTACCTCAAGCTGCCTGACCGGCACTCCAGTTCCAGGACTGCTCCCCCGCTGCGGCCTGATATGGCCGCCGATAGAGCACAGCCAGGAGGAAGGCAGTCCCCCTCCTAGCCGGTCCGCACAACCAACCAGCTCCACGACCGCCGGACCCCCCAGGAGGCGCCCAAACCAAAAAGTAAGGACGCCCGCCAGCAGTCCGCGCCGCGTCACACGGCCGCCCTTCTCAAGGTGGTGAAAAATCTCCTCCAGCCACCCGCCCCAGGCCCGCCACCAGCACCGATGTCCTCACCAGGGTGAAACCCCGCCCGTAGCGCTACACTAGCACTCGATCTGCTACTCTGCCAGGAGAAATGTCGAAATTAGGCCCTAAGCCCGGCAGAGCCTCACATAGTGAAGGCCATCTTGCCGGCAGGCCAGACCACCCCCCCACCCCACACTGTGTCCACTTTTAAAATAGCTTATTGACATTTTTGCCAAAACTGCGTACATTACTGTTCTAATTCAAAGTTCTGTACTTACCTATTTGAAGTACCTTACAAGAAAAGCATATTTTTCGATATAAAAACCTATCGTCCTGGAATTAAGTCTTCGAGTGTGTGCTCTCATTTATTGCCTGTGTGTGTGTACACAAATGCTTAACACTACCCTCTGATAAGCCTACTGCTCGAACACACTGCCACAAAATAGAGCATTAATATTATCTAATTTTACCACTATCAACCTCTAAGGGGAACCCTTGGACTCTGCACACTATCTCTCACTTTGATATAGTATATACAGAGCCAACTTCCTACATTGAGTACATGTAAATGAGCGCCACGATTATAGCTTATGATTGCTCAGTGAGTTAATCACAGGATTGGATTCAAGTAGGCTCCACTTTTCATTCTTGAGTAAAAAAGTAGCGCAATTGAATTACTTATTTGGCAAATTTGCAACTCAACACAAAAATCTCAAGTATGCAACATTAATCATGCACGACAAATAGGTTATTATCATAATTGCTATATTTCATTTATTTTGTTGTTTTGTAAAGGGTTAGTCTGCGACTGAAGCCACTTCACAGCGCTATCGCAAATGATGGGCTAGAAGAAAGTGAGTAGGCACACAGATTTGAAGATGGTCAGATAAGGGTCTGCAGTGAAATGAATTCACCCCATGTTTCTGTAGCCAGTCCTGCATCTCCAATAATTACCCACATTTAGAATTCTAGAATGCTCCTTTTTTCGATGAGGTAGGATTGGGTTTTCAAACCAGTTACAGTGTCATTCGCTGGTCGGTCTCTTTACCGTGCTTTAAGGGAAGTTGCGCACGCGACTGGCCATGCGCCTTTTGCATCATTGTTTCTTCTGCATATGCATTGTTAATCAGGCGGTGCCCATTATACATTTTTATGGTTGATGTCATCATGGCATAATACCTATTCGCTACTTTTCACTGTGAACTACTGGGTGCTTAATGCATGCCAGTGGTTGCAGGTGACTGGCAACAGCACTCATCTCATTTTGTGGACCAGGGCTTATTTTCCATTATCAGACTTTGATCCAGAACAAGCCAGAAACAAGCAGGGAGATCGGAAAAGAGAGAAAGGGAAAAACCATGGATGAAAAAGAATTCTCAAGAGTGAGACAATGAGATGAGAAGATGGAGGAAGAGGTAGGCAGACGGTAGAAACAGGAATGTCAGTTTTTGCTATTGGGCCTCCCAGGGATTTGGAGGCACCAGCGACGTGGTCCTTAAAAAAAAAGTTTTAGCCCCTGCACTGATTTATTTATTTTTACAAATTAAGCACTGTAATAATGGATACTTAGCTGAGGATATTATGGCATAATGCGTGCTCCTTCTGATAAATACAAAACAGTTTACAGTGAAACACCAATAGTCACTTGTTGCTTGCCATTTGAACATCGTGTTCCACAGAAAATTCCACTTTGTAAAGAGATCAAGTGTTACAAGTTTCCAGTTTAGCAGTGCACATTTCATTTGATTTCAGAAGGATGAAAAGCTGAGTGAGTCCTGCTGAACTGTTAAACAAAGATGTGCATCTTGCACACTGGTTTCAGCAGTAATGTTATTAATAAAATGAGCCCTGATACTGGCTTGAAGCTGGGCAACTGCAGGTTGGAAGGATACTTTGGCTTTCATTTAGAGGATGTCATGCGGTCTGTCGGCTGTCAGAGTGGCTTCAGAATGTCTGCTTTAAATAGAGGTGACTGTCTGATAATCCCAGCCCCTGATGTACCTCTGTAAAAAAAAATGTTGTCCAGAGATTTTCATTTTTGATTTGTGTTTTTGGATCATTAGAAAAGTAATTTAGCTTGTGTAGACATTGCTGATCTGGGCTGGATTTCTCTGAACGACATTTTTAAAAATGGTGGATCTGTTGCACTGATGTTTTAATATTTCAGGAACCCTGAGACCTATATACTTCATTTTAGTGTAAAATTTGGTGGTCAATTAGTCTGATAGAGACAGAAAATAACTCCTCAGTGCAACCCTTTTACCAATTTCCAAAATGATATATTAGAGGAAGAAGAGACATATATAGGAATGAAACAGTTTTTAATCCTTTTATACATACACAAAACAATGTTTATTATCTGAACATGAAAAAAAGTAATGTTTATCACTCCTGTTTTGGACATATTTTCATAGTTCACTTTATTTATTTGTTTTGGCAATTGCTCATGGTACATTTGCAGAATATTGAACATTTGAGAAGAACATATTGAAAGGGACATATTTTGTAGCACAGGTTTTGCAAGTACATGTACGTGTAAGTTCTGTAGGAAGAGGCTTTAGAAATTGTATACGTTTTAGCACCCTATCAATATCTTCCTAACCAAATTCACACAGATCTTTCTCTACATATGCATGATCCAAAACATTTACACATCTTCTGATCAAGTAGAATGCCCCTTTAATGTGTCTATGCTTAGAATATGACGTTGTGAAAGGTCACTTAGCAGGACTGATCTCTTGAACTCACTGCACCGAAGATATTCAAATGTGTGACAGTCATAACTTGTTTTCCACTCATGCACAAGGTATTTTTCTGTCTTTAAAGTCACATTCTTCTATCTCAGCAAATCCTTTTAGAAATTTCTCAAGTTCAGCAGTGAAAGCTCCAACCTTTGTTCCAATTTTGCTAATGTGTTATCACCCATAAGAATGTGTTCCTTGATAAGAACACTGGGCCTCTTTGGTTCAAGTTTCTTGTACAGAATATGAAGCGGGATTAACCCATAATGTATCCATAACCCTGACAATCCTTGATTTATGAACATTGCAACAAATCTAAGTAGCACAATAATATATGTGTCATTTGACAGTAAAATAACTCAATTGGAACTATTTTGAACAGCCCACTCAACATGTGGAAACACATGAAGGTCAGCTTCTTCCAGCTTGCTGTTAAATTCCTGAGCAATACGATTCGTACATTTTCAATATATCTGTGCATGCAACAATTGCTCATTGACAATCATTCCACTTGCAATATTTGGAAATTCAACGTTCACTGAAGCATCCGCAGTGTTTCGGCGAGTTACCATTTCTAAGTTCATCTTGTTCAATGTTGACGACCTGAATTTATCAAATTGCACAGGTATAGGCATAACATTTTTGACAGAGGCAAGGCCAATTGTTCCAGTTGGTTGCAGTATCTCCATCAAGTAATGCGTTTGTTGGAAGAAGATCAGGCGACAAAATGTCCTTGATAAATTCACTTTTCTTTTGCTAAATCCATCTCTCCATGTCCTTGTGGAAGTTGTTTTTTATGTGGCCTGTTTTGTAGTGGCTGGTTAGCCCAAACTCTTACTATGGCAATCAAAGCATGGTAGTTTAGCTTAAGTGGTTATGATAAACAGCTTTTTCTCTTTGAATACAAATCTTTTCTGCTTCAACTCTGCATATTGTTTTGATCCATGACATCTAGTAGACGTGTCTTTATATCTTTATCCACATATTGTTTGGTCAGAAATTTGTGTAGTTGCACAGCCTCAGTCACTTCAAAGGGGTTTCCTTGCTGCTACATGAAATGAAGAAGGCTGTTAACACGTTTATCTAAATGTTCCCCACTTTTTCCCACAAGTTTGTGGTGAGGAACAGTTTCATGATGATCCATTCATTTTGAATTTGGCATCTCTCTGAAAACATTGCAAATAGAAAGGCTTCCATTGAGCAACATATTCAGTTTTACGTGTCTGACCAACAATTCCCTTGGGGCTCTTCTGTGATCTCTGGATTGTCTGTTCCAGTTTCATGTCTGGAGCCACAGCACTGAATCTTCCTCTGTTTTTCACCACATAATGTCTTTGGGTGACTTTTCTGTAGAGGTTTAGTTTTTCCACCTCTAGCTTCTTCACTCTTTCCAAATACCAGGACCCATATTTCAGGTAGTTTATTCAATTGAATTCGCAAAGTAATCAGTGACACCACAGTCTTAATGTGCCGCTCTGAATCACCTTCCCAATCAGCATGTATCAAGTTTCTCACTACAGCTATCCTGTGTAAAACATTTCCCTATTAATTGCAAAGTTCTGACTTTTCTTTACATTCTTTGACAAACTCTACAAACTTGGTTTTCAGGTTTTCTGATTGTGACCTGAGTGTATTGAACATTACCTGGCTTTGCATTATATCTTTTGAATAAAGTGCACCATGTGCCTTGTTCACTCCTGATTTATGGTATACAAAACCAAATTTTTCATTCTTGTTCCAGAAAGCACTCCAACACAATGTTTCTATAGCCTCAGATATGATGAGCATGCCTTATAAAGAACAAACATAATGAGTTCCGCTCAATACTGACTGAACAGCTTTTCTTCCAAAGATTTCAGCCTCAGTAAGTGTATCGTCTATCCCGCATCCACCGAGATAACTTCCTGCATACCGCAACACAACTTTTCTCATGTGGAAAAGGCCCATCATCGAATAAAGATCATCAAAATTTACTGGATTGCACATAAAAACTGTCAACTACAATATGGAAAACACCTTCATCACAGAAAATTGACAGGAGAGGCTGGTCTTCAAGCTGAGCATTCACATTTTGGATTTTTTCTAGAGCTGTGTAGACTGTTGGGTAGTTTGTGGCAAGAGATGGTATTACTGGTAAAAACCCAAACGTTTTCAGTGGGATGGTATTCGGGGAGATCAGAGTATGAATTCCAGCCCACAAACTGTTTTTTCTTCATCTTTCAGTCTGCACCGAATAAGCAATAGGATAAATTCAGTTAAATCACCTTTGCGGACCCCAGTGTTAGGCGGAAGAAGATCCATGTCCTTAGCCACTTTGAAACTTTCTGGTAGACTGGGACGTGTTGATGGCCTGTAGTGATTTTGCACACGTTGGCAAGGCTGTTGGGTCATAAGTCTGCAGCTTTGTTTGTTCATGCCTACAGCTGCACAGCTTGTTTTCCAGATGCTACTTCATTGGTACAGTCTTGAAAAAGCACCATGGGAGTATCATGTGTGTTGGATGTTCCAGACAAAAACGAGCTGTCTTCAAAATCAAATTTAGCAAGAGCAGCAATTGTAAATCCTTTCCTGGTAAAGAGACTTGTAAGAAGTGGTTTGCTGTCGGATCCACAGGATTGTACAGCGTGAGCTGCTAACAAGTTCCGGTTCTGCAGTAGGTAATTATAACTTGTTTATACACCAATCCTATTCATTGAAGTGATTAGCTCTCTATTTTTGCACTTATCATAGATTGCGTGGGCAGTCATCATGTGTAGCGCAGTTTTGTTTTTGCGGTGAAGTAATTCATAAAACATAATTTGAAAAAGACAGTACATTTACACTGCATAAGCCTGCCGGTTCATGGAATTGTGTTCCACTTCTTCGCTTGTATCGTCAGAGCCATAATCAATGTTGTCAGCTTCTGTTCTGAACTCCAGAACTTTATTTTGTAACAATTTTGCTTTGCTGGTTTCAAACAATGATGTAAAAAATGTAAATAAAAACATCAGACATTCTTGTTTAGTCCCATGATTTACGGAGCTTTGGTGCATCACAAAATGTGTCATTAAAACCAAAATCTAAATCTTTCAGAAAGTTTCTTAGAATGTTTCCTGCTGATTTTACTGCATCATCTGATCTTATTTTGGCATCAAGTACTTCAGGAGTCAAGTCAGCTGAGAACATCATAAGTGGCTCATTCTTTTTGTTAGACTGATAAAAACAAATTATGTTATTGTACATACTCACCAGAAAAATCCTAATTTCATTATTATGGATCAATACAGTTTCAACAATATTGACCATTATTTCTATGATTTCATTGAGTGTGAACCTTTAGCCAGCACAAAATAGTGGCTTTAAAACGTAATTAGCTTTTTCTAAGATTGCAAACTTAACTGAAGGCTGGCAGTTACATTGCTGCTGGTAGCTCATTGTGCATTCATAATTTCGAATGTATGCACACAGGCAGTTTGGGTCGGCATACAAATCAGCTGCAAATACATTTACCTGGCTGTTTAGATCAGCTACTTGGCAGAAAACTTAAGGGGGTCATTCCAACCTCGGCGGTAAAAGGCTCTTACCGCCAGACAGAAGACCGCCATAACACCGCCGCTGTCGCGGTAAACCGCCACGGTCATTCTGACCCACAACAGGCAAACCGCCAAAATCCCGACATCCACAAAAGTCTGCCACACCAAAGGGCAGCGAGAAACTGGCGATGACCAAACCTCCACCGTCACGCCAACAGAAATACGCCCACACTATCACGACCCACGAATCCACGCGGCGATCTTTCAACCGCGGTATTTCATTGGCGGTACACACCGCTGCGCTCGAAATACACATACTTGTACAAAACACTACCACATTGGACAATTCAAAATACACACACCTGATACACATACACACACCACTTCCACACACCCAACACAATATAAAACACACACCCACATCACCCACAAACCTCCACTCCTACAGATTCATGAACACGCACTGAGAAAAGATATCCGAGCACCCAGACGGCCAATTCACTGTCACCCAGCAATAGTAGCACGCACTTCACACAACAATACACATCACCACACTTAGCACCACACAATCTACCCTACACATCACCCACACCACCCCATGGCACCTCAAAGACACCCCAGGTTTTCAGATGATGAACTCAGGGTCATGGTGGAGGAAATTGTACGAGTAGAGCCACAGCTGTTCGGGACACAGTTGCAGCACACCACCATTGCCAGGAAGATGGAGCTATGAAGCAGAATAGTCGACAGGGTAAACGCTGTGGGACAGCACCCAAGAAATAGGGACGACATCAGGAAGCGGTAGAACGACCTACGGGGGAAGGTGCGTTCCATGGTATCCAGGCACAACATCGCGGTGCAGCGGACTGGCGGCGGACCCCCACCTACTCCCCCAGAATTTACAGCATGGGAGGAGCAGGTCTTGAACATCCTGCATCCTGAGGGCCTCGCAGGAGTAGCTGGAGGAATGGACTCTAGTAAGTGAAATCTTCACTACTTCATCCCCCCCACCGCCAACTCATACCCCCACCCTCACCCCCACCCCCATCACACCTACTCCTTGCAAATGTCTCACCATCACAACCCACCCATCCCAAAACCTGGCCCTGCATGCGACCACAAAGCATGGACACCCATCACCAAAGCATGCCCACTGCACATACCCATGCCCCCCCCAAACCACCGTCACAACAGCCCCCACAAAGGAATGCCAGCACTGGGGTACACGGGCACCCACCCATTGCATGCCATGGCACACACAGAAGTAATAACCATACTTTTGTACCCCTGCAGGACCCGAACGCCAGGTCACCGCGCAGGAGGGTCCACAAATGTCCACTCCACCCCCAGAAGAGGCCCACAGTGAGGACAGCAGCTCTGTCTCCCTGGATCTAGATGACCAGCCCGGTCCATCGGGGACCTCGGGACAGTCGGTTCCCCTCAGACAGCCACAGCAGACCTTCCCCCCTCTGGGAACACCAGCACAGCACCCACCCAGGGGGCCCATACCTCAGTCTCCAGGACACGTCAATCAGCAGTGTGTCCACCACTACAGGGAACCCAGGCTTACCCACCACCCCAACAACAACAGGGACCTGGGGGCAGTGGTAGTGGGCACACGGTCCAGGGGACAGAGGCCCAGGGAAACAGGGGAACTGGGAGGGCTGCTGTGCGACAGGGGGGGGACAGGCCCAGGGAACCCACTCTCCACGAGGCCCTCTCCTCCATCATGGGAGCATACCACCACTCCCAGGAGACGATGGCGACGGTCCTGGCCAGGTTTCAGGAGATCCAGCTTCTGCAGGAGCAACAGTATATGAGGTTCAGGGAGGAACTAAGAAACATCAGTTCCGCCATGGGTACCATCGTAGTGGCCCTGAATCAGGTAGTCACCACATTGCGGGACACTGTGGCACCTCAAAGGGCCCCTGACACTAGCATGGACCAAGAACTGCCCACCACCTCCGCCGGCGCTAGTGGACAGGAGGCCCCGACACAAGACCAACAGGCCACCAGAACCCCACCCCCTGCAGAAGGAGAACCACCCCGCAAGCGGGACCTAAGATCCAGGAAGAAGACAGAGTAAGATGTCAAGACCCCCGCCAGCAAAGGATACCGCCCTGATTGTCATCCCACTGTCCCACATTGTCACCCTGTCCAACTTTAAACTGCCCCTGCTCCACTTTCCACAGGCATTTGGACAATGCACCTGTGATACTGATAGTCTGGACTCTGCCATGGACAATCCTCCACCATCACCCCTCACCGATTTACAACCACCCATCCAATTTAGAGCACTTGAATAAACACACTTATTGCACATAAACAATCTGGAGTCTGGCTGTGATTTAAACAAATGTATTACACATGACCGTGCCAAAATGTTCATTCACATTGTGATGCCAACAAACCGCTGTCACACAGCTGTAGTCCATGGGGAAACAAAGCAGATGTCACGCAGTGGGGCCCACATATCTGAAAACGGAAGGGAAAGTCACAACACAGTTACCATACACTAGGTGAAAAAGTCAGACAGTAGAGAGGTAGAAGTCTTTAAGTAAATGTAACATGCCGGTGTGTACTCTTACCTGTGTGTCATTGAAAATACTGCTGTATTACTGTGTTCCTGTTCTCTATGTCGTCCTCTTCGCCTTCCTCCTCTTCACTCTCCACAGGCTCCACAGCTGCTACAACACCACCATCTGGACCATCCTCCAGCAGAAAAGGCACCTGGCGTCGCAAAGCCAGGTTGTGAAGCATACAGCAGGCCACGATGATCTGGCACACCTTCTTTGGTGAGTACATTAGGGATCCACCTGTCATATGGAGGCACCTAAACCTGGCCTTCAGGAGGCCAAAGGTTCGCTCGATGACCCTCCTAGTCCACCCATGGGCCTCATTGTACCTCTGCCCTGGTCCTGGGATTCCTCACTGGGATCAATAGCCAGGAAAGGTTGGGGTAACCAGAGTCCCCTAATAGCCACACCCGGTGCCTCTGGAGTTGACCCATCACATACGGGATGCTGCTATTCCGCAGGATGTAGGCGTCATGCACTGACCCAGGGAACTTGGCATTAACATGGGAGATGTACTGGTCTGCCAAACAGACCACCTGGATATTCATGGAATAATAACTCTTCCTGTTCCTGTACACCTGTTCACTCCTGCTGGGGGGGACCAAAGCAACATGTGTCCCATCAATGGCACCTATGATGTTGGGAATATGTCCAAGGGCATAGAAATCACCCTTCATGGTAGGCAAATCCCCCACCCCAGGGAAAACTATGTAGCTCCGCATGTGTTTGAGCAGGGCAGGCAACACTCTGGACAACACCTTGGAAAACATGGGCTGGGACATCCCTGATGATATGGCCACTGTTGTTTCAAAGGAACCACTTGCTAAGAAATGGAGCACTGACAGCACCTGCACTAGAGGGGGGATCCCTGTGGGGTGGCGGATGGGTGACATCAGGTCTGGCTCCAGCTGGGCGCACAGTTCCTGTATAGTGGCTCGGTCAAGCCTGTATGTCAGCATGACATGTCGTTCCTCCATTGTCGACAGGTCCACCAGCGGTCTGTACACGGGAAGATTCCTCCATCTCCTAGCATGTCCCAGCGGACGGTGCCTATGAAGGACAACAGCGAGCACAGAGTCAATCAACCCACAGGTACGTTCCCACACCTTGCACATAACACGATTCACAATGCATTGAATGGCTTGTATGAGTGTTGATGCAAGGCCTAGGTATGTGTGACGCAGTAGTAATTAAGCCATGTGGGCCCTTGAAATGGCGGCTGCCTGACCTGTGAAGTGCAACAGTGGGATGTGAGGTCAATGCGCTGGCGTGGCACACCGTGGCGGTAGGCGGTCGAAGACCGCGGCGCAAAGCCGCATTGGTTAACATTGAACCCTATGGGTTTCAGGAGCCAATGACGATGTGCGCCGGCGGTCGCGGTACGCACCGCCGTGGGCGTGACCGCCATTTTCTATCTGCTTAATCACTTGATACCTGATCTTCCACAGGAGAGGACCTACACTGCAAGTGCTGCTGTGACCTCAGTCTGGAAGGGACAATGGCTAATGCGACTGGGGAAAGGGCCCCTGCCTTCACTTCTGAAGAATTGGAGAAACTCGTGGATGGGGTCCTCCCCCAGTATGCGCTACTCTACGGTCCTCCAGACCAACAGGTAAGTACACTGGGACCATGCTTTGTGGCCAATGCCTGTGTTGAGTGGGGTGGATGAAAGATGGGGGGGAGGGGAGCGATTGAGGCATGCATCAAACGACAGATGAGAGCATGTGCCACATGGCAAGGGTGGGGATGGGGGGCCACTCACATCGAGCATGCAGAAGGTGATGACTATTTTTCTCTCCCTGTACATGTCACATAGGTCAGCGCCCACCAGAAAGTTGCTATTTGGCATGCCATCGCCAAGGACGTCCGGACCCTGGGGGTCCACAACAGACGGGGCACCCACTGCCGGAAGAGGTGGGAGGACATCCGACGCTGGAGCAGGAAGACGGCGGAGGCTCAGCTGGGGATGGCCTCCCAACGTAGGAGGGGTGCCAGTCGTACTTTGATCCCCACGATGTCCCGGATCCTGGCGGTGGCCTACCCCGATTTGGATGGGCGCGTGAGGACATCACAGCAGACACAAGGGGGTGAGTACAAGCACATTCTGCTGACTTTGCGTGCAGTGGAGGTGTCTGGGTGGGGGAGGAGGGCTGTGGGTATCACTAGGCCAGGGCGATTTCTGTAGGCTAGGCCCCTCCGTAAGGCATGGCCCTGTGCCCCCACCCCCCACCTCTGTAGGGTGCCAAGTACAGGTATCCATGGCCCTGTGTCATCTATGTGTGCAGTTGTCGTCCATAGGCTTGTAGGCCATGTCCCACTGATTGAGTAGTGGACCCCAAGTGCGCGGCGTAGTGCAGGGGGCTTCGGTGTCTGTCCTCTCCGCCAACGGTGTCGCCTATGCATGCACTCAACATTTCTTTATTTCTCCTTCCCACCCTTTTTTGTGGTCTTCCTGTTCATGTGTGCATTAGCATCATCAGGCGGAGGAGAAGTGGCATCGGAGCACGAGGGAGCTGCATCCCACATGGCCCTAGAGGGCCATGCAACGGACTCTGAGTATACCAGTGGGACGGAGGGCAAGGGGAGCTCCATAGCGGGGACTCGTGCTGATGTCAGTGACAGCGACTCGTCCTCTGAAGAGAGCTCCCTTGTGGTGGCGGCAACATCCGTGCCCCCCACAGCAACAGGTACAGCCGCCACCCAGCGCACCAGCACCGCCCTCCCAGCAGCCCCTCAGCGTTCGCCCCGTGCCGGCTCACCCAGGAAGGTGGGCATCTCCTTCGCCCCAGGCACCTCAGGCCCTGCCCCTGTCACCCCTGCTTCCCTCAGTGAGGAGGTCATTGACCTCCTGAGGACCATCATTGTTGGGCAGTCTACCCTTTTGAATGCCATCCAAGGTGTAGAAAGGGAGGTGCACCGGAGTAATGCATACCTGGAGGGCATTCATTCTGGTCAGGCTGCCCATCAGCGATCGTTCAACGCTCTGGCCTCAGCACTGACGGCAGCCATTGTTCCTGTCTCTAGCCTCCCCCCTCCAACTTCCTCCACCCAGACCCAATCCCCTGTACCTCTGCCTATCCCAGACACACCATCAGCCCAGCCTGCACACACCTCAACACCCAAGGGAAGTTCATCCAGACATAAGCACCACACATCACACAAGCATTCACACAAGCAACATCCACATGCAGACATACCAACTGCCACTGCCTCCTCTGTGTCCCCCTCCTCCTCGTCTCCCTCCTCCCTCCCTGTGACGTCTCCACTCACACTTGCATGCACAACATCTTCAGCCACTACGTCCATCACCAGCACACCCACCAGAACACTCCGCACACGTGCAGTCACCACCCCCACTACCATTTACACGTCCCCTGTGTCCTCTCCCAGTGTGTCTGTCACCCCCTCTTCCAAACCACACAAACGCAGGCAGGCAGCCACCCACCCAACAGCCATCCACCTCACGACAGCCTCCAGCCCAAGCACATCCTCTTCTTCCACTCCCATACCCATTACACCTACCCGTCCCTCTCTTTCTAAATTGCTTTTCCTTTCCAAACTTGACCTCTTTCCAACAACTCCCCCACCCCGTCAATCTCATAAGACTCCAATCAGCACCTCAGCCACCACAAAACCTGGACCTATAAAGACTATTGTCCAAGGACTGTGGAGTCCCCCTCCCTCAAGGGCAGCTAGTTCTGCTAGGAGCCAAGACACGGCCAGCCCACCCCCCGGAAAAGCAAGCAAAGATTGCCAGTGCCCGGCGCGAAAGGCCAAAGACAGCAGGCTCCAAAATCCCTACCCTGGCTCCGTCAGAAAGTGGGGTGCCACCTGGCACACCGCCAAAGGTTGGAAAGGGCCACAGACGAGCAGGGAAGGGTGGGAAGGGCAGCACGCCCGACAAGTCCGGCAGGAGGCCAGCTGCCCAGGAGGGCCCCACCAGCCCCATTCCAGGTGTGCAGGAGGACACCCACAGGCCCGGTACTGCAGCCCAGGAGGGCCCCGCAAGCCAACAGACAGATGGGCAGGAAGGCCCCGCCAGCCACATGTCAGGTGGCGAGTGACATCCATGCCATGGCCGGATCTGCTGACCTGGACACTCATCTCAAGCACCGCTGCATTGGGCCCTTTTTCTCAAGCACCGCTGAACAGGGCACTGCCGTCTCAAGCACCGCTGAACTGGGCACCGCCGTCTCAAGCACCGCTGAACTGGGCCCTTCAAGTCAAGCACCGCTGAACAGGGCACCGACGTCTCAAGCACCGCTGAACTGGGCCCTTCAAGTCAAGCACCGCTGAACAGGGCACTGCCGTCTCAAGCACTGCTGAACAGGGCACCGCCGTCTCAAGCACCGCTGAACAGGGCACCGCCGTCTCAAGTACCGCTGAACAGGGCACCGCCATCTCAAGCACCGCTGAACTGGGCCCTTCAAGTCAAGCACCGCTGAACTGGGCCCTTCAAGTCAAGCACCGCTGAACAGGGCACCGCCGTCTCAAGCACCGCTGAACTGGGCCCTTCAAGTCAAGCACCGCTGAACTGGGCCCTTCAAGCCAAGCACCGCTGAACTGGGCACCGCCGTCTCAAGCACCGCTGAACTGGGACCTTCAAGTCAAGCACTGCTGAACAGGGCACCGCCATCTCAAGCACCGCTGAACTGGGCCCTTCAAGTCAAGCACCGCTGAACAGGGCACCACCATCTCCAGCACCGCTGAACTGGGCCCTTCAAGTCAAGCACCGCTGAACAGGGCACCGCCGTCTAACGCACCGCTGAACAGGGCACCGCCGTCTCAAGCACCGCTGAACAGGGCACCGCCGTCTCAAGCACCGCTGAACAGGGCACCGCCGTCTCAAGCACTGCTGAACTGGGCCCTTCAAGTCAAGCACCGCTGAACAGGGCACCACCGTCTTAAGCACCGCTGAACGGGGCCCTTCAAGTCAAGCACCGCTCCGCTGGGCCCTTCATCTCAAGCACCGCTCCGCAGGGCCCTTCATGTCAAGCACCGCTCCGCTGGGCCCTTCATCTCAAGCACCGCTCTGCTGGGCCCTTCATCTTAAGCACCGCTCCGCTGGGCCCTTCATCTCAAGCACCGCTCCGCTGGGCACCGCCGTCTAAAGCAACGGTGAACTGGGCCCTTCATCTCATGAACCGCTGGCCCATTGGCGGAAGGGGCAGGCCCGCATCTGTGTCGGGCAGGGCTGCACGAAGCACTCTGGGCACTAGTCCCCCTCCAGTACCAGTGGAGACTGTCATCCACTTGTGAGACTGTGGCTTTGCACTCCCCAGGATGGCACAGTGGGCAAGCCACCCACTGTAGAGACTTGAGAGACTGTGGCTTTGCACTCCCCAGGATGGCACAGTGGGCAACCCACCCACTGTAGAGACTTGAGAGACTGTGGCTTTGCACTCCCCAGGATGACACAGTGGCCATGGAGGCCCCTCGTGGGTCTGGCGTCGTGGACTCATCTGGCTGAGGTGCCCCCCCTTCCCTTCCTCCTGAGGTGCCTGTATTTTTCCTATCTGATGCCCCTGCAGTGTTCTCTCCGTTGGAGTCAGGTATCCTGTGTGGGCTTTGCCCATGTGTTTTGGCCCAGTGGCCCACGAACAATGGCTGATACACATTTCGGACAGGACAATTTATGTATATATAGTTATAGATGTTTGATATATTTTATACTCAGCCTTACAATATAATTCAAAATTTATGATCATTTCCTTTTGTCTTTGCATTCTTCCGGGGGGTTTGGGGGGGTAACTGTGATGTATTGCTATGCATTGATGTGTGTGTTGTAGTGGGTGAGAGTGGGGGTGGGGGTGTCGCGTATGTGTGTCCCCGTAATTTTTTGCCTCCCCCCTCCCCTGTGTCGTAGGTGCAGTACTCACCGTTGTCTTCTGCGCCGGCGTTCGTGCTCCTGGTAGAGGAGCAGGAATACAATAGCTGGGAGGATGTGTAGTTCGGGTTCCATGCTGTCCAGATTCCTCGTGGGGTGTATGGAGGTGAGCGTTTTCCGTTCGAAATATCTGTTTTCGCCGTGTTTTTATCGGCGGGGCCACCACCCCGGAAAAGGTGGCGGATTGGTGGGTTGTGATAGGGTGGGTGGTACATTATCTCCCGCCTGTCTGTTGGCGGTGACCGCCGCGCTGTTTGTTTGTCCCGCCGTGGTGGTCGGAGTGTTAAAGTGGCGGTCTCTGTTGGCGGTTTCCACCAGGGTCAAAATTTCATTTTTTTAACCACCAGCCTGTTAGCGGGTTAGCCGCTGCTTTAACACCGACCGCCAGGGTTGGAATGACCCCCTTAATCTTAGAAGAAAATAGCTGCAGATGAAAGCATATCAGCCCTTTGAGACTCACATTCTCTGTACTTTGTTCTTTTGTTAATCCCTTTGGCCCTTGTTCTGGCTAAACCACAGATAAGACATTAATGATCTTCTAGTTTCTGATCAATTGTTGGAGATGGATGAGGGGTAGCCATCGATCTTCTAAGTGGATAGGTTTGGTTGTTGTCGCTTTCTCAGAAGACTTGGGGCCACATGTATCAAAGTTCAGATTTGCGACTAGCAAATTGCGAGTCAGAGCAACTCGCAATTTGCGAGTCGCAAATCTGAATGTAGGGCAGTGTCCTTGACACTAATTGCGATTCGCAAGGGGGTCGCAAATGTCCACCTCATGAATATTCATGAGGTAGGTTGCAATTTGAGACCCCCTTGGGAATGGCGGCCCTCACAGGGATGGTGGCCTGCTGCGGACAGCAGACTACCATGTCTGTGACTGCTTTTCAATAAAGCAGCTTTTTATGTTTTTGTAATGTAGCCCGTTTTCCTTAAAGGAAAACGGGATGCATTGCAAAAACAAAAAATGAAACGTTTTTGTTTCATTTTTTCAGAGCAGGCAGTGGTCCATAGGACTTGTGCATCACAACGTGCAAAAAGCTACCTACATGTGGTCCTTGAATTCTTGTTGTGATTCAGTGCTTTCTGATATTTTTTGACAATTTTTTTCCAGACTTTTTTCCATTGTATACGACTTGTAGCACTTGTTATTACAATGATAAAATATTTGATCCTCTGGACCCATCAGTTTCAATCTTTTGTGAACTGTGTCTTGCCATATTTCTGCATCATCCCAAACTCTTTTCTGTCCAGCCACAGTTGATTTTAGCTTTTCTTTCGTATTAGTTTGGCATATGGCACATTTTTCTTTGTTGAAGGAGTCCTCAGACTTTGTAGTTAGCAACACTCTATTTGGAGATAAAGAACCTCTGCTACCACCTACTTCGCTCATGCTTAAGAATTTGAATCAATGGAAAACCTAAACCAAAAACATTATTAAAATAAATTACCATTATGATGGCTAAAACACATCATTATATAGCCACCATTTTGAAAACTGGTGGAAAGATTGTCTACTTGACCCCCAAAAATCTTAGGTTTTGACACCAAAATGAAGTATGTAGGTCTCATTGTTTCTGAAATATTACATCCGACCTGCAACACATCACCCATTTTTAAAACTGTCATCCAGAAAAAAAGGTCCGTATTAGCAATGTCTACCCAATCTAAATTACTTCTCTAATGATACAAAAACACAAATCAAAAATGAAAATCTCTGGACAACAATTTTCTTTAAAGGGATATATCAAGGGGCCTGGATTATGATGCACCTATACAGATGGCCCTAACTCCAGCCAGCAGGAGTCTTCCGTTGGGAGCATGATGGTATTTCTAACTCAGAACAGAGCAGGCGGACCATTGGTTTGACTGACAGAATACTCAACCATGTTTGTGGTGAAGTATCCGGTTTTCCACACTATAGTTTGGGCCCTTTGTTGCAATATATTGTCTAGATTGTATGTGATCTGGCTGGCAGTAGCTACCCAAAGAAAAAAAGTTGGGCCTCAAAAGCAGGGTACATAGCATAACTGTTTCACTGCATTTATTTGCTACCTAGCGTACTATATTTCTCAGGTCTAGAGTCCCACTAGGATTGACCTCTTCACCCTTGTAGGCCCCCTGTGAATGAAGACAAGTCACACATTTGCCCCTGTTATGGGGATACTAACTGTGATAACAATGTCTGCAGGCAACAACCACAGGGTCATATAGCTCACGAGCAATGACTTTGGGAAAGCACATTCAGGTTTTCTGGGTTTCCAACTTTTTAAAGGGATAACTCTGACTAGACATTCTATTTATTGTGTGAAAATGCATTTGAGTTCCAAACCTACGGCTACCTGCTGTAGATAAAAACAACTTCTCTATTCACAAACTATACCCCACTCAACTATACCCCAATATACTCCATTCCAAACTACCCCAATCCTCTCTCACTCCATTTTGTTCTTTTTTACTATAATCAACCCAATCCGCCCCATTCCAGTCTACCCCTTTTACTCTAATCTACCCGACTCCACTCCAGTCTACCTGACTCCACTCCAATCTACCCCACTTTTCCCCAATCTACCCCACTCCAATCCAACCTATTCCAATATATCCCATTTCACCCTACCTCAATCTGCTCCACTCCAATCTAACCCACTCCACCCCAATCTACTCCACTCCACCCAATTCAATCTACCCCAATGCAATCTACCACGTGAATCTACACAACTCCCCTGCACCAATCTACCTCACTCTAGTCTACCCCAATCTACCCCACTCAATTTTATCTCTCTCTGCTCCAAAGCTACTCAACGACAATCTACTTCAATCTATCCCACCCCACTCTATGCCACTAACTTTTAGCCATGGTGAACAGCAGCCACACTAGTGTACATAATGGCTAAAACACATTGACAAGCCGATAGCTCTCACATAGGTGAGACCTATTGCCTTTGCCAATGCTTGTTTCCTATTGCCACTCCATAACACAGAATTGTACTTACTTTGCCTGTGCAACCAAGCCTACGCCTGGCTACCTATGGACTGGTCTGAATTGTACTATCCAGTTTACATCATCACCCATACGCCACACGCCTATCTAGACCCCTTATTGGAAGGGAGTACCTAGAGAAATATCGGAGGCAGCTTGCTTCTTCTCCATCCCATTCTCTACGTACAGGATTGAACTAACTATGCATGAACTTCAGGCTATAACCAAGGTTTTGGAAAATATTTGCAAATGTCACCACTGTAGTGTCGGAGTTCATTTCCCACCAGTTAGAAACCCAGACAGAGATTCTCCTATTAAACAGAGTAATCAATTTTGTCTTGGCTGCCAAGAGTGGACTGTGTGCCATTGTTAAATCGGAATTTTGCTAATTTATGCCAAAAGTATACATTATCATATTGATCACATACATAATAGTGTCAAGGAACTGCACACAATTAGGGATGGATATAAACTTCATCAGTGGAATATATGGTCCTAGCTGAAAGATACATTTTGTGGATTTTGGATGAAAATTATAGATTTTCTGATGAGTACATCTACATGGAGATGCCGCACTTGTAGAATAATCCCAGACTGGATTGGGAAATCCAAGCTCTTACTGCGCCAGTAGAGTGCACTGGCCTTAATGCCAGAAGTGACATCTGATGATGTCATTATGCCAGGAAACATCACTAACAATGTGTTCAATGCAACGCTATGCATTGACCATGCTGCCATTACCACACATATGCTTGGTAATGGCAGAGAGAGCAGCCCGAGTGGAACAGGAAGAAGCAGCAACCAGAGGAAAGATGTAAGTGGGGTCAGATTCGGGGAGTGAGGGGAGGGGTTGGGGTAGTTTTTAGGATGGGGACGGGGTCAGTGTAATTTCTAGGATAGGTTGGGGTGGGTTTTAGGGTTCAGGGTGGGGGGGTCGGGTAGTTTTTAGGACAGGATAGGTTTTAGGGTGGGGGTGTCAGGGTAGTTTTTAGGACAGGGCGGGGTAGGTTTTATGACGGGGCAGTGTAGTCATTTTTATGATTTAGGGCAGGTAGTGTTTAGGACAGAACAGGATAGGTTTTAGGGTTTAGGGTGGGGTGGGGGGGTCAGGATAGTTTTTAGGACAGGGCGGGTTTTTTTTTAGGACAGGGTCTGTTTTTTGGTGGAGGGTCGGGGTAGTTTTTAGGACAGCGCAGGGTAGTTTTTAGGGCGCATGCGGGGATCAAGGTAGTTTTTAGGACATAGTGAGGTAGGCTTTAGTGTTCAGGGTTGGGGGTTCATGATAGTTTTTAGGACAGGGTGGGGTAGTTTTTAGGACAGAGTAGGTTTTACGGTTTAGGGCTAGGGTCAGTGTAGTTTTTAGGACAGGGTGGGGAAGGTTTTAGGACAGGGTAGGGTAGCTTTTAGGGTTTAGGGTGGGGGTAGTTTTTAGGGCATGGCTTGTTTTAGGGTTTAGGGTTTGGAGCCGGGGTAGTTTTTAGGACATGGTGGGGTAGTTTTTAGCACACTGTAGGTTTTAGGCTTTGGTGCGGCATGGGGGTTGGGGTAGTTTTTAGGACAGGGTAGGTTTTAGGGTTTAGGGCAGGGGTGGAGAGTCAGGATAGTTTTTAAGACACAACAGGGTAGGTTTTAGGTCGGGCAGCTTTTAGGGTTTACGTCAAAGGCGGGGGTCGGGCAGGTTTTAGAGCAGGACCGGTAGGTTTTAGTGTTCAGGGTGGGGTTGGGGTAGCTTTTAGGACAAGGGAGGGTAGTTATTAGGACAGGGTAGGTTTTAGGGTTTAGGGTGGGGGTCGGGGTATTTTTTAGGGCAGGGTAGATTTTAGGACAGGGAAGGTAGCTTTTAGGGATTAGGGTGGGGGCAGGGTATTGGGGTTGTTTATAGGGCAGGGTATGTTGTAGGGTTTAGGGCATGTAGTCAGCGTAGTTTTTAGGTCATGTGTGGTAGGTTTTGGGGGAGGGGTAAGTTTAGGGCAGGGTCATGGTAGTTTTTAAGACAGAGCGGGGTACAGGACAGGATAGATTTTAGGGTTTAGGGCAGGGGTTGGGGTCGTTTTTAGGACAGGACAAGGTGAGTTTTAGTGTTCAAGGTGTGGGTGAGGGTAGTTTTCAGGACTGGGTAGGTTTTAGGGTTTAAGACAGGGGTCTGATTCATGGCACTTTGGGTGGTGCTTGTATCACTTATGCCACCTATTCCTCCTTCCTCAGTGCCAGATATGATGCCACCAGCTCTGCTACACGACCCCATTCTGGTGAACTGATCCAGCAGAGAAACCTAATGCCACATTGAGAAAGAGAAATAATGAATACTGAAAAAAAACTACATGACATTTTCCAAACTGATTCAGACCCTCTGGAATGCCAGTCTTATGGAAACTATAGTGAGGATCTTCAGGGACTCGTGCACGCTCTCTCTTACTCTAGTGGATTGGACACCTCCCCAGGACTGGCCATGGATTTCCCCGCTGGTACTCCAACTCCTGCTAGTGGTCTCCCTACATAAGATTATGCTGAAAACTACTGAGGTATTAGACCTACAGCTCCCAAAAGAAATGCCCTAATGGACGTCCTATTGCCATCAGGTCCAACAGCAAAACCCTGCCTCCCTTTTAATGGGGCCATCCTAGACCCCGTCATGGCAGTGTGAGAGAAGCCACCTTTAGCCCTGGTGATCAAACAGACTAGTTGTTGTTATTTCACCATTTCTCTTCATTCACCCTTTGCCAGAGAGCCTTGTCATAAATGCTTCCTGCTCTGGTTAAACAGGAAGAGCCTTCTTGACAACCCCTGCTCACAGGGAAATAGAGCGACTGGAGGTCAGGGCAAAGAAGCTTTTTTTGGAGGGAAGCATGGCTCTGAAATTGATCAATGCAAAATGTTTCATTTCCCAATGCCTTGTGGGATGTGGTTCATATGGTGGTCCCTCATGTACCGGATGCCATGGGGCAGCATTTCCAAGAGGTGATACAAGATGCCCAAAATGCTTTCTGGCAAATTATATAAACTGGATTAGAGACAGCAGAGTCAGTGGCCTGATGGGCACCTTGATTGCCATCTACAGATATACCTAGCTCAGGACCTCAAACATTTCTCCAGAGGGCCAGGCAAAACTAATGGACCTGCCATTCTATGGGGATGCTTGTGTGGAGACAAGGCTGATTCATCCCTGGAGTGTTTTAAGACCTTCAAGGCCACTGCTCCCTCCCTAGGTTTGCAGTTACCACCTCTGTTGAGAGACTACTGCCAGTTTCAGTGTTTTTGAGCACTCCTGAAGGGATTTGTATTTTTCCAGCCTCAACCATTCCAGTCTCAAACTCAACAGCAACCAGACCCGCTGGTCAAGCACTATAGGAGCAGACAACCTGCAGAATGACCATTTCAGCATCCTTATCCTGTGGCTAAATCGGAAGTACTTTTGATTTGCGGTGGGTTTTACACACTATCAATTTCTGGTATCATCTTTTGACTTGACATTGCTGCCTTGAGTCTTCATGAAGGTAATGGCAGTTGTTCTGGCCCTCCTTAGAATGTTGGGCACCCTAATATTCTTGTTATCTGGACAACTGGCTGATCAAAGCTGGTTTCTTATAGGTGGTGATATGCTGGTTCCAGTCTACAGCATCCCAGCTGTTTGGACTGGGCTTTTCAATCAGTGAGCCTAAATCTCACCTGTGGCCCTAACCATGACTCCCATTCATAGGGTTAGTACTGGACACCACTCATATCTGCACCTTCCTGCTAAGGCAAAATATCAGTGACATCCAGGGAATGGCTCCATATCTCCAGCAAGGCATGAGAGTTCCAGTCCTGAGGGTACTAACAGTTTTAGGTATTGTTTTTTTTTCTGCATTATCGTCTGCAACTATGTATTTCAATTTTCATTTTTTTTCAATGCACTTTTTGTCAATGTTCCTATTAGATGTTGCCTCCTCACACATGTATTTCACTTTTCTCAAGCTTTTCATAGTGACCCAGCATGGGTTTTCTGCAGGTAAGCACTGAAAGGTCAGTAACTCCTTCACTATCGCGTGACAACAAGGATTCATTTTCAAACTCTAATTGAAATAGCCAATGATGACCAATAAAATATCTTCACATTGAAATACACAGCAACTTAACACATTAATGTTTGAAATTATTTAATTCAGACAAAATTAATTTTGATTTTTTGAAAAAGACTTGGCTCTGCTGCACAATCCTCTATATTTGCTTTTTACAAAGATACTCTTTCAAAGTAAACAAATAATTAACGTCACACTGAGAACAAAGCTATAACATATGGAAATTGAAATCTATTTGAATCCTATAAATGATTTTAAAAGAACAATTAAAACCACAGCCTTATAAAATATAGATATTGAAGTTTGTTTAAGTTCCATGAATGGTTCTTGGAAGGTAATTATAGACAGATCCAATACATGTTTCGCTGCAAAATGGCCCTTCTTCAGGATCAAACCAGATTTGATGACATGACTTGAGAATATCGTCAACAGATTTGCAACCATGCCATGTGATCAAGGTTTTGTTGTATTAAAACGCCTCAGAGTGCCCTTACAAATTTTGTATCTTTTATTATTTTATGAACATTGCTCATCATATGACAGATATTGATGGTACATAGATGCAATTGCATACTGTGCATCTCAAGGTAAGCAAAGAAGAGCAGTAACATTTCCTTATAGGGTAACACTTTTATGCCTGCATCAAATCGTAGCACACAGTACCGACAGCTGCACAACAGAGACACCCCCCAACCCTTCCCTGTCTCACCTATCCCAGTCCATATCCCTGAAAGCTTGCCCAGGCACCCCAAACCTTCTTCCACTTCTGGGGCATCCCCTACTCTGATAGACAATCTGCTCTGCCCTTTGGCACCAGTCTAAGTCATTCTCCCAGTCCTCAATTCGTGGGGGAAGTGTTGTTCCCCAGGTCCATGCAATATTTCATTTAGCTATCCCCACCACCAACACTGCCCATAGTTTCTGATGTTTTGACTATGATGCCTCTTCCGTTATTATCAAAAGCAGCCGCTTGACGTCCATAGTGATTTCCTGCAAGATGACTTGGGGTAGCCTATCCGTGACCCCCTGCCTGTATACTGGGCATTCCCAAAGAATATGAAAGAGAGTTACCTCCTGACCAAATCCGCAGAGGCACAATGGTGTGATTACCCTCTGTATCTTGTGGAGTAAGACCCTAGAGTGGTAAGATTGATGCAGGATTCTCAAGTGTAGCAATCTAAATTGTGCTCAGATTTAGGCCCTCATTATAAACTTGGCGGCAATCACCGCCGACCGCCGTGCTGACGGTGAACAAAAGACTGCCAGTGGCGGTGAACCACACACCGCCGTACAATGATGCCAAAAAGTCAAACCTCCAAAAATCTTGCAACCTCCACCCACCACCAGGGCCAACGATTCGGAAAGCCAGTACACCCCACCCCGTTACCGCCATGCAGACAAATCCCCACCCACCAAATAATGATGCACAAATCAGCTTGGTGGACACAATGTCGAATGACCATTGGCAGTACGGACCACCACGGGCAGCAATGGGACCCGCCAACAACAAATGCACACATTGGCAAGTTTGAAAACCACACACCTGACACACATCCACAACACTTTAACACACACACATATGCACCCCACAATCCTTTGCAATGCAAATTGCACAACAGATATTGACAACACAACACACACATACACTGAAATAACCATCACACAAGTCACACACACAAAAACACCACCAAAACTCATACATAGCACAACCACCATCACAAGCCACACACCCAACCACACAACAGCACCCTCACCAACACATCTACAAAGCACCACCCACAACGCACACCATGGCACCCCCTAAGCACCCCTGCCTCACAGACAGGGAGCTAAGGACCATGGTGGACGAAATACTCAGGGTCGAGCCACACCTATTCGGGGCACAGGTACAGCAGACACCCGTGGCCAGGAAGGTGGAGCTATGACAGACGATTGTCAACAAAGTCAACGCAGTGGGAAACCATCCACGTACAAAGGAGGACACCAGGAAGAGATGGAACGACCTGCGGGGGAAGGTTCAGTCCATGGCATCCAGACACAACATCGCTGTTCAGAAGACTGGTGGTGGTCCCCTCCCCCCCCCCCCAAATACATTGACTGGGAGGAGAAGGTTCTGGCTATACTGAACCCGGAGGGCCTCACTGGACTCACTGGAGGACTGGGCTCTGGTAAGTCAACTACAGTACCTTAACAGTCACCCCACCTCATCCCTCTCACTACCACCAGGACCCCATCCCCTACCCAGTCCACCACACCTACACACTCACATCCAAGTCACCTGCATGCCCACAATCCCCTAAAAAAAATCACCATCCAGCCCCCGGTGCACAGTCAATAACCCCTGCATGGAATCGCAGTGGCACTACAACACCCACAATACACCACCACCCCCTCAATAAATGACCCTGAATGTACACAAAGGGACCTTGCATGCCACTGCATGGTAATCCAACCATCAATTAATGCTGACCAGTGCTGCAATTGACAAAAAAGTACAGGACACCCACATCTCTATTCTCTCACACACAGGCACCACCACCCATGCCACCCAGACGGAGATGTCAAGGAGTGCCAGTCCACAACCTGAAGACAGAGACCCCACTCAGGAAAGTGCAGAGGGATGTCTAGAGACATAGGAAATCCCTGGCCCATCCCACACCCCTGGGCAATCACCCTCCAGAAGCCCCACCCAGGACACCACTGACACCCCTACCACTCAGCCACCACCATCAGCCCTGGCCAAACAACCCCCACACCAATGTCATTAGGCCATGGACTGGCTGCCCACATGTACAGAGGCCAGAGTCTCCACCCACTAGCAGGCAGGATGATGAAGGGCCAACTGCAAGTGGGACTGCCAGACGTTGCAGGGCTGGTTGGACAGCACCCTCCTCTTCCAGATGGGGATAGCTTTTCCCACAGGCATGTTGTGCAGCATGCAGCAGGCTACCACTACCTTACACACCTTATCAGGGACATAGCACAGGGATCCTCCAGAGATGGAGGCAACAAAATCTTGCTTTGAGGAGTCCTATGGTGCGCTCTATCACCCTCCTAGTACGACCATGGGCCTCATTATAATTCCTCTCTGCATCTGTCCTGGGATTGCTCACAGGTGTCAGGAGCCATTGCATGTTGGGGTACCCAGAATCCCCTGCAAAAGTTGGCAAAAGCGGGTTGAAACACACACATTTTACTTGCATGCAGCCTGGCTGTCAGCTATGTAACTGATCCAGTGTCATACACACTCACCTATGATCCAAGCTCTGTCACCCTGTAGCTGTCACATCATGTGTGGCACACTGCTGTTTCTCAGGAAAAATGAATTATGGACTGATCCTGGGAACCTTGCATTGACATGTGAAATGTAATGATCAGCAGTACACAGCAATTGGTCATTCATGGAGTGACAGTTCTTACGATTATGATACACCTGTTCATTCACTCTTGGGAGTATGAGGACTATGTGGGTTCCATCAATGGCACCTATCACATGGGGAATATTAGCAAAGGCATAGAATCCTGGTTTGATGGCAGTGAGATCAGCCCTTTGGGGAAACTGCACATATGTTTGCAAGTGTTGAACTAATGCATCCAAGAAATGGGACATGGCTGGACATTGGCTTAGATACCCCTGCAGCCATGCCCACTGCCACTTGAAATGAGCCTCTGGCCCAAAAATGGAGCACATATAGCACCTGCACAGTTGTAGGTATGGCATGCTGATTCTGATTGCCCAGCTTCAGAACAGGATCCATTACTGCACAGAGGTCAAGGATTGTAGCTCAATTAAGTCGGTAAGGTATGATGATGTGACGTTCCTCCATGGTGGCCAGATCTACTTGGTGGTCTGTAAACAGATGGGGCTCTCCCTCACCACATAGGTCTGTACCTATGGGTGATGAAGGAATTAATTTTGAGTTTGGACATACACTTGCAACACATGGTGTCACACTACATTTCTACAATGCGACACATAGGTAACGAACACACAAACAAAGAATGAGGTAGTCGGTCAGGCTAATATGTGATGAGGTTTCTCAGTCATAATGGCATCACAATGTAGACACACTTCCAACCATGAGTACATGTGGGGAACCAATACTCATGTCAGTAATCGACGAAGGGGAGAGAGAATGGGGCAATGGATGAGGCCCAGATCTGTCTCCAAATCCCCTCCAAGTACACCTAAGAAGCTTTTCCTCTCCCGTGTTGACCTGTTTGAACCCACTGGCCCACCCCGTCTTTTCCCTAAACATTCCCCTGCCCTGTCCCAGTCCGCTCCTTCCTCATCTAAGTCAACCGTAGTCTGCCCTTCCCATTTCCTTGCCCCATCCCAGGGAGGAAGAAGCCCTGTGTTGCCGCCGGTCCATCTGCCACCCCCTGGCCCAGGCCCACTCCCCCTCCTTCCAAGGGCAAGCCCAAACCCCCTCCACTTCCACCTCCTCACCCTAAAATCAAAACTCCCCCTTCAAGACCTGAGTCCCCACCCCGCCACCCCCTCCCCCTGTTCCCTGAGGTGCCTAGCTGCCCCATTCATGCCCCTTCTCAGTGGAGTTTCCTTTACCATCATAGGGGTCAAGTGTGGCCTATAGTTTCCCTTCCCAAGCTTTGCAATGGACTGGCCAATGGCCTTATTTGGACATTCATGTTCTTTGTTGAAATTAAATTTGAGTGCCCAGCAGAGCTGTTGGCACAATATAGAGACGTTGTGCAGCGTTTCACTCTGGGGGTGTGATGTGTACGGGTGTGTGTATTGGTGCAGGTATTTGTTGGACTGTGTCTGGTAAGTACATCTTGTTATGATATGTATGGCTTGGGATGGTTGGGAGTGCGTTGAGGTGTGGGTAGTGTGGGTGTGTGTGTGTAACTCTTCCCTTTCTTCCCATGTGTACTAGGCTGCGGTACTTACCGTCGTTGTATTCGGTCACGGTCCTGGAGGAATATTTCAAGGAGAAGCACTGGGATTATTTTCAACTCTTGCTCCATGTCTGCGTTGGTGTGTTTTGTGTGTCTCCAGTGAGTGTTTCCCTTTATATGGGTTGTTTCCGCCACGCTTTGCCTGGCAGTGGTTCCCACCCGGGAACTGATGGCGGTGTGGTGTTTCATTGTTTGGTGGGCGGGTAGGGTGTTTCCCCTGACCTGAGGGCAGCCTCCCCGTCGTCGTCGGGACTACAAAAATGGCAGTGTGCAGATGGCCCGCTACTAGTTTCTCATTGGCTTTATTATTTGGCAGAGCGGACCGCCAACCTGTTCACTGTAGTTACCGTCACCACCGGCGATGCATTGTTTCCTGCCATGTTCATAATGACCACCTTAGATTGGATTGGTAGGCCCTCTGCCCAGTCCTCCTTGTCTATGTCTCCTAGGTCCTGGGCCCACGCCTCCGTAAAGGTCACCATCTGGTCTGTGGAATTATTAATCAACTTCTTATAAATAGTGGAGATGGCCTTGTCAAAGATAGGGTCTGCATGCAAGCTATTCTCCGGGGGGATCACCTCTTGCAATGGTTCACCTTCTATGAAATACCTTCTTGAGGGCATGCCCAAGCTGCAGATACCTATATCTTTCTGACTCTGACAGTTCTTATTCCTGACATAATATTTCAAACTGCACCAGGACCTGCTCCCTCCAAACGTCCCCCAGGTGCTCAATGCCTATGAGTTCCCATTTCGAACAACCAGTCAGGCCGCCCACCTCCCGCAACAAGTTGCTGTCCCACAGGAGGGTCAAGTTGGTAAGCCTGTTTTTCCACCCTAAATAACCATTGACTTCCCTCCATACCCTTACTACTGCCAGAGTGTGAAATGGTAATTCTCTTTCTTTATGCCTGCAGTATAGGGCTGTCACATGACCCCTGCATTCCATTAGCTCTCTGTCTACTCAGTATGCCAGCTCTTCTCAGTCCGCAAAAACCCAGTCATTTACCAACACCAGTTGCAAGGCCCAGTAATATTTAAGGATATTCTGGACTGTTAGTCCACCATTCTATACCTTCCTTTGGAGTTTACACAAGGCAATGCATGAGCTGTCACCATTCCGAAGCAGGAGTCGGAGGTTGTGCTCAATCTTCCCGAAAAATTCAGGTGGAATATTGAAGTGAGTATTCTGAAGTATGTATAGGAGGCACAGGAGAGTCATAATATGGTATAGTGCCACCTGGCCCATTAAAGATAAGGGCAACGTCCTCCAGTGCGTAATATCTTCACAGAGTCACTCTAGCTGCGGAAATAGATTTCTGCTTAGCAGTTCTTGCGGGTCCTGATAGACAAATATAACCAGGTAGTGAAATCCTTCCAATGCCAATGGTCCTGTACAGTGAGGGGAAGTCTAGGTGTACCACCACAAAGTGGAAATTCAATGAGTTAGCTCAATTAATGAGATATCCTGAGTAATCCCCAAAAATAGAGAATATCTGTAGAACTCTGTCAATAGAGAGAGCTGTCTTCATGAGGTAAAGCATCACATCGTCAGCTCAAAGGGAAATATGCTCCTCCCAACCTGTGCCAGCACTCACTTCCTGAATCAATGGGTCCTGTTGGATACAAACTGTAAGTGGCTCCAGGGCAAGTGCAAAAATCATGGGTGAAAGGGGGTAGCCCTGCAGAATTTAGGTCCAAATCCCATCCTGATCAAAGTGGCAAATGTATAATTCCATTCGATACGGCTAAATTACATTTTGGCATCTAAGGCTATCAAGACTGCCTTGTCCATGCAAGGCGGTCGAGTCATATGAAGTACCCCGTAGAGTCGGCGCAGATTGAGGTGGTTGCTCCTGTGCAGCATGAAGCCAGGATGGATTATGGAAGTAATAATCCTGCTCAATCTGGTCATCAAGGCCTTTGCCAGCACTTTAGTTTCAACATCTAACAATGATATCGGTCTGTCGGAACCACAGTCCATTGGTGGTTTACCCTTTTTATGTATGATCACTGTTGTAGCAATAGGTTGATCCCTTGGAAGGGTACCTTTCTCGTGTGCCACCTGAAACATGGTTAGCATGTGTGCAGCAATTTTGCACACCATCGCCTTATTTAGCTCCATGGGCAGGCCGTTAGGCCCCACCGCCATCTGTGATTGAAGGTCCATCATTGGAAGTACAAGCTTGGCTGCCATCACGTCTGCCTCTAGGGTCTCTCTCTCTCTCCTCACTGGGTAATATCTGGGGGTTTATGTCCTTCAAAAAATCAGAGCAGTCGGTCTCCGTCATTGTAGTCTTGGATGCATAGAGGCCTTCATAGTGTGTTGCAAAATATTCACTATGCTTTTGCCAGTAGTTTGGAGGTTGCCATCCCCGTCAGCTACCTGCAGCACCCAAGATCGGTCCCTATCTCTTTTAATGAGCTAGTAGATTATTGGCTTTATCACCCATATCATATAAGCCAGGACAACACCCTGCGCTCCTTCCTCCACCAGGACAAGCAAGTCGTGCTGCCGGAGGCACAGTAAATGACAAACATTCCCTGTTCCTTCCAGCAGTGCCCTGGTCTCTGGCACTTAGATGTCCCTTTCTATGTTTGCACACTTGAGCAGGTTATCTTTCCTCTGTATCCCTATTAGGGCCTGTGCCTGGCCGCATCTGACTGTTTTGAACACCCCCCAAAGATTACTGATGGCGTTGACAGTTCCCTTGTTTTCTTTAAAGTAGTTGTCCACCCCTTATCTCACTTTGTCCTTGCTATTTCTGTCTCGGAGGTGCCATGGATCTATTTTGGGGGCCGGAACAAGGTTTTGGGTTGGACTACCTAATTGGGCTCCAACGGGGGAACAATCGGAAATCCCTTGCAGATGTTGTGTTGCTCCCTGAAATTTAGCTGCATGGATATGTTGGGTGAAAATATAATTGAGACAGGAGAAACTACTATGTGCTTCCCAGCAGTGTGTGTATTGTCACTGCTGTGGATTATGCTCACACCAGAGATCTGTTAGGCCCAAGGCTTCCAAAAAGGACCACAGCTGTCCTGCCTACCTGCTGGGGGCCACACTGCTCTCCCTGTCCAATTCTGGCTCTATCACTGCATTCATGACTCACCCCAGTACAAGGATCCCCACTGGCATTTCTAGAAGGAGTGTGGCTCCCATGTCAGCGTTGTTTCTCTATGGTGCCAATCTCATATGCCCACTCCTCATAACCTCTCTGTTGATGAACATTCAAAATAACAAAGTAACATAATACAAAACAAACACAAATGTCTCCAACCTGTGAATTCCCCCTTCCCTGCTACTCTGTATAGTGACTTTAGAATCACCCACCACCCCCAACTTACAGAGTGCGTGTCGCCCAAAAGAAACATCAACTAGTGTGGGTTGGCCAAACCACCTAACAGAGTCAGTGCAGGATTCTGTTTTGCACAGTGTTCTCCTCCACCCTGCTCCCCAGTCTGGAAATGATCATGTTGAAGTGCATTTCCTGTGCAGCAAGATGTAGAGTCAACAATCATTCTCCATGGCCCCCACCCCCACCCCCAAGGGAATTGCTCGCGTGTCCGTAGAAGAATCATTCTGTCGATTGGATTCTGGGGAAAGCAGGCAACGATGCTTCTGTCCACCTTGTAGCTGCCCTCCCCGTTATTCACAAGAGTCCTTCCGGCTGGCAAATTGCCATCCATCGAGCCAACTCCACACCTCCTCTTGGGAGATAAAGTGCCAAGACTTGCCCTCTGCCACCACTCGCAATATTGCCGGATATAGCATCATATATTTCAGTTCTTTAGCCCAGAGAGCTTTTTTAACTTCCTCACAGTTTTGCCTCTGCCGTTGCACCTGTAGAAAAAAGTCAGGGAAAAAACAAATGGTAGCATTTTTTAATTGGAGTTCACCATGGGAGCGGGCTACCTGTAGTATACCATCTCGGTCTATCTAATTTAAGATCCTAGCTACAATTGTATGTGGGGGACTGCCCTGGAGCCCTATGTGACCTCGCCAACAAGAAGTTGGACAGTCTTTTGGGGCCCAGGATGTCTAAGATGAGATCTTCCGGGAAAAGACCGACACTGGGCCCTTCTGCGCCTTCAGGTACCCCCACTGCGCAAATGTTATTGCGTCTGGCTCTCCCCTCTTGGTCTTCCAGCTTGGCGGCAACTATTGCATGTTGTTTTGTTAGAGTTTAGACTTGCTCCTCCAGTCTCCTGGTTGTGTATTGTAGCCCAGTGATATTCAATTCTGCCACATTAACCTTCTCTGATATTTTCCGAACACCCGATCTCAAAATGTTTACATCCACTGTGACTGTGTCTAGTTTAGGTTCAGTAGTGCCCTGCATGTCTTGGACAGCTGTCATAATTTCTCGTAGGAAGGGTACCACTGGCTGGGTGCATTTCTAGTCCTTTGTCGGCTCTTTCCATCTTCCCAGAAGTAGTCATTCTCACTGTATGTTTATCCAGACTATTTGTTTGTATGGGCTTGGGGCGCCGATTCCTGACTATATCCCCTGGTGCGCCAACCTTTGATTGCTTTCCCGGGCCGTTGTGAGCCCACCAACTGTAGCTGCACTTATGCCTGTTGGGACAATTGCTCTAAATCTATGTTTCCCCAGATAAGCAGCTCAAACCAGGTAGGGTGTTCTGCCCTTAGCGGGTGATGGCAAGGAGATGGCCAAAGTGCAGTGGCTGCTAGGGCATTTACAAAAAGATACTGTGGGCTCAAAGAAGAGAGGGTAAAGATCTTAGACTCTCCCCCAGTGTTGCACTGTTCAGATCATGCACCAATGTAAGGATGCAGCCAGGTCAATCTCGAGCACACTGGCCCCTCGGGACCCCTATGTCAGTCCCACCAAGCAGGCCCCATATGAGGGGAGAAGGAGGTAATCCAACAAGGCCACAGGCAGCACCAGAGAGAGAAGGGCGGAGGGGGATGTTACCCCACTGGCAGCCAAAAGCAGAGCGAAGCCGATATGCCCAATAAAAGAGAGGAGAAGGGGCACCAATGTAGTCCACTTCCTATACTGCAGTGTCCAACTCAAGTGGGAAATGGCAACCACACCTCACCTGTTGCCGCTGACTTCAAGGATGGGCCCTCTCGATGGTCGGGCCTCCTCCTCTGGTGATGCTCCCATAAAAATGCCCAGGGCTGGTTGTGAACCTCTGTGGTGCACCTCATCACAGCAGCCTCAAAATGTCTCTCCCTGGGCCGCGACAGCAGTACACAGTCCGAGTGCTGCCTCACCCCGTGCCGTTGCTGAGCTATAAGTCACAGCCCAAGATACAGGCAGGTAGCTAAAGGTGGTGTCCGGTGGTATTTCCTTTCACTTCAGGTGGCTTGGGCCTGGCGCAGCCTCAATGGCTTCCCCACCTCAGGGAAGCTCCCGATGTTGTGGCGCACACCAATTGTGCCCCCGCTTTTCTTCACTTGGTATGTTGCTGAAATGCTCTTGCAGCCTGCTGCAGGTGGGCTGCCGGCTGTCACCACTTTTTTTGAAAATATTCTCAAGTCACATCATGAAATCACGTCAACCCACTTTACTGTACCATTTGTCAGTACAATTTATGCCACTCCTCTCTACAACACTCTAATCCACTCTAAGCCACTGTACTCCTTGCCAGTCCACTCTGACACACCAGTCCACCCTGACATGCCACTCTACTATACAATACACTACTCCACTCTACAACACTCCATGCCACTCCACTGTATGACACGCCACTCCTCTCTATGACACACCCCTCAACTCTATGCCATTCCAAACCACTCCACTCTAAGACACTTTGACATGCCACTCCACTCTACAACATGCCGTCCCACTCTGACACACCAGTCCACTGTATGACATGCCACTCCATGCACTTCCACTCTAAGACATTGTATGACACAGCACTCTGACATGCCACTTCACCCTACTTTATGACATGCCATTCCACTCTACAACACTCTACGGCCCCCACTTTATGACACTCTACAACGTGACAATCCTCTCTGAAACACCAGTCCACTTTGTAACATGCCACTCGACGCAACTCCACTGTATGACACCCCACTCCATTCTACACCTCTGCAGTTCACACCATGCCACTTCACAACACTCTACGCCACAACACAACACTGTTTGACTTTTCACTATATGCCACTCCACTCTTCTCCAAACCACTTCACTGTGTGACATGCCAATTAACTCCACTCTAAGACATGGCATTTCATTCCACTCTACAAAACTCCATACCACTCCACTGAACGACAAATCACTCCACTGAACAACATGCCACTCCACTGTATGACATGCCACAGCACGCCACGCCACTTTGACACGCCACTACACTGTACGTCATGCCACTCCACTGTATGACATGCCACTCCATTCTATGCCACAATTTACACCCTCCCACTCTAAGACACCCATTCTATGACATGCCACTCTACTCTGACATGCTGCTACTCTGTACCCCCCTCTACAACATGCCACCCCACACCTCAGCACTGGGCACCATGACACTCCATGCCACAACTCTACTCACAACACCCTATGACACTCCACTCTATGCCACAACTATACCCATGACACCCTATGACGCTTCACTATAAGTCAATCCACTCTACTCTACTCTGACGCTCTCCTCCACTGCACTCAACGACACTCCACACTACGATTTGTAACATTTTTATAAAAGAAAAATACATTGAAATTTGACAAAAAAAGGTTAAAGATTAGTTGTAGTTAGGAAACCTTGATTTATTATTTCTATACAAAACAAACTACACAAACATAAGAAATTCTAAAGTTATAGTTATAACATCATTTTTTCTCACCCTATGAAAAAAGGTCCTAATGATGGATTCAGAGGGTGAATTTGCAGGTCATCAACTACCTAACCGTACGTCTGCAAATCAGACTCGTCGTCCTTAGAGGTAGAAAACTGTCTGTGGTATTGCTTCCACAGCTAAAGAACCACAGTTGGAATTTTACAAACCTAAACCAATAGATTTAAGACCTTCCTACAGTGAAGCGGATGAAAAGTGGTGTCCTCTACAGTGGTTCAAAATGAGAACATAGGGCACTACATTTTAGGGAGTAAAATACATAAATATTAATTATTTATTCAAACAGTCGGGCCCACAGACCTCGTAAAAGAAGGGTGCATTTGTTTCGGTTGATGGGTTTGCAGACTTTAGACATTCAAAAAAATTGCTTTTCATTTATATTACCATATTGTACCAAAACATGAGATTTTAGGAGCTGCCTATGTTCAACTTGGTGTTAAGGAAGTGCATGACCCATGAACTCTGTTTTAAAATAAAGCACGAGGTGTGTATACCCGGCAGCTGGGGCCATGGACCTTGTACATCTAAACCACATGTCCTGCCCTCAAGTCTGTGAGACACACAAAAGCTGCACCAGGACTTCCTCTTTCCAGTTCAGAAACTTCAACCACAGCTCATTGGACTTTAAACAACAAAAATGGCTTTTAAAATACATCAACACCTTGTTTGGACCTTAAATAGTATTAAAGATATGTTTATGCAGAAATTACTAAATACACTGTGCATTTTTTGTGCATTCAGGTTTTAAAAATGCATGAGCCCCACGGACCTGAAATACAAAAGTCCTGCCTCAAAAATTATAAAAACACAGTGGCGGCATGAAGCCCTGCTTCCTGTGCTCTGATTTAGGAAAGTATTAAAATAAAGCCATGTTTTCATTGGAAGTCACACATCCCTTGCCCTAAAGCACTTAGGACTCGTCACTTCTCTGGGCATTGATATTTACAGGTCGAATTGGGTTACCTAAAGCAATAAAAGGTATCTTATTAAATCACCATGAAGTCGAGCAATCAAATTGTAACATTAAAGGTATCTCACATAGCTGTATCTCTGTCAAACTGTCAGTGCTCAGTTGTGAGACTTTTTATCCTTGAAATCAAAATATACAAGAAATGAGTATCACCGGTGAAAGTTCATTACCCCTTCTCACTATTAGTAAGATAACAACCTCAGGCTCTGCAACTATTCACTTTCTGCTGGAGACAGGTACTTCCTACCCCACTCTTTGGGACACTGTAAAAGTAATCAATATAGATTAACATTCTATAATTCCTATCTTCTGATGGATACATCTCCCTGTGGATTCCTCAACCTTTGAATATCCCCATATGCCAGCATTCCACAGAAACCTTTCTCCATAGCTACACGTCGACAAGGACATCACAATAGCACGGCTCTGCATGCAACTCCATGTGACATCACTGGAGCCATAATTCCTCGTCAGTACTTTTGACACATAACTTTTTTTCCTCTTCCCCTTAGGTTACCAAGGAAGCCTGGATTCAAGCCCTGTCGAGAGTGTGAGGGCCAGATGTCGATCACAAGCCCTCGTGATGACAGTCTTTGGTATCTCAGCTCTGCCCACGATTTCGATGTCTGTTCCTTGTGTCAGAAGATGAACTGAAGGTCTTGAAAGAAAGGGAGACAAAGCTCTTCATGGCCAAGGTGAGGAAAAAGAAGAGTCGTCAGAAGTCACAGCCTCGCTCAGAGTCGCCATCTCCCCACTCCTCGAAGTCATAGAAGAGGAAGCACAAGAAGTGGCGTCAGTTCCCAACTCTGGTCTTTGAGAGATTTTCTTCAATGTTGGTATCTCCATGTTCAAGGTTAACTGAAGGCTCTCTGGCTCTATCCCCCATCGCTGGTCCGATGTCACCTTCAAGTCCATTAAGAACAGTGAGACCATCAACTTCACCTGTGCTTCCTGTCCTCGAGCCAGAAGTGGTCCATCCAATTCCAGTTCTCCCTCAGCCTCATTGACAAGAGCAAGAGTAACCAATCTTTCCTGCTCTTGGAACTGATCCTTCCAGCTTCCTCAATGCTATGTAGAGCGGTTTACCATGGCTGTGACTCCATCTGGTGTGCCTGTGGGCCCCATGGATCCAATGTCTTATTCCTTGGGAGGTTTCTTGGGGCTGTATAAGCAGGCTCAATTCCTGCCTTTCATGTCAATGGCCCAGTTGCTATGGCCTTCGCCTTTGCTGAGGAAGGTGACTCCTTTGCCGACTGATACTCGGGAGGAGTCATAGGTACTGGCTCCATGCCAAGGGCCCATGTCAGCGCTGCATCGTTCGACTCCAGTCCCTGTGGATTCATCTGCCCCAGTGTCCAAGGCCTCAGGAGTAAAAGAAAATGGAGCAGTCAGCAAAAATCTTTCTTCGGGGAGTATGGCTTTGAAATCTGCCAATGCCACATGTCTGATGGGCCTCTATATTTTGTCCGGATGGATTCTATCAGGGCTGTAATTCCGGAACTGCTGAGGATGTACAGGGGCACTTGGCAGAGCTTTTGAATGGTAGCTAGGCGGCGAGACAAGTCATCCAGTCAGGCCTAGATACGGCTGATTCAGTGGCTACAGTGATGGGAACCTCAGGTGCTAACAGAAGGCACACCTGGTTAAGAGGATCCCGATTTTCACCTGCTGTGAAAACTACTCTAATACATCTGCCTTTTGATGATGCAAGATTGTTTTAGCGCCAAAGCTGATTCTGCCTTGGAGACAGCAAGGCAACAGCAAGGTATTTCGGCCTTCAATCGCAGGCTAAGGATTACAGGTCATTTCGTAAGTTTCTGGGGTTTGGCCGGAACTATCCCTTTCGTGGATGACAACAGTTCCAGCAGCAACAATCAACAAATCCTTTTTATAAGTCCTACAGAGAGCGTGGCAAAGGGAGACACCAAGGATCCACCATCAGCCTTCCTCCTCCTCTTCCTCTCCAGCCAACATTACAGGAAATCAGCCCTAGTGCTGCCATCTTGGAGCATGCTTTACCAGTGGGAGGTTAGATAAATCATTTTCTACGACAGTAGAGGTCCATAACATCGGACCTGTGGGTACTGAGTATTGTAGAAAATGGATAATCCCTACCCTTCCAGGAGCTTCCCCCTCCCTTTCCTCCTCAACAAAGTTTTTGTTCCGAAGAACATCTCTTGTTGTTTCAGCAGGAGGTCCAAACACTACTCTTGAAGGGTGCAGAGGTGTTAGTTCCAGAGCAGGAAGAAGATCAGGGATGTTACTTGCTCTACTTCCTGATCCCCAAAAAAGGATCGTTGTTTGCATTCGATACTAGATCTCAGGATTTTGAATTGGTTCCTCTATTCAAAATGCTCCTAAATCGATTTGTAGGATGCATATTTTCACATCCCCATTCTGCCCACACACAGAGGAAGTATCTCTGTTTCATGGTCGGGTTGCAACATTATCAGTTTGCGGTCCTTCTGTGTGGTCTTACTTCTGCAGCTTGTGTCTTCACGAAGGTGATGGCAGTGGTTGCAGCACATCTCAGATGGTGGAGAATACTGGTAGCCTCTTACCTAGATGATTGGCTGATCAAAGCCAAGACTCCAGAGTTGGTGTTGCAACATTTGCAATTGACAACTCAGTTGTAGTACAACCTGGGCTTTTCCATAAACATGCCCAAACTCTCAACTGGAGCCCTCTGAGCACACCCTGTTCAGAGGGGCAGTACTGGGCACTACAGTGAATCGTGCCTATCCTTCTCTGCAAAGGATTCAAGACATTCAGTTTATGATTCCAATGTTTCAGAATCGAGCGATGGTTCCAGTCCTGAAGGTCTTAAGCCTGCTCGGTCTGACTGCTTCCTGCATTCTATTGGTCACTGGTGCACCCTGGCACATGAGGGCCCTTCAGTGGTGCCTCTGTAGATAGTGATTTCAGCACAATGTAGATCTCAGAGTCAGTCATAATCGCCAGAGACACTGCCGCAAATCTTCAGTGGTGGAGCATGGATGCCAATCAATCTCAGGGAAAGTCGTTTTGTCGTCCATCGCTATTGGCAAAAGTAATAACGGATGTCCGTCTCCACTCTAGGGTGGGGAGCAAATATGGGGATTCTGGAGATCAAGGGGACTCCAGAAGAACAGTTGTTACATATCAATCTGTTGGAGCTGTGGGCAATACGTCTGGCTCTCAAGGTCGTTCTCCCTTACCTTTGTGGTCAGTCAGTGCAGGTCTTGACAGACAATACCACTGCAATGTAGTACACAAACAGGGAGGTGTAGGGTTGTATCTTCTCTGCAGAAAGGCTCTACGGCTCTGGTCTTGGGCTCAGGTCCATCATATTTGCATTGTAGCAAATCACTCGGCAGGAGTCCTGAATGTACTTGCAAACAATCTCAGCCGGCAGTTTCCAGCCGATGATGAGTGGAGCCTCCATCTGGTGGTTGTGTTACACATCTTCTAGCTAAGGAGGACTCCTCAGATAGACCTGTTTGCCACTCATGAGAATGCACACTACCCATTGTTCTGCAGCCTCCAGTATCCGATGCAGGGAGCACTGTGGGATGCGTCTCAATTTGACTGGGGCTCCTAGCTGCTCTATGGGTTTCCACCCTTACTCTTGATTCCTCAGGTTCTGAGGAAGATTTGCAAAGACCGGGCCCATATTATATTAATAGTGCGGGGTTGGCCAAGAAGAGTGTCTACTCCTTCTACTCTCACAGGTTCTACACCCCGATCTCCAGAGCCTACACCTACATGCTTGGAGATTGAATGGGGCAACCTGAGTTCCCCCCCGACGTGGTGGATGTTATCTTGTCAGCCAGATGACACTCTACCAAGTCAGTGTACACTGGCAGATGGGCTATATTTGTAAAGTGGTGCGAAGAAAAATCTATTGACCCATTAAAAGCCCACTTATCTGATATTTTACGTTTTGTGCTTTCCCTAATACAGCAAGGTTGTGCAATTGCAACAGTTGAGGGATATTTGTCTGCCCTTTCAGCTTTCATATGTTTGCCCGGCCAACCCTCCTTGTTTAAGTTCCCTATAGTGTTAAAGTTTATTAAGGGACTTACTAATAGGTATCTTCCCACTCGGTTTATGCTTCAGTGTGATCTTGTAGGAAGCTGGCCTTGTGGGTGGTGGGTACCTATGGTACTTATACCTTATACCAGGTCAAGGGTTCCCCTATCAGTGAAATGCAGGCAGTGTCTAGAAGTCAGGCTCTCTAGAGGTAGCTGTGGATAAGCAGCCAAGGCTTATCTAGGAGACATGCAAAGCTCACACAGCACTTGCACACTTGAAAGAAAACACTCAGGCACTCATTATGACATTGGAGGTAAATCCCACTTACCGCCATGCTGACTGCCACCAACATACCGCTGCGGTGGCGGATATCCGTTCACCATATTATGACACACACACACCAATCCGTCACTATTCAGCCACACACACAAGTCTGCCACACCAAAGGTCAGTGATAAACTGGCGGTAGCAAAACCCACACTGTTACGCCAACAGAACAACACCCACCATATTATGACCCATTAATCACAATGGCGGACATTCAATGGCGGTAAACTATTGGCGGTACATACCGCTGCACTCAAAATGCACACACTCAAAACAGCACTGTATTGGACAATTCAAACTACACACACCTGACACACATACACACACCACACCCAAACATCCACACCACTATAAAACATACACCCACATTACCCACAATCCCTTACTACTACAAACCATTGGCATGAGACAGACACCATGATAAAAGACAAAACCAGAGCCACACACTACTTACACCTATACATCACCCACGCACCCCTCATCACACACCCCAACACATCACCCTACACACCCTCACCTACACAACTTACACACCACCTGTGGCACCACAAAGACACCCCAGATTCTCAGAGGAGGAGCTAAGGGTCATGGAGAAGGAAGTCATCAGGGGAGAGCCACAGCTATTTGGAGCACAGGTGCAGCAGATATCCATTGTAAAGAAGATGGAGCTATGGAGGAGTATCGTGGACAGGGTCTATTCCGTGGGACAGCACCCAAGAACTAGGGATGACATCAGGAAGAGGTGAAATGACCTATGGGGGAAGGTGTGTTCCATAGCAGCAAGACACCAGCTGGCTATACAGAGGACTGGCGGTGGACCCCCACATCCTCCCCAACAACTAACAACATGGGAGGGGCAAGTCTTGGCAATCATGCATCCTGAGGGCCTGGCCGGAGTAGGAGGACTGGACTCTGGTAAGTCAACTCTATACTACTATCACCCCCTACCTGCATGCCATCACGTACCCCTTCCCTCACTCCTATCACTCCACCACCTCCCACACACCCAACCATCACATCCCACCCATCCCAATGCCAAGCCCTGCATGCACCACCAATGCATGGACATCACTCACAGCCCTGCATGGACACCTATCATCAAAGCATGCACACTAGAGAGAATCAGCTTGCATACCACATACCAACTTATACAAGTTAAATCTGCCAGGGCAAATCCAACCAAAGAGTGCAAACCATTGATGCACAATATGTCACACACACAAACAATAACACATCATTTACATCCCCACAGGTATCCCAGCCAATGTCAGCGGAGAAGAGGTGCCAGCACTATCCAATCCCCAAACTGAAGAGGCCCACAGTGATGACAGCTACTCTGGTGGCCTGGATCTGGATGACCAACCTGGCCCATCAGGGACCGCTGGCCAGTTGGTTACCCAGGCCCAGTCACAGACAACCACAGAGCCTCCCCCATCTGGGAACACCACCACAGCACCCACCCAGCCTACCCATACCTCTGTCCCCAGGACACACCAATCAGCAGTGTGTCCACCTCTACAGGGACCCCAGCGCACACCTCATACCGAAGACAATCAGGGACCTGGGGTCAGTGGGCACATGGTTCAGGGGATAGAGGCACAGGACAACAGGGAAACTGGGAGGACTGCTGTGCGCTGGGGGAGGACAGGCACAGGGAGATCCTGGGAGCCTACCAACATTCCCAGGACATGATGGGCCAGATCCTGGACAATGTGCAGGAGAACAGGAGGCTGCAGGAGGGACCGTACCAGGGGATCAGGAAGGACTTGCAGGCATCAACACCACCCTGGTCTCCATAGCAGGTGTGCTGGCAGACAGATCCAATATTATGAGGGAGGCAGTCTCACAACAGCTGGCCCCTGCTACTAGCCTGACATCTGAACTGACTTCCACCTCCGCTGCCGCTAGTGAACAGGAGGTCCCGCCACAGGACCAACAGGCCACCAGCACCCTGCAGAAGGTGAATCACCCTGCAAATGTTCCCTGCGATCCAGGCAGAAGCCAGAGACTATTGCCAAGACCCCTGCCAGGAAATGAGACTCTCCTGATTGTAACCTTTGTGTCCCACTCTGTCACCCTGTCCACCTTGAACTGCCATCGCTTCCCTTCCTATGTCCCCTTAGACTATGCACCTGTGCTATAAATCGACTAGAACAATACCCTGGACTTTCCTCCATCATCACCCCATCCCATTGAACATGCCCCTCTTCTTCTTAGCACTTCAATAAACACCTTTTGAAAAAAAACACAAGTATGGAGTATGTTACATTTTATAGTACGTATTTGTTTAACCAGGTTCAAACATTGCAATTCAACTGTACAGTAATTGTTCACATAGGAAAGACCTGTAGTTTCCTGCAGTGATCACACCAGGAGCGATAGTGGGGCACCAACATCTGCAAAATGAATTGCCAAAGGGTACAGTAAGGGGGCATAGAAGTGGGAAATAACAGCATGCCAGTGCCAAAGTTATCCTAAATAATGACAATGAAACGTGAAGTAACACTCTTACCTGTGTGTCATTGGAAGTATTGTCGTATCACTGCTGTTCTGTTGTACTCATCCTCATCCTTTGCCTCCTCATCCTCACCGTCCACAGGGTCCACTGCCTCCACACGGCCATCTCCAGCCTCCTCCTCTTGCAGAAAAGGAACATGGCGTCTCAAGGCAAGGTTGTGCAACATGCAGCATGCCACGATTATCTGGCAGACCTTCTTGGGTGAGTAGCACAGGGATCCACCTGTTAGATGGAGGCACCGAAACTTAGCCTTCAGGAGGCCAAAAGTTCTTTCGATTATCCTTCTTGTTCGGCCATGTGCCTCACTGTAACATTCTCCTGCCCTCGTCCTGGTATTCCTCACAGGGGTCAGTAGCCATGATAGGTTGGGGTAACCTGAGTCACCTGCAAATATCGAGGGAAAACATTTAGCCACACACACTATCCCATATGGCCAATACCATACCCATAAACCAACACATACTGAGTGGGAACCAGGGCTCACCTATTAGCCACACCCTGTGCCTCTGCAGTTGGCCCATCACATTTGGGATGTTGCTATTCCTCAGGATAAAGGCATCATGCACAGACCTGGGATACTTAGCATTGACTTGGGATAAGTACTGGTCTGCCAAGCACACCATTTGGACATTCATGGAGTGGAAACACTTACGATTTCTGAACACCTGTTCATTCTGGCGGGGGGGGGGACAAATGCAATATGAGTTCCATCAGTCGCCCCAATTATGTTGGGGATATGTCCCATTACATAGAAGTCAGCCTTCACTGAGGCCAAATCCTCCACTTGGTGGAAAACAATGTAGCTGCACATGTGTTTAATCAGCGCAGACAAAACTCTGGTCAGCACTATTGAGAACATTGGTTCTGACATTCCTGCTGCCAAGCACACTGTATCTTGGAAAGAACCAGTTGCCAGGAAATGGAGCACATAAAGGACTTGCACAAGAGGGGGGGATCCCAGTGGGGTGACGGATAGCAGATATCAGGTCAGGCTCCAATGGGCTCACAGCTCTGTGATTGTGGCCTTGTCAAGTCTATAGATGAGGAAAATGTGCCTGTCCTCCATTGTTGCCAAGTCCACCAGGGGTTGTGTGTTGCTTCACTCTTCAGAAAAACCGAACTATGCACTTCAGGATAGTTTAGGGCACAATGTGAAACAATCACTCTCCCACACCTTAGTAAGTAGAATAATCAAGTTTATTTATGGGGCAAGTTCTTATATAGCAAAACTGCCCACACTAACATATCATGAAAAATAACATGAGAATAACTGCAAGTGTATAAACACTCTGTGATATCATGAAAAATAACACGAAAATAGCTGCAAGAATAAGTGCATATTACACACATACACACAATATGGTGGTTGCAGCAAGGAAGGGAATAGCGGTATTTCCTTACCTGGACGATTGGTTGATCAAAGCCAAGTCTCCAGAGCTTGTGCTGCATCACCTGCAGATGACAACCCAGTTGTTGTTCGATCTGGGCTTTTCAGTAAACGTGCCCAAATCTCACCTGGTGCCCTCTCAATGCCTCCTGTTCATAGGGGCAGTACTGTACACAACATTAAATCAAGCCTTTCCTCCACCTCAGCGGATTCAGGACATTCAGGCGTTGATTCCAATGTTTCGAATTGGAGCGGTTGTTCCGGTCCTCAAGGTCTTACGCCTGCTTGGTCTGTTTGCTTCTTGCATTCTGTTGGTCTCTCATGCGCACTGGCATATGAGGGCTCTTCAGTGGTGCCTCCGCTGGCAGTGGTCTCAACACAGAGGAGATCTCGAGGAATCGGTAAAGATCTCCAGGGATGCTGCAGCAGATCGCCAATGATGGGCTGTGGGTGGCAGTCTTTCTCAAGGAAGGCTGTTTTCTCTACCACCACTGGTGACAACGGTTATAACGGATGCTTCCACTCTAGGGTGGGGAGCTCATCTGGGGACCTGGAGATCAAAGGTCATTGGTCTCCAGCGGAACAGATGTTTCACATCAATCTATTAGAATTGCGGGCGATACGTCTGGCTCTCAAGGCCTTCCTCCCTTCCCTTTGCGGTCGGTTCAAGTCCTGATGGACAACACGACCGCGATGTTGTACATCAACAAGCAGGGAGGAGTAGGGTCGTACCTTCTCTGTAGAGAGGCTCTACGGCTCTGGTCCTGGGCTCAGGACCATCAAATTTGCTTGATGGCAAATCATTTGTCCGGAGTCTTGAATGTACGTGTGGACAGTCTGTCATCACTTCTTGGACGATCACGAGTGGCGTCTCCATCCAGACCTGGTCCTTTACATCTTTAAGATGTGGGGATCTCCTCAGGTAGATCTGTTTGCCATTCTGGAGAACGCGCACTGCCTGACATTCTGCAGCCTCCAGTATCCGGTGCAAGGAGCATTGGGGGACGTGTTTCAGATGTCCTGGTACAGCCCGTTGCTTTACGCATCCCCCCCCCCCCCCCAATACCCTTGATTCCTCGGGTTCTGAGTAAGATTCGCCAAGACCGGGCCCAAGTCATCTTAATAGCTCCAGATTGGCCAAGAAGGGTGTGGTACACATACTTTCTCCAACTCTCACTGTGCCCACCGTTCCGTCTCAGTGTTGCTGGCACATTGGTTTGTGGTAGAGGAGAATATGGTCCTCATTCATAAAGGTAACCTGTACTTCTGAGTAAGTTTACTACTTTTTGGCTGGTCGCAAAATCCAAGGGTAAATTAACTCCAAAAGTGCAACTTAAACCAAGTGACCTTTGTGAATCAGGCCCTAAGTGCGGATATCTATTCTTTACAACAGTTTTGCTTGTGTTTGCTGATAAAATCCTTTGGGGGAGTAGGTGGAACTGGGGGTGGAACAGATTTTCAAGAGTGGATCTCGAGTTCCTTTTCAGGAGTTCTCTGAAGTGCGCTGCTATGAACTTTGAATGCTACAGCTTAATTTACACTTCTATACAATTACATAGTAGCTTCCCATGCCAACCAGCAAACAAACTCAGGGGAGCATAGCATGTTATGAAGACACCTAATAACACAGACCTGTGGAGCGTCAACTATCCCTGTCACCAAAACTTTGAGATACTCACATAGTACCATGAAACCTATTGTGCTCTTTTTTTATTTTGCTTTTTAGTTTCAGCATGACCGGTTTTGTGCATGATCTACTAAGAAGGGGAGAGGGGGCAGAGTGGCCGTAAAAAAGCCTCCCATTTTAGCTCCTGTTTGTTCTTCTGTGTAGGAAAAACAGCTGGAGCAATTTATACCAAACATGGCATGAAAGGAGGACATCACTCAAGGACTTTTTAGTTTTCACCTATGGACGTTTTTAGTGTGCTGTTGTCGAAGACCTGTTTGCAGCACCAGAGCTGGCTGTGGTTCAGTCCATTTTTTTAAAATCATTGAATGGTTTTCTTGTCACTCCATTTTTTGGTTTAAATCTGTTTTTTTTGTTGCCTTTTAGTAATAGAGGATCTTACATACAGTCATAGTTGAATCATGCAGAACATTCAGTAGAACCCTGTAACGTGACATACTTGTAGCTTGCCGCAGTAACTAGCAGTATTGCAAAATGAGAAGTGGGGTGAATGACAGCATATCGGCAGAGAGGACAAGGGCGGTTGCCTGTTTGGGCCTGTTCGGGACAGGTAGGGACTAGGGCCTAGGGCCAGAAATGCTGCCCAATTCACTATTGACCAGGATTGATATCAGTCCCTACACATCCATCAACATGCAAATACATTATCTGCAAAGACATCCAACTCATGCATCACAAACTGACCACAGACAGATTGCAATGTCCCATCACCCAACACAATACCCATTTTACAACACATATACACATATCCTCCACAACTACAACAGTCAAACACCTTCATTCTCACAGCAACGACTACTCTGTCCACTCCCACTAACACAACCTGCCATCACCCCACGACACAAAACTACAGTATACATTTCTCTCACTCTCAGCCTTCCAGATACACACTCTGCTCATACTAACCAACAGCACTATCCTCTATTTGCTCCACACAGACCACCTTTCATCATAACAATGCCAAAACCCAGCCTTCAAACACACCATCTACAAACACCCTTCCCCTCTCTTCACCAATTACACACAACCAAACAATCCCCACACTTCACGCCACCACACATATTACCTCTTCCAGTCATCACAACTAACACTAACTCCGCTGACACACATCCATCACCTCTTCCACACCTCGTACATTCATCTCCAAAACATATCAACACCCCATCTAACACTCTAATTCCACTCAGCAGCACTATTTCACATACAAATCCCTCACCAAAAACAACTACACCAATATCCCCTCTCACTATTCCACAAAAACAATACAGACCACACATATCAGCACATCAAAGCAACACAAACTTTCATTACACTTATCGTCACACCCACTCCTACCCTCGGGACTACACAAAGAATACAAGTCCCATCCTATCTTTATCCCTACTTTCTCACTCTTCACAAACACCTACCACAAGCACCCCAACCCAGCAACTTTCATTCACTCTCCTCTCCTCCAGAGCCTTACATCATGATCCACAGGCTCCTCCACCACCCCTAACCCATACTCCATCTACACTAAACAGACGCAAACAAAATAAACATGCCACTCTTAGCAACCTCGCATCCCCTTGTCTATTACATAAGACTACCCTACAAAAAACAGTACACTCTTCATGTCTCTTATCCACCACGTCCACCACCCACACACACAGACCCAACAAAATGCCTCCATAACCTGCTCGAAGAGGAACACTATATTGAAAAGCAAGACTATTGTGAGCCTCAAACAGTTATCACAACTAGCAACACTCCTTCTCCAAACTCATATTATTCTACTTACCTTTCTCCTAAACAAAACACTACCACACACACATCTTTTCTAAACTGCCAGCTCATAAATGCTCGATCACTCTAAAAAAAATAAGCACCACATCTACGACCTGCTCACAGACACACAAACTGACTTACTATTCATAATGGAATCCTGGTTGGGAGATGACATGGCCCCAGTGTTGCACGAAGCCCTTCCTCAAACCATCACACAAAACCGTATAGGCAAGAGAGGAGGTGGATTAGCTATTATATTCAAACAGGCAATGAACCTCAGTAAAACAGACAACATCTCCATACAAGGTTGTGAAGCCCTCCTCACCAGATGCCATCCTACTCCAACTTCCTGTAACTTTCTCCTCCTTTACAGACCTTCACCTAACAACTCAACATTCCCAGATGCTTTTCTAGATACAGTCTCAAACCTTATTACACTATACTGCAACCTAAGCATTCTTGGGGATCTAAACATTTGGTTTGACAAACCCAATATGCCCTATCCAAAAGCTATCACCACTAGCCTAGTCGCATTGAACCTACATCAGATTGTACACAATCCCACACACATCGCCGGACACATCCTAGATGTCATTTTTGCTAAGCCTGAACTAGTTACAGTTCATAGCATCACGCCAATCACTTGGTCAGACCACCATTTGATAACTTTCCGACATAAAACTCCACAAATACACACCCACAACTACTTACATACATGCACCTATCGACCATGGAGCAAACTCAATTTGGATGACTTAGAAACACAACTAACATCCAACACAGATCTAGATACATTTAATTCTGTTCCAAAACTTTGAGTGGCTACAGAAAGCTTTTGATATCCTAATACCACTCAGAAAAACTAAACACGACAAAAGAAAACCAACACCTTGGAGGAACACAGAACTTAAAAAGCTAAAGCAACACAGCAGAAAGTGCAGCGGACCTGGCTCAAAATAGTCAGTCAAGACAAAACTGCAGCTACAAAAACTTAACAGAATATACAAATCATCAATCAAAAAGGCTAAAAAAGGTACCACTCACACAGAATTCAAAATGCTCAATCTACAACCAAGGAATTTTATAAAATTCTCAATTAATTTTGAAAACCTACATGCATGGAAGGAAGTCATCCCACTACTCAAGATTTCACAAACAAATTGGCAACTCACTACACAACCAAGGCAGACATATTGGACTCCTATTTAAAACAAAAGAAAACCATCAGCACCAACCCCTTTCCTAAAATACCCTCTAAGAATAAACCAACCCAGCCTCTACAGCCCTTCCAACAAATATCCCATAGTGAATTTATGGATTTGGTCAAAGCAAGCAGACCTTCTGGTGGCCCTTCTGACCCTTGCCCACCACAAATCTTCAAGAACAGTCTTCTATCTATTTCTGTTGCCACACCTGTAAGAAGAATCATCAACAACTCTTTACCTACAGGAACTTTTCATATAGACCTGAAAAAGGCATACATACGATAATTATTAAAGAAAACAAACCTAGACCTGCAAGACTCCAACAACTACAGACCAATCACAAATGGACCTTTCCTGGGCAAATTGATAGAAAGAGCAGCATTCGCCCAGAGGTCACATTTCATTGAAGACAATTCTATACTTTCAGCGGCACGGAATCGGCACTCATAGCAATCTGGGATGATCTTAAAAACACAGTCGACCGCAATGGAGTTGCTGCACTTCTTCTCTTGGACCTCTCGGCTGCCTTTGATACGGTTGACCATGACACCCTAATTCAAAGACTCCACGAAGCCGGCATACAATGGACTGCTCTCGACTGGATTACTTCCTATCTTCAAAAAAGATCTAATATCATCTACTCGCACACCTTCTCGTCCAAACCCTACCTCACAAAAGCAGGTGTCCCCCAAGAATCAATCATCTCACCTTTGCTTTCAAACATCTACATGATATCATTACCAGAACTGATCAATGATTTCCATCTCACATGCTACAACTATTCAGATGACACACAAATACTACTTAAATTGGAATGCCCCTAGAGCATCAAACTCTGAAATCTTCAGTTGCCTCAGAGCCGTTGATCAGTGGATGACCTGGAGCCATCTCAAACTAAATACCTCCAAAATAGAAATACTCATATGTGGTCACTGGAAAAATTATGACCCTCTGTGCGTCTGGCCTGACTATCTTGGACCACCTCCTCAATTATCCAAGGAAGTTAAAAACCTTGGAATCGCCATGGAATCCAAGTTAACTATGAATGTCCAAGTGGACAAATTAGCACGAACAAGCTTCATCACCTTGAAGACTCTACGATGCATCTTCCCCCACCTCGGATTTCCACACAAGGTGCAAGCTACTATCTCGCTTGTACTATCCAAACTGGATTATGCCAATGGTCTTTACCATGGATCATCTTCATCTATTATGAAAAAACTACAACGTATTCAGAAGTCCGCAGCCAGGCTACTATTACATGTAAAGCCGCAAGCCCACATCTCCCCTGCCTTGAGAGCACTACACTGGTTACCCGTTGCCAGAAGATGCACTTTCAAGCTGCTTTGTATCACCCACAAAGCTATCCGTGGAACAGGACCGCTTTTTATCAGAAACAAAATAACCAAATACATCCAGCAAAGAAACCTCCGCTCAAGATTGGCACCCGGCGTTAGAACACCACCACACAAGAAAAAGACTATAGGTGGTACAGCTTTCTCCGTTCAAGCAGCCAAACTATGGAATTCATTACCCCCAACTATAAGCCACAGATAACATTCTTGTCTTCAGAAAACTAGTCAAGAGTTGGCTCTTTCCTTCATAACCACCATATTCAAACAACTATGGACTGCATATGCCTATGTTGATAAATATTTTTTTTGATTATGTGTCTATTTCTAGTTATGTATAGTTCTTTAGAAAATATGTATTGCTAATGTCATAACAATAAAATACACACACACTCTTTAAACCTGTTTGACTAAGTATATTTACCCATGGTTCTAATTATGTATTGTATGTACATATATGTGTGCATGTGTGTGCATTCATGTGTGTTTGTGTGTGAATATATGTGTGTGTGTGTGTGTATATATATATATACTGTGTGTATGTTCTGTGCTTCACATGTTCGTGGGTCATTGCATGGCTCCTGGCTGGGTTGTTATACTAGTTATCTATGAATCCCTGCTCTCATCTTATCACACTTCTCTACCCAGCATCATATGTCATGTCTCTATTAATCTATCCTCCATTCCTACTCTGAATCATTCCAAATCCATTCTACTACTTTCATCTCCTAAATAACTCTGTCTAACCTCTTCCCTCTGCTTCCAAATCTAACTCACCAAACCTCACTACTACCATGACCTCCCAAACTACCCTACTAAATTCTCCCTCCTTTATCTCACCCTGCTACTATGATCTCCCTAACCCTTCCCTCCTCCATCCCCCTTTAATCATCCCAAGCCTTTGGCATGAGTAAATGAGGGATATACTCCCAATGAACACTTCTGGATTTCTTTCCTCCTCCACCTCTCCATTACTCCAGTCAATCTAACTAACAAACTCTCATATCCGCGGCTCAAATTAACTCATAAAAATACTAAAACTGTACTCATATTTCCCGATACTAATCCATCACTAATTCTGGTTGGGTTCCGGAGTAGCGTGCTACTCGCCGAAAAGCGCTTCGATGCCTCGTCAGGGGTAGTTAGCGCTATATAAATACTGTTACAATACAATACAATACAATATACTTCAATGCTTATAAATTGAAAGGCTTCACCGAAAAGAGATTCTGCGTCCCTCTGCCGCACACAAAGACGGGGAACCCAAATCGACTGGCACAGGGAGTCTCCTTTGGGACAATCAGTCCTCCAGGCGTTGCATCCAACCCAGAACAGAGTTCCTAAACCAGTCCATCAGGGCTCCTGACCTTTATAGTATTTACTAACACCCAGGAGTCTTTTCTAGAAAAAGACCCCCTCCTTTACAAATTGTGCAATCGGCGGTACCTTGTTCACCCTTCGAGACGTCTCCTCGGAACGGGCCAGGTTCCCTGAAGAGGGCTCCAAGGTGAAGCTTGCATTCCTCCTTGAGTACAGACACATCCCCCTGTTGTCCTAACTGATAGCTCATGGAATGTAAATAGCGCCCTTCGTACCAGGCTGATGTAGCGAAGTTGAGCAGAAAAACACCCCACCCTGCAGCTTGCAGAAGCTTGTGGAAAAACACAGAACAGTGCTTTACGCACAGAACCAGAAACAACAAAATGGAGTCGTGAGTCAATGTAAAATGGAAGCAGAGGCCAATGGTCCATAGTATATTTCATTGCCCTTACCCTGCACCACTGTTCACCTTGCACGTAGTGCATGTAGCAATACTTTCCACCCTTGGACCATTTGGCCAACATACAACTAAGTATGTCCTATAAGCTGAAATGGCAATGCTCTTGGGCGACACTGAGATAGAAGGTTAGGCACACACTGAATACAACAACATAACGAAATTAAAAAAACTATTATGATAATGATTACACTAAGGATATAACACAGTTGACCTAAATCAGGCAGCCATCCAAAAACCCTGTCACACCACCCCTTGTCAACATCTTGTTTCACCCCCTTCACTAACTTATGCAGGGCCTGATTGATATGGAGTGATCGGATAAATTAAAACAACACAACCCTTCAAAATCGCTGCAGCCATGGTTGTGCTTGAGCAGCAAATAATCAATAGCTGCACGATTCTGCAAAGCAGCTTTTCTAGTTCCCTGTACTTCTAATAACAGCTCAGCTAAAGAAGCTGATGTATAATTAATATTTTTAACTACTAACATGCAAGTTTATTAATAACTCTGGTATTATACACTGCGAGCCCTGGCACCCCTACGATAGAACCAGCTAAACTGACATATTCTGTTTTGGAAAGCAATGATATTTCAGAATCACAGTCTGCAGGCAATTTAATAGTGTCTCTGACATAGCGAGGGTGTAGAGCGGTATCCAAAGGAAACATGAGAAAGCCTAAGCGTGTCCAGGCACAAGGCCCTCCAGTTAGATTGGCTTGGATATAAGTAAAAGAGATGTTACCACATGAAAAGAGCCAACCTTTAGGCAACTTAACGTTTAGAATGTGGCTGACAGCAGGTACCACATTCTG